>NC_140998.1:45738369-46938369 GCF_052327205.1 Somniosus microcephalus | reverse complement strand
TCTGTAAGAATTTATCTTGTAAAATTTTATTTTTTAGAAAGCTTAATGATGCTTAAAAACCACTTCACTAACCAGCTGTTCCTGTTGGTGTTCTCGGATCAATAATAGCCGTTGTCTGTTGGATATCATTTTAGAAATCAATTTTATTATATTTGCACAGCATGAAAAAGTAGGTAGAAAACCGTATTCTAGATTGAAGATCCATTAAATTTAGTAAATTCCATTTTTATTCAAGCAAAGCTAATGTGGGCAAATAGGTTGTCAAAGTCCAATAAAGTGGTCTCTTTTCAAGGCATTTAAAAAAAAAAAAAAAAAAATGTTTTAAATCACACGCAACCATTCAAAATGGTACCAGTCAGGGGGGGGGGGTGGAGGAAATGTGATCTGGATGATCTCTCAAGCTCATCTTTCACCCCAGTTTTGGTCTCCTTATTTAAGGAGGAATATACTTGCATTGGAGGCAGTTCAGAGAAGGTTCATGAGGTTAATTCCTGAGATGAAGGGGTTGTCTTTTATGAAGAAAGGTTGAGCGGGTTGGACCTATACTCATTGGAGTTTAGAAGAATGAGAGGTGATCTTATTAAAACACCTACGATTCTGAGGGGGCTCGACAAGGTGGATGCTGAGAGGATGTTTCCCCTTGTGGGGGGAATCTAGAACTAGAGGGCACAGTTTCAGGATAAGGGGTCACCCATTTAAAACTGAGATGAGGAGGAATTTCTTTGAGGGTTGTGAATCTTTGGAATTCTCTACCCCAGAGAGCTGTGGAGGCTGGGTCATTGAATATATTCAAGGCAGAGATAGACAGATATTTGAGCTACAGGGGAGTCGAGGGTTACGGGGAGCGGGCGGGAAAGTGGCGTTGAGGCCAAAATCAGATCAGGCATAATCTTATTGGATGGCGGGCAGGCTCGAGGAGCCGAATCACAGAATCCCCACAGTGCAGATAGAGGCCATTTCGGCCCATCGAGCCTGCACCGACACATATCCCACCCTATCCCCGTAACCCCACGTATTTAATCCCCTAACACTAAGGGTCAATTTATCATAGCCAAATCAACCTAACCTGCACATCTTTGGACTGTGGGAGGAAACCGGAGCACCCGGAGGAAACCCACGCAGACACGGAGAATGTGCAAACTCCACACAGACAGTCGCCCGAGGCCAGATTTGAACCCGGGTCCCTGGCACTGTGAGGCAACAGTGCTAACCACTATGCCACCGTGCCTACTCCTGCTCCTATTTCTTATGTTCTAACGTGTTTGCATAATCTCACTTTAATGATCCATTCATCTTCCCTGCACTCTGTTTTAGTCTGTGTAACTAATACACTGGGCTGCATGTTAACAATCCGCTAGCCCTTAGATTTGTGTGTCTTTCTATGGGTCCAATCAGTTGTAGGTTAGTTTTGTTTAAATTAAGCAGCCCGCTTCAGTTTCTCCAGCCTGGATAATTCTTATTTTAAACTGTTTTATGGAAGCAGTCACAAATTCCCCACAACCCTTTGCATCTTGACACTTTTTGGGCCAAATGTTAGGAATTGAGAGCACTGCACACGAAGCACATCCAGAGCGAATGGTTCGAAAATCCTGTCTGTCTTCTGTCTTGTTTCCCACCTGCGTTTCAGCGGGCAGAACTCTGTGCCAGGTGCGCACATTCATAACCTTTCCCCATTTTCTTTTCACCTTGCAGATACTGTAGTGTAGCTGTTGCTCTGTGCTACTTGCCTGTCACTTACTGTAACATCATTAACTGGAGGGACATTTGCAATCCACTGCAAAATGGAGTTTCTCCTATTTGTGCTATAAAATCTTGCAGCTGGCTCTTTGAAAAAATCTATCCAATTAGTCGCACACCTCTGCTCTTTCTCCATAGCCAACGTTCCCTCTAAGCTGCGGCCCTGCAGCAATCGGGGAAAACACCGCACGGGCTGCTCAAAAGCTGTTCCTTCTAAAATACCGTCTGCGCAGCAAGTTTAAAGGTAGCGCGCACAAAAACATTGAGGGAACATTGCCCGTAGCCCTGCAAACTTTTCCTTTTCAAGTGTATCTCCAATTCCCTTTTTGAAAGGTACTATAGAATCTGCTTCCACCACCCTTGCTGTGTTTAGCATATATTACATTCTGTATATTTAGCTTTATGAACCTTGTTTTTAAAAATAAATAAATAACTTTAAATCAAAGCTGCTATTTACCATAACAACACTTGGTCGCTAGCAGTCCTGTGAACTGACATTGGTGGAGGTCCGGCACTTGCGTCAGGATCTGCAGTTTTAAGACTGAGTGATTGAAATGGTTCTGTAGGATATTGGTAATGAACGCGGTGAAACATTCGTATGCAGTTTCTGTCTACTATTTTGGTGATGGCTTTACTAAAATAGCAGCCTCCATTAGTAATCTTGTGCAGTACGCCTTTATTCCTGTTGTGATTACTGCATTAAGCGATTTTTAAATGCCGATTTAATTTGTGACCATTGTTTGATTTCTAGCATCTTGGTGCCATTCTGCCCGAGAATGTAGAGTATCAGGAAATGGCATGTCTGAGCTGTATGAAGAGATGCTCGTTTCTTTGGGCCTACGCAGCACATGTGGCAGGTAGGAAGCATCTTGGCTCTGCTGCTTGAGTTGAGGCTGTTCTCTGCTCTGAGAGCTGAGAAACTTAGTAAAGCCTCTTCATCGGCACTTGTTGAATGTGGCAGTTAGGTCCTTCACTGCCTAGTGCTGCAGAGATGTTGCTTGCTACAGATCACACCCACGCTGTTTAACTGCTGCAACCGCACCAACATCAGACCAAGCACTGCAGTGGCGATGTTAATTTAAAGTGAACAAAAGTAGAGAAGCCATCTTTCACCTTAATGGATTTTTGTCTTTGTTTGTGCTCACTGACCTTTGGGAATCTCTTGTGTTGGGTAACGAGCCCAGTGTAATTCGGGTACTCCCAGGTTAGGTACACCAGTTTATTTTCCACTGTCTGACCTTTGAGTAAAATTACCAAATTATGGCCAGATTTGCACTACTCGTTGATCTCTGGTGGTGGTGTTCTTGGGAGTTAGTTTGACCTGCTGCCAGATGGGGAAAAAGCTGATGACTAGTGCTATGTGTAGGGAAAGGAAGAGAGAGAGAGAGAGAGAGAGAGACAAGAACTGTCGCTTTGAAATTATTTTGTGATGTCCATGGCAACACAATTTGCTGATTGGCTGCTTGGTGAACCAAGAGATTGTTAGCAAGTGGCGTTCAGTGGGGCTTTGTGGCCTACATTTTAACGAGGGGGTAAACAATCATGGCTGGTTAAGAGTGAATGTTATTTTAGATTGGTTTTCAATGATCTGAAGCCAAACTGATATTGCATGTAACCTGCTGGAGATTATCCTCTCTAAGAAGATTGGTTCAACTGATTTAAATTTTTTAAGTATATTTTTAATCCTTTTGAGAATGCTAAATCCTGTATTAAAACTACTCCAGATGTTTGTTACTGTTGTTTAATCACAAAGTGCCAAATCTTGGCCGGGCAGTGGAATTTGCTTTTTAGGAGCTGTGAACATGATCGTACCCTGTGTTTATTAAAAGCTTGTTGTATCTTGGGTGGCTCGTTGTGTTCTAACATGTCACGAACTGGTAATGTTGGTGGGTGTGACTGACTACAGGTGTGCTTTAGTGGGGTGGGACTGATTCTGCCATCTGGTGATCTGTCAGGGCGCCTGATCATAACCTTGTAGCACTGCCTAACGAGGGTTGGGTGAGTTTACTTTAGCTTTGCTTGGGGTTTGAACTCATTGGGAACCCAGCATTCTACTAGCTGCTCTACCAAGTTTGCGTCCTGATTGAATTCACTTTTCGGTTTGCTTGGGGGGCGGAGGCAGGTAAAGGAGAGCTGATGGCGACTGTGGAGTGGTGTCCCAGCACCAGTTAGTATCTTCAAATGAACTGGGGATGGGGGGGGAGGATAAAGTTAAGGGTAAGGTGTATCGTTTGTTACCCTTTGTCTATTTTATCTCATGAAAGGGGGAGGAAGAGGAGGAAAATGAATGAATGGGAGGCAGCCCGTCCGGGTGGGGGGGGGGGAAGAAAGGGGGAGAGTGAGATCTGGTCATTAAAGTTCCTTTTTGTACACTCTTCCAGTGAACAAGGCAGCAGATGCTGGTAACTGTGGATCACTGACCAAAGTGGAGGATGGCATTGTTGATGTGTGTGCGATACAGGAAAATGGAGATTCGCATAGCCAGAAAACAATGGCTTGTGCAATGAAATGCGAGGAAACCAGAGCCAAGCACAACGAACCCTCCACAAGCTGTAAAGTTGAGAAGAAACCTGAGGTGACCTTGATTTTTCACTAGCACTATAATCTATTTACTTTGGGTAAACCAAATAGATTTTCCATGCTCCTGTATGTTGAAGCCTGAATTTGTGTTTATATGCAGGGTTTATAACAATTCATCATATGTACTTCATTTTCTTGTGGTACATGCCACCATAAAATCAGCCACTATGTGGCATAGTTGAGCACTGCACTCCCAATTGGGCAATGACCATAGACATTTACAACACAGGAATATTTGGTTCATTGAGCCTGTGGCAGCTCTCTGATGGAACTATCTGCTTAGTTCCATCCCTTGTCCTTTTCCTATACCTATACAAATCATTGGTTAGGCTATTGTGTCCCGTTTTCAGCAACTTGCACAGAGAGGGTGCAGAAGACATTCGCTATAATCCTAGGCATGAGCGGCTTTAGTTGCGAGGACAAACTAGAGTAACTTTCGTTGGAGCAAAGCAAGTTGAAGAGGAGATATAACAGCAGTTTTCAAAATTGGGAGATTTTGATGAAGTAAATAAGGGGAAACTTTTTCCACTGGTTGTCGGTGAGTCTGTAACTAGAAGGTATAATTTTAAGATAATCAATTTAAGTATGTTTTGCCCATCACTCTAACTTAGCTGCCTGTGCTGTGGAAGTTTATATGATCGTATAATGGTATTTTTCCGTCAGACCGTGCTGTACTCCGTCCGGCCTGGAGAAGGTAGTACTAACTTTTTTTTTTTCAGGCATTTTTTTTGATCTACCTTACTCCCTGGCTCAACAAAAGCTCCTTGAGTATCGCCACAGTACTGATGTAAAGCCAGGAAGACCAGACTCTGCCACTTGACTTCCAAAGCAAGTTAAATGAACCTGTCCTGAGCTGTGCTTTAAATCAGACACACCCATCTCTGACTTTGCATGGTGCACTTGCAGCAATGTTGCTCTCATGTTTTTACTGTTGGGTCCAATTCTATAAACTTCACACATTATCAGTCACCCCAAACACTTAGTTGCTGCTGTTTTTCAATTGCATTTTTTTTTTTTTGCCTTCTGTTTTCCCCTGACCCTGAATGTTTATGACTTAAGGACTTTCATTCAACTGTGATCACTGCATCTATAATCTTTAAAGGACATGTCTTGACTATCTGGAACCTAAGGGTTATTCCACTCTGTATTGGCACCTACAGTAATCTTATCCCAATAATTCAAAGGTTTGTTGTAAGCTGCTTGGGTTTTGGTTTTGTGGTCTAGATCATGAATCTTAACCCCCCTGCTGCCAGTTAATCACTCCAAGGCAACCATTATTGACAATGTAGTTTACAATACACAATGGTACTAGAAAGCTGTAATTTAGGTGCATTCCTTCTATTAAATGTTTGACACCTGAAGTTATAGTTTTTAAAAAAGGTTGCACCATTTTTCTATCCCAGGCAGCCAATGGCAATGAAGCTAGTTGCAGTGTGAAGGAGGATGCTGCTGCAGAGGATGCTGGGTGCAAACTGCAGCAACTGAGAAAGAGAAGCGATGTTCAGAGAGACTGTGCCACCTACTGGCCTCACAACTGGCGCAACAAGCTGTGTGCCTGCCAGTCCTGCATGGTAACGTTTGTTTGGTCTCTTGCACAGCCTATTTTCTTAATGTTCTTGACTTGCAGGATAGCTTTTCTTGTTTAATTTATCTTGTGCCTAAGTTAAACTCAAACACTGGAATTTTTTTTTTGTTTAAGGACAACAAGTTCTCTTTTTTTCTATTATCATTTTTGAAACCAGAATGCTGGGGATTAACTAGTCAGTCAGCATCTGTAAAGTGAAATGGCAGCTTATAAGAACATAAGAAGCAGGAGTAGGCCATACGGCCCCTCGGGCCTGCTCCGCCATTCAATAGGATCATGGCTGATCCGAACCCAGACTCGCGTCCACTTCCCTGCCCGCTCCCCGTAACCCCTAATTCCCTTATCAGCTAGGAAACTGTCTATCTCCGTTTTAAATTTATTTAATGTCGCAGCTTCCACAGCTCTCTGAGGTAGCAGATTCCATAGATTTACTACCCTCTGAGTGAAGAAGTGTCTCCATCTCAGTTTTGAAAGGGTAGCCCCTTATTCTAAGATTATGCCCCCTAGTTCTAGTCTCACCCCTCAGTGGAAACATCCTAACCGCATCCACCCGATCAAGCCCCCTCACAATCTTATGTTTCGATACGATCGCCTCTCATTCTTCTGAATTCCAATGAGTAGAGGCTCAACCTTTCCTCATAAATCAACCCCCTCATCTCCGGAATCAACCGAGTGAACCTTCTCTGAACTGCCTCGAGAGCAAGTATATCTTTTCTTAAATATGGAAACCAAAACTGTACGCAGTATTCCAGGTGTGGCCTCACCAATACCCTGTATAATTGAAGCAAAACTTCCCTGCTTTTATACTCCATCCCCCCTTGCAATAAAAGCCAAGATTCCATTGGCCTTCCTGATCACCTGCTGTACCTGCATACTAACCTTCTGTGTTTCATGCACCAGGAACCCCAGATCCCTTTGTACTGTAGCACTTTGCAGTTTCTCTCCATTTAGATAATAACTTGCTCTTTGATTTTTTTCTGCCAAGTGCATAACCTCACACTTTCCAACATTATATTCCATCTGCCAAATTTCTGCCCACTCACTTAGCCTGCCTATGTCCTTTTGCAGGTTTTTTATGTCCTCCTCACTCACTGCTTTCCCTCCCATCTTTGTATCGTCAGCAAACTTGGATATGTTGCACTTGGTCCCTTCCTCCAAATCGTTAATATAGATTGTAAAGAGTTGGGGTGCCAGCACTGACCCCTGCGGAACACCACTAGTCACTGATTGCCAACCTGAGAATGAACCATTTATCCCAACTCTGTTTTCTGTTAGATAGCCAATCTTCCACCCATGCCAGTATATTACCCCCAATCCCTTGATTTTTAAAAAAATCTTGTGCAGTAATCTTGTGTGTGGCACCTTGTCAAATGCCTTTTGGAAGTCCAAATACACCACATCCGCTGGTTCCCCTTTATCCACCCTGTTTGTTACGTCCTCAAAGAATTCGAGCAAATTTGTTAAACATGACTTCCCCTTCATAAAACCATGCTGACTCTGTCCGCTTAAATTATGCTTATCCAAATGTCCTGTTACTGCTTCCTTAATAATGGACTCCAACATTTTACCAACCACAGATGTTAGGCTAACTGGTCTATAGTTTCCAGCCTTTTGTCTACTTCCCTTTTTAAATAAGGGTGTTACATTAGCAGTTTTCCAATCTGCTGGGACCTTTCCTGAATCCAGGGAGTTTTGGAAAATTACCACTAATGCATCCACAATCCCTACCGCTACTTCCCTCAAGACCCTAGGATGTAAGCCATCAGGTCCAGGGGATTTATCCGCCTTTAGTCCCATTATCTTACCGAGTACCACCTCAGTGATTTTAATCGTGTTTAGCTCTTTTTCCCCCCCCCCCCCCCCCCCTGTTTGTCCAGTGTTGGGATATTTTTAGTGTCCTCTACTGTAAAGACTGATACAAAATATTTGTTCAGCGTTTTTGCCATCTCCATGTTCCCCACCACTAATTTCCCGGTCTCGTCCTCTAAGGGACCAACATTCACTTTAGCCACCCTTTTTTCTTTTTATATAACTGTAGAAACTCTTGCTATCTGTTTTTATATTTTTTGCTAGTTGACTTTCATAATCTATCTTCCCTTTCTTAATTAATCTTTTAGTTATTCTTTGGCTTTTAAATGCTTCCCAATCTTTTATCCTCCCACTAGATTTGGCTACTTTATATGTCCTTGTTTTCAGTCAGATACTATCCTTTATTACTTTAATTAGCCACAGATGGCTGTCTTTTCTTTTACGCCCCTTTTTCCTCAGTGGAATATATTTTTCTTAAGTTGTGAAATATCTCCTTGAATGTACACCACTGCTCATGTACCGTCTTACACTTTAATCTATTTTCCCAGTCCACTTTAGTCAACTCTGCTCTCATACCTTCACAGTCTCCTTTATTTAAGCTTAGTATGCTGGTTTGAGATCCAACTCTCACCCTCCAACTGAATTTGGAATTCAACCATGTTATGGTCACTCATTCTAAGGGGATCCTTTACTATGACATTTTTTATTAATCCTGTCTCATTACACAGGACCAGATCTAAGATTGCCTGCCCCCTGGTTGGTTCAGTAACATACTGCTCAAGGAACCCGTCCCTAATGCACTCTATGAACTCTTCCTCAAGGCTGCCCTGCCCAATTTGATTTGTCCAGTCAATATGAAAGTTAAAATCCCCCATGATTATAGCTGTTCCCTTATTACAAGCCCCAACTATTTCCTGATTTATACTCCAACCAACAGAGTTGCGACTGTTAGGAGGCCTGTAGACTACGCCCACTAGTGACTTTTTCCCCTTATTCCTTATCTCCACCCAAACTGTTTCACTATCCTGATCCTTTGACCCAATATCATTTCTCACTATTGCAGTGATTCCATCCTTTATTAACATAGCCACCCCACCTCCCTTTCCTTCCTGTCTGTCCTTCCTAATTGTCAAATACCCCTGGATGTTTAGTTCCCAGTCATGGTCACCTTGCAGCCATGTTTCTGTAATGGCCACCAGATCATACCCATGTGTAGTTATTTGTACCGTCAACTCGTCTATTTTGTTACGAATGCTGCGTGCATTCAGATAAAGAACTTTTAAATATGTTTGGTGACAATTTATTCCTGCTTTTACCCCCTTTACTACTTTTATCTTTTTACATTCTGTCCCTTCCTGACACGCTCTGGTTTTTAATTCCCCCACTGCTACCTTGCTCTATTGCCTTCTCTGCTGACATTTTTATTTTTTGCTCTCTTGAAACCTCCCCACCACTAATTAGTTTAAAGCCCTCTCTACAACCCTAGTTATTCTATTCGCCAGGATTCTAGTCCCAGCACTGGCCAAGTGAAGTCCGTCCCAACGGAACAGCTCTCTCCTGTCCCAGTACTGGTGCCAGTGTCCCAAGAAGCAAAACCCATTTCTCCCACACCAGTCTTTGAGCCACACATTTAACTTTGATTTTATTTACCCTAGCCAAATTTGCTCGTGGCTCAGGTAGTAATCCAGAGATTATTACCCTAGTGGCTCTGTTTTTTAATTTGGCCCCTAGCTGCTCATACTCCCTCAGCAGAACCTCTTTCCTTGTCCTATCTATGTCGTTAGTACCAACATGGACCACGGCAACTGGATCCTCCCCCTCCCACTCCAAGTTTCTCTCCAGCCTAGAGGCGATGTCCTTAACCCTGGCACCAGGCAGGCCTTAGGGTTCTTTGTAGCCGAGAGCCCCGATCTATCCCCCTAATGATACTATCCCCTACCACTACAACATTTCTTTTTACTCCCCCCCCCCCCCCCCCCCCACTTGAATGGCCCCTCGTTCCACGGTGCTGTGGCCAGGTTGCTCATCCTCCCTGCAGTCCTTGTTCCCGTCCTCACGGAGTAAGAGCCTCGAACCTGTTGGACAAGAGCAAGGGCTGCGGCTCCTCCAACACTACCTCCTGGATCCCTGTACCTGCCTCACTCATAGTCACACCCTCCTGTCCCTGACCACGGACTACATCTGAATTAGTTAATCTAATTGGTGTGACTACTTCCTGGAACACCGAGTCCAGGTAACACTCTCCCCCCCCCCCCCCCCCCTGATGTGTCGCAGTGTTTGAAGCTCTGACTCCAGCTCATCAACACAGAGCTGGAGTTCCTCGAGCAGCCAACACTTACTGCAAATGTGATCACTGAACATCAATGGTGTCCACCAGCTCCCACATATTGCAGCAGTAACACATCACCTGCTCTGACATTCTATGTAATTAATTAAATTTATTATTTTTAAATGATCTATTTAAGGGCCCTGGTTTACAAACTGTCCCGCTACACCACAGAGACCTTAAAAACTATAAACCACAGAGTTAAAGTTTTAAAAAAGAGAGAAATACTCCCAACCAATCACTTACCTGCTTTGTGGTGACGTCACACCTTGATTACTTTTTACTTCTCTCCCTCGGAGATTGGTACGCCTACCCGCGCCTCGGGCTTACCTTTTATAGGTCGCTGCCGCTCGGATACCCGCCGCCTCCGCTCTGAGGCCTACCCGCGCCGTACTAATGTTTTGGGTGTGCAATTCTTCACTGGAACTCTGATGAAGGGTTTCACCCCAAAATGTTAATAACCTGTCTTCCTTCTACCGATGCTATCCGACCTGCTGTATATTTCCAACATTTTGTTTTTGCTGTTTCCAGCATTTGCAGTTTTGTCTCTTATTTTGGAAACCGGTCTTGGGCCGCCAGTTACAATCAGACTTGGAAAGGGAGCCACTCTGCAAACACAATGTAATAGATTATTAATTTAAAAATGATAACTCCTGTAATAGATTATTAATTTAAAAATGATAACTCCTGTAATGAAAGATCACAAGTAACTTATTTAGATTTTCAAAAAGCCTTTGATAAGGTACCTCATAATAGACTGATGAACAAGGTCAGAGAATGCAGAGTCGGGGGACAAGTAGCAGAATGGATAGCTAGCTGAGTTCAGGCCAGAAAGCAGAGTAGGAGTAAAGGGTAGCCATTCACAGTGGCAGAAGGTGGGTAGTGATGTTCCACAAGGATCAGTGCTGGGACCACTGCTGTTCATAATTTACATTAACGATTTAGACTTTGGAATCCAAAATACAATTTCTAAATTTGCAGATGACACCAAATTGGGGGGGAGATAGTCAATACTGAGGAGACTGCAACATATTACAGGAGGACATTAATAAATTTGCTAAATATAATTGGCAAATGAAGTTCAACACAGATAAATGAGATTACATTTTGGTAGGAAGAATAAGGAGGTCACTTATTACTTGGAGGGTGCAAGTCTAGGTGGGGTAGAGGAACAAAGGGATCTGAGTACAAATACACAAATTACTAAAAGTAGCGACACAGGTTAACAAGGCCATAAAAAAGTAAACCAAGCACGAGGGTTTATTTCTAGAGGGATAGAATTGAAAAGTAGAGAAGTTGCGCTAAACCTGTATTGAACCTTGTGAGACCACACTTAAAGTACTGTGTACAGCTCTGGTCGATATATTATAAAAAGGATATAGAGGCATTGGAGAGGGTGCAGAGAAGATTTACAAGGATGATACCAGAAATGAGGGTATACATATCAGGAAAGGATGAACAGGCTGGGTCTCTTTTCTCTTGGGGAGGGGGGGGGAAGGCTGAGGGGTGACCTAATAGAGGTCTTTAAAATTATGAAAGGTTTTGAGAGCGTGTTTTCACTTGTGGGGAAGAGCAAAACTAGAGGCCATCAAATATAAAATAGTCAGCAAGAAATCCAATAGGGAATTCGGAAGAAACTTCTTTACCCAAAGAGTAGTAAGATTGTAGAACTCGCTACCACCGGGAACGGTTGAAGCGAATAGTATAGATGCATTTAAGGTGAGGTTAGACAAGCATATGAGGGAGAAGGGAATAGAGGGTTATGCTGATGGATTTAGATGAGACTCGAGTGGAGCATAAACACTGTCAGACTGGTTGGGCTGTATATCCTATGTAAGATGTCTCCCTAAAACATGTTCAACTTGGGTGTCTTTTGCTGTTTTGTCAAAGGCTCTATTGTATATGTAAATACATTCATTCTGTATCTAGACATGTAAGTGGATGAGGTGCAAAGGTGATGGGGTGAGAGAGGAGAGGAATTTGGCAGTATATCCCCTCTGAAAACAAAATAATTAGAATGTTTATGCTTTTATTCCTGACAAAGTTGCTCTTGCATTCCAGGCTAGTACATACATCTTCCACAGTGTTACTGTTCTGTTAAGTTGCTGTAAGTGCTTTTAAAGACAAGAGATAGTTGCGAAGGAACATGGGTTCATTTTAAATGGGATACGAGGACCAAGCTTTGTGTACACTGGAATTGTGCATCAATGTATTAATACAGAACACGAGTGTGTCTGAGATGCAGCTTTTACAGGAGTTTTTTTTTTAAATGTCTGTCTTTCCCTTTTCTGTATTTTTGTTTTTCTTTCCTGAATCACTTTGACCTGAATGAGATTGACATTGTAGGATGTTTTTTTAAGAAGTGAGATTTTGGTTGGCAGGGTGCTGCTATAAAATCTTTCTAATTATGACCAGATCAGTCTGTATTCACATGCAAGAGTTGGTGCTTCTTTTCAGAACCTGTATAAAGAACTAGAAATCTCCTTTCTGTTGGACGAGTTTGACACAGTGCTGGCCTATGAGAATAAAGGCAAAACTGATGAAGAGACTGACGGAGAGAGATGCGATCCATTAATGACTGCTCTGAGTAACATGAATAGAATCCAGCAAGTTGAACTCATTTATGGTAAACGGGTCCTCTTTGGTTATAATTGAATTAACTTTTTCTAAAGTGAATTGGTTTGAACCCCCACATGTTGGGTCACCTATTACAGAGCTCATTGCACAATGTGATTGCGAGACCATTTAAAGATCCATGTGAAGCAAGATCAGTCTCTAGTGTAACATCTGTTATGTTGCTGTTTTTCCAAAGACCATTTGAACTTCTGTACTGAATATGTACACGGATCCTCTGGAGATTGCAAGACGACAGAAGAAGTAAAATCTGGCGCTGTTTTTTTTTGTGATAACTATATAGGGATTGAAAATTTTCTGTTCAGGATGTGATGTGCATGTTTGGAGTGTGGGGTTGGGGTTTCAATATCACTAGTGCATTTCCATTTCTACTAGGCCCCTGAAGCGCCTCTCTTTCTCCCCCCCCCCCCCCCCTCATGACAGATTTACGAAGTCATATCTACACATTCCTTTCAAAGCAGTTAGATTTACTCCAAGTACAGTACTGAAGTTATTTTTCCAACTCCTATTTTTTTTTTTTTTGAGGCCATATATGGGGAACAATAAGATTAGGTCCAGGCTAAAACCTCATGAGCAATAAATTCTCAAGTGGGTTATTTTTTTACAAGTGAAAATGAGTCTCTGAAAAATGACACCAAAGCAAATGGTCTCTGGTCTTCAATATTGCATATTTATAATGTGATTGGACAAAATATTCTAAGTGGTGTGTGGTGAAAACACTATTAAAGTCTGCAGCTTTTGTTTGTCTGGGTTTCTATGGTAAGGTGCCTGTGAAGTGTTGCTTGACTGCAACAAACTTTGTAGAATAATACTGTTGACCATAGAATGAAATCCTGACATTCACTGAGTATGGAGCTGTTTTGTGGTTTTTTTCCCCCCCTCTAGAATACAATGATTTAAAGTCTGAACTGAAGGATTATCTGAAGCGGTTTGCAGATGAAGGAAAGGTAAGGATGGGTCAATGTCTGTCTGATTCTGAAGTTTGTTTTCCAGCTATTCAGAATTTAAGGGTTTAAATTAAAGGAAATACCGAGTGTGGAATTGAGCCAATAGACTAGATTCAATTGTTTGTGCCGAGTTTGCTGATCTTAACTAGGGTAGCAGTAGGGGCACTATAGTTGGCCTCAGTACCTAGGTAGGTGGTGGTGAGGGTGAATCAGCCCAGCTTCCCGCTCCTGACCACAAACCTATCGCCTTCCACTGGAAAGAGCATGTGTGGTTGGTGACAGAGGAATGGATGCTGATTGGCGGTGATCATTTCCCCAGCCCGTCACCTTGAATAATCTGATGACATGCAGGCTTGTTTATGAAAAGATGGATATTGGGTCAGGTAGCACCTTTATGGCTGGTACCTTTTTTGGAACCATCCCTTAGCGGGATACAGTGCCTTCTCAGGGAAAGGAGCGAAGAAAAAAGCTGAGGTTAGTTAAGGTGTGAAGCACTTCAGATTCCTGTCAAAATCCAACTCGTGTTTAAGACAGTGGAAGTGATGGAATTGAAGTTGAATTGTATGAGCTTGCTGCAGACCATCACAGCCAGAGCTTGGGTCTTGCTGTACTGATGCATCCTCTGTGACTGTTTTGCATTATCCCTCCTTGACATGGCAGTGGAGGTTGGTGCTGCAACCACCTTTCCTCCCTTATCCAACTCCATGGGACTGCCCTTGCTTGGTTCTACTCTTGTCTATCTGATTGTAGCCAGAACATCTCCAGTAATGGCTTTTTACCATCCCTGTGCTGATGCCTTGATTTCCCAAAAGATCTGATCTTCGCCCTCTCCTCTTCCTCCGCTGCCCTGCCCCTTGGGGACATCTGATTCGCCAAGGGGTCACCTTCCCCATGTACACTGACATCCAGCTCGACCTATCCATTGCATGTCAGAATGCTAACCTGAGATCCAGTCTTGGATGAGCTGCAATTTCCTTCCAGTTAAACATTGGAAAGACTGAAACCATCATCTTTGGTAGCTTCTACAAGCTCTGTACCCTCACCACTGATTTCATCCTCCTCCCTGGCTACTGGCTGAGGCTAAACCTAAACCAGACTCTTTTTCTCTCCATACTATTTGACCTCAAACTTGGCTTTCGACCCCACATACTCTCCATCAGAAAGACTGTCTATTTCCACTCCTGCCTCTGCCACCCTCATTCCTGCTCATTCCAACCTCTACCTGTAACCTATCCTGCACCAAGTTCTGCTCACTCATCACCCCTGTCCTGACCTATATTTAGCTTTCAATTCTCCCAATGCCTCAAATATAAAATCCCTTAATGATCTTTCCCCATCCTATTTCTATAACCTCCAGTCTGACAACCATCTCTCCATTCCTCTAACTATTATTGTGCTCCCTTTGCCCCACCATTAGCAACTGTACTTCAGCGGTCAAGGCCCCAAGCTCTAAACATCGCTCTCTAACCCAACACCCCCCCCCCCAAAAAAAAAAACCACCTCTGACAATTTTTGGTTAGTCCCCCTAGTCTTGGCATCTACTGTTGCCTGATTGTCTTGTGAAACACCTTGGGACATTTTCTTACATTAGGTACTGTATAAAATGCAAGTTATGTTGACAGACTCTGTCCATCCCATTTTATCCACAAAGAAGCCTGCTGGAAATGCTGTTTTCATTTAGCTTCACAATCTTGGGTCAAGTTTGCTGTGCAGTTATATACCTCAAAACACCAGCAGTTCAAAGCTTGAGCCTGTGTCTGAATATTTACTGTGCTACAAAATTACACCAGCTACTTCAATGTGCATTTACAGTCTACTGAATGCAGCTCCTGTTTGTGGTGTAAAAAAGAGTTAATACCCCTTAAGCTCCAACAAATGATTTCAACCAAGATGCCACTATTACTTAGCACCCTGTTTATGTTGAAGCCAGAATGAACTTGGCAGAGCAAACTCTGCAATCCTCTAGTAATAAAAAATTGAATGGAACAGCCTGTTAGAGGGACAATAGTTCCTTTTGTGTCTGTATAATTCTGTTTATACTAGTGATTGAAGGTAAGTCAGACCAGACGTCTGCCTATAACGGATCTTAGTGCGAACTAAATCCTGTGTTGCCAGTTTGTCATGGCTACATCAACCTGTTGCTGAGGTGCAGTCATAGTAAAGCATATCCCTCCAGCCTTGTGTAGAAAAATACCAGTGGATTCGATAGAGGAGGTGTCTGAAGGTTTTGGTGTAGTAATGGGAAGAGGTTTAAAACTGACTGCGGAGATGTGAATGTATGCAATCCTGCACACACTAATCTCACATTACAGTGGCAATGCCCTTGATTAGTAATATCAACTGACATTACAAGCCTTCAGCAAAAGTAAAATTAACAAGAGTACAGCCAGTGGGGAAAAACTTTAATGTTAAACACTCCATTACTAAGGAATGTAATGGTTCTCATACCCAGTGGGAGGATGTGACTATTTTATCAATTAGCCAGATTGGCTGTTCTGGTTTTCCAAGCTGGAAGAGATCCACATTGACCGTGGCTAGGAGACATTCCATTTATACAGGGCCCCCCTGGGTGCTGATTAACCCAAATATCGCTGTTGCCTGGAAGCACATAGCAATTATTAACTACTAGTCTTCAACAGAATTTTACTTCTGTTAAAAGGCCTTGGAAGGGGGGGGGGGGGGGGAAATATAAATTGCAGCAATAGGACATAAGTGCCCTAACTAATGGGCAAAAGTGGAAGGTAATCTTGTGTGCTATGGGTAGTAACTGCTAATGTATATTTGCATTTATAGACCCCCCTACCTAAGCAACTTTTTGTTGCCTTCAGTGCAGTCAGGGTGCATGCATTAATTACTGACTAACTTTAGGCTTCAGACAGTTTTAAAACTTAACCAAGGTTGAGGTGGAGATTTGCTCTCCAGGTAGATGGAAATTGCAATGAATTTCAGCAATTTCTGCTGTTTGGACAACCATATTTTTGATGCCTAACCAACCCTGTAGTGGTTGATTTTAACACTAGCTCAGTTACAAAGGTGCTATATAATTGGCTGCAGCAGTCCTGGGTTCGGAAAGGGAAAAAGCAGTCTCTGAATTGCTACACATCTCCTGCAGTGCATTGCTGCTCCGAGATCAGGCTCCGTAGGTAATGGAAGTGACCACTATCCATCTTCCTGTCTTGTAACAGTTGCTGTCTTCACTCTCTCTAGTACATGGTTAATATTTTTAGTTCCACTAATGAGTTGAAACCCATTTGTGTCAATAGCTTCCTCCTGTAGTTTTAACATGAAAATCATTAATACTGTCTTTGTATCCAACAGGTTGTGACAAGTGAAGATATACAGCGGTTCTTCGAAGAGCTTCAGTCAAAGAAACGGCGGCGGGTGGATGGAATGCAGTATTTTTGTAGTTAAACGACAGATTACAGCCCTTGGTAGAAAAAAATTGCTCAAAGATGTGCATAAAGGAAATCTTTTGTCAGTCAGTAAGAATGGCGCTTTTAAAATTAACTGGTTGTCCCCAGTGTGTTTTATTTTTGCCTCTGTTTAGTTTAGAGTCCACTTATAGAGCAGCAAAGTGTGCAGGAGCAATAGTTGAGAATTTATATACTATAATACTAGTACACATTTTATAGTGAGGAAAAAATACCCAAGGACATGCAGAACTGAAACTTTTATAATGGAAATTAATGGCTTGTACTATATATGCACAGTGCTTTTAAACAGATTCTTTTCCACAAACTTTGGGAGAAATTGGACATCAGCTATTCAGTCTCAGCCACTATGACTGGAACACTGCTTGGGCCATCCATCTACACTCCCTCCTGCTCATTTCAAAACCTAGGTTAAAGATATCTTGCTAATGTTCTAACTCCTGTAAGTTGTGGTAGATGTTGGATATCAAATTATACATGCAGCTGAAAATTATATAATTCTTGTCCAACCTCCCTAACTACTGCCACCAAGAGGAGGGATAGTTCATTAAGCTAAAATAGATCTAAACGTGCATCATTTAGAATTGTAAATCAAGACATTAAGATTCATGTTAAAATGGATACCTGTTTGGTGATGCAAGCAAATCTGGCAACTAAACAGCTTGTTTAGAGTCTGGTCCACAAATTGTTGAAACTCCGCTGGTTTCGGTTTAGGACTGCATTAAGTGCTTTAAAGGACAACTTGGTGCAGAAAATGTTTCATTTTGGCTTTTAAAATAAGTTAGAAGCTAGCATTCCATTCTACATGTGCTTTTTATCAAGAGTTAAAGGTGGCATCTAGTTACAGTACTACATTGTCTGCAAACATTCAAACCAACTAGCATTGATGTCAGTGGAAAACCAGGATCTTCCCTTTTTGTTCACCTAAAACAATTTTGTATTTTCTTGAGCTGAAACCATGTTCTGTAAATTGCTTTATGAAATGCATTTTGGTTCCACAGGCTGTACCAGTTATAATAGAAATGTGTGTTTCCACACCCCCACTGTCCAGCACCTTTGTTTCATTAAATTACATTTAAATAAACACTTTAATGCAGCTTTTCCAACATGAATCTGTAAAGTTGACTGGAAGGTCTATTAAAAGCTTGCTCTACTTTGTTACTAATGTTTAAGTGTTCACTTGGGAGTGAAGAAGTTAAAACAGCCAATAAAAATGTTACTTTGCTACCCGAGTGATTACTTTCTAAAGCCCTGCCCCTTTCCCACCATGCAAATTTAAAAACTTGGAATAACTATCAATCATGCAATTTTTTTTTAGCTTACATGCTATACACACATGGTTGAGTGAGCTTTACTGAGGGGCTGGGAAGACCCTTAATAATCAACATACAATATTACCTTAAGATTGAGGGGGGGAAAAAAGTAGATGCTTGAAGGTATAAGAAAACATTGGACCAAATAAGTCAATAGGAGGGGGTAACCAAAAGCTTAGTCAGTTGGTTTTAAGGAAGGTCTTAATGAGAAGAGGTAGATGGGTTTAGGGTTTAGACAGCTAATGGCACACATTAGGCCAAAGTTGAGAGGGAGGGGAAACTAGAATCTGACATTTACAGCACAGGGCCATTCAGTGCCAACCAAAAAAAGCTATCCAGCCTAATTCCACTTTCCAGCTCTTGGTCTGTAGCTTTGTAGGTTACAGCACCAAGTGCATATCAAGTACTTTTTAAACATGAAGGTTTCTGCCTCTACCACCCTTTCAGGCAGTGAGTTCCAGACCCTCCCTTCTCTTAACATCTGGGCCTGGTGATTTATCTACTTTCAAAGATGCTAAACCCCTTAATATTTCAGCGCACTCTATCCCATCTACTATTTCAAACTCATCCCATGCAAAGTATTCATTAAGAACCATACCTGTGTCTTCCACCTCCACAGGTTCCCTTTTGGTCACTAATAGGCCCTGCTCTTTATATATTTTTTAACACATCTTTGGGTTTTCCTTGCTAATATTTTTTTTATGTCCTCTTTGCTTTCCTAATTTCACCCTTCCACTTTCTATACTCCTAGACTTTCTGCAGTATTTAACTCTATCTGACAGCTTTCCTTTTTTTGCCTTATCCTACCCTGTATGTTCCTTAACATCCAGGGGGGGGTCTAGATTTGGGAGTCCCACCCTTTTTCTTAGTGAGAGTTCAGAGCAAATATGTTCCCACAATCTCCTCCTTGAATGCCTCTCACTGCTCCGACTGATTTTCCTCCACTCCACTTTTGCTAAATCACATCTTTGTAAAAATTGGCCTTTCCCCAATTGAGAACTTTTGCTCCTGGTCTATCTTTTTCCTTTTCCATAACTATGCTAAATCTAACTGAAATATGACCACTACCGCCAAAATGCTCTCACTGATCCAGCTTCGTTCCCTAAAATAAAGTCCAGGAGGTGGTTAGAGATGTATTTGAACACAATTAGATTTTAAATTTGTGGTATTACTGGGCTGGAAGCGCTAGGTCCAGGCTGCAGTTTAGTGATGGTTGTATTACAGTATATGCTTTACTCTGTCACTGACATGGATTTTGGCTGTTACCTACAGAGACAGAGAGTAACCATTAGAAGGGCCTAAGAGTGCTTGTGGTCACTAGACGCCCAAGAACCAGTGCATCATATCTGATTCAATTAGATGCTTACTGATCTTTTGCAGGTCACAGTACTCTGGCAATAGCTTTAGGCATGACTAGAAAATTTGATTTTACAGCACACTGGTTCTATTTTTTTTTAAATCTGGGGAAATAAGTTTCATAGTATGGACCAATTTAGCAATTAAAAGAATGAATGAGACATATTCCATAGGCCATTTATTTGAAACACCAACTATATGCCAATTTAGAATTTGTTACATGCTTTTTTTTCCCAGAAACAGTAGAAAAATAGATCGTGGTGATTCTGTACAACTGCCATGGTACTCGATAGGGCGATGCATCTCACTAAGCAATAACAATCTCATTAAGATGCTAAAATAAAAATAGTCTCTTTAAAAACACTATATACATTGAAGCATTGTAGAATCTACAAAGATGGTTATGCAGTTTGTAGAAAACACTTGCATAGGACATTTGATCTAAATAGCTGATACTTGAGCCTTTAGTATGGAAGGCACTTTACCGTATCCCAGTAACAGCTTAGATCAGAAGAATCCAAAACAAATCGTGAAAGGATTAACACCAGCAATGCAAGTTTTAAAAAGCTTTTGCTACCAGACACCAAAAACTCATCTTTAAGCAAACAGTTTCCAATATTTTATATAAAAGTCTTAACATTCAACCAAAGTTAAATTGGTAAGCAACTGCTGTTTTTAAAGAGCATGCAATCTGTGGGGGGGGGGGGTAGGTGCACGGCTGCAGTCGGGAAGATACAAAAGTAGCAACAGGTCAGCCAGCTTCAGGGTGCTGTGCTGTATACTGGGACATGATGAGTTTCACAAAAGGTTGGTTATCCTATGTTTCTCATCTTTATTTAAAAGGGTGAGACAGTTATCTGTAGCTGTTTAGACAGATTTGCAGGCATAAACATTTTAGAATTTTGGAAAGAACCTGCACCCTACAGAAAACGAGCACCATTTTTTAAAAATATGATCAAAAGCCACATGACTAGAAAAACCTCAACCATTTGCTTAAAACTCAGAATATCAGTAAAATTAATGTAAACCTGGAAACAATGCACCATAAAAAGCTTCCTGGTGTAATGAGACACGATTTCTTCCTCTTCCCCTGAAAACAATGTCTCCTCAGGTAATTAAAAAAAACCTTGCATTTCTAAAGCGCCTTTCATGACCTCAGGACATCCCAAAGTACTTTTGAAGTGTAATCACTGTTGTAATGCAGGAAACAGCAGCCAATTTGCATATAGCAAGCTCCCACATACAGCAATGTAATAATGACCAAATAATCTGTTTTTTGAGTGATGTTGATTGAGGGATAAATATTGGCCAGGACACCAGGGATAACTCCCGTGCCCTTCTTTGAAATAGTGTCATGGGATCTTTTACGTCCACCTTGGAGAGCAGACTTGGTTAGACGGTACCTCCGACAATTCAGTACTGCGCTGGAGTGGGACTTGAAGCCACAACCTTCTGACTCAGGCAAGAGTTCTACCACCTGAGCAGACACGCTGGCTGCAACAAGCATAAGAAAATTAAAAGTTTCTGCATGGAGTTTTAGAACCTGCACATTCCAGCTCAAATTTTAAACCTACCACCAGATTGTTTTGATTCCAGTACCACTGTAAAGGTAGATCATGAGATTGCATAGTAACGCTGGATAACAGATCAGTTTTTGTACCACCAGTGCTTTGCATTAGAAATCAGCACTCAATCTTTTGCATTCTCCTGTCTCCTCCCATTTTACTTCTAATCCTGCTCATCTGTGCAAACAAAAAAAACCTGAACAGGAAGGATATGAAAAACAAAACAAATCTATGCACAACTATGCCACTACAGTTTTGTACTGTGGCTCAGAAGTAATAAAATTTAAAGAGATACCATGAACAAATTATAACTAATACACTTAAGTAGCTCATCAGCTGCAACAAGCTGGAGAGAATTAAAGTCACTATATAATTTTGGAACCTGCATACTTGGTAAAATACAGAGCTACAACAATCAATAATCTAAAACTCCCTACATAGTTTTACCCCGTCTCCAGGGTTGGTGTATGTCTCCAGGGTTAGTGTCACAGCTTTAACCCTTCAAACAGACTATACAAGTCTATCCGTGAACGTCAAGAGTAATATTGGATCTTCCGGTCACCTGGGAATTGATACTGAAGCTCACACCACATGCTGGGCAACAGAAAAGTCCCACAGTAAGGGAGCTATATAGTCTGAAAATGTGCAATATGCAAAACCTACTTGGATGCAGCAAGGGGAAATACAAGAATTTAAATCATACCGTACAACTTGCCTTCTAGCTTTTTCCTCAAATGTATTAATTGTTTCCAACACTTCAAGTACAGCATTTCAGAGACCAACATTTGTAAACCCATCCAAAAATTGGAGAATCAGCTGACTAACCAAATTATATGAGAAAAAGGCCAAAAAGGTTTCACGTATCCCACCACAGGTCAATGATTAAGCAAAAGACACGACAGCAGCTTCAGATGGAACTTTAGCTACTTTATCGGTGTTGCTAGTATTTCTGCCTTTGGGATTCAGCTTCTCACCATATATTAAAACATTAATCCTATAAACCGATTGTCACAGCAATCTGATTGTCCCAAGATTAAGACTACTACTTCAGATTGACTAGGATCTGTGCTCTTTTCCGAATACAGGCAGTCGGCCAGTAGAATACAGACACTTTTCCCTTGCAAATGTATTCCAATGCTGAGAGTATACTTCAAAAGAATACTGTCCAGTCTTTTAGGACTAAAAACTCTCTCAAAAATGAGAAAATACGTCAATGGGTATCACCAGAGTACAGCTCACCATTAAACATCACACAGCCTTAAATTCAATACACAAAAAACATCGATTTTTTTTTTTAACAAACCTGTAAAAAGGAGGTAAAAGATCAAGCATCTCTTTTTTAAAATGGTAAACTTGATTAAGCAGACTATTTAAACATTAGAAAGAATGGCAATACTGGTGCAGGACCTGGTCTCCCAAGATATCACAAAAGTCATAGAAAACCATTTAGAAATAGTTCAGTTCAAGGTAGAAATGTTATGTACAAAACATGTGAAAACAAAGTTAATAATGGAGTGATCTGCTGAAAATGTACACTGGATTACTGTCGTCACTAAAGAGCAGATTTTTTGTACGGTAGATCAGGTCTGCTTGGTGACCTCCTTTCTCGGCTTAGCGTATCGTCCCTATTCTGAATGTTTCTGTGTGGCTGAGCACTGAGCCCAGGCTCTAACATGTCACCATCAGTTGACCTTCTGTTGCAGCCGGCCTCGTGGTTCTCAGAGTTGCAGGGCACACTCGGAGCTCGACTGGCTGTGAGGCCATAAGTCAGATCGGTCTCCACTAAACCCCTACTTCTAGTATGCAGAGAACCTCCACTAGACTCCTGTAATAGTGCCAAGTCCAACCTGTGTGGAGGCTGCTCCAAGAAATCAAAGTACGGTGGGTCACTGGGTCTTGGCTGGTGAGCTTCGGGAGGCAGTAAATATTCTCTCCTTGGTTCCTCTGGTTTATTAGAAGTTTCACTACAAAGAGAGGTCATCTTGAAGCCTCCTGCTGCTGGTTTGTGACTGTACAAATCTGGGCCCAAGTACATTCCCTGTGAAGGAGCAGGTGTATGTCTGCTGGATCCTGGAGTACATGGTCGGTAAGCTGTACTGGAAGAGAAGTCATAGAGATCTGGGTACTCCTGGAGGCCTTCCCGAGAATCCATTTTCAGCTCACCAGGTTTCCTCCTCATACTGTGCACATGTCTGTTGTGTATATACGGAGCAGGGCGTGGAAACGATGCAGAATCTGAAGCCATTTGGTTTACTTCAGCATTTAAAGTCAGTTCTGGAAACCTTCTATCCTTCAGTGATAGGTTACTCAAGGATGTCACACCCATTGCAATGTCCGGCATTAGCTCATTTAACGTACCTTCAGCGCTCTAGGAGAATAAAAAAAATTATAAAATGGCCCACAAGTTTAGATTTCCAGCTCCACAGCTTTTTATACAAAAATAATAAAGCCCGCCATATTGAGCATAATTTGTCACACACTTATGTAGTTTCAGGACTATGGCTCCAATTCTGTTGGGACCACAGTAATGCTGCTGGTGATTGAATTGTGTAATCATAATATTAGAGTGATGATAATGGAGTTTCTGTTCAATTTCATGTCAGGTGAGGGAGAAATGTCAGTTTCCAGTTTTATCCTTGTTTGGTCACCTTCAGGAAATAAAAGGGGTTGGGTAGAGTGTGACAATGCAAAAGCTGTGGTGTATTGGAAGAAGGTCAACTCAAAAGACAAGTTGACTTCCTCCTATTCCATACATTACTTCATAAATCCTCACTTCATGGGAGCACGGGCTGAACAATTGGATGCGGGGCTCAGTCAACCCGATTTTGGTTCTACCCATTTTACAGAAATCCGACCAGCTGATGGCCACACAAGACAGTCTGATCCCTGTTCCCATAAAGGAAGGTTCTATACCAGGAATAAAAAAGACTCAAAATCATCCCTAAATTCAAAGAAAATATTTTAAATACATTAGATTAACATAAGAAATAGGCACAGGAGTAGGCCCTTCGAGCCTGCTCTGCCATTCAATAAGATCATGGCTGATCTTCTACCTCAACTCCACCTTCCAGAACTATCCCCATATCCCTTGGTTCCCTCAGTATCCAAAAATCTATCGATCTCTGTCTTGAATATATTCAGCCCTCTGGGGTGGAGAATGCCAAAGATTCAAAATCCTTTGAGTGAAAAAATTTCTCATGTCAGTCCCAAGTGGCTAACCCCTAATTCTGCGACTGACCCCACGTTCTAGATTCCCCAGCTAGGGGAAACATCCTCCCAGCATCTACCGTCGAGCCCCTTAAGTATTTTACACATTTCAATTAGATCACCACTCATTCTTCTCAACTCTACGGAATATAGGCCTAGGGAAAATATGAAATCCTATTAAAACATTGCTTTAAAACATTTGTCAGTTGAAACCACCAAAAACTAAACTTTAGCAACAAAAAAAACGCAAACAGAAAAAAGCAACGGACAGCCAAACATTCTTAGCTAATCAGAAGCACGGCGTCCTCCTGCAAGAGCTGGACATTCGTACTGCTTTCCAATCAAAATTCATGCAAAGTCACCCGACTGGCATCACATCAGTATTCTCTGCCAAGGAGAAAGTTCTCTCCAGGGGAGCAGCCATTCATACTTAAACCACAATTGGATTTTTTATTTTTTTATTTTAAAAGGGGATCAGTTAGGGCCAATTCTGCAGTGGGGTGGGGTCATTTCCATAGTTGAAGTAAAATAGGAACCTTGCCCATAAGTTATCCTGATGTCCAATGCATTTGCTTAACAGCAGCGGCACAACTTAGTTTACCCTCAGCACAAGAAAAAAAATGTATATTTTTAAAAATCAGTTGATCAAGCAGGGCTAAGCTCCTGGTATGCAGCTTCACTTCATGGGAGCACAGGTTGAACAATTTGTGCAGAGGTCAGTAAACCCTATTTGTGGTACTACCGAATTTACAGAAATCAGTCGAGCTGGCACCAGACTGTAGTGCATGCTCTCAGAGAAAGGCTCCATGTTGGGACCCAAGCCTCTCAAAATCAGCCCTAAATTCACTTACATAGAAAGAATATTTTAAAACTATCTTTATGAAACATCACCAATCAGGTAGCATGTACTATGAAATACAATTTTATGCTACATTTATATTTTACTGTAGTGCGCCACAAGGGTAAACTAGAAAATAAACTAAAATGTTTGGTTTAACTTGGTTAGAAAGAAATTCTCGAGTTACACAAGCAAGCCACTGTGGTCCACCTGTCTGGTACCAAAGTTTAAAAAATACCACACACACTATTTGATCTCATTAACCACTTGCCAATAACTCAATTAACATACAACACACAGTAGAAAGACCAAGTCCCCCTTTAAAAAGATTTTAAAACAAAATCGAGGCCAAAAGGATTAAGAAAGACTTTTTTTTTTTTTTAATTCCTCATTTCTGATCTAATATTGGGAAGTCAAAACTTACCCCCAGTTCTGCTGGTATCCTGACCAATCCGGCAGAATTGGTGCAATCGGGGGGCATTAGTTTACCACCAGATGGATAAATAGGCCTGGAAGCCAGCCCAGCGTAAAGCAGAGAACGGTTACAAGGATACGAGAAGGAGCGGGATGACAGTTGACCAGGCAGCCTCTGCTTCCAGTCTGCTTTGTGCTTCTCATGAGCTGGTATAGCAGGAGGGTGGTATGGAGGTGGAGGCGGTGGTAAAGGCGGGTGGAACGCTGCATAAGGCTCAATATCACCATATTCTCCAGCTGGGGAACTGTTTATTCTGCAGTGGCCATGCTGACGAATAGCCAGCACTGGACTCTCGTCACCAAATCGTTCATGAGGAAAGAATTTGTGAGGATTCTGTGAAGAACAAAAGCAATTCATTAGCAGAGCTGTCCTGCTGTGAACTCACCTACATTTATTCAGGCTCAATTTAGACATTTTAAATGACAACAGATCTCTTAATAATTCAAACTTTAAAAAAGACTAGCTCCATGGAGAGTTAACAGGAAGAAGAATTTCTAATATTCAGATTAATCATATTCATTACAGCCCAATCAATTCAAAAGTAGTTTAATAAATCTCTTAATTAACTAGGCACATTGCAGAAAACTACTTTGCCCAATACTCCAAATATGCAAGACATTACTTAATACTTTTCTGAAAACTCATTTGCACCATTTTAGAGTATGAAATTCTATCACTTCTCAACTTTAGTTTAGATTAGTCAATTATACTATTTTACAGGGTCAGTCACATTTCCCATACCTGAAGCAGCTCAACAGCAGCATCGGGGAGGTTAAATTCCCTCATCACCCGAATCTGAATTTCATAGCTTACAGTTGCTCCTTCTCCACAGTTCAATGCGTATGCTCGCTGCACCTGATCCGTGTGTCTAAGTTCCTGCAGGCGCCTGATCATATCTTTTACCATATTCAATGGGGGGACTGTAAAGTAATACTTATTTAGTAAATACCTTGCCAAGAGCTCCTGCATTAATTGTATAGGAGGAGGAAAGTGTGGGTTGGTGGGGGGGGGGGGGGGGGGGGGGTGGGGGGGGGGGGGTGGAGGCAGCGGGTAGGAATAAAAGGGAGGCAAGAGTGTGCTTTGCCTCCAGCGTGGTGCCTCGCCCAAGTGGTCATTATTCATGTATGAGCCTGTGCAGCAAGTGTGTTGACAGGCTATATGACTTTCAAATTCAGATCTGCTGTAGCTACCCACTTTGGTTCAATGGTGTCAATTGCTCCCTTACTTTTATGAGAGTTGACTCCCACTGTCCTATATCCACTTGTACGTCAGCGGGATTCATGGGTGTAACAATCATACGGTCTTGTGATCCAAACCGCATATCTGTGTCTTTCTAATTGTTACTATTCAAAAGACAAAAAACAAAAACACAAGAAACCCAGAATAAAAAGCCAGCTTGCTTCAGTCACTTCTCAGTAAAGTTAAAACACTGCGATTTAAAAACTTGTACCATCTGAGCAAGACAAGCCCTCCAGGGCTCCAAACCAACTCGACAAGTACAACAGTTATAATCCACTGGACCAACACAAGCTAAAGATTCTACCTTTCATGTATCCTGATTTATGCTGGAGACAGTTTGTCAAGTGTCTGAACAAGCTTTTTAAGGATGAAATTACAAGACAGTGATAATAGTAATAAATTCTCTCCAATGAAGAAGTCAACTGGTTAAGTTGCCACATTCCTCAATTGCTGTGCAATCATTTTTTTTTTTTGGGGGGGGGGGGGGGGGCACGTAGGAGAGAAAGGCTAATTTCTGCCCTGCAAGACTTCAAAAAGTCAGAACAAAATCAGTTAAACCACAAAACATACACACACTCACCAGGTATTTCATTAGCAATGATTGAAGGAGGATTGGATGGTGTACCTATCGGCTGGTGACTCATTAAATGACAACACTGTGGCACAGCACTGTTCACCATGTAGAGTGCGTCTGGTACATTGGACATGCGAACCATGCGCAGCCTCACAAGATCAGTCTGCTCCACCATCATCTCATCCAAAACAGTCTGAGAACAGAAATCCAGGTAATAATTATCACACAAGGACAGTGATTGTATAACTTCATCAATAAAAAAAATCCACTTATAACTAAATTGCTAAACATGTAAAAATGAAATTAAAGGGTGAATTATCCTAATTAAACCACATTATTATAGAAAGATTTCAAAACTAAATATATGGCAGTCTTTAGCGATTCAAACGCCACAACAAAAGCTAAAAGGCATCGCAGCACATCTTTTCAGAGGTGTTTATAATTAATAGTTTAGCTGGAAGTCAGGTTAATCTCAATAATTCTGTCACAGTATGAAGCTCATCAACTTAACGCTAAAGATTGTTTGGGAGATGATCAACATTGCTATCTCCTCCCTGTACAACTCCAAGCCTCCGCCTACCACACACCATTTCCAATCGGAGGTGAACAGGCAATTTACTCCCCAGTCGCTACCAACAGTGCAAGTGTAGAAGAGCACACCAGCTGATTATTGCTTATATTTCCTACCCGATCTGAGGCAGTGCTTATGCCATCAGTTTTGCAGATGGCTACAACAAATTGGTAGTGTGGAGAATTACCAACACACACCTACATGCTACCACTCCAAGTCACAGCATTCTACAGCCATATACTTCCTCAGTGTAACTTGAATACATCAGGGATTTTTTTCAAATTAGAAAAGCGCCGTCAAGGTTTTTCCCCAAGAACATCCATTCCAAATGGAACCACCATATTGAAGGCTGCAAGTCGCTTAGCTTGATTTCAAGCTGATTTAATACTTGGTTATTGATGCAACAAGCAAATATGAATGGATCATGCCGATTTATGAGGACTTAAAATAACTCAAATAACTTCCCCTCCTGAAAAGTCCATTGCGTTACTCATTTAATATCAAGGTTGAGTAAATTAAAACATTAGGATTTTTTTGACTACATCTTGGTATCAATATGTAAAACAAGAAGCTGCTATTCTTCAATGAATTACACTCGCCAGAGGTTTTACTTCATAACACATGCTGGGCACACACAAAGCAACCAAGGATGGGCTACCACACAGCTGAAATATTTAATACAAACATTTCTGAAAGGTAACATTCCACACAAGTTAACAGTCTCATTCATAGATTATCCTGGCAATGCACAGATTAAAATGGTCCAAACACTGTAGTCAGGAAAAGTGGTGCTGATTAATTGGATAATTACAAGACAAAACTGCAGAAATGTCAGAGACAAATCGAGCTGTAGCTTCTTATTGACATTAAATTGAATGCAATGAATGCAAGCAAACACAACCTGCTGACAGTAGAAACCAACTGGGCTGCAGCAACAGTATACAGAGACAAGATAGAATTCAAGAGTGCAAATCGGATAGAACAGACAGGATACCAAAGTATTAATTGATATTTATGCCAAACTGAAAAGGTTACTATTTAATACATATAATGCATTCATATTTTATTTAGATATAGACTCAATCTTGTATTCAGTTGCACTTATTTTGTCTCCCATTTATTTAATTTAGCCTTTCCCATTTTAAGAGTGATAAAGGACAAGGTCAGTATTAGAAATCAGAAATTTACAATGAAAATTGATGCATCAAAATTAAAACCCAAGTTAGTATTTTAAAAATTAAATTCAAACCTCAAACTTATTTCAGCTGTTACCATAATTTTTGTTTAATCCTTATTTTGGAGCCATTTCTTTCTCTCTATTTTGCCCTCATCAGGTCTCAGTTTCAGATCTCTCAGGCAGTTAATCTAGTAGGTTGTCCAGTACACAATACAGGACAACAGCAAGACTGACCGTGACATGCCATCTTATAACTGGATGTACAGAACATGGTGGTACTGTGCCAAATTTGAGCTCTGCGTAGTACTATAAAGTGATCAGCAAGCCAAGCTGAAACACTTCCTGTGGAGTGTATTCTGAATCTACTGTTGTACTTGGACACTCAGAAGAATAAAGTACTTTATTCAAACTGTCAAATACTATAAAGAATAAAATAGAAAATAATTCATGGCTAATATCAGTTAATACTGGAGACACTAAATTGCAAAGCACAATGTATGTATTACATACATCTTTCCAGTTTTGGAACATGATCTACTTTCGTACAAGTGTACCTTTGCCTCCTCCACATATGGTGCGAATAAGCGAGGCTTCACATATATCCCAGCATTCTTCTGACGCAGCCAAGCATGAGATTTTCCACCTTCAGCTGTTGGTAGCATATCTGATGGTGGTGTGCTAATCAGTCCCCTCTTTATCTAAGAACAAAAATGGTATTGTTGAATGGTATCAACTTTTCTACTGGTTTACAATTAGTGGTTTTACTATGCAAACCTCACCAAATGAAACAGATTTTGAAACAAGATATTCAATTACATTATTGTCTTGCATTAATACTGCTCTCTCGGTAGAATAGCAAGTATAGTTCTACTGCATTTAGTAATGCGATAATAGTAGAATTAAGTTTCCCCACCCGCCCTAAATCATTATTGCCTTAACACTAATCACCATATTTTACATGACTATTTGTTGAGTACTGCAGTTCTAAACAAAAAGGTGCATGCTCTGCACTCATTAGATTATGTATTCCCCATTTATAGTCCAGCTGGTTTTCTGTTTATGTGTTGCCAGATGGCAGTGTTATGAATCAAAGCATGGGAGGGCAACAATAAAGGAGGCAGGGAGAAGCATACAACAGAGGCACAGTAAGAGTGTTCACAAACAGCCACAGGCTCCACTTGCACACATCACAGCAACCAGTTACAGCAAACCATTGTTAGAGACATTGGGCAAGAGGTCTCCTAGGTCTCTTACCCATGGAATCAGACAGTATGATGGACCTTAAAAATGAGCAAAATAATTAAGAGACAGAGAAAATCCTTAGAATTCAGACATCACACTTCCCTTTAAAAGAAATAAATAAACACTAAACCTACAGCATCATTAAGAACCTCGCTGTTTGTGGGAAGGATATGATCTATGCGAACATGAGGCAGTAGTGGGGACAAGATCTCCTTTAGTTCCTCTAGGTCAAGATCACGTCGCTTTACACCTCGCTTGTTTACACTATGTGCAGTTCCACTCAGCAGGTTTGGCTCTAAAACACAAAGCATTAATAGAAACCCTTATAATATTGTCTGCAAATGGTCAGAATACAAAAGAAAATAACTTGTAAATACCAACAACTTGCATTTATATAGCATCTTTAACTTAGTAAAAACGTTCCAAGGCGCTTTACAGGAGCGTTAACAAAATTTGACACCGAGCCACATAAGGCAATATTAGGATAGGTGACTGAAGACTTAGTCGTAGAGGTAGGTTTTAAGGAGCGTCTTAAAGGAGGAGCGCAAGGTGCAGAGGGGTTTAGGGAGGAAATTCAAGAGCTTGGGGCCAAGGCAGCTGAAGGCACAGCTGCCAATGGTGGAGCGATGAAATTTGGGGATGCACAAGAGGCTGGAATTGGAAGAGCGCAGACATCTTGGAGGGTTGTAGGGCTGGAGGAGGTTAGAGAGATAGTAGGGGTGTGGTCATGGAGGGATTTGAACACAAGGATGAGAATTTTGAAAGCGAGGCATTGCCGGACGGGGAGCCAATGTAAGTCAGCGAGCACAGGCACGATGTGTGAACGGGACTTGGTGCGAGTTAGGATACGGGCAGCAGAGTTTTGGACGAGCTCGAGTTTATGTAGAATTTGTCCATTTTTCAAAGGGCAAGCTGCTAATTTTGACAAGTTGAAAACGAATGACTGCTGTGGATTTTGAATAAATAATAAAGCGCTTTGCCAGCAAGTTCACAAGCCCACATCGATTCATAATCCTTGACCACATTAGTTGTGAAATTACCACAAGATGTTGAGAATTCAGTATGAAAGAAGGTTCACTGAAGATGAACTAGTATGGAAATAAACATAACCCAAGGCAAGCTTTTAAAGTGAAGGGACTCAAATGCATTTCTGTAGAGGGGTATTTTGTGCAAGGCTAGGATAGGAGAATTCAAAAGAGAACTGGGTCCATTTCTGAATGAGCAAGAGGTTGAAGAGATATAGGTTTTAAGAGTACAAAAAAAGGGCAAAAAAGTAGTAAAAAATAAGTTCCTGCAACAGGGCCAGAATGATGCAGTACGCTGATGGACTTCCTTTATTCCCAACGTATCTTGTGCATTTTAATTATCCAGAAAATAGCAACAGGATGTGTGCTTTTTAAAAAAGCAGAATGACCACACACGACGAACTCTACGAGTAGGAAGCATCAGCCCAGGAGTCCAAGTTATTTGCATATGCCAAAAGTCTTGTTTAAAAAGCATTCCAATTCACTTTTCTTCCAAAAATATACATTTCCAGATCATATTACAGAACTTTAATTTATGTGGGTTTAGATCCAAGAATTCACATTCCTCAAAACCATACCCTGAACCATGTTATTTTCTGCAATTCACTCAGTGGGTTCAGTGTGGTACAGCAAGTTTCAGAGTCAGATACAAATGACATCAATCACCACGCTGATCGAAAGTAAACGCTGCAGAAAAATAAGTTAATTTGAATTTAATCTAGATTAGTTTTATCTGTGAAATCATCTGTATAAATCAAGCACATTAAAGTTAGAACTACCACCATTTCAAAACAAGTACAGGCCCTTTGAAATAACTATGCAACAGAGGCAGATTTTATTCTTTGTTTACATCAAAAGACGTGAAATAAGGGTCATCTTCAAGTTCTTCATTTTACACAATGACTTCTTGAAGTCTGTATGTGTACACTACGTTTAACCAGAGATTAAGAAAATGATTTAAATTTAGAAACACATTCTCACCTCTTTCTGCCATTTGTTTGATGAGCTGGTGCTCTCCCCATTTATTCATGTATTTCAGGATATCTTGCTCACTAGCCTTAAATAAAATATATGTATTGTTAATTTCTAATAAAAAATGTCTAGAATCACAATGTAAACAGCAGCTTGTGTCATACAGGATATTCAGAACCAATTCATTCTAGCCGTGTATTGCTTTACGACTGCAGTAAATGTACATTCACCAATTGCTTACACCTGAACCATTCCCCCCAAAACGACAATAAACAAATCCTAAAAGTATAATTTGAAGATCGACGTACTTGCCAAAAATGTCTTATAAAATTGATCTCAAATATATTTATTAGAAACACATTGAAACAAACCCGTATGTGCTTTAGATGGATTCATAGATTAAGTTATCAGCATCAATTAACATTTTCAATTGTTCCATGCTCAACAAAAGGATATAATGACAAAAGGATATGTGAATTAGCACAAAGAATGTTTAAAAAAAATGCTACTTGCAGCACAAAACAGGATTTGCAAAACTCAGTTTAAAGTCTGGAATGCCTCAGCTAGTGTCAAAAGTTGTTTACCCTCTAGAAACTACTTCCCGCCCCAAACACACAGGAACAAAAGAGGCAGAATTTAAAGATTAATTGATAATGGCGTTTATCCTTTATTCCAATTGTCCAGGATAGAAATGAGAGGTCCTGGATTTCTGCTTATTTGTGGCAAAATTGCATACCATAATCATTATTGGCTATTCTGAGTAGTTACTTAAATAATGGTCTGTTACCTAAACGTATTTCCATGTATAGATTATGTCTTTCCATGTATAGATTATGTCTAAGACGACTAACATGTTTATACAATGGCAAACTCTGCTATTTTCACAGAGCACACAATGATATCAACATGCTAAAGTCTTGTGACGACACTGAAGGTCTCTCTTGTTCCCCTGGTGGAAGCCTTAATTTGAAAAAAAGAGGGAGAAAAGGAGGAACAAGAACTAGGACAGGAATAAGTTAAATTACAACTCAACCAGTATCACTCATGCAAGAGAATGATGCCTTTGTCAAGAGATGGGGTGTCAAGCCTACAGATTTGATCCTTTCACTGTTAATGGTAAGTTACCATCCTGGAGGCTTGTCCTCTGCACAATGAAGAATCTCTTTGTATTCTGAGGTTGAACTGAACGTCCTCCTACTAAATGACTATCCCAACCAGCAATTGGATGGTTGCACATCATCATTGTATATACATAATAAATAAATGGCGATTTGGAGCCTTTTAAATATGAAACACTAGAAATTTCTCAAGATCTGGGTTCTGAAATTTACAAAGAGCATGTTTGAATCACATGTTGAATTATGTGCCTCCACAATTACATTTAAATGTACTTTCCTTAATAGCACTATTTATGTACTAAAAATCATGAAAGTTTATTTTGAAATATTACACAATTTTGCTGCAACAAAAATTGAACAGAACGGTTTACATTATGACTGGTTCAATGCAGTTAGGACAAAGGCTTCAGTCATCTCTAATCCTACCCCCTGTAATAATGGCGTACAGCTAGTGTGAATCACGCTGCATGCTTGATGGATAGGTCGTATGTAAACAGTACTCCTTTTGTGTTTACAGTAAGCCAACATAAAGAATAAACTGAATTTCAAGCCAATTTCAGTTCTCTCTCATTTTGGAAACCATCTTAAATTGATTTTAAAATGAAGGCATATCTAAATATTGCCATTTTTGTGTTGCAGTAGGTACACTCCAGCAATCCTGTAGCAGTTAAAATGTTACACCTACATTAAACATTATATGCACTTAAAGGCATCCTCCCACTCGTTGAGTATATGAAACATTTTAACAACCAAAAAATTCCTAAAAATATTGAGCTGTTTTGTTAACTGATTTGGGTGAATTGTCATGCTCAAGGTGAGGTACATCAGTTCTGGTAAATGAAACTCAGCTCCACATTTGGCAGAGAGTAAACAAGCAGACTAAATTTTCCATTTCCTATAACAGTCTTCCTTATGATCAAAGTGGAATTGTCAATTTATTACCAAATTATAGGCAGTTATGTGCCGTGGACCCACTCCACTAAGAAATTTCTAAGTTTGTACATTAGCTTTGTCAAACCATAAATTCAGATTTTTTCAATTTGTGTCAGATGAAAGAAACATAAGCCAATACCTGCAAATAGTCTGACTGAAGGACAGTAGGCAAGTGGTCCTTGCTGAGTTCAAAGAACACATCCGAGATCATGACTGAAGTGAACTCCTCACATAAGAAATTAAGTGCCTGCCGATAAACCCATTTAGAGCCATAAGGCTGCGAACTCCATTTCAGAATGGAAATCAAGGTGTCCAGGGAGATACTCTCCATTACAATATCTTCACAACCTGTGAAAATGCAATTTAAACATTTTCAATATAGTCAGATGCCTATTATCCTTTTGATAAAGGCGTGGTTATTCAAAGACATTAGGCATAAATAACTTTTTTTTAAAAACACTCTTTTATATAGAATCATAGAATGATACCACACAGAAGGGGGCCATTTGGCCCATCATGCCTATGCCGGCTCTTTTGAAAGAGCTATCCAATTAGTTCCATTCCCCTGCTCGTTTCCCAAAGCCCTGTAAAAAAAACTTCCCTTCAAGTATTTATCCAATTCCCTTTTGGAAGTTACTATTGAATCTGCTTCAACCACCCTTTCAGGCAGTGCATTCCAGATCACTGTGTAAAACAAAAATACTCACCTCTGGTTCGTCAAATCATCTTAATCTGTCCTGTGATTAACAAACCCTTCTGCCACTAGAAACAGTTTCTCCTTATTTACTCTATCAAAAAACTTAATGATTTTGAACACCTCTATCAAATTGCCTCTTAACCTTCTCGGCTCGAACGAGAACAACCCCAGCTTCACCACATAACTAAAGTCCCTCATCCCTGGTACAATTCTAGTAAATCTCTTCTGCACAAGCTCAGAGGCCTTGACATCATTCCTAAAGTCTGGTGCCCAGAATTGAACATAATAATCCAACTGAAGCCTAACCAGTGTTTTGTAAAGGTTTAGCATAACTTCCTTGCTTTTGAACTCTTAATCAAGCCAAGGATCATGTTTTTTAACAACCTTCTCAACTTGTCCTGCCACTTTCAAAGATTTGTGTACATACACCTCTAGGTCTGTGTTTCTCCACTCCCTTTAAAATTGTACCATTTAGTTCATATTACCTCTCCTCATTCTTCCAACCGAAATGCATCACTTCACACTTCTGTGTTAAATTTTATCTGCCATTTGTCTGCCCATTTAACCAGTCTGTCTATGTCCTCCTGAAGTCTGTTACTATCCTCCTCACTGTTTACTACTATGCTAGAGTCTATTATAAAAGATGTAATAGCAGAGCACTTGGAAAACAGTGACCGGATCAGACAAAGTCAACATGGATTTACAAAAGGTAAATCATGCTCGACTAATCTACTGGAATTTTTTGAGGATGTAACTGGTAAAATAGACAAGGGAGAACCAGTGGATGTGGTGTATTTGAACTTTCAGAAGGCTTTCGATAAGGTCCCACATAAGAGATTAGCGTGCAAAATTAAGGCACATGGGATTGGGGGCAAGGTATTGACTTGGATAGAGAACTGGTTGGCGGACAGAAAGCAAAGTGTTGGAATAAACGGGTCGTTTTTCGAGTGGCAGGCAGTGACTAGTGGGGTACTGCAGGGATCGGTCCTAGGACCCCAGCTGTTCACAATATATATTAATGATCTGGACGAGGGAATTGGATGCAATATCTCCAAATTTGCAGACGACACAAAGCTGGGTGGGAGGGTAAGCTGTGAGGAGGATGTCGTGAAACTCCAGTACGATTTGGACAGGTTGGGTGATTGGGCAGAAACATGGCAAATGCACTATAATGTGGATAAATGTGAGGTTATCCACTTTGGTGGCAAAAACAGGAAGGCAGATTATTTGAATGGCAATAGATTGGGAGAAGGGGAAGTGCAAAGAGACCTGGGTGTTCTTGTGCACCAGTCGCTGAAGGTAAGCATGCAGGTGCAGCAGGCGGTTAAGAAGGCAAATGGTATGTTGGCCTTCGTAGCAAGAGAGTTCGAGTACAGGAACAAGGATGTCTTGCTGCAGTTGTACAGGGCCTTGGTGAGACCACACCTTGAATATTGTGTGCAGTTTTGGTCGCCTTACCTGAGGAAGGACGTTCTTGCCATGGAAGGAGTGCAGCGAAGATTCACCAGGCTGATACCTGGGATGGCAGGAATGACGTATGAGGAGAGATTGTGTCGATTGAGTTTATACTCACTGGAGTTTAGAAGATTGAGAGGGGATCTCATCGAAACCTATAAAATTCTGTCAGGCCTGGACAGACTAGATGCAGGGAGGATGTTTCTGATGGCCGGGGAGTCCAGAACCAGGGGTCATAGTCTAAGGATAAGGGGTAAGCAATTTAGGACTGAAATAAGGAGGAATTTCTTCACCCAGAGAGTGGTGAACCTGTGGAATTCTCTGCCACAGAGGGCGGTGGAGGCCAGTTCATTAAATATATTCAAGAAAGAGTTGGATATATTTCTTAAGACTAAAGGGGTCAAGGGATAGGGGGAGAAGGCAGGGACAGGGTACTGAATTTGGATGATCAGCCATGATCTCATTGAATGGCGGAGCAGGCTCGAAGGGCCGAATGGCCTACTCCTGCTCCTATCTTCTATGTTTCTATGTTTCCTACAGTTCCGAGTTTAGTATTTCTTTTTATTCGTCCTGAGATGTGGGGGTCGTTGGCAAGGCCAGTATTTATTGCCCATCCCTAGTTGCCCTCGAGAAGGTGGAGGAGTTGAGCCGCCTTCTTGAACCGCTGCAGTCCGTGTGGTGAAGGTACTCCCACAGTGCTGTTAGGGAGGGCGTTCCAGGATCTTGACCCAGCGACGATGAAGGAACGGCGATATATTTTCAAGTCAGGATGGCATGTAACTTGGAGGAGAATTTGCAGGTGATGGTGTTGCCATGCACCTGTGGCCCTTGTCCTTCTAGATGGTGGAGGTCGCAAGTTTGGGAGGTGCTGTCGAAGAAGCTTTGTAATACCATGGGCTTCAATTTTGCAAACAAGTCTATTATGTGGTACTTTGTCAAATGCCTTCTGAAAGTCCACATACACAGAGTAGATAGAGAGAAACTGTTCCCATTGGCGGAAGGGCAGAAGATCAACCATGATCTCGTTGAATGGCGGAGCAGGCTCGAAGGGCCTACTCCTGCTCCTATTTCTTATGTTCGGGTCGAGAACCAGAGGACACTGATTTAAGGGGATTGGCAAAAGATCCAAAAGGTGACAAGAGGAAAAACTTTATGCAGCGAGTGGTTAGATCTGGAATGCACTGCCTGAAAGGGTGGTGGAGGCACGCTCAATTGTGGCTTTCCAAGAGAACTGGATAAGTACCTGAAGGAAAAGAATTTGCAGGGCTACGGGGAAAGGGCGGGGGAGTGGGACTAGCTGAAGTGCTCTTGCAGAGAGCCAGCACGGGCTCAACGGGCCTCCTCCTGTTCTGTAACCATTCTATGATTCTACAACATCAACCGCACTATCCTCACGACGTTTCTAATTTCCTACCAAAGTGCATCACCTCGCATTCATCTATTTTAAAGTTGACTTGTCACTTAACTACCCAGTTTGAAAGTGTTCTAATGTCTATTGTGGGATGTTGTTTAGAGAAATGTTTCTTAAAGCATGAGTTTAATAGAACAAAAAATAAATAAAAGGCAGCCATCTCCAGCTGTAGGATTTTTTTGAATTTTCTGAAGATTTTTTGCAGATTAAACTTCCTTAATTGTAACATTATACTGCTGCTTTTTGAATAAGTTGGTGAATTTATTTATTTTAACTAACCACTGGCCTCTTTGTTCAACCTCTGTCTTTCGGTATCTATTTATGCATCTAATATCTTCAGCACTTCCCCACCCCCACTTAACATCCTCACTCCTCCCCCATCCCACCCAATATCCTCAGTTCCTCCCCACCCCACCTAATGCCCTCAGCTTATCCCCAACTCCACCCAATATCCTCATCATTCGTACCATTCTAGTAAATCTCTTCTGCACCCTCTCTAAGGCCATGGCATCCTTTCTGAAGTGCGGTGCTCAGAATTCAACACAATACCCCAACTGAGGCCTAATCTGTGTTTGATAAAAGGTCTTTGTGGATCTGACAACATTGATCAATATAAACCCAAAAACATAATATATACTCTGCAGCAAGTGATACTGTAAAAAATGACCAATTAAAATTGGCAAAGCAGATGGCGCTTATAACAAACTGCAAAACATCTGGATAAATACTAAACTATTCATCAAAAATAAACAGACTATGTAATAGCAACACCTTGTCCCCCCCCTACTATATTGTACTGAAACCTGACTGAGCACAGAAAAGCTGGACACTTGAGACTTCTAATGTCAGGATCAGGTGGGCAGATAAAATGACAAACAAGGCAGTCAGAGAAAGAGCAAGGCAACAGCCAGTAAGCCAAACTTAAAGCGCAAAGGTACACCGGCTAGCTTTGTGATGTGGTCATCATGAAAAAAAATCTAGGCAAAGCACTGAAATAGCAGCAGAATAAGAGGCTAGATCAAATCAACCTGGCAATTCTTTTGTTAATAAAAGCCTTTAGTTACTCTCTTAACTCTCAGTCTTTTATGAGTAATTGATAGCGCATCAATTTTATTAACAAAATTTTTATAATGGAGAAGATCCTCACACCAGCATGCCTGGACTTAGATCATCGGGAGGCGGACTCATCCACCAAGTTTACTCACTGGCTTAAGTGTTTCAAAAAATTCCTGACCGCCTCCGCAGCAATCAAATCGGACGAGGACAAACTGGATGTCCTGACCTCCAAAGTGAACCACCGAGTGTACTCGGTCATCCAAGACGCGACCTCGTACGCGGACGCTATCAAGCTCCTCAAGGACCAGTACACGCGCCCAGTGAACGAAGTGTACGCCAGGCACCTTCTGGGGAGTTGTAAACAACAACCTGGGGAATCGACCGTGGAATACCTTCAGGCACTGTCTGTGCTTGGCCGGGCCTGTGGTTGTAAGGATGTAAAGGCCGCCGTGTACACAGAGGAACTTATCCGGGACGCTTTTGTAGCGGGCCACAGATCCAATTACACCCGACAGCAACTGTTGGAGCAGAGTGACCTCGACCTCAACAAGGCCTCTGAACTCGCACTATCATTGGATGCAGTCTACCGGGGCATGGATGCCTACTCCTCTGCACCGTGGACGCCGCGGGGAATGACAGCCTGGGACACGGTAGGACCGCCTCATAGCGCCGTGCCACCCCAGCAACAGCCCAACTACCGCAGCAATGTCCCAAGGCCAGACAGCAGTGCCCCAAGGCCAGAAATGCTACTTCTGTGGCCAGGCAAAACACCCCAGAGCGCGCTGCCCGGCGAAAAACGCGATCTGCTCGGGCTGCGGGAAGAAGGGACACTACGCTAACGTCTGCAGGGCCAAAGCCACCCCGAACCCCAGCAGCGCCGTGTGTGGGCCATGCGGGCCGCCATCTTGGGCCTCCCCGGCCATGTGCGAACCACCGGTACAGCAGCCATTTTGGACGCCTCCAGCCACATGGGGGATCATGGACGCCGCCATCTTGGACGACAGCCGGAACGCAGCAGGCCCCCAACACCGCCTCATCTGATACCCGCAGCGACACACCGACCCCTACGCTGGCATCCGTTACACTGGACCAAGCGAGACCGCACCAGCTGGCCAGTTCCACAATGGACATTAAGGTAAATGGCCACGATACAATCTGCCTTTTTGACTCTGGGAGCACGGAGAGCTTCATCCACCCCGACACGGTGCGGCGTTGCTCTCTCCCAGTCCTGCCTGCGCAACAGCGGATTTCTATGGCCTCCGAGTCCCAGTCGGCGGACATCGGCGGCTACTGCGTAGTGACACTCGTAGTAGACGGGACCGTGTACGATCATTTTAAACTTCTGGTCCTGCCCGACCTCTGCGCTGCCGTCCTGCTGGGGTTAGATTTTCAGTGCCACCTTAAAAGTGTTACGATGGCGTACGGTGGACCCCTACCCCCACTCACAGTCCGCAGCCAGCAGCTCCCAAATTGCCCGCCGCGCACCAGGTGCAACCTCTCCACACTCAGTCACCCCCCCGCCCCACTGTTTGCTAACCTCACCCCCGACTGTAAGCCCATCGCCACAAAGAGCAGGCGATACAGTGCCGGGGACAGGGTTTTCATTCAAACCGAAGTGGAGCGGCTCCTGAAGGAAGGGATTATTGAGGGCAGCACCAGCCCCTGGCGAGCCCAGGTTGCGGTCGTTAAGACCGGCGAGAAGCAGCGCCTGGTCATCGACTACAGCCAGACAATAAATCGCTACACCCTGCTGGATGCCTACCCACTCCCCCGCATAGCTGATATGGTCAACCAGATCGCGCAGTACCGCGTCTTCTCGACCATTGACCTGAAATCAGCGTACCACCAGCTCCCTATCCGCCCTGAGGACCGCCAGTATACTGCCTTTGAGGCAAACGGCCGCCTCTACCACTTCCTTAGGGTTCCCTTTGGCGTCACCAACGGGGTCTCCGTCTTCCAAAGGGAGATGGACCGGATGGTAGATCAAAATGCGTTGCAGGCCACTTTCCCATATCTGGACAATGTGACCATCTGCGGCCGTGACTTGCAGGACCATGACGCAAACCTCGAAAAATTCCTCCGCACCGCCCAACTCCTGAACCTGACATATAACAAGGAGAAGTGCATATTCTGCACAAACCGCCTCGCCATCCTTGGCTGTGTTGTGGAACACGGAGTCATCGGCCCCGACCCCGACCGGATGCGTCCCCTTATGGAACCCCCACTGCCTCAAGGCCCTGAAGAGGTGCCTAGGGTTTTTCTCCTATTATGCCCAGTGGGTCCCCTACTATGCGGACAAGGCCCGTCCACTGATCAAGTCCACCTCTTTTCCCTTGACGGCAGAGGCCCGCTTAGCCTTCCACCGTATCAAGGAAGACATTGCCAAAGCCACCATGCACGCAGTGGACGAATCCATCCCCTTCCAGGTGGAAAGCGACGCGTCCGACTTTGCCCTGGCTGCTACCCTCAATCAGGCGGGGAGACCCGTGGCCTTCTTTTCACGAACCCTCCAAGGCCCGGAGACCAGACACTCCGCTGTTGAGAAGGAGGCCCAGGCGATTGTGGAGGCTGTGCGTCATTGGAGGCACTACCTGGCCGGAAAACGATTTACCCTGCTCACTGACCAACGTTCAGTTGCTTTCATGTTTAACAACAAGCAGAGGGGCAAAATCAAAAATGACAAGATCTTGAGGTGGAGAATCGAACTTTCCACCTACAATTACGAGATCTTGTACCGGCCCGGGAAGCTCAATGAACCCCCGGATGCGCTATCGTGTGGCACCTGCGCCAGTGCGCAGATCGATAGACTGCGGGCCCTCCACAATGACCTCTGCCACCCGGGGGTCACCAGGTTCTTCCACTTCATCAAGGCCCGCAACCTGCCTTACTCTATTGAGGAGGTCAGGACCATGACCAGGAACTGCCAAGTCTGCGCTGAGTGCAAACCACACTTTTATAGACCAGACAGGGCCCACCTGATAAAAGCCACTCGCCCCTTCGAGCGCCTGAGCGTTGATTTTAAAGGGCCTCTCCCCTCCTCCGACCACAATGTGTACTTCCTCAATATTATTGATGAGTACTCCCGTTTCCCGTTCGCCATCCCCTGCCCGGACATGACCAGTGCCACGGTCATTAAATGTCTGAACGACCTCTTCACCCTGTTCGGTTTCCCCAGCTATATCCATAGCGACCGGGGCTCATCGTTCATGAGTGACGAACTCAGTCAGTACCTGCTAACTAGGGGTATTGCCACAAGCAGGACCACCAGTTACAACCCCGGGGGAACGGACAGGTGGAAAGAGAAAATGCGACAGTTTGGAAGGCCGCCCTGCTAGCCTTAAAGTCCAGGGGCCTTCCAACCTCCCGCTGGCAGGATGTGCTCCCCGATGCGCTCCACTCTATTCGGTCACTGCTCTGCACTGCCACTAACGCCACCCCTCATGAGAAAATGTTTGTCTTCCCAAGGAAGTCCACATCGGGGACATCGCTACCGCCATGGCTGACGTCCCCAGGGCTGGTCCTACTGAGAAGGCACGTGAGGACCCATAAAACGGACCCCCTGGTCGAGAGGGTCGACCTCCTCCACGCCAACCCCCAGTATGCTTACATTGCATACCCGGACGGGCGGGAGGACACAGTCTCCATAAGAGACCTTGCACCCTCGGGGGCCGCAGTAACCCACTACTCACTACCACCCCCCCCCCCCCCACGATCCGATATCCAGCCCCAGCAGACGGCAGGCCTGGGCCCCGCAACCCGCTCGACATCTACGAGGACGACACGCCTGTGCCACAGCCCACGCAGGACTCGGCGCCTGAAGCTCCACTACCCCTGCCGTCGCCACGCCGATCACAGCGGCAGACAAGACCTCCGGAGAGACTCCAATACACTAACTTTGAATACACTTCACCCCGCCGGACTCAATTTTAAACAAGGGGTGAATGTGGTAAACCACGGTTTGTATTCCACTGTGTACATGCCTGGACATGCCTCGGCTGACTCCTCCCACAAGTCCTAGTATAAAGGTGACTGCTCCCCAGCCCTTTGTATTTCTGGACCGGTCGACCACTCGAGGCAGACCTTCATTCTTTTGTTAATAAAAGCCTTTAGTTACTCTCTTAACTCTGTCTTTTATGAGTAATTGATAGCGCATCAAATGGTGATTTAAAAAAAAAAGATACAGAAGCAGACACTTTGGGTTCAGCTATACAAATCTTAGAAAAAGTGAGAACCAGTTACAAGCAGTTTAAAAAACGATAGGAGATCCTACATTTTAAAAATAGGGGTGTGGAGTACAAAAGCAAATAGTTAATGCTAACCCTGTATTAATTATTGGTTTGGGAACATTTCGAATGTTTTATCCAGCAAAGGATGTCAAAGCCGTAGAGAGTACAGAGGAGATCCAAGATGAGGTGCTTACAGCTACAAATAGACATTCCAACATCAGAGATACAAACCATATAATACACAGGGCAGCCTTTAAGGAGTGTAACAAAAGTGTGGAGGTGGGGGGGTTAAGATAAAAACAAACTTCCACAGAACATCTCTGTGCATTACAGTATCAATGCAAGTTAGCTTCAGGGACAAACTGCACAGGCCAGATTACTTGCAAGCCATTTGTTGGGCATGAACAGAAGTGATCCAAAAGTAAAAGTGTTGAAGGTGTGGCCCTCGTGGAACTTGATACTCCAGCAGTTAGCTACAGAAACTGGATACACTATCACTGACCAGTCAGTGCTTCCTCTGAACGGGGCTCAGACTTGTACATAATTTTGTAGGTCTAGACCTAGACATTTCCAATCTTAAACCTATGTAGTTCAAATGCACTCATTCTGTACCTAGTTATAACAAAACGCACAAGCTAAAAACATTCCTTAGTGCCTAAAAAAGATTTTAAAATATTCATTAAATTAACAAACTTAGCATTGTTGTTTCTTAAGGAAGCAAAACAAAGCAAAGAAATGAGAATGCCAAGACAATCCTGTTATAATTCTGTACCAGAAAACATTGTAAACAGTACTGAAATAAAAAAAAGAGGCAAACTGAACATACAAAAGGTTGGCTGTGTAAAACAAGCCCTATCCTCCAAAAGGTTATAATGATCTCATATCCCACTGGGTATTTTTACTCCAAGAATATAAGAAGTACTCCAATAGGCAAGTTCAAATTGGTTACAACCACCCGTCTATGACAAGGTGCAGGAGATGGGTCTTTTCTCATTCTTATGTTCCATCCTTGCATAAGGAAACCTAAGTTTGTGAATTACTGAGAAAAAGGCTTTTGAATTGCACAATGGCACATCTCTTAAAATCTGAGGAACTAACCAGTAATTGGCTTTCATGGGGATTTCCCCAAATTTAACAGTACTTCCACTATATGGGGCAAACCATCTTTTTTCTACTTGGCAAATAATCACTTTAGAAAAGCTATTAGTTGAACGTTCAGATGTTCTATAAATCCAATTTGATGTAATAGACCAGAAAAAGAGTCTTCAGTTACTTTTGTGATACTGTCAAACTCTAGCCATAACCAATTTTTCCAATGTGTGCGTGCATGTGCGGGGGGTGGGGGAGGGGGAGGAAGAGGAGGAAGTGATGAGGTTAGAAAGGAGAAAAATCATGAGAATGCAACGGAAATGGTTTTTTTTCCCCCAACCACCTACACATTCTTTTGTTCAAGGGGCAAAAGAACTTTACCATCCAGTAGGCTCAGAGCGCAAGAGAAGAACACATATTAGCACGCAATTACAAAAAAAAGTGACCTTTTGTGTGCTTTCTGCTGAAAAAAGTGGCTTGGAAAAGTTACACAGTCTACTCAAGCTGAAGGTAAATTGTTCCCTTCTCTACTTGCGTTTATTCAGCTCACATGTTTGGGCTCAGTAATCCCTCAAAGCAGTACCATCCCTCAATTTTAATATTTTTATCAAAAGCTGCATGTCAGACTTCAGGCACCATACCTTGTACAGGAAACTTTGGTTTATCCGGAGGTTGTATGTCCGGAAACCTCGATCTAACGGCAGAAATCAGCAGCCGTTTTGTTAGGTTTTTTTTCTTTTTTTTTTCTTCTCCTAGCATTTTTTTCAAAGTCAATCTCTGGAAAGTCTCTCTGAAGCTGTTGCTAAGCTACAGAGATGCTTCCAAGGTACGGGCCGACTGTTTACAAGCTGTTGCTAAGCAACAGTGTTTGTTGTCAGATACAGAGATGAAAACCTCCGCATCCTTCAACATTAGCGCTGGTCTGTCCGGAAGTTTTCATAGATCGGCATCACGCCGGTCCCGTCGGTGCCGGATATCGCGAAGTTTCCTGTAGATACAAAATACTCAAAAGTGCTCATGACCTCTAACCTCCACCCTAAAACTGACGAGCACATTCCAATCGCCAAAATTCCTGGACAATGAAGCACTGCATGACCTCAGCCTGGGTTTCTTAACGATTTGGCTTTGTGACCTTAACGGGACACAGATCTGCTTCAATAAAATGCCATGTAAAGCACAGACTTACTGTGAGCAGCACCACAAGTGATCTGCTATCATTGCCAAATTCTATGGAGCAATTTTTAAATGATGTGCCAAAGTGGGATTTGCTTGTTTGGATTCAATGGGCTTTTCCTGTTCCTAAAAACACTTGATATTGTTGTTAACACAATAGCCCCAATAATGTAGCTTTTAAATTGCATCTCAGACATTTTACACATGGTTAAGTCAAGGTAGATTTGTGTTCACACATTTAGAGAACTAAAACACTGAATATTCTGTTCTGTGCAGGAAATTTACCAAAGCTGTCCTTTGGCCATTATACATTGATGGGGAGACCAAGCCAAAGTGTAAATGGGAGAAAGGACACATCTTGCCGGGAATAGAATACATGATAGAACTAATACCGAATTAAACCACATTTCTTCCCAAGATCTTCTCCCTCAGCCTCTGCACTAAACAACTCCTCAGACTCCGTGCTTACAATCTCTACCTCTGCTCCCTTTTGAATTCACTGCCCTCCCCAAGCATCTCCCTCCATATAAACTCTCCTACACAGATTCATGGCCCACCCCTAGACTTTGCCACCTGTTGTGGTATCTCTACTCCCATGGAGTCAATCTCTGACCTCATCCTTGTAATCCTCATCACCCAAGTCCCCCTACTCTCCCCACTTCCTTCTGCGCCATCCCAGACTGCTTGTCCAACATTCAGTCTTAGATGAACCACAATCTCCCCAGCTAAACACTAAAAAAAAGTCACCGTCTCTGGCCTCTGCCACAAAATCCGTACCCCCGATCACCAATTCTATCCCTCTCTCAGGCCACTGGCACAGGCTACACCATCTGCTGCGGAAACCCTCATCCATGTCTCTAGATATTGACTATTCCAAAGCTCAACCGTCCGGCCTCTGATCTTCCACCCGCCATAAGCTTCAACTCATCCTGTCCTCACTGACCAACATTGGCTCCTGGTCCCTCCACGCCTCAAATTTAAAATGCTCTTCCTTGTTTAAAAATCAGTTAATGGATCCACCCTATCCTATTTCTAACCTCTTCCATCCCTACAACTCTCCTCCCCCTCCCAAATTTTCCCTTTGTCCCACCATTGACAGTTGTGTGTTCAGCCACCCCTCCTTCAAGGCCCCATTTAAAACCCACCTCTTTGATCAAGCTTTTGGTCATCCCCGCCAATATCTCCTTTGGCTTGGTGTCCAATTTTTTGATTACAGCTCTGTAAATACCTAGAGACATTTTTCTACATTTAAGATGCTATATGAAATTGTTGTGGACTTGTGTCCTTTACTGAAATTTACCAGTAGGAGATGCACCTGCTGTTCCTTCTTCTGAGCCTATTCCCTTTTCCTCGTGTATATGTGGGATGCAAGGGAGATTGCAATGGCTACAGGAGGGGGGCCTAGATTTATTAGCCAATTAGTATTTCCTCATTTTCATGTGGAGCCCAGTTGGATTGCTATACATGTCAATGGTATTTCACTATTGTTGGGTCAGAGAACAACATGCTGCACTACAAGCAGAGGAATGTGCCTTGTTACGATGATTAAGAACCAGGTTACCCGATGGGTCAGAAATGTCTCCGGTCCTTTGCCCCTGAATGCTTCTCTTAGGAGTTCCTGAAAGGTTAGCCGACATTGGAGTGTGACTGAATCCAAGGTATAGTTGAGGATTTGGAAGCATCAGGAGTCATGATATGCAATACAGAACTGTTCAGTTATTCAAAGGTCACTAGCTGACCTTTGTGAAATAGCTGGCCTATTTTGGAGACCTCCCCTCTCATGGACCTTCCGACTCTACTTGGTGGAGTTCTTTGGGGAGGTAACAAGCAGGGTGGACAAAGGTGAACCAGTGGATGTGGTGTATTTAGATTTCTAGAAGGCATTCGATAAGGTGCCACAAAAAGTTACGGCATAAGATAAGAGCTCACGGAATTGGGGGTAATATATTAGCATGGATAGAGGATTGGCTAACTAACAGAAAGCAGAGTCAGGATAAATGGGTCATTTTCCGGTTGGCAAACAGTAACTAGTGGGGTGCCACAGGGATTGGTGCTGGGGCCCCAACTATTTACAATCTACATTAATGACTTGGATGAAGGGACCGAGTGTAATGTAGCCAAGTTTGCGGATGATACAAAGATGGGTGGGAAAGCAAGTTGTGCAGAGGACTCAAAGAATCTGCAAAGGGATATAGACAGGCTAGGTGAGTGGGCAAACATTTGGCAGATGGAGTATAATGTGGGAAAGTGAGACAACACCTTGAGTACTGCACAGTGTTTTGGTCTCCTTATTTAAGGAAGGATATACTTGCACTGGAAACAGTTAAGAGATGATTCACTAGGTTAATTCCAGAGATGAAGTGGTTGACTTATGAGGAAGGGTTGAGCAGACTGGGCCTATACTCGTTGGAATTTAGAAGAATGAGGGGTGATCTTATTGGAACATAAGATACTGAGGGGGCTCGACAAGGTAGATGCAGAGAGGATGTTTCCCCTCGTGGGGAAATCTAGAACGCGGGGGCACAGATTTAGAATAAAAGGGTCGTCCTTTTAGAACTGAGAGGAGAAGGAATTTCTTCTGAGGATCGTAAATCTGTGGAATTCTCTGCCCCAGAGAGCTGTGGAGGCTGGGTCATTAAATACATTTAAGATGGAGAGAGACAAATGTTTGCAAGATAAGGGAGTGAAGGGTTATGGGGAGCGGGCGGGGAAGTGGCTTTGAGCCCAAGATCAGCCATGATCTTATTGAATGGCGGAGCAGGCTCGAGGGGCCAAGTGGCCTATTCCTGCTCCAATTTCTTATGTTATGCTCCACCAGACTGGTGAGATTGGGCTGACAGAGTCAGAAATACTTTCAGCAAAGCCCTCCCCTCCAGCCCGTCAGTTAGACCCCCTGCTGGATAATGTAGCTTGAAATAGAAAAAAAAGGAAATCAGGCAAGACTATTCAGTTATAAAAGATTTTTTACATCAGGAAAATTTAAGTACCTCTCATCAAAAAATAATCAGTGAACAAAACTTCCAGCTAATTTATTGCAGTTTAAATGTACACTGCTATTTATTACTGATGAACTTAGCTTGATGCAGTTTAAAACTGAGATTTTTGCACATCATTTATTCCATTCCAAAAGGAATCAGTTAACAAGTAGCATGCCCACAGCTAAAAAAAGGGTACTTACTGAATCAGTGCTATCCAAGTTTGATCAGATGAAAGCAATATTCTGATACCAATGTCAATTTTGTTATAATGTTTTAATCCACTTGATGTTCCATCTTTCTCAAAAATGTAGCAGAAAATCAACTTCTTTTCTACAGCTCTAATATTTGCTTTTCACGAGTTCTTAAATAAACTAAAATTGCACTTTTGCTTTTAATGTAAAAGCATACCACCAGCATTTACTCTGACTGTTAGCTGTAATTAGACCCGCTTACCAATATTGAAGTGAAAATTCAAGATACGTACACGTTTCAGCACGTGACTTTTAGGCCCATTTCAAATGATAGTAAACCCACCTTGAGCAAGCATGTTGAATTCCAGAAAAAGAGCTATGTGGTAAAGTTCCATCGCTTCTTCAGCCCTTGACATGTTACCTTTGCCTGCAACCATCGCTTGGACTTCACTCAGGCTCCCTACAGATGGGCTGCAATGAAGTACTAGAGACAAATCCACTAGATCTGTATACATACAATGTAAAATTACTTTTGCATATTTCTTTGGAATGATGGACTCATCTAGTATGATTCTAGTTGGAGTCTGCAGAGTTCGATCTGTAATTTCTTCACCAGTCCTTATTCGTCTTTGGAGAAGATTTCTAAAAAATGGAGAACGTGCAGATAGGACAGCCTTATGCCCACAGAGTTCCTCATCTAAACAACTCGGACTTCCTCCAAATGCTTCCACTAATTCAGAATCAGATGAAAAGCTGAGAACAGCATCGTAATAGCACATACTGTCAAAAAGTTCTCGCATATCAACATCCAGTGAATTCGGGGTGCCAAACTCTTCAGTAAGTTGTACCAGAATGTCAACATTTTGGAACCTGGAGTCCTCAATGCCAAACTCTCCAGTGTACAGATAATGTAATAGTGCTGAAAACATAGGCAAATCTATGCCAGCTGTGTTTATGTCCATCATAATCTCAGCACCATATTCGGGTGAGGATGAAAGAAGAGTCTTAAAAAAGGGACATCTTGCAGCCAGAATGGCACGATGTACAGGAAAGCAAGTGTCTTGAAATATTAAGTCAACATCAGTGCAGTACTTGTATTCATAAAGATCTGCGAGATCTCTTTGCAAGGTCCGTGCATCTGGTCGTGCCAAATTACCTTGCAATGAAAGCTCCTTCAAAGCTGCAGTGCCTTCATATTCTTCTACCAATGCATTTACATCCCTTACATCCCATCCAGAAAGGAGCTCACGCATCTGCTTAGCATGATCAGCAGACCGATTAGATTTACGTCTTTTTATAAATCTCTTTTTCAGAGTTGCAAGACCAGAACTCTTTTTCTTTTTGTCTTGTGGTTTCTCATGGCTGTGTTCAAGGCTATATAATTTTGATTCGCATCCATATCCTTGATGTAAATAGGAGGATGTTCCTGTGCAATAAAAACAAAAATTCATACGGTGCTTAGTGTGCCACATGTCAAACAGCTGTTCCTCCAATTAAAAAAACAAATCTGTTAATGTGCAATCTGCTAAAGCCATCAGGTACAAAAGAATGACAGTCATGAAGAACTGCTGGATAATTATGTAAAATGCATGTCGATTTTATCAAACTTTTCCTTACTGTTAACGGAAACAACTGTTAACAATCTCAGCATTATGTATCAGCAGTTTAATCTGAGGCCACTGTTTCTCTCGACTCATTATTCTTTATTCCTGAAAGCAGATTCCTTTTTGTGGGGCATTTTCACAGGTGCCATCACCTTGCCCAAGTGTCACTTTTGAGGTGTAGTTAGATAGCGAGTGTTGGCAGGTTATTCAACCAAAGGGAAGCATCACACACACAGGTTCAATCCTATTCTCTCAAAATGTCTTGACAGATGCCCTTCAAAGAGGGTCAATTGATAGTAATCAGGAGTGAGAACCCAGTCTAGTTCCCTCACTCTCCCAAAACCTGGTAAATTGTAGCATCCTAGCCAACATTACCTAATTTTACACTGACCAGGAATGGAACCAGAGAACTTCCCGATCTATAGGATCAATATTTCCAAATTAATATATTATGACCGGGTACAGGAAACTTTGGTTTATCCAGAGGTTAACTAATGCTCGAGCCACCAACAAAAATCAGGAGCCGTTTTTTCTTTTCGTTGCTTTTTTTCACCAGTCAGGCTCTGCAAGGTCTCGCTGAAGCTGCTGCTAAGCTACAGAGACGCTTGCAAGGTACGGCCGACTGTTTAGAAGCTGTTGCTAAGCAAGAGTTTGTTGCCAGATACGGAGCTAGAGCTGCGTATGTTTCAACATTAGCGCTGGTTTGTCCGGCAGTTTTGATGGGACGGCAACAGCTCGGTCCCGTCGGTGCCGGATATCACAAAGTTTGCTGTATTGCAGTATTAAAATTCCCTACCTCGCATCATTGGAGGAGCACGATCGCCACAAGGACTGCAACGGTTCAAGGAAAAGGCCCAACACGACCTTCGCAGGGCAACTAGGAATGGGCAATAAATGTCGCTTTGCCAGCACTGCCCACATCCCAAGAATAACATTTAAAAAAGTTATCACTAAATATATCAGTCATCAGGAGACGGAAATAGGTTTATTACAACCAGAACATCAAGGAACCTGCCAGAGCTAAATTTACCTTAAAACCATTACTTCCACAAAACATTACCTGGGGTAAGTGGAATACAACGTACCTATAAATGTTTGCTGAGCCTGTGAGTTTCCTCCTACCCTCTGGGAGAAAGAGTGAGGGTAGTTAGATGCATTAACACCCATTTTCTCAGGTCAAACAATGCAGCATTCTGGCCGCCAATTCACCAGCTACAAATTGCAGAAGTGGGTGCAGGTCATCGGATGCAGAACTGCCGTCTCAGCAGTTTGTTCAGCCATTTCTGGAAATATTCAAAACAAAACATCAGTGGCAGTTTACAGCAAACACAAAGAAGAGACTAGAAAAACACCGCAGTAATTTGTACAAATAACGAGAAAGAAAATCTGGAAACTTGCAATATAAACCAACAATGCTGAAATACACAGATCATCAATCTGCTTCAGTAGAAAGAAAAGACAAGTTAATATTTCAGATGTGCACACTAACTGATGCTGTTGAATGATCAGGTTGTATATTTCCAACAATTTGTTTTTATTTCAAGTAATTTTTACTCTTTCCAAACAACTAAAATAAAATGTCTGAAGGATTGACCTCGGTCATCTCAGGGCAAACAGTTGGCTCAAGCATGGAGCCAGTCAACTCAGAAGTTAAGCAAGCTTAAAATCAAATTTTACAGCTAGACAAATGAAACAGAAGTGTAGCATTAAAGGTAGGTCAATGTTCCTGCTGTATTTACAATCCTAGTTTTCAATCCTGGCATTCTACTAGTAGTTAAGTCCTGTGTCCATGGTCAATGATGTCTTTAACTGGTGGTATTGAATTAATTTAAATTAATTAAAGGGGTAAGTCATGCCAGGAGAGCCCAGCCCCGTGTTGTGCTCCTCTTGCTCTATGTGGGAATTCAGGGACGCTGCCAGTGTCCCTGATGACCACGTGTGCCGGAAATGCATCCAGCTGCAGCTACTAACGGGCCGTATTGAGGCGCTGGAGCTGCGGATGGATGGGTTGGGGAGCATTCACGATGCTGAGAGGGTCGTGGATTACACGTTTGATGAGTTGGTCACGCCGCAGGGTAGGGCTGCACAGGCAGGAGGGAAATGGGTGACCACCAGGCGGAGCAGTAGAAGCAGGCAGGTAGTGCAGGAGACCCCTGTGGCCATCCCTTTTAAACAGGTATACCAGTTTGGATACTGTTGAGGGGGATGACTCACCAGAGGAAGGCAGCAGCAGCCAACTTCCTGGCGCCGGGGGTGTTGCTGCTGCTCAGGAAGGGAGGAAAAAGAGTGGGAGAGCAATAGTGGTAGGGGATTCTATCGTAAGGGGAACAGATAGACGGTTCTGTGGCCGTAGACGTGACTCCAGGATGGTTTGTTGCCTCCCTGATGCCAGGGTCAAGGATGTCACTGAATGGCTGCAGGGCATTCTGAAGGGGGAGGGGGAACAGGCAGAGGTCGTGGTTCACATTGGGACCAACGACAAAGGTAGGAAGACGGATGAGGTCCTGCAACAAGAATTTAGGGAGCTAGGTAGCAGATTAAAGAGCAGGACCTCAAAAGGTAGTAATCTCTGGATTACTCCCGGTGCCACGTGTTAGTGAGTATAGGAATAGGAGGATAGAGCAGATGAATGCGTGGCTAAAGAGTTGGTGCAGGAGGGAGGGCTTTAGTTTCCTGGACCACTGGGCCTGCTTCTGGGAAAGGTGGGACTTGTACAAGTCGTACGGGTTGCACCTGAACCAGAGCAGGATAAATATCCTTGCGGGGAGGTTTGCTAGCACTGTTCGGGGGGGTTTAAACTAAAATGGCAGGGGGTTGGGAACCTGAACAGGGAGACAGAGGAAAGGAAAACAGGGATAAAAGCAAAAGATAGGAAGGAGAAAAACAAAAGTGGCAGTCAGAGAAATCAACGGTTTAAATCAAACGTGGCCACAGTAAATAATAATTCTAATAGGTCTAAGAGCGTTACAAAAACAAGCCTGAAGGCTTTGTGTCTTAATGCGAGGAGCATTTGTAATAAGGTGGATGAATTGGCTGCGCAAATAGAGGTAAACGAATACGATTTGGTTGGGATTATGGAAACATGGCTCAAGGATGGCCAAGACTGGGAACTCAACGTCCAGGGGTATTCGATATTCAGGAAAGATAGGCAAAAAGGAAAGGGAGGTGGGGTAGCATTACTGGTTAAAGAAGGGATTAATACAATTGTAATGAAGGATATTAGCTCTGATGATGTGGAATCTGTATGGGTAGAATTGAGAAATACTAAGGGGAAAAAAAACATTAGTGGGAGTGGTATATAGACCTCCAAACAGTAAGGTGGAGGTTGGGGATGGCATTAAAAGGGAAATTAAAGAAGCGTGCAATAAGGGCACAGCAGTCATCATGGGTGACTTTAACCTACATATAGATTGGGCCAACCAAATTAGTAACAATACTGTGGAGGAGGAATTCCTGGAGTGTTTACGGGATGGTTTCCTGGACCAATATGTCGAGGAACCAACCAGAGATCAGGCCATCTTAGACTGGGTATTATGCAACGAGAAAGGATTAATTAGCAATTTTGTTGTACGAGGCCCCTTGGGTCGGAGCGATAATAGGATCGAATTCTTCATTAAGATAGGGGAATGAAGTAGTTGACTCAGAGACGAGGGTCCTCAATTTAAATAAAAGGAAACTACGATGGTCTGAGGAGCGAGTTGGGCAGGATTGAGTGGGGAATGGCGCTCAAAGGGTTGACGGTGGATAGGCAATGGCAAACATTCAAAGACCGAATGGATGAGCTACAGAATTTGTTCATCCCAGTTTGGCGCAAAAATAAAACAAAAAAGGTGATTCAACCATGGCTAACAAGGGAAATTAGGGATAGCATAAGATCCAAGGAGAGGACATATAAATTGGCTAGAAAAAGCAATAATCCTGAGGATTGGGAGCAGTTTAGGAGTCAACAAAGGAGGACAAAGGGATTAATTAAGAAAGGGAAAATAGAATGAGAGTAAGCTTGCAGGGAACATAAAAAAAACTGACTGTAAAAGCTTTTACAGATATGTGAAGAGAAAAAGATTAGTGAAGTCAAGCGTAGGTCCCTTGCAGTCAGAATCGGGGGAATTTATAATGGGAAACAAGGAAATGGCAGACCAACTAAATGCATACTTTGGTTCTGTCTTCACAAAGGAGGACACAAATAACCTCCCAGAGATGCCGGGGAACATAGGGTCTGATGAAAGCGAGGAACTGAAAGAAATCAGTATTTGTAGGAAAATGGTGTTCGGAAAATTGATGGGACTGAAGGCCGATAAATCCCCAGGGCCTGATGGTCTACATCCCAGGGTACTTAAGGAAGTGGCCCTAGAGATAGTAGATGCACTACTGATCATCTTCCAGAACTCGATAGACTCTGGAACGGTACCCATGGATTGGAGGGTAGCTAATGTTACCCCACTATTCAAAAAAGGTGGTAGAGAAAAAGCGAGGAATTATAGACCGGTAAGCCTGACATCGGTAGTGGGGGAAATGCTAGAGTCTATTATAAAAGATGTAATAGCAGAGCACTTGGAAAGCAGTGACAGGATCGGACAAAGTCAACATGGATTTACAAAAGGTAAATCATGCTTGACTAATCTACTGGAATTTTTTGAGGGTGTAACTGGTAAAATAGATAAGGGAGAACCAGTGGATGTGGTGTATTTGGACTTTCAGAAGGCTTTCGATAAGGTCCCACATAAGAGATTAGCGTGCAAAATTAAGGCACATGGGATTGGGGGGCAAGGTATTGACTTGGATAGAGAACTGGTTGGCGGACAGAAAGCAAAGAGTTGGAATAAACGGGTCGTTTTCCGAGTGGCAGGCAGTGACTAATGGGGTACCGCAAGGATCAGTCCTAGGACCCCAGCTGTTCACAATATATATTAATGATCTGGATGAGGGAATTGGATGTAATATCTCCAAATTTGCAGACGACACAAAGCTGGGCGGGAGGGTAAGCTGTGAGGAGGATGTCGTGAAACTCCAGTACGATTTGGACAGGTTGGGTGATTGGGCAGAAACATGGCAAATGCACTATAATGTGGATAAATGTGAGGTTATCCACTTTGGTGGCAAAAACAGGAAGGCAGATTATTATTTGAATGGCAATAGATTGGTAGAAGGGGAAGTGCAGAGAGACCTGGGTGTCCTTGTGCACCAGTCGTTGAAGGTAAGCATGCAGGTGCAGCAGGCGGTTAAGAAGGCAAATGGTATGTTGGCCTTCGTAGCAAGAGGGTTCGAGTACAGGAACAAGGATGTCTTGCTACAGTTGTACAGGGCCTTGGTGAGACCGCACCTTGAGTATTGTGTGCAGTTTTGGTCACCATACCTGAGGAAGGACGTTCTTGCCATGGAGGGAGTGCAGCGAAGATTCACCAGGCTGATACCTGGGATGGCAAAAATGATGTATGAGGAGAGATTGGGTCAATTGGGCTTGTACTCGCTGGAGTTTAGAAGATTGAGAGGGGATCTCATCGAGACCTATAAAATTCTGTCAGGTCTGGACAGACTAGATGCAGGAAGGATGTTTATGATGGCCGGGGAGTCCAGAACCAGGGGTCATAGTCTAAGGATAAGGGGTAAGCCATTTAGGACTGAGCTGAGGAGGAATTTCTTCACCCAGAGAGTGGTGAACCTGTGGAATTCTCTGCCACAGAGGGCGGCGGAGGCCAGTTCATTAAATATATTCAAGAAAGAGTTGGATATGTTTCTTGAGGCTGAAGGGATCAAGGGATATGGGGAGAAGGCAGGGACAGGGTACTGAGTTTGGATGATCAGCCATGATCACATTGAATGGCGGAGCAGGCTCGAAGGGCCGAATGGCCTACTCCTGCTCCTATCTTCTATGTTTCTATGATGTGCTCCTGATCACTGCCCTGATTGCATGTTGAAAACAAGAGATAACCTGTCAATGCGCCAGAATGCCAGCAGGAAACGGTCTAATCTTCCCAATCCACTTCTGTAGCTTGTCAAGCTCATCTTTAACCAAAACCCCCAAAACTCTATCATTCATCTGAAAATAGAACCAGCTCAGCATTTAATTTCAAGGAACATAATTCAAGTCAATAGGCTGCATGCCACCAATTTAGAGAAAGTAACAGACGGCCTAGCCAACAACTTGTACTTGCTTTTAAAACAGAATCCCCCCAAAAAACTATTAAGTCTCAAGATTCTATTTAGATTTATTTTATTTATTTTTTTTTAATGTGGGCAACACCCTTCAGCTTCAAATTACAGTTCTTTAAAAAAGAAATTTTATCAAAGAAAAAGTACACGCATACTTTATGAAGTTGAACAGTTTTGCTACATGACACTACATGAAAATACACCGAGGTTGTTGGTAATAGTTAAGTGCATGCTTGAAACCACATGCTGTGGTGGTCAGTGTTTTGGTAGCATCATTCAGTTTGAATCTTGGAGATTTAACGGGTGATGCCTATGCCGGAAGGGGTTTTGGGGTGGGGGGGGGGGGGGGGGGTCTCACGGGCTTAGGTCATTGCCCTATGGAAGATTTCCAAATCTCAGTCAAATAGAAAAGAATCCTTGACAACTTGTGTGTGACCTCATTTCAAGTTGACTCATTGGCCCAGAGTTTGTGGTTACCGCGACAGCAACACGGTCAGCGTTCACCATCATTACTGTGTAAAACAAACAGCAACTTCTGGCGTCCGCACATGTGCAGTTAAACGTGGAAATCCGGAAGTTGCTGTCAGTGATACTCTGCTCCTCCACAGGGTGCGCTATTGCAGTCTTCGCAGATGCAATCAACAAGTGAACCTCAACTTTTTACACACTAGTCATGCTGTAAAAACCACTGAAAATGTTAAGCTTTGTTGAATGAGGTGTAACTGAGTTTTTAAACAGCGTACCAAGTCATAATCACTACTGAACAACCTCTCTGGCCCTAAAAAAAGCTAATTTTTCCAAGCGTGGAGTATCATTCCCTCAGAAATAAGTTAAAAATTCCATAATGTGTGAAATAATTTAAATTTTTTTTTTTTTTTTTAAAAAGGTTGTTTATATTTCAGCTTCTACCTTAATCTCATGTTTATGTCCCAATCTTTATTTCGCTTTCTATACAATGATTAAAAAGTGAATTATAATCTGTTTTTTACTTCCTGGTTTGTGGTCTGAGAATTCTTCAATCTGATTGGCTAATCAGCCTGCTTGATGACTTCACTGCTGCTGGACACCACCGATCCCCTGTAGATGGCACCAGATTCAAAGTCACGTTCCTGACGAAGGGAAAATCGACGTTCTAGAGCCTGCTAAATTTTTGTGGGCAGCTTTTTGAGGTCAGCGGCCTTCTGACCTTCCTGTGAGGCAATCTTAGGTGTATGGATAAAGATGTATGGGTTAGTGAATTTCCTCAAAAGGGCTCCAGACCGCCAATGAGAATCTATGCATTTCACATTCCAACTGGTATATGCCTCAAGTCCTGCAAAATGCAGCATTCCTCCCCATGAATAAATGCAACCAAGTTTACAATGAGAAGGTGGGGTGAACAACTGTGATTTTAACTAAAAATACTAACAAAAAAATCTGGAATTGCATCTACTTAAAATTGCTTTATTGACCGACATACCGATTTACAGTTGGAAATAAATTTTTAAGCACTATAATATGAATATTGCAACAGCACACCAAACCACAGCCATTTGTTTGCCTTGTATAATGGGCACATCAGTGCAAGAAAGATTACATGTAAGCCCTGAAGCGCAAACTTGACTAAAAAACTGCCTTGCATTGTTGGTACAGAACAAATCTGGAGATTTGAATGGTGGGGGAGGGTAGAAACCATAAAGATCTTTCCAGAACATACACACACACATGGAACATGCACAAGTTTTTTTCTACATATACTTATTTTGGAAATAAAATGCATTAGCCACTCAGCACCAGAGCCTTGATCCAGGCTGAATTTCAGAGGAGAGTTGAGTGCATAACTGCCCTCAACATCAATGCAACATTTGACCAAGTACGACATCAAGGAGTCTGAGCAAAACTGAGCCAAATGGGGGGTGAAGGGAAAAACCCCTCAAAAGGCTCAAGTCATACCTGATACAAAAGGAAAATGGTTGTGGTGGTTGGAAGCCAATCATCACATTCCCAGGACTACATTGTAACCATATTCGCAGCCATCTTCTGGAACTTGCCACCTTCCTTGGCACCTCTGCTCCCGGGGCCTCAATCACTGACCAGGCCATCTCCGACCACTTCGTTCAATCCCTCACCATCCACATTGTCCTACACCTTCCAGCCTTATTTTTTTCTGCAGCTGCTCCTGGAAATAAAAACTCCCCCCCAACCCCCTCCCCAAGTGACTTATAATTGCACTTTCAAGCTCCCACCTGCTTAGCCTTCGTCCCTCCAGTCACAACATTTTCTAGCCATGGATTTGCTCAACCACTCCCTTACCTCCACCTTCAATACAATTGTTCCCAGCAAAATAATTACCGTTTGCCATTCCAATGATTGCCCCGGTATGACACCCATCTTAGTTCCCTCTAGGCCAAGACTTCAGCATACCTAGCCCACAACTGGCTTCGTCACCAGTTGTTCATCAGCTGCTCACCTGGCTGGGCGACACCAAGAATCAGGCCTCACTCTCTGCCCAAACCAAGCACGACTCCAGCATTAGCCTGGTGAGCAAAGATAACCCCAGCATTCTTTTCACCACTTCCCCCTTTGTCACCAAGGCCGAGATCATCTGTTCAGCTGCTTCCACTTGCCCAAACAAAACCACTCCCAGACTACCCCCATGCCCTAACCCTGAAGCCGGATCTTTCCAACTTCTCTCGCATCTCTCCAAGCTCATCTGGTCCATGGGACCCACCTCCTGCTCCCTTGGAATCATTTCCAGTGAACTGCTAACCACCCAACTTCCCTTCCTGGCACCCACCCTATGTGACATTGTAAATGGTTCCCTCTCCTCAGCTACTATCCCTCTTCCATTCAAAACCAGTCACAACAACCCCCCCAAAAAAGATCCACCATTGTCCCCTTTGTCCTTGTAATCTATCGCCCCATCTCCAAACCTCCTCTCCATACCCATCCTTTCCACAACTCCACGTTTGAAATTCTAAAATCAGGTTTCCGCCTTCCCACAGCACTGAAATGGCCCTAACCAAAGTTACAAATGACATTCTCTGTGGTGCACTCTCTCTCCTGGACACCTCTGCAGCCTTTGACAGTCGACACGCAATCCTTCTTCCATGTCCCTCACCTGGTTCCACTCTTGCCTATCCAATCATAACCAGAGCACCTTGAGCAATGAGCTCTTGTTCCAGCGCCGCGCCACTATCTCCGGAGCCTCCCCAAGTATCTACCAGCGGCTTCTTCGTCTACATGCTGCCCGTTGGCAACATCAGCCAGACAAGGGTTGAGCATTCAAGTGTACGCTGATAACACCTAGCTCTACTTGGCGATCGGGCAGGAAAGTGGAGTGGAGGTCAAAGATCAGCCATGATCTTATTGAATGGCAGAGCAGACTGGAGGGACCATACGGCTTACTCCTGCTCCTAGTTCTTATGTTCTTACTTCTCCACCACTTCTCTTGACTAACAACAGAAAATGCTGGAAAAACTCAGCAGGCCAGGCAACATCCGTGGAGAGAAATTAGAGTCGACGTTTCGGGTCTAACCCTTTTTCAAAACTGGAAAGGAAATGAAATAGATCGAAAGGCAGGGCTGGGAGGGAACAAAAGAAGTGGAGAGACATTAAGAGGTATTCAAAATCAGACGAGATGGTGATAGGACTAGTGGAGACAAAAGATGGCTCAGATTAGGTGTGAAGTGTACTGGCAGAATGAGAGACAGCTGCCATGTGGGAGAGAGGAAAAAAAAGGAAAGGGGGCGGGGGAGGGAAAAGCCAAAACAAAGGGGTGGATAAAAGATAGAAGTAAAAAAGTAATAGGGGCCGAGGTTATGATCTGAAATTGTTGAACTCAATATTGAGTCCAGAAGACTGCAAAGTGCCTAATCGGAAGATGAGGTGCTGTTCCTCGAGTTTACGTTGAGCTTCCGTGGAACAATGCAAGAGGCCAAGGATGGTGAGGTCCGAGTGAGAATGGAGCGGTGAATTAAAATGACAGGCGACCGGAAGCTCGGGGTCACCCTTACGGACTGAACGGAGGTGTTCCGCCAAGCGGTCACCCAATCTGCGTTTGGTCTCCCCAATGTAGAGGAGACCGCATCGTGAGCAGCAAATACAGTATACTAGATTGCAAGAAGTACAAGTAAATCGCTGTTTCACCTGGAAGGGGTGTTTGGGGCCCTGGACAGTGGGAAGAGGGGAGGTATAAGGGCAGGTGTTACATCTCCTGCGCTTGCACGGGAAGGTGCCAGGCGAAGGGGGGGGGGGGAAGGGCTGTTGGGGGTGATAGAGGAGTGGACCAGGGTGTTGCGGAGGGATCGGTCCCTACGGAATACTGAAAGGGGAGGGGACGATGCGTTTGGTGGTGGGATCACTTTGGAGGTAGCGGAAAATGATCCGTTGAATGTGGAGGCTGGTGGGGTGAAAGGTGAGGACATGGGGAACCCTATCGTGGCTCCGGGAGGGAGGGGCAGGGGTGAGGGCAGAAGTGCGGGAGATAGAACGGACACGGTCGAGGGCCGTGTCAACCATGCCAGAGGGGAATCCTCGGTTGAGGAAAAAGGAAGACATGTCGGAAGCACTGGTGTGGAAGGTGGCATCGTCGGAGCAGATGCAGAGAAACTGGGAGAATGGAATAGAGTCCTTACAGGAGGCTGGGTGGGAGGAAGTGTAGTTCAGGTAGCTGTGGGAGTCAGTGGGCTTGTAGTGAATATTGGTCAATAACCTATCCCCAGAGATGGAGACGGAGAAGTCGAGGAAGGGAAGGGAAGAGTCAGAGATGGACCATGTGAAGGTGAGGGAAGGGTGGAAATTGGAGGCAAAGTGAATGAAATTGTCTAGTTCAGGGCGAGAGCAGGAAACAGCACCACTGTCTGTGTGGTCAGACTACTTGTGCAGCATCAAGTCTTGAATGAGCTACAGTTTCTTCCAGTTGAACATTGGGAAGATCAATGCCATTGTCTTTGGCCTCCACCACAAACTCCGTACATTTGGCACCGATTTCATCCACCTCTCCGGCTACAATCTCACGCTGAACAAGATTGTTTGGAGACTTGGCGTCTTATATAACTACAAGCTGGGTTTCGGAACCCAAATATCTTCCATAACAAAAAGATTGCCTATTTCCGCTCCGTTACATCGTCAGTCTCCACTCTTACCTCAGCCACTCTGCGATTGAAACCCTCATACATGCGGTTTTTACATCCAAATTTGACTTTTCCAATGTTCTCCTGTCCAACCTCCCACTTCAGTTAACTTCAACTCATGCAAAACTTTGCTGCCCGTGTCCTATCGCGCACCAAGTCCTGCTCATCCATCACCACTGTCCTCAGTGACCTACATTAGCTCTCGGTTACCAATGCCTCCAATTTAAAATGATCATCCTAGTGTTTAAATCTCCCCAGCCCAAACATCTTTAGCTGCTTCAATGACCTTCTCTCTATCATAAGGTCAGAGGTGGGGCTGTTTGTTGACAATTCTACCATGTTTAGCTCCATTCACAACTCCTCAGATAGGTCGACACGCCATCAAAAATCTCTCTCAGGCTTTCATCATTCACATCCCCCTTCAGGGATTTCTAAATCATCACTGCCAATAACCATACTTTGTGTACTGCAGTAAAAAAGTGATTGAATGTTGGGATATACCTATAGCCTAGGTTATGACAAATCAGTGCCCCACTGCACTCAACTAACTCGTTCTCTTTATGGGTCTATATTCAGAGCCATTCAGCTTTTTTCAGTCTATCAGCTTTTTCTAGTTTGGCACAGGTTCAAATATCATTAATGTTGACAGAAAATATATAAATTCATGCAAGGGTGTATTCAGTTTACAGACTTCTATACTAAAATGTGGGTTTTTCAGGCTTATAGAATTTTCTTGATAAAAAAAAATGAGCTGAGCAGAGTTGTACATTACAGCCTTGATCTTAATGTGGTTTAGGATCCACCACAGTTGTACCGAGTGAAGTGTCCCAGGGCTCAATGTTCAGACCACTACATTTTCTAATTTACATCAATGAGAGATTCTGAAACTTGACATAACTTAGTTAAATTTGCAGATGATACCAAACTAGACAGGGCAGTGGAATCAAAGGCGGCGGCCCAGAAACTACAGAATTGGATAAACAAAATATGCAAATAGACCAAACAATGCCAGATGAAATTTAATGCACACGTGTAAAAATATTGAACATAGGAAGGAAAAATGGGCAACATACATACGGCATGTTAGAATTTTTTGAAGATGTAATTAGTAGGATGGATAAGGAGGAACCAAAGTGTATTTGGATTTTTAAAAAGCATTCGATAAGGTGCCACACAAGAAGTTATTACACAAAATTAGGACTCATGGTATTGAGGGTAATATATTAGCATGGATTGAGGATTGGTTACTGGACAGAAGACAGTCGGAATAAACGGGACCTTTTCAGGTTGGCAGGCTGTAACTAGCGGGGTACCGCAAGGATCAGTGCTTGGGCCTCAGCTATTTACAATCTATATTAATAACTTAGATGAAGGGACTGAGTGCAAAGTATCCAAGTTTGCTGATGATACAAAGTTAGGTGGGAAAGTAAGCTGTGAGGAGGACGCAAAGAGACTGCAGAGAGATATAGACAGGTTGACTGAGTGGGTAAGAACATGGCAAATAGAAGACAATGTGGGGAAGTGTAAAGTTATCCACTTTGGTAGGAAAAACAAAAAAGCAGAATATTTTTTGAATGGTGCGAGGCTGGGAAATGTTTGCACTCTGAGGGACCTGGGTGTTCTTGTACATGAATCATAGAAAGTTAACATGCAGGTACAGCAAGCAATTAGAAAAGCAAATGGTATGTTAGCTTTTGTTACAAAGGGATTAGAGTAAAGAAGTCTTATACAATTATACAGGGCATTGGCGAGGCCACACGTGGAGTACTGTGTACAGTTCTGGTCTCCTTACCTAAGGAAGGATATACTTGCCTTAGAGGGAGTGCAACAAAGGTTCACTAGACTGGTTCCTGGGATTTGGGGGGGGGGGGGGATTGTCCTATGAGGAGAAATTGAGTAGACTAGGCCTAATTTCTTGAGAATTTAGAAGAACGAGAGGTGATCTAATTGAAACATATAATATTTTTAAGGGGCTTGACAGGGTTAATGCTGGGAAAATGTTTCCCCTGGCTAGGGAATCTAGAACATGGGGTCACAGTCACAGAATAAGGGGTCAGCCATTTAAGACTGAGATGAGGAGAAATTTCTTCACTCAAAAGGGTTGTGAATCTTTGGAACTCCCTACCTCAGAGAGCTGAGGAAGCTCCGTCATTGAGTATATTCAAGACAGAGGTCAATAAATTTTTAGGAACGAAGGGAATCAAGGGATGTGGGGATAGTGCGGGAAGGTGGAATTGAGGTAGATGATCAGCCATGATCTTGTTGAATAGCAGAGCAGACTTGAAGGGCCAAATTCCAGCTCCAATTTCTTGTGTTACGTTCATGAATGGTGTTGAAATAGCCACGGGTGAAGCTTAAATGGACCCAAGTATCAGTAGACTCAACATGTTCAGCCAATTCAGCGAGGCAATTAACAAAGCTAACAGAATGCTGAACAACGTAGTCAAGATAGTAGAATACAAGTCAGAGGAAGCCATGATAAAACTACATTGCTGTGGTCAGACCACACCTTAAGTACTGTGTCCAGTTCTGGATTCTGAGAAACAAAAAGGAGACAGTCAAGCACTGAAGGCAGTGCAGAGAAGAGCTACGAGGCTGAGAGGCTGATCTCATGTCAGGGGTCTGAGTGGAGGGAAAAACCTTTCCCATACCATTTACTCCATTCCAGCTTGGAATGGAGTAAATGGTATGGGAAAGGTTTAATCTGGAATACTACTATATGATATGTGGGAGTAGGACAAAGGAACACAGGTACAAAGGATTTACTTCACCTAGAAGAATAAAGGAACCACAGGCTGTCTACAAACAAATCACATACAGGAAACTTTGTGATATCCGGCACCGACGGGACCGAGCTGTTGCCGTCCCATCAAAACTGCCGGACACACCAGCGTTAATGTTGAAACATACGGAGATTTTGAACTCCGTATCTGGCAACAAACCCCGTTGCTTAGCAACAGCTTCTAAACAGTCGGCCGTACCTTGCAAGCATCTCTGTAGCTTAGCAACAGCTTCAGTGAGACCTTGCAGAGCCTGACTGGTGAAAAAAAAGCAACAAAAAGAAAAAACCTAACGAAACGGCTCCTGATTTTTGCTGGTGGCTCGAGCATTCCGGACAGTTAACCTCCGGATAAACCAAAGTTTCCTGTACCAAGATGCTAGAGCACAGTTGCCTGAATTACATGTAGGTTTTTGAAACATTGAAGTTTTTTTTAAATATAAAAATTAGTAAAAGCTCCAAATTTGCTTGAAGTTTACATTCATGCTCGTCCTTGTTGGCGATTCCACAGTTCAACGTTATAATTAGAACGGCTTCAATAGTTCACAATAGCAAAAATGTACCTGTCTAACATTATGACTGCACACATCTACTATGGTATCTTCAGTACTTGAAGATTTTGATATCCACACATCTGGCTGTATACAAAATGTTGTCATTTCACCAGGCAGATCTCAATGAAAGTATATAATCTCAGCTATTGATCCAAGTTATTACTGGCAGAACAAAACAAGAGGATAATATACACACTCAAGAGAAACTTCTGAAGAGCTGAATATCTTTAAATCCTTTCATGTTTCTTTGTAAATAATTTAGAGAGCTACAACAGCCAGTGAAACTGGGACAGAGACAGAAATCAATGTACTCTTTCAGGCAAATAATCATTTAAAAAGAACCAAAAAAAAAGAGAATGCAGAAATGGGCATGCCTTGCTAAGGAACATCTCCCCAAAATTCCAAGTTGTAATTATATGAAAAACCTGCTACCAAATATTTCTTCCCCAATGAAAACAGTATTAGCCTCTAGAATTGGCAACGTGGGAAATCTGTGACCGAACGGTGAATGTGTCAGGTTCAATCCAAAGTTCTCATTTTGTACTGTGTTTAAATGGCTAAATTCTCAAATATTTCCAAGTTAATCCTTACGTTTTACATTTGAAGTTCACAACCAAACCTACCTCTTATACAAATTACACTGTTTGCAAACATTCCAGTGTGTATGTGTATTTTTTATTATGAACATTGTTTTTTTTTTATAAAAGTGTACATCGAAAACAATCGTCTTTCATGTTCGGTCACAGAATACTTCAGCTACCTCACTTTTTAATTTTTTTCCAAATAGCTTAGAACCTCAAACCCATGAAACTTCAATACCCTGGTTACTTTCAGTAATTTGCAATGGATACAGAAGCATAGGGAACAGAAGGAAAAATAGCTACTACAATTTAAAAATGTTTATCTTGCCAGCTGCACAAATAGATTAACGCATACATAATTGTGCACTCCTAAATATCTTAGTCCTAATAGGGGAACAAATTCTGACATGTTTCTTTTCCTTCAGGAATGATGAAAGAGTTAATTATTTTAATATAGTTAATGCACAATGCAAAAAAAGCCACTGCACCACAGTTTAGTAAAATATCAAAGGCCTTAAACATATTTGCTGTTTTAAAATAATTTTCGTTGTGCAAAAAACTTACAATAATGCTTCCAACCATTAATGGGTTAGATAGAGCTGTGTTATAAAGCCATCAAGAGGGTTTAAGAAGATGTCAAACTGCAAAAGCAAAGCTTAAGCACCATCATTGGAACCACAAGGTATTGCTGCCTTGAAACACAGCCTGAAAATTATTGGAAATGTATATCTACAGATCACACTGGCAAAATACAGCTGGATGGCAACAATATCAATCTTGACAATTTTTAGTACAGTAGAAGAATGAACCTTACATCATTTTCCTGCCTACAAGTTTTGTCAGGCTTCTAGACGGAGGAGAAGATCATCAGCCACCTGACTGCACAGGGACTTAGAGACATGCTGCAGAATGCAAGCAGGCAAGACAGCTGGAGAGCAATCCAGTTTTATTTCATACATGGACAGGGTCAGATTCTCTCACTCAATATAATGTTGTAGAAGCTACACGGCTCATATGCTCTTCGTAAGATTTTAAAAAAGTTATTTAAAAAAAAAAAAATCTACATTTTATCTCCCCACCAACCGAACGGTTTTGGTTTTGCTATAATAGTCAGAGCCGTAAAACACACGCCATATATAGCTCTCAGACATAGTTATTTTGATAACTCCCTGGACTGTCAGAAAAGTAAACAACTATAAATATGGGCTGGGAGTCATCCTGCCCATTTTTTTCCCTCCCACATAAACTTGAGGATTGCTTTAATTCCCTGTTACTGTAATGGGACAGGAGCAAAACACTTCTGTGCAACAGCTTAAAAAAAAATTTAGATGACTTTTACTTCCCTTGTACATATTACGGTCACCATCAAAACATTGATAAATTTGACCTTATTTGTAAACTTTTATCTGCAAACGTTTATGAGCGATTACTGCAAGTGATCAGATTTCAGCACTTGTCAGATAAACAGTTGCTGGGGGACTGGACCAGACTGTGTGCACTCTAAAATCAATTATCTTGCCATTTCGTCGATTTCTTTGCCTTCGCCCAAGGTCCCAAAAGATTTATATGGTGAAGAGCATGTCAACATAACCCATTATTATGATTGCAAGATCTAAATTCTTTCAAGACTTCACAGCTACTCCCAAACAAAAACACATCAAGACTATTCAGAGGCACAGTAGAATTTTTTCACTAAAATATGATGGCAAGTCTATTCATATTAGTTGTACAATTCTTTTAATCAACCAATGCAATATATTGGATGCAGTTTATCCAATTTAATCCTACAACTTGCCACTGGAAATGCACAGAGCATGTAGGAGAAATGATATGTATTTTGAGGTCAAATGAAATACTCAATTGGTTAATCTTAAAACAATATTCCCCAAGCCTTTATTCCTCACAAACAACCATGCTCAAGTTAAATCATTTACCAGATTGCACTGCATTTATAGAGGCGTGTGTGTCGATAGCAAATGCAGTATAATTTAGGATTGGACAAAATTGAGCAGAATTCAAATTGCCTGCAATTTTGCTCACGATTCAGAAACAAGTCTGTGACCTTGGTTCAGAAAATGAAAAAATAAATCTATATTAATCTTTAACTGAGGCACTTCTTGTTTTCACAATCTGAATTATATCAGATCTAAAAATGCTCAGCTAGAACTATAAAATTGGTATTTCATGACAAATTAATGCTGGTACCTCCTCCCGCCCATTCCTGTTCAAAACGAGGCACTTTGACGACATCACTCATGCTTCCAATCGAAGAGACTTTTATTATTTCTTCTTCTCCCACCCTTGACCACCACTCAAGTGTCTCCCACACAGGGAGGTTTCCATCTCGTCAAAAAGCAGTATGGCGATCTGTTATGACAGATCTTCCTGATCTTCCTGCTGCATGTTATCTGGCAGGTCCATCTTCAGCAACCAGTCACAGCAGGTACTGTACTTAACAACATACTGCCCTGGGAACAGTCAAAGACAAATGTGACAGACATTTTCCCCAAAATGGTCTTTTCCAGCTGAGAGGCTCAACAAAAAACATCTCCAACAGGCTGCTTTTGATACACTTTAAACAGTGCTTGGCTAGGGGAAGGAGTGGTCAGAATAATAGAGAAGCACTGTTCTTGTAAAATTTGCATTTTTTTCCCCCCACTTGTCTTCAGGTCTCCCACACACGAGGTCAGACAGGCAACTGTCAATGTCAATAGTGTTTAAGACAGCTGTTATGAGATGTGGAACAGCAGCTAGAGGTCTTGCGTTTTCTACCGTGAGTGGGAAATCATGGGTGCGAATATGTGACACACCACTCCATAGCATAGTGTACTTGAATATCAACACACTGTCCCATCCTGTAACTGAAGTCTGATTTTTGTTTTTAAATAAACACTCCTTTAGTAAAACAAAGTCAGTGAAAGAATATCTCAAAGCAACAGGTTCCCACCATTAATTAGAATACAAGGCTGATAACATCAATGAAACATCAATACCAGATAAAATACACAGGATGGTTTGAGGATTTACTAATGAGCCACAAGCTGGGCTCAGTTGCTGGTTTTAGCTCCACTCCAGGACTGGAGCACAATCTAAGCTTACACTTCAGTGTAGTGCAGAGGAATTGTTGCATTGTCTAAGGTACCATCTTTCAGAACAGATATTAAGCCAAGACCTATATGCCTGTTCAGGTGGCACTATTGGAAGCAGGGCAGGGAATTCTCCTGGAGCCCTGGCTGACGTTCCTCCTTCATGCAATACCATCAACATATTAAGTGATGACTTACCTAATTCGCGGTACCTCAACATCTTGGCGCCCGACAATTCAGTGCATCATTTGGCCATGCCCAAAAATCCAGCTCTACGGGCAAAGCATACCCGTGAGAAAATGTAATGCTAGAAACCATATACCTGAACCAGAATGCTCTCCGATAACCCCACAGTAACTCCATCATGCCTAAACATGGGTAAACTTCGGGGCTTTATCCAAACTGTGTATCCCAGTGAAATGGGGTCAGATGGAAATTCTTCCCCACAGATTATAAAGTGTCAGGTTACAAGAAAAATAATATTGTATTTCTTATGTTCTTAGTACATATTGTCTTTGGGGAGTGCTGCATGGGACTGACTACCTCATTAAACTGCAGGCAATTTTAATTACTTTCTTTTTTTAAACTTTGGGATTTTAGTTGAGAGAGAATGTGTGCTGTGCTCCTCTTATTTGGGAAAAGGGGAGGGGTGTTCTTGTCGTGGTGACATTCCACACCAATTATCAGCCGGTACAAAACAGAAGGGACCAGGGGAAAGTCAGAATTTGATCTCCAGTCCTAGCTATTGCTCACAAACACCTCCACAAATACCCAGCCATTGTACTAAGGCACAAATAAACACCATTGATGAATACAGCAATGCTAAAACATCCCAAAAGTAGTTTTGGGTAGGGTGAAGGAGTGAAGCAGCATGGTCACATCCCCCTCTCCCCCCCACCGGCAACAAAATCTCTTAGCATAACCTGCCAGGGTCATCTGTCAATCACTTAACAAGAAACCAACTTGTTACATTACCATATACTCGATTTACAATACAAGGCATCGACAAGATATTAAAGCTTTAAAAAGGTAATTGCCGTGGACGGACAGACAGACGCATGCACACATGGACAGACGCACGCACACACAAATGTCAATAGCTGGCGACCCCCTTACCAAGGCTTATAATTTTATTAAGTTAGGATCAAGCTATCAAGACTTCTGTGTTCAGGTACAGAGAAGAATTATGCACAAGAACATTAAAGTCAGTAATTACCGAGTGAAAATCCCTTTTTCTGGGGTTATAATTCTAGCGGCAAAACAAGAGAAAAATTGAGGGGGAAAATCAGACCTCAAAACCCCAGGAATATTTGGAACACAAACTCAGTAAATCAAACAAAGGACAAAAAAAGGAGCAGTGAAGATAAAGGACAATCTTCTCTCGCATTCGGGCAGAGGGCATTGTTGTGGGCACATTAAATTATCATTGAGTGACAACTAATAGTCAGTTCTATTATCAGTAACTGGAGACTCAATTTATCAACGGTACACCATGAAGCAGAGACAATGAGGGAGGGGGTTGGGATTTTAATCCCCTGGACAGGTGTGAAAGGGACGGGGTTTTAAATTATTAAAAGTGGGAAACCCAACCACACCTACTTCGGTTTAACCGGGGCCGGATGAGTTACCTGCTCTCTGAGAAGTGGGCCGGTAATTATAATATTTAAATGAGGCTGCATGCCTCAGATTTGATCAATTTGGGTTTAATGGCTATGGGCCAGGTCTCCGGAAACCCAGCAGCTAAAGGGAGGAGAGAATTGCCGGCTGCAGCAGGTAAGTGCATTTCCAGCACTGCTTGTGGACCAGGAAGAGTGCTTCCCACCCCCCGCCCCTCAAGTTAATCTGCCACGATTGGATGACCCACCCAGTTATCTCTATTCCCTCCACGAGATCTGAGCCCACTGCGCATCCACTCCCAATCTTTTTCAATGCCAGGGACGGATGCTGCCTTGTAGCGCAGGCTTTCCTGCCTGACAGCCAGCCAGCCTTCAATCCGGCCGGCTGTCGGACGGCAAACAGTATAAAAATTGAAATGAGGTCCTGCTGTTAAATTCGGCAGGTCTTCCACGTTTCCTGTATTTCTGGGTTTCCCGGCTGCTGACTGTCACCCCCGAGCCCGCCCCACAAATATCGGGGCCAATATATTTGGAGAGGCGTTATATACACCCCCCCATTGATAATACAAACAGTAAATTTATACTATTTGGGAAGACATGACCCATCCTTGACTGTCTCATGTGCATATGCAGTAAAATTCCATTCCTAAAATGTCTCTTACAATTAGATATTAGAATATCACAATTTTCATAATGGTATTATTTAATAATTGTATTATTTAATAATTGGCACTGCAGTTTAATTTTAAAAAATATATTTAATTGCATCCAAAGCTAAATACTCATGTTTCCATTTTTAAAGGATGGGTCGTAAAAGCATTAGTAAAATTATCTGGTTCTCACTCGCACATTTGAGATGGAGAAAAGGACTCCTTGTAACAACAGGCATATTTTGACCACAATCAGATTTTATTCCAAAAGAAAGCACCACAAATTCTTAGAGTAAAATTTGTCTGGAAATTTGGAACTCCGACTCTGTTCCCATTTATCCTTTAAAATGAAGCGATTTATTTATTTATTTTATATGAAACCATACATTCAGGTTACTGCAGGCATATTTTATGGTTCTAAAACAATAACTGCCTATATTTGGTTTTATTTTTTTAGCTTATAAATACTTTTAATTGTAACCTGCTCCACTGAGCTTTTCACTAAATGCACTCATGATAAACAATGTAACCAATATATTAATTTTAATCTCAACAGCCTCATGGGAACAGGTAATGAATAAGCTTGAGAGTTAGCAAAGTTGTCCATTTTGGCCTGTGCATTTATGGGCTTAAAATTTCTAGTCAGCACAGTGAATCTGTTGTATACATATGCTGTCACCCAAAAACAAAAAGTCAGCCCTTTTACAATTCAAATTAAAAAGTTTGAATTTATATATTTAGGGACTATAAAATAACTTTACTAGCTTACATCTTGCATGACCATGATTTCATAGGAGGTGTTCAAAATCATGAAGGGCTCTGATCGAGTAAATAAGGAGAAACTGTTTCCCGTGGCAGAAGGGTCTGTAACCAGAAGACACAGATTTAAGGTAATCGGTAAAGAATCAGAGGCAATAGGAGGAGAAATTGTTTTACGCAGCGACTTATGATCTGGAATGCATTGCCTGAAAGAGTGGAAGCAGTTTCAATAATAACTTTCAAAAGGCAATTGGATAAATATTTGGATGGGAAAACTGTGCATGGATGAGGAAAGATCAGGAGAATGGGACTAACTGGATAACTCTTTCAAAGAGCTGGCATGGGTACGATGGGCCGAATGGTCACTTTCTGTGCTGTATCATTCTATGAGTTCACAAAGACACCCAGTGGCCAGAACATACAATTACAATGTGACAAGTGACACAGCAAAATGTTGACATAGCAATTTAAAATAGTAAATGTTGACAAAAGCATGACCAAAATTGCAACAGCGGAGTAAGGTTTATAAACAGAAATTATTATAATACACACAAATATACATATGTACACTGCTGCCTCCATAACATTACTCACACAGTAAGTTCCTAATCTCCACCAGGCATGCATTTCTCTCGTCGTCAAAGCAAAAAAAAGAGGGTGGTGGTGAGTCATCTCAAAATACTTGAACATACCTCTGACTAAGGCTTCTGCAAATTGACAATAACAGACACCCGAGAGGTGGATGACTGCACACACTCGTGACTGGAAATGGCCTGTGACTTGGGGAAGATATAATTTTTTTTTTTTTTTTAAATCTTCCCAAATGGTTGAGTAAATGCATTGCCTAGTGTGGTACTGAGGAATACAAACCATAAAATGTCCCTGTTAAATACTGAATTAAATGATCTTAGCTGGGTCAGTTCTACATTAGTCTGAGTACTGCTTGGAGCTTCCATTATGATCACTATCCTATAACTCTTTTAGTGAAAAATGCACTGATATAGATGGCAGGTGAGGGCAGGACAAGATGCAACTGTGATCATCCACAATCAAATAGCTTGGCGACTGCCCAGGACAATACAAGAAGAATGGCCAGAGTTCTATAACACAATGCAGGATACAGCACTCCAAGAATCTTGTGCATGATATACGCTACAAATATTGATCCTAACAGTTTGATGTTACTCTGGTTCTTCATATTGGAAGACAACACCTTCTGTAAATTCAAAAGGAGGAAAAGCAATCATAAAACCATTTCACAAATGATAAACTGTACTAACACCCCAAGGAGTCACAAGGTTTCACCTTAAGACCACCACAATCCCGATTTAGGCATTCCAATCATTGCCAGGTCACTTTTTTTAAGTTACTGCGTTTACAATAAATTGGTAATAAAGCCCATGCAAGAACACTAAATGTTGACACAAACATATTCATAACCTCCAGGGTCTATAGGCCGTTAATAGCCCATAAACTTGAACAAACCCCAAGTATCTAAGAAGCAAAATAAATCCATAGAAATGTCACCATAATTGTTTAAAATTCCAAAACCGATCACTAAATCAATTATATATTATGCTGTATTTTCCAGTGATTAACATTAATATGGGTACTGTGCCCCAAGAAGGAAATATCGATACCAAGAGTAAGCGGTGTAGAGGCAGACAAAAAACAAAGATCATCTCTTTGAAGAGGGACATGAGGAGGAAGGAGGACGCCATAATAAAATGCCCATACCGACATAACTCACCGTGAAAAATGCAGAAAATGTGAGATGACTAATGTTTATTACTGAGTTTGCACTCCTGTTGCAGCCTACCTGCCGCCGACAGTAAAATATATTGTTTGGGGGAAAAGGGGGAGGCGGGTGGTGTGAGGAGAAGACATGTCAGCGACCAGTTGCATATTCCATTCTCATAAACTGGCGACTTCATTTGCACCCGGAGCGGCTGACGGCACCGAGCTCTCTCTCTCTCTCTCCTCAGAACTAGCAGTTTGGGGGGAGAGGAGGCGTCTGGCCCGTCCACCATCCCCGGGCACCACGATTATAAAATTAAAACCACCCCAACACACACACACACACACAGCAGGGGGAACGGCCGGCCTCCCACCTCACCACCCAGCGAGGCCGCTTTTACCTGAACTTTCTCCCGGCCAGTTCCCCGCCGCCGCTCCTCGCAGCCAAGTTTCTCGGGTTTAAATCCGGCTGGAGACCTTCGACCTGCTGCTGCTGGTGAGACACGCTCAGCTCCCCGGATCCGCCAAGGCTCCTCTCTGCCTCTGCCTCACAGCCAGGTCCTCTCCCTGCTCCAGCTTTATTAATCCCGAGACAAACTAACTCCTCTCACCACCAACGGGCCCGGATTATCTCTTCTTCTTTCCCCCCACCCCATCCCATATTCCCCTCTCTCCTCCCCAACACACACCGCCGTCCGAGCCTCTACCTCATTGGACGACCAACCCCCCTTACACCGTCCGACCAATCGGAAACCCGCTTGCTGAGAATCCGGAACTCCCCGCTCTGATTGGCCAAGAGCCGCCGCCAATGGGGTGTCCGGGTGGAGGAACTCCGGCCACAGCGCCACCTGTCGGCCGCGAGAAGCCACAACGTCAACTCATGCTGCCGCTCTCAAGTGTTTGCAGCGGAGCACCTGTAGCTTAGCAACCCGACGATCCTCTTTTCGTGAAAACATAAATTTAGACTAATAAAAACTGTAAATAAACCATTAAAACTTCAAATAAACCTTAAGAATCAAATTAAAATTTGATTTTCCAACCCAACTATGCACTCCAGTCCCCGCGGCGCCCACCGGTCACGAAAGTGATCGAGCGCGCCAGCGGACACCGCGTGCTCCATCTCCAGGGCCACCCGGGCGCGAACATGGCCATGGAAGAGAGGGAGGCAATCCGGCCGGACGACCCCCTCGACCGCCCGCTGCCTGGACCAATTAATGGCTTTCTTTGCCAGGCTCAGGAGCAGACCCACGAGGAGGTCCTCCAAACCGCCCGCTCCCCTCCGCACCGGGTGACCATAGATCAAGAGCGTGGGACTGAAGTGCAACCAAAACTTGAGGAGCAGCCCCTTCAAATAATGGAAGAGGGGCTGCAACCTCTCACATTCGATATATATATGAAATACGGACTCCTCCAGACCGCAGAACAAACAGGCGGTCTGGGAGTCCGTAAACCTACTTAAGAACCTATTGCACGGGACTGCCCTGTGCAACACCCTCCAGGCCAAGTGCAACCCGACGATTGGAGAGAATGAAACGTTTGTTTCTTATTTGAGATCTTTTACCACCTCGTAAGGTTTGAGCGAGTTGCAAGGCTGCCTTTCAGTCGAGGGGCTTCGATGTCATTAAATGGAAGGAGGAAAAATGAGTTTTTGTGACTTTTACTTGAATCCTAATTTTAAAAAAACCCAAAAAAGCAAGGTATGCCAGCATCTCAAGTAAAAAAAAAGACATGTTTTGCACGGGAATCATTCCTCTCAACGTTAATATCTTATTTTTTCTTTAGGTGTAGACACACCTGCTGTGTATTTCCAACGTTTTCTGGTCTTATTTCAAATATATACATATCCAGCATTTGCACTGTGTATTTTTTAACATAAACTCCAAGATTGGCTTATAACCTTCAATCCACTCCCACATAATTACTCAGGCTTACAGCCTTCGCTCACTCCCACATAATTATACATTAGTTTACAATGCATTTTAATAATAAACTTTTTTCCTAACATTGCAGAGAGTGTATTTTTCACAGCTCCAAAAACTAAATCTGAGTGACATAGAACAAAGAATATTATGGCTAGCTGAGCTCTTCATGATTTTTAACATTGGGTTATACAAAACATCAAATATACTTTATTATTTAATTCGGAGCTTGAGCGGCAGCTGGAGTCACTACAGTGCATCCGCGAGGCTGAGAAATACTTGGAAAGCATGTTTCTGGAAGTGGTCACCCTGCAGCCTCAGAATGTGCAGGCAGAGAGGGAATGGATGACCACCAGACAGAGAAGGAGGACCAGGCAGGTCGGGCAGGAATCCCCAGAGTGCATCTCACTCGCTAACCGGTTCACAGTTCTGGAAACTGGTGGGGGTGATGGCTCCCCTGGGGAGAGCAGCCAGAGCCAAGGCCACGGCACCACGGATGGCTCAGCTGCGTTGTGGGTGGGGGGGGGGGGGGGGTGGGGGGCGGAAGGAAGGAGAGTGGAAGAGCAATAGTGATAGGGGATTCATTGGTTAGGGGAACAGATAGGTGTTTCTGTGGATGCAGACGTGACTCCAGGATGGTATGTTGCCTTCCTGGTGCCAGGATCAAGGATGTCACTGAATGACTGCAGGACACTCTGAGGGGGGAGGATGAACAGCCAGAGGTCATTGTCCATATCAGTACCAACGAGATAGGCAGAAAGAGGGATAAGGTCCTGCAGGCAGACTATAGGGAGCTAGGAAAGAGATTAAAAAGCAGGACCTCAAAGATAGTAATCTCTGGATTACTTCCGGTGCTACGTGCTAGTGAGTACAGGAATAGGAGGATAGAACAGATGAATGCATGGCTGGAGAGATGAATGCGTGGCTGGAGAGATGGTGCAGGAGGGAGGGCTTTAGATTGCTGAGGCACTGGGACCATTTCTGGGGAAGGTGGGACCTGTACAAGCCGGACGGGTTACACCTCAACAGAGCTGGGACCAATATTCTTGTGGGGAGGTTTGCTGGTGCTGTTGGGGAGGGTTTAAACTAGCTTAGCAGGGGGATGGCGCCAGCATATAGGAGTAGAAAAGAAGAATAAAGTGCATAAAAGAGTGAATGCGTTGGATAGTACTAGAGAAGAAAGTAGTACTAGAGGCGGAAGTAGTACCATATTAGATAGGAGCAGACTAAGAAAGACTACGAAAAATTCAAAAATGGGTTTAGAATGCATGTATGTAAATGCACAAAGTGTGGTGAATAAGTTGGTGAGCTACAAACACAATTAGCCATGTGGCAATATGATGTTGTGGCAATAACGGAAATGTGGCTTAAAAACGGTGAGGACTGGGCACTTAATATTCAAGGGTACAAGGTGTTCAGAAAAGTTAGGGAAGGAAAAGGGGAGGTGGGGTGGCAGTGCTGATTAAGGAAGACATTGTAGTGTTGGAAAGGGAGAATGTTCTTGAGAGGACAAGGACAGAATCTATTTGGTTAGATTTGAGGAGCAGAAAGGGTATGATCACGCTATTGGGGGTATTCTACAGACTTCCAAATAGTGCGAGGGAGGTAGAGGAGCAAATCTGCAGGAAATCACAGAGATATGCAAGAGCTATAGAGTGGTGATATTGGGGGACTTGAATTACCCAAATATCGATTGGGATAATGGTAGGATAAAGGGAAAGGAGGGGGAGGAATTTCTGAAAAGTGTTCAGGAGAATTTCCTTGACCAGTATGTTCTTGGCCCAACTAGGAAGGAGGCATTGCTGGATCTGGTGCTGGGGAATGAAGTGGGCCAGGTCGACCAAGTGTCTGTAGGAGAACACTTGGGTACGAGTGATCATCGTATCATAACATTTAGATTAGCAATGGCGAGGAGCAAGGAACAATCTAGAGTGGAACTTCTAAACAGGAATAGGGCTAATTTCAATGGGATGGGTAAGGATCTAGCTAGGGTAAAATGAACCAAAGACTGACAAGAAAAACTGTAAAGGAGGAGATGTTCCAAGTTCATACTAGGTACATGCCAACAAGAGGGAAGGGTAAGGGAACCAAAGCAAGGGTTCCTTGGATGACGAGGGAGATAGAGAAGATGGTGAAACAAAAAAAGAGGGTGTACGATGAATGTCAGGTGAATTCTTCAGGGAGAACCAGACCAAATACAATAAGTTGAGAGGGGAAGTGAAGATGAAAATAAGATTGGCAAAGAGAGAAGATGAGAGTAGAATGGCGGTTAACATAAAAGGGAACCCAAAAATCTTCTACCAGCATGTAAACAGTAAGCGGGTAGTAGGAGGCAGGGTGGGGCCTATTAGGGACAAAGAAGGTGATATATGTTTAGAGGCACAGGGCAAGGCTCGAATACTCAATGAGTACTGACATAAGAAAACTTAGTCTAAGTATTAAACAAGGCTTTAATCAACTGTTTTTCAACATGGAGATCCAGTTGTGTCCTTCACTAGTTCCTATTAAAGAATGTCCTGAGCAAGCTGGGCCCATGCCCGAGTATTTATACTCTCCCTGGACAGCGCCACCAGCAGGCCGCCCAGTATCATTTCATAAGTCATTTCCACATGAATGACAAGATTCATGTTATGGTAATCTGGGATGTTATGATTAAGGTTATCCACCAGGTGGTGCTACAGCCAATGCTGCTGCTAAGATCAGGGGTTTGCTTCCTGTTAAGGTCAGGGGTGGCTTCCTGTTAAGGTCAGCAAAGGTGCAATGCCTGGATGCAGGCCGGCCTGGTTGTTTCGCAGTTGTTTAATAAAGTACTCGTATTAATCCTAATACCTCGCCTCTTTGCGTTCCTTGTCTCACTACGTGGATTTATCACATTTGGCGACGAGGTAAAACAAGACCCTGAATAAAGAAGAGAAGTCTGCCAGGACGTATAAACAACAAAATCACAAGCTAAAGTTAGCTACCAGTTGGAAGAGAGCATGGCTGCCACGGTAGGAACGGTCTCCGCTTTTGATATTCAAGCACAAACCTGGGAGGAATACTGTGAAGTGTTGGGTTATTTTTTTGAAGCAAATGAAATAAATGATGCCGGAAAAAGGAAAGCCATTCTGCTTAGTTCAGTGGGAAGCAAAACCTACAGTTTGATGAAGAATCTGCTCAGTCCTGAAAAGCCTGGAGACAGATCATTTGTTGAATTAGTGGCCTTGCTAAAGGAACATTTCAACCCTAAGCCTAGTGAGATTGTACAGCGGTTCAAGTTTAATTCAAGGAACAGAAAAGAGGAAGAGAGTGTAATGGACTATGTAGCGGTGTTGCGTAAATTAGCACAAGATTGCAATTATGGGAACAACCTGAAGGAAATACTGCGAGATAGGCTAGTTTGCGGAATTATGGACGACCGAATGCAGCGTAGATTATTATCTGAGACTGGGCTTACTTATGAAAGAGCATTGGAACTTGCTCAAGCCATAGAGACAGCGAACCGAGATGTAAAAGAAATACAGGGTTCAGACAGGGCTAATGCTACGCAAGTTACAGGTCAGGTTGTTGTGCACAAGTTGAACATGTGTCAGAAACCACAATGTGAGCATGTGAAGGCATGTTATAGATGCAAGGGCGATCACCTGGCGAGTGAATGCCGGTTTCTGGAGGAAAAGTGCTACAAGTGTGGGAAACAAGGACACATAAAACGAGCTTGCAGGGCGAAATCACCTGTGGAGGAATCCAAACCAAAAGGGGGAGGACAGCAAAACCAAGGGAGAGAAGTGAAAAAACATGAAGCACACCACATCAGCGGGGAAGCTGAGGAAGAAGAGGACATGTTCATAATGTATAGCATGTTAGAGAACATTCCAAAAGTGGCTCCTATCACATTGCAACTGACAGTAAATGACTCTAAGGTGAACTTTGAAGTGGATACAGGGTGCGGCGTGACCATAATGAACAAGGCAGAGTACTCAAAATTGTGGAACCGTGCAAAAGTTCCAGAGTTAAAGCCTTCCTCCCTGCATCTTAAAACATATACAGGTGAATGAGTAGCGACATTAGGTACAGCTAATGTAACTGTGCAACACAGGGACACAGTGGAACAGCTACCTGTAGTTATAGTATCGGGTACCAGACCAAACCTGTTAGGTCGGGGCTGGATAAAAGAACTTAAATTAGACTGGGGAGCAGTACATCAAATAGATGCGGGCAAACAGTTGACTTTGCAAGAAGTGTTGAGTGAACATGAGAATGTGTTCAAGGAGGAACTTGGCACATTTAATGGCCCCCCAGCTAAGATTTATGTAGACAAGGAGGCACTGCCAAGGTTTTTTAAATGACCTGTGCCTTATGCCATGAAGCCAAAGGTAGAGGCTGAGCTTGACTGTCTATTGAGAGAGAACATACTGGAGCCAGTGAAATGTTCGGAATGGGCAGCTCCCATAGTACCTGTTTTAAAACCGGACAATTCGGTAAGACTCTGTGGAGACTATAAATTGACAGTCAATCGGGTGTCCAAACTAGAGCAGTATCCTATTCCCAAAACAGAGGATCTCTTTGCAAACCTGGCTGGAGGAAAGAAATTGACAAAGTTGGATATGAGTCATGCCTACTTGCAGATTACACTGGATGACAAATCAAAGAAGTATGCAACCATAAATACACACAAGGGCTTGTTTACATATAACCGCTTATCATTTGGTGTCTCATCTAGTACAGCTATCTTCCAGAGGACAATCAAAGGTGTACTGCAAGGGATTCCACATGTTTCCATCTATCTGGATGACATTCTGGTGATGGGAAGAACCGACTAGGAGCATCTGAGCACTCTGAGAGAGGTACTACAGAGATTGGAGAGGGCAGGGTTCCGGCTCAAGAGGAGTAAGTGTACTTTCCTGGGGAATGAGGCAGTGTTCCTGGGACACAGAGTGGACACCACCGGGCTCCATCCACTCAAGGAGAAGGTACAAGCACTGCAGGACGCCCCTGCTCCTACAAATGTGGCTGAGTTAAAAGCTTACCTGGGACTGCTGAACTATTATAACAGGTTTTTACCAAACTTGTCAACTGTGTTAGCACCTCTTCACAAACTACTGCGCAAGGAGACACAGTAGCAGTGGGGAGAGGAGCAGGGGGGTTTCATTTGAACAGTCCAAGAAACTGATGCTGTCGTCGGATGTGCTGGTTCACTACAATGCAGAGAAAGACATCATTCTCCCTTGTGACGCTTCACCTTACAGGGTGGGGGCAGTTCTTTCACACTGCATGGAAGATGGAACTGAAAGACCAATAGGGCTTATGTCCCGAACTCTAACACCAGCGGAAAAAAACTATTCCCAGTTAGACAAAGAGGGGTTAGCAGTAATGTTTGGGTTACAGAGGTTCCACAAGTACATATATGGCAGGAAGTTCACCATATGCACCAATCAAAAACCTCTTTTCTCTCTCTTTTCAATGAAATGAAAGCAGTTCCACAGATGGTGTCACCCCGGATCCAGAGGTGGGCTGTGACGTTGAGGGCATATGAGTATGTCATCGTCTACAAGGCGGGCAAGTACCATGGGAACGCAGATGCCTTGAGCCGTCTTCCACTGCCAGGCACACCTATCCGTGCAGCTCCAGAGGACAGAGTGTTAATGTTGGAGGACACTGACATGGCACTTGTGACTGCAGTGCAAGTAAGAACATGGACAGGTAAAGATCCAGTACTGTCTAGAGTTCGAGAATATGTGGTGAGGGGATGGCCACAGCATCCGGAAGGGGCTGACTTCACACCCTACAGTGTGAGGAAAACAGAGCTGAGTGTGCAGGATGGTTGCATGTTGTGGGGAGCACGAGTGATTATTCCACAGCCAGCACGACAGTCTATCCTAGAGCAACTACATCAGTGTCATCCTGGGGTCTCGCATATGAAAGCCTTGGCTAGGAGTTACTTGTGGTGGCCAAAGCTAGATGAGGAGATAGAAAATCTAGTCAAGACATGCAGCACTTGTCAGGAACACCAGAAGGCACCAGCAGCAGCTCCTCTCCACCCCTGGGAGTGGCCGGATGAACCATGGAGAAGATTGCACTTAGATTATGCGGGTCCATTCATGGGGAAGATGTTCCTCATAATCATTGATGCGCATTCCAAATGGATGGATGTTCATCCTGTAAATTCTGCTTCCGCCACTACTACTACAGACTGCCTACGTCGGAGCTTCAGTAATCAAGGGCTACCGGAGATCGTGGTAAGTGACAATGCCACTTGTTTTGTGAGTACAGAGACAAAAGAGTTCGAGAAAAAATGGCATAGTGCAGGTGACCTCAGCTCCATATCATCCGTCCTCAAATGGATTTGCGGAGAGAGCCGTACAAACATTTAAAGCGATGATGAACAAAAGTGCAGAAGGGAGTTTAGCAGCCAAAGTGTCACGGGTTCTGTTCAGCTACAGAATAACACCTCAATCCACCACAGGACTCTCTCCTGCTGAGATGTTATTAGGTCGTAGACTACGCTCCACTCTTGACCTTGTCCACCCAGACCTAAAAAGGAAAATGGAAAACAGACAAAACAAACAAAAAGAGAACCATGACAAAAGAACAAAGAGCCGAAGTTTTGGAGAAGGAGATGCGGTCCTTACCAGGAATTTCAGTTATGGACTGAAATAAAGAGTAGATTTGCCTTTCTAAATCTAGGCTTTATTAACTTTAAAAATCCAGTAGCACATCTTTCAACACCCAGTCCCAACCAAGGCTGCAGAGAACTGAATTTAAGATGGCCACCACAAATCACATGACATCAACTACCAATGAGTTTACAGCATATATCTCAAGGTAGGAAACAAACAACCAATTACAATACTTCTTACTAAACATAAAGAATAATCACCACATGGACCCAAGTGGATTCCTGGCTTCATAGACTCAATGACAGGTCCTGTATCATACAAGGTCATGTTGGGTGATGGTAGGGTAGTACGCAGACATGTAGATCAGATACTTACCAGACAAGGGGAAATTGAAATGAAGGTTCCAGATGCAATGGCTGAGGACAAGTTTGCCCCCAGTTATCCAAGTGCATCTGTGGTGCCACCACCAGGGACAGAGACAATTCCACAGGAACCCATTCGTCAAGAGGAAATCATCGTTGCAGAGTCAGATACTCCGAGCACTGCTCAGGAGCAGCTGGTGGCTTCACCACAAACAAGCAGGGACTTTACTGTCAGACATTCACAAAGGCCTCGCAAGCCACCAGAGAGATTGATACTGACCTGTTAGATTCATCAAGTATGGAACATGGTGAATGGAGACTTCTTATTTGACCCATAGGAATGGTTGTTTGTTAAGAAATTCATACTGAAATCTTAAGGGGGGAGGGATATAGTAATCTGGGATGTTATGATTAAGGTTATCCACCAGGTGGTGCTGTAGTCAATGCTGCTGCTAAGGTCAGGGGTTTGCTTCCTGTTAAGTTCAGGGGTGGCTTCCTGTTAAGGTCAGCAAAGGTGCAATGCCTGGATGCAGGCCGGCCTGGTTGTTTCACAGTCATTTAATAAAGTACTCGTATTAATCCTAATACCTCGCCTCTTCGAGTTCCTTGTCTCACTACATGGATATATCACACATGTCAAGTACTTTGCATTGGTATTTACTAAGGAGATGGATGCTGACAAAATATCGGTAGAAGTGGAAAAGGTAGAAGCAATGGAAGGGGTGAAAATTGATAAACAGGATGTACTAGAAAGGCTGGGTATGCTTAGAGTGGATAAGTTGCCTGGTCCAGATGGCTTGCATCCCAGGTTGCTAAGGGAATTGGGGAGGAGATAGCGGAAGGGCTTGCCATAATTTTCTAATCTTCCCTAGATGCGGGGGAGGTGGCTGAGGATTGGAAAGTGGCAAATGTGGCACCATTGTTCAAGAAAGGGTGTAAGGAAAATCCTTGTAACTACAGGATGGTCAGTTTAACATCAGTGGTGGGTAGGTTTTAGAAACAATAATCAAGGAAAAAATTAATGGACATTTGGAGAGGTTTAAGCTAATTAAGGAGAGTCAACACGGATTTGTAAAAGGCAGATCGTGTTTGACTAAACTAATTGAATTTTTTGATGAAGTAACAGGGAGGATTGATGAAGGGGATGCAATGGATGTTGTCTACATGGATTTTGGGAAGGCGTTTGACAAAGTACCACATAGAAGGCTGGTTAACAAAATTGAGGCTCATGGAATAGGTGGGCCAGTGGCAGCTTGGATAAGGAATTGGCTTAAGGACAGAAAACAGCGAGTTGTGGTAAATGGCTGTTTTTCAGACTGGAGGATGGTAGACAGTGGTGTTCCCCAAGGGTCAGTGCTGGGGCCATTGCTTTTTTTGATATATAGAAATGACCTGGATGTTGGAATACAGAGTAGAATTTCTAAATTTGCTGATGTCACCAAACTTGGGGGTGTGGCAAACAGTGAGGATGATACCAATCGACTGTAACAGGACATAGAAAGGCTAGCAGAATGGGCAGAGAAGTGGCAGATGGAATTTAATACAGAGAAATGTGAGGTGATGCATTTTGGCAGAAGGAACAGGGAGAGGCAATATACACTTAATGGCACAGTTTTAAAGTGTGTACAGGGACAGAGGGACCTGGGAGTTAATGTGCATAGGTCCCTGAAGGTAGCGGGACATATTGAGAGTGGTTAGCAAAGCATATGGGATCTTGGGCTTCATAAGTAGAAGTATTGAGTACAAAAGTAGAGAAGTTATGCTGAACTTTTATAAAGCGCTGGTTAGGCCACAACTGGAGTATTGCGTCCTGTTCAGGTCACCACACTTTAGGAAGGATGTGAAGGCCCTTGAGAGGGTGCAGAGGAGATTTACCAGAATGGTTCCAGGGATGGGGGATCTTAGCTACAAGAACAGGTTGGAGAAGCTGGATTTGTTTTCATTAGAGCAAAGGAGGTTGAGGGGTGATTTGATAGAGGTGTGCTGTAATGATATCAGCAAATAGTGATGGTATTTGCCTGTTTGATTATGATGCCTTACCAGCATAGTTGCCTGATTGATTACTTATGCCTGACCAGCAGAGGGCATGTGACAGAGACAAGCAGTTTAGTTTTAGTTTCGTTTTAGATGGATTTCTAGCATGGTGTCTCCTGTAAGGCTGTTAACCAGAGTTGAACAAACTTTAGATTAAAAGACATTCTCTTTCATAAATGTCTCGTCATTGAACCCACAAAGAAATCAATACATGGTGTCAGAAGTGATTGAAAGAGATGAAGAGGAAAAATCTGAAGTTAAGTCAGCTCTCCACATATTAGCAAGCCAAAAGAGAACATCGTTACTTACCTTTGAAGAATAGCTAACGAAGTGAAAAATGGAAGGTTTACACCCACCGGCGAAGCTTCAGTTGACAGGTAATGTGGCTGAAAATTGGAGGAGATTCAAACAACGTTTGGAGTTGTATTTAGCAGCAATCAGAGCTGACAAGAAAAGTGATAAAATGAAAGCGCCACTGTTCTTACATGTCGTGGGTGATGAAGCGCTGGAGGTGTATAATAACTTCACATTCGCTGCTGATGGAGACAAAATGAAGCTAGATAAAATAATGGAACAGTTTGAGGCCTACTGCATACCTAAACGTAACGTGACGTTTGAGAGGCACAGATTTTTCACATGTGTACAGAAAACGGGAGAGACTATTGATCAGTATGTGAATGAACTGAGAAACCGAAGCAAAACATGTGAATTTGGGGGACTGACAGACTCGCTGATAAAAGACAGACTGGTGTGTGGTATTCCAGATAATGGTCTAAGGGAAAGACTGCTAAGAGAGCAAGATCTAGACCTGGGAAAAGCCATAGCACTGTGTAGGGCTACAGAGACTGTGAAGTTGCAGGCAAAGGAGCTGTTCAGTGACAGTAGCTGCAACGTGGATGCAGTGAGAATGAACGGATACAAACCGTTTAACAAAAAGAGCGCCAATGTGAAAAAAGAGGCGTGGCCAGCGAACAAAAATGAAAGGGGCAATCGAAAGTCATGTAGTCGATGCGGTACACAGCATACACCAAAAAAGTGTCCAGCATATGGTAAAACATGCAATAGTTGCAACAAAAACAACCATTATGCCCGTTGCTGTAAGAACCAAGCGCAACAAAGCAAGGTCCATGCAGTAGATGAAAGCGAGATAGAGGAGTTCTATGTAGATGTTGTGTCTGAAAACAAAGAAGAAAAAAGAGACTGGATGTTGACACTAAAAGTGAATGACATACATATTCCATTTAAATTGGATACTGGAGCACAAGTTAATGTAATATCAGAGACTGATTTTAAGAAAATTAGACCCAGACCAAAGATACATGGAATAAAAGTGAAAGTGACAGGATACTCAGGTACTGATATACCAGTGAAAGGAAGATGCATTGTCAAAGTAACACACAAGGACAGAGAGCACATGCTAGCATTAATCGTGGTGCCAAAGGATGTGCAAGCCATACTAGGTTTAAAAGCCTGTGAGAGACTGAACCTGGTAAAGAGAGTCCTCGTTGTGGAAAGCAAAGGAGAGACAGTCTATGATGAACTCATGAAAGAGTACAACGACCTATTTAAGGGTCTAGGCTGCCTTCCAGGAGAACACACGATCAGAGTAGATAAAAGTATGCCAACGGTCATACATCCATGCAGAAAAGTTCCATTTGCTCTTCAAAAGCAACTGAAGGCAGAGTTGGACAGGATGGAAAGCCTGAACGTGATTCAGAAGATAGATGAGCCAACTGAGTGGGTGAGTTCCCTTATCGTTGTGGACAAAAAGAATGGAAAGCTCAGAATTTGCCTGGATCCAAGAGATCTAAACAGAGCAATAAAGAGAGAGCACTTCAAGCTTCCTACACGTGAGGAAATCATGTCACAGTTTGCAAATGCAAAGTATTTCAGCAAGTTAGATGCATCATCAGGATTTTGGCAGATGAAATTGGACGAGGCAAGTTCAAGACTGTGCACGTTCAACAGTCCATTTGGCAGATACAGATTCCTAAGGTTACCATTTGGCATTGCCTCAGCTCCTGACGTGTATCATAAAACTATCCATATGATCTATGAGCACCTGGAGGGAGTTGATACATCAATGGATGACATCATAGTATGGGGAACCACGAGAACTGAGCATGACAAGAGACTGAAAAAAGTGCTGGAAGCAACAAGGAAAACAAACCTGAAGCTGAATAGAGAGAAATGCCAGCTCGGGGTGACAGAACTGACATTCGTGGGAGATATCTTTAGCAGTGAGGGCATCAGACCAGATCCCAGAAAGGTGTCCGCCATTGAGAATATGCCAAAGCCACAATGCAAAAAGGCCGTGCAGAGGTTTAATGGAATGATAAACTACATGGGTAAATTTATATCCAACCTCTCAGAAAAGATGGCGCCACTGAGAAGACTAACTGAAAAGAACATAGAATGGGAATGGAATCATGAGCATGAGAAGTCATGGAGCGATCTAAAGAAACTGCTCACAGAGGAACCAGTTCTGAGGTTTTATGACCCAGCGAGACCCATCAAGATATCATCAGATGCATCACAGAGTGGGCTCGGTGCCGTTCTTCTGCAAAAATATGACTACTGGCAACCTATTGCATATGCATCGCGCTCAATGACAGACGCGGAGATGCGATATGCTCAAATAGAAAAGGAGCTGCTCAGCATCACATACGCCTGTGAAAGATTTCACCAGTTTGTGTCAGGACAAGCAATCAGTGTAGAGACTGACCATAAGCCCTTGATTGCATTGTTCCAAAAGCCACTAAATAGCTGTCCGCTTAGAATACAAAGAATGATGATCAGGCTGCAACGCTATACACTGAATGTTGCATACACACCGGGTAAGCTGATGTATACAGCAGACACGTTGTCCAGAGTTGTAGACCCAAGTGAGCCCGCAAACACCAAAATGGATGAAAAAGTGAACGCCTACGTGGACATGATCACAAGTGCACTGCCCATAGCAGATGCAAAAATGGAGCTCATAAAGACTGAGACAAACAAAGATGAAACAATGAGACGACTGAGGAAAAGCATCTTGGATGGATGGCCCAACATGAAGCAAGACTGCTCACCTGACATGGCAGAGTACTGGAACTGCAGGGCAGAACTATCAGTGGTCGAAGACATCATCTACAAAGGAAGTAAAATAGTTATCCCAAAGAGTCTGAGAAAAGAGATGCTAAAAAGGATCCATGGAGGACATCTGGGAATCGAAAAGTGTAAGAAAAGAGCACGAGAGGTGATGTACTGGCCACGAATCAACCAAGATGTGACAAATGAGGTGTCAAACTGCACAATATGCCTGAAATATCGAGCAAGCAAGAAATATCGAACCACTAAAGCCACACCCAGCGCCAGACAGACCTTACCAGAAGGTAGGCACTGACCTATTCGTATGTCAAGGGAAGGACTATCTTGTAGTCACAGACTATTACTCCCTGTATCCAGAGGTTTGTAGACTGTACACCACCACTGCAGATGCTGTGATAACATGTATGAAAGCCATATTCTCCAGACATGGCGTGGCAAGCGAAGTCTTCACAGACAACGGACCACAGTTTTACAATGAAAGTTTCCGACACTTTGCCAAAGAGTGGGACTTTGTCCACACAACGTCAAGTCTTCACTGTCCACAATCCAATGGACTAGTGGAAAAATCGGTCCAGACAGTGAAAAGACTGATGTACAAGGCAAAAGACAGTGGAACTGACTTCTACCAGAGCATGCTTGTATACCGCACAACGCCGCTCGAGTGTGGTATGTCACCAGCCCAACTCCTTATGGGACGTCGGCTAATGTCAAACCTACCCATCCCGGAGAACCTCCTGAAAACAAAAGCGGGGGAGAAAGTGAGGAAGTTCAAAGAACAGAAAGAAAAGCAAAAGTACTACTATGACAGAGGAACACAAAACCTACCTGAACTCCACACTGGTGACCAAGTAAGGTTCAAAGACAAAACAAACATATGGACTCAGAAGGGAACTGTCCTGAGTGAAGTTCAACCAAGATCATACACCATTCAGACAGATGAGGGTGCTGTTCTGAGAAGAAATCGTCGAGATCTTCTCATGGGACCAGCCACAGCAGGTCAAGAGACTGATACTGTTGAACAACCTGATCACACAGCTGAGAACCAATCATCTGAGGCTAATTAAAGGGCACTTACCCAGCAGTATAAAGGCCAGCCATTTTGCAGCATTCACTCTTGTGCAACGGTTTTTTGGACAGAGACCAAGGAGGAGAGTTTACTGGTTTGGACCAACACTTGGACAGGTATTTTTGGCTCAGGCCAGAGCTTACCAATTGTCTTAGCCTTCATTCAGAGCTCAGTGTTTGCCAGCATATAATGGGCGCTGCATTGGGCGGCAACGCTGAATTTCAGCCTTATGCCAGAAGGGCTTACAGACGCCGTGAGAGAGTGGCAGCCCTGGCTAGACGCAGAGGGGGCAACAGGCGTCGCCAACTGAGGCCTTACCCACGCAGGGTATACCGCCAGCAGACCTCCTATCTGACCATGTCTGCCGCGATGTGTGTTAGGAGGCTGCGATTCCGAAGGGAGGTGGTTGCAGACATCTGCCGGCTGCTTCAGAGAGATCTGCAGCCACAGCTGATGCGCAGGACGTCTCTGTCGGTGGCAGTGAAGGTGACGGTGGCTCTCAACTTCCATGCCTCCGGCTCCTTCCAATCCGCTACTGGGGACATCGCTAACATCTCCCAGTTCGCCGTGCATTGCTGCATCCGCCAGGTGACCGAAGCCCTTTTCAGAAGGAGACATCAATTCATCTCCTTCCCCATGACGCTGGACAAGCAGCAGCAGCGTGCAGTGGGGTTTGCAAGAATAGCGGGCTTCCCCATGGCGCAGGGCGCCATTGACTGCACGCATGTGGCTTTGCGGGCACCTCTTGAGCATGCCGAGGATTACCGCAACCGGAAGGGCTACCATTCCCTCAATGTACAGCTGGTGTGTGACCACAGGCAGCGCATCCTAGCTGTCAATGCCCGCTTTCCAGGCAGCAGCCACGATGCCTTTATCCTGCGACAGACAACTGTGGCTGACATGTTCCAGGCACAGCCTCCCCAAAGAGGATGGCTTATCGGGGACAAAGGCTATCCTTTGTGTACCTGGCTCATGACCCCGCTCCGCGCGCCCACAACCCCTGCTGAAGAGGCATACAACGAGAGCCATCAAGCGACGAGGAGCCTCATAGAACAAACAATCGGCGTGCTCAAGCAACGGTTCCGCTGTCTCGACCGCTCCGGGGGAGCCCTCTAGTACTCGCAGGATCGAGTCTCCCAATTCGTCGTCGTTTGCTGCATGCTGCACAACCTGGCTATCCGCAGGACTCAGGCACTGCCACCTCACGTTGGACCACCACCTCAGGAGGAGGAGCAGGAGGAGCATGAGGACGACGAGGACGAGGAGTACCAGCCCAGGAGGGACGCACAAGGCCCAAGGGCCGCCCGTCGTCGGCTTATTGAACGTCACTTCTAGGCCCCCTTTCAGGTAATGGCTTGTGCCAATGATAGAACATGATTGCAGCCGCTCCGCAAGCCCTCAGCCGGTTAAGGCAACAAACACTTCAAAGATCAAACGTGGACAATGTGAATAAATAAAATGCTTTATTGTACAAACTCTGGGCCCTTCCCACATGAAAACCAAAAACTGAGGAAACCCCCAAAAAACACTCAAACACATGACTCGCTCCCACAACCTGGGGAGGATTAACAAAATAGGGCAACTAAAATGGCCGTCATTCTCGGCCTTCGTCCAAAACAAACATCACATCATCGGCCTTCAAAAAACAAACATCCAATTCTCGGCCTCAAGAAACAAACACAAATGGCCACACATTCAACTATTTGGCCCACTAGGGCGATGCCTTGGCCATCTTTGGGTGGCCCCTGCCCGCCCTGCTGCTCCGCCTCAAAGTAAGGCCATTGGCTGCTGCAAGGCTGGGGGCAGGCTCCTGAGGGGCACATGTCGTGACGGCAGATGCCCTTGGGGGTCGGCCGAGTCGAGGTCTGGGCGTCGAGCGGCCGGCTGTTGATTGCTGCAGCTGTGGCTGGCCAGCATCAGTCGCTGCAGCAGCTCCTGGCAGCTCCACTGGGGGAGTGGCAGTGGCGGCTGGAGGAATGGCGGCAAGCTGGCGGATGGCAGGCGCTCGCTGGTCGCCTGAGACACTGGCACTCGCCCGGGCCAGCACTGCAGCATGCGCACCAATCTGCCGAGGGACAGACCGATGTGCTGCTGCAGCGCGCCGGGTGCCCTGGCGATGCCTGGCTGACACAGCGAGTGTGGCAGCAGTGAGTGCCCGTGTTGACCTGTTCACTGACCGCAGCAGAGCAGCCAGTGACTGGACGGCACCACTAATCACCTGGCCAGTCGCTGAAAGATCTGCCCGGTATTCCGCCCGACTGGTGGCCTCTAAGGGCCCGAACTCGGCCACACTCCGAGAGAGGGAATCGATGGACTCAGGCAACCGTGCCACTGCCGCCATGAGCTCCATGTGCCGGCGCTCCGAGTCCGCGGACAAGTCTTCGAGGCGTTTCATCTCCTCGGCGAAGAGCATCTCCTGACTGGAGGCCGGACTCTCCCTCTGGGGAGAAGGCCGCCGAGCTGGCCGACCCTTCCTGCGTTGCTGGAGGCCGCTGGGCCCAGCAATTGGACTCCCCTCCGACGCATCCCCCCTCTGGGGAGAAGGCCGCCGAGCTTCCACCCCCCTCCCGCCTTTCTGCAGCACGCAGGTCCCAGGAGCTCCCCTCCCCTTCGACACTTCCGCCACGCTGCCCTCCAGGGAAGACGTGTCCCCTACATTGGCCTGGGTGGCCGTGGCTGAGGGTTCCCCTGATGGGCCGCCTTCCTCTTGCTCCTCTTCCTGCTCCTCCTCGGAGGGTCTGTCACTGGCAAGTTGAGGGACCTCCTCTTGACCACCTGAAAGCAGGAAGGCACAAGAGTAGCTTTAGAGTGAGGAGAGGGTGTCAGTGCGGGATGCATGAGTGGTGGCATTCAGAGCATTGGTCGGACAGTGGCAAAGGATGTAGATCTGATGCGCAAGTGGGACGAGAGAGGTGCAAAAGGTGATGTCCTTACCATTGCTTCCCAGAACAGGGTCGGCATCTCCACATGCAACGGGCCCAATCACCCGGCCACCCATGAGGCGCTCCACGCGATGTTGCAGGTCGGTGAGTGGCTGGATATGGGGTCGTCCTCCCCCGGTCGCAGTCCGGCTCTTGCGATTATTCGCCAGCTTGGCCTGCAAGAGAAAGGACGGCCTCTAAGTACAGTGTGTCGCCGTGATCTTGTGTGCACTGCCTCCCATGGTGGAATAGCCTGGCCAGTGTGTCGCCATGATCTGGTGTGCACTGCCTCCCACGGTGGAATAGCCTGGCCAGTGTGTCGCCATGATCTGCTGTGCACTGCCTCCCACGGTGGAATAGCCTGGCCAGTGTGTCGCCATGATCTGCTGTGCACTGCCTCCCATGGTGGAATAGCTTGGCCAGTGTGTTCAGTGCAGAATGTGCAATTGATGCTCATGCCTGTGCCATAGCTGCTGGATGAAGGCTGGCCATTAGAGCTTTCAGGTCCCTTTGCCCATAATGTGAGGTGCACATGCAAGGATGAGGAGGTCATTGGAAAGGGTACTCACCCTGACAATGCGTGTGAGGTCATTTAACTTTTTGCGGCATTGGGCACCGGTCCTGGGGACGTCGCTGTTGGCTGACAGCTTGCTGGCGACATGCCTCTAGGCTCTCCTGTAGACGCGGGCCGTCGCCTTCTTGCCATTGTCCGGGTACAAAACATGGCGCCTCTTCTCCACAGCAGCAAGCAGCACACTCAGATCACGCTCTGAGAAGCGCTGCGCACGTTCACGGGCCTTCTCCATGTCTTCAGGTGCTATTTGGGTCCAGCAGCAGTGTTCAGGCCTAGCTGGAGGGCTCCACTATCCAGGGCGTGGCAGCAGACACAGTCGACCCTTCCCCCTTAAGAGCTGGCCGGTGCCAGGGTGTCTGCTGTCAGTCACGAGATGGCCGCACCTGCGCTGCGCCCGGCCTCGGCGCTATCGAGCACCACCTCCGGCTTAGCACCCAAAGAGAGGCGTCCAACAGCAGTTTTAGCGCTCGCCCGAACTAGTAGGGCGAAGCTAATGAATATCGGAGAAGTGGCCTAGATTTTGCGGCGGCCGCAAACTTTAGCGGACACCCCACTTTAGCGCCCCAAAAGTGGCGTCAATGAATTTCTAGGCCCTGGTCTTCTTTCTCACAGGTGATTGACAGCTCCATTTTGATCTGAATTCATTCAAAATCATTTGCATTTCACTATATATACACTAAAGATTATGAAAACATTTAGTAAACTAACTTTATAATTTATAGCAGGATAGCACTTAGCTTCTGTCATAAGTAAATGGATTGTTATAGATATTTATACAACTTATAGGTTGATTTATAACCATAGGATGCTCACACCTATCACTGACATCTTGTATTACTATCACCAATGTGTTAACAGAAAATTGTGAATAATTCTATAGAATCCTCTTTTTCATTATATCTAATATTTGCCAATACATCTGATATTTAATTTATAATCTTTCAGCTCTTTGTACGATTAATCCAAAGTCTATTATCTGGAGCACTTCTAATTATCACCTTTCCAATATGGTGCATGCTGCATTCTTCCATGCGTACAGTAGGCATTTATAGCCCATTTAGTAATCGCAAATGGATATTAATCCAGCTACCCATTGACACTACAAGCAATGTGAGTTAAACAAGGCCAACTTGGGTTTTCAAAAGTTGAAGGTACTAGATGCAGCTTTAGTCTTTGTTATCTCACCAGTAAAAATAATGGCAGAGACAAAAAGCAAAATCAGCGATAGCTCAAAGGACATGGCTGTTATTAGACATTTTGTTTAATATTTCTGCTATCCTAACTTCATTTCCTAATTTAGCTCTACTGACTAGTTCCTCAACCTCGTTTGCTTTGTTTTTATTTTAGGCTCAGTCTTCATTGCTATCTGTAGCTTTGTATTTTAGGAGCAATCTCTTTATTGCATTTATTCTCTTTTCTGTATTCTGTTATAGTATTTATAAAACATGATACGCCCTTCTTTCATGCTTTTCTCACGTCTGTGTGTTTCTAAGCCTGAAACCTATAGCTCTAGCATGTAAAGCTCAGCTAGCAAAGGCTGCGTGATATTGCAGGCTGCACCCAGTTCCAAATCACAGTCTGTTCACCAGGACAAAGCTCTGCACGTGAATGCTTACTTATCAGAAAATAACGTATCAGAGGGGAAAAAAGAAAACTAGGCTTTGCCACAAAAAGTTAGGAAAGAGCTGATGAGAGGGCCTGTTTTCTCATAATATGAGAAAGACTGCAGTAACTTTATAAAGTGACCAGAATGACCACTTTTAAACCTGGCTTTACTCTGCACTGGAGTTAAGCTCCGCACTCAGCCCACATTGATCCGAGAACCTCTTCAGGAGTTACTCTCATGCTGCTGAGCAGTCAGGACTCAGACTGGGGTATCATTTTGTAATGTTGCACATCAATGTAAAAGAGAAAATGTAACCACAGCCTTAATAACAAAACACATGAATCTGAATATTGGTTGCATTCCTTGCAGTAATACATAATTTCTAAGCACATTGTCATGCTGCTTTTTACACCTTTTGGAAATTGGTCAGAAGTGCCACTTTGATTTATAATATACATTAATTAATAATGTCAAAAAGATGAATTCTAGGTAGGTTTTGATTGTCATATTGAGCAGGACTACAAAAGGAGAGACAACACTTTAACCTGAATATAATATTTTATACATATCTGTTTATAAATTGGGGACTTTGGAAATATACCTATCACTTATTATACATTGTTAGGTTAAACACACATCTCTGGTTATCAGCAGAATATATTGGATAAACAGTCACTATAGATCTCCTGCCTGCCAGATACACATCAGATAACTGATACTTCAGACAGAGACCTTGAGTTAAGTTCCATGTAAACTAACCAACTCCTCCATGCTGTTTGACTAACTAAATCTTAGCCAATTCCCCATATGTTACCATCAGCACTCAGTGTTTAAACAAACTATGTAATAGTTTGAAACAATGCACCTTTAAGTAGCAACACATTGTTTTCCTCATTCCCCTCTGATAAGTTATTTTCTTTATTCTCTCCATTTCTGTTTGCTTGAATCCTTTTATATCAGAGACTGTTCATTGACATAAGAGCAGCCTGGTGATCGCCTCTTGCTAATGTGACTCTACAGCTGACTGCTAAGAGCAGCCCCAAATAATAAACCCTCCCTGTGGAATAGCAACCTCAACCATTACAGCATCCGGAGGTTTCTTAAACGAGTTCAGTGTCCTGCCAACAGACATTTTTTCCTGACAACCATTCCAGCAGTTGATCACCCTCTAGATAAAGAAATACTTCCTGACATCCATCCTAAGCTTACCATTTACATTCCTGAATCGGTTCCCATCGCCCGAACATCACATATCTGAAAATATTGTTTAGGATTTACTTTCTTTGTCCTGTTAAGAATTTTGTATATCCCTATAAAGCCCTGTTTGAGATGATGATTTTCAAAACTTAAGAGCCTCAGCTTATCTAATTGTTCCTGTGGCCCGTCTCACTAACACTGTTGTAATATTCAAGTAGTAAAGACAGCGAATGTTAATCATTAATGAACTTTATGCTTAAATTTTGCAGAAATAGAAACAAACAATGAAGTTTATTATAAATCTGACGAAGGGTCATCGACCTGAAACGTTAACTCTGTTTTTCGCTCCACAGATGCTGCCTGACCTGCTGAGTATTTCCAGTATTTTCTGCTTTTATTTTCCAGCATCCACAGTATTTTGCTTTTGCCTGAAGTTTATTAAACTGAAGCTGATAAACATAGTTTATTCAGAACCAATCATATCTCAGTGAGTCAACAGAAAGTTTACAATCATTCCTGTTTCACCCATTGTCAGTTAAGTTATTCTACTCAACTCAAGAATGATTAAATCTTGAACTATTACATTTTGAAGATAGCAGTCATATTACGGATTACGTAGAAATATAGAAACATAGAAGACAGGAGCAGGAGTAGGCCATTCAGCCCCTCGAGCCTGTTCCGCCATTTAATGAGATCATGGCCGATCATCCAAATTCAGTACCCTGTCCCTGCTTTCTCCCCATATCCCTTGATCCCTTTAGCCTGAAGAAATATATCTAACTCCTTGAATATATTTAATGAATTGGCCTCAACTGCCTTGTGTGGTAGAGAATTCCACAGGTTCACCAATCTCTGGGTGAAGAAATTCCTCCTCATCTCCGTCCTAAATGGCTTACCCCTTATCCTTAGACTGTGACCCCTGGTTCTGGACTCCCCCGCCATCGGGAACATCTTTCCTGCGTCTAGTCTGTCCAGTCCTGTTAGAATTTTATAAGTTTCAATGAGATCACCTCTCATTCTTCTAAACTCTAGCAAATATAAGCCTAATCGACCCAATCTCTCCTCATACTTCATTCCTGCCATCCCAGGTATCAGTCTAGTGAATCTTCGCTGCACTCTCTCCATGGCAAGAACATCCTTCCTCAGATAAGGCGACCAAAACTGCACACAATACTCAAGGTGTGTCTCACCAAGGCCCTGTACAACTGCAGCAAGACATCCTTGCTCCTGTACTCGAATCCTCTCGCTATGAAGGCCAACATACCATTTGCCTTCTTAACCGCCTGCTGCACCTGCATGCTTACCTTCAGCGACTGGTACACAAGGACACCCAGGTCTCGTTGCACTTCCCCTTTTCCCAATCTATTGCCGTTCAGATAATAATCTGTCTTCCTGTTTTTGCCACCGAAGTGGATAACCTCACATTTATCCACTTAATACTGCATTTGCCATGCATCTGCTTAATCACCCAACCTGTCCAAATCATACTGGAGTTTCTCTGCATCTTCCTCACAGCACACATGCCCACCCAGCTTTGTGTTGTCTGCAAACTTGGAGATATTACATCTAGTTCCCTCATCTAGATCATTTATATATATTGTGAATAGCTGGGATTGGAGCTCATTAGAGCATTTTATTAATTACTTTTCTCCAAAAGCTTCAACCATTTTCATACATAGAGTTTCAGTCATTACACAACCAAATTAAGATACTTTCAATGAATTTTACCATCAGTGTAGCAGTGGGCTCACTATCGCGGTCAATGGTGCTGCTTATGAATGGAGCTTTTCAGTATTGTAGCTCTTTAAAAATGATTCGAGAACTGTGATGGCTGCCAGAAGATTAAGCAGTTACAATTTTGAGCCATGCATCTAAATTAGCACAAAGCTTTGCCTTCAAGTACCTAGTTCAAATTTCACTGCAGAGAATACAAACTATATCAAGTGACATTGTTTTATTTGTTTGATGTTTGGTAAAGTGTATTGTTTATATCTGTATAAAAAGTATTTTTTCTCTTACTGAATAGGGTTGTATTTTCAGGGTCTATAATGATGACACAGCAGTAAAATGTAAAAGTTTGTCTAGATTCTGGCAACTTTCTGCTTATGTGAGCAGTTCACTTGAACTTAAGTTTGCCAATTCCTTTACGTGTGATCCAACTACAAAGTAAGAGACTATGTAGTGATTTTCTGTTTGTCAGTAATCTCAACAATGACTTATTACCATAAGAAAATGCAAATCTAGACATAAAGTCCCATGTGGGCAGTATTGGATTCAATTTCCTGATTGAAGTTTTAAAATGGCAGTAAAGCTTTCCCACTCGTGGGTTGAAAACTGCAATTAAAACAGCTTTTTCAGTGGATAGATCCGATTAATCCTACCATATGTTTTCCAAATAGTTATGTGATGTGCACACATGAAAGTAAAAGTCATATTCGGAGCAAGACTAAATGGAATGTATATGATATCAAACCAAACGGGGAGAACAATATGGCATTTAGACCTATTGTTACCTTTCGCAGGAAGAAGGAGGTGACTGCAGGGACCTTCTGTTTGTTGAAACAGCATTCAAACCATGTGTTATCTTTCCCCAGTCATGCTTGTTGGTGTATGGATTGAGGAGGTATGATCATGTACCAAAAATCAATGCTTTCCTTGACAGTACCTCTGCTATGATGAGGGCCAGCTCTACCTCATAAAAAATCTTTCCTTGTTTTCTGTGACATTAGGTTGCAATTTTCTGACCTATTTAAATTGCCACTTATCTGGTGTTTTATGAAGGTTATGGAGCTCATTTTCTGCTTGTTAAGGTGCTAAACTTTAATTATCCTGACCAAGCATGAATGTGTATCTTAACTTTCCCCTAGCAGAAAGTTGAACCACTGTTTATTCAACAATATTGTGTTCTATGTGGTCAGTAATTATAAGCATTTAGTAACAGATTATTGTGTAAATATCATAATGTCAGCCAGGTGGACTGGAGTGCATCATCACCACCGGAAATGGAATTTTAATTTAATTTGTTAAGTTTCCTTTTAACTTATTTTTTTGTTAATTTACAGTCTTTAACCTGCAATTGCTGGTATTAAGTCAGCCAGGTGGAAAAAAAATCATCCCCTTTATTCTCAACAATGTCCATAAATTGTTGTCCTTGGGATCTTGATGCAGTCTAATTTAAAAAAAATTGAAAACACAGAACATTAAACCCGCCTCACCCAATATCAGCAACATTTAATTAACAAGACATAGAGCAGGTGACACAAAGGTTCCTCACTAATTTCTTGAGAGCATGGTTTTAAGCAGGTCTCTTTAATTAGAGATCTGATTGGTCAGAAGCATCGTGATTAAGTGATATTCAAATTGCTGCTTTGATGCTGTTACTATAGTGATGACAGTGAATACAGTACCAATATGAAAAGAATCAACCCTCTCTCTGCTTAATTTACGCCATGGTACTTTGCACCCAGAGCTTTTCCTTGACTCACAAATATGTCATTGATTTGGAATACAATAAACATCCACATCGGCATTGAATTAATATCAGTGCTTTGACTGGCTATTACTGCTGGTATACTCACTCACTTTGAAAGTTGGTCTTCCGGCATAGGCACGATGGGCTGAATGGCATCCTGCTGTGCTGTATCATTCTATGATTCCTGTTTTGATTGGTCCGTGGGAGTGACTGGGTCACCAATCAGAATCAACTGAACAGACGTGCATCCTTTTTAAAGGGGCACCAACAAAAAGGTCCAATTTGGATTGGTAAAAGAAAACTGGGAAACAAAGCTTATTAAATTATGATGTTACAATAGCAAAATACTGCAGATGCTGGAAATCTGAAATAATAACAGAAAATGCTGGAAATACTCAGCAGGCCAGGCAGCATCCGTGGAGAGAGAAACAGAGTTAACGTTTCAGGTCTGGGACCCTTCGTCAGAACTGGAAAAAGTTGGAGATGTAACAGGTTTTAAGCAGGTGCAGAGGCAGGGAAGGCGGGGGGGGTGGTGGTGGCAGGTGCAGGAAGGAACTAAAGGCACAGTCTGTGCTAGGATTGAACTCAGGAGAGATAAAATGCTGCAAATGGGGATGGCAGAATCAACAGCTGCCGCCTGAAAAAATGGCGGCGGGGGGGGGGGCGGTTATTGTCTGAAATTGTTGAACTCAATGTTGAGTCCGGAAGGCTGTAAAGTGCCTAATTGAAAGATGAGGTGCTGTTCCTCAAGCTTATGTTGAGCTTCATTGGAACAGTGTAAGAGGCCGAGGACAGAGAGGTTAGAGTGGGAGTGGAGCGGAGAATTAAAGTGACAGGCGACTGGAAGCTCAGGGTCACCCTTATGGACTGAATGGAGGTGTTCCGCAAAGCGGTCACCCAATCTGCCTTTGATCTCCCCAATGTAGGGGAGACCACATCATGAGCAGTGAATACAGTATACTAAATTGCAAGAAGTACAAGTAAATCACTGTTTCACCTGGAAGGGGTGTTTGGGGCCCCTCCCAATGGCACCTTCCCGCGTAAGCGCAGGAGATGCAACACCTGCCCTTTTACCTCCTCCCTTCCCACTGTCCAGGGCACTTTGCAGCCTTCTGGACTCAACATTGAGTTCAACAATTTCAGACTATAACCCTCCCCCCCTCCCCACCTGAAGAGGGGCTGCAACCTCTCACACTCCAAGCATACATGGAAAACTGGCTCCTCCAGGCCCCAAAAGTTGCAGACGGCCTGGGAGTCTGTGAATTTGTTTAAAAACCTGTTGCACACGACTGCTCCATGAAGCACTCTCCATCCCAAATCCTAGAAAGCTAGTCTTCAAATTTTAATTGTCTTCTCTGGAAAATTATTTAGCTGGTTATCGGTGTGACTAAGGCTGCAGCTATACTTCATCTACCCATGCAAACTGGTATCTGTGGAATGCAGTGCATAAACAACAGACTGGAATTATACTTCTGACTGCACATCATTGCAGATTGTACTGATGCAAGTAGGAAAGCAGCTTGGTGCTTGGATGTGCAGGTGACAAGTGAAACTTTGCATTGTTCATTTATTTTGTCATATATGCTAAGTGATTGGGCTGGTTGAATCTCTTTTGTTTATAAGAGAGAGAGAGACAACAAAAATAAATCAGCAAAGGATTAAAGCAGAGCGAACTCCTGGAAGGACTGTTCCACCATTTCAATAGGGAGGGGAGATATGGATGGCAAGTCCTGAATACAGACATAATGGGCCAGAAATTTGGGTCCCAACGCGTGAGTACGGACGGGGTACTCACGCGTGGGCCCGAAGGAATTGCCGGTTTTCAGGATGCACAGCGCATGCGCTGAAAACCGGCATTTCCTGTGCTCGTTTCCAAGGGGTTAAGAGGCGGGACGCGTGCGTCCTTTCAGGCAGCGCGTGCGCATTAAACTTCGGCATTTTCATCAATGGATTGAGTGTGTGTAAGTCCCCAATTTTTACACATGAAAAAAGCAGGAGTAAAACCACCGAGAAGCTGCGGGGGAAGAACTATTTAATCAGTTGTGATTCTGAACGGCACATTTTTGGTTGGGAAAGGGAGGAAACTTATGTTTAGAAAGTCTGAGGTAAGTTTTAAACTTTTAATTTTTTTTTAAAACGGGTTTTGAGTAATGTAGGTATAAGGAGCAATTGTGGCTGAGTGAAAGGCCTAATTGAATTTGATGTGTTTATTAAATGTGAAAATGACTTTAAAAATGATTAAAATGCTTAAAAAATGAAATAGTCATCAGTAATCTATCTTATTTTCAGTAAGTATGTATGTATGATTGTATGTATGTCTGTATATATTCCTTGAAGGATGTGCATTTATGTATGTATTCCTTTCAGTACGTGGATGAATGTATTTATGTAATGATGAATTTTTTATTGGGAAAGGATCTCGGCCTGTGATATTCATCAGGCGGGTAGGATGTGTTTGCAAGCCGTTAAACCATGCTTCCTGTCATAGGCCAAGTTGATGTTATAGGCACTCAGTTTATTAAAATAACTAACAACTATTTCCATTTACTCCGCACAGGTACGTCTGTGTGAGGAGTAGTCCTGTGAGCGAGAAACATACCCTGTTGTAGAAATTTTGCCGTGATGCTATTTGTGTATTTGCTTCAAAGAAAGAGGTATGCCAGGGAGCAACGTAGAAGATTGAGGAACCATGAACGTCTCCTGATCAGAAGGAACAACTACCCACCCCACAGAGTTTACAGGGAGAGGCGATCATTTGAAATGCTGTCCGAGGAGTTGTGTATCAGGCGGCTGCACTTCAGTAAAGAGGCAATTGGACGACTATGTGACATGTTGAAGGCAGACTTGGAGCCACGCTCGAAGACCCGCACTGCCTTGTCAGTGAACATGAAGGTAACCACAGCATTGAACTTCTTTGCAAGTGGATCATTTCAAGCAGGCACCGGTGACATAACCAACATCTCCAAGAATGCTGTGAGGGTCTGCATTCACCAGGTCACAGAAGCCATTTGCCGTAGGATTTCTGATTTCATTGGGCCAGAAATTCGCGGCCAGAAGTGTGAGTATGGTCGGGTTACTCACGCAGCTGGCCGTTGGAAATGCCGGCGTTCAGCAGGAACAGCGCATGCGGGGAACGCCGGCATTTCCAGACCCGAGGTCTATTCACAGCGCGTGCGACTGCACAGGCAGCGCTTGCGCAGTGAACTTTGTAGATTTCACTGATGGATTCAGTGAGGTTAAGTCCTTGATAGTTACACTTGAAAAAAGCAAGTGTAAAGTTGATCATTGGCTGCGGAGGAAGAAACATTTTATCGTGGAGCTTCAGAAAGTCTTCTATTTCTGTTTGGGAAAGGGAGGAAACTTATTTTAAGAAAGGCTGAGGTAAGTTAAAACATTTTTTTTTGTTTAAAACGGTTTTTCAGTGCTGTAGTTAGAACGAGCAACTGTTGTGGCTGTGGGCAAGGCCTCATTGAAATTTTTTTCCAAAAATGTTAAATTTATGTTTAAAATAATGAAATGCTTACAGAATGAAATAGTCATCAGTAATATTTAGTAAGTATGTATGTATGATTGTATGTATGTCTGTATATATTCCATTTAGGATGTGCATTTATGTATGTATTCCTTTCAGTGAATAAGATGTAGGTCTGTGATATTCATCAGGCGGGAAGGATGTGTTTGCAAGCCGTAAAAGCATGCTTCCTGGCATAGGCAGAGTTGATGTTATAGGCACTCAGTTTATTAACAGAGGTGTAACAACTATTTCCATTTACTCCGTACAGGTACGTCTGTGTGAGGAGTAGTCCTGTGAGCGAGGAAAATGCCCTGCTGTAGAAATTTAGCCCTGATGCTATTTCTGTATTTGCTGCAAAGAAATAGGAATGCCAGGGAACAACGTGGAAGATTGAGGAACCAGGAACGTCTCTTGATCAGAAGGAACAACTACCCACCAAACAGAGTTTACAGGGAGAGGCGATCATTTGAAATGCTGTCCGAGGAGTTGTGTATCAGGCGGCTGCGCTTCAGTAAAGAGGCAATTGGTCGACTATGTGACATGTTGAAGGCAGACTTGGAGCCACGCTCGAAGATCCACACTGCCTTGTCAGTGAAGATGAAGGTAACCGCAGCATTGAACTTCTTTGCAAGTGGATCATTTCAAGCAGGCACCGGTGACATAACCAACATCTCCAAGAATGCTGCGAGGGTCTGCATTCACCAGGTCACAGCAGCCATTTGCCGTAGGATTTCAGATTTCATTCATTATGACTTGTCAACTCGACATCAGAAGGAGATGGCCTTAGCTTTTTATCGCATTGCTGGATTCCCCAAAGTGATTGGGGCCGTCGATGGAACACATATTGCACTGAAGTCACCCAAGGATGCACCTGTAACATTCATTAACAGGAAGGGGTATCATTCATTGAATGTAATGATATTATGTGATGCACACCTGAGGATCCTAAACGTTAATTCTGGACACCGGGGAAGTAATCATGACTCATTTGTCCTCCGGAACTCTAAATTGTATGATTCTCTCAGCAAATTGCCTACAGGATCCGCATGGATACTGGGCGACAAGGGCTACCCGCTAAAACCATGGCTGATGACCCCCTACCGCAATACCATTAATCAGTCTCAGGAGAGATACAACCATGCACATGTGACTACACGTCAAGTGGTGGAGAGGACAATAGGAGTTCTGAAATCACGCTTCCGGTGTCTGGATAGGTCAGGGGGGACCTTGCAGTACTCTCACCAGAAAGTGGCAAGGATTGTGCTGGCCTGTTGTGCTTTGCACAACCTTGCCCTGCAGGAAGGACTGACCCTTAACAATGAGGAACAGCTGCCTGTTGAAGTGCAGGATGAAGGCGATGGCAATGTGCATGCTGCCAGGCCTCATGGAGAGGAACCAAGTGCCGCCGAATGTAAGGCTGCTCGCGAACTGCTGGTAGCCAACACCTTCACGCGGTAGTTATGCCCTGTACCTACCCCTGCCCCCCGCAAGGCAAAGACAGAAGCAGACACATAATAAAGTGCAACATTGACCTTTTATTGCATAATGAAAAACTTTTCTGATTCAGTTTCAATGTATAAAGTGAATAACTTGTAAATTTTAAGTAACATTTATTGGGCCAGAAATTCGCGGCCAGAAGCGTGAGTACGGTCGGGTTACTCATGCATCTGGCCGTTGGAAATGCCGGCGTTCAGCAGGAACAGCGCATGCGGGGAACGCCGGCATTTCCAGACCCGAGGTCTATTCACAGCGCGTGCGACTGCACAGGCAGCGCTTGCGCAGTGAACTTTGTAGATTTCACTGATGGATTCAGTGAGGGTAAGTCCCTAGAACTTACACGTGAAAAAAGCAAGTGTAAAGTTGTTCATTGGCTGGGGAAGGAGATATATTTTATGGAGGAGCTTATGAAATGCAATATTTAGGTTTGGGAAAGGGAGGGAAGTTATTTTAAGAAATTTTAAGTAAGTTTTAAACTTTAATTTTTTTTTTTTTTTAAACGGATTTTCAGAACGGTAGGTAGAAGGAGCAATTGTGGCTGTGTGAATGGAATGTGAGAATGAGTTATGTATGTATGTCCACATATATTCCTTTACGTATATGTATGTATGTTTTATATTCCTTTACTAATGTGTATGAATGTATATTTTTAATTATGATTTTCCAATAAGTTACTTTCTCTGAAAGTCATAATTAAATAATACATTCATACACATAAGTAAAGGAATATATACATAACACGCAAAGGAATATATACAGACATACATACTTTCAGAAGCTCCACGATAAGAAATATCTTCCTCCGCAGCCCCTGGAGCAACTGTACCCATGCTTTTTTCATGTGTAAGTTGTAATGACTGGACCTCACTGAAAGCATTAATGAAAGCGGCGAATAATACTGCGCACGCGCTGCCTGTGCAGTCGCACGCGTTCTGCCTCTGAACCCCTTCGTTCAGAGGACAGGAAATGCCGGTTTTCCCCACATGCACTGTGCATGCTGAAAACCGGCATTTCATCCGGCCAGATGCGTAAGTACCCCGACCGTACTAGCGCATTTGGAAGGGAATTACTGGGCCAACATTTTACATGTCAATAAAATAAAAAATTTAACAATTGCACGACTTGCCCCCTCGCATCTGCGACTGAGGGTCCAAGGAGGTGCATTGCGCAAGAGGTCATCATCGTACGTATCCTCACACTGTTCCCTTTGGGGAACTGTATGAAGTGGTGGAAGGATTTATGGCCGTGATTAACGCTCATTCCGTGACCGTAACCATCTTTGAACCAGCCATTAGGGTGGTTAGTCCTATGGCGGGAGGGTTTTACGGGCTCCCACAACCCATCTGAGGGGGGGGGGGCCACCAACACCCACGGACGCAAGTATCCCGCTGGATGTCCACCCAGAATTTAAAGTTGGAGCTCCGACTCCACTTGCCGGGACTGTCTGGAGTGGGGTTCAAAACCCTACTCCTTCTGGCCCAGCGGCGGGGATGCTTACTGCTACGCAAAGGCCCACTCCGCACAAAAGGTGACACCCATACGTTTCCTGCGCCTTTTCCCTCCCCGTGACTGGAGCCCTATGCTGCCATTTCACGTTGCTAATTGGATTGGGCCTTTGTCATAAGTGTAGGATCCCCGCCGCTGGGCCAGATCAGGGTAGGGTTTCGAACCCCGCTCCAGACAGTCCCGGCAAGTGGAGTCGGAGATCCGGCTCTAAATTCTGGGTTGACATCCAGTGGGATATTTGCGTCCGTGGGTGTGGGTGGCCCTCCTCCTTGTATAGCTTGTGGGAGCCCGTAAAACCCTCCCGCCATAGGACTAACCGCCCTAATGGCTGGTTCAAAGATGGTTACGGTCACGGAATGAGCGTTAATCATGGCCATAATTCCTTCCACCACTTCATACAGTTCCCCAAAGGGAACAGTGTGAAGACACGTATGACGACGACATTGCTAAATAAATAAATGGAATTTAAAAAATTCTTTTAGGGCTTTTAAAAGTCTTTAAATTGCTTTAATTCTCTTTAAAACTACTTCAGATTACTCAAAATAATGTAAACATTTAAAAAAGTTTATAAAAGTTACCAAAATCTTCAAAAAACTTCCTAAAACCTATTTAAACTGCTGCTTTGCATGTAAAAATCCTTAGCAGCTTGACAGAAACATTGGGGGCGTGTCCAGTGAAACTGAGACCTCAAGGGGCGTGTCTCACTTACACTGCACGCTCCTGCCTTCGCGCTGGCTGCACTCCTGGGCGGCATGACGTCATACGCTGCCCGGGAATGTGCTTTCTATTTCTGCAAGTTCAGGCGTCCCAGAAGCTGATCTGCATGAGCGCGGGGTAAGTGCAAATACGGGGCTTGCACGCGCTGCAAGCCCCGTTCTGAAATTTCTGGGCCATTAACGTAAAAAAAAATTAATGGGCAGGAACATTGAGGAAGTGTTATTGGAAAGAATTCGTCTTTACTTGTCTTTCTTTGTTCAAGGATGTTAATGACCTACTTAATGCAATTGTAAAATGTTAATGTTAACAGTTTTTAAATCACTTTGTAAACAGGTTTAACTATTTGTGTTTGATTCTTAGTGATATAACAAAAATAAAGATGCTAACTACCTCTTTCAACGTTTTCAAACATGTGCAAAATGGTGACTGTAACAAAATAAAGTGTCAACATTTTACAGTAATTTTTACTTTTGTACTGCAATACAGATATTCAAAGTGCAAACTAGCTATTTTACAATTTTGTAACATTTGTTGTAAAAGTTTTTGAAGTTAAATAAATGTTTAAATTCTTTCAACATTGCTTACTGGGTGTACTGATTAAACGATAAGGTTACGTATCCTTTCCTTCATTAAAAAACAGTTGAATTTAAATATGTAATAAAACATTTAACATTTCAATAAAGTGAAAAATATAACAATTTAACAATTTGCCAACTGGCCTGTGTGACTGAGGGTTGAAGGTGGCAGAGTGAGTGAGCTGAAAGTGACACTCTAACGTTTCCTGCGCCTTTTCCCTCCCCGTGACTGGAGCCCTATGCTGCCATTTCACGTTGCTAATCGGATTGGGCCTTTGTCATAGCGGTAGGATCCCCACCGCTGGGCCAGATCAGGGTAGGGTTTCGAACCCCCCTCCAGACAGTCCCGGCAAGTGGAGTCGGAGCTCCGGCTCTAAGTTCTGGGTTGACATCCAGTGGGATATTTGCGTCCGTGGGTGTGGGTGGCCCCCCCTCCTTGTATAGCTTGTGGGAGCCCGTAAAACCCTCCCGCCATAGGACTAACCGCCCTAATGGCTGGTTCAAAGATGGTTACGGTCACAGAATGAGCGTTAATCATGGCCATAAATCCTTCCACCACTTCATACAGTTCCCCAAAGGGAACAGTGTGAAGACACGTATGACGACGACATTGCTAAAGAAATAAATGGAATTTAAAAAATTCTTTTAGGGCTTTTAAAAGTCTTTAAATTGCTTTCATTCTGTTTAAAACTACTTCAGATTACTCAAAATAATGTAAACATTTTAAAAAGTTTATAAAAGTTACCAAAATCTTCAAAAAACTTCCAAAAACCTATTTAAACTGCTGCTTTGCATGTAAAAATGCTTAGCAGCTTGACAGAAACATTGGGGGCGTGTCCAGTGAAACAGAGACCTCAAGGGGCGTGTCTCACTTGCACTGCACGCTCCTGGCTTCGCGCTGGCTGCACTCCTGGGCGGCGTGACGTCATACGCTGCCCGGGATTCTTCTTTCTGTTTCACCAAGTGCAGGCGTCCCTGGAGCTGATCGGCAGGAGCGCGGGGTAAGTGCAAAAACGGGGCTGCAAGCCCTGTTCAGCAATTTCTGGCCCATTATGTATGACTTGTCCACTCGTCATCAGAAGGAGACGGCCTTAGCATTTCATCGCATTGCTGGATTCCCCAAAGTGATTGGGGCCGTCAATGGAACACATATTGCATTGAAGGCACCCAAGGATGCACCTGTGACATTCATTAACAGGAAGGGGTATCATTCATTGAATGTAATGATATTATGTGATGCGCACCTGAGGATCCTAAACATTAATTCAGGACACCGGGGAAGTAATCATGACTCCTTCGTCCTCCGTAACTCTAAATTGTATGATTCTCTCAGCAAATTGCCTACAGGATCCGCATGGATATTGGGCGACAAGGGCTACCCGCTGAAACCATGGCTGATGACCCCCTACCACAATACCAATAATCAGTCTCAGGAGAGATGCATGTGCATGCGTCTACACGTCAAGTGGTGGAGAGGACAATAGGAGTTCTGAAATCACGCTTCCGGTGTCTGGATAGGTCAAGGGGGACCTTGCAGTACTCTCACCAGAAAGTGGCAAGGATTGTGCTGGCCTGTTGTGCTTTGCACAACCTTGCCCTGCAGGAAGGACTGACCCTTAACAATGAGGAACAGCTGCCTGTTGAAGTGCAGGATGAAGGCGATGGCAATGTGCATGCTGCCAGGCCTCATGGGGAGGGGCCCAATGCCGCCGAATCTAAGGCTGCTCGCGAACTGCTGGTAGCCAACACCTTCACGCGGTAGTTACACCCTGTAACTACCCCTCCCCCCCCGCAAGGCAAAGACAGAAGCAGACACATAATAAAGTGAAACAGTGACCTTTTATTGCATAATCAAACACTTTTCTGATTCAGTTTCAATGTATAAAGTGAATAACTTGTAAATTTTAAGTAACAGTTATGAACTTTAAAAAAATTTATGGACAGGAACAGTGAGGAAGTGTTATTGGAAAGAGTTCGTCTTTACTTGTCTTTCTTCGTTCAAGAATGTTAATGACCTATTTTATGCAATTTAAAAATGTTAACGTTAACAGTTTTGAAATCACTTTGTAAACAGGTTTAACTCATTTGTGTTTGATTCTTAGTGAAATTACAAAAATTAAGATGCTAACTGCCTCTTTTAACGTTTTCAAACATGTGCAAAATGGTGACTGTTAGAAAAGAAAGTGTAAACATTTTACAGTAATTTTTACTTTTTTACTGCAATACAGACATTCAAAGTGCAAACTAGCTATTTTATAATTTTGTAACATTTGTTGTAAAAGTTTTTGAAGTTAAATAAATGTTTAAATTCTTTCAACATTGATTACTGGGTGTACTGCTGAAACGATAAGGTTACCTCTCCTTTCCTTCATAAATAAACACTTGAATTTAAATATGTAAGAAAACATTTAACATTTAAATAAAGTGAAAAATATAACTATTTAACGATTTGCCAACTGGCCTGTGTGACTGAGGGTTGAAGGTGGCGGAGTGAGCTGAAGGTGACACTCTAACGTTTCCTGCGCCTTTTCACTACCCGTGACTGGGGCCCTCCAGATCTATTTGCAAGGGCCCTGTCAGATTGTTCCTGCTCTTCAGCAGCGGCTTGAGGAAAGGGTTGTTGCTGAGGCAATTCTACGCTGCCCTGCATCATGACTGGCGCAGCTGCTGGCTCCTGGGACCAAAGTGGCTCTGCACTGGGACCTGGGGAGGGCATTTGTGCTGGAGTCAGCGTTATGCCAGTAGTGATAGATACAAGCGAATTAACTAGTGCAATCATAGTTTCATTAAGCATCACCAACTGCGATGATATCTGATTAAGAGAATTATCATTAAGCATCACCAACTGCGATGATATCTGATTAAGAGAATTATTAAGCATCACCAACTGCGATGATATCTGATTAAGATAATTATCATTAAGCACCACAAACTGCGATGATATCTGATTAAGATAATTATCATTAAGCACCACAAACTGCGATGATATCTGATTTAGTGTAATGCCAATATTCTCCATTCCCTGCCTCATAGAGTCTCTAGCGTCTACTTCCTTCTTAGTGAGAGAGCTCAGCAATTGCCTGAAACCTGCAATATCTTGCTGCTCATCTTGTAGGTGCTGCTGTACTTCTGCTCCTCCCACCTGCACTGAAGTGTCAATATGGTGTCTGCCTGTGGAGCTACAGTCATCAGTGACTAGCACAGAGCCACAGGGACCAGGAGATGGTGAGATAGTGGCCAGCGACACAGGGTCTATACACTCCTGCTGCACTTGCTGACATAGGACAGGTTGCTCCTGTTCCTCAACCACCTCAGCCACCTCAGTAACTGCTGCCACTGCATCAGAAAAACCTTCCCCAATGCCCTCTGTGGCCGCTGACTCCACGCACTGCTCATCCCGTGTGTGAGAGGTACTCTGTCCAGCTGTGGGAAGGAAGCAGAAAACATTTGCTAAGGTAAAGCACGATGTGCCACATCACAGATAGTCAGCACACACCTAACCTTCTTTAACATATAGCTGGCCAGGCCAACTCACGTTGAGGGTCAGCAATGTCTGTTTGAGATTCATCCGCGGGGCGATTGCTAGCAAATTCGTACATCTGCTGGACCCGTTCCTCATGTTCGGTCAAAACCCTCAGCATGGCAACACCACCGCCCGTGAGTGTGCGTTCCCTGGAGTTGTGAGCACTTTTACTCTGAAATTACACCAGAAATAAGAGAATCACACAGCTGCATTTCTGACATGGACAGCGAAGGCTTTGAAGACTGGGTTGGGTGTTTCTTTACATCTTTGATTGAAGTTTTACAGCTCCAAGCAATGGAATCAAGATAAGAGAACAGTAGGTATCCCTGAGCTGGCCCCAAAGCCATAAAGTTTTATTGCTACCTCAGGTGACTTTACCAAGAAGTAACTTGACTGCAGTAAATGCATTGAGAAAGCCTTTTGAAATCTGGCTAACTTAAATTCTAAGCAATGTAACAGTACACTTTAGTAATAACTGTACAAACCCTGACAGATCGCAGCAAGTCACTGAATTTCTTGCGACATTGTTCCGCTGTACGTGGAATGGTGGAGGTCGCGCTGACAGCTTGTGCAACTTCCGACCACGCTGCCATCTGACCTTTTCGCGGAGCTCTCGACTGCTCATTCCCCATGATGCGCAGGCACCTTGCCTCCACCTCGTTGAGGAGATTGCTGAGGTCATCATCAGTGAAGTCCTGAGTTCCTTTAATCACGTGAAATGTGCTCATTCCAGCCATTTCACTTTGCTAATTAACTGAAAAGAACGAATAGAATGTTTTCAAGGCTTTAAAAAATGCTTAAATAGCTTCAATTCTCTTTAAAACTATCTAAGAGTCATCAAAATCATTTAAACGTTTTAAAAATTTTATAAAAGTTCACAAAACATTCATAAAATAGCAGATAACTTACTTTCCCTGCAGCTGTGTAACTACGAAGTCCTCTGCAGCTGCTTGGAAAGATTGGGGGCGTGTCCTATTACAATGAAGAAGGAGCAGCGCTCCGAAAGCTTGTGATTTCAAATAAAGCTGTTGGACTATAACCTGGTGTTGTGTGACTTCTTACATTTGTCCACCCTAGTCCAACTCCGGCATCTCCACACCACCACCACCACCACTATTACAATGAGACCTTAAGGGGCGTGTCTCAGTTGCACAGGCTTCGCGCTGGCTGCACTCCTGGGCGGCGTGACGTCACACGCTGCCCGGGATTCTGCTCTTTCAAAAAGGAATTCCAGGCGTCCCTGGAGGTGAACGGCAGGCGCGTCGGGTAAGTGCAGATCGGGGGCTTGCACGCGCGGCCCCAGTATATAAGCAGGAATTTTTTTGTAACAATAGTAAAGATGTTTAATGAAGAAGAAATGATGCAGGTTAGGTTAATATTTTATTCGTTTTTGTGTCATTTTCGCAAAACCCACTTTGCAGCCTGACAGAACAACCTGTTTATAGGATCATTGCAGATAAGGGCTGGTTGTACTTGTTCGCTCTCCATTGTAATAACTTTCACTAATATTGTTCAGAATTTTGTATTGTTTACCTCTATTCGTGCAGAAGACATGGGAGGAATTACATGGCAGGTTATTCAATAACTCTGACTTTTAGTTTGCTGATTTAGTTTTCCAACATTCCATAATTGCAATGTAGCCAACTTGATTAAATCACTTTTTGTGGTGAATGAAAGTTGTTTTCAATCACATTATAATCACTCCATGTCTAATTAAGAATCAGAGTAAAGGAAGAAGTATCAAGTATAGAAACACAAGGCAGAATATCCTTAGGATCTGTCCAGATTCATATGTGGGAAGTGAAAGTGCCTAAACCCCTCCAGGACACATGCCCACAACCTGGCTGACTCATTTTTAATGTACATGGAGCAGAGGCTGCAGTGTCCTCTGTCTAAACACATTGCAAAGTTTATAAAGGATCCAAGTTGTCAGCAGACCGCCTGCACGGAGCTGCAGTTACCTGTGGAAACTCGAAAACATTAGTTTGAGGCAATCTCCTGGAAAGGGGTGGGGTGGGGGGTGAGGGCAAGGAGGATTTCACAATGCAGTCAGGAATCATATGGGGACCTGATTCCTCAGGTTTTTGTTGTTGTCACTTTTGAAAGCCCGAAATTTTTTTAAAATTCGTTCACGGGATGTGGGCGTCGCTGGCAGGGCCAGCATTTATTGCCCATCCCTAGCTGCCCTTGAGAAGGCGGTGGTGAGTCGCCTTCTTGAACCGCTGCAGTCCGTGTGGTGAAGGTACCTCTTTACAGCAGTGGTACTTTAACGATCACACTAAAGCCCTCCTCCCTGGCGGAGATAGCCCAGCCTCAGCGAGTGCGGATCGTCAAATCCGATGCATATGTACCAGGGGTGATCAGGGCTGGAAATTCATCCTTAAGTTTCAACTTTATTCGAGAACTGCTTAGCAGTAAAGTTAGAGCAGCAGGCGTGGTTAAAAAGTTGTATTTTACAAACCAAAGTTTCTCGGGGCTTTGGGATCTAATGGCAGTGATGAAAGGCTTTTTTTTACATCCATAAATGCCAGATGTTGCACCCCCCCCCCACCCCCCGTCAAAACAAATCAGCACGATTAAGGAATAATACACAATTAGACCTTTTTAATTCGAATGATGTCTGAATAAAATGAATACGAATCATTTGGACAACTGTTTATGGGACAGCGCGGTGCGTTGAATGGACCGACAGCTGGCCAGATGTGTGAACAGCTGGACGGATGCTGCGACTTGCCCTGCCTTTCCGTCGTCGGGGTTGAGGGACTTGGCGGTGAGTGTGAGAAAGTGTCGAGCTGGATTTTCAACCCGAGAGTTCGAAGCGAAAAGTGAAGAGCATGTCGGCCGTCCTCCGCGGGCTCCTGGGCGGCAGCCGCCAGGCCGGCGAGCAGCTTCTAATGCAAAAGGCCAACATTTACGGGAAGCCACCCAAAGAAAAAATTGGCCCCTTGGTAAGTTAGTCTCCGCGGCATCGTCATGTCTGTCCCCAGCGACGGTAAGGTTGTCACGTACACTCGCTCACCAGTTGGTGGGAAAATCGGAAAAGTAGCGCGCAGTGGAAAAATCTTATATTTTTTAATGCCTTTTATTATCTATTTATCCCGAATTTGCAAAGTTAGCCCAACTAGTCGAAGAGGCGATCTTGTAAAATTCTAATTCATTCTAGGCATCTTTCGAATTTTTCATTCTTTTAAAAAAAATTTACTTTGAAATTCACACTTTTTAAATTTGACTTTATCGAATGCGATTTGTATTTGCTTGAGTTTAAACTATCGTTGCATCTATTTGCAAAACTATAAATTCACCCCCCGTTCGTTGTGCTTTTTAAAGGACGGGTAACGAAAGGTTTGGCCGCTCGCTGCAGAACTTTCATGCGACATTTGTCAAGTGTGAAGTTTTTTTTTTACACAAATTTCAGGATGTATAAAACGCTAAGAAGTTAGATTTGCCTTTTAAGCTGTGTGTGTTTTTTTTGTATGGGTTTTACAGGCGACCGTCGTGTGTTTGTCCGTTTTCGCGGTGAGCCTTCTCGGACCAGCGGGCTGGATTCTCCATCGTCTGCCGAACTGTCGCAAAAGGGATTAGGAAGAACAACGAGTCTTTGTGATCAGTGCACCAATGCATTCAGATGCTGTAATTATTTTAGGCTATTACCGGGATAGCAATATACTTTCTATTGCCCGCTGCCGTACTACGGTTCTTTGTCTCGACTGTCCAATGTGCCTTGCAAATGTAGTCTTTTTTCTCTACTTAGTTTTAAGATTTGCTGTTGCTTGTACCTCTGTTAAATAAAGTCTGGTCAAGGGGAACTACAGCATTTGTTAGCGCCTGTCTATTTTAATGTAATTATTATTTAGGGACATGGGATCAGGACATCCAGCCCCACCAGCCTGTTCAATTACATCAAGGATGCTCTGTCTCTTAACTCCTTCTACTGCCTTGGTTCTGTAACCCTTGCCTAACAAAATCTATCAATCTCAGTTTTGACATTTTCAATTTATCTCAACAGCTTTTTTAGTCTGGAGAGTTCCGGATTTCCACTTCCCTTTGTGAAGAAGTGTTTCCTGACATCACCCCTGAACGGCCTGGCTCTAATTTTAAAGTTATGCCCCCTTGTTCTGGACCCCCCCCCCCCGCCCCCACCAGAGGAAATAGGGTAAAGAGAGAGAAACTATCGGCTCCTTTAATCATCTTAAACACCTCAATTAGATCACCCCTTAATCTTCTATACTCCAGGGAATACAAGCCTAGTCTAAGCAACCAGTCCTCATAATTTAACCCTTTTAGCCTCGGTATCATTCTGGTGAATCTGCGCTGCACCCCCTCCAAGGCTAGTATAGCGGTGCCCAGAATGCTTTACACTGAGAGTCTGCATGGTGACCCTGACATTATTGCTTCACAGTCAATAAATCTCATTAGAAATAGTACATCTACAATTAACCTTCACTCGTACTAGTCGGGCTGTGACCTATGGTGTCATAACACATCCAGAAGGAGGCCATTCTTAAATAGAGATTAGAAAGAAAATTCACCAATGAAAATGGAAACCAGAACAGAGAATGTAGGAAAACAGTCAGCATCCGAAAACTGCGGTGGAACCTAACTCGCTCGTTCAGTTGCTGGCCTCTTCTCGCTGTGTTTGCAACATTTTCTATTTTTAAGACACTTTTTTAAAATCTTGGGTATTCTCTGCAAATGTCTATGTAGATTTATATCTTGACAAAAGTCTGTACAAATCATAATCTAGGCTAACGCTTCAGTGCAGTACCAAGTAAATGCTGCTCTGTCTGTGGTGCCCACTTTGGGATGATATTTTAACCCAGCCCCCATCTAGATCCCAAAGCACAATTTGAAGAAGAGCAGGGAAGCTCTTCCAGTGTCCTGGTCAACATTTACTTCGCAACCAACATTACTAGAAAGCAAATGATCTGGTCGCTATCTCATTGCTGTTTGGGGGACCTTGCTGTGCGCAGAATTTGCAGTTGACTAAGATATATCCGCCAGGCAGTAAATCATCTCGCTGGCCACTCCTATGCTAGCTGAAGAGTCAAATTTTCTCAATTTCATATTGGCCTCCTGTTTGTATGATTTCAGTGTCAGGTTTTGGGATGTTTCCAAGCCTGACCCAGTGCTTGTAACAGTGGAGCATCACACAGAATTTGTAGGTGGTCTTGCTGTATCACTGCTCAGGTTGCAGATGGTGCCTGGGATGAGACAGTGAAGACCGATACTCCAGCTTACCTTACAGATAGTCATTAAACTTGGCATTGCTGGAGAACGGAGAAAATCATGTCCGGGGAAATAGTGCACAAGATTACTATTTGATTCATTTATATGTAACACTTGGAACTCATACAAAGTAAACTACTATATTCAGTGAATTTGTAAAGCACTTCGCCAAATTAATTAATATTATATATTTGAACTTTGAAGGTAGCAGGACAAGTGCTTAAAAAAGCATACAGAATACGTAGCTTTATAAATAGAGGCATAGAGTACACAAGCAAGGAAGTTATGGTAAACCTTTGTAAATCACTGGCGAGGCCTCAGTCCTCAGGGAGTGTGTATAAGTTCCTAGAATCAAATCTGTAAAATGGAGGAATCACCGCAGTGGGAGCTGCAGGCACGAATCCATGCTGTATCACTCCATAGTGGGCTGTTGGTATACCAGTGTGCTGCATCATCAAGCTTCTTTCTTGACAACGAGTATAAAATCATTGCATAGTGGCAATGTCCATGAGATGTAGTCATTTACCAATACAATTAAACTGGTGCTGCTACATTTATAATGAGCTAACTTCACTGGAATACTTTATTGAACAAACATACTTTTCCAATAATGTGCTGTTACTATTCACCAGTGAAGCATGAATACAATGCTTAACATGTTAAAAAAAACTATAATGCAAACCAAATATGAAATACTTATTTTTATATTGCATTCGTAAAATTAAAAGATAAATCTCAAAAATGTATTCTTGTGTAGATTAAGCTGTTGTCTCTGTGCCAGGAATTAACGTTCTAAATGCAGAGTCTTCATTTTACAGAATTTATTATAGAAAATGATACTCAGAGACAGAGGGTGATGTGAAGGCTGCGGGAGACCTCACGTTACAATTTGCTGAGTTCACTCACAGGGTGATTAGCCCTTCGGCTCTTCCTTAATTTCCTTACAATGATCTCACTTTTTATCCTCAGCTAAAAGGCCATTACATCACTTCCTCCATGACCTTTACCCTTGGTTTTTACACAAACTTACATCAGCTCAGCATTCCAGAGAATGGGGCCCAATACCAAAGCTATCCTTACAAATACAGAAAAGGTACACATATAGTCATCAAACAGATAGATATATCTATTAGAAGATCAAAACTACACAAAGAAAGAAAAGACTTGCATTTATATAGCGCCTTTCACGTCCACAAGCGCTTTACAGTCAATGAAGTACTTTTGGAGTATAGTCACCTTTGTAATGTGGGAAACGCAGCAGCCAATTTGTACACAGCAAGCTCCCACAAACAGCAATGTGATAATGACCAGATAATCTGTTTTTTGTTATGTTGATTGAGGGATAAATATTGGCCAGGACAGCAGGAATTACTCCCCTGCTCTTCTTCGAAATAGTGCCATGGGATCTTTTACATCCACCTGAGAGAACAGATGGGGCCTCAGTTTAACGCCTCATCTGAAAGACGGCACCTCGAACAGTGCAGCACTCCACTGGAGTGTCAGCCTAGATTTTTGTGCTCAAGTTCCTGGAGTGGAACTTTGAACCCACAACCTTCTGACTCAGAGGCGAGTGTGCTATCCACTGAGCCACAGCTGACACTATCCTGTATGACAACAATTGGTACAGCCTTGGAGTTTTGAACTGATTCGTTTATATTCTACAGACATTGCTTGTTTCAACAGATTCTGCCAAAACTGTCTTTTAAAATGGAGTGCTGAACATAAAATCGGTTCTTTAATAAAAATCTTTCCTGTAACAGTCTGCACAGAGCGGGATTGAATGGAGTGGACTTGAACAGAGTGTTTTATTTGGGAATTTGGAAAGAGTGGGAATTTGGAGAAGAGGAAGGAGTTGCTGCTTTTTGCCTACACTACTTGTAGTGTTTTGTGTTATAGATAGATATTTAATTTCAGTACCCATAACTATCTAGATCAAGTAAGTAGTCAAGAAACTACACTGTAAACTCAGTTACCTAAATACAAATTTAATTAAATTTAATTAAATAAAACAAGGTCATATAAGGATGGCAGTGCAGGTGGTGTGCCGCAACTGCAGCATGTGGGAGTTTGTGGAGAGCATTGTGATCACGGACAACCACGTTTGCAGTAAGTGCCTGCATCTTGAACTTCAGCTCAGAGTTTTTGAGCTGGAGTCTGAGGGGAAGACATTGTGGGGCATCAGGAATGGGGAGACTTACCTGGACACTTTGATCCAGGAGGCAGTCACACCTCTTGACGTAAGAAAACTACTAGGCACTTGGTCTAAGCGTTAAACAAAGCTTTAATCAACTGTTTTACAACATGGAGGTCTAGTTGTGTCCTTCACTAATTCCTGTTAAGAATGTCCTGCGCAAGCTGGGACCATGCCCGAGTATTTATACTCTCCTTGGACATAGCCACCCGCAGGCTGCTCAGTATTATTTCATAAGTCATTCTTTCATGAATGATTGATTCATGTCACCTCTTAGGTTAGGTAGTGGTACAGGTCTGGTTAGTGGTCAGGGACAGGAGGGTGTGACTGCAACTCAGGCAGGTAAGGGGATCCCAGGTGCAGTGCTGGAGGAGCCTCAGCCTTTGCCCTTGTCCAACAGGTATGAGGTTCTTGCTACCTGTGTGGATGAGGGAAAAGCTACAGAATGGATGAGCAAGCTGACCATGGCACCATGGTGCAGGAGGCCATTCAAGTGGGGGGCGTGAAAGGGAATGTTGTGGTAGGGGACAGTATAGTCAGGAGGATAGATACTGTTCTCTGCAGCTGCGACCGAGAGTTCCGAAGGTTGTGTTGCCTGCCAGGGTTAAAGACATCTCCTCGCGGCTGGAGAAGAACTTGGAATGGGAGGATCCAGTTGTCGTGGTCCACGTAGGAACCGACAACTAGGAATGAGGTTCTGCTGAGGGAGTTTGAGGAGCTAAGATCCAAATTAAAAAGCAGAACCTCAAAGGTAATAATCTCTGGATTGTTACCCGAGCCATGTGCAAATTGGCATAGGGACAAACAGATTAGAGGTTTAAATGTGTAGCTCAAAGAATGGTGTGGGAGGAAGGGGTTTCAGTTCATGGGACACTGGCACCAGTACCGGGGAAAGAGGGAGCTGTTCCGTTGGGACGGGCTCCACTTAAACCAGGCTGGGACCAGTGTCCTGGTGAACCGAATAACTAGGGCAGTAGATGGGGCTTTAAACGAATGAGGAGGTGGGGGTGTGGGGAGGACTCAGGAAAGAGTAAATTTAAAATCAGCGAGAGAAATGCCAAGGCTCTATAGCAGAGTAGAGTTTTGGGTAAAAATAAGCACAGTGGGTCAGGAAGGGACAGAGAGAGTAACAAAGGTAATCAGGCATCAGTGACTAAGGTGATATCAGGGAAAAATAGAAATGTCAAAGCTAAAGGCATTATATCTGAATGCGCTAAGCATTCGCAACAAAATAGATGAATTAATAGCGCAGATAGAAATGAACAGGTTTGCTCTAATAGCCATAATGGAGACATGGTTACAAAGTGGCCAAGGTTGGAACTAAATATTCCAGGATACTTAACTTTTAGAAGAGATAGGCAAAATGGAAAAGGAGGCGGGGTAGCCCTGATAATAAAGGATGGGATAAAGACAGTAGAGAGAAAGGATCTTAGCTCCGAAAATCAAGAAGTAGAATCAGTTTGGGTGGAGCTAAGATACAGCAAGGGGCAGAAAACATTGGTGGGAATTGTTTATAGGCCCTCAAACAGTAGTGGTACTGTAGGGCAGAGTATAAATCAGGAAATTTGAGGCACATGCAACAAGGTTAATACAGTAATCATGGGGGACTTTAATCTACATATAGACTGGGCAAACCAAATTTGTAGTAATAGTGTGGAGAACAAATTCATGGAATGTATACAAGATAGTTTTCTGGATCCGTATGTTGAGGAACCAACTAGGGAACAGGCTAATTTAGATCTAGTATTGTGCAATGAGAAAGGGTTAATTAATAACATTATAGTAAAGGGGCCTTTAGGGAAGAGTGACCATAATATGATAGAATTTTATATTGAGTTTGAAAGTGATTTAGTTAAATCTGAAACTAGGGTCTTAAATCTAAACAAAGCAAACTACGTAGGTATGAGGGGTGAGTTGGCTAAGGTAGATTGGGAAACTACATTAAAAGGTCTGACGGCAGAGAAGCAATGGCTAGCATTTAAAGAATTAATACATAATTTACAACAAATATACATTCCTTCAAGGCACAAAAGCCCCACAGGGAAAGTGGTCCAACCGTGGCTAACAAGAGAAGTTAAAGATAGTATTAGATTAAAGGAAGAGGCTAAAAATGTTGCCAAAAAGCATAGTAAGCCTGAGGATTGTGAGGATTTTAGAATTCAGCAAAGGAGGACCAAGAAACTGATAAAGAAAGGGAAAATAGAATATGAGAGTAAACTAGCGAGACATAAAAGTAGACTGTAAAAGCTTCTATAGGTATGTAAAAAGGTAAAGATTAGCGAAAGTAAATGAGGGTTCCTTACAGGCTGAGGCAGGAGAAAATTTAATGGGGAATAAGGAAATGGCAGAGAAATTAGATAAATACTAAGGCCACGATTTTATCGGCACTGAGAGGGTGGGTTTGCAGGCGGGTCAACGGGTAAAATTATTTTGATTGACAGCAGGTCCGATCCCACCGTCAACCCACCTCCAAACAATTTTCCCAAGTGTCGGGTCCCCGATTTGCGCATGGACCCGACACCTAACGGCGGGAAGAGGATAAAAGCCAATTAACTGCCTGTTAACAGTAGTTGACAGGCTACTTTTTAATTTTGCCGCTTCTGCCTTGGGTTTCCCGACGTCCGGACACCACGCCAATTAAGTATGGCATGTTGTGAGTCTGCTGTAATGTTGACAGCATTGATGACAGCTGCAGAAGTGGTGTGAAGGATCCACTGGTGAGTTTCAGAGGTAAGAAAATGTTGGGAAATTAATTTTTAATACATTTACACATTTCTTTGGGTAACATGTTTTGAAATCAATGTCTAGTGCCACCTCATTGGGAGAACATCTCTCATCAGTGACAGATTGCTTCTGTAACCTTACCTGCAGCTGCCATCTATTCCAGCCTATGGAGGGAGTCATTGGAGAGCCTGGGTGCAAGAGCTCACCTTTGTGCAGGGATTATCAATGTTTGCAGCACCTTAATGCTGTCAAACACTGAAAACTCAGCAGTCAAATAAAAATTGTGCATGGTCCCTTTAAGAAAACCGTCAGATGACGCGTCATCAAATGATGTCATCTGACTGGCTTCCTCTTAATTGGCTGCAGGGCGGGCTTAACAAGGTCAATCAACGTAAAATCATGTCTGTGAGCCGATGCAGTTGGGTGCAGGACTGGAACCCGGAGTCCACCTGACCCGCTCCCAAGCCGCATCCATTGACAAAATTGCAGCCTTTGTGTCTGTCTTCACGGAAGAAGATGCAAAAAACTTCCCAGAAAGAGTGGACAACCAAGGGTCTAGTGAGAATGAGGAACTGAAAGAAATTAGTATTAGTAAAAAAATAGTACTGGAGAAATTAATGGGACTGAAAGCCGATAAATCCCCTGGACCTGATGGCCTACATCCTAGGGTTTTGAAAGAGGTGGCTATAGAGATAGTGGATGCATTGGTTGTCATTTTCCAAAATTCCATAGATTCTAGAACGGTTCCTGCGGATTGGAAGGTAGCAAATGTAACCCCACTATTTAAGAAAGGAGGGAAAGAGAAAACAGGGAACTACAGACCAGTTAGCCTGACATCAGTAGGGGAAATGCTAGAATCTATTATTAAGGACGTGGTAACAGGGGCCTTAGAAAATAATAATAGGATTGGACTTGGATTTATGAAAGGGAAATTGTGTTTGACAAATCTGTTAAGAGTTTTTTGAGGTTGTAACTAGCAGAATAGATAAGGGGGAACCAGTGGATGTGGTTACTAAAGAGGTTACTAAACATACTTAGGGCTCATGGGATTGGGGGTAATATACTAGCATCGATTGAGGATTGGTTAACGGACAGAAAACAGAGAGTAGGAATAAACGGGTAAATTTCGGGTTGGCAGGCTGTAACTAGTGGGGTACCACAAGGATTAGTGCTTGGGCCTCAGCTATTCACAATCTACATCAATGATTTGGATGAGGGAACCAAATGTAATATATCCAGGTTTGCTGATGATACAAAGTTGGGTGGGAATGTAAGTTGTGAGGAGGATGCAAGGAGGCTTCAAGGGATATAGACAGGTTAAGTGAGTGGGCAAGAACATGGCAAATAATGTGGAGAAATGTGAAGTTATCCACTTTGGTAGGAAAAATAGAAAAGCACAGTATTTTTTAAATGGTGAGAGATTGGGAAATGTTGGTGTTCAGAGGGACCTGGGTGTCGTTGTACACGAATCACTAAAAGTTAACATGCAGGTACAGCAAGCAATTAGGAAAGCGAATGGTATGTTGGCCTTTATTACAAGAGGATTTGAGTATAAGAGTAAAGATGTCTTATTGCAATTATATAGGGCCCTGGTGAGACCACACCTGGAGTATTGTGTACAGATTTGGTCTCCTTACCTAAGGAAGGATATACTTGCCATACAGGGAGTGCAACGAAGGTTCACCAGACTGGTTCCTAGGATGGGGGATTGTCCTATGAGGAAAGATTGAGTAGACTCGGCCTATATTCTCTGGAGTTTAGAAGAATGAGAGGTGATCTCATTGAAACATACAAAATTCTTACAGGGCTTGACAGGGTAGATGCAGGGAGGATGTTTCCCCTGGCTGGGGAGTCCAGAACCAAGGGTCACAGTCTCAGAATAAGGGATCGACCATTTAGGACTGAGATGAGGAGAAATTTCTTCACTCAGAGGGTTGTGGATCTTTGGAATTTTCTGAGCCTCCACAGCCCTCTGGGGTATTCGTTTTTATGGGATGTGGGCGACACTGGCAAGGCCAGCATTTATTGCCCATCCCTAATTGCCATTGAGAAGGTGGTGGCGATCAGCCCGTGTGGTGAAGGTACTCCCACAGTGTTGTTAGGAAGGGAGTTGCAGGATTTTGACCCAGTGATGATGAAGGATCGGCGATATACTTCTAAGTCAGGATGGTGTGTGACTTGGAGGGGAGCCTGGAGGTGGTGGTGTTCCCATGTCTGCTACCCTTGTGCTTCTAGGTGGAAGAGGTTGCGGGTTTGGGAGGTGCTGCCGAAGAGGCCTTGGTGAGTTGCTGCAGTGCATCTTGTAGATGGTACACACTGCAGCCATGGTACGCCGATGGTGGAGGGAGTGAATGTTTAAGGTGGTAGAGGGGGTGCCAATCAAGCGGACTGCTTTGTCCTGGATGGTCTTGAGCTTCTTGAATGTTGTTGGAGCTGCACTCATCCAGGCAAGTGGAGAGTATTCCATCACACTCCTTACTTGTGCCTTGTAGATGGTAGAAAGGCTTTGGGGAGTCAAGATGTGAGACACTTGCTGCAGAATACCTAGTCTCTGACCTGCTCTTGTTGCCATAGTATTTATGTGGCTGGTCCATTAAGTTTCTGGTCAATGGTGACCCCCAAGATGTTGATGGTGGGGTATACAGGAATGGTAATGCCATTAAATGTCAAGGGGCGGTGTTTAGACTCTCGCTTGTTGGAGATAGTCATTGCCTGGCACTTCTGTGGCACGAATATTACCTGCCACTTATCAGCCCAAGCCTGAACGTCGTCCAGGTCTTGTTGCACGTGGGCATGAACTGTTTCATTATCTGAGGAGTTGTGAATGGCGCTGAACACTGTGCAGTTATCAGCGAACATCCCCACTTCTGACCTTATGTTGGAGGGAAGGTCATTGATGAAGCAGCTGAAGATGGTTTGGCCTGGGACACTGCCCTGAGGAACTCCTGCAGTGATGTCCTGGGGCTGTGATGATTGATCTTCAATCCCCACAACCATCTTCCTTTGTGCTAGGTATGACTCCAGCCAGTGGAGAGTTTTCCCCCTGATTGCCATTGACTTCAGTTTTACTCGGGCTCCTTGATGCCAGTCTCGGTCAAATGCTGCCTTGATCTCAAGGGCAGTCACTCTCACCTCACCTCTGGAATTCAGCTCCTTTGTCCATGTTTGGACCAAGGCTGTAATGAGGTCGGGAGCCGAGTGGTCTTGGCAGAACCCAAACTGGGCATCAGTGAGCAGGCTATTGGTGAGTAAGTGCTGCTTGATAGCGCTGTCGATAACACCTTCCATCACTTTGTTGATGATTGAGAGTTTGAGAGTAGACTGATGGGGCGGTATTTGGCCGGGTTGGATTTGTCCTGCTTTTTGTGGACAGGACATACTTGGTCAGTTTTCCTCATTGTCGGATAGATGTCAGTGTTGTAGCTGTACTGGAATAGCTTGGCTAGAGGTGCGGCTAGTTCTGGAGCACAAGTCTTCAGCACAATAGCCAGGATGTTGTCAGGGCCCAAAGCCTTTGCTGTATCAGCCATATCTTTATATCACGTGGAGTGAATTGAATTGGGTGAAGACTGGCTTCTGTGATGGTGGGGATCTCAGGAGGCCAATATGGATCAGCCACTTTTCACTTCTGGCTGAAGATGGTTGCAAACGCTTCAGCCTTGTCTTTTGCACTCACGTGCTGGGCTCCACCATCATTGAGGATGGGGATATTCACGGGGCCTCCTCTTCCCGTTAGTTGTTTAATGGTCCACCACATTGATGTCCCCCCACCCAGAGTACATTCTGTGCCCTTGCTACTCTCAGTGCTTCTTCCAAGTGGTGTTGAACATAGCTGAGGGAGGGCAGTAGGTGGTAATCAGCAGGAGGTTTCCTTGCTTCACCTGAAGCCATGAGACTTCATGGGGTCCGGGGTCAATGTTGAGGACTCCCATGGCCACTCCTTCCCAACTGTATACCACTGTGCCTGCACCCCTGGTGGGTCTGTCCTGCCGGTGGGAAAGGACATACCCAGGGATGGTGATGGAGGAGTTTGGGACATTAGTTGAAAGGTATGATTCTGTGAGTGTGACTATGTCAGGCTGTTGCTTGACTAGTCTGTGGGTCAGCTCTCCCAATTTTGGCAGAAGTCCCCAGATGTTGGTGAGGAGGACTTTGCAGCCGTGACTGTGTGCCGTTGCCATGTCCGTAGCCAGTGCCGAGGTCGATGCCGGGTCCATCCGGTTTCATTTTTATTATTTTGTTTCGTAGCGGTTTGTTACAACTGGGCCATTTCAGAGGGCAATTAAGAGTAAACCACATTGCTGTGGGTCTGGAGTCAGATATAGGCCAGACCAGGTAAGGACAGCAGATTTCCTTCCCGAAAGGACATTAGTGAACCAGATGGGTTTTTACAACAATCCAATAGTTTCATGGTTACCATTACTGATACTAGCTTTTCATTCCAGATTTATTTAATTAACTGAATTTAAGTTCCCCAGCTGTCGTGGTAGGATTTAACTCACGTCTCTGGATCATTGGTCCAGGCCTCTGGATTACTAGCCCAGTGACAATACCACTATGCTACCATTCCCTGTGAGCGAATCCTCACTGAGCCACGCATGTCTAAACTAGGAAGTATATATTAGAATATTTAATTCAATGTAAAATCATGTACAGAAGACAAAATAAAGATGGGATTAAGAGAGACATAAGAGACAAAAAGAAAAAGTAAAAAAAATTATTTAATTTTTTTTTTCCAACAATACAGTAATTAAATTCTGAAGGAATGAGACTCCACACTTGTAAAAGTAAATTTTCAGAACCAGAGAAGTTGTTTGGCAGTAATTAAGACTTAACATGCCATTAAAAATTCATTTACAGCTGAATGCACCAGCCCTAACTTTTCCTGGCATGTTTAATCGGCACCTAGTGACCAAATACTGCAACTTCACGCCCTTCATGCATTATAATGTCAAATCTACTGGTGAGGTACCAGTGTAGGGAAGCTTGTGGGGGAGCAGGGAAAATCGGAAAGCAACTTCTAGATTTCCGTGTTTAACTGTGCTTGTGCGGACCCCAGCAGTTGTTGTCCAATTTCCTCTTTAATAATGGTGAGCACTGTGAGCCTCGCTGTTATGCCTACCACAAAAATCAGGGCCATAGGGATTTGTGAGAATGCTTCTACTATTCATTATTTAAAATTGGATTGTTATGCATTATAATCTGATTCATAATAAAGAGCTTATTAAATCAATTCCACTTACCTTATTTTTTAAAAGAAAGCATACAGTGCTCTTAATGCTTTCAAGTAAGTTTAATTATTTTCAGAATAAACTAAAACATAAAGAGTGTTGTCTATGAAGCTAGGCGCAGGAAATGATTGCCACAATCCTCAATGGTGCTCTGCATCTGCCCAGAGCATATGTTTATTACAGTTCCCTTTGAATGGGGTTCATTTTGCACACTACTTGTAAGGTTATGTTTATTGTTTCCATTTTTTGCCATTTAATTTTTCACAATTTGCAGTGTTTACATTAGAAATATTTTGGTTGCACTAAATCTAATTTCCATTTGCAATTTCTATTTTTCTTTCATTAAAAGTGAAGTAAAATTGAAGTACAATGAGATGTCATAAACAATGCAGAGTATTGTTCCATCATGATAGGGCAGCTTCAGTGTTATTTGGCAAATAGAGTGAATGCTTTATCACTGTTGAAGTAAAATAATAATGTTATTCTATTTAAATATTATTTAAAATTTATTATATATATAGATGTGGATAAATGAAATATATTTAAAATTGTCATCATACTCTTTCTGAACATTTTTGTTTAATCCCATTAAAAATATGTTGATTAAATGTATAGTTTTATAATTATATAAAGGTAATCATCCATATTTTCAGAAATTAATTTTCCTGTAAAACACACATCCTTACATAAATATTGATAAATAGCACATTATATAAAATAACAGATGCCAGGGACTGAGTCTAATGTCATATTACTTGAGAATAATGACATCATATGAACTCCTTGATTAATTATTGTCCTTAACTCACTCTCATATGTCAATTAATCCGTGTCTGAAAGCTCAAATGTCTGTAATTTATTTGTTTGATTCTGTTCTGCTAAATATAATACAGTCTTTTCTGTTTCCTCACTGATACAAACCTGGTTTGATACCTGACTTGTGTTAACTTAGTTGATCTTAACAGCACTTTGGAATAGTCTTCTACTTTAAAGGCTCTTTATAAATGCAATGGTTCTTGTTGTAGCTGGGACAACAGTAAAGACACTCTAATTGGTCTGAGTGCCTCTGCATAAGGGAAGAAAATCGGGCAGAGTTTCACTTCTGATCACGATTCAGCAGGGGTGTAGCCAAGCATATGCAGTGTGCACAGTTTTAAGGTCCCCGAGTGGATGGAAGCAGTCAGTGCCCACATGCAGCAAGACCTGGACAACATTCAGGCTTGGGCTGATAAGTGGCAAGTAACATTCGCGTCACACAAGTGCCAGGCAATGACTATCTCCAACAAGCGAGAATTTAACCACCGCCCCTCGACATTCAATGGCATTACCATAGCTGAATCCCCCACCATCAACATCCTGGGGGGTCACCAATGACCAGAAACTTAACTGGACCAGCCACATAAATACTGTGGCTACAATAGCAGGTCAGAGGCTAGATATTCTGCACCTCCTGACTCCCCAAAGCCTTTCCACCATCTGCAAGGCACGAGTCAGGAGTGTGATGGAATATTCTCAACTTGCTTGGATGAGTGCAGCTCCAACAACACTCAAGAAGCTCAACACCATCCAGGGCAAAGCAGCCCGCTTGATTGGCACCCCATCCTCCACCTTAAAACATGTCGGACTGAGTTGTTGTGATCTGGAATACACTGCCTGAAAGGGTGCTGGAAGCAGATTCAATCGTAACATTCAAAGGAGAATTGGATAAATAATTGAAGGGAAAACATTTACAGCGCTATGGGAAAAAAGCAGGGGAATGGGATTAATTGGATAGCTCTACCAAAGAGCCGGCACAGATACAATGGGTCAAACAGCCTCCTTCTGTGCTGTATCAGTCTATGATTCTTCAGAGCAGTACTGAGGGAATAATGCTTTGTGTCAGGTGCTGCCTTTTGGATGAGAGGTTAAACTGAATGCAAAACATCCCATGAAACTATTCAGAGTGTGGGAGTTCCTTGGTATCCTGGCCAACTTGTATCCCTCAATCAACACCACCAAAAAACAGATGAACTGGTCACTCATCTAATAATTGTTTGTGGGATTGCATAAATTACCATGGTAAAGCACTTGTGATACCCTGAGAATGTGAAAGTCGTTATGTAAATGCATGTTGGAGAACTAGGGGGCATAGTCTCAGGATAAGGGGTCGGCTATTTAAGACTGAGATGAGGAATTTCTTCACTCAGAGGGTTGTGAATCTTTGGAATTCTCTACCCCAGAGTGATGTGGATGCTCAGTCATTGAGTATATTCAAGGCTGAGATAGATTTTTGGGCTCTAGGGGAAATCAAGGGATATGGAGATTGGGCGGGAAAGTGGAGTTGAGGTCGATGATCAGCCATGATCCTATTGAATGGCGGAGCAGGCTCGAGGGGCCGTATGACCTACTCCTGCTCTTACTACTTATGTTCTTTCTTTGCTTTCTAAACACGTCACATAACACTTTCTAAACAGCTTTACAGAACGATTTAAATGAAAGTCCGATCGCGAATATTTTGCCTGTGAGGTGTCATTTCATTTAAATAAAAAAACACACCCAATACGAAAACCAACTCAATCCCATCATCATCATTAGTGGGAATGGCGATTGAAAACCTCGACCGACCCATAACTAAATCCCACCCGTGCAATAGAAACCTGTACATGGCAATATCCCGGATCATTGCAATCCTCCGCATTGTTTGCATTTGATTTCTCCAGTTTATCTGAGCACGATATGGAAAGTTTAACGACACTCTGCTAATTCTGCCATTCAGTGTCCAGGACCAAACGCGGAGGCAGCCGAGTCCCAGATCGCGCGCATGCGCTGCAGTCGGCTCCAGGATCCCGAGCTACTGGAAGATGCTCTGTGGCGTATTTGATGTTTGTGACAAACGCCATTGAGGAAAAATGTCCACGAAAGCGGAACAGTGTAAGTATGCAACTTGCACAACGGTCGCAGAGCACCCGCAGAAAGTAAGGGGCGTTAGTCGGAGACGGTGTAATTATGCAGTTGAAGCCGTCGCCCCCAAAAGCTAAGGGGCCTGGCCAGATGTGGCTCAAATACAACGCAAAACCTTAAAAAAAAAATGTACTATGCATTTAATAGCGACTATTTCAGAAAATTATGTGGATTTAGTTTTGTTCTACACGCGTATCTGGAAGGCAGAAAAAATAATTAGCACTGCAAGTCTTAATGTTACCACCCTCCCCTGATCTGTAACTGCTTTAGTTGCCAAGGTCAGCCCATTGGCAACAATGGGATGTAATGAGGGAAGCTGCATTAAGGTGGATGATTATAAACGCTTTTAGCTGTGTTGATTTTTCAAGCTCGACCCATAAACATGCCAGTTTCCCCACAAATTAGTGATCACTGAAGGGGAGTTAAAAGAAAGAGAGAATGTAGCCTGATTATTAAAATTAAGGAAATATTGTAAACACATACATGCAGCCAGTTATTATTTAAGCATTTAGGCAGCCAGTCCTCACGAGAGCTCTTGTTTTTAGGGTAACCTGCTGCTGCAGGTCTAACTTTTTCATGTTATTTTTGAAGTTATCATGGGTCATCACTGTAGCGTGCATTTACAATAATGTTCAGTATCGGTGACTGTTAAAAACCATGCTATAATGAAGGTGCAGTGTATATGGCTTTCATAAATTATGCACCTTTTATTTTTATAAAAATGAATAGTAAAGATAGGATAGCCAGCGTACAATGTGATAGAAATCTCAAGTGAAGCAGACCGCACAACTTGTGAGTGCCAAAGTCCCAAGTGTTTTATAATCAATGACACTGAAAGAGATAGTTACCTTGTCACTCTACTGACTATGGCATGTTTTGTGCATGGCAGATGTGGATATTCAAGTGAAATAAATTAATCCAGATGAGTGATTTTGCAGCCAAAAAACACCTGAAACTGCTCTGTAACATTATGTTGTCTTTGTGATTAGAATTTTTCTTGGAATATGATTTTTATCTCCATTAACATCTCCACGCTTCATAAAAGTTAAAAAAAATCATTCTTGGGATGTGGATGTTGCTGTCACCCATCCCCAGTTGTCCTTGAGGAAGTGGTAGTGGGCCGCCTTCTTGAACCAATGCATTCTGTGTGGTATAGGTACTCCTACAATGCTCCTGAGATCCAGAATTTTGACCCAGCAATGAAGGTGTGTGACTTGGAGGTGAACTTGGAGGTGGTGGTGTTCCCATGCACCCACTGCCCTTGTCCTTCTAGGTGGTGGAGATTGCGGGTTTGGGAGGTGCTTGTAGATAGGACACCTTGCAGCCATGGTATACCGGTGGTTGAGGGAGTGGATGTTTAAGCTAGTGGATGGGGTGCTGATCAAGTGGACTGATTTGTCCTGGATAGTGTTGTGCTTCTTGAGTGTTGTTGGAGCTGCACCCATCTAGGCAAGTGAAGATCATTCCATCACACTCCTGACTTGTGCAGTTTGCAGATGACACAAAGCTGGGTGGGCGTGTGTGCTGTGAGGAGGATGCCGAGAAACTCCAGTATGATTTGGACAGGTTGGGTGATTGGGCAGATGCAGTATAATGTGGATAAATGCGAGGTTATCCACTCTGGTGGCAAAAACAGGAAGGCAGATTATTATCTGAACGGCAATAGATTGGGAGAAGGGGAAATGCAATGAGACCTGGGTGTCCTTGTGCACCAGTCGCTGAAGGTAAGCATGCAGGTGCAGCAGGTGGTTAAGAAGGCAAATGGTATGCTGGCCTTCGTAGCGAGAGGGTTTGAGTACAGGAACAAGGATGTCTTGCTGCAGTTGCACAGGGCCTTGGTGAGACCACACCTTGAGTATTGTGTGCAGTTTTGGTCGCCTTATCTGAGGAAGGATGTTCTTGCCATGGAGGGAGTGCAGCGAAGATTCACCAGACTGTTACCTGGGATGGCAGGAATGACGTATGAGGAGAGATTGGGTCAATTAGGCTTATATTCGCTAGAGTTTAGAAGAATGAGAGGTGATCTCATTGAAACTTATAAAATTCTAACAGTCCAAAGATGTGCGGGTTAGGTTGATTGGCTATGATAAATTGACCCTTAGTGTTAGGGGGATTAAATACGTGGGGTTACGGGGATAGGGTGGGATATGTGTTGGTGTAGGGGTGACGGGGATCGGGTGGGATATGCGTCGGTGCAGGCTCGATGGGCCGAAATGGCCTCTATCTGCGCTGTGGGGTTTCTGTGATTCTGTGACTAGAGAGACTAGATGCAGGAAGGATGTTCCTGATGGCGGGGGAGTCCAGAACCAGGGGTCACAGTCTAAAGATAAGGGGTAAGCCATTTAGGACAGAGATGAGGGGGATTTTCTTCACCCAGAGTGGTGTGAACCTGTGGAATTCTCTACCACAAAAGGCAGTTGAGGCCAATTCATTAAATATATTCAAGAAGGAGTTAGATATATTTCTTAAGGCTAAAGGGATCAAGGGATTTGGGGAGAAAGCAGGGATAGGGTACTGAGTTTGGATGATCAGCCATGATCTCATTGAATGGTGGAGCAGGCCCGAGGGGCCGAATGGCCTGCTCCTATCTTCTATGTTTTTATGTTTCTATGCCTTGTAGGTGGTAGAGAGGTTTTGGGGTGTCAGGAGGTGAGCCACTCAATGCAGAATACCCAGCCCCTGACCTCCTCTTGTAACTATGGCATATATGGTACAGTTGGGTTTCTAGTCAATGGTTACTGCCACCCCTTCCCCCTGCCAGGATGTTGATGATGGGGCAATTGCCATTGGTAATGCCGATGCATGTGAAGGGGAGGTGGTTCTCTCTTGTTGGAGATGGCCATTGCCTGGCACATGTGTGAATGTTACTTTCCAATTATCAGCCCAAGCCTGGATGTTGTCCAGGTCTTGCTGCATACGGGCACAGATTGCTTCATTATCTGAGGAATTGTGAATGGAGCTGAACACTGTGCAATCATTAGCTAACATCTCCACTTCTGACCTTATGATGGAGGGAAGGCCATTGGTGAAGCAGCTGAAGATGGTTGGGCCTAGGACACTGCCCTGAGGAACTCCTGCAGCGATATCCTGGGGCTGTGATGATTGGCCTCCAAGGACCACAACCATCTTCCTTTGTGCAAGGTATGACTCTGGCCACTGGAGAGATTTCCCCCTGATCCCACTGACTTCAGTTTTATTGGATCCTGGGTGCTACACTCTGTCCTTGACATCAAGGCAGCATTTGACTATCACCCTCACCTCACCTCTGGAATTCAGCTCTTGTGTCCATGTTTGGACCAAGGCTGCAATGAGGTCTGGAGCCGAGTGGTTCTGGCGGAACCCAAACTGAGTATCGGTGAGTAGGTTATAGCCACATGAAAGCACTGCTGACAACTCCTTCCAGCACCTTTCTGATGATTGGGAGTAGGCTGATGGATGGTAATTTGCCAGGTTGGATTTGACCTGCTTTTATTGGCCAGGACCCGAGTAGACAATTTTCCACATTGTCAGGTAGATGCCGTTGTTGTAGCTGCTAGAACTGCTAAGTTAAGGGTTAATTTTTGAGGTTAATATAGTCGGGGCCTGTAGCCTTTGCTGTGTCCTGTATATTTTTAGTAATTTGTGGGGAAATTACCTTGCAGGATAGTTGCCAAAACAGTGAATGTTATGTGACAGCCAGTATTGCAAGGAAATATAGACACTTTTATAATGAGAAGTCCCATAGACAAGTTGACAGGAGTTTTAAATAGAACACACACGCAACATACCAAATTTGCAATATAGACAGATATCTCAACATAAAAATCCACAGTGTGACATGAGTGATTTGTGCCATATGTTTTGATTCTGCTGTATTGTTATTTGCTTACTCATCTTGCGATTATATTTTCATGGCAAAACGTAAGAGCTGAAGCTTTGGGAACTGAGGTATGGTTATGTGACTTTTAGTGCTGTGATGTCTTGTTGAAAAGATCATGCTATCTCTAGTACATTATACCATTCAAAATAGTTAATTCTTTTGCTGTATGTTTTAAACAACTCAAGTACTGTATATTTATGTACATATTTGAATGTATTTGCCCTTATGACAATCTCTTTAAAGTGGTAATTAACAACTTACATATACACCCACACACATACGCACTTGTGCGTAACTGCATTGTTTGGCATGGTACTGAGCCATGGAGACAAGGAAGGCCCTTGGTTCAAACCCAGTCTTGACTGAGTTAGCAGATCTCACCTGTAGGGTGCTACAATAGCTTCACCATCACTGGGCTAAAGAAGGGAGAAATCAGGCAGGGTTCCCATTCTTGCTTGTTATCCATTGACTCATTGTGGGAGAAGCATGAATTTGGACATGGTCAAGGACTGTGATGGCTTCATTGTTGAATATCATGTTGATACTCACTGTCTAGTCTCTCATGTAAAGTATAGTCATTTGGGTAAGTTACTGGAGGACTGTGTTCCTGCAGCCATAATCCAGGATGTGTCAGGAAAGGAAGAGATTAAAAAGTGGGAAGAAAATAAGAATGCTGTAAATCATATTTGTCTGAAACAGTTCTTACACATTTTTGAAATACTTTGTAGCCAGAAATATTTATTAAAACAACTGACATTTTCCAAAATTCTCACTTATTCAGTTGCATCTAAGGTCCGTTATTTACAAGAGTACCACAATCGTGTTCTTCATAACATTTATCCTGTACCATCTGGAACTGATATAGCAAATACACTGAAGTACTTTTCACAGACATTATTAAGGTAAGCCTTGATTTTTATTTCTACTTGTAACTGAAAAAATTGGCTACATAGATATTTTATAAAGTGGGATAGGGCACTGACATTTAGTATTTTCATTCTCTATCTATAAATCATCAAGCAAAATGATTTTTAATTTTATTCAGAAGGAAATTTCAGGCAGCAATAGTTGTATTTAATACAATAGCTAGTCCCCTAGCAGTAAGTGAATTTTATAATTTAATGTAACCAGTAAAACAGTTACTGATATGGATACTTCTTCCTGTTCGTAGCCATTCACTGCTTTGGAAAGATCTTTGTTGTCAGATGATGATATTGCACTCTTTGGCTACTGCTGGCTGAAATACATGAGAAAATAGAAATGGGATGAAATCATGCCACAACCGTGAGCCATGGAGACAAGGAAGGCCTTTGTTAAAATAGTCGACAAAGGGATTTCGTATGAATGCGTTAATACGTTGGTATGCTAATACCGCATTAGTGCACTTTCACTCTGTCAGTTTTTCATGTGCTTCAGCCAGTTAAAAGGGTTGAGGCATCATTATCTGGTCACAAACAAATTAAATTAACAATCTCGCCAAAACAGTTAATAGCTGTTGCAGGCAAGTAAAACCCATCAAATCTTAAAATGTGGGTTTACTGTGTATAAGAAATACTAAAAACAGACTCATGGAAGTAAGTTGTGTAGATTAAATATAAAGTATTACACTGTAATTTTTGTTTAAAATTTTTATGGGATAGCTAGGCCTTTCACAACCTGGAGACAGCAAACAGTTCTAGGATCTCAGTTAGGAGCTCTTTAAAATGTATTATGGTAGCAAAGTAACACATGAAACAAAGCCTGGAAAGAAAATCACACTTAAAAATGTTAGAGAGTAGGGTGCTAACGGGGCAAAAAGCAACTAGCGCCCGGACGTGGTGCCGCCAACGCCTCCCACGAAATTCAGCGGGAGGTTGGGGGCCGCGGTAACCGTTGGAGCCCCGTGGCACTGTGCCGCCGGTGATACGTCATCGCCGTGTGCAGCGCCCCACTCGCACCCCGGCCGCAATCTTCGGTATCGCCCCCTGACTTACCGCTGGACGCTATGTCCGATGGGGTCAGGGGGGCCTACTTGCGGCTGGGGCGGCGCTAATTAAAAGTGAGGTGCCGGGCGCCCATTTTTGTTGCTGGCTGCCTGCCAGCACCTGCCCCCTCTGCCATCCCCGACCTCCTCTACAGCCGCCCCCCCCCCCCGCCCCGCGGAGTGCTGGCTGCGCTCCGTGAGCCTGGCACGTCTCTTGAGTGCCGGGCTCTTTTGCCGGCACTCTGTTCCCTGGTGGCCCAGCTGGGCCCCGGGTCGCGCTGCGCAAGGCCCCTCCCCTTTAAGAAGGGGAGGAAGGCCTGTAGTACCGTGGCACATAGAGCTGCGATATTCCCTCGCAGCACCCCAAGAGGGAGGCGGGGCGCTTCCAATAGCGCCCTGCTTCCCTCTTGGGGTGCTACCGATGAACTTCGGCCACAGGGGTGCTAATTTTTTCGGGACGCTAAAAGTAGCGGCCCGGCGAAGTTATCGCCCCAAAGGGGGTGCGACTCAATTTTTCCTCCTAGATGTCCTTATGGCAAATAACATTTGAATAGGATTTGGGTGCACTACCAGTGTTAGAAAGTTATGTGATGGAGACTCTTTTCAAGGAGGGACAATTGATATGGAAGTCTCTCCAGGCTGCTGTTATACATTTTATAGTTAGTAATTACACAACAGTATTAGTAGAAGTTTGGGAACAGATTTTACCCTTTCATGGTAAATGGTACGTGGCATGAGGGGATGGGTGGGGAAATTTAAAAAGTTACCCATAACTCAAAAATGAGGACCAAAATAATAATGAAAAAGTATTTTTTGTAGTATTGGTGATGGAGAACTGCGAACTAGGGGGCACATGATTTGCCACTGCTTTCACTTCTGTTTTATGGCTTGAAGCCAAATCTCGGCAAGTAGGCGGAGTCTTCTGATTCTGATCGCTGTTATAGGCCCTTAGTGAGTTGAGTTTGGACTGCCTCCATCCAGTCTCTAGTGGATACATGGCAGTCAATCAAAATAAGAAAAAAAAATCCTTTTAACTAGGAAGAAATTGTTGGAATTAGGCAACGTTGGAGAAATCAGAAGGCTGTAATAGAGGGTGCAGTTCAGAAGCTGGACTTTGGACACCTTGTTGGTTTAGTGTGGGAGAAGCTTTACATTGCATCTCTCCTGTGCTTTATCTGGCATGGGAGCGCTTGATGTTGATACTAGATGCAGAGTGGAAGATGTTGTATTTCCTGGTACTGTCAGCTCTAGACTTGATTAGCAGCCAAGAGCATAAATTATTTTAAAGAAATTGGGGGCAAAAAAGAAAATGAATTTATAGCCGTTGCCATTACTATAGTGGTGATAAGTAAAATACAAAGATGATGCCTTTTGTTAGACAAATCCTGGAGGTACAGTAATTGACAGTTTTTATGCCAGATTAGAAAAAAAGAACCATTTTATGTACTGTTCTTTAAAGTCAATCCCCAATCCAAATCAAAACATTTTCAATTCTAGAGCAACAATGTAAATTAAACATAAAACTTATAATGCAAATTAAGAAAAATTCTAAACACAAACCTTCAAATTTACTGTTGGATAAATGTTCCTTCCAATAAACTGTTGCATTCTTTATGTTGTCATTTGCTGAATCACGGCCAGGCTCTTCACATAGTTTGCACAGCTCAAGGCGTCTTCTGTACAACAGATAACTTGGAAAAATAGGGCCATGTAAATTTGACAATGGAACAGATGGTATAAATTTAGGATTTAGCACTTTTATAAGAACATAAGAAATAGGAGCAGGAGTCGGCCGTTCGGCCCTTCGAGCCTGCGCCACCATTCAATAAGATCTTGGCTGATCTTCAACCTCAACTCCATATTTATATATATTTGATCACCATACTCCTTTGGTGTGAGAATTTAACATTGCATGGCCCCATAGATTTTACATTTTTATATTAGAATTATCCATTATTATATTAATAACATAAAAGTGGTCCTTGAAATGCAATGTCACAATAAGGTGGGATGACTCACCAGGGGGGTTTGAATTCATAACCAATGATCTTATAGTCAGAGTGCAGGTTGGACCCCGGTAATCCGGCACCCTCGGGACCAGGATAGTGCCGGACCATTGAAAATTCCGAACCACTGAAGGTGTTGAAAGTCACCACAAACACCGCCAGCACCTGCTCCTCCTCTTCCTGCTGCTGCCCTCCCTGTGCTGCCGCCGCCCACGGGCTGCTCGGGCTCCATCGCTCCGCCGAGCCGTCGGTGATGCTGCGCGGTCCAGGCGCTGATCCTGACCCGGCGGCGGTCCCGGGACCCGAGCCGGACCCATCCCAGGGAGGGAATGTGACAGCAGGACCTTCCTCGTGCCGGACCACTGAAGGTGCCGGATTACCGGGGTTCAACCTGTACAAAATTATTTTTTATTATTATTAAACTTAAGACTGCCTATAACTCTGTACAACTTTGCAACCATTGGGTTATGTACATCCATTCTGGAAATAAAAGCATATAATGTTGACTCTTGGTATCCTATTACTGAGATCTAGAAATCCTGAGTTCAGCTAATTATACCTATTGCAAGTGAAGCCTAGGTTGCATTATATCAACCCTTGATATAAAGTTATCTGGGTTTAGGAACTGTGTTGAAGGAGTTACCCGTAAATGCATACATACGTAAAACATTCCAATCAGCTTTTCTGTCAATTTACCAAATGTAAAGTTGTGTTTTTTGATAAACGTGTTCAATTGAGTTTTAGTATTTAAATTAATATTTAATATGTTGATTAAAACCTATTTTAGAGGTTCATTATTTTAATGACTGAAATGCTGAAATAGAATTTTTTTTAACAATTGAGCTATAGAGTTCTGTTATATCAGGGGTTTAATCTAACAAGTACATTCATTAAATGACTCTACAGTGCTTGGAAGTATAGAGATGTGTTTATTATCTAATATTACATTGCTGATTTTGTAAAAAGTATGAGGGCAAAAAGTTGTGCATTAACCATTTTAAATACAGAATTTCCTTTGCAGCTTTCAAAATGTGTTTGTAATCACACAAGCTTCTGATACTTTCTAAAATTAATATTTTCTTGCATGCAACTGCTTCCATGTTCATATAATGTTAACGGATGACTTCAAACCCCAGTAAAGTTGTAAAACTGTTCATAAAATAATTTGTCCATATGAAACAGGATAGACAAACTAACTGGTGTGATACCTTTTATTGGGCCAACAATTTAGATTAAGGGTTGCCAGACTGATAAAAGCTTGACTAATGTATGATAACAAAAGCAGATATTTAAAGTTTCATTATACACCTTTTTAAGTTAATGATCCTGATTCTTGTATGTTTTAACTTGTGTGTTGGTCCAATTAAAAGGTACTGCATTTGTCTCCTTGAAAGCAATTCATAAATCATTATTGAAGAGAGACAAAATGCTGTACTGGAAAGCATCAAGCCCAGGAGGTTGAATCTCAAAATGTGACATGAAAATTCTTATGTTTGGTATATGTGACCTTGGCTACACCTACTACTAAGAATTTGCTGTGGACTTTTGAGAGACTCCTGCAATGTTTTGCACTTCAGATGTTCATCGCTGTATTTAAAATCTCAGAGCATTTTACTTACCAATCATGCACAACTTTTTGTCTTATTATCACTGTACTTAAATAATGCGGTCACATTTAGAGAGAACAAAATAGTGTTTGTATTACAGAAAATAAAAAAGAACCTTTTATTTCAGTAAATCTTATGGAACAATCAATAGCATACATAAACTACCATTACCATTAGTTCATAAACATATGCTATCAGTCATTGATCTTTAGTATATATTCTTTTATGACTCCTACAAACGTAGTTTAGTTACATCTTAGAATTCTATATTTTTTTACTAAATCACATATCTGTTAAAATTCATTACCCTTAATGATACTGTCACAGTATCATAATTTACATACAGACATTATTTTGGTGTGATAAACATGTGCTGTTTAGAGATTTACATATCAAACACACATGTTTATTCTTCTCCTTAAACATGTTTCATAGGTGCCACCCCCTTGTGAATGAATTATTTTGGGACAGAGACTTGTATAGCTACTGAGCACATATTTAGTGAAGGTAAAAGATACCAATAGTGACTAAATGATGTTTTCATAAATCTTTTGTAGTGAAGTTCATAAATTAAAGCTTTTTTTATGTGTTACCCTTGTAGTTGAAGTCATTGGAAAAATAGGTGTAGTGCCATAAATCCATTCTTCTTTATTTTTTCAATTTTGTTTCCTCCCCGGGTTGTCCAGTGGTTGGGCTGAGTGGGCAGGTAAACTGGTCCCAGGTCTTTTGTAATGCTGTTCTTGATCCAAAGGTGAGGAGAGCACCCTGAGGTGACTCATCCGCTGACTCACTCCTCCTTCCCCATGTGGAAGTGCTTGGCCTTCCCAGCCATATTTCCTTACTGAGATCAGGAACTCAACATGTGAATAATCATAGGCACAAACCCAATTTCTCCTACTCTATAACACAGTGAATTGAATTATCAGTGTGCAGTCCCATTGTGTTGCACATTGAAGATTTTGAGTTTGCTTTCTAGTGTACAATATGAGATATCTCTTTGATTTATAGTCATTAAAAATGGAGGTATAGAACTACAGCATCTGTTTTGCAGCATCTGATTATTCCTGAAAACGTTACTGAGCAGCTGCAGATGTACAAACACTGCTACAGATGGGCAGTACCCTCCAGTTAGGTGCACAGTGAGCAGAGTTGAGTGACTTTCCAACAGAAAAGAACTGAAAATTGGTGGATAGATCACCATGGGTCACTCTCATGCGCCTGGTTACAGAGCAGCGGAAGTCTGAAAGCAGGTTGTTTGCTTTGAGGTATGAGGGGAAGAGAAATGGATAGAATAACTAAAAGTATAGGCTTAGCCAGAGAAGCTACTCTTGGTTTATCAGGAGTAGCAAAGCACTTTATGATGGTGGCAGCAGTGAAATTATTAATAATTAACAGTGAATTTAACAGCAAGTAACCAATTAATGCAGATAAAAACAGCGTAGCAGTATGGATGATTTAATTTCAATTGTTTGGTTTAAGGATAAAAAATGATAAGCATATCAATATCATTTTGTTTCAGGGCAAGTGTATTAAAAACCTTTCCTGAAAAATGTAGCAGAGTAAATTAATGAATTTTTTTTGCATCAGGTGAACATTTAGGACTTAGTTAATAATCTAGTTATGTAGACTAGAAGACTTCAGCGAGATTCATCACACCCAAATTACCTTGAACTCTACTTTAAAAACCAGCTATGCCTACTTGCTGTTGTATAAACTGCTGTTCTCAAATACAACTCCTTCTGCATTCTTTAGGTAATTATATTGCCTTTTATTTGATTTTCATATAAGAAACTTTACATGGAGGTGGCACCTAAAACATGTCATTATATTTATTTGCTCCTTCTTACCAGATAGCACATAGGATGCAATAATTAAGTAATTTTGATTCCATTCCAAATGTGCATATCAGAATGTTACTGCAGTATATTCATAACATAATTGATTTTCTTTATTTTTTTGGGATTGGATCCTATGTGCTCTTTTGATCTGGTATTTTATTATGTTGTCTGTAGTGTCATTTTAATGTAATGTGCTGTTCTTTGTGTCTTTGTTGTCTCTTTTTTTTCTTTGTTCCAAAACAGCATTTTGTCCCGCATAGGGAGGAAGGACAACCAGGATGGCTCCAATTTGACAGTGCCCATGACTATGTGTCTTTTTCCTGTGCCATTCCCACTCACCCCATCCCTAAGACCACAAGTCAGTTCCATCAACCCTACTGTTACTCGCTCCCTCCTTTACAGCGTCCTCCGTGATGCTCCCTCTGAGCGTAATCAGCAAAGTCGTGATGCACAGCTTTCAGAATACCCTTCATTGGACTATCAAGGCCTCTATGTGACACTGGTGACCCTGCTTGACCTGGTTCCTTTGCTACAACACGGCCAACACGGTAAGCGGTGGTCGCTATATAAGTGGGAATTCCTTTTGGGAAAATACCAGTTTTATATCTCCATTTCTGATATTTGGGCTTTCCGAGCATTTTACACAGCTTTATTTTCAAAATTCCCCTACGGTTTAGATACAGGTATTATAGGTTCAGACCACTGAAAGTCAGGCAGCAAAATCAATAGTTTTGCAGCAAATAAATCTCTCCTTTCATGAAGGAAAAGAAATCTCTAAATCAAGCCGTGGATGTGTTATTCATTGCTTATCACTTACATGCATGTGTGCATTTATATGCAACTGGATTCTGGAAAGTGTGAGCATCAAAATATTCAATAAAACTTTGCAGGGATTTGGAACAATAATTAAAAGCTAAAATATCTGTGCAATATTCAGTAATAGTAATTAGTATTGATCTGTGTCAATGTTTGTAGTGCACAGCAACTGTAACTACAAAGGAAAACCAATGTATTTTATAATTCTGTTTTAACTTTCAATATTTCTATTCCTTAATTTGAAAAAAGAATGTACTATTTACATAGGATTTTATGACACTGAATGTGACAGTGTTGGTTGTACCCGTACCAAAATATAAGCTGCAAAACACATTGGGCCGTATTTTCCGATCGGATGCTTCCTGCCTGCGGAAGCCTCCGATCTGGAAAAAATCTACGGACTTACCTGAGGGCTCTTGAGGTGCGTACCCTTCCGCTCCTGGGCCTCTCCAACTCGAAATGTGCAGGGCCCACGTATCTCAGAGGTGCATGCGGTTCGCAAGCGTCCCTGGGATCACGTGGACCATGGGGAGCCAATCAAAGAAGGGAATCTCCTTTCATACACTTGACAGATAAACCTGTCAAATATATGAATGAAAATCAATGAAAAAACATAGTAAAACTTTAAATAAATTTTAAAAAACATCACCTTTTTAAAATTAGTTGAAATTACAATAAATTAAATATTTTAAACAAAAGTTTAATTTTTTGAAAAAAAATTGAAGTTTTTTTTACGAGGCTAAAAATAAACTTACATTTTTTAAAGTATTTTTAAATGAGAAGTGACTGAATTTTTTTTATTTTTTTTCAACTCTTATCCTGGTAAAAGCAGGCCTTACGCCTCTTTTTACCAGGCGTAAGATTTCTAAGGGTTTTCTGCGGGCGGAGGTTATCCAGAAAGCGGAACTCTTCCCCCCCGTAGAGGCCCTTCTCCAGGGCAGGCGTCCGATCTGTCAAGAGCATTTCCGATGTCCCTACAGGTGGGTACACAGTGCGTACACACCCGTAGGGATTGGAATATCCAGGCCATTGTTTACTCATTGTTTCTAGGCCAAAAACTTTCACTTCCCATTTTAATTTAAATTTTGAATTGATTCTGTTCGTTAGCAAATGATTTATAAATTATTGCTTTATCCACTTGGGACTTTCTTTTTTTAAAGGTATTTTCTTGCATTTTACATTCTGTGTCTCCCTTTGCTGCACACCATCCACAGCGTGTGTCTGTGTGTGTCGACAAGTGGTGCTCGGAAGCCACCTACAAGATTGCTGAAAGTATTCTTGGGTGAATTTCCCTTTGATGTGCCTTCATTCCTCCCTTTGGGGAATTGTGTGACCTCTGCTTGGTATCTGACCTCCCCGTGATGGCTGAGATCAGATCAATAACTCCCCATGTTGGAGATTGCTCATACAAGCTCCCATCCAACCATTCCATATCACAAATATAAGAATTAGGAGCAGGAGTCGGCCATACAGCCCCTCGAGCCTGCTCCGCCATTCAATAAGATCATGGTTGATCATCGACATCAACTCCACTTTCCCGCCCGATTTCCATATCCCTTGATTCCACTAGAGTCCAAAATATATGCTGTTGATGTCCGACAGGAGGAGTTTTACTGAATGTTGCCACACCAGCTGCTATTTATTTTAATGTGCTAAAGTCCGTGCCAGTTTATGGCAGCACAGAGTGAGATTCTTTCCCTAATGTCAGTGGAGTGCATTTGCTTCACTCCTGATTGAAATGTTAATAGTTTACAGCGGGAGCCTTTGAACTAGAGAATAATTTTGATAGAAAGCAGAAACTTCAGAAGCATGTTGAACATTAAAGTAAAGACTTTACACAAACGGCATTTAGTTCTGCCGATAGCTGTGCCTATAGTCTTCGATGTAATTTCTGACAGCAGTCTATATTCAACCAGTTGGAGGCATGCTTTTTAACAACCTGTCTCCAACTGAGGTGAGATACCATGTTGTTGTGAGGAGCCACAATTGGCAAACCCTGAATGAAAAGTACTAAAATTAATTGTGCATGTGTTTGCCAGATTTGGATGTCAGCCAGTGCTGTGACTTCAACCCATAATCAACTTACTAAGATGTTAACATTTAAATTCATTTGATAAAGCAATAGTTTATCTAAGGTATTTGCATTGTTTAGGGTTCTTTTTGTGATATGGTACCAAAGATGGATGCATATTGTTCACACCATGGGCCAGATTTTGCTGTGAGTGGCACCATGCATTAGACTTGCCTGTAGATTTTCTATGGGGTTTTGCATGGCAAGTTGCTGTCAGTGGGACATCCAAACAGTGCGGCGCCCTCTACAGGGCATCTCATTAACCAATCAGATTGAAGAATCGTTAATAACAACGCAGAGTCTGAACCAGGAAGTGTAAGCTAGAATAGTGAATTCAAGGTCAAATCAGGTGCAGAAAAAAAATAAAGGCTAGGGGGGAAAAATTGAGTCGCGCCCCCTTAGGGGCGCTAACTTCGCCAGGGTGCTACTTTTAGCTCCCCGAAAAAATTAGCGCCCCCGCAGCCGAAATTGAGTGGTAGCGCCTCTTGGGGCACTGCGAGGGAATATTGTGGTGCTACATGGCGCTGCGGCACATCGCGCCGCGGTATTACAGGCCTTCCTCCCCTTCTTAAAGGGGAGGGGCCTTGTGCTGCGCGGTCCGGGGCCCAGCTGGGCCACCAGGGATCAGAGAGCTGGCAAAAGAGCCCGGCACTCGAGAAGTGCTGGGCTCACGGAGTGCTGCCGGCACTCCGCGGGGGGGGGGGGGGGCGGGGGGGCTTCACAGAAGGTTGGGGACAGCAAAGCGGGCAGGTATGGGCAGGCGGCCAGCAACAAAAATGGTCGCCCGGCACCTCGCCTTTAATTAGCGCTGCCCTAGCCGCAGGTAGGCCCCCCTGACCCTGTCGGACATGGTGTCCGGCGGTAAGTCGGGGAGCTACCGAAGATCGCTGCCAGGGCGCTGCGCACGGCGATGACGTCATCGCCGGCAGTGCCACGTGGCGCTAACGGATACCGCCGCCGCCAACCTTCCGCTGAATTTCGCGGGAGGTGTTGGCGGCGCCACGTCCAGGCGCTAGTTGCTTTGCGCCCTCGGGAGCCGGGTTGGCAATTTACATATGTGAATGAGGCCAGAAGCCTCTACTTTAACCTGCTTTGCAGGTTTTACTGCAGGCGGCTGGGGATCCCGGGGCTCGGGATTCCCGGTGGTGCAAAGAGGCGGCCTCAGCCTCGGGGAGCAATGCTTGTGTGCTGGGAGGAGCAGGAAAGCTTCCTCCCAGTCCCCCAAGCTCCCCACCATCAGCCCGCACTCCCTGGGGATCTGACCCCCAACCAACTCCCCCAGCATCCTGGGCCCAGCACCTGCCTCATCCTGCGACCTCCTGTTCCGCATTCCCCGCCTGACTGGAAGCCAGCCTGTCAATCAGGCTGAGTTCCGGGCGCGGAACCTGCCTCTGGCATCACATGCACGCGGAAACTCCACAGCGTGCTGGGAATCCCGACCTTCCGGTGGGACCCGGTAAAATCCAGCCCAAAGAGAGGGAAAGAAAGATTGGATTAAAAGAGAGAGAGAAAAAAGAGACAGAAAGAGAAGGTAAAAAAAAAAGCTTTTTAAAAAAAAAAAAAAAAATCTCCAATAATTAAAAGCTGAAGGAATGAAACTCGACATTTGTGAAATTTAATTTTCAGTGCCAGAGAGTTTGTTTGGCAGTAATTAAGACTTATCACAGTGTTAAAAGGGTAATTAGGCTGGAATGAACAAGCCCTAACTTTCTGGGGCGAGTTTAGTCCGTATCTATGATGTTAGTGCAGAACTTCATGCCATTTAATTCATCTGAACGGGGAGCCAGATGGCAAGATGCTGTTTATGCGCAGCTTACGGAGGAGCAGCACATCTCAGACAAAACTGCCAGATTTCCACGCTGTCCGATTTGCGCATAAATAACAGTGAGCGCTGTTAGCCTCACTGTTGTTTTTACAGCAAAATCTGGGCCATTGTTTCGCTGAGTGACTTTGCCCCTGACCCAAGCATATAATTCCAATATACCAAATCCATTCACTTAACTCCTTACATCGCATTCCTGATCAAAGAACAATGCTTCCATGCTTCAGATACAAATGTCCTCCAATTAATTATTTCATTATTCAGTACACAAGTTTTTGTCAGTCTTGCATGTTGGTACACACTAACAACCTCTTCTACAAGATCACATTTTGAATTGTGAAATGTTTGGAGTTAGACACAGTTGCACTACGAGTGGCTAAGATACCAATATATATGGCAAATTAATATTGGAATCCTGATCCAAACTTGTGTGTTTTTTCTGGCAAATTGCTGTGTTTATTAGGATTGCTTTGTATTTATTTTTGTTTCTTTTCTTTTAAACAGACTTGGGACAGTCCATATTTTATACGACAACATGCTTGCTGCCATTCCTCAGTGATGATATTCTGAGTACTTTACCTTACACCATGATTTCCACTTTAGCAACGTTCCCTCCATTTCTTCACAAGGATATCATTGAATATCTGAGCACATCTTTCCTCCCAATGGCAATATGTAAGTTTTTTTTCAGCGTCTTGGAAACATACACTTGCAAATGTTACACTATCTTTTTCTTCCTCTTCCATTTGTTTCTATGTATCAGTGTGGTTTTCTTGGTGTTAACACTTGGCTAATTTTTCTTTGTGTCAGTTGCATAAATGGAAAGATGAGAGCCTGCTACAGTTGGAGCGTGTTAACTTTTATGAATATCTTTTCTTATTCTGTTCTGTTTCAGTGTAACGAATGGCATTTCTAGTATACTTTTGATGTGTTTTGCTGACTTTGTGGGGTTTTTTAATCTGACTAGTTCACCTCCCATAGCATTGCTTGTGGATGGGAGCAGGAGGCTAGGCTCAGGGTGAGAGAGGGAACAAGCTGGGCTGAGAGAGAGTGGGGAGAACAGTGCTGGGGCTGAGATGGAGGAGGCAAACTGAGGCTTGGACCGAGGAAAATGTTTTATTTATGTAGGATAGATTGATTCATTTACAGCCTAGTAATGGGAGCAGAAAAAGCTCATTTTTCTGCAAGTTAAATTTAATTTAAAATCTTAAATGTGCAACATGTAAGATACAACATTCTTCTGCCACATCAATCTAATTGGACCTTGAACTCTCTGGGCATGTATAAACAATAACAGTAGTTTATCTTTTGTAAAATGTTATTGCAGCATCCTTATAGGCTGCTTATATCTGGAGCAAAAATCCACTTCGATTTCTAACACAGTCAGTGCATTTCTTGTCGTTTGGCTGAATTACTCCAGTTTCCTCCCACCATTACTGAAATGTTGGGTTTCCATAGTTTAAATAAACTCACAAAACCCTCCTAACTGACCTGACGTGGTGATACAGGGCTGGATCCAGTGTCTTGTGGCACAGTTGTCCAATGCACGGAAGGCACAGTTGTGGCATGGCTTCATTGGTGCTCCCTCTCTTTGAGGAGTTCGAGCTGGAGTGGCACTCACAGTTGTTGCACTTCAAACTCGACAGAATTTGTGCCCATGCCAATCCCGCCCATCCATCACATCAAAGAGGGCAGCTGGTCCTAGGCCAGGAGGGAGTGGAGAGGCTGGGGCTGGGTGGGAATGGAGTGGGTGAATGCTGAGGCAAGTGCTGGGGCTAGGTGTAAACAGAGATGTAGTGGCTCCGGCCAAGAGGGTGTGGAGACGCTAAGGCCTGGGGCTGCAGAATGAGATTGGGACAATCATGAGACTCCGTTTTTGTAAATAAATATCAATATTATAAATCACTTTTCAGTTGAAAGTTTGATATTTACCAAATGCTCTCTCTAGTGGGTTCATCTAAGCGAGAAGGTGTTCCACCTTATGTGAATTATTCTGCATCTTCAATGCTGATGATTGCTATGCAGTATACAACAAATCCAGGTAGGTGCAAAACAATGTATAAACCCTTGAGGATGAATATAAACTAGTTGTGGCATGGTATATTGAATATCAAATATTTTTAGTGATTGAGAACTATGTTAACATTATAGCTGATATAAATTTGGAAATAAAGTTGACCGTTGGGATTTTTCTCTCTTGTAATTTATTGGCATTTTAATAAAATAATACCACCTTCTCAACCCACCTGCAATATCGTAACATGTGCATATTGGTTGCAACATTTTACAAAATAACTTAACTGTTCAATGTTAAAAGGTAAGTATCTAAAATATAGACATTAAAAATGCTTATTAATCGATAATTGCTGTGAATTTTCAGTGTGGGACCCAGTAGGTAAATTGATAATTTTTCCTCATTTGATGCGTGGTTTGGAAGAGCTAATATCACCATTTTATTCATCTACAGATTAATATAAGTTTTGCGTGAGTTGAGGGTTGCATCGTTGTGTCACTGGCAGTGAAAGTTGTGCCGGTTTGGGATTAGCCCTAGCAGACAGCGGCATGCCCCTAGGGCATTGATGCTGTTCGCAGTCTTTGTGCATTCCAGATTGCTTCCCAAAAATGATTGATTTGTGGGCAGGACCAGAACATACGTGTACTTCTAATATTATTGTTACGACTTCAATAACAACAATCTCTTCGCCCCACCAATGGCAGCCGTGTCTTCAGCAGCCTGAGCCCTAAACTCTGGGATTACCTCCCTAAAACTCTCCAGTTCCTCTCCTCCTTTAAGACCCTCTTTAAAACATACCCCTTTGGTCAAGCTTTTATTCACCCTTTCTAATATTTGGTGCTATATCCGTTTTTGTCTTCTTGCGCTTTTGAGAAGTGCCTTGCCAAATCGTTCCAAGTTAAAGGTGCGATATAAAAGCGAGTTGTTACTCATTGCTGAAAGGACAAGTTCTCACCCTTATGAAGAAGCTGGCCAAGTCTGGCGATGCCCTTCTCTTGCCAGGCTCTGATTCCATTTGTCACTAGTGTACCTGAGCGTTCTTTTATGTAGAAGATTGAGAAGGGGACAAACGGACATAGCAGAATCTTCAGTTGTGTACATGCCTCCTTCCAGATTGATAGCATTAGTGCAAAATTTGATCTTCCTGAAATAAACTAAGACTATAATCGGAATGCTTTTCCTTAGCCTGTTTCAGGATGATCAAATTCTGGCATCTTTATACATTTTTAAAGTGAAATGATAGAAACTGGATAACATATTGGATTGACACATCATCGTTTCACTTCTGCGGCCTCAGTTGAAACCCAGTTCACGTTGATAAAGAAAGGTCACCTCGTTCTGTTAACTGCAAAGACTTTACATGAAGTGACCTCGTGTACTACCCACCCAGTTCCCAGTGGGTGTGAGGTCACAGCACAAAACTGATAGCAAAGAGATTGATGATCATCACCAGAAGAATGAAAGGGAGTTAGATTTTTTTCAGAGGTTTATTAGAACATAGAATATTTTACTACAAGTGCCTATTGAGGTAGAAACTGTAACCATTGCTTGAATTTGATCCACAAAGAATATAAAATAATGTGGGGAGAGTACAGGGAAATGGAATTACTGTATTTTTAAAAACTTGTTATTAGGATATAGGTCATGACTTAGTACCTTATGGAGGAGTACGGTTGGGTTGATATTATTAAAACAAAATCTTATAATTGAGTTTTGATGAAGAGACTCTTTGAAACATGAACCTGTTGAAAACATGCTGATCGACCAGATGTGCATTTCAAACATTTTCTGATTTTTATAACCTTAAAACATGAGGCTAGAAATTACTCTTGGTTATAATAGTGGTGAAATGCTTAAAACATTTGCATGAAATTATACATCTTGCCCGATTTTCCCATTCACTTTGAAGTCAATGAAAAGGAAAATGGAACAAGGTGTGTATTTCATGTTTTAAGTCACCACCCTTAATCTTTACATCCTGACTGTTGAAATCATAGAAACATAGAAGATAGGAGCAGGAGTGGGCCATTCGGCCCCTCGAGCCTGCTCCGCCATTTAATGAGATCATGGCTGATCATCCAAATTCAGTACCCTGTCCCTGCTTTCTCCCAATATCCCTTGATCCCTTTAGCCTCAAGAAATATATCCAACTCCTTCTTGAATATATTTAATGAATTAGCCTCAACTGCCCTGTGTGGCAGAGAATTCCACAGGTTCACCACTCTGGGTGAAGAAATTCCTCCTCATCTCAGTCCTAAATGGCTTACCCCTTATCCTTAGACTGTGACCCCTGATTCTAGACTCCCCCACCATCAGGAACATCCTTCCTGCATCTAGTCTGTCTAGTCCTGTTAGAATTTTATAAGTTTCAATGAGATCCCCTCTCATTCTTCTAAACTCCAGTGAATATAAGCCTAATCGACCCAATCTCTCCTCGTACGTCATTCCTGCCATCCCAGGTATCAGCCTGGTGAATCTTCGCTGAACTCCTTCCATGGCAAGAACATCCTTCCTCAGATAAGGTGACCAAAACTGCACACAATACTCAAGGTGTGGTCTCACCAAGGCCCTGTACAACTGCAGCAAGACATCCTTGTTCCTGTACTCAAATCCTCTCGCTACGAAGGCCAACATACCATTTGCCTTCTTAACCACCTGCTGCACCTGCATGCTTACCTTCAGCGACTGGTGCACAAGGACACCCAGGTCTCGTTGCACTTCCCCTTCTCACAATCTATTGCCATTCAGATAATAATCTGCCTTCCTGTTTTGCTACCAAAGTGGATAACCTCACATTTATCCACGTTATATTGCATCTGCCATGCTTCTGCCCAATCACCCAACCTGTCCAAATCATACTGGAGTTTCTCGGTATCCTCCTCACAGCACACACGCCTACCCAGCTTTGTGTCGTCTGCAAATTTGGAGATATTACATCTAGTTCCCTTGTCTAGATCATTAATATATATTGTGAATAGCTGGGGTCCAAGGACTGATCCCTGCGGTACCCCACTAGTCACTGCCTGCCCCTCGGAAAAAGACCCGTTTATTCCAACTCTGTCTTTCTGTCTGCCAACCAGTTCTCTATCCTAAAGTCAGTATCTTGCCCCCAATCCCATGTGCCTTAACTTTACATGCTAATCTCTTATGCGGGACCTTATCGAAAGCCTTCTGAAAGTCCAAATACACCACACCCACTGGTTCTCCCTTATCTATTTTACCAGTTACATCCTCAAAAAATTCCAGTAAATTAGTCAAGCACGATTTACCCTTTGTAAATCCATGTTGACTTTGTCCAATCCTGTCACTGTTTTCCAAGTGCTCTGCTATTACATCTTTTATAATGGACTCTAGCATTTTCCCCACTACCGATGTCAGTCTTACCAGTCTGTAATATCCTGTTTTCTCTCTACCACCTTTTTTGAATAGTGGGGTAACATTAGCTACCCTCCAATCCATGGGTACTGTTCCAGATTCCATCGAATGTTGGAAGATGATTAGCAATGCTTCTACTATTTCTAGGGCCACTTCCTTAAGTACCCTAGGATGTAGATTATCAGGCCCTGGGGATTTATCGGCCTTCAATCCCATCAATTTCCTTAACACCATTTCCCTACAAATACTGATTTCTTTCAGTTCCTCCCTTTTATCAGACCCTATGTTCCCCGACATCTCTGGGAGGTTATTTGTGTCCTCCTTTGTGAAGACAGAACCAAAATATGTATTTAATTGGTCTGCCATTTCTTTGTTCCCCGTTATAAATTCCCCTGATTCTGACTGCAAGGGACCTACGCTTGACTTCACCAATCTTTTTCTCTTCACATATCTATAAAAGCTTTTACAGTCAGTTTTTATGTTCCCTGAAAGCTTACTCTCATATTCTATTTTCCCCTTCTTAATTAATCCCTTTGTCCTCCTTTGTTGAATCCTAAACTGCTCCATATTGGTCCAGGAAACCATCCCGTATACACTGTAGGAATTCCTCCTCCACAGTATTGTTACTAATTTGGTAAGCCCAATCTATATGTAAATTAAAGTCACCCATGATAACTGCTTATTGCCCTTATTGCACATGTCTCTAATTTCCCGTTTAATGCCATCCCCAACCTTGGCATTACTGTTTGGGGGTCTGTATACAACTCCCACTAACGTTTTCTGCCCCTTAGTATTTCTCAGCTCTGCCCATACAGATTCCACATCATCAGAGCTAATATCCTTCCTTACTATTATGTTAATCTCTTTAACCAGCAATGCTACCTCACCTCCTTTTCCTTTTTTCTTGTCCTTCCTGAATATTGAATACCCTTGGATGTTGAATTCCCAGTCTTGGTCACCCTGGAGCCATGTCTCCGTAATCCCAATTATATCATATCAGTTTACATCTATTTGCGCAGCTAATTCATCCACCTTATTACGAATGCTCCTCGCATTGAGACACAAAGGCCTAGAAATTGGGTTGGTAGCGCCGGTGCTGAGCGCCTAAAGAGACCTAGATTTGGGGCGAAGCGCTATGAAGATAGCGCCAACTCAGATATTGACTATACATTTAGCGCCTGCGCTAAGTGTTTGCGCGCGCCCGCGAGCGCAAGCAGCTCATGACGTCATTTCAGTGTGCAACGCCTTTTAGGAGCGCCTGAGTGCATATTGGGTGGCGCCCAGAGCCTTAGCGCCCAGCACTATTAGTGACAGTTCGAGGGAGGGCTAACAGGCCCTTCTCGGAGTAGGGGGGCGCTATTTAAAGGGGACAGCTCTACTGCAGAATCTTCTGCCACTTGGCCTGCTCATTGCGCTCGCTGCTAGAGAGAGTTGGCGAGCTAATGTGGAGCGGAGTTCTGGGATTTGAGCTTCACAGTACTTGGTACCTTCAACCCTGTCCAAAGCACTTGCACCACTACGCCTAAAAGTCTTTTGACCAACTGGCATCGGAATGGGAGCTTGTTTGGAGGGCGATGGACCTCATCTGCACTCTGTGCAGCAGTCATGACGACCTGCCTTGCCCTGCGGGGAGACGGTGGCTGAACTTGCCTATCCCCCCTGCGTTGCTCCATGCTGCTTGGTCCGGCAACTGGTTCATCCTCAGAGCCACACCCCCTCCCCTCCAGGGGACTACTATCCCCAGTCTGCAGATGTCTCTGCTCCCCGGATTCTGCAACGGCTGGTCCGGATTCCTCCTGGTCCTCGCCTCTGGTGGCACTGGCAGCTTCAGCGCGTTGAGCCCGAGTTGGTGCTGCTTCATCTGAAAATGGGAGGTGGAAGAGTGGCTTTAGCAAAAGGACAGGTTTGCTGAAAGGCACGCCAGATTGCGGCAAGGCTCTGACATGGCTGCACACTGAGGATGCATGCTGGCGGGGGGACCAAGTGGAAGGCAACAGGTGGAAAAGGTGAGAGTCTTACCCTCGCTGTCGGTAATGGGGTCGGCAGATGCAGTGGTCACTGGACCAGACAGACATCCTCCAAGTATCTGGTGCACTCTCTCCTCCAGATCCGTGAGAGTGACCACCTGTGCAGGTCCGCCACCGGTTCGACGCTGCTCCTTTCTAATCTGTGCCATCTTGGACTGCAGGGGAAAGAAGGGGAGGTTCTGTTACATGAGGCCTTGAGACCTCATCGCATGCCCCCCCCCCCCCCATGGTGCAAGAGCCCTTACATAGAAACATAGAAACTAGGAGCAGGAGTAGGCCATTCGGCCCTTCGAGCCTGCTCCGCCATTCAACGAGATCATGGCTGATCATCCAAACCCTAGCACCCAGTCCCTACACCGACAGCCATCCCACCCAAGCCCTATCCCCGTAACCCCACGTATTTAATCCCCCCTAACACTAAGGGTCAATTTTTTTTATCATGGCCAATCAACCTAACCCGCACATCTTTGGACTGTGGGAGGAAACCGGAGCACCCGGAGGAAACCCACGCAAACACGGGGAGAATGTGCAAACTCCACACATGAGGCCTTGAGACCTCATCGCATGCCCCCCATGGTGCAAGAGCCCTTACATGAGGCCTTGAGACATCTGTCCATGTGTGTGGCCAGAAAGGGCCATTGGTGCATACTGACAGATGGCCATTGGCGCATCATTGCAGCAGGGTGCCCGAAGTCCGCTGCAGATGGAGGGAAGCACAAGTTTGGTAAACCATCACTCACCCTAACTATCCGTGTGAGGTCGTTGAATTTCTTCCTGCACTGAAGAGGGGTCCTGGTCGCCATGCTGCTGGAATTCACCCTCACAGCAACCTCCCTCCGGATACAGGACCTCTCGACGGTGTTCAACTGCAGCCACCAAGTGGTCCAGAGCCTCAGTGCTGAAGCGCTCTGCTCTCTGCCTAACCTTCTCCATAATGCACAAGTTTCTAACGCCAGACAAGGGCGAGCGCCGAATCTGGGTGTTTAAGCTCAGTCTGACTGACCCGCCCCTTTAAGAGCCGTCCGGCGCCTGTAGGTCTCATGATTTCCCGTAATTGAGTTCACCTGCGCTGCGCCCGTCCGCGTCGATATTGAGTAGCGCCTGACCTTTTGCGCCTTAAGAGCACCGTGCAACGGCTGATTTAGCGCCTCAATCCCCTTTGGGGGCGATGCAACCCAATATCGCGCCAGGCGGCGATAAGTTTCGTCTGGCTATAAACTTTGCGCATCGCCAGTTCTAACGCCTCAAGCGGGGCTATACCCAATTTCTAGGCCAAAGCCTTCAGGCTTGATTTTTTACACTCTGTCCTTTTAGAATTCTTATTTACTGTGGCCCTGTTTGATTTGCACCCTTGATTTCTCTGCCTTCCACTTTTGCTTTTCTCCTTCCTGTCTTTTGTTTCTATCCTTGCTTCCCTTTTCTCTGTGTTCCTGCACAGGTTCCCAACCCCCTGCCATTTTAGTTTAAACCCTCCCCAACAGCACTAGCAAACACTCCCCCTAGGACATCGGTTCTGGTCCCGCCCAGGTCCAAACTGCCCAGTTTGTACTGGTCCCACCTCTCCCAGAACCGGTTCCAATGTCACAGGAATTTGAATCCCTCCCCTTTGCACCATTCCTCTCGCCACTTCCTCAAGACTCATTGTATTGCCTCGTAGACTAATTCATTCTTTCCCTCACTCAAAACCAGAATACCTTCTTCCTCGCACAATCTACATGCTTTAAAAACACGAGCTTTGTGTTGCTTCATCATTATTTCTGATTTTCCTTGTCTTTACTCTATTCTTTTACATCTTGGTATTCTGCAAATGGGCCATACCTAGAGCTGTCAAAATAGTGTCACTTGTCAGCTGTTTTGCTTCATTGCTACTTCCCAAGATAATTTTCACCATCTGGTTTTGGTTCCCTCCAGTTAGTGCATGTTAAGTGTGAGGTGATACATTTTGGTAGGAAGAATGAGGAGAGACCATACGCACTAAATGGTACATTTTTAAAGGGCGTGCAAGAACAGAGAGATCTGGGGGTGCTTGTGCACAAATCTTTGAAGGTGGCAGGACAGGTTAACAAAGCAGTTGGGATCCTGGACTTTATAAATAGAGGCATAAGCCGGAATTTTCTCCAGGTAGGCGGTTTGGGGGCGGGGGGGCCTCTGAGGTGGGCAGGAAACCCGGGAGGCCGGGTTTCCCGCAGGCCCTACCAACTTTAACTGCAAGGGCTGATTTGCATGTGAGGCCTTGGTTAACCACCTGTTGCCAGCCAGATTGGGAGGCTGGCTGGCTGCGGGTGGGTAGGCCTGCAGATGCAGAGAGGGAGTGAGGGGCTGGTCTGGGGAAGGGATCGCGGGGGGCTCGGTAAGGGATCGCTGGGCGGGGGGGGGGTGGTGGTTCGGGGATCGGCAGGGGCTCGGTCGGGGGGTGGGGTGGAGGTGCGGCCAGGTTTCGGGGATTGGAATTGGCGGGGGGTTGACGGGGGGGCCGGGGCGGGTCAGCAGGAGCATCGGCAGGGAGGAAGAGAGGATCGGGGCCTGCCACCGGAGGATTGTGGCCGGTCTCAGCACCATCGGTGGGGTGGGCGGGGGGGAGGCTTCATGGTGGGGATCGGAGGCCTGGGAAGGCAATCGGAGGCCTCGTGGTGGGGTCTCCGATCGCAGGGGTTGTGCTAGGTAGGGTCTTGGGATCCAGGAGGTAGGTATAAAGCTACTTACCTCCTGGCTGCCTCTGTTTAGCTGCCAGGTTTCACGAATTGTGTGAAACCCTTCCACAGGCAGTTAAATTCAAAATGGAGGGGAAAAAAGAGGCTTCCAGCCTCATTACAATATTTAAATTGACATACTGCCCCCGGGAGTGGGTTGGTTGCCCGCTCCGTGTCCCGCCTCCGTTAAAATGGGAAGTGGGTGGGTTGGAGGCGGGATCAGGCCAGGAATCTCATTTTTAACAATTTAGTTGTCCCCACGCTCCAAACCCACCCATTGTTTTAGGGGAAAATTCCGGCCATCGGGTACAAAAGCCAGGAAGTTATGCTAAACCAATATAAAACACTAGTTTGGCCCCAGCTGGAGTATTGTGTCCAATTCTGGGCACTGTTGTGTCCGAGAGTAATAAGACACAAGACGGCAGGGGAACGGTACAACAGGTGTTTACTCCATGTGGCTCACTCTGGAACTGAACTGTACAGATTACTACTCAGTGCTATATACAGGTGTGGTTACTGCCGGTACTGCAGTATACATGAGCTGTAAAAAGTAGTTCCCCCCTTAAAGGTATATACATTACAGGCACCACACTTTAGGAAGGAGGTGAATGCTTTGGAGAGGGTGCAGAAGAGATTTACTAGAATGGTTCCAGGGATGAGGGATTACAGTTACATGGATAGACTGGAGAAGCTGGGGTTGTTCTCCTTGGAGCAGAGAAGGCTAAGAGGAGATTTGATAGAGGTGTTTAAAACCATGAAGGATTTAGAGTAAATAAAGAGAAACTGTTTCCAATGGCTGAAGGGTCGATAATAAGAGGGCACAGATTTAAGGTGATTGGCAAAAGAACCAGAGTCGACACGAGGAAAAACCTTTTTACACGAGTGGCTAGGATTTGAAACGCACTGCCTAATAGGGTGGTGGGTACAGATTCAATAGTACCCTTCAAAAGGAAATTGGATAAATACTTGAAGGAGAAAAAGTTGCAAAAATATGGGGAAAAAGCGGGGCGTGGGACTAACTGAATTGCTCTTCGAAAGAGCCGGCGTGGACTCGATGGACTGAATGGCTTCCTGTGCTGTAATATGATTTTATGATTTTCTTCGGACTACTATTTTAATAAAGGCATTAGCCCCTTTATTTTGAAATGGGTGAATGCTTCTGTTAAAATAAGAACAGAGAATGTCATACAAATGTGTTCAGTGTTTGCCCTGTTATTGCCAAAAGTAATTTCTCTTTTGACCCTATTAGAAAGGCTTAGTTTCTTGTACTGGAATTAAAAATCATTACACACTGCAATCATTAAGAAATGCACGGAAATCTAGTTTCCCGAAACAGGCATGGAGAGCTGAATTTTGCTCTCAGGTGGACTTGACTGACTGCCCCCAATCTGGGGTTCACAATCTGTTATTCTCTTCAGTTTTAACATCACTTATCGATGTTGATGTAATGTTGTTCCTTCCAATATGGATGGTAACAAAATGACCTCCAGCACTAGTGCATAGACAAACTGAAAACAGCTGAAGCTACCTGGTGGTGCCTTTACCCACTCATGCATCAGGGGAGCATTGTCTTTTTTAACAGGAGGAACATTTACAGTTATTGGGCAATAATTGTAGTATTTCCTAGTCATGCAAAAATACATTTCTGCATGTTTTATAAATAGCTCCTTTACATAGAATTTACAGCCCAGAAACAGGCCATTCAACCCAAATGGTCTATGCCACTGGTATTGCTCCACACGAGCCTCCTCCCACATTACTTAATCTCAGCTTATCACCATAGCCTTCTGTTCCTTTCTCCCTCATGTAGTTATCTAGCTTCCCTTTAAATGCATCTATGCTATTCACCTGAACTACTATGGGCCCCAATTTTAACTCCAAGTGTATTCCCCGCTCAGGCCTGAGTTCAAATGAGTCAGGTTTCAATGATGTCATCGGGCCGCAACATGCCTGTTGGCATGAAGGACCCTGGTGGCTCCGGGCGCTTGTCCTTGCTGCCTGCTCAGGAGAGCAGGTTAAAATTGCAGATGTTGCGATCATTGCGGCTTTTGGACATGTAAGAGCCAGGGCGATTTTAACTGCCCACCCTCCAGGTTTCTGCTGAGCGAGTAGGGTTAAAATTGCCCCCACATGTGACAGCGAGTTCCACATTCTAACCACTCTTTGGGTAAAGAAGTTTTTCCTGAATCTCTTATTTGGATTTATGAGTGACTATCTTGTATTTATGATCCCTAGTCTTGATCTCACTATTATTGAGTTGTTTCTCTACTCTATGTGAGAATAGCCATCCAATCTTTTACTTGCGCCTAGTACTTAATTTATTTTCTTTTTTTTGCCAAGCTCATCCTTGATATTCTTAAACTCTTATTCAGGCTCTCTTAACTTCAGTTTTGTGCTTTTCAGTACAGTCCATCATATCAGGATTTTATAGCCTAATGAAAAGCAAATTATTTTAAATAACCACCGAATGATTTCCACAGAAACACACCCACAATGTATGAGTATGTGTATGTTTTTTGACACCATTCAAAGCAATCAATACTTGATTTATCATAAGGGAAAGAAAGCTTTTAGTAGCTCAATAAAATGGGTATTACGAATAAAGAACCTTTTGTAAATAATGCCAAATTAAGTAGTTAGCATTAACTTTCTTTGTATTATATCTAGAATTAATTTCATAATTTGAAATATACACAAGTCAAGCTATGTTATGAATAATCTCATTGTTCAGTTTTAATGAAATTGTTGCTAAACTGATATGAAATGCTGATTTTAATGCATGTTTATTTGAAAATGTTTTTCATAGTGTACCATTGCCAACTGTTGGAAAGTCTTATGAAGTACAAGCAGGAAGTCTGGAAAGTAAGTAATGGTACAACAGCTAGAATATTGCTATCACAATTGTTCCCTGTGATGGACATGACCAGTGGGGAAAAAAATTCAAATTATTTTTGCTTCAAAAATGTACTTATTTATTGTAATATAGTTGAAGTTGTTTAATATTAACTGCTTCACAAGCCACATTCACCAGTCAGAATAATAAACTTACATACGCTTCCTTTTCTCAACTATTCATATCTTGGGAATTGGATAAGTACCTGAAGGAATTTTTTTTGCAGGGCTACGGGGAAAAGGCAGGGGAGTGGGACTAGCTGAAGTGCTCTTGCAGAGAGCTGGCATGGGCTCAACGGGCTGAATGGCCTCCTGTGCTGTAACCATTCTATGATATCTGGAATTCTCCCTTTGTGCAGTGGCAGAAGTAATGTTTGTGGGGGGAACCTATTCACATTCACTGCCTTTGAGGTGCTGAAAGCAGAGGGTTTGCTTCGGCATCCTTGTTTTCTTTTTTTTTTTATTTGTTCCTGGGCTGTCGTTGGCAAAGCCAGCATTTATTGCCCATCCCTAATTGCCCTTGAGAAGATGGTGGTGAGCTGCCGCCTTGACCCGCTGCAGTCCGTGTGGTACTTGCTGTGAAACGGGAGAGCGGAGCAGGTTGTTTCCCTCTTTCACTGATTTGCCTTTGTAAAGTTGCTACAAAAGGGCTTGCGGGAAATAATAATACATAATAAAGCTTGGCTTTTGTATTTTGTTAAATTAGTGGCCACTTGTCCTTAGTGTGACAACAATCCACATAGAATGTTATTTGTTAGAAAAAGCAAATATTTATGGAAGGTCACAGACTTAATCTTTGCTACTGGCTAAATGCCCACCTTTCCTCCAGTGTTGACTCCAACATGGCTGCCAGAGCAAAAGTTTGTCTTCCGCATTGACGTGTAACTTAGCTAATTAAATACAATGCTGGCTGTTGATGAGGGGAAGGGAAACAAGTGCAGGTGGTATTCTGCTGGCCCAATTTAAGACATTTTATTTTAATGGCGGTAATACCAGCACCATTAAAATGGAAAACTCAACTTTTTGTGTATTGTAATCAATATATAGCGCTGTCATTTCAGCAAAATTATTGGTGACTTGACTTTTATATTTTACCTGGTTAAAGCCAGCTTGGCAAAAGGAACAGTTGTAGCAGGCGAGACAGGCAGTCCCAGTGTTTTCTTTTCTACCTGACGTGGAACACTCCAACAGTGTGAGTCACTCCATAGAATCTGAAATTTAAGTACAGAAGGAGGCTATTTTTGGCTATTGTCTGTGCTGCTACGAGCTGCCCACCAGAACTATCTACTTCAGACCCATTTCCCTATTCTTTCTGTTTCCTTTAATTTTTTTCTTCAAGTGTTTATCTAACTCCCTCTTAAATGTTTAATTGCATTAACCTCAATTGCCACATGTGGTAATGTATTCCATATTCAAGTACCCCTTTGTGTGGAAAAAATGTCCTCCCCCGCCCCCCTTAATGCTTCTAGCACAGGAAACTTTGTGATATCCGGCACCGACGGGACCAAGCTGTTGCTGATCTATCAAAACTGCCGGACACACCAGCGTTAATGTTGAAGCATACGGAGGTTTTCATCTCCATATCTGACAACAAACACTGTTGCTTAGCAACAGCTTCTAAACAGTCGGCCCGTACCTTGGAAGCGTCTCTGTAGCTTAGCAACAGCTTCAGAGAGACTTTCCAGAGCCTGACTGTTGAAAACAAAGCCACAAGAAGAAAAAAAACCTAACAAAACGGCTCCTGATTTCTGCTGGTAGATCAAGGTTTCCGGACATAGAACCTCCGGATAAACCAAAGTCTCCTGTACTAATCCAAATTTATTCCTCCTTACTGATGATTTAGTGGAAATGATTTTTTAGTGTTTGCCCTCTCAAACTCTTCCATAATTTGGAACACTACTACTGGATCTCCCCATAACCTTTTCTGCATGAGTGAATACAGCCCTTGATTTTCCATCTCTTTGTAACTACTTCCTTTCATTCCTGGTATTCTAGTGAATCTGTGTTGCATCTAGCAGCCTAGCCAAGAACTGATCAAATTTGCAGTTCCAATTGGTGGATTTCAATTCATGGAAACCCTGACTTAAATGCCCGGCCATCTGAGTCTGCAGATCTTAGAATGGTTACAGCACGAAAGAAGGCCATTCGGCCCGTCGAGCCTGTGCCGGCTCTCTGCAAGAGCACTTCAGCTAGTCCCACTCCCCCACCCTTTCCCCGTAGCCCTGCAAGCTCTTTTCCTTCAGGTACTTATCCAACTCCCTTTTGAAAGCCGTGATTGAGTCTGCCTCCACCACCCTTTCAGGCAGTGCATTCCAGATCATAACACTCGCTGCGTTAAAAATGTTTTTCCTCATGTTGCCTTTGGTTCTTCTGCCAATCACCTAAATCTGTGTCCTCTGGTTCTCGACCCTTCTGCCAATGGGAACAGTTTCTATCTACTTTGTCCAGACCCCTCATGATTTTGAACACCTCTACCAAATCTCCTCTCAACCTTCTCTGCTCTAAAGAGAACAACCCCAGCTTCTCCAGTCTGTCCACATAACTGAAGTCCCTCATCCCTGGAATCATTCTCGTAAATCTTTTCTGCATCCTCTCTAAGGCCTTCACATCCTTCGTAAAGTGCGGTGCTCAGAATTGGACACCATACTCCAGTTGAGGGCGAACCAGTGTTTTATGCAGGTTCATCATAATTTCCAGGCTTGTGTACTCCAAGGCCCCGATTTTCTGCCAGCCGTCGGGCGGGTTTTCAGGTGGGCGGGGGCCGAAAATCGCAGAAATAGGGGGTCGCGACCCCCCCCCCCCCCCGCCCGCCTGATTCCCCGCCCTGTCCGACTTTCGGACTGCCGTTTCTCTGCGACCCAAATCAGTCCCGCCCGCCGCTGGCGGGACTGGCCGTTGGGACCCTAATCACCAATTATTGGCATGTTTAATGCAATTTTAAGGGGCCCTTGCGATTTTCAAGGGTTCCCCACGCTAAACACGCCTGTGGGGAACCCCGCTGATGAAACCTGGCGTGAAGCTTGCCGGGTTGCTTGCTCTCAGCTGCAGGTCATTCGGGAAAGCTGCGATTTAATTGGAGAGCATTTGTATGTTGAAGGACCTTGTTGTTGCAGGCTTGGGGCTACTTGTTCAAGGCTTAGGCACAGCTGTGGAAGGTTGGAGCCTCACACACTTCTCCAATGTGATCACCTGGGAAGCCCCTCTCGCCACCCTCACTCAGCGCTTCCTCAGCGGAGGCATCTACCAGAAGCATGGGACGCCTTTTTTTCCTTCCCTTCTTGCCACTAGAGGATCTCCAGCAGCAGAGGCGGCAGCCGCAGAACCAGGAACAGCAGGATGAGCACTAGGAGCACCAGGCTGCTGCTCACTCACCTGAAGCTGCACAGGCCAGAAGGGGCCAGTGCTTGGAAATGGCTTGAGAGCACCTTGCTGCGCTTTAGGGGGCCATGGGGACCCGTATCTGCACTGGCAGTCCTACTCAGAAGGACTTCCATGAAGGTCTGGTTTCTCTGTTCAATAGATGGCCAACGCTCCTCAAGAGATGTCATTCTCTTATGAGCACTCACCATGCTTTCCGTACCCTGGCAAGTTATCTCCTCCATGGAGGTTGCCAACCTTTCCATGGTGATGCGTTCATGCGCCAATGACTCCACAAAGGCTCTGCTCATGGTCGCTATGGACTCCTCCATTCGCTGCACACTCGCAGCGACCTTGGAGACAAAACCTGCCAGAGACTCCTGCATCTGTGCATGGAGATCCATCACCTCTTTTGCGGATGGACCCAGAGGCAGAGGGCCGACATGCAGCGCAGCTGAGCTGAGCTGGCAGAGTCCTGCGCCCTCCGACGAGGACTCTACACTGCTGTCCCTGTCTCCAGAATCTGCTGAGGCTCACTTGTGAGCTGTGAAACACCAGGTGACAACACTATGTCCCGAAGGTCCCCCTGAGGTGTGAGTGTCTGCGCTGGTGCTGGGTGCACTTACTTCTGCTGATGCTGCGCCCTCAGAGGTTGGGGCTTCCTCTGAGGAGTCTGGCTGCACAGCCTCTTCCTCCTCCACAGTGAGGACGGGGGTTCTGGATCGTCCTGTGGGGGAGTAGAGGAAGGAGTTAGAGATGTGATGCCAAGGTTACATGCACATTCGAGTTGACATCTGCTGACACCTGCATCCATGCAGCCTTGGTCTCAGTGGGAGGCCTCTTCCTGCCTGACCTAGGGAAGAGGACCTCCCTGTGGGCCCTAACCCCATCCAATAATGCCTGCAGTGAAGCTTCGTCAAATTTGGAGGCAGCTCGGGGTCTGGCACTGGCCACAGCTGCTGCAGGCTCCTCTGCCACCCTGTATGGTTCGTTTGGAAGCCAACAGAGGAAGCAATGCTTGCTGTGGACCTTGAAAGCACCACGAATGATGACATCATACTGTGGGGCTTTCTGACTAGAAATAGACAATTAGCAAGGCTGTCCACATGCTGGAAATTAATTGGCCACTTGAGGGAAAATTGCGTTGCAGCTGGCTGACCCATTTTTTTTCGGGTCAGAACCCCACATTCGGGGAATCCGACCATTTCCCCCACAATCCACAAAATCGGGCCTTATACCTCTATTCATGAAGCCCAGTATCCCGTAAACATTTTTAACTGCTTTCTCAACCTGCCCTGTCACCTGTCTCTCTATTCATGCACCCCCTTTAGGATTGTACCCTTTAGTTTATATTTCCTCTCTTCATTCTTTCTACCAAAATTTATCACTTCGCACTTTTCTGCATTAAATTTCATTCGCCACGTGTCCGCCCTTTCCACCAGCCTGTCTATGTCCTCCTGAAGTCTATCACTATCCTCCTCACTGTTCAGTATACTTCCAAGGTTTGTGTCATTTGACAATTTTGAAATTGTGCCATGTACACCCACGTCCAAGTCATTAATATATATCAAGAAAAGCAGTGGTCCATGAACCGACCCCTGGGGAACACCACTGCACGTATACCACTGCACTGTCTCTTTCAGCTGCAGCTGTTCTAGCAAAGCTGCAGAGCAGTTCAAGTATTCTGTTTTTGTAGTAAGGAACTCCTAGGTATTGTACAGCTTTAAAATAAATTCTGAACCAAAAACTTATCACATGTCGAGTGAATATCTTTAACTAAACAAATGAAAGGTAGCCTTATCATTATAGCCTTTTTAAAGTAGAACTGAACATATATGCCATTCCTATATATTTTTCTGTTTATTTCTGTTGAGTATTAGATTATTTAATTTAATTGTTGAATACTGGCGAATGTAACAGGAGAATACGAACACACCGAGGCAGACATTATGAGGGAATTGAGTTAACATCAATAGACAGAGTTAACTCGGGGTGCTTCCGCAATTACTACCATTTAAATTATGTGAGACTCACTCATTGGACTGAATTTTGAAGTTTCTGACCCGACTGGGGCATGGGGGCCGGTAGACGGCGGGAAACCCAGAAGTCCGGGCTTCCCTCGCATGAGGTGGAGTTTTAACTCCACAGCATGCGTGTGACCTCATGGGCACATGATCGACAGGCTGGCTTCCAGTCGGGTGGGGAACGCTGGAGGAGAGGTCGCAACCAACAGGTAGGGGCGGGGTGGGGAGGGGTTCAGTCCCCGACCCCGGTGGGTGGTGTTTGTATGGGGGGGGCTGCTGGTGGCTGAGCTTGGGGGGCTGGGAGGAAGCACTCCTGCTCCTCCTGGCCCACAAGGATTGCTCCCTAAGGCTGTCTTCGCCTTGCTGCAGCTACAGGGAATCCCGAGGCCCTGGATCCCTGGCCGTCTGCAGTAAATCCTGCACAGCGGTTTAAAGCAGAGGCTTCAGGGTCTCATTATCATATTTAAAATGCCAACCCGCTTCCTGGCGGTGGGTTGGCTGCCCGCCCCACATCCCGCCTGAGTAAAAGTTGAAAGTGGGAGGGTTAGGGTCGGGATTTAGATTTTTAAAACTTTTATCTCCCCACCCCCCCCCCACCTCCAACCCACCTGTTTTTTCATGTTAAAATCCCCCTTATTGTTCTTCAGTCTGTAATGTTTTCAGCTCTTCCAGTTATGCCGGAATTGGAAGGTTATTTGTTTTTTACTAACATTTTTTAAATTTGAAGTCAAAAGTTTTCAAGAGGAAGATTAAATAGATCAAGAAATGCCACTAGATCATATTTTCCAATCAAGCTTAATCTCTTACATTTATGAGTCGAAGCCTAGTATCCCCTTTAATGGCCATTAGAGAGCACCTTTGCGAATTGAACCTTATAAATAGTCACTTCATAAAGATACTCTTGTGACCACTGCAAAGAATGCTTTGATGAGTATCGTTGTGTTGTGGGAATGGTTGTGGATGTGGCTATGAGTACAGATAGGTTGCCTCAAACTTTTATTGTAAAAGAAATGTACACCTATTAATGATTAAAGATTTGAAGAAGGACACAACTCATTACCAACAAAGCGATCCCAAGCCATTGGAGAACATAGGCAGTACAGCTGTCGGGCCTGTCCCACATCCCCTGTTGGCCCTCATTTCCAGTCACAGTAATCTCATGAGGGAATGTGGCCCCCTATTCAGGATTTTGAATTGAATCAGTTTGAGGTTAGTACTTAGTAATAGTGAGATGGCCCATATCACAGATGTCAATCCATCCCCAGACATAGCTGTAGACTTGTCTCACAGTCAACACTCACAGATGAAGAATGGCTAGTTGGGCCGCTGGGTGATACAGCACATTCAGGAGACACTGAGAAAACTGGAAAAAATGAAAGGGGGAAAAAACAAATTTTGAGATGACAGCAACTTTTTTTTAATCATGGGTGCAATTAAAATCTGTATATATGTAAAAAAATAAACACGTGGCTGATAAATTAATTACAGTGGGGCATGTGATCGCTAATTCCATTCAGATTGACTACATACCGACCAAAAATTAACTTGATTGTTTGCATGTTAGTAATTAATTACTATTTATTGCACTTATTTATTATTTGGCCATTAGACTATTTGACGTTGATGTTTTAAAATGCAGGTGGTTAATACAATGGTAAGTAACAGGAATAATTGGTAATTATTACAGTCATGCTGGTTTGTCAACTTACAAAATGTATTTTGTTTAATATGAGTGTGCAGAGTTTTTGCAAAGTATAAAAGTGTTTCTCTATGTTGCTTTAGGATTTGTTGTATGTGATAGCGTACGGTCCCTCTCAAGTTAAACCTCCAGCTGTTCAAATGCTTTTCCACTATTGGCCCAATTTAAAGCCACCAGGGGCTATTTGTGACTACAGGGGACTTCAGTACACAGGTATGACATTTTTAAAGACAATGTATATTGAAAAGTAATTTATTTAGGTATGACATTTTTAAAGACAATGGCCCAGAAATTCGGGTCGGGGGCTTCCCGCGGGTGCAAGCCCCCGACCTGCACTTACCTAGCGCGCTGGCAGTTGAGCTGTGAGCCCGCGTGGGTTTCCGATCCTGGGCCTCCTCCAACTGCCGGCGTGCAGTGCTTGCGTATCCCAGGGGCGCAGTTAGTTCGATGCATCCCCTGGGATCACGTGGGCCAGGGAGAGCCAATGGTAGCAGGGAATGCTTCATTCATAAGTTTGACAGGAAGAGCTGTCAAACCTATAAATACTATAAGCCCCAAAACATCACTAAAACTTCAAATAATTTTTTTTTTAATCACATTTTAAAAATAACTATAAATTACATGAAATAACTATTTTAAACAATTTAAATTTTTGAAAAAATTAATTATATTTTCTAACGGGGCTAAAAATAAACTTACCTTTCTTTAAAGTATTTAAAAATAATAAACCTGTGGAAAAAATGTTTTAATTTTAATTAATTCACCACTTTCCTTGTTAAAAGCAGGCCTTGTGCCTGCTTTTTAAAAGTGTAACTGCTGGAGACTTACCCTCCCGGAGAAACCTGTAAAAAAAAACGTAAGTTTGATGCGCACGCGCTGCCTCTCCGGCGCACGCGTTCCACCTGTCAACCCCTTCTTTCAAGGGAACGGAAGTGCCGGTTTCCCGCGCAGTGCATGCCCAAAACCGGCACTTTCGTTGGGCCTACGCGTGAGTACCCCGTGCGTACTCACGCGTTGGGACCCGAATTTCTGGGCCAATGTATGTTGAAAAGTAATTCAATGCATTATATTTAGTAGGAAATTCCACAACACTGCTATTAACTTTTAAAAGATTTAGTTTGCTTTTGCTGTTTTAAAATTGTTTTATATATTTTGTGTGACTCATAACTGGAAGTAGCAACAGAGTGAAAGGGCTGTTGGATCCTTGCTTTTTTTGGACTCCACCAGAACATCCTTGTCATCGCTGTACTCGCTGAACATAATTGCCAACGCCGTATGAATCATGTTAAATTTCACATAGTAATAATGAGCTGCTGACTCACCACCTTCCCACGGAAGATGATTGACAGGGATTGCTTTCTCTCATGTTTTATGTAATTTAATTTTATTATGTTTACGGATAAACAGTGATACTTGTTGTTATTTAGGGAGTGCAAAAAAGGAGAGCTTAGAATGTTCCTCTACTCATTCAGGGGAATTTATAATGGGGAACAAAGAAATGGCTGACCAATTAAATACATATTTTGGTTCTGTCTTCACAAAGGAGGACACAAATAACCTCCCAGAGATGTCGGGGAACATAGGGTCTAATGAGAGGGAGGAACTGAAAGAAATCAATATTTGTAGGGAAATGGTGTTGGGGAAGTTGACGGGATTGAAGGCCGATAAATCCCCAGGGCCTGATAATCTACATCCTAGGGTACTTAAGGAATTGGCCCTGGAGATAGTAGATGCATTGCTGGTCATCTTCCAGAACTCGATAGATTCTGGAACAGTACCCATGGATTGGAGGGTAGCTAATGTTACCCCACTATTCAAAAAAGGTGGTAGAGAAAAAGCGGGGAATTAATAGACCGGTAAGCCTGACATCGGTAGTGGGGAAAATGCTAGAGTCCATTATAAAAGATGTAATAGCAGAGCACTTGGAAAGCAGTGACAGGATCGGACAAAGCCAACATGGATTTACAAAAGGTAAATCGTGCTTGACTAATCTACTGGAATTTTTTGAGGATGTAACTGGTAAAATAGATAAGGGAGAACCAGTGGATGTGGTGTATTTGGACTTTCAGTAGGCTTTTGATAAGGTCCCGCATAAGAGATTAGCGTGCAAAATTAAGGCACATGGGATTGGGGGCAAGGTATTGACTTGGATAGAGAACTGGTTGGCAGATAGAAAGCAAAGAGTTGGAATAAACAAGTCGTTTTCTGAGTGGCAGGCAGTGACTAGTGCGGTACCGCAAGGATCGGTCCTAGGACCCCAGCTGTTCACAATATATATTAATGATCTGGATGAGGGAATTGGATGTAGTATCTCCAAATTTGCAGACGACACAAAGCTGGGTGGGAGGGTATGCTCTGAGGAGGATGTCGTGAAACTCCAATACGATTTGGACAGGTTGGGTGATTGGGCAGAAACATGGCAAATGCACTATAATGTGGATAAATGTGAGGTTATCCACTTTGGTGGCAAAAACAGGAAGGCAGATTATTATTTGAATGGCAATAGATTGGGAGAAGGGGAAGTGCAAAGAGACCTGGGTGTTCTTGTGCACCAGTCGCTGAAGGTAAGCATGCAGGTGCAGCAGGCGGTTAAGAAGGCAAATGGTATGTTGGCCTTCGTAGCAAGAGGGTTCGAGTACAGGAACAAGGATGTCTTGCTGCAGTTGTACAGGGCCTTGGTGAGACCGCACCTTGAGTATTGTGTGCAGTTTTGGTCGCCTTATCTGAGGAAGGATGTTCTTGCCATGGAGGGAGTGCAGCGAAGATTCACCAGACTGATACCTGGGATGGCAGGAATGACGTATGAGGAGAGATTGTGTCGATTGGGCTTATACTCACTGGAGTTTAGAAGATTTGAGAGGGGATCTCATCGAAACCTATAAAATTCTGTCAGGCCTGGACAGACTAGATGCAGGAAGGATGTTCTCGATGGCCGGGGAATCCAGAACCAGGGGTCACAGTCTAAGGGTAGGGGTAAGCCATTTAGGACTGAGCTGAGGAGGAATTTCTTCACCCAGAGAGTGGTGAACCTGTGGAATTCTCTGCCACAGAGGGCGGTGGAGGCCAGTTCATTAAATATATTCAAGAAGGAGTTAGATATATTTGTTAAGGCTAAAGGGATCAAGGGATATGGGGAGAAGGCAGGGACAGGGTACTGAATTTGGATGATCAGCCATGATCTCATTGAATGGCGGAGCAGGCTCGAGGGGCCGAATGGCCTACTCCTGCTCCTATCTTCTATGTTTCTATGACCGGTTCCATGACATAAAGGTGTTGCTGCAGAGCACATTTAGTTAAATGCAAACTTCAAATATTCCACGCAACAAGAAACACAGGATGTAAAGCATTATTAAAATGAGGGGAAAGACAGTTATAGAAAAAAACATCGGCAAAAGATGAAAAATTAAAAGCTGTTGATATTACCCACTTGCAGATATAATTTAAAATAATATTTTGATATTGCTGTAGCACAAAATCATAGAGTAATGGGGAAAAGTTGGTTATGAGAGCTGGTGACATCAAATATTTCTGTAAATTGTGACAATCCGATTAAATATATATTGCAAGGAAAAATGAACATGCTGATCAAAGTTTAACTATTTTTAAAGAGTTCTAATATACTTAGTCTGTGACATATTGTACAAAATAAGAGATTTCTCTACCCTCGAATGACATTACTTTTTTGTGATGAGAGCAGGTCTAACACTGTATTGCGGCAATTTTTGCCTTTTCAAAAATAACAACCAAAATTTGAAGAGGGCTATACTACACTGCGTGGGCTTTTTTCCCCACACTAATTCTCATGTGAATAGCTTAATAAATTCCATAAGCAAAGCAGCATCTCCTATGAGTTAAAACTCGAGTCTCGTATTCTCTGCTGGAGTCAGCTAGCACAGCCCAGGTTAAACAATTAACCCCGATAATGCTGAATTACTGACTGGAGAACACATGGGATGTCTACTACAACATCAATTTGGAAGATATAAAATATCAAATTACTAGACCATGTTGTACAGGCTGAGCTACAGGCCAGATCTATGTACATAACAAAATGATTTGCAAAAGCAAAAACCTAGGCATGATACTGTACAGTAGGTCAACAGTGTACATTATATACAATACAACTGTGTTAACAATTTTAAAAAGTGTTCATTACTCACACAGTCCATTCGGCCACATTCTTCGAGACCTGTGATCTCTGGAGGTACATATAAGCTTTGATTATGAAACTCTATCTGCCTTCTGGACATGTAATATCAGTGTGAACAGAATTTCTCCTTGGAGGTTCAAACAATTTCTTTGAAGACAGTGACAAGCTGTTTAGCGAAGCAACAGTAACGTCTTGCCCTGTGGCAATGCCGTTGATCCTAAACAATAATTTTAAATAGATTATTTCACAAAGAAAGACTTGCATTTATATAGCACCTTTCACGACCACCCGATGTCCCAAAGTGCTTTACAGCCAATGAAGTACTTTTTGAAGTGTAGTCACTGTTGTAATGTGGGAAATGCGGCTGCTAATTTGCGCACAGCAAGCTCCCACAAACAGCAATGTGATAATGACTAGGTAATCTTTTTTTTTTAGTGATGATTTAGTTGATTGAGGGATAAATATTGGCCAGGACACCGGGGTTAACTCCCCTGCTCTTCATCTTTGAAATTCACCTGAGAAAGCAGACGGGGCCTCGGTTTAATGTTTCATCTGAAAGACTGCACCTCCGACAGTGCAGCACTCCCTCAGTACTGCATTGAACTGTTAGCCTAGATTTTTGTGCTCAAGTCCCTGGAATGGGACGGGAAACCACAACCTTCCGACTCCGAGGTGAGGGTGCAACTAACTGAGCCACGGCTGAAACTCTTTACTGACGCTGACATTTACTCACAAAGTTTGGGAACAAGAGAAGTCAATTCACAGAGGATGGTAATACACCCCTTATTAACATTATTGACGCCCAATTGAGAAGTATATCATCATGAATTGCAATGACAGAGGGGTTTGGCAAATATTCAAAACAAAGTGTTCTTGTTGTGGAGTATTTTAAACCAACACTCGACGCAAGGTTTTAGATCGTTATTCAAATGGTCTTTATTACACCGGTGGGGAGATAACGTCTACTGGCGCACCAAGAACATAAAAACTGACTTGTAAAAGCTTCTATAGATATGTGAAGAGAAAAAGATTGGTGAAGTCAAGCGTAGGTCCCTTGCAGTCAGAATCAGGGGAATTTATAATGGGGAACGAAATGGCTGACCAATTAAATACATATTTTGGTTCTGTCTTCACAAAGGAGGACACAAATAACCTCCCAGAGATGTTGAGGAACTGAATGAAATCAGTATTTGTAGGGAAATGGTGTTAGGGAAATTGACGTGATTGAAGGCCTATAAATCCCCAGGGCCTGATAATCTACATCCTAGGGTACTTAAGGAAGTGGCCCTAGAAATAGTAGATGCATTGCTGGTCATCTTCCAAAATTCTATAGATTCTGGAACAGTTCCCATGGATTGGAGGGTAGCTAATGTTACCTCACTATTCAAAAAAGGTGGTAAGAGTGAAAGCGGGGAATTATAGACCGGTAAGCCTGAAGTCGGTAGTGGGGAAAATGCTAGAGTCCATTATAAAAGATGTAATAGCAGAGCACTTGGAAAGCAGTGACAGGATCGGACAAAGTCAACATGGATTTACAAAAGGTGATTTGTGCTTGACTAACCTACTGGAATTTTTTGAGGATGTAACTGGTAGAATAGATTAGGGAGAACCAGTGGATGTGGTGTATTTGGACTTTCAGAAGGCTTTCGATAAGGTCCCGCATAAGAGATTAGCGTGTAAAGTTAAGGCACATGGGATTGGGGGCAAGGTACTGACTTGGATAGAGACTGGGTTGGCAGACAGGAAGCAAAGCGTTGGAATAAACGGGTCTTTTTCCGTGTGGCAGGCAGTGACTAGTGGGGTACCGCAGGGATCGGTCCTAGGACCCCAGCTATTCATCACAATATATATTAATGATCTAGACGAGGGAACTAGATGTAATATCTCCAAGTTAGCAGACGACACAAAGCTGGGTGGGCGTGTGTGCTGTGAGGAGGATGCCGAGAAACTCCAGCATGATTTGGACAGGTTGGGTGATTGGGCAGATGCATGGCAGATACAGTATAATGTGAATAAATGCGAGGTTATCCACTTTGGTGGCAAAAACAGGAAGGCAGATTATTATCTGAACGGCAATAGATTGGGAGAAGGGGAAGTGCAACGCGACCTGGGCGTCCTTGTGCACCAGTCGCTGAAGGTAAGCATGCAGGTGCAGCAGGCGGTTAAGAAGGCAAATGATATGTTGGCCTTCGTTGCAAAAGGGTTCGAGTACAGGAACAAGGATGTCTTGCTGCAGTTGTACAGGGCCTTGGTGAGACCACACCTTGAGTATTGTGTGCAGTTTTGGTCGCCTTATCTGAGGAAGGATGTTCTTGCCATGGAGGGAGTGCAGCGAAGATTCACCAGGCTGATACCTGGGATGGCAGGAATGACGTATGAGGAGAGATTGGGTCGATTGGGCTTATGCTTGCTGGAGTTTAGAAGAATGAGAAGGGATCTCATTACAGGACTAGACAGACTAGATGCAGGAAGGATGTTCCCAATGGCGGGGGAGTCCAGAGCCAGGGGTCACAGTCTAAGGATAAGGGGTAAGCCATTTAGGACTGAGATGAGGGGGAATTTCTTCACCCAGAGAGTGGTGAACCTGTGGAATTCTCTACCACAGAAGGCAGTTGAGGCCAATTCATTAAATATATTCAAGAAGGAGTTAGATATATTTCTTAAGGCTAAAGGGATCAAGGGATATGGGGAGAAAGCAGGGACAGGGTACCGAGTTTGGATGATCAGCCATGATCTCATTGAATCGCCTACTCCTGCTGCTATCTTTATGTTTAGGTGACTTCTCCGCTGTTAAAAATTTTAAGCAATCTTTTATACACTTATTCATACAAGCTCAGCTTCGTGCACGATCCCGTTACACAGTTTTAATTGGCCTAAGGCCCGCATGCACAGTTGTTGATTGGCTAATTCCCTATCTCGCGTCAGATAACCGTTCGCCTATATTTTTATTCTAACTCGTGTCACATGATCTTTATGATCTCACCTGTTGTTATAGTTTGTAACCTTTAGTAAAACCACATGTCTGCATTTCTGTCTCGCTGTGCCCCGTGTGGTTTAACTTACCTCTAGGTTCCATAGTTTGAAAAGCATCGAGACCTTGTGGTCAGCATGTCTGAACTATCTCCGCCATTGCTGCTTAGTGTGCAAGCTGTATTGTTAACCCCTTAATTCCTGAAGGACGCCGATGTCCCACTTCAGTTCTTAATTAATCTAACAGTCAATCCAAATGAATGCTATTTGCATTGACACCAGCCATAGGAATTTTCCCTCCGCAGACAGATTTTTAACACGGAACAAAGGAAATTGAATAAAGACACCCCAGCGGCTCAGCTGGCTGATGCCATTTTAAATATGGAACTACCATAACTGTTTAAAATTCAATAAAACCGAATACAAAAACTTCAGTTTTTTATCAAAAATGCATCTTGACTTCATAGCAGTTAAGAATATCTCATCATTTGTCAAGGAAACAGCAAAATCGAGGTTAATTGAAATGGTGAGATGTGCACATTTGCATCTAAGTTTTCATTTTCCTGCAGCATGGAATCCAATCCACTGTCAACACATCGAATGCCAGAATGCAATCAACAAACCTGCTGTGAAGGTATTGTGGATTCCTGTGTCCTTTTGGGATAGTTTTTTGTCGTCATCGCCGGGGTGGTCATTTTTCAGAGTGAATTGCCAGCCCTTTTCAGAACCCACCTGATTTTCATTGGCCTAGAAATTGCGGTCGGAGGCGTACCTCCGTAACATTTACTGATTTACCTCCAGGCGGCCAGGCTGCGTAGAGTTCCGGTCTCGGGCCTCCACGCGGACGACAGCTTAAAGGCCCACGGATCCCAGGGACGCAGGCGGTTCGGAAGCGTCCCTGGGATCATATGGGCCTGGTCTTCCAATGACAAAGGAGGATTCCATTGCAATCATTTATGAAGGGAATCCCCATATGATGTAATAGCAGAGCACTTGGAAAACAGTGACAGGATCAGACAAAGTCAACATGGATTTCCAAAAGGTAAATCATGCTTGACTAATCTACTGGAATTTTTTGAGGATGTAACTGGTAGAATAGATAAGGGAGAACCAGTGGATGTGGTGTATTTGGACTTTTAGAAGGCTTTCGATAAGGTCCCGCATAAGAGACTAGCGTGCAGAGTTAAAGCACATGGGATTGGGGGTAAGGTACTGTCTTGGATAGAGAACTTTGGGAGACAGGAAGCAAAGAGTTGGAATAAATGGGTCTTTTTCCGAGTGGCTGGCAGTGACAACTGGGGTACCGCAGGGATCGGTGCTAGGACCCCAGCTATTCACACTATATATAAATGATCTAGACGAGGGAACTAGATGTAATAGCTCCAGGTTTGCAGACGACACCGAGCTGGGTGGGCATGTGTGCTGTGAGGAGGATGCAGAGAAACTCCAGTATGATTTGGACAGGTTGGGTGATTGGGCAGATGCATGGCAGATGCAGTATAATGTGGATAAATGCGAGGTTATCCACTTTGGTGGCAAAAACAGAAAGACAGAATATTATTTGAACAGCAATAGATTGGGTAAAGGGGAAGTGCAACGAGACCTGGGTGTCCTTGTGCACCAGTCGCTGAAGGTAAGCATGCAGGTGCAGCAGGCGGCTAAGAAGGCAAATGGTATGTTGGCCTTCATAGCGAGAGGATTCGAGTACAGGAGCAAGGATGTCTTGCTGCAGTTGTACAGGGCCTTGGTGAGACCACACCTTGAGTATTGTGTGCAGTTTTGGTCGCCTTATCTGAGGAAGGATGTTCTTGCCATGGAGAGAGTGCAGCGAAGATTCACCAGGCTGATACCTGGGATGGCAGGAATGACGTATGAAGTGAGGTTGGGTTGATTAGGCTTAGATTCGCTGGAGTTTAGAAGAATGAGAGGGGATCTCATTGAAACTTATAAAATTCTAACAGGACTAGACAGACTAGATGCAGGAAGGATGTTCCCGATGGCGGGGACTCCAGGACCAAGGGTCACAGTCTAAGGATAAGGGGTAAGCCATTTAGGACTGAGCTGAGGAGGAATTTCTTCACCCAGAGAGTGGTGAACCTGTGGAATTCCCTACCACAGAAGGCAGTTGAGGCCAAGTTATTAAATATATTCAAGAAGGAGTTAGATATATTTCTTGAGGCTAAAGGGATCAAGGGATATGGGGAGAAAGCAGGGACAGGGTACTGAATTTGGATGATCAGCCATGATCTCATTAAATGGCAGAACAGGCTCAAGGGGCCGAATGGCCTACTCCTGCTCCTATCTTCTATGTTTCTATATGCAATGGAATCCCCAAATAATTATACAATGTACGGAATTTCAGTAAATATAAATGTACTGAATTAGAAATTTAGTCACAAGTCCCTTCATTGCGCCAACCTCTCTCAAAATGTAATTTTTTGATAAATAATTTTAAACATCTTAATTTGGGCCAATATTTGCATAAGCTCATTTAAAGTGCATGTGCATCATTTTCGATTTTTAAATGTTTAATTTAAGGCTTATATGCTGATTGAAAACAGGCCCTACGTCTGCTTTTACCAGCCATAAGAGTTGTGTGGGCAGTTGTTGGGCAAGTAGCCCAAGTCTACGCCAGCAATACTTATTTTCCAGTTGGTTTCGATGATCTATGTCATTGAAGAGGGCATAGTAGTGAAGGCCCGAAATGGCAGATTTCCATGGGAGAGGAAAGTGACTCACAATGGTTTTCAACATGTTTTTCAGTGTTTGATTTGAAATAAAAAACACTGAAATTTCTCTTTCTAGGGGTTCCTTCTCCTTTTAATATGTTTTGAGATGCGTTGCAATCAAACCATACTGTTCTGTTTGATTTCACTTTTTGTTCCTGCGTGCTCAGCAAATTGAGGTACAACAATGATGAGGGAATAGCACTGGCAATATCAAGCCACAAACCAGTTCCAGTCAAGCACAATCAAAGGGACATAAACCTCCCTGTATTTTGCCGTACATCAAGCAGTGATTCTCAATCTGAGAATGGCCCCAAAATAATTATAATAGCAAAATACTGCGGATGCTGTTCCAAAATAACTATGTTCCTCTCATCCTCTATCCTAGTGACTTTTCTGAATAATATTTTCAAATTAATGTTAAATTTGCAAGCAGTAATGTGCTATGTGCGCATGTCTATTTAGAGTTAGTTTATGACAATCCAAACAACTCCACTTTTATGCAAAATGGTAATTAAAATTTTGTGCACGATTCATTTAGCTGCCGTCAATTTTGATCAGACTAAACCTCTTGTCCACTTGTGTAAGTTCCTATAGTCTTGTTCTATTATTCTATCACTAAAACCACTTCTATTTTAGGCATATAAAAGGAACCAAAGTCAGATTTTGGCATTTGAATTTTTTACAATTCTGAATTTGAACTGGTCTTTCTTACTTGAACATGTAGATAAACTAGTAACTACCCGAAATGTTCATCTACTCAAGTACAGGAAACTTTTTTATCCCGCACCGACGGGACCGCGTGGTGCCGGTTGATCAAAAAGTCTGGATTACAGAGAGGTATACTTACCAAGGTACGAGCGCCCCGTACACGGCCACAGGTACAGGAGCCCCGGTTACACGGCACTTGTGCAGGAGTCCCGGTTACACGGCCACAGATGCAGGAACCCCGGTTACACGGCCACAGATCCAGGAACCCCGGTTACACGGCCACAGATCCAGGAACCCCGGTTACATGGCCACAGATGCAGAAACCCCGGTTACACGGCCACAGATGCAGGAACCCTGGTTACACGGCCACAGATCCAGGAACCCTGGTTACACGGCCACTAATATATAGTAAAACTTACCTGAAACTACTCCTGAATTTTGCCGGTTAAGAGAGGTTTCCGGATATTTCGGTGCCGGTTAAAAGAGAGAATAGACATCCAAGAAACTATCAAAGTACTTCATCTAGCTGCTCAACAACAACAACTTGCCTTTATATAGCGCCTTTAATGTAGTAAAATGTCCCAAGGCCCTTCACAGGAGCATTATCAGACATAATTTGACACAGAGTCACATAAGGAGATACTAGGACAGGTGACCAAAACTTTGGTCCTACAATGCTGAGGGAAGTAAAGGTGGAAATTGTGGAGGTACTGGCCTCTTCCAAGCCTCTTTGGATACGAGGGTGGTGCCAGAGGACTGGAGAATTGCAAATGTTACTACCCTTGTTCAAAAAAAGGGTGTAAGGATAAACCCAGCAACTACACGCCAGTCAGTTTAATCTCAGTAGTGGGGAAGCTTTTAGAAACAATAATCCGGGACAAAATTAACAGTCACATGGACAAGTGTGGATTAATTAAGGAAAGCCAGCACGGACTTGTTAAAGGCAAATTGTGATTATCTTGATTGAGTTTTTTGATGAGGTAACAGAGAGGGTTGATGAGGGCAATGCAGTTGATGTGGTGTACATGGACTTCCAAAAAACATTTGATGAAGTGCCACATAATAGGCTTGCCAGCAAAGTTGAAGCCCGTGGAATAAAACAGACAGTGGCAGCATGGATACAAAATTGGCTAAGTGACAGGAAACAGAGAGTAGTGGTGAACGGTTGTTTTTCGGACTGGAGGGAGGTACACAGTGGTGTTCCCCAGGGGTTGGTACTTGGACCACTGCTTTTCTTGATTTTTATTAATGATTTGGACTTGGGTGTACAGGGCACAATTTCAAAATTTGCAGATGTCACAAAACTTGGCAGTATAGTGAACAGTGAGGAGGATAGTGATAGACTTCAAGAAGACATAGACAGGCTGGTGAAATGGGCGGACACGTGGCTGATGAAATTTAACGCAAAAAAGTGCGAAGTGATACATTTTGGTAGGAAGAACGAGGAGAGGCGATATAAACTAAAGGGTATAACCCTAAATGGGTTGCATGAACAGAGAGACCTGGGGGTATGTGTGCACAAATTGTTGAAGGTGGCAGGGCAGGTTGAGAAAGCGGTTAAAAAAGCATAAGGGATCCTGGGCTTCATAAATAGAGGCATAGAGTCCAAAAGCAAGGAAGTTATGATGAACCTTTATAAAACACTGTTTCGGCTTCAACTGGAGTATTGTGTCCAATTCTGGGCACCGCACTTTAGGAAGGATGTGAAGGCCTTAGCGAGGGTGCAGAAAAGATTTACAAGAATGATTCCAGGGATGAGCGACTTCAGTTACGTGGATAGACTGGAGAAGCTGGGGTTGTTCTTCGTAGAGCAGAGAAGGTTGAGAGAGGAAATTTGATAGAGGTGCTCAAAATCATGAGGGGTCGAGACAGAGTAGGTAGAGAAAAACTGTTACTAATTGGCGGAAGGGTCGAGAACCTAAGGACACAGATTTAAGGAGATTGGCAGATGGACCAAAGGTGACATGAGGAAAAACTTTTTTACACAACGTGTGGTTAAGATCTGGAATGCACTACCTGAGAGGGTGGTGGAGGCAGATTCACTCGTTGCTTTCAAAAGGGAATTGGATAAGTACCTGAAGGAAAAAAAATTGCAGGGCTATGGGGAAAGGGTGAGGGTGTGGGACTAGCTGAAGTGCTCTTGCAGAGAGCTGGCACGGGCTCGACGGGCCGAATGGCCTCCTTCGCCGTGCTGTAACCATTCTATGATTCTATATTTGGGTGTTCTTGATGAAAATCAGTTCCCTGTTGCTAGTTACTGTGCTGTATCATGAAGAAAGTTTTAAGTTATAATTATTTGAGTTCTGTTGAGGATTTAGTCTGGTGTGATGAACTAAGTTAATTTACAGTTTTAAAAAATGTTCTCTTTTGAAGATGTGCATAGATCCATCCATTTCTGTGGCATTAGGTGAGAAACCACCTCCACTATACTTGTGCGAAGAATGCAGTCAAAGGATTGCAGGGTGAGTACAGTTTAGTAAAACGAACATCAATACTGGTATAGCACACAACTTTATTAGGGCACACATTAAAATGTTAATGAAACATTAAAAGCTGCACCACAAAACAGTTTTTTTAATGAAACTTTTCTGGGGCCCCTAATTTTATAAAATAGAGCATGGATCTAGATTAAACAGCCCTTATTAATCTGGCTAATATACAATAGTAAAATGTCAGATAGGCCATGTAAGTGCTGAAACTCCGGTCAACCAATCATTCCTTAAACATGATCATAATTATTATTGGGTACATTTAATATGACTTTTTATTAATTTAATTGATATATGTTTCAAGGGCACGCCTTCCTTTTTCAGTTCGGAAGAATGGTTTCTACACAAAATGTGAACCCATCCTCTGTATTTTTGGATACTGAAAGTCTGCTGTTTATTTCCAGGGTTTTGTCTTCTTATTTTAAACTTCTGTTCTTTTTTCAGAGTCCAAGCTGATTGGTTAATTGATGTTTTGCTACCACAAGGTGAGTTCTGGATTGATACTTGTGTAGCTGTTCAGTCAGGTGTAGTTTATCAGTGGCATTTTATTTAATTTGCAGCCCCTACGGGTGTGTACGAGGTGCGAGAATCTTCTTGACAGATCCAATGCATCCCCGGCTATTTGCCCAACTTCTGCCCAGTGAATGCCCGTGAAATTCTTACGTCTGATAAAAGCAGGCGTAAGAGTTTTAAAAAACAGAAAAAAATAACATTTTATCAATTAATTTATACATTTAAAAACTTGTTACACCTTTACCCTCTAAAACATGTACATTTATTTTTCAAAAAATAAATTTTTGCTTTAAATATTTAATTACATTTTAATTAATTTTAAATATGTGATTATGTATTTATTTATTTGATGTCTAGGTGTATTTTTTTGGGGTATTCCCATTCATGCTTATGGGTTTCCGTACATTCGGAATCCCCATAAGTATGAATGGGGATTCCCTTCTGTCCTTCATTGGCCCCTGAACTGCGCTTCTGCCCACACGTACCCGGAGAGCCCCAGGATTGCGAGTCTCGATCCCGAGGCCCCAGGTATGTGGGCATTTTATTTGCGAATTGGAGTCATTTCCCTGTGGGAAGCCTCCGACCGCAAATTCCGGGCCAACTTTTTTGTTTGTGCACTTTACGTAGGATTACATAGGATATACGTCACAGAAACAGGCCATTCGGCCCAACCAGTCCATGTTGGCGTTTATGCTCCACACGAGCCTCCTCCCGTCTTTCCTCATCTAAATCTATCAGCATAACCCTCTATTCCCTTTTCCCTCATATGCTTGTTTAGCCTCCCCTTAAATGCATCTATACTATTCGCTTCAACCACTCCCTGTGGTAGCGAGTTCCACATTCTCACCACTCTCTGGGTAAAGAAGTTTCTTCTGAATTCCCTATTGGATTTCTTGGTGACTATCTTATATTGATGGCCTCTAGTTATGCTCTTCCCCACAAGTGGAAACATTCTCTCTCCATCCACTCTATCAAAACCTTTCAGAATTTAAAAGACCTCTGTTAGGTCAGCCCTCAGCTTTCTTTTTTCAAGAGAAAAGAGACCCAGTCTGCTCATACTTTCCTGATAGGTATACCCTTGCATTTCTGGTATCATCCTTGTAACATAGAAACATAGAAGATAGGAACAGGAGTAGGCCATTCGGCCCCTTGAGCCTGTTCCGCCATTTAATGAGATCATGGCTGATCATCCATATTCAGTACCCTGTCTCTGCTTTCTCCCCATATCCCTTGATCTCTTTAGCCTTAAGAAATATATCTAACTCCTTCTTGAATATATTTAATAAGTTGGCCTCAACTGCCTTCTGTGGTAGAGAATTCCACAGGTTCACCACTCTCTGGGTGAAGAAATTCCTCCTCATCTCAGTCCTAAATGTAAGGATAAACCCAGCAACTACAGGCCAGTCATCCTTAGACTGTGACCCCTGGTTCTGGACTCCCCGCCATCGGGAACATTCTTCCTGCATCTAGTCTGTCTAGTCCTGTTAGAATTTTATAAGTTTCAATGAGATCCCCTCTCATTCTTCTAAACTCTAGCGAATATAAGCCTAATCGACTCGATCTCTCTTCATATGTCATTCTTGCCATCCCAGGTATCAGTCTGGTGAATCTTTGTGGCACTCCCTCCATGGCAAGACCATCCTTCCTCAGATAAGGCGACCAAAACTGCACACAATACTCAAGGTGTGGTCTCACCAAGGCCCTGTACAACTGCAGCAAGACATCCTTGCTCCTGTACTCGAATCCTCTTGCTATGAAGGCCAACATACCATTTGCCTTCTTAACCGCCTGCTGCACCTGCATGCTTACCATCAGCGACTGGTGCACAAGGACACCCAGGTCTCGTTGCACTTCCCCTTTTCCCAATCTATTGCCGTTCAGATAATAATCTGTCTTCCTGTTTTTGCCACCGAAGTGGATAACCTCGCATTTATCCACATTATACTGCATCTGCCATTTATCTGCCCAATCACCCAACTTGTCCAAATCATACTGGAGTTTCTCTGCATCCTCCTCACAGCACACACGCCCACCCAGCTTTGTGTCATCTGCAAACTTGTAAATCTTCTCTGCACCTTCTCCAGTGCCTCCATATCCTTTTTATAATATGGTGACCAGAACTGTACACAGTACTCTTAGTGTGGTCTAACCAAGGTTTGATACAGATTTAGCATAACTTCCCTACTTTTCTATTCTATCCCTCTAGAAATAAACCCTAGTGCTTGGTTTGCTTTTTTTTTATGGCCTTGTTAAACTTTTAGTGATTTGTGTATTTGTACTCCTATATCCCTTTGTTCCTCTACCCCACCTAGACTCTCACCCTCCAAGTGATAAGTGACCTCCCTATTCTCCCTACCAAAATGTAATACCTCACATTTATCTGTGTTGAACTTCATTTGCCAATTATATGTCCATTCTGCAAGTTTATTAATGTCCTCCTCTAACTTGTTGCAGTCCTCCTCAGTATTGACTATCCCGAGCCCCCAATTTGGTGTCATCTGCAAATTTAGAAATTGTGTTTTTGAGTCTAAATTGTTAATGTAAATTGTGAACAGCAGTGGTCCCAGCACTGATCCTTGTGGAACACCATTACCAACCTTCTGCCACTGTGAATAACTACCCTTTACTCCCACTCTCTGCTTTCTGTCCTGAAGCCAACTAGCTATCCATTCTGTTACTTGTTCCCTGACTCCGCATTCTCTGACCTTGTTCATCAGTCTATTATTGGGTACCTTTATTGAAGGCCTTTTGAAAATCCAGGTAAATTACATCGACTGCATTACCATTGTCTACTCTCTCTGTTACCTCTTCAAAAAATTCAGTGAGGTTGGTCAAGCAAGACTTTCCCTTTCGAAATCCATGTTGACTATTCATTTATATTTTTGGTTTCTAGATGTTCTTCTATTTTCTCTTTTAGTAGGGATTCCATTATTTTTCCTACCACCGATGTTAAGTTGACTGGCCTATAATTCCCTGGACATGTTCTATCCCCCTTAAATATCGGTATTACGTTAGCTATCTGCCAGTCCTCTGGCACTATACCTTTTTCTAATGAATTATTAAATATGCATAGTAATACTAGTGCTATCTCTTCCCTAGATTCTTTTAAAATGCGTGGATGTATTCCAGGGGTTTTATCCTCTTGAGTTTATTTATTTAACATCTTCCCTTTTTTATTTTAAATGTACTTTAAGCTCATCATCCAATATCATGTCCCCCTGTTCTATCTCCCTGGTAAATACTGAAGCAAAATAATTATTTACTATTTCTGCCATCTCTCTATCGTTACCTGTGGTATTATCCTGACTTATCCCTTAATGGCCCTGTTCCCATCCCAACCTTCCTTCTATTTTGATGTGCCTATAAAATATTTGACTTTTGTTTTATGTTCCTTGATAATTTAATTTCATAGTTCCTCTTTGCCTCCCGAATTGTTTTTTGGACTTCTCTCCTAATCTTTTCGTATTCTCTCTCATCATGCACTCCCCTGCTGTCTATGTACTTAATGTATGCCTCTTTCCTTACCCTCAATTGTTCCCTTATGGCTTTATCCATCCATGGAGTCTCATTATTGTTTAGTTTGTTCTTTCCTTTTAGCGGAATATATTTTTCCTGCATTATGTTGAACACCATTTTAAATGTTTCCCATTGCTGTTCTTTCTACATCATTGTTTGCCAATATTGTTGCCCATTTTCCCCCCCAACTTCTATTCTAAGCCCCTCAAAATCAGCTTTTCTCCAATCTGTTAACCTGGCTTTCGCCATACTTATGTCCTTCTCAATTATCTTAAAGCATATTATATTATGATCACTGTTGCCTGGATGTTCCCCTACTTTTACTTCTCTTATCTGCTCTGGTTCATTCCCCATTACTAGATCCAATAGCGAATCCTCCCTTGTTGGGCTTTTTACATGTTGGGTTAGAAAGGAGTCCAGTACACATTGTAGGAATTCCATTCCCTTATCCCCTTTACCTATCTCTTCTGTCCAATTAATATCGGGGTAGTCGAAATCCCCCATGATGATTATTCTATTTTTTTTACTAATTTCTCTAATTTGTCTGCATACTTCTTCTTCCACCACCCTTCCACTATTAGGTGGTCTGTAGACTACGTCTATTAGTGTGATTAATCCTTTATTATCTTTTATCTCTATCCATATGGATTCTATTGATATCTGCGCCTCTTATTTCTACTGCCATTATGTTATCCCTAATAATTACAGCTACTCCACCTCCCCTTTTTCCCTTCCTATCTTTTCTCAATATGTTATACCCTGCAACGTTTAATTCCCAGTCCTGATTTTTCTATAGCATGTCTCAGTAATCCCTACTATGTCTGGTTCTTCGCAACTTATGATTGCCTCCAGCTCCCCTGTTTTATTACAGACACTGTGTGCACTGCTGTACAGACAGTTTAACTCATTTTTAATAGGATTTCCTCTCACCTTATGTTTAACCATCTTTTAAGACTCCTGTTCTATAACTCTATTTATTCCCTTGCCATAAATGTCCTCCTTTCCTTTATTCTTTCCTATGCTCTCTTTTCCTGTTTTGTTTATATTTAGGCTGGTTACGTCTTTTGTAGATCCCTCCCCCCATCTTACTAGTTTAAAGCCTTTGCCACTTCCCTATTTACTCTTTCTGCTAGGACACGGGTTCCATCCTGGTTCAGGTGGAGCCCATCACATCGGTACAGCTTCCTGTCCCAATACTGGTGCCAGTGTCCCATGAAAAGGAACCCCTCTTTTCCACACCAGCCTTTTAGCCACATGTTAATTCTCCTGATCTGTATGCTTCCATGCCAATTTGCACGTAGCTCAGGCAATAATCCAGAGATTATTACCCTCGAGGTCATGCTTTTTAATTTAGATCCTAACTCCTGATACTCTTTCAGCAGGACTTCCTCCCTGTTGCTACCTATGTTGTTTGTTCCAACATGGACCACGAGAACTGGATTTCCACCCTCCCTTTCCAAGTTCCTCTCCAGCCGCCATGAGATATCCCTTACTCTGGCACCAGGTAGGCAACACACCCTTCGTAATTCTCGTTCTTGGCTGCAGAGGACGCTATCTGTCCCCCTAATTATAGAGTCCCCTATCACTACCACATTTCGATTCTGCTCTTCCCCTCCCACCCACCTTGGACAGCCTTCTGAGCCACAGTGCCTTGGTCTGCATTGTGGCTGTCCTCCCTGCAGTCTTTCTCCTTGTCCTCACAGGTAGCGAGTACATTGTACCTGTTGGACAGGACCAGTGTCTGCAGGACCTCCTTCTCAACCTCTCCTAAATCCCCGCTACCTGTCTTCCCTACATAGAAACATAGAAGATAGGAGCAGGAGAAGGCCATTCGGCCCCTCGAGCCTACTCCGCCATTCAGTGAGATCATGACTGATCATCCAAATTCAGTACCCTGTCCCTGCCTTCTCTCCATATCCCTTGACCCCTTTAGCCTTAAGAAATATATCTAACTCCTTCTTGAATATATTTAATGAATTGGCCTCTACTGCCTTCTGTGGTAAAGAATTCCACAGGTTCACCACTCTCTGGGTGAAGAAATTCCTCCTCATCTCTGTCCTAAGTGGCTTACCCCTTATCCTTAGACTGTGACCCCTGGTTCTGGACTCCCCCGCCATCAGGAACATCCTTCCTGCATCTAGTCTGTCTAGTTCTGTTAGAATTTTATAAGTTTCAATGAGATCCCCTCTCATTCTTCTAAACTCGAGCGAGCCTAAGCCCAATCGACACAATATCTCCTCATACGCCATTCCTGCCATCCCAGGTATCAGCCTGGTGAATCTTCGCTGCACTCCCTCCATGGCAAGAACATCCTTCCTCAGATAAGGCGACCAAAACTGCACAATACTCAAGGTGTGGTCTCACCCAGGCCCTGTACAACTGCAGCAAGACATCCTTGTTCCTGTACTCTAAGCCTCTCGCTACGAAGGCCAACATACCATTTGCCTTCTTAACCGCCTGCTGCACCTGCATGCTTACCTTCAGCGACTGGTGCACAAGGACACCCAGGTCTCGTTGCACTTCCCCTTCTCCCAATCTATTGCCATTCAGATAATAATCTGCCTTCCTGTTTTTGACACCAAGTGGATAACCTCGCATTTATCCACATTATATTGCATCTGTCATGCTTCTGCCCAATCACCCAACCTGTCCAAATCATACTGGAGTTTCTCGGCATCCTTCTCACAGCACACACGCCCACCCAGCTTTGTGTCGTCTGCAAACTTGGAGATATTACATCTAGTTCCCTCGTCTAGATCATTAATATATATTGTGAATAGCTGGGGTCCTAGGACCGATCCCTGCGGTACCCCACTGGTCACTGCCTGCCACTCGGAAAAGGACCCGTTTATTCCAACTCTGTCTTTCTGTCTGCCAACCAGTTCTCTATCCAAGTCAATACCTTGCCCCCAATCCCATGTGCTTTAACTTTACACGCTAATCCCTTATGCGGGTCCTTACCGAAAGCCTTCTGAAAGTCCAAATACACCACATCCACTGGTTCTACCGTATCTATTTTACCAGTTACATCCTCAAAAAATTCCAGTGGATTAGTCAAGCACGATTTACCTTTTGTAAATCCATGTTGACTTTGCCCGATCCTGTCACTGTTTTCCAAGTGCTCTGCTATTACATCTTTTATAATGGACTCTAGCATTTTCTCCACTACCGATGTCAGGCTTACTGGTCTATAATTCCCCGTTTTCTCTCTACCACATTTTTTGAATAGTGGGGTTACATTAGCTACCCTCCAATCCATGGGTACTGTTCCAGAGTCTATCGAATTTTGGAAGATGACCAGCAATGCATCTACTATTTCTAGGGCCACTTCCTTAAGTACGCTAGGATGTAGACTATCAGGCCCTGGGGATTTATCGGCCTTCAATCCCATCCATTTCCCTAACACCATTTCCCTACAAATACTGATTTCATTCAGTTCCTCCCTCTCATTAGACCCGATGTTCTCGAACATCTCTGGGAGGTTATTTGTGTCCTCCTTTGTGAAGACAGAACCAAAGTATGTATTTAATTGGTCTGCCATTTCTTTGTTCCCCATTATAAATTCCCCTGATTCTGACTGCAAGGGACCTACGCTTGACTTCACCAATCTTTTTCTCTTCACATATCTACAGAAGCTTTTACAGTCAGTTTTTATGTTCCCTGCCAGCTTACTCTCAAACTCTATTTCCCCCCTTTTAATTAATCCCTTTGTCCTCCTTTGCTGAATCTTAAACTGCTCCCAATCCTCAGGTTTACTGCTTTTTCTGGCCAATTTATATGTCCTCTCCTTGGATCTTATGCTATCCCTAATTTCCCTTGTTAGCCATGGCTGAGTCACCTTTTTTGTTTTATTTTTATGCCAACTGGGATGAACAAATTCTGTAGTTCATCCATGCGATCTTTGAATGTTTGCCATTGCCTATCCACCGTCAACCCTTTGAGTGACATTCCCCAATCAATCCTACCCAACTCGCGTCTCATGCCATCGTTGTTTCCTTTATTTAAATTCAGGACCCTAGTCTCTGAGTCAACTACTTCACTCTCCATCTTAATGAAGAATTCTATCATATGATCGCTCTGACCCAAGGGGCCTCACAGAACAAGATTGCTAATTAATCCTTTCTCATTATATAATACCCAGTCTAAGATGGCCTGATCTCTAGTTGGTTCCTCGACATACTGGTCCAGGAAACCATCCCGTATACACTCCAGGAATTCCTCCTCCACCGTATTGTTACTAATTTGGTTAGCCCAATCTATATGTAGATTAAAGTCACCCATGATAACTGCTGTGCTCTTATTGCATGCTTCTCTAATTTCCCTTTTAATGCCATCCCCAACCTCTGCATTACTGTTTGGAGGTCTATATACCACTCCCACTAACGTTTTCTGCCCCTTTGTATTTCTCAGTTCTACCCATACAGATTCCACATCATCAGAGCTAATATCCTTCCTAACAATTGTGTTAATCCCCTCTTTAACCAGCAATGCTACCCCACCTCCTTTTCCTTTTTGCCTATCTTTCCTGAATATTGAATACCCCTGGATGTTGAGTTGCCAGCCTTGGTCACCCTGGAGCCATGTTTCCGTAATCCCAGTCATATCATATTCGTTTACCTCTATTTACGCAGCTAATTCATCCACCTTATTACGTCTGCTCCTCGCATTAAGACACAAGGCCTTCAGGCTTGTTTTTTTAACGCTCTTAGACCTTTTAGAATTATTATTTACTGTGGCCATGTTTGATTTAAACCCTTGATTTCTCTGACTGCCACCTTTGTTTTTCTCCTTCCTGTCTTTTGCTTCTATCCTTGTTTCCCTTTACTCTGTCTCCCTGGTAGCAATCCTGAGATTACTACCTTTGAGGTCCTATTTTAGTTTAAACCCTCCCCCAGAGCACTAGCAAACACTCCCCCTAGGACATCGGTCCCGGTCCTGCCCAGGTGCAAATCGTCCGGTTTGTACTGGTCCCACCTCCCCCAGAACCAGTTCCAATGTCCCAGGAATTTGAATCCCTCCCCCTTGCACCATTCCTCTAGCCACGTATTCACCTGAAATATCCTTCTATTTCTACTCTGACTAGCACGTGGCACTGGTAGCAATCCTGAGATTACTACCTTTGAGGTCCTATTTTTTAATTTACCTCCTAACTCCCTATATTCAGGTTTTAGGACCTCATCCCGTTTTTTACCTATATCGTTGGTACCTATGTGCACCACGACAACTGGCTGTTCACCCTCCCCTTCCAAAATATTCTGCAGCCGCTCTGAGACATCCTTGATCCTTGCAACAGGGAGGCAACACACCATCCTGGAGTCTCGTTTGTGGCCGCAGAAACGCCTATCTATTCCCCTTACAATAGAATCCCCTATTACTATAGCTCTACCCCTCTTTTTGCTCCCGTCCTGTGCAGCAGAACCACCCCTGGTGCCAGGAAGTTGGCTGCTGCTGCCTTCCTCTGATGAGCCATCCCCCTCAACAATATCCAAAGCGGTATATCTGTTTGAGAGGGGGATGACCACAGGGGACTCCTGCACTTACCTGCCTGCGCCTACTAATCTGCCTGGTGGTCACCCATTCCCTTTCTGCCTGTGCAACCTTTACCTGTGGTGTGACCAACTGATTAAATGTGCTATCCACGACGTCCTCAGCATGGCGAATGCGCCAGTATATATCCATTCGCAGCTCCAGTGCCGCAATGCGGTCTGACAGTAGCTGCAGCTGGATACACTTCGTGCACACATGGTTGTCAGGGACACAGGAAGTGTCCCTGATTTCCCACATAGTGCAGGAGGAGCACACTACGGGGCTGAGCCGTCCTGCCATGACTTACCCTTTAATTAATTTAAATTAAATCAAATCAATACCACCAATTAACTGATAGACTCGAGGGCCCTTGGTTACCAACAGTCCCCGCTACACCACAGAGTTTAGAAACTATAAACCACAGAGTTTAAGTTTGGAAAAAAGGAGAAAGAGAGAAATACTCACCAACCAATCACTTACCTGCTTTCTGGTGATGTCACACTTCGATTAATTTTTACTTCTCTCTCTCCTGCTCTGAGATTGGTAAGCCTACCTGGTCTGCCGCCGCTTTTATACTCGCTCCGCGGCCGCCGCTTCTCCTAGGTCTGCTGCCACTGTGGGGCCTACCTGGTCTGCCGCCGCTTTTATACTCGCTCCGCCGCCGCCACTTCTCCCAGGTCACACCCTCCCTTTCCTGAACCTGTGCTTTCCTCTGGGATGTAACTGTATTCTGGATAAAATTGTCCAGAAATTCCCCCCCCTCCCTTATGTGGAGTGTCTCCAAATCGCACTCCAGCTCAATGACTCTGAGCCGGAGAGATTTGAGATGGAGACATCTCCTGCAGACGTGTTTGCTCGGGACAGTCTCACTGTCCACAAACTCCTGCATACTGCAGTCCAGACACACAACCTGCCCTGCCATATCTTAGACTAGCCTTATTTTATTTATTTAATTAGTTTTTAATCAAGTCTTTAATCAACGATTATTTATAGTTATATTAATTATTTTAACTAGTTAGTTAAGCTATAGATTTAATACAGTACGTTATAGTTTCTCACTTCTAGTTTAAACCACTGTCCTAGAATAGAGAGAAAAAAAACCCCTTAATACTCACCAACCAATCACCTACCTGCTCTCCTGTGATGCCACGCCTTGGTTTTTTTTGGAAATCGTGGAAGGTTCCGCCGCTGCTGATACCGCCTCCAATTAGGTCGGCGCTGTTCCTCCGCTCTCTTTATGTCCCTCCGCCGCTGATACTGCCTCCTTATTTTATAACAAACTATGGTGTTATGAATAAGTAAGAAAACAATGCACGTTAGGAATATAAGATTTTATTTCTTTGGACAAAAATATGCAGAAAAAGACTTAATAATTTGGGTGGAGGGGGACAGTCCAGTTTGGTTAGGCTTGTATACAGCAGCTATTCCAGAACACACAATCATTTGCCAACACTAATTTGGAAAGCTACTGATACCAAATCTAGTTCGACATTTTTGTAATCTACATTTTTTGCACGGACAAAGTTGCTGGTTTAGCACAGATAAGATTTTTCCTTAAAAATATAGAAGATCATTCTACCTTTGTATGGCAGTTTTATGGAAGCTGTCAGAGATCGGAACCATTTTCATGGCCAGGCCTCATTAGCATTCTGTCGGTGAGCTACTTGCACTTTTGCAGCAGTTTGCTGATTGGAGGGGGTAGGGCACCTGGTGATTCAGTGTGGAGCCCAGCCAGTGCAGGAGAGTTAAATGGGAGGGAGGAGGCAATCCTGGGGGAGAGCTGCAGAGAGTCGGGCATCTGGAGGGTGCCGATTTTTGCCCTACAAAAATTGTTCACAAACCCTATTGTATAACTGCTTTGAGGGGCCTGGAGCAGACCCTTTCATGACTGCTGCTTAGGCTGTCCCATACCACGCACAGCGCATGCTCCACCCATTAGTACTTCAAGACTGCATCGGGGCCCTATTGATGTCATAGGACGCTGATTTGCATCGGCTAATGAGGCACACGCTTGGACCATCCCTTTCAAGGCCCCACCAAAATTGCAGTGACCCAGACTTCGGTGGGGACAGGGTGGTAGGTCTTCTGTCATTTTCATCGTGCTACCGCCCCCACTCCAGGGAACAGTAGCATAGTGGTAATGTCACTGGGCTAGTAATCCAGAGGCCTGGACTAATGACCCAGAGACGTGAGTTCAAATCCCACCACGGCAGCTGGGGAACTTAAATTCAGTTAATTAAATAAATCTGGAATGAAAAGCTAGTATCAGTAATGGTGACCATGAAACTACCGGATTGTCGTAAAAACCCATCTGGTTCACTAATGTTCTTTAGGGAAGGAAATCTGCCGTCCTTACCTGGCCTGGCCTACATGTGACTCCAGACCCACAGCAATGTGGTTGACTCTTAACTGCCCTCTGAAATGGCCTAGCAAGTCACTCAATTGTAACAAACCGCTACAAAACACAATTCCTCCCTGACGCAGAGTGGGGGAGGTGGGAGATTAATATTAATCCATGGATCTTGATGTGTTGAGTGTCCCCCCAAGCCTGCAGTCAGAAATGTAGTTCACAAAAAAAAATACATTTATTTATTTGTATTTAATTTTTAAATGTTAATTTTTGTTGACCCTTTTTAAGTTCCCTAAAATAATTATCATTTACAATCCGAGAGGGTGAGCAGATAGCTTGCACGTAGATCACTGCCAGCATGCAGCTATTGAGATGGTTGCTAGGAGCTACGTGGGCACTGCCTGGCATGACTTGTCTGCTGACTTTCTCTTTAGTCATGCTGTTGAAGAAATGTCCTGTGTTAGGCGTCTCCTCTTGGCAAGCTGGCAGGATGAGAAATTCAGTACGTGAGAAATCACAAGCATGAACCAGAAATTTGCCGCTCTGTGTCAGAACCTTTTGATATACTAACGCGCTGTGCAGTACATTTTCCTATACTATAATACATTTTTCTGATCATTTTCTGGATGATTTATTTGTTACAAGGTTCTGGAACCTAAGGTAAGGTGGTGCAAGTGGTTGCAGGAAACATGAAGCCTGTGGACAGGTATTCATTGACAGAGGTGGAAATTAAAGGCACTTTTAATGCCTTTGTTCCCAGCAAAACTTTTACTCTCTCTCATTCTGGTTATTCCCCCTGGTATGGCCCTCATCTTCACTCCCTCAAGTCCAAGGTGTGCAGACTTGAGCATTTCTGACGTATAATTGGTTCAGCCATACATCGCCACCAGATCACACCAAGCGCTATCGGGCCTCGTACTCTTCTGCCAACCCACACCGCTCCCACTATTCCAGGATTACCCGAGAGAGCAAAGATATCCTGTGGCCTCTCCTCAGGTCATAGAGTCATAACGGCACTGTAGAGCAATCCAATCAGTCCCATTCCCCCGCTCTATCCCCGTAGCCCTTCAAGTTTATTTCCCTCAAGTGCCTATCCAGTCTCCCCTTGAAAACATTGAGTGTCTCCGCTTCCACCACTTCCGTCGGCAGCGAATTCCAGGTCGTCACCACTCGCAGCGTAAAAAAGTTTTTCCTTACATCCCCCCTGTATCTCTTGCCCAAAACCTTAAATCTGCATCCCCTAGTCCTTGTACCATCAACCAGTGGGGACAGCCTTTCCCCATCTAGCCTTTCCAAACCTGTCATAATCTTGTACACCTCTATCAAATCACCCCTTAACTTCCTTTGCTCTAATGAAAACAAATCCAGCTTCTCCAACCTGTCCTTGTAGCTAAGATCCCCCATCCCCGGAACCATTCTGGTAAATCTCCTCTGCACCCTCTCAAGGGCCTTCACATCCTTCCAAAATTGTGGTGACCAGAACTGGATGCAATACTCCAGTTGTGGCCTAACCAGTGCTTTATAAAGGTTCAGCATAACTTCTCTACTTTTGTACTCAATATCTCTATTTTTGAAGCCCAAGATCCCATATGCTTTGTTAACCACTCTCTAAATATGTCCTGCCACCTTCAGGGACCTATGCACATTAACTCCCAGGTCCCTCTGTCCCTGCGCACTCTTTAAAACTGTGCCATTAAGTGTATATTGCCTCTCCCTGTTCCTTCTGCCAAAATGCATCACCTCACACTTCTCTGTATTAAATTCCATCTGCCCCTTGTCTGCCCATTCTGCTAGCCTTTCTATGTCCTGTTGCAGGTATTGACCTCGTCCCTTTCAAAACTGCTGTCACCGCCTCCTCCTCAAAAACCCACCCTTGACCATCTGTCCTTGCAAACTTTCGCCCCATCTCCAATTTCCCTTTCCTCTCCAAAGTTCTTGAATATGTTGTTGCTTCCCAAATCTGTGCCCATCTTTCCCACAACTTCCTGTTTGAATCTCTTCAATCCGGTTCCGCCCAGACAAAGTACCAAAACTGCCCTAACCAAAGTCATGAATGATATCTTTATGTGATTGAGGCCATGATGTATTATTCCTCCTCGTTCTCCTTGACTTTTGTGCAGCCTTTGACATGATTGAACCACCTCACTCTCCTCCAATGGCTCTCCTTCGTTGTCTATCTCAGTGGGATTACGCTCACTTGGTTCCACTCTTACCTACCTGTTCATAGACAGAACAACTCCAGCAATGGCTTCTCTCCCCGCCCACGCACTGTTACCATTGGAGTCCCTTAAGGATGTGCTCTTGGCCAGTTCCTCTTCCTCATCTACATGCTGCTCCTTGGTAACATCATCCAAATACATGGGATCAGCTTTCATGTATGCACAATTTCAAAATTTGCAGCTGACACAAAACTTGGAAGTACAGTGAACAGTGAGGAGGATAGTGATAGACTTCAAGAGGACATAGACAGGCTGGTGGCATGGGCGGACACATGGTAGATTAAATTTAATGCAGAAAAGTGCGAAGTGATACATTTTGGTAGAAAGAATGAAGAGAGGAAATATAAACTAAATGGTACAATCCTGAAGTGGGTGCATGAACAGAGAGACCTGGGGGTATGTGTGCACAAATCATTGAAGGTGGCAGGGCAGGTTGAGAAAGAAGTTAAAAAAGCTTATGGGATCCTGGGTTTCATAAATAAAGGTATAGATGCAAAAGCGTGGAAATTATGAGGAACTTGTATAAAACACTGGTTCAGCCTCAACTGGAGTATTATGTCCAATTCTGGGCACTGCACTTTAGGAAGGATGTGAAGGCCTTAGAGAGGGTGCAGAAAATATTTACGAGAATGATTCCAGGGATGAGGGACTTCAGTTAACGTGGAGAAGCTGGGGTTGTTCTCCTTAGAGCAGAGAAGATTGAGAGGAGATTTGATAGAGGTGTTCAAAATCATGAGGGGTCTGGACATAGTAGATAGAAACTGTTCCCATTGGCAGAAGGGTCGTGAACCAGAGGACACAGATTTAAGGTGATTGGCAGAAGAACCAAAGGCGACGAGGAAAACCTTTTTTACTCAGCGAGTGGTTAGGATCTGGAATGCAATGCCTGAAAGGGTGGTGGAGGCAGATTCAATCACGGCTTTCAAAAGGGAAGGAAAAAAAATTGCAGGGCTACGTGGAAAGGTCGGGGGAGTGGGACTAGCTGAAGTGCTCTTGCAGAGAGCCGGCATGGACTCAACGGGCCGAATGGTCTACTTCTGTGCTGTAACCATTCTATGATTCTATGCTGACGACATCCAGCTCTACTTCTCCACCTCCTGTCTGGACCCCTCCACTGCCTCTGTGTGGCCTGACATAAAATATTGATGAGCCTCAATTCCCTCTAACTAAACGTTGGTTGGACTGAAGCCATCATCTTTGGCTCCTCTGCAAACTCTCTACCCTTGCCACTGATCCCCCCTCCCTGACCATTATCTCAGGATGAAGCAGACTGTTTGCAATCTCATCACCCTAATCAGCCTTAAGCTGAGTTTCAGACTTCATATCCTCACCATCACAAAGACTGGATACTTCCAGCTCCATAACATTGCCCGTCTCCACCCGTCCCTCAGCCCACCTGCTGCTGAAACCCCCATCCATGCCTTTATCACCCCCAGACTCGACTATTGCAATGCTCCTCTGGCCATCCTCCACAAACTTCAGCTCATTCAAAACGTTGTTGCCTATATCCTAACCCACACCAAGTCCCGCTCACCCATCATTCCTGCCCTCCTGGTTTTGTTCCATTATAGAGTGCTCATAACTACAAGTAATACTCCATTCATGCCTTAATCAGTGGAAACTACTCTCTCAGACTTGAGTGCCCTGGCAGTAGAAATTCTAGCTATAGCGAAAGCAAAATCAGTGTATCTGCCTGAAACCCTCCCACCGCTCCCTGCAGTGCTATGCAGCAGCCTTATTAATACTTACTGGTAAGTTGCCTCCTTCATAACTGTGACAAGTTGTGGTGAAAAGTAAAATGCGCATACATAAGGACACTGTCGCCGTAGTGGCTTGTGTATGGACTTTTGTTTAAAATAACAATTATTTTCTCCTCACAACTTTTCATAGCAATGGAAGAAGCACCGTATTGGTGAAAATTACTCCCTTGCCATTATGTAGACAGAATAACTGCTGGGGATGGCATTACAAACAGTGTGGTTTATCAGCAGGAAGGTGAAAGGAAGCCCCGTATGTAGAGATGTGCAAGCGGTCTATGATATAAATCAAGTATTATTAGCTTTTCTCCTCGAACCAACCAGGGAATATGCAGAAATGTGGGATTGTCCATAGGTCCAAATCAACTACTGTTGATGTGTTGTGGACTGGATAATAAGACTGTGTGTTGCAACTTATTCACTGACATATTCCGATATAATTTCCAAAAGGCATTTGATTGGGTGCCACATAAAAGGTTGTTATGCATGATAAGAGCTCATGGGATTGGGAGTAATATAGTAGCATGGATAACAGATTGATTCATGGACAGAAAACAGAGAGTAGGGATAAATGGGTCATTCTCCGGTTGGCAGGCTGTAACTCGTGCGGTGCCACGAGGATCAGTGCTTGGGTCTCCGCTATTTACAATCTATATTACAGGAAACTTTCTGATATCCGGCACTGACGGGACCGAGCTGGTGCCGTAGCATCAAAAGTGCCGGACATACCAGAGTTAATGTTGAAAGATACAGAACTGAGGAGCTCCGTGTGAATCAACAAACCCTGTTGCTTAGCAACAGCTTCAAAACAGTCGGCTGCAGCTGCAAGCGTCTGTAGCTGAAGCTGCTGCTATAGCTACAGACCTTGCAGTGCTTGACTGGGGGGAAAAAAAAAAGCAACGAGAATGAAAAAAACATATCGAAAACGGCTCCTGATTTTTGCCGTTAGATCGAGTATTCCGGACATATAACCTCCTCCGGATAAACCAAAGTTTCCTGTAATGACTTAGATAAAGGGATTGAATATAATGTATCCAAGTTTGCTGACGATACAAAGCTAGGTGGGAAAGTAAGCTGCGAGGAGAACACAAAGAGCCTGCAAAGGGATATGGACAGGTTAAGTGAGTGGGCAATAAGGTGATAGATGGAGTATAATGTGGGGAAATGTGAGGTTATTCACTTTGGTCGGAAGAATAGAAAAACAGAATATTTTTAAATGGTGAGAAACTATTAAATATTGGTGTTCAGAGAGACTTGGGTGTTCTCGTATAGAAAACACAGACAGTTAGTGTGACGGCACAGCAAGCAATTAGGAAAGCAAATGGCATGTTGGCCTTTACTGCAAGGGGGTTGGAGTATAAGAGTAAGGAAGTCTTGCTACAATTGTTCAGGGCTTTGGTCAGATCACACATGGAATACGGCGCACAGTTTTGGTCTCCCTATTTAAGGAAGGATATACTTGCCTTAGAGGCAGTGCAACGAAGGTTCACTAGATTGATTCCTGGGGTGAGAGGACTGTCCTATGAGGAGAGATTGCATAGATTGGGCCTATACGCTGGAGTTTAGAAGAATGAGAGGTGATCTCAGTGAAACCTATAAGATTCTGAGGGGGATTGACAGGGTAGATGCTGAGAGGTTGTTTCCCCTGGCTGGAGTGTCTAGAACTAGGGGGCATAGTCTCAGGATAAGGGGTTGGCCATTTAAGGCTGAGATGAGGAAGAATTTCTTCACTCAGATAGTTGTGAATCTTTGGACTTTTCTACCCCAAAAGGCTGTGGATGCTGCATCATCATTGAGTATATTCAAGGCTGAGATAAATAGATTTTTGGACTTTAGGGGAATCCAGGGATATGGAAATAGGGCAGGAAAGTGGAGTTTTTTTAAAAATGCGTTTACGGGATGTGGGCATCGCTGGCAAGACCAGCATTTATTGCCCAACCCTAATTGTCCTTGAGCCGCCGCCTTGAACCGCTGCAGTCCATGCTTCTTTGTAGCGGTTTAGTATAACTGAGTGGCTTGCTAGGCCATTTCAGAGGGCAGTTAAGAGTCAACCACATTGCTGGAGTTGAGGTAGAAGATCAGCCATGATCTCATTGAATGACGGAGCAGGCTCCAGGGGCCATTGGACCTACTGCTGCTCCTAATTCTTATGTTCTTATGTAGAATTTCTTATTACTATGCATTAGCTACTGCCTGAGTAAGTACTTTTTTGGTTGAATGGGTTCTTTTGTTCTGAAGTGCTTTTGAGATTAAAGAAGACTAGAAACGCATGTTTTGTCAAAACCATTTTCACATTGCTTCCCTTTGCAATATCAGAAAGAACTGACCACAAATGGCAACAGCAGTTTAATAGCTGATTCTCCACTGGAAGAGAAAATGAAAAGAAAAAGTTGTTTTTTCTTCTCCCATAAAATGACAAGAAGTCTGTTTGTAACTCTTGAATTTTGTAGTTCTGAGGTACATACTTAAAAGAAAAAAAAAATAGGATGAGTTGTGGTGCCTCCATTGTATTATTTCTGATGTGACATTACTGGGCAGTTGTGAAAACATTAACTTGAAGCTCTTTGGAACATCCCGAGGATGTGAAAGGTGTGATATAAATGCAAGTTCTTCCTCTCATTCTAAATGAAAGAAATAAGCACAATATCCAGCTGCGCTAAAAAGCATTTTCAATAAATCTTTGTAAAGGTGCCATTTCGAAGTCATTAAGACACTTTAGGCTTGAAATTGGATCACCGCTGAATTGGGAGCCGCTGTTGGTGCATTGCATGCTGCGTGCGCCTAATGTGGCCGGCAGCAGGACCGCGGTAAATTGGCCTGTCAGCCGAGGTCTTTAGGTGAGTTTTGGGGGTGAGGCAATCAAGCGGGTTGGGGTGGGGTGGGGGGGGTGGGGTGCTAGGGTGGGCTCGCGGTTTTAACAACAATCAGGTAAATAAACAAATGTTAAACTTACCTTCTGGGTGGCAGCCCCACAGTAGTCCCTTTAAGGACCACTGGTTTAGCTGCTGTACGTCTGAGAAAACTGACCTCCGCATGCACAGCACATGCTGTGGTCAGCCGCAAACAAATGTTACAAAGGGGCCTGTAATCGGCGTTAGGCCCTCGATAAGCATAAGCAATGGGCCTAATGCCACTTTCAGGCGAATGACTGCAGGGTGCCCTAACCATTATGACGTGCACTTCACTTCTGGTGCAGACTAGGAGCATGCACACCGCAAGCTGTGCTGGGTTCTGCGCTGTGCAGTCAACATTTCTAGGCCTTTAAATGAAGTCCCATTGTCAATCAGCGCATACGATTAAGAAATTCTTTCCATTTTGTTCCTTGTCAAATCAAATCAAATCAACTTTTATTGTCATTGTTAGTGCACAAGTGCAGTACAACGAAATGTAGGCTTGCGGCTCCCGAGAGCGTACATTTAGATTAAGACATTTAAACATTCAACATACATTTGGCTTGTAATACATAAACATAACCATAATAAAGTGCATTAGCAGATGTGCAGGCTTTAGAGTTTATTTGTGGAGTTCAGTAAGATGACAGCCCTGGGAAAGAAGCTGTTCCTAAATCTGGTCATACGGGTGTGAATGCATCTGTAGCGTCTCCCAGATGGCAGGAGGGCGAACAGACTGTGGCTGGGGTGGGTAGGGTCTTCGATGATGGACCGTAACCTCCGTAGACAGCGTTTCTGGTATATGTGCTCTATGGTCGGTAGCCGGTTTCTGTTTCCTTCATTAAAAACATTGCCATTAATTAATTTTTTCGCAGAATGCTTATCTGTCTTACAGTGGTCAATCCCAGCAATGATTGTTCGTTATTTGTCCATTTTTATTTGTTTGTATATCTTCGCCTTTACAGCTGAAATTTCTGCTATTTGTCAGAAGAAGGTAGGACCAGTTTGTCGTCTGGTGGAAAAATTCCAGTGGTTGTGGTTTTTCGTCTTGTGGCTCATTGGTGTACTTCTGCCAGCTTATTCCATTGTGCAGTAGTTTTTGCTCAATCACCAGGCTGCATACTGCACTTATGCTGTAACATGCTTTCATGAGTTTGCCAGTGTTTCAGGCAACTAAATTAAAAAAAAAATTCCAATGGTTTAAAAGCGAGGAAGTGAACTTAGGGCTGAATTATATTGCACCTACAGACCATAGCTGCCAGCGTGCAGGACACTTATGCTATTTTATTTAGCAAAATAAAGTTACATTTCATGCAAGTGAATAAATATCAAATATCTATTTAAATGTATTTGACACAGTTTTGGTGCAGAATTACATTGAAACAATGGAGAAGAAACAGGTTCGTATGGTACATTACAAAATCAGGGACCATTTCTTCCTCAAAAAAGAAATGAAAAGCCACAGCATTTGAAAATAAAGCAACAGCAACATAAGCTACCAAAACCTCGTTAAATAGTTGACCCATCAGCGTCAGTTCTGAAAAAAATTTAATAAAATAATTTTAAATTATTTTTATAGTTGCAAATACTCCATTCCTCCACAGTGTATTCTGCGCCATGGTGATTGTGGTCAGCACGCCACTTAAAAAGTACTGTGATACAAACAAAAAGGCATATTAATGCAGATTAACCTTCGGCACTGCGGCCAATAGGAGTTGGGCAGAATAGGTCTTTATGTTTCTACTGTGGCAATAAAACCCACATTTTCCTATGATGCAATGCTAATATAATTCAGCCCATAGCTTTAGAATTTTTATACATGCAAGATACAACTCAAATGTTGCATTAATTTTTTTAAATATTTATAGCATTTGTCCTCTATATATTGCTTGAAGCATTGTAACTCGTAACTGCAATCATAATTAAATATTTCTAACAAAAATATCAATATATTTACACCATGGCTGATTGTACATACACTGCATCTGAAGAAGCTAGATGTGCAATCTTCATCGAGTTGGAACCAGTCAAATTTATGCTTTTCATGTGGCTTCTTGTTGATGTTTCAGACCTTTTGGTTTCAATATTTACCATATCAGTTTGTCTTGCAGAATGGAAACTTATTCCTTTGCTTTACCCAGTTTGTAGGACACTTAAATTATATAATAGTGACTTCAGCCAGAAAAGAGAGAAAATTATGTTGAATAAAATGATTAGTTTTTATTTTGAAAGTAGAAGACTAATTGCTGATGTGTTGTTTTATGAAGCAGTCATTTATTTAGAATCATAGAAGTTTCCGGCACAGAAGGAGGCCATTCGGCCCATCATGGCTGTGTTGGAATTTAGTTAAATTGAATGGTTGACAATCTTTTTGAGAGATTAATTAGAATTGGAAAACAATTTTCTTTGTTACATGTTCCACTTAGAAACAGCCTTCAATTTCTATAATTTTACGCAAGTTTTACTTCAGTTACAGTACAGCAAAATGCGAACTGTTTCTGCATGCATACATTACAAATCCTGCCAGGTGCAATTAGTTGTCATGGATGAATAAATACCATTTATGACAAAGAAGAAAGAATCATAAATACTCAGTTCTACAAAAATGCTTGTTACTGGTTTAAAAGCATGCTGCAAATGTTATGCAAAGACTACTTGGTTTTAGATTAGCCGTTCCCCACTAAAAAAGCTTTCCATTACTGTTTTTCCCATTTTTTAAGCACATCAGAAATGTAAATTACAATCTTCCCTTCCAAAAAACAAAATTTTCATTGGCATATTTTACAAAACGCTTTTGAAATATGGCATTGGTGCAAATACTCGAGAAAAACAAAATGAAGTAATCTTATGTCATGAAAGCATAATTTTAAATTTAATTTAGAAAATACTCAATAACTTGAATTTTAAGGAGCCCACATTGTCTAGTTTTCTAAAGTAACATTATTGTTATATTGTCCAAAGATGAGTCAAATTATGCTTTTTAATGAGACATTTGCGATTTAATCATTATGAATAAATTTATTTATGCATCAGACCGATTGGCTGCATTAGCCACAATGGCAGAATTTGTATCAGTTGCTGCTTAATGTTATTCAACATCAAAGAGATGCACTTACTATTGTGTCTTTTAAGAGAAAGGAATTTAATACCCATGTGATGTGTCTGTCTACTACAGGCTTTTTCACAGAATCACAGAAACCCCACAGTGCAGATAGAGGCCATTTCGGCCCATCGAGCCTGCACCGACACATATCCCACCCGATCCCCGTAACCCCACGTATTTAATCCCCCTAACACTAAGGGTCAATTTATCATAGCCAATCAACCTAACCCGCACATCTTTGGACTGTGGGAGGAAACCGGAGCACCCGGAGGAAACCCACGCAAACACGGGGAGAATGTGCAAACTCCACACAGACAGTCACCCGAGGCCGGATTTGAACCCGGGTCCCTGGCGCTGTGAGGCAACAGTGCTAACCACTATGCCACCGTGCTGCCCTGAAGTAGTCTCCTGATTGTTTTTAGTATTTGCATATCCATTGTGTTTGGATATAGAATAGTCACAAATAGCAGATGTTATGCCTCAGTATATAATCTCGGTATCATGTGAAGAATAACGGTCTCTTTTGCACTCCGTTTCTTAAAGTCCCAACACTGTTGAGTCATCCTGAAGATGTTGACAGAGAATCAGCAAGTTATTGGAATAGATAATCACATATACTGATTGTTTCTTTAAATTTTTTAATAAGTGCTTCAGTTATTTCTAAAGTTCATTTTAATTGCATTTCCTTTTGCATAATTTATAATGACTCTGGTGCAAAAAAGGAAATATTCCTTTATATTAATGTTGCTACTCTTTTTTTTCTGGGCTACATAATTTATTAACCCCCCGCACTGTAGGGCAGCTTCAATGTGGATATCTGTTGCTTGCTGGCACTTCAGTCTTTTAGTGCTCCCAGCAAACACCAATGGTGTCAATTTATTAAAAACCTTCCCTTGATACAGCCATCACAATCCACCTAATTGTTATGTCATCTTAAAATAGACACATCAGTGCTGTTATGTAAATGACCAATAGAAGCTACGTGAAAATGGAACAGTTTGACTTTCCCTCCAGTTTTCCTTCCCTTCCTATTGGGAAATGCTGAGCTTTTAATATACCACTTCCCTAAGCAGAGAACCTCACTAGGAGAAACTGCAGTAATGAATGGCTTGTACCTACTACTTTGTCATATGACATTTTGATATATGTGCTGCCGGAACATTTGTTCATTTTTTCTTCTAGGCAAAAAAAAGTTTTTTATTTAATTCTTTTGTACGGAGCAGATGTTTCCCATTTCTATTGGGGGGGGAGGGGACGTGGGGGTAGATTTCCTTAGCTTAATGGGCCAGAAATTCGGGTCGGAGGCTTCCCGCGGGTGCAAGCCCCCGACCTGCACTTAGCTAGCGCGCCGGCCGTTGTACTGTGGGCCCGCGTGGGATTCCGATCCTGGGCCTGCTCCAACTGCCGGCGCACAGTGCTCGCGTATCCCAGGGGCGCAGTTAGTTCGAAGCGTCCCCTGGGATCACGTGGGCCATGGAGAGCCAATCGTAGCAGGGAATCTCTCTTCATAGATTTGACAGGAAGACCTGTCAAATCTATGAATACAGTTCGGCCCCAAAACATAACTAAAACTTCAAATACATTTTTTTTAAATCACATTTTAAAAATAACTATAAATTACATAAAATAACTATTTTAAACAATAATTTAAATTTTTGAAAAAATTAATTACAGTTTTTAACGGGGCTAAAAATAAACTTACCTTTCTTTAAAGTATTTAAAAATAATAAACCTGTGGAAAAAATGTTTTAATTTTACTTAATTCACCACTTAACTTGTTAAAAGCAGGCCTTGTGACTGCTTTTTAAAAGCGTAGCTGCTTGGAGACTTACCCTCCCGGAGAAACCTGGAAAACAAACGGAAGTTCCAGGCGCACACGCTACTTCTCCAGCGCACGCGTTCGACCTGTGAACCCCTTCCTTTAAGGGAGCGGAAGTTCCGGTTTCCCGCGCATGCGCAGTGGATGCACGAAACTGGCACTTTCGTTGGGCCTACGCGTGAGTACCCAGTGCGTACTCACCTGTGGGGACCCGAATTTCTGGGCCCATTATTTGTAGTAAAATTGTAGTTTTTCTCTAATTGCTGCAAATAATGCAGAGGAAATCTTTCCTCCTGTAAGTCATAATCTACATAAATGTTTTTTTTATACTGCTTTACTTTTGTGTAGTTTTGCTCCAGATGTGAGATCAACAATTAATATCAGCTTTTAACTAAATGTTTCTAACGATCTGAAGTAATTTGACATTGGTAAGTTAGGTAAAACTGAAGGAGATTCAGACTATTTAAAAATAGGAGACAAATCTAACACGAGAGAGACATTTCTCTCTGACCATGTTGTTTATTTGCAGGAGATTCGAGTTTTTTTTATAAACTATAGAAACAAAGTCAGTTCTACTAAGAATAATATCTTTATCTTTTCATATTAAATGAGCAAACTGCGGGTAGTTTGGATAAATTGGATTGCCATGGGCCATGTGGTACACACGATTTTTATTTTGGCCATAATTTACCATAAGGTTTGGAGAGATTTTCACTTGGTGATACAATAGAAATGGTCTATTACAAGCCTTTTATTTTTCCCCATCCCTTTGGTGTCATTAGTGAGGAGCTATGACCAGAGAATACGAGTGTGACAATACAGCAGGTTCTCTAAACGGATGGATCAGCAATGTTGCTGATCCGTTGCCCAGTATCCCCTGTAATGTGCTGACTTTGTCAGCTGCTTCCTGCAGTTTAGCTGGAATTCAGTTCGCAATGGGAAAGAATTTCAGCCATGTGTTTGATTTGGTGTTGAAAAAGAGAGAAAAAGTATTTTGTTTTAACAAAAAAACGGATTGATTAGATGTTCTGTTCACCAACTAAGCAATGCCCACCACAGGGTGTTAAGTACATAACAAAGGATTAGAATTGATGGCCCTAATGGCCTTTAGCAGCTCCTATAAATTCTTATGTTAAGCCTGTTGGGCAGAGTTACATGTTTCAACGTATTTGGTAATGTCTTGAGGAGGAGATGGAATAAGGTTGTCCTTGATGTTTCACCAACAGCAAAGAAAATATCAGAACTCATCCAAGGTTGTTGGTCACTCCATCATGGGGCAGCACGGTGGCATAGTGGTTAGCACTGTTGCCTCACAGCGCCAGGGACCTGGGTTCAAATCCGGCCTCGGGTGACTGTCTGTGTGGAGTTTGCACATTCTCCCCGTGTTTGCGTGGGTTTCCTCCGGGTGCTCCGGTTTCCTCCCACAGTCCAAAGATGTGCAGGTTAGGTTGATTGGCCATGATAAAAATTGGCCCTTAGTGTTAGGGGGGATTAAATACGTGGGGTTATGGGGTTACAGGGATAGGGCTTGGGTGGGATGGCTGTCGGTGTAGGGACCGGGTGCTAGGGTTTGGATGATCAGCCATGATCTCGTTGAATGGCGGAGCAGGCTCGAAGGGCCGAATGGCCTACTCCTGCTCCTATCTTCTATGTTTCTATGCTTCTATGTTTAGCGCTTGGCACCATCCTAAAAAATGTTTTTTTGTAATAAAAATTAGAGCTTGTGGCTTGTTTAATTAACATGAAGGTTTTGGTCCTCATAAGAATTGTAGCTCGCACGTTAGGAGAGCCGTTGTTACCTGCTTCTCAGCAGGATGCTGTGGCCGCCATGGAAACAGGCCAGTGCGCTACTGCAAAAGGTGTCACTACAACCACCATAGCAGCGAGATTGGTGCTGCAGCAGAGACTCACCTTTACCAGACTTCACCCCCTCCTATGAACACCAGAGAGTGTGGTGCAGAGGAACTAGTCTGTACTGTGGAATCAGTAGTCAGGTAATCAATAATATTAATTCTTAAAAATAGATCTTTAAGATATATTGTAATGGTTGCTTATATACTGTGCCACATCTGTAATGGTTAACCATGGCTATATAATAATAGGCTTAACTCCTGCAGGAAATACATTCCATGCATTTTAATGAAGCCATTTTAAAAGCTATAGTTTTGCTGATCAGCATCAGACTTTTGGCTTACTTTTGGCTTCAGCTGTCTAGGCCCTAAGCTCTGGAATTCCCTCCCTAAACCTCTCCACCTGCCTACTCCTCTCTCGTTTAAGATGCTCCTTAAAATCATCTACTTTGACCAAGCGTTTGTTCACCTGTCCTAATATCTCCTTATGTGGCTCGGTATCAAAATTTTGTTTGATAACACTCCTGTGAAGCCCATTGGGATGTTTTACTATGTTAGTATGTTAAAGATGCTATATATAAATGTAAGTTGTTTGTTGTTTTTGGCATGAATATTACAAATTCTTCTGATGCAAAATGTAACGTATAAGCATCAATTAGCACCAGACTATCTGATACTACTTTTAGATTATAAAGAATCCTGAGCAATCCATGAAGCTAATTAATTCAAATCAGTCCAAAAATTGTTTATTAATTGTAGATGTTTAGCTATGATACTACTTATGTTCATAAGCAATCTTTAAAACGCGTTGGTAATTAAAAACTCCATTGCAGCTAGCCAATTCTTATTTAAAGAGCTGAAAAACTGTATTACTTTCTTACAGTTCTTAGAAATCCGTAGTTATTTTCTAGGCAGTCATAGCTTCTAATTTATAAAATTATACCAGCAGTATTTCAGAAATCTATTTTACACTGTTTGGTGACATATATTTTCGTTATTTTCTTTCTTTTAGCCTCTATTAGAAAATGCTAAATGACTGCTCTGTGCCTCCAGTTGACTGACTGGCCAGGATCAGAAACTTATTTTGTCGGGAACTCCAAAAGAAATATCCCCCGTAAAGCTGGGAAAGTGGCCTTTCGACTTGTTCAATATGATGCCACTACTGATTTAAAGTTTGGTTATACAACCTAAGGGAATGAACGAATGGGACAGTTGGGATCAAAATTAAGTTGTTAGGGCTTTTTTTAGAATTGGTGCTGATTCAGATATGATTGTATTATTATTCGCAAAATGAGAATTTTTTTTTTTAGCAGTTGCATCTTTGCTTGTTTTTACTTTAGTTTGCTAAAGGAAGCTGAATATCATGCAGAGCAGCGGGAGTTTGAATTAAATCGAAGAAGACAAATGGGCCTGTCCTTATCCCATCATTCATTGGACAATATGGAGTATGATAACAAGGATGATGATAAAAATGATCAACGCCTATTGAGTCAATTTGGAATCTGGGCTTTGGTAAATAAATAAAATTATAATTTTAATGTGATGCTTATATATGTATATATTGGAACAAACCTAGTGCATAGAAGATAATGAATGCCTGAAAGTGAACTGGAAGATGATAATGTTATTTAGGAGTTCAGATAATGCCACTAGTTTTCTGAAGTGCAACAATCTGAATCCCAAGGGTATTATCCTATTTCGATTGCTTGTCACTGTTGTGGTGTGATCACTTGCAGCATACGACTGCCAGACATGCATTGTAATGCTGCTGATTTCACAGACATTATCTTAATGGGCCATAATTGTAGTGTATGTGCCTTTAAGAGCCCCACTCGGGCTATATAAGCCTGTATATTGTGTATATCCGTTAGAACCCCCCCAGACTTTGCTTAGTAAACACCTATGAACCAACTCCTGTCTTCAGTGTCTTTATCAACACACGGACACAACAGCGACCCCCGCGGGTGCGTATGAGGTGCGCACGCGCTCATAGGGGGCTTCGCAAGTTCCAGGTTCAGGCATGTGCTGCGCATGCGCTAAAACCTGGAAGTTGTGATCTGCCAAGAATTCTCTTGACAGATCATCCGCATCTCCGGGAAAAGGGCTATTTGCCCACCTTCTGCTCAGCGAATGCCTGTGAAATTCTTACATGTGGTAAGGCCTGCTTTTACCAGCATAAGAGTTTTAAAAAAACAGAAAAATAATTTTTTTCCAATAATTTATACATTTAAAAACTAGGGAAATAAGGTAAGTTTATTTTTAGCCCCTATAAAACATGTAAACTTGTTTTTCAAAAAATTGAATGTTTTAAATATTTAAATAAATGCCATTTTAATGAAATTAAAATATGTGATGGTTTATAAAAAATGTGTTTGAAGTGTAGAGGTATTTTTTTGGGTATTCCCATTCATACTTATGGGGTTTCTGTACATACGGAACCTCCATAAGTATGAAAGGGGATTCCCTTCTGTCATTGGTTGGGCCGACCCACGTGATTCCAGGGGCGCTTGCGAACCGCCTGCGCCCCTTGGGTACGTGGGCCTCTACGCATAGAGGCCCAGGAACGCGAGTCTCCGTGGATCCCGAGCCAGAAGGTAAGTTCGTAGATTTATTTTTGCTGGTGTGAGGCACCCACCCGTGGGAAGCTTCTGACTACAAATTCAGACCCATAACTGCATTGGCTGCTAGCATTATACTGGAACCACTGTGCAACTGACTTGTTAGACAATTCTGTATGATCTTTGAGTAAATTCACTAACGTTCAAGGCCAGTGAGCAGAGGTTTCTGTATGTGTTTAGGAATGCAGGTGGAGAACTCTGCTTTCTCTTCCCCTGAACAGCTTGAGCGAGTAAGATAGCTTTGCTGCCGCACCCCCCCGCCCCCCAATACTACTACTACTTCTTAGGCAGTCCTTCAGAACTGAGGATGACTTGCTTCCACATTAAAAATGAGTTCTCTGGTGACTGATGAGTCTAATGCGGGGACCTACAGTCTCTGTCACAGGTGGGGCAGTCGGTGGTTGAAGGGGCGGGTGGGAGGGGTGGGTTGACATGTGCTCCTTGCGCTGCCTGCGCTTGGCTTCCGCTTGCTCCCGGCGAAGAGACTCATGGTGTTTGGCGCCTTCCCGGATGCTTCTCCTCCACTTTGTGCGGTCTTGGGCCAGGGATTCCCAGGTGTCGGTGGGGATGTTACACTTTTTCATGGAGGCTTTGACGGTGTCCTTGAAGCATTTCCTCTGCCCACCTGGGGCTCTCTTGCCATGCCAGAGCTCCGAGTAGAGTGCTTGTTTTGGGAGTCTCGTATCGGGCATGGGGACAGTCGGAGCTGATCAAGCGTGGTCAAAGCTTCGAAGCTGGGGATGTTGGCCTGAGCGAGAACACAGACGTTGGTGTGCCTATCCTGCCAATGGATTTGCAGGATCTTGCGGAGGCAGCGTTGGTGGTACCTCTCCAGTGCTTTGAGGTGCCTGCTGTACATGGTCCATGTCTCTGAGGCATACAGCAGGGCGGGTTTCACTGCTGCTCTGTAAACCATGAGCTTAGTGCTGGGTTTGAGGTCCTAATCTTCAAACACTCTCTTCCTCAGGCGACCAAAGGCTGCACTGGCACACTGAAGGCGGTGTTGGACTTTGTCATCGATGTCTGCCCTTGTTGACAGTAGGCTCCCGAGGTATGGAAAGTGGTCCACGTTGCCCAAGGCCTTGTCGTGGATTTTGATAATCGGGGGGCAGTACTGTGTGGCAGGGGCAGGTTGGTAGAGGACCTTTGTCTTACGGATGTTTAGTGTTAGGCGCGTGCTCTCGTACGCTTTGGTGAAGGTGTTGACGATAGTTTGGAGTTCGACCTCCGAGTGAGCGCAGATGCAAGCGTCGTCTGCATACTGTAATTCGACGACAGAGGATGGCACGACCTTGGATCTGGACTGGCGGCGACAGAGTTTGAATAGTTTCCCATTTGTTCTGTAAATTAGCTCCACTCCAGTGGGGAGCTTACTGAGGGTGAGATGGAGCATTGCAGCAAGGAAGATCAAGAAGAACGTTGGTGCGATGACACAGCCTTGCTTGACCCCGGTTCGTATGTGAATTGGGTCTGTGGTGGAACCGTTGGTCAGGATCACGGCTTGCATGTCATCGTGAAGCAGGCAGAGGATGGTGACAAACTTTTGAGGGCAGCTGAATTTGAGGAGGACACTCCATAATCCTTCACGGTTGACAGTGTCGAAGGCCTTTGTGAGATCAAAGAAGGCCATGTACAGCGGTTGGTGCTGTTCCCTGCATTTCTCTTGTAATTGACGTGCGGTGAAGATCATGTCCATTGTGCCCCTTAGTGGGCGGAATCTGCATTGCGACTCTGGGAGGAGCTCTTCGGCCACTGGGAGAAGGCGATTGAGGTGGATTCTTGCGATGACTTTCCCTGTGGTTGTAATTACCGCAATCGGACTTGTCACCTTTCTTGAAGATGGTCACAGTTACGGCGTCTCTGAGATCCCCTGGCATGCTCTCCTCCTTCCAGGTAAGAGAAATGAGTTCATGAATTTGCGCCAGTAGTGCTTCTCCGCCATGCTTTAGTGCCTCGGCGGGGATTCCATCTGCTCCTGAGGCCGCCTTGTTCTTCAGTTGTTGGATGGCCTTTTCAACCTCATGCCGGGCTGGGGTTGTGCTGAGATGGTGGCGGGTAGCATGCTGCGGGATGGAGTTGAGGACACTCGCGTCGAAGACAGACTCATGGTTAAGGAGATCTTCGAAGTGCTCCTTCCAACAGGCACTGACTGCCTCTCTGTCCTTGATGAGTACCTCTCCGTTCTTGGCCCGCAGTGGGGTAGGACCTTGGGTGCTTGGGCCGTAGATGGTCTTGACTGTGCTAAAGAATCCACGCACGTCATGGTTGTCGGCTAGCTGCTGGATCTCCTGCGCTTTCTCCACCCACCATCTGTTCTTTAGGTCGCGAGTTTTTTATTGGACCTGCGTCTTCAGGCTTCTGTAGAGCTACTTTCTTGCTCTTGAGTTCTGTTGCTGTTTCCAGATCAGGAATGCCTTGCGCTTGCGGCTTATTAGCTCCTGGTTCTCCTGGTCGTTCTCGTCGAACCAGTTTTGGTGTTTCCTGGTCGAGTGACCGAGCGTCTCTTCACAGGTGCTGATTATGGAGGCCTTGAGTGCAGACAAGACACTGTGGGCACTCTGTGTCTCTGCATCACCGGGAGTCGTCAGGTTGGTTGTGAGGCGCAGATACTGCATTGCTAAGCACTGCACAGCATTGTAAGATGTGTATTTGACAAACTTTAAGTCATTGTATAACCCACTTTTTTTCATTCCTGTGTTCACCTGAAATATGATGTTTACCATTGAAATGTTGCTTCGGGGCAAATTCTTGTCTTCAGTGTGGGGCGATAATATAGCGGAAAACAATGGAATGAAAATTGGGCACAATCCACAGTAGTAGGCGGGCGATCCGCTCGCCAGATTACCGCCTATGCAGCGAAGATGGAAATTTGCCCCAATAAGTCACATGAATTATTCATGCAAAACTTCTGTGTTTACTTATTTTACTGTGCAGGTCAGTCTTTGCACCCCAAGTGAAAACACACCTACAGAAAGTTTAGCCAGGTTGGTCAGCATGATGTTTCAGTGGTTTCATTCCACTGCGTACATGCTTGATGATGAAGTGGGGAGCCTGGTGGAAAAGCTCAAGCCTCAGTTTGTCACCAAATGGTTGAAGACTGTTTGTGATGTTCGATTTGACGTAATGGTCATGTGCCTTCTTCCCAAACCTATGGAGTTTGCAAGAGTAAGTTTTTTTTTTTAACCTGACAATGTGGAAAATTGCCCAGGTATGACCCGTCCACAAAAAAAAAACAGGACCAATCCAACCCGGCTGATTACCGCCCCATAACCTTTCCTCCATCATATGGTCAGAAATGTTCAATTCCATTCTCAATTCCTCAGGTAATGAAGCAGTACGTGCCCGCATGCAGCAAGACCTGGACAACTTCCAGTCTTGGGCTGATAAGTGGCAAGTAACATTTGTGCCACACAAGTATCAGGCAATGATGATTTCCAACAAGGGAGAGCATAACCACCACCACTTGACATTCAATGGTATTATCAACGGTGAGTCCCCCACCCTCAGCATCCCAGGGGTCACCATTGACGAGAAACTGAACTGGACCAACCACCTAAATGCCATGGCAGCTAGAGCAGGCCAGAGTCTGGGTATTCTGTGGTGAGTGCCTCACCCCCTGACTCCCCAAAGCCGTTCTACCACCTACAAGGCACAAGTCAGGAGTGTGATGGAATACTCTCCACTTGCTTGGATGGGTGCAGCTCCAACAACATTCAAGAAGCTCAATACTATCCAGGACAAAGCATCCCGCTTGATTGGCACCTCATCCACCACCTTAAACATTCACTCCCTCCATCGTGGCTGCAGTGTATACTGTCTACAAGATGCACTGCAACAACTCGCCAAGGCTTTTTCGGCAGCACCTCCCAAATCTGCGACCTCTACCACCTAGAAAGACAAGGGAAGCAGGCGCTTGGCAACCCCATCACCTGCAAGTTCCCCTCCAAGTCACACACCATCCTGACTTGTACATATATCGCTGTTCCTTCCTTGTCGCTGGGTCAAAATTCTAGACCTCCCTATCTAACAGCATTGTGGGTGTAACTTCAGCACCTGGACTGCAGCGGTCCAAATGGAAGGCCCACCACCACCACCTTCTCGAGGACAGCTAGGGAATGGGCAATAAATGCCGGCCTTGTCAGTGATGCCCACATTCTGAGAATGAATAAAAGAAAACAAATGATTAACCTGTAATTTATTTAAGATATTAAGTTTGCAAAGTATAATTTTTCTGAGTTTGAAATCAATTAATGTTATATCTTTTGATGAAATAAAATGTAATGCTAATTATAACTAGGTTATATTTAATTTTGGTTTACTAAGCATGCTACACCTGAGTGGCAGTACACAGGCTTGTGCTGAGCATACGCAGGTTAATTGTAATATAACGGATGTAATATAACTCAGTTATCAGAAGTGCATCATCCACAGCATACATAGTGTGTTATTGTAACATTATGACCACTTTGAGCAAGATAGTTGATTCATTAAAATCATCGGAAATGCACAGCTCATGAGAGAGAAAGAGAGATTAGTGTTTTGGCTACAACCATTCATCATGATTTTTCAGCTGGTGCCAAGATTAGAAGCAGGTTTGTGTTGTATGTACACATGCATTGAGAACTGTATTGAAGATGTCCAAAATTCCTTCATGTATGATGTTGTAAGATAGAACCCTTAATGGTCATCAGAGTGTGAGATAGAAGTCTTCAGCTTGTAATTTGTGCTTGAGCCCATGTCCCAGAAGTGAAAAGACAATATTCTAATTCATCAAAACTTGCTCCATGAAATTCATTTGGACATGGTAAAATATATAAAACTAGCTGGGGGGGGGCCCGGCGTTGCCTAGGCTTTTTTGTAAAACGGCAGTTTACAGGGCCGCGCAGTTGACGGCTGGCCGCTGCCGCTCCCCCGCTCTGTGTCTTGGGCCGAGCGGTTGTCAGGCCCGGCCCGGCCTGAGTGAGCCCAACTCACCTCCCGCTCCGGCGGGCCGCCGCAGCTGCCCCGCTCGCTGTTGAGTAAAAGCAGTGAAAAAAATGGCGGCTACGTTTCGGGAGGCTGCAGGATTAGGTCCCGCCCACACACGGAATGAAACGCCCCCTGTGACGCACTGATTGGTCAACCATCAGGTCACTGAACTGTAGGATTGGTCAACCATCACGTCACTCAACGCTAATGAGCGGTAGGATTGGTCAACTGCTAATGAGCAGATTTTTGAACGTTTTTTGTATACTGTCCGAACAATTTTTGTCTGACCAAAAAGTAAATACGCCTATGAGACTCCCCTAATCATAAGCTTTCTTTTGATATAACATATGTGTAGGTACGCTCTATAACTTTTGAGTGTATAGCAGACAGACTAGCAGACAGACAAACAGACGGACGGATCCTTTTATTATATATCCTTTTTATTTATATATATATAGATAGATAGATGCTTTAATCTGCTCAACATCTAGAATTTGTAAACAAAATAAATTTGCTGCTCATTTCTCACTGTCTCAAACTGACCCAGCTCCTCTGCTGCTAGCCAAACCCAAAACTTGACTGCCAACCAAACATTCAGGCCCTGGGCTCTGATTGGCAGCCAGCCATTTAAGTCCCAGATCCTTGCCACCAACCAGCCATCTAGCCTCTGGACTCTGACTGCAAAATGCACATGATTCCCGTTGTCGTTGACTGTACTCAAATTCTTTAATCTACTGAGGGAAAGTTCTGCAAATTCTTAAAAAGTAATTGAGCAGCATCCCAGAATATCTTATCAATCTTACAACCTTCAGGATTCAAGTCTAGTTGGTTGCTTCCACAGATGAGATTTGCATGGTCCTAGAAACACAGAGAAAGTCTTAATCAAACAATAGTGGGGAAACATGACTGCATATAGGTCTTGGAAGAAGCACACACAACAACTAGCAAATAGCTGCTTCCTAATACGATAGCAAAATACTGCGGATGTTGGAAATCCGAAATAACAACAGAAAACGCTGGAAAAACTCGGCAGGCCAGGCAACATCCGTGGAGAGAGAAACAGAGTTAACGTTTCAAGTCGAAACCCTTCTTCAGAACTGAGAAAAAAGCAGGAAATGAAACCGATTAAAAGGCCAGTTTGGGGCTGGGAAATGGGGGAGGGGATGAAAGAACAAAAGGGAAGGTCTGAGAGGTGAAGAGACATTAAGAGATATTCAAGACAAGACGAGATAGTAATAGGACAGGTAAAGAGACAAAAGCTGGCTCTAGATGAAGTGTGAAATGCGCTGGCAGAGTGAGAGACAGCTGCCATGTGGGAGAGAAAAAAAGGAAAAGGCACAAACCAAAGGTGTGGATAAAAAATATTTAAAAATATGATAGGGGCCGAGGTTATGATCTGAAATTGTTGAACTCGATATCGAGTCCGGAAGGCTGTAAAGTGCCTAATCGGAAGATGAGGTGCTGTTCCTCGAGCTTACACTGAACTTCCGTGGAACAATGCAAGAGGCCGCGGACGGTGAGGTCTGAGTGGGAATGGAGCGGTGAATTAAAATGACAGGTGACCGGAAGCTCGGGGTCACCCATATGGACTGCACAGAGGTGTTTCGCAAAGCGGTCACCCAATCTGCGTTTAGTCTCCCCAATGTAGAGGAGACCGCATCGTGAGCAGCGAATACAGTATACTAGATTGCAAGAAGTACAAGTAAATCGCTGTTTCACCTGGAAGGGGTGTTTGGGGCCCTGGACAGTGGGAAGGGGGGAGCTTCCTAATATAATTTTCTAAGTCTGTTGTGAATTACTGTGATAGCAGATTTGAAGCATACTTTTCTGCACTACCAACCAGCTCCTTAATCCCCTCTAACCTGCCCCCTCCACTGTTGCCTCCAGCAACAAGTGTGAGGAGCTCATGGAGTTCTTTGTCACTAAGATTGAGACCATCCATCCAGTTCCCTTTCCTGTATTCCTCCCACTCCCTTTACCTCACCGTTAGCGGCCAAGCCTTCAGCCCTCTAGGCCCTATGCTCTGGAATTTCCTCTCTAAACCTCTGTAACCCAACCTCCTTCTCGTCCTTTGCCCCTCCTTAAAACCAACCTCTTTCACAAAGCTTTTAGTCACCCCCTCCTAGTATCTCTTTCTTTGGCTCGGTGTCAATTTTTATCTGATTACACTTCTGTGAAGCACTTCAGGACATTTTCCAATGTGAAAGGTGCTATATAAATGCAAGTTGTTGTTGTACTGATGCAATGTGTTTTTTCAGGTCGGTGGTTATTGGGACAAGTGTTGCAGTACTGTGACACAGCTAAAAGAAGGCTTGAATCGAATCTTGTGCCTCATTCCATACAATGTTATAAATCAGGCTGTGTGGGAATGCATTATGCCAGAATGGTTGGAATCTATCCGAACTGAGGTGCCGGATAACCAATTGAAAGAGTTTAAGGAGGTTTTAAGGTATGCGCACAGTTGGTCGTCCAATTGCTTCAGTTCCGTATCTTTTTGTCTTAATATGGTGCTTGAGATAGTAACTTTTTTATAACATGCCTGTGGCAATGAAATTAATGGAATAAATTTACAATTATTTTCATGGAAATAACAAGATACCAGAATAATATTTCCAATTCCACCCCCCCCCCCATTTAATTGTATGTTGGCCTTCGTAGCAGCAAATGGTATGTTGGCCTTTGTAGCAAGAGGGTTCGAGTACAGGAACAAGGATGTCTTGCTACAGTTGTACAGGGCCTTGGTGAGACCGCACCTTGAATATTGTGTGCAGTTTTGGTCGCCTTACCTGAGGAAGGATGTTCTTGCCATGGAAGGAGTGTAGCGAAGATTCACCAGGCTGATACCTGGGATGGCAGGAATGACGTATGAGGAGAGATTGTGTTGATTGGGCTTATACTCACTGGAGTTTAGAAGATTGAGAGGGGATCTCATCGAAACCTATAAAATTCTGTCAGGTCTGGACAGACTAGATGCAGGAAGGATGTTTATGATGGCTGGGGAGTCCAGAACCAGGGGTCATAGTCTAAGGATAAGGGGTAAGCCATTTAGGACTGAAATGAGGAGGAATTTCTTCACCCAGAGAGTGGTGAACCTGTGGAATTCTCTGCCACAGAGGGCGGTGGAGGCCAGTTCATTAAATATATTCAAGAAAGAGTTGGATATATTTCTTAAGGCTAAAGGGATCAAGGGATATGGGGAGAAGGCAGGGACAGGGTACTGAATTTGGATGATCAGCCATGATCTCATTGAATGGCGGAGCAGGCTCGAAGGGCCGAATGGCCTACTCCTGCTCCTATCTTCTATGTTTATTGCAAAGAGCTTTGAGTTCCACATTACAAATCTATTGGGAGTCTTTCCTTATTAAAATTTTTTAATTATTTACATTTTCAACACAGTATCTTGGAATAAATAGGACATTCTGTGATCCCGTTCTCCCAGTGCGAGGTGATGCTTGATGGGAGTGTGGGTTGGAGAATTGGTGCTGCGCTGTTGTAGACCTATTTCAGAGTGTAAGAATGCTGAATTTACCCGTAAATTCTTACTGCAGCGATTAATCAGTCTGCTTACTAGTCCATTAATAAACCAGAGGTAATAATGCTGAAATGGTTTTGTAAAATTCTTTCAAAAATGATTTGAACTGGCAAACCCACAAGGCTCACAGCTCCATGTCACTTGATCAGCACTCCTTTCACACAGTTTAGCCATCCATTCAGTGCTGAGTAAGAAAAATAGACTTGCATTTGTATAGCGCCTTTCACGACCTCAGGATGTCCCAAAACCTTTTACAGCCAATGAAGTACTTTTGAAGTGCAGTCACTGTTGTAATGTAGGAACCATGGCAGCCAATTTACACAGAACAAGCTCCCACAAACTGCAATGTGATAATGACCAGATAATCTGTTTTTTAGTGATGTTGGTTGAGGGATAAATATTGGCCTGGACACTGGGGAGAACTCCCCTGCTCTTTAGATATTGAGCTTAGTCCATTACCATTTTCCTTGGAAGAGATGTTTGGTTTTATTAACAGTAGACTCACTGCTTTATTTATAACATTCACTGCTTCAGGAGGCTCATTTATTTAAAAAAACAAAACCTGATGCCTCATCTCAATTCTCCACAAACAGTATTGATTTGAGTTTTGCTCTGTTCACAGCAAGCAAGAGTATAACTTATTTGGTACCAGGTTAGGAAATTCATTGTGGCTTCCAAACAGCATCCAGGAGTGATAATATGGTTAATCTCCTGTCTGCCTGGTAGCTTCACTTGCTTACCATTGACAACACTTGAGTGCATTGAGCTTTGAACATTATCAGTCTACTTGGAGTTGTGGAAGTTAATAAACATAATCTGGGGAAGACATCATGGAGCAAGTGCTTTACAATGAAATTACTTTTTTTCTACAGGCACTTTCTCCTTTAATATTCATAATAAAATAAAAAAAATGATAAAACACAATTGACATGTGATAGTATTCTATTATTGATGTGCCTAGTTATATTTTATTAGTATTTCTGTCACTCTGATTGAAGATAACATTAACATTAATCTATTTCAGCAAAATGTTTGATATTGAGCTTTGTCCATTGCCATTTTCCTTGGAAGAGATGTTTGGTTTTATTAGCTGTAGATTCACTGGCTACCCTGCTTCAGTACAGGAACAAGCTTTACTTTGGCTTCATGTAAGTGCATATCCTTATAAATGAGGTTTAACTTGAAAACTTAGTATCAATATCACATCTATATTTTAGTTATATTTGAATAGTCCCAGAGATGTAAATTGTCATAACTCCATGCTACAGCTGTAAAAGCTACTTCTATTCTAGCACTGCTAAAGACAGCATCAGTCGTTGAGTGTTGCCATGCTATCTCCTGCATAAAATTATAGATTAGCTGAGAATTGACACCAACACAATTACACAGAATGACTCCTCACTTCACTGCATTACAGTCACCCTGAAATGGATCTGACTCTACAACTGATCCCTAAACATATTCCTTCTATTTTCATACACTTGCACACACGTGTGTGTGTACATGCATGTGTATCTGTGCACATGCAAAAAGCCAACTTCTAACCACTACATTGAAGAGGCCTGAGAATCCCTTGCAGGCAAACAATCTGACCTGACCCTGAAACTCCCAGCAGCTTACAACTGTAACATTGGTTTTGCCAAAGCTGTAGCGTAAATCCAGAATCAAGGTCGGTTCTGATGTCAAGTGAGACTCCCTGGAGCTCTGGATTTATACTATAACTTTTTAGCATCTGTGCAAAGCAAAAGCTCACATTTAGTTTAAATGCAGCCTCTATTAAAGAGAACCAGAGGCAATTTGTTACATCAGAGATTGCGGTGCACCTGAGAGTGTTAGTCGTCGTCGTACGTGTCTTCACACTGTTCCCTTTGGGGAACGGTATGAAGTGGTGGAAGGATTTCTGGCCGCGATTAACGCTCCTTCCGTGACCGTAACCATCTTCGTACCAGCCATTAGGGTGGTTAGTCCTATGGCGGGAGGGTTTTACGGGCTCCCACAACCCATACGAGGGGGGGGCCCACCCACACGCAAGTATCCCGCTGGATGTCAACCCAGAATTTAGAGCCGGAGCTCCAACTCCACTTGCCGGGACTGTCTGGAGCGGGGTTCGAAACCCTACGCTTTCTGGCCCAGCGGCGGGGATGCTACCGCTGCGCCAAAGGCCCACTCCAGTGTTACAGTGATCATCAGGTAGCTTCTTTGCTTGTTGGCTCCTGGAAGTTATTTAATACCTTAAATAAATTGGAAGATTCCTCAGGCTCCAATGTGTTTGAAAATAAATTTATGTACATATGCAAAAATGTCAACTGTTGCAACTGTAAAAAATATATAACTCTTATGAATCGTCATTAATGACCAATTTTAAAATGAATAACTAAAAAAAATCATGTTTACTTTTCCCTTATCATCCATTGTTTGACGATCTGACTGCAACCATCAGATATAAAGCAATTTAATTAAGCTGTTTGAGGATTGAAGTACTGTACATTGCGAGCCTGTCAAATTTGAATTTTTCAATTAATGAATGATCAAATTATGTTTTGCAAGTGTTCATATTTTTAATGTCCTGCTTTTTAACAAATGTACCGTTGGTCTATTCTTTGGTTAGGTTTTATCAGAACTGGACATAATAGTTCCTCTACAGCTATTGATCAGTATGTTTTCTGATGGAGTGAACTCTGTCAAGGAATTGGCCAATCAGAGAAAAGCAAGAGCCAATGAACAGCCTGGAAATCTGACTGCTCGAAGGGTAAGTTTCACTTGCGTCTGTTTCCATTGACTGGACAGATTTTGCAATCATTTCACTTGCTGATTCTAATTTTTCATGATTGTCAGACAGGAGTTAAGCATTTGTGCTGGGATGAGGTGGCTCTGATAATTCCTTCCCTCACTTCCTGCGCCAGATGGAATGCTCTGCAGGAATTTGGCTTGGACTTCAATTTTGCCACCAACATCCCTGCCAGTTTAGCTAAATTTTAGCACCTAAAAGTTGGCGTCTGAGCAATAGCAGAATTTTGATTCATAGTGGCTGAAATGCTTCCATGTGCTATTTTTAGCTCAATGATAAATGTGTCAAATGCTTGTGGGGGCTATTTTACCAAAATTGTTAACTCATTTAATTGAATTAAGTTAATGACTTTACAACATACAGAAGAATTTGACATGAACAAGTTACCCAGTGCACTACAAATAAAGCACAGAGGAGCTGCAGTAACATGCAACAGTCAATATTTGGCTGGAACCAAAAATCTTGTGTACTTCGTGCCCAGCTTTGAATTTTGGCCATACTTTTCTTCCACCTTTTAACATTGAAACTGCTTATGTAAACATTTAGAATGAAATACCTCATTTCACCTGGAAGCCTTACCAGAAGGAGAATCACATCCTATGAGTTAGGTTCAAACACAGACGTGAGCGGACAGTGATCTAAGCTGCCTTGTTAATCACCCCCCACCATCATTTATAAGAACCAGGGTCTCTGCAGCAAATGTATTAATTTTGAAGAATTATAGCTGTAGTTCATTCATGTAAATATTAAAAAAGGAGAAAATTATCACATGGGCATTTTCTTGCAGGCTTAGCCTAAATCTCTCTTGTGCACCATACAGGCCAAAATATGTGTTGTTGCCTTGGTTACCAATTTAAAGTTAGAGGTGATGCTGCAAATCTGACGAGCAAATAATTTTGCTTGGGACGCAATGGCTGCTGAAAGTTTAAGCTATGATTCCTAAAGTAGCATGCTATATGCCACTGATATACCATGATTATCTCCACTGCTAGGGGTGACATTAGAAGTCAGATGCCTCTCCACAGGGAGGGAATATTGGAGGAGGACTCGGACTTGAAATGCTCATGTATGCCTATTTGCAGCTGACACAGAGTAGCATTTCCAGAACCTGGCGACTGGTTGCCCACCCCTTGGGAACTGATGTGATGTGGCCTAAGGGGAGCTGGGGAACTGGGATAAAATTAGATTATATCCCGAGGAAGAAGAATAAGAAAAACTTTGAATTTTGCATCTGGGGGTTGATCTAATTCACATAACAAGGACAGGTGAGTTCAGATTTCAGTGCAGGCTGACATTTACACCAATGATTGCCTATCACTAGAAATCATTGTGTATGTGTATTATGATTATAGCTCTTACGGCTTTGAAATATTAATGTATTACTTTGCGTGTGTCTAGTGTAAATTCACTCGCGCTGGCTGCTTAATAATTCAGTTCTTAACCATATGTGTATTTTACACAGTGACTTTTTCTTTATTTTCTTTGTATTATTGTCCTAATGAATACATTTTTTCTCTCCAGGTTAGTGTTGTATCAGATCCTGGACGCAGAGGCCAACATGTTACACTCAGTCCATTTCCTAGCCCCTTTCGTAGCCCATTCCGTAGCCCAGTGCGCAGTCCATTCCGTAGTTGTTTTAAGAATTTCAGCTCTGCAGGAGGAAGAACCTTTGACTTTGACTGTGATGATGATGATATGAACTTGCCTTGCTTTATCCTGATGTTTGATTTGATATTGAAACAGGTAATGGTTTTGTTGCTCCCTTTCCTGGAATGCCATATGCATAATTTCAGGTCATAGATTTATTTTGTGCACCATTTAAAGCTGTGCATGTTACTGACTCGAACGACAAGCATTTTAACTTTGTCATTCACTCAAGTTATAGTATCATTTTTATATTTGAATTGCAGTGCAAATGCATATTAGTATAAAGTTACTCCAAGCCGTCTTGAAAAGCAATAACATTGAAATACAGGAAACTGTTTGGTATCCAGCACTGACGGGACCGGCGTGTTGCCGGTTGATCAAAAATTCCAGATGACGGAGAGGGTTATCTACCGAGGCTATTTTTAACAAAGAAAAATAAAAAAATCAAGAAATGTGCAGTATACAGTAATTGGGTACTCACCTACAGAATGTTGTGTTAAATGGATGGTGGGAGATGCTTGATTAAGTACAGTACTGCCAGTTGAGGGTAATGCAATGCAATGACTACCAGCAGCGTAGCAGCACAGTACCCCTGTAAAATGGCGGATCGGAAGAGACTACTGGCAGCGCGGGAGAGTCAGACTCCTGTTATTGAGGTGTTCGGACTTCCGACAGCGCCAAGAAGCCAAGTAGTGGCAGTTTGCAGAACTATCTACACTGATTAACTCGGCCACTGCGGGAGACTCGGACTCGGCAACATTGCCGGTTATTGAGGTGTTGTTTTCGGAGTGAGAATTTTGCCGGTTAATAGAGAATTCCGGATATTTAGGTGCCGTTTAAACGAGAGTTTCCTATATAGAGAAATGTTTAATCCAAGACCAGACCAGAAGTAATTGTCTTTTTTATAACTTTATCTCAATGCTAACAGATGGAATTGCAAGACGATGGCATAATCCTGGGTCTTGACCACGGATTGTCCAAGGATATCATTTCCATTATAAACAATGTATTCCAGGCACCCTGGGGAGGCTCCCATACCTGCCAGAAAGATGAAAAAGCAGTTGAATGCAACCTTTGTCAATCCAGCATTTTGTGCTACCAACTAGCATGTGAACTGCTGGAGCGATTGGCACCTAAAGAGGAAATCAAACTGGTGGTAAGGAAAGGCAGGTGTAGATTGAAACGTGGTTTGGGTGTAAGCTCATGGATACCCTTTTAACATGACATTGTTTAATAATCTCTGATGTTTGTAATGTGTTGCGATTGTTTTATTCACCCTTCTAAAAAGTGAATATTTCCTGTTTGGTGAGCACAGGGTTAGTTTGGAAGCCCTCTTGTCCAATGCAAAACCGTTACTCTTTCCCATTCCGGTTATTCCTCCTAGTATGGCCCCCATCCTAGCTCCCTCTAGTCAAAGGGAGACAGACTTGAGCGTATCTGGCTGAGTCATCCATCACCAGATCTGGCTGGACCACATCAAGTGCTGTTGGGCCTCATTCTCGTCTGCCCAAACTCCCCACTACTCCAGGATCATCCAAGATTGCAAAGATAACCTTTTATTCGCTCCCAACCGTCTCCTTAATCCCCCATCACTCCCTCATCTCCAAAACAAATAAGAGGAAATTATGGACTTCTTTGCCACCTAGTTTGAGATCATCTGTTCAGCTGCCTCTGCTGTTTCCCCCCCCCCCCCCATTCCCATACCCACCAAGCCAAACCTCCCTACATGTTTCTCCCTGTCCTAGCCCTGAACCCACGTCTGTCTTTTTCTCTAGCTTCTCTCCATTTCCCCCCATGCCTTCTACAAGCTCATCTTATCCATGAGACCTACTTGCTGCTCTCTTGACCCTATTCCCACTCAACTGCTGACCACCCAACTTCCCATCCTAGCCCCCATGCTAGCGGACATTGTAAATAGTTCCTTCCCTGCAGGTAGACCTGGTCACCTTTCCAAACCAACGTCATCACCCTCCTTGCTCAAACCGTCTGTCTTTGTAAACTACCACCTCATCACCAACCTCATTCCTCTCCAAAGTCCTTGAACATGGAATTTCCTTTAAAATTCATGCCCATCTTTCCCACAGCTACTTGTTTTAAATTTTTACAATCGGCTTGTGCCCCTACCCCGCATTCAAAACAGAATTTCAATTGTTCACGTAGCTTCCAAGTTAGCATATATTTGTTCTCCTTCAGGAACCCACTGACAGCTTTGAAGAAAGTATGCTGTTTTCTAGGCCTGAATTCACTATAGGTTTTAAAGGCGAAGATGATGACAATTCAAAAGAGGAGGAAAACCTAACGTTCAATAATGGGCGCAAAGAAAACCTTGGTATGTGATGTTCATGGTTATTTTAATTAAAAGTGCCATTGTTAAAACTGGCTATTTAAAGCTTTCATCGATTATAATAGTAGTGATTACAGTTCAAAAAGTAATTCATTGGCTCGGAAGCGCTTTGAGACATCCAAGGATGTGATGTGATAAATGCAAATTGGTTCTTTATATTTTTCAAATGTATATTAATTGCTAGGTCTGTATTCCAATGTTTAATAATATTGGTATCTAACTTTGAAAGATCATCAGTAGTAATTAGAACTCGTCATAATTATAGAGTCTATCTATATAGTTATATAGTAACGCATTGAGGGATATTTATTGTATGCCAAATGAAAAGCAAGCAAGTTTTTGTGTTAACATTTTGGCACATCATATATTGAGATAATAGGTATCATACTGAAAGGATGTGTAATCCTTGGAATGTGCGTATTAGAAGCCGAGAGAACAGGAGTGAATTTCTCCCAGTTTTCCAATGTAACTTTGGGGAGGAAAAAGGAACGACTTGCATTTCTGTAGCGCCTATCACGACCACCGGATGTTCCAAAGCGCTTTACAGCCAATGAAGTACTTTTTTTTGGAAGTGTAATCACTGTTGTAATGTAGGAAACGCAGCAGCCAATTTGCGCACAGCAAGCTCCCGCAAACAGCAACGTGATAATGACCAGATAAGCTGTTTTAGTGATGTGATTGAGGGATAAGATATTGGTCAGGACATTGGCGATAACTCCCCTGCTCTCCTTCGCAATAGTGCCATGGGATCTTTTATGTCCACCTGAGAGAGCAGGTTTAACGTCTCATCTGAAAGACGGCACCTCCGACAGTGCAGCCCTCCTTCAGTACTGCAGTGGAGTGTCAGCCTAGATTTTTGTGCTCAAGTCTCTTGAACCCACAACCTTCTGACTCAGAGGCGAGGGTGCTACTGACTGAGCCATGGTTGACACAAAGGAGCCGCGGAAACTCTGGAGAAATGGTGTAAACAGTTTTAACGCTGTTATTTTGTTCCGTGGCTCTTCCACTGACGTTATAGCGGACAATCAGGAGGACCCAGCAAAAATTTACCCCCAACATTTTTCTTTACTTTTTCTTGGGATGTGCGCAATGCTGCATTTATTGGCCATCCCTTGTTGCCCTGAGAAGGTGCTGGTTGTCCTTCTTATTAAACTACTGCCGTCCTTGTACTGGTTGTGCTCCCACAATGGCATTAGGTAGGTGTGGTAAACCACTGTTATTGTTGTTCACCGTTGTTGTTGCACACTGTTGTATCTATGCATGCCTCAGCTGGCTCCGCCCCTGGCTCCACCCACATGCCCAGGTATAAAGGTGACTGCTCTGCAGCCCCCTGCCTTCTTGGAAACCAGTCAACCACGAGAGGCATGCTCTGTTCTTTGTTAATAAAAGCCTTTTAGTTACTCTCCTAACTCTCCGTCTTTTATGAGTAATTAATAGCGCATCAATTTTATTAACAAAAAAAACAAAATGTCGGCACCAAACGCTGAGCAGCAGGCGCTGCAGCAAATGACGGCACCAAACGCTGAGCAGCAGGCGCTGCTGCATGCCCTCAGACCAACATGCCTGGACCTAGACCCTCAAGAGGCGGGTTCGCACAATGGCTGCGTTGCTTCGAAGCTTACCTGGAAGCCTCAGCCGTGACACTAGATGGAAACAAACTAAAAATCCTGGCCTCCAAGGTGGGCCACCAAGTCTACACGCTCATCCAGGACGCGACTACCTACGCGGCGGCTATCGATCTGCTAAAAGGACAATACACACACCCGGTAAATATGGTTTATGCCAGACACCTTCTGAGATCCCGCAAACAGCAGTCCGGGGAATCGGTGGAGGCATTCCTACGGGCACTACAGATACTCGGCCGAGCCTGCGATTGTGAAGAGGTATCGGCCGCGACACACACGGAGGGACTTATCCGAGATGCTTTCGTTGCGGGCCTCAAGCCCGACTACTCCCGGCAGAGACTGCTGGAGAAGGGCAAAATCGACCTGAAGGCAGTGTCCCTCGCGCTCTCGCTAGACGCGGCCCACCGGAATATGGACGCATTCTCCCCTAACCGCTCCGCACCGTGGACGCCGCAACCTTGGGTCATGGGACCGCCACCCCCGGCACCAACTGCTGCAGCGATGTCCAAGGGCCCGAAATGTTACTTTTGTGGCCAGGCAAAACACCCCAGAACACGCTGCCCGGCGAAAAACGCTACCTGCTCTGGCTGCGGGAAGAAAGGACACTACATCAGCGCCTGCAAAGGTAAAACCGCTAACGCCAGCAGCGCCGCGTGTGAACCGTGGGGGCAGCCATCTTGTCCGCCATCTTGGACACCTCCAGCCGCGTGGGGATCGGGATCATGGGCGCAGCCATTTTGTCCGCCATCTTGGACGCCTCCAACTCCAATCGCGGGTGACCCGGACTCAACCACCGCCTCGTCTGACGACCACAGCGACTCGCTCGACCATACGCTGGCCTCCGTGACGCTGGACCAATCTCTCCCTCACCAACTGTCCAGGTCCATGATGGACATTACGGTAAAAGGCTGCGCCACTACCTGCCTTTTCGACAGCGGGAGCACAGAGAGCTTTATCCACCCCGACACGGTGCGCAGTTACTCTCTCCCGGTCCGGCCAACGCGCCATCGGATCTCTATGGCTTCCAAATCCCATTCAGCAGACGTCGGTGGCTACTGTGTAGTGACCCTTTCAGTAAGGGGCACAGAATACAAAAATTTTAAACTTCTTGTCCTGCCCCATCTCTGCGCTGCCGTCCTACTGGGGTTGGATTTTCAGTGCCACCTTAAAAGTGTCACATTAGCGTACGGCGGAGCCCTCCCCCCACTCACAGTCTGCAGCCAGCAGCTTTTAAATCGCCCGCCGCACACCATTTGCAGCCTCTCCACGCTTAGTCTCCCCACCCCCCCCCCCCCCCTTGTTCGCTAACCTCACCCGCGACTGTAAGCCCATCGCTACCAAAAGCAGGCGGTACAGTGCCGGGGATAGGAGCTTCATTAAATCCGAAGTAGCAAGACTCCTGAAGGAAGGGATTATTGAGGGTAGCACTAGCCCATGGCGAGCACAAGTGGTGGTAGTGAAGACTGGTGCAAAACAGCGCCTAGTTATTGACTACAGCCAGACGATCAATCGCTACACCCAGTTAGATGCATACCCACTCACCCGCATATCTGACATGGTCAATCAGATAGCACAATACCGGGTGTTCTCGATGATTGATCTGAAGTCGGCATACCACCAGCTCCCCATCAGGGCTGAGGACCGCCAGTACACAGCTTTTGAAGCTGACGGTCGTCTCTACCACTTCCTCCGAGTCCCCTTCGGCGTCACCAACGGGGTTTCGGTCTTCCAAAGGGAGATGGACCGAATGGTTGACCAGAACGCGCTGCAGGCCACCTTCCCCTATCTAGACAATGTCACCATCTGCGGCCACGACCAGCAGGACCATGACGTTAACCTAGAGAAATTCCTCCGTACGGCCCAGCGGCTGAATCTAACATACAACAAGGACAAATGTATGTTTCGCACCACGCACCTCGCCATTCTTGGCTGCGTAGTGGAGAACGGGGTCATCGGCCCCGACCCCGACAGAATGCGCCCCCTTATGGAGCTCCCCCTCCCCCACTGCCAAAAAGCACTGAAGAGATGCCTAGGGTTTTTCTCTTACTATGCTCAGTGGGTGCCCAACTATGCGGACAAAGCCAGACCCCTCATCAAGTCCACCTCCTTCCCACTGACAGCAGAGGCATGTGCAGCCTTCACTCTCATAAAAAGAGATATTGCGAAGGCCACAATGCACGCAGTGGATGAGTCCATCCCTTTCCAAGTGGAGAGCGACGCATCCGACTTCGCCCTAGCTGCAACCCTTAACCAGGCGGGGAGACCCGTGGCCTTTTTCTCAAGGACCCTTCAGGGCCCCGAGATTCGACACTCCTCTGTCGAAAAGGAGGCCCAGGCCATTGTGGAAGCGGTGCGACATTGGAGGCATTACCTGGCCGGAAAACGATTTACCCTGCTCACTGACCAGCGTTCAGTAGCTTTTATGTTTAACAATAAGCAGAGGGGCAAAATCAAGAACGACAAGATCTTGATGTGGCGAATTGAACTCTCCACCTACAATTGCGATATCTTGTACCGGCCCGGGAAACTCAATGAGCCCCCAGATGCCCTATCACGTGGTACATGCGCCAACGCGCAGGTTGATAGACTGCAGACCCTCCACAATGACCTCTGCCACCCGGGGGTCACCAGGTTCTTCCATTTCATCAAATACCGTAACCTGCCCTACTCCATCGAGGAGGTCAGGACCATGACCAGGAACTGCCAAATCTGTGCCGAGTGCAAACCGCATTTTTATAGGCCAGACAGAGCAAGCCTGATCAAGGCCACTCGCCCCTTCGAGCGCCTGAGCGTCGATTTTAAAGGGCCCCTCCCCTCCTCTGACCGCAACGTGTACTTCCTCAACATAATTGATGAGTACTCCCGTTTCCCGTTTGCCATCCCTTGCCCAGACATGACCAGTACCACGGTCATTAAATGTCTGAATGACCTTTTCGCCTTGTTCGGCTTCCCTAGCTATATCCGTAGCGACCGGGGCTCATCCTTTATGAGCGACGAACTCCGTCAGTACCTGCTCACGAGAGGTATTGCTACAAGCAGAACCACCAGTTACAACCCCCGGTATGCTTACGTGGCGTACCCAGACGGGCGGGAGGACACAGTCTCCATACGAGACCTCGCACCTTCGGGTGCCCCTGAAACACTACCATTGCCATCCACCACTAACCACAACCCAACCCCTGTAGACGGCATGCCGCAGCCCCAGGACCCGTCATTGACCACCCAACCACTCAATGAGACGCCAGATTCAACGTTGGATGCTGCACCATCACCGCCGCCACCACGACGATCAGGACGGCATACAAGGCCACCTGATAGACTTACTTACACGAACCTTTAGTACACTTCACCCCGCCGGACTCAATTTTAAACAAGGGGTGAATGTGGTAAACCACTGTTACTGTTGTTCACCGTTGTTGTTGTTGCGCACTGTTATATCTATGCATGCCTCAGCTGGCTCCGCCCCTGGCTCCACCCACATGCCCAGGTATAAAGGTGACTGCTCTGCAGCCCCCTGCCTTCTTGGAAACCTGTCAACCACGAGAGGCATGCTCTGTTCTTTGTTAATAAAAGCCTTTTAGTTACTCTCCTAACTCTCCGTCTTTTATGAGTAATTAATAGCGCATCAGTAGGGAAATCCAGGATATTGACCCAGTGATGCTGAAAGAAAGATGATATATAGCCAAGTCAGGATGATGTGTAACTTGGAGGGAAACTTGAATGTGTTCCTACAACATTGCTGATCTTGTCCTTCTTAGTGGAAGAGGTCACAGGGGATGGACGGGCTGTCAAAGTAACTTTGGTGAGTTGCTGTAGTTAATCCTGTAGATAGTACATACTTTAGCCGTCGTCCGCTGATGGTGGAGGGGATGGTTAGAGTCCAGTGGCAGGGGCACTAATAAAGTGAACTGCTCTGTCCCGGATTGAATTGAGCCTCTTGAGTGTTGTTGTGTCTAAACCCATCCAAGCGAGTGGTGAGTGCTCCCATCACATCCCTGACTTGAACCTTGTAGATGAGGGAGACAAAGTCGTTTTGACCTTTACTACGAGTTCCCCGCATGATATCTCTGCAGCAATTATTCAGAGACTAATTGTTAGACATTAACTCAAAAATATAATTTGTTTTGCTCCAAACTAATATCAAAAGACCTTTTTAATAAATAAATGAATGTTTTGTTCCTGCAGAAAAGCAGTGATTTGATATTTGCAGTTTTAATATTTGTTTATTTTAATAGAAGTAAAGAATGATGCAGAGCAGAAATTTAATTACCAGCAACTTCCTGTTACATTGAAGCTAATACATACAATATTGCAGGTAATCATTATTTGACCTGTTCAGTTATTCTAAGTTTATGTTTCAGTTCTTGTGTCTTTTGATTTCCTGACCCTGCTTCATTTGTTTGTATTAACAGGAAATGCTAAAATGTGAGGAGCCAGACATTCTTTTCAACATGCTCAACTGTTTGAAGATACTGTGTCTTCACGGGTCGTGTTTGTATCTTGCAAGAAAAGATTATCCAAACTTTCTTGCTTATATTCAAGACACAATGTTGATTGCAAGGTAAAGTTCACAAAGTATGAAACACCGATAAATTATCCTTAATTGTTAGACTGTATGGTTTGTAAATGTGTTTTTCCCATTTATGGTTACATATCGTTTCTGATATAAGTTCATAGTTTTTGAGGTATTTATCACTTTTTTACAGTTTTTCTGACTGCTTTCATTTTGATTCATGTAAACCTTTAGAGAGATGTCAAAGCAAAGTTCACCTTTTGTAGGAATTATTAATTTGGTCTTTCAGTTTAAGTACTTAATATTATTGTAATATTCTCTGGTGATTTTATTTCCTGGTCATCAACTATTGATTATCGCTAAATTAACTAGCAGGGATTATGTCACAATCAGTCCTTCAGTATGGACGTTGTGATGCATCAATAACACAGAGTGAACTGGTCATTAACATCTAGTATGTTATCTATGATTGGCAAAACGGGCACAATACAGAATAAAACAACTTCAACAGCATGAATTGCATACTATACCGTACATTTAAACCCAGTAGTTGGTGTTGCAAATGAAGAAAATGAAACTTGGAGTGGGAGGGGGAGGATCCAGTTGTCGTGGTCCATGTTGGTATAAATGACGTAGATAGGACAAGGAAGAAGGTTCTGTTAAAGGAGTATGAGCAGCTAGGGGTCAAATTAAAAAACAGAACCTCAAGGGTAATAATCTCTGGATTATTACCTGAGCCACGAGCGAATTTGGCTAGGATAAATAAAATTAAAGAGTTAAATGCGTGGCTCAAAGACTGGTGTGGGAGAAATGGGTTTTGCTTCTTGGGACACTGGCACCAGTACTGGGACAGGAGGGAGCTGTTCCGTTGGGACGGACTCCACTTGGCCAGTGCTGGGACTAGAGTCCTGGCAAATCATATAACTAGGGCTGTAGAGAGGGCTTTAAACTAATTAGTGGGGGGGAGGTTTCTAGAGAGCAAATAACAGAAATGACAACGGAGAAGGTCGTAGACTTAGGTAGCAGTGGGGAAATTAAAAAACAGAACGTGTCAGGAAGGGACAGAAGGTATGGAGTAAAAGGTAAAGTGGGAAAAAACAGGAATTAAATGTCACAAAACATATTTGAAAGTTCTTTATCTGAATGCACGTAGCATTCGTAACAAAATGAATGAGTTAACGGCACAAATAACTACATATGGGTATGATCTTGTGGCCATTACAGAAACATGGCTGCAGGGTGACCATGACTGGGAATTAAACATACCAGGTTATTTAACAATCAGGAAGGACAGGCAGGAAGGGAGGGGAGGTGGGGTGGCTATGTTAATAAAGGAAGGAACCACTATAATACAGAGAAATGATATTGGGTCAAAGGAGCAGGATAGTGAAACAGTTTGGGTAGAGATAAGGAATAATAAGGGGAAAAAAACACTAGTGGGCGTAGTCTATAGGCCTCCGAACAGTTGCAACTCTGTTGGGCGGAGTATTAATCAGGAAATAGTTGAGGCTTGTAATAAGGGAACAGCTATAATTATGGGGGATTTTAACTATCATATTAATTGGACAAATCAAATTGGGCAGAGCAGCCTTGAGGATGAGTTCATTGAGTGTATTAGGGATGGGTTTCTTGAGCAGTATGTAACTGAACCGACCAGGGGGCAAGCAACCTTAGATTTGGTCCTGTGTAATGAGACAGGATTAATTAAAAATGTCCTAGTAAAGGATCCCCTTGGAATGAGTGACCATAACATGGTTGAATTCCATATTCAAGTAGAGGGTGAGAAGGTTGGATCTCAAACAAGCGTGCTGAGCTTGGAATAAAGGAGACTATGAAGGTATGAGAGCGGAATTGATTAGAGTGGACTGGGAAAATAGATTAAAGGGTAAGACGGTACATGATCAGTGGTGTACATTTAAGGAGTTATTTTACAACTTCCAAAAAAAAAATATTCCACTGAGGAAAAAAGGGTGTAAAAGAAAAGATAGCCATCTGTGGCTCAGTAAAGTAATTAAGGATAGTATCCGACTAAAAACAAGGGCATATAAGGTAGCCAAATCTAATGGGAGGATAGAAGATTGGGAAGTCTTTAAAAGACAGCAAAAAATAACAAAAAGATTGATTAAGAAAGGGAAGATAGATTATGAAAGTAAATTAGCAAAAAATATAAAAACGGATAGCAAAAGTTTCTATAGTTATATAAAAAGAAAAAGGGTGGCTAAACTAAATGTTGGTCCCTTAGAGGATGAGACTGGGAAATTAATGGTGGGAAACATGGAGATGGCAAAAACGCTGAACAAATATTTTGTATCAGTCTTTACGGTAGAGGACACTAAGAATATCCCAATACTGGACAAACAGGGGGCTCTAGGGGGAGAGGAGCTAAATACGATTATAAATCAGTAAGGAAGTGGTACTTGGTAAAATAATGGGACTTAAGCCGGATAAATCCCCTGGACCTGATGGCTTACATCCTAGGGTCTTGAGGGAAGTGGCAGTAGGGATTGTGGATGCATTGGTAATAATTTTCCAAAACTCCCTGGACTCAGCAAAGGTCCCGGCAGATTGGAAAACTGCTAATGTTTAAAAAGGGTAGTAGGCAGAAGGCTGGAAACTATAGACCTGTTAGCCTAACATCTGTGGTTGGTAAAATGTTAGAGTCCATTATTAAGGAGACAGTAACGGGACATTTGGATAAACATAATTTAATAGGACAAACTCAGCATGGTTTCATGAAGGGGAAGTCATGTTTGACAAATTTGCTTGAGTTCTTTGAGGAAGCAACATACAGGGTGGATAAAGGAGAACCAATGGACGTAGTGTATTTAGACTTCCAAAAGGTATTTGACAAGGTGCCACACAAAAGATTATTGCTCAAGATAAAAAAAATCACAGGATTGGGGGTAATATTCTGGCGTGGGTGGAGAATTGGCTCTCTAACAGAAAGCAGAGAGTTGGGATAAATGGTTCATTCTCAGAATGGCAATCGGTAACTAGTGGTGTTCCGTAGGGGTCAGTGCTGGCACCCCAACTCTTTACAATCTATATTAACGATTTGGAGGAGGGGACCGAGTGTAACATATCAAAGTTTGCAGATGATACAAAGATGGGAGGGAAAGTAGTGAGTGAGGAGGACATAAAAAAACCTGCAAAGTGACATAGACAGGCTAAGTAAGTGGGCAGAGATTTGGCAGATGGAATACAATAGTGGAAAGTGTGAGGTTATGCACTTTGGCAGGAAAAATCATAGAGCAAGTTATTATCTTAATGGCAAGAAACTGGAAAGTACTGTAGTACAAAGGGATCTGGGGGTCCTGGTGCACGAAACTCAAAAAGTTAGTATGCAGGTGCAGCAAGTGATCAAGAAAGCCAATGGAATGTTGGCTTTTATTGCTAGGGGGATAGAATATAAAAACAGGGAGGTATTGCTGCAGTTATACAAGGTATTGGTGAGACCGCACCTGGAATACTGCATACAGTTTTGGTGTCCATACTTAAGAAAAGACATACTTGCTCTCGAGTCAGTACAAAGAAGGTTCACTCGGTTAATCCCGGGAATGAGGGGGTGGTCATATGAGGAGAGGTTGAGTAGATTGTGACTCTACTCATTGGAGTTCAGAAGAATGAGAGGCGATCTTATTAAAACATATAAGATTGTGAAGGGGCTTGATCGGGTGGATGCGGTGAGGATGTTCCCAATGATGGGTGAAACTAGAACTAGGAGGCATAATCTTAAAATAAGGGGCTGCTCTTTCAAAACTGAGATGAGGAGAAACTTCTTCACTCAGAGGGTGGTAGGTTTGTGGAATTTGCTGCCCCAGAAAGCTGTGGAAGCTACATCATTAAATAAATTTAAAACAGAAATAGATAGTTTCCTTGAAGTAAAGGGAATTAAGGGTTACGGGGAGCGGGCAGGAAATTGGACATGAGTCTAGGTTCGGAATGGTCATGGCCCTGTGGGTAGTGGAGTGGGCCCAGGGGCTGTGTAGCCTGGTTCTGCTCCTATTTCTTGTGTTCTAATTCTGTGTTAGATTTCAGGAGATGGTTTTATTCCTGTTCCTGGCTGGGGTGGAGATCGCCTTTACAGAAGGTAAGTACTGCAGGAAATATAGGGACAGAGTGATCTCCTGGAAGAGTTTCGTTCGCCTAGATGGGTCGGAGAGGAATTTCCCAGATTTTTTCTCCCAAATTGGCCATTGGGTTTTTTTATCTGGTTTTTCGCCTCTCCCGGGAGATCACAAGGGTTCGGGTGGGATGTAGAGTGATAGTAGATTTGAGGTTAGGATCAGATCGGCCATGATCTTACTGAATGGTGGAGCAGGCTCGAGGGGCCGATTGGCCTGCTCCTGCTCCTATTTCTTATGTTCTTATGTTAAGAGTCAAGACCCAGTGTAATCTTCATGTGAAGTGGGGTTAGATGGTGGGAGGGTAATTGGATCAAGGTGTACAGAAATAATTCAGACTCCATTTTCAAGTCATACATTAAGTCCTTACTTTTGTGTAATACTTTGATTTGATGCTATTTATAGTTAAGTAGCAAACTTTAAGCAATTTCGGAAGTAGAGAGTTAGAGTTGTTTGGGGCATAGGAGACTCTCTGAAGTGTAGGTTGCAGAGCTGGAAGGTGTAAAACGTGATAGAGCGCCACCATTGGCAGCGGGTGTAATTACAGCATGACCAGTTTATCTGGGCAGTTTCCATCATAATGTCGACATAGGAATTTATAATGGCAAAAGTTGACAGGGTCTAACTTAAGATTTTTAATAACTCACTAGTTGATCACCTGTGGAATTGCATATTAGGAGGCAAGACCAAGTGTAAGTGGAGTTAGAAGCTGGGTTAATTGGACCAGGGCGTGCCGATATAATTCAGTCCACATTTTAAAGTCATACACTCTCTTATCTATCATAAATCTCTATGTTCCTATTTGTAATGGAAACTGCCTATGTAAACTTGTCATGCTGTAATTACACTCTCCCACCAGTTGTGGCAGTGGCTCCTCTTGGGAAGGTGTAATTACAGTGTGACAAACTTATACAGGCAGTTTGCCATTATAAATATGGACATAGAGATTTATAAGTAAAAAAAAAAAAAAAATTGTCAGGAAGTACATGAAAATTTGAGATCTTTAATATATTATAGATAGAAAACATGATCTTCTTTTGATTTAGAATACAGGTGTAAAGTGCCTGGCTATCACTGGCAGCTCTTGGTGTCATCTGAACTTCTCGATGAGACTGCTGACTTGTGATCCAACCCAGAAATCCACTATTATTTTTATAACTAACTGGATATACAAATTCAAGGCAGACATTAGAGACTAAAGATACTGAATTCCAAAGTAACCAAATGACTAAATTATCTGTGACACGGAGAGAAAAAATGTACATGAATGTATTACCTTGCATGGAAAGCTTATAAAAATCGAACATTGCCTCCAAAGTTCATTTCTGCTTTTGATTGTTGCAGCCTATGGAAAGTACTTAAGTCTGAATTCTCACAACTTGCCTTTGTGGCAGTACCTATGTTCCTCCACGCTCTTTCTCTTTCTCATGGCGCTGATATATTCTGGGGCATCATTGACAGCAATTTTAACAGTAAAGACTGGAAGATGCGGTTTGAATCTGGTAAGATGAAAAAATTAAATGTACATTGGAGAGAATGTAAACTTTTCAAAATTCACGGAGTAAATGTAAACTTTTCAAACTTAAAATGGCATGGGATAATAAAGAACAATACTGCAAAAAAAAAAAAAAAAAACATTTTTATTTTAATATCATGTTATGGAAATAGGGTGCTGCAATTTAAATTAATGCCATCATGGGAGTTGCAAATCTCATGATTTTAGTTTGTTTTAAGCTAAAAGCTGTGGTGGGTTGAGGGCAATTGCAACAGGAAGATTTATTTCAATTTCCTGTACACTATCTTGAAATCAATCAGAGGGCTGTCAGGAAAGACACATTAACTATGCGATGAATTGACTGATTAAAAAGGCTCCTGGCGCCAATGTAAGTCATTGTGCAATTTACAAATACCATCACTCCAACATGACTTGGTGCAACTGCTGCTCATCGGAAGAACCCAGACTTACTTTTTGGGCAATTTAGGGTTGATGCCACTGAGATTTTTATTTATCAGTACAGCCCATGTGTACTGCATATCTCCTGTTTAACATTACACACATGTCTACATTGCTAGAATGCCATTTTTAGACACTTTCTAAATCACAAAATGCTGAGCGGAGTATTCTATTCCCATAAGGGCCCACTTTGTTTACAAATTTAAAAAAAAAATTGTGAAATGCAACGCAAGTGTGTCTAGCCTGAAGCTAGATACCAGATTGCATGCATTATATATAAGACTGCAATTTTGTCATGGTACATTTTTACAATAATTTTAATGATGTTTGACAACTTACTAAAAAATTTACTGTGACAAAATTATAGCCATAAATTACAATTCTATCTTTTAATTGAATAACCAGAAATTAAAATCATCAGATTGATAGCCTCTTCCTGACTCTAGTCAGTAATAATCTACAAGCTAGTTTTTCCGTAAATATTATTGTTGAATTCAGAAGCACTTGCCTGCCTTTTCAGTAATGGCATATTGCAGGTTACATTCCCACTGCACGTATTTGCAATTATTACAGTACTTTATCACTAGGTATTGAGGGCTGATGGAGTTGGGGTCATTTCCCTGAGACTTGGGACAGGATTGGAAGGTGGGTTGAGGGCTGACTGAGCACTGTGTAAGCGCAGACTTTTGTCAATGTGCAGCCTCACAGGGTGCAAGTATGGCCAACGGGAAGCTGGGGTTTCCATGGACCACAGATGGTCCCTTCAGATGGGGGCGTTTATATCTCATGGTGTTTCCCAGTTCCATGCACAGCTTCTGCATCACTCATTTGGACTTTCAAATATCCTACTATTGATTTGATCACATAGGAAAATATGAAAAGAAGGATGAGGAAAGATAATCAGCCCCATCAGTTCTCATCCTATTTGTTAGACACTCATGCACCACCCTCCCCAGTTGATAGAAATGATAAATCCTTGGGCAGGCAAAATGCCCTGTATGGTAAAAATGAATCAATCACCCTGTGATGTTTAATATCTTCTGATTTCACTGGCTTCCTTGGTGAGATTTTCCATATATCCACCATTCTCTGTGTAAAGAAGCCATGATGTGGAGATGCCGGTGTTGGACTGGGGTGGACAAATGTAAGAAGTCACACAACACTAGGTTATAGTCCAACAGCTTTATTTGAACTCACAAGCTTTCGGAGCGCTGCTCCTTCGTCAGGTGAAGTGAACAGTTGCATATAAGTACAGCATATATAGTCAGAGAGTACTGCCAGATGATTACAGGTAATCTTTCTAACTGCCGTTTATCACACCTCGGCAGAGAGATAATCACAGCAATCACAGGTGTGAATGGTGTCCAAACAGGTCAGTCAGAAAAACATTACATCAAAGAACAATGAGGTGGGGCCACAAGGGGTCAAATGTTGCAGATGCTGGGGTCTGTATGGAAAAACAAAAAACTATTTTTTTGCTGGAAATCACAGCAGGTCCGGCCGCATCTGTGTAGAGAGAACAAGCCAACGACGACTCGAGTCTGGATGACTCTACGTCAGGTGGGGTTACATGTAGCGTGACATGAACCCAAGATCCCGGTTGAGGCCTTCCTCATGAGTGCGGAACTTGGCTATCAGTTTCTGCTCGACGATTTTGCGTTGTCGTGTGTCTCGAAGGCCGCCTTGGAGAATGCTTACCCGAAGATCGGAGGCTGAATGTCCTTGACTGCTGAAGTGTTCCCCGACTGGGAGGGAACACTCCTGCCTGGTGATTGTTGTGCGGTGTCCGTTCATCCGTTGTCGCAGTGTCTGCATGGTTTCGCCGATGTACCATGCTCCGGGGCATCCTTTCCTGCAACGTATGAGGTAGACAACGTTGGCCGAGTTACACGAGTATGTACCATGTACCTGGTGGGTGGTGTCCTCGCGTGTGATGATGGTATCTGTGTTGATGATCTGGCATGTCTTGCAGAGGTTGCCGTGGCAGGGTTGTGTGGTGTCGTGGTCGCGGTTCTCCTGAAAGCTGGGTAATTTGCTGCGAACGATGGTCTGTTTGAGGTTAGGCGGCTGTTTGAAGGCGAGTAGTGGAGGCGTGGCCTTAGCGAGGTGTTCGTCGTCATCGATGACATGTTGAAGGCTGCGAAGAACATGGCGTAGTTTCTCCACTCCGGGGAAGTACTGGACGACGGAGAGTACTCTGTTGGTTGTGTCCCGTGTTTGTCTTCTGAGGAGGTCTATGCGATTTTTCACTGTGGCCCGTCGGAACTGTCAATCGACGAGTCAAGCGTCATATCCCGTTCTTAAGAGGGCGTCTTTCAGCGTCTGTAGGTGTCCATCGCGTTCCTCCTCGTCTGAACAGATCCTGTGTATTCGCAGGGCTTGTCCATAGGGGATGGCTTCTTTAACGTGGTTAGGGTGGAAGCTGGAGAAGTGGAGCATCGTGAGGTTGTCCGTGGGCTTGTGGTAGAGTGAAGCGCTGAGATGTCCGTCTTTGATGGAGATTCGTGTGTCCAAGAATGAAACCGATTCTGAGGAGTAGTCCATGGTGAGTTTGATGGTGGGATGGAACTTGTTGATGTTATCGTGTAGTCTTTTCAGTGATTCTTCGCCGTGGGTCCATAGGAAGAAAATGTCGTCGATGTATCTGGTGTATAGCGTTGGTTGGAGGTTCTGTGCAGCGAAGAAGTCTTGCTCGAACTTGTGCATGAAGATGTTGGCGTATTGGGGTGCGAATTTGGTCCCCATGGCACATCTTCATGCACAAGCTCGAGCAAGACGTCTTCGCTGCACAGGACCTCCAACCAACGCTATACACCAGATACATCGATGACATTTTCTTCCGATGGACCCACGGCGAAGAATCACTGAAAAGACTACACGATAACATCAACAAGTTCCATCCCACCATCAAACTCACCATGGACTACTCCTCAGAATCGGTTTCATTCTTGGACACACGAATTTCCATCAAAGACGGACACCTCAGCGCTTCACTCTACCGCAAGCCCACGGACAACCTCACGATGCTCCACTTCTACAGCCTCCACCCTAACCACGTTAAAGAAGCCATCCCCTATGGACAAGCCCTGCGAATACACAGGATCTGCTCAGACGAGGAGGAACGCGATGGACACCTACAGACGCTGAAAGACGCCCTCGTAAGAACGGGATATGACGCTCGACTCGTCGATCGACAGTTCCGATGGGCCACAGCGAAAAATCGCATAGACCTCCTCAGAAGACAAACACGGGACACAACCAACAGAGTACCCTTCGTCGTCCAGTACTTCCCCGGAGCGGAGAAGCTACGCCATGTTCTTCGCAGCCTTCAACATGTCATCGATGACGACGAACACCTCGCTAAGGCCATCCCCACGCCTCCACTACTCGCCTTCAAACAGCCGCCTAACCTCAAACAGACCATCGTTCGCAGCAAATTACCCAGCTTTCAGGAGAACCGCGACCACGACACCACACAACCCTGCCACGGCAACCTCTGCAAGACATGCCAGATCATCAACACAGATACCATCATCACACATGAGGACACCACCCACCAGGTACATGGTACATACTCGTGTAACTCGGCCAATGTTGTCTACCTCATACGTTGCAGGAAAGGATGCCCCGGAGCATGGTACATCGGTGAAACCATGCAGACACTGCGACAACGGATGAACGGACACCGCACAACAATCACCAGGCAGGAGTGTTCCCTCCCAGTCGGGGAACACTTCAGCAGTCAAGGACATTCAGCCTTCGATCTTCGGGTAAGCATTCTCCAAGGCGGCCTTCGAGACACACGACAACGCAAAATCGTCGAGCAGAAACTGATAGCCAAGTTCCGCACTCATGAGGACGGCCTCAACCGGGATCTTGGGTTCATGTCACGCTACATGTAACCCCACCTGACGTAGAGTCATCCAGACTCGAGTCGTCGTTGGCTTGTTCTCTCTACACAGATGCGGCCGGACCTGCTGTGATTTCCAGCAAAAAAATAGTTTTTTGTTTGTTTTTCATACAGACCCCAGCATCTGCAACATTTGACCCCTTGTGACCCCACCTCATTGTTCTTTGATGTAATGTTTTCCTGACTGACCTGTTTGGACACTATTCACACCTTTGATTGCTGTGATTATCTCTCTGCCGAGGTGTGATAAACGGCAGTTAGAAAGATTACCTGTAATCATCTGGCAGTACTCTCTGACTATATATGCTGTGCTTATATGCAACTGTTCACTTCACCTGACGAAGGAGCAGCGCTCCGAAAGCTTGTGATTTCAAATAAAGCTGTTGGACTATAACCTGGTGTTGTGTGACTTCTTACATCTGTGTAAAGAAGTTATACCTAAACTCTGTGTTTTATCTTTTCTCATCTAAGCGTGAATCCATACTGCCTTTCATTAATATTGAATATCTCTCTTGGATCCAGTTAATCTATTCACCTTTAAGATCTTAAATAACTCATAAAGCACACCTCTACGCTGCCTTTTTCCCAGTGTACATCATGTAAACATCATCCCTATACTCACAATCTTTCCTCACAGCACAGGTGCAAACCCCATTCATCAACTTGGTTTTCTTTTTTTGTGCACCCTCTTTTCTCCGTGGATAGCCATTTGTTTCCAAGGTGCCATGATGCTCATGTAATCTTTGTGCATTTATTTAGGGTTCTCTTGACAAGGGCTCTGTTTCCATTTTGATGAATTTGAGTTTGTAGCTAGAGATCAAGCCAAATTCATTGACTGTTTGGAAAATGCAACAGAGGGAGATGGTGGGATTTTCTGCTCTAATCTAAATGTGTTCCAATAGCTGTTGCTGGGTATCCAGTAGTCAGGGTGAACAGAAGGGTGCATAACCACCTGATGCTTTTGAAGGATTATTATTAATAGTATTAGTCTATATAACATTCAGACTGGGAAAGTAACGGACTCAATCCCCCAAACTATTCCCTATCTGACAACAAGGCACCTGCTGGAGGCCATGGTGCTTCCCTTTGTGGCAGGGAAAATCAGACCGGGAAATAAAGCCTGGCTAGTAATTTATGCTACAGAACAGTTCTCCAAAGGGGCATGATGGTGGCATGGGAGCAAGTTGCCCATCAGAAATATTTGTTCACATGGACCTTAAGTCAGAAGGTGTTAAGCTAAATGATGTTGTCATCTGACCGTTACGTGGTTTATTCACCTCATCTGACTCTGAGATTAATTAATGTTCTTAATTGTAATGTTCTTCATAGAATTTCTAAACATTTTTAAATACCTTACCCATTGGTAAATAAAACAGAAGAGAATTTATCATTCAGGACACTAAAACTGGTTTTGTTTCAAATAGACAGAAATCGCCCCTGATTCTACTATCTGATTCATATATACACTGTTGAGTATTACATCAAGAATGTTAGAGGGTTAATGTATATTATTATAAGCTTTTATTGCACGAAATAACCTAAGTCATGATATTCAGCCCTTTTCTACTGCTCTTGGTACCAATTCAATGTTGTATTTTTTGATATGTAGTAGAGAAAGTGGTGGTTCTGTGCAGATTTCTGGATATCCAATCGGTGACAAAGAATCATGTGCTGAAGTACTCTCTAGCTCATGCCTTCTGCTGTTTCCTGGCTGCAGTCGAAGATGTTATTCCAGCAGTGGCAACAAGAGCCAGACTTCTGCTTGATTCCATTAAAAGACCAGCTTTACAAGTAAGTTATGAGCACAGATGCTTGATATATTATCTTATTAAAAGCCAAATGACATTTGTATTCTTCCATTTCTATTTATTACATTGGCCAAGAGGAATAATGCTTATACTAATGGAAACCATTAAGATATTGCATTCTGGTTCAATTAGGATAGGCTTTTTTAAAGCAACCAACAGTCCAATCAAACTTAATTTTAAAGGCAATGTTCAGCAATAAATAAAGAAGGATAGAACTCCTGTGCATCTCCCCTGCCAACCCCCCCCCCCCCCCCCCCCCAAAAAAACCCCTCTATTAGACAATGTAGGTTAGGGTAGCCTAGTGGTTATGATACTGGACTAGTAATCCAGAGGGGTGACTTAAAGTTCAACCATGGCAAGTTGTGGGAAAAAAAATAGTGAATCTGGTAATTTGTGGGCGAGCACCAGTGGAAAAATAACCATGAAAGCTTTTAGCTTGTCATAAAACCCAACTGGTTCACTAATATCCTTCAGAGAAGAAAGCTTCCCACTTCTACTTGGCTTGGCCTACATGTGACTGTTTATTATCTCTGAAGTAGCCTAGTAAGCTACCCAGATTTAAAACAATTGCTACAAAGTTTAATAATAATAAAATCAGACATACCTTTTGGCAAGGATAAGACTAAGTTTCCTCACCGACATCTTGGAGCTTGGGAGAGCTCACCTACAGAGGAGTCAGGCGACAGCCTGACCTAGTTGTACTCACAAAATCAGATCTATCAGTGATGTCTACATCACTGTGCCTCCAGCGTTGGTGGGTTACGTCCCAGACTCCTTCATCAGCATCCCTGGCTATGTCCCCAACTCACCAAAGCTTGTACAGACATACCTTGTACTGTGATTTACAGTCTTGGTGGGAGTAGCCCTGGCAGTCTTCAACTTTGACTCCAGACCCCATGAAGTCTTATGGCTTCAAATAAAACAAAAGTCAAGGAACCCACCTGCTGTTCTCCCCTCAACTGATGAATTAGCACATATTCATGTTAAACATCACTTGGAAGAAGATCTGAGCAAAACAAGAGCACAGAGTGTACTCAGTTAAGGGGACTTCAGTGTCCACCACCAAGGGTGGCTTGGTAGTCCCACCACTGACTGAGCTGGCCGACTCTTAAATGTTATAGCCTTCAGACTGGGCTTGCATCGGGTGGTGAGGGAACCAACACAAGGAAGTAACCTACTACACCTCATCTTCACAACCCATCTGTTGCAAAACATCTGTCCACAATGATATTGGTAGAAGTGACCACTGCACAGTCCTTTTGAAGACCAAGACTCATCTCCACCACGAGGATATCTTCCATTGTGCAGTGTGACACTACTACCGTGTTATGTGGGACAGACTAAGGAGAGCTCTAGACACCCAAAATTGGGCATTCAGGAGGCACTGTATGACATCTTCAGGAGCAGAATTGCATACAACCACAAGCTGTAACATTATGGCTCAGTACGCTCCTCACCCCTTGAACAGCATCAGGCTAGGAAACCAACCCTTGCTCAAATATGGATTGTAAAAGGGCATGCCAGGAGCAGAATGAGGCATGAACCTAGTGAAGCTACTACACAGAATTACCTGGAGCTAAACACCAAGAGCAGCTAAGTTAAGTGGTCCCACAACCAGTGGATGATGGTAAAGCTCCGTAGCCAGTCAGTGGGGGTCAAAAGGAAAACCCTCCATTGGCTGGAGTCATACTTGGGAACGGTAGCATAGTGGTAAAGACGCTGGGCTAGTAATCCTAGTAATTAGGCCTAGACTAATGATCCAGAGACGTGAGTTCAAATCCCACCACGGCAGTTGGGGAATTTAAATTCAGTTAATTAAATAAATCTGGAATAAAAAGCTAGAGTCAGTAATGGTAACCATGAAACTATCGGATTGTCGTAAAAACCCATCTGGTTCACTAATGATCTTTAGGGAAGGAAATCTGCCGTCCTAACCTGGCCTGAACTATATGTGACTCCAGACCCACAGTCATGTGGTTGACTCTTAACTGCCCTTTGAAATGGCCTAGCAAGTCACTCAGTTGTAACTAGCCACTACGAAACATAAGAATCAACCGGACGGACCACCCGGCACCGACCTCGGCACCGGCTACGGACATGACAACGGCACACCCAGCCTCCTTACAAAGTCCTCCTTACCAACATCTGGGGACTTGCGCCAAAATTGGGAGAGCTGTCCCACAGACTGGTCAAGCAACAGCCTGACATAATCATACTCACAGAATCATACCTTTCAGCCAATGCCCCAAACTCCTCCATCACCATCCCTGGGTATGTCCTATCCCACTGGCATTGACTCCGGACCCTCAACATTGACTCCGGACCCCATGAAGTCTCATGGCTTCAGGTCAAGCATGGGCAAGGAAACCTCCTGCTGATTACCACCTACCGCCCTCCCTCAGCTGATGAATCAGTACTCCTCCATATTGAACACCACTGGAAGCAGCACTGAGAGTAGCAAGGGCACACATGTACTCTGGGAGGAGGACTTCAATGTCCATCACCAAAAGTGGCTCGGTAGCACTACTACTGACCGAGCTGGCCGAGTCATGAAGGACATAACTGCCTGTCTGGGCCTGCGACAGGTGGTGAGAGAACCAACACGAGGGAAAAACCTACTTGACCACCTCCTCACCAATCTAACTGTCGCAGATGCATCTGTCCATGACAGCATTGGTAACTGACCGCCGCACAGTCATTGTGGAGACGAAGTCCCGTCTTCACATTAAGGACAACCTCCATCATGTTGTGTGGCACTACCACCGTGCTAAATGGGATAGATTCAGAACAGATCTAGCAGCTCAAAACTGGGCATCCATGAGGCGCTGTGGGCCATCAGCAGCAGCAGAATTGTATTCCACCACAATCTGTAACCTCTTGGCCCGGCATATCCCTCACTCTACCATTACCACCAAGCCAGGGGACCAACCCTGGTTCAATAAGGAATGTAGAAGAGCATGCCGGGAGCAGCACCAGGCGTACCTAAAAATGAGGTGCTAACCTGGTGAAGCTGCAACACAGGACTACATGCATGCTAGGGCTAATCGATCCCACAATCAACAGATCAGATCAAAGCTCTGCAGTCCTTCCACATCCAGTTGTGAATGGTGGTGGACCAGTAAACAACTAATGGGAGGAGGAGGCTCCATGAATATTCCAATCCTCAATGATGGTGGAGCCCAGCACGTGAGTGCAAAAGACAAGGCTGAAGTGTTTGCAACCATCTTCAGCCAAAAGTGCCAAGTGGATGATCCATATCAGCCTACTCCCGAGGTCCCCACCATCACAGAAGCCAGTCTTCAGCCAATTTGATTCACTCCACGTGATATCAAGAAACGGCTGAGCGCACTGAATACAGCAAAGCCTATAGGCCCCAACAACATCCCGGCTATTGTGCTGAAGACTTGTGCTCCAGAACTAGCCGCGCCTCTAGCCAAGCTGTTCCAGTACAGCTACAACACTGGCATCTATCTGACAATGTGGAAAACTGCCCTGATATGTCCTGTCCACAAAAAACAGGACAAATCCAACCTGGCCAATTACCGCCCCATCAGTCTACTCGCAATCATCAGCAAAGCATTGTACGGTGTCATCGACACTTACTCACCAATAACCTGCTCACTGATGCCCAGTTTGGGTTCTGCCAAGACCACTTGGCTCCCGACCTCATTACAGCCTTGGTCCAAACATGGATAAAGGAGCTGAATTCCAGAGGTGAGGTGAGAGTGACTGCCCTTGACATCAAGGCAGCATTTGACCGAGTGTGGCATCAAGTAGCCCTAGTAAAACTGAAGTCAATGAGAATCAGGGGGCAAAGGCTCCACTGGCTGGAGTCATACCTAGCACATCTTCAGCTGCTTCATCAATGACCTTCCCTCCAACAGAAGGTCAGAAATGGGGATGTTCGCTGATAACTGCACAGTGTTCAGCGCCATTCACAACTCCTCAGATAATGAAACAGTTCATGCCCACGTGCAACAAGACCTGGACGACGTTCAGGCTTGGGCTGATAAGTGGCAGGTAACATTCGCGTTACAGAAGTGCCAGGCAATGACTATCTCCAACAAACGCGAATCTAACCACCTCCCTTGACAATCGACAGCATTACCATCGCCGAGTCCCCCACCATCAGCATCCTGGGGGTCACCATTGACCAGAACCTTAACTGGACCAGCCACATAAATACTGTGGCAACAAGAGCAGGTCAGAGGCTAGGTATTCTGCAGTGAGTGTCTCACCTCCTGACTCCCAAAAGCCTTTCCACCATCTACAAGGCACAAGTAAGGAGTGTGATGGAATATTCTCCACTTGCCTGGATGAGTGCAGCTGCAACAACACTCGAAGCTCGACATCATCCAGGACAAAGCAACCCGTTTGATTGGCACACCATCCACCACCTTAAACATTCACTCCCTCCACCACTGGCGTACTGTGGCTGCAGTGTGTACCATCTACAAGATGCACTGCAGCAACTCGCCAAGGCTTCTTCGGCAGCACCTCCCAAGCCCGCGACCTTTTCCACCTAGAAGGACAAGGGCAGCAGTTGCATGGGAACACCACCACCTCCAAGGTCCCCCCCAAGTCACACACCATCCTGACTTCGAAGCATATCGCCGATCCTTCATAGTTGCTGGGTCAAAATCCTGGAACTCCCTACCTAACAGCACTGTGGGAGTACCTTCACCACATGGACTGCAGCGGTTCAAGAAGGTGGCTCACCGCCACCTTCTCAAGGGCAACTAGGGATGGGCAATAAATGCTGACCTTGCCAGCGACGTCCACATCCCATAAACGAATAAAAAAAAAACATGGTTGTGGTTTTCAGAGGCTAGTCATCACAGCCCCAGGACATCACTGCAGGAGTTCAGGAGTTTCTCGGAAGCATCCTCAGCCCAGCCACCTTCAGCTTTTTCATCAATGATATTCTCTCCATCATACGGTCAGAAGTGGGACTGTTCACTGATGATTCCACAGCTCCATTCACAACTCCTTCAATAATGAAGCAGCCATGACAGCCCACTGCAGAATCTGGATAACATCCAGGGTTGGGCTGACATGTAGCAGATAATATTTGCACCACACACGTGCCATCCATGAGGACCATCTCGAACAAGAGAAAGTCCAGTTATCTCCACTTGACCTTTAATGGCATCACCATCATTGAGTCACCCACCATCAACATGTTGAGGGGTCACCATTGAACAGAAACTGAACTGGACCAACTACATAAACACTGTTACAAAGGCAAAATACTGCAAATTCTGGGCATCTGAAAAATAAAGAGAAAATGCTGGAAATGCTCAGCAGGTCAGGCAGCATCTGTGGCGAAAGAAAGAGTTAACGTTTCAGGCGGGTGACCTTTCGTCAGAACCTACTTGACCTTTAAGTTCAGACGAAAGGTCACCGACCTGAAACATTAACTCTGTTTCTTTCACCACAGATGCTGCCTGACCTGCTGAGTATTTCCAGCATTTTCTCTTTTATCTATATATATAAAGCGGCTCTTCTGTCTGTCCGGATGTCTGTCTGTCCGCCTGTTCTCTATACGTTTGAAAGTTAGCGTACCGACGCGCGCGTCGCCTCAAAAGAAAGCTTGTGATTCCGGACCGGTCATAGGCGTATTTACGTTTCGGCTGGACAAAAATCCCGCCCGCGGTATCCGAAAAACGTTCAGCGTTCCGCTCATTAGCATCTCATTAGCGACCGTGTGACGTCGAGGTCGACCAATCGGAGGGGCGCGTGCCATCCTACAGTTGAGTGTCGAGTGACTCGACGATTGACCAATCCTACGCTTCGGTGACCTGACCGGTCGACCAATCGGTGCGTGTGTGGGCGGGCCTTATCCTTCTGAACCGAGGTGAGTGGCCGCCATCTTGATTTTTCACAATTTTTTCCCCCACACTTTCTGTGTGTTAGGGAACTAAGGTAAATATTTTAATGATGTGTTAGGGAATTAAATAACAATTTAATAGGGGGGGGGGGGGGAGAGCCTCGGGAAATCGCGGGGGGGGGGGGAGAGCCTCGGGAAATCGCGGGGGGGGGAGAGCCTCGGGAAATCGCGGGGGGGGGTGGGGAGAGCCTCGGGAAATCGCGGGGGATGGAGAGCCTCGGGAAATCGCGGGGGGGGGGAGAGCCTCGGGAAATCGCGGGGGGGTGGGTGGGAGAGCCTCGGGAAATCGCGGGGGTGGGGGGGAGAGCCTCGGGAAATCGCGGGGGTGGGGGGGAGAGCCTCGGGAAATCGCGGGGGTGGGGGGGAGAGCCTCGGGAAATCGCGGGGGGGGGGGAGAGCCTCGGGAAATCGCGGGGCGGGGGGGGGGCGAGCCTCGGGAAATCGCGGTGGGCTCGCGCCGCCCGCACTGACAGCGCATGCGCCGCCCGCCCACAGCGGCCGTCCATCAGCCGCGCGATACGCGGGGGACCTCAGCTCCGGACCTCAGGCGCTAGGCAGGGGGAGGGGCCGGAGAGAGGGACAGAGGGGAGTGGGCGAGGGGAGGGAGTGGGGGGGGGGAAGTGGGGTGGGGGAGGGGAGGGCAGGTGTGGGGGAGGGAGGGAGACAGGGGAGGAGGGGAGGGGAGGGAGAGAGGGGAGGGGAGGGAGGGATAGGACAGGGAGAGGACATGACAGGGAGAGGGGGGACACACAGGGGCAGGGAGACCAAGCGCCCCAAAATTGCCCTCGCAACGCGGGGCTCCCCAGCTAGTATTATATAAACACTGTGGCTACAAGAGCAGGGTAGAGACTGGGTACTGTGCGACGAGTGGCGCACCTCCTCACCCCTCTGCCATTTACAAGGTTGAAGTCAGGAGTGTAATGGAAAACTCACCACTTGCCTGGATGGCTACAGCTGCAAAAACATTCAAGAAGCTCAACACCATCCAAGACGGAGCTGTTTGCTTGATCAAGACCACTGTCGCTGAACTCAATATCCACCCCCTCCATCTCCGATGGACTGTGACTATAGTGTGTACTATCTGCAGGGTGCAATATAGCAACTCACCAAAGTTACTTCAATAGCATCTCCCAGTCCATAAGAACTAGCAGCAAAAAGGACAACAGCAGCGATTTTATGGCAACACCATCATCTCCAAGCTCCTGTCCAAAGCCACATAGCATCCTGACTTGGAGATATAAAGCACTGTCCGTTCATTGTTGCTGAGTAAATATCCCGGAATTCCCTGCCTAACACCATTGTGGGAGGACTATCACAACAAGGCCTTCAATGGTGTAAGGAGAACCAACCATCTTCTCAGGACTGCAAGAAATGGGCAATATGCGCACACCTTACCAACATCACCCCTATCCTGGAATCAAACTTTAACAAAATTACTGGATAGCCCTTTTACCAAAGAAGGAAAAGAGTACAATTTGATCTATTATATTGTCAAATATAATTAATGTATCGTGACTGCAAATATAATTTCCCGAGACTCTGACACAAATGTTTGATAATATAGTTTAAGGTAATGTACTTTTACTGCACGAGAAGAATAAAAACTGAAGGGGGATCACTGGATTTACTTGGCATCTGTTCTAGTGCAAAAGACAAAAACAGCAGTTTGAGTTTGCAAAAAGGCATGTTAAATATTAAATAACGTATTGAAATAATGCCATGGAAAACTAAGAAGATTTGAAAATCAAATTATACATACAGCCTGTGTGATTAATTTTTAGTTTTTATTTACTTTCGTGTAGGGTCTCTGCCTTTGTCTCGACTTTCAGTTTGACACGGTGGTGAAGGATAGACCAACAATTCTCAACAAATTATTTCTGCTTCATTTCTTAAAACAAGACATTCCAGCTTTAAGCTGGGAGTTTTTCGTCAATAGGTTTGATACCTTGTCTCTGGAGGCTCAACTACATTTGGATTGCAATAAGGAATTTCCCTTTCCTACAAGTAAGTGCAGTCGTTTTCTCCTCTGATTTTCTAACCCTACGAGGCCTCTTGCTGCAGTATAGGGTTGCCATCTTTTGCCAACTCCAAAACCAGACGAGGCAGGGCAGGACTTGGTTCTGATGGGATTTTTCTGCTGTTTGTACACAAATTAATTGAAACTTCAGTAACTAATGCCTTTACATTACAGAAGAAGAAAGCAGAAAGGTGAGCAGCCTGACGTAAGAAAACTACTAGGCACTTGGTCCGAGTATTAAACAAGGCTTTAATCAACTGTTTTTCAACATGGAGATCTAGTTGTGTCCTTCACTAGTTCCTGTTAAAGAATGTCCTGCACAAGCCGGGCCCATGCCCGAGTATTTATACTCTCACTGGACAGCGCCACCAGCAGGCCGCCCAGTATTACTTCATAAGTCATTTCCACATGAATGACAGATTCATGTCACAGCCGTTTTACCAACATCACTAAAACAGATGATCTGGTCATTATCACATTGCTGTTTGTGGGAGCTTGCTGTGTGCAAATTGGCTGCTGTGTTTCCCACATTACACCAGTGGCTACACTTCAAAAAGTCCTTCATTGGCTGTAAAGCACTTTGGGATATCCTAAAGTTGTGAAAGACGCTATATAAATGCAAGTTCTTTCCTTTTTAAAAGCCAGCTTTTTGATATCAGGTGTACATTTTAGAAGTTTCTGGGTAAGCCCCAAAAAAAAATGGACTGTCTGGTCCAAAACCAGAAAGGTCACAACTCCGCCTGTGTAACTTTGCACTATCATATTGTGTGGCCAGCCAGAAGAAAACATATTTACAGAAGAGTGAGAAAGACATGAGGGGGGGGGGGTGCAATGTTCCCTCTAAGTTGCGCGCGTGTGTGGCCGCGCAACAATCGGGAAGGCACTGTACCGTGCAGGCCGCTCACAAGCTGTTCCCTGTACGATGGCCGTGCAGCAATCTGGAAGGTACCGTGCAGGCCGCTCACAAGCCATTCCCTGTACGATGGCCATGCAGCAATCGGGAAGGTACTGTACCGTGCAAGGCCGCTCACAAGCTGTTCCCTGTACGATGGCCATGCAGCAATCGGGAAGGTACTGTACCGTGCAAGGCTGCTCACAAGCTGTTCCCTGTACGATGGCCGCGCAGCAACTTTAAAGGTACCGCGCACAAAAAATAGTTAGAGGGGACATTACATGGGGGTAGATTTTCGTAGTTACCACCTGGGCATTAAGCATCACCCAGGTGGAGTGCAAATCAGAATATCTGACGGAGGATTGATGGCAGAAATTAATGAGGAAATTAAAAAGGACAATTAAATGCAGCGAGGTTTACATTCTTCTGGAACCTTTATTAGGCCTATATATGGTTATAATCACACTTTTATTTATATAGCACTTTATTTTGCCAAAGCAATCCATACAATTATTTACTTTTGGAGTCCTTTTAAGTCTTGGGCAAATGCGACAACCATACTCTTCCAGGAATATCCCACAAACAACAGTAAGATGAATGGCTAATCTGCTATTGTTTTGTGGTTGAGGGAGATGTTGGCCAGGAAACAAGGGCCTAGAAATTCAGTATCGCCACGTTTGGGGTGTTATAGTCGAGCAGGCGTGAAATTTAGCGCCCGGTGCAAATTATCGCCACCTTCAGCTAAATTGACCTGCTTCGCCCCAAGAGGTGCTTGGAGCGCTAAAGCAAGCGCTGCACGAGTGTCCTAAGGCGCTAAGCCGGAGAAGCGAGGCGCTACCACCAAGGGCGGGCGCAGCGCAGGTGCGACCAGTTAGCGATTGCAGGCAGACACGCTGGTGCCGGTCAGCTCTTAAAGGGGGAGGGTCGATTTGGATTGCTGCCACAACCTGCACATTGGAGCCTTGATTCTTGGCCTGGACAGACCTGCTGCCACATTCTAACGCCTAGGACCATGGAGAGGGCCAGGGAGCGAGCGCAGCGGTTCAGTGAGGGGGCCCTGAAGGTTCTGGTTGGCGCAGTGGAGCGCAGACGATCTATCCTGTTTCCGGACAGTGGCAGGAGGCCGCTGCCCACCGACTACCGCAAAGCTTGGAGGGAGGTGGCACACAGAGTGACCTCCAGCAGCATGGTACCTAGGACCCCTGTGCAATGCAGGAAGAAGTTCAACGACCTCACTCGGGTTATCAGGGTGAGTACTCTTTTCAGTATCCTCTTCATCCCTGCACGTGCACATCACTTTATGGCCAAAGGGTCCTGAAAGCCCCAGTGCCCCGCCCTCATCCAACACCTATGGGCCTTTCATGAAACTCACATGCACATTCACCACTTTACACACTGTCAGGGCTATTCGACCATGGGAGGCAGTGCAGCCAAGATCAGGGCTTCACACTGTACTCAGAGCCCGTCCTTTCTCTTGCAGGGCAAGCTGGCCCACAATAGGAGGCAGCAGCAACGGACCGGGGGAGGCCGGCCTGACCTTAAAGACCTCAGCAATCTGGAGCAGCGAGTGGAGCGGATTATGGTAGGCCGGATGATTGGCCCCGTCGCCACTGGAGATATCGACCCCGTTCTGGACAGCAATGGTAAGGTCATCACCTTTTTGACCTCTCTCCTTCCACTTGTGCCTCACACCAGCATCCTTTGCCACTTTTGAACCAAACAGTGCATTGCAACACTCATGCCTCCCTCGCTGCCGCCCTGTCCTCACGCTAAAGCAACTCTTGTACAGGAAACTTTGGTTTATCCGGAGGTTTTATGTCCGGAAACCTCGATCTACCGGCAGAAATCAGGAGCCGTTTCGTTAGGTTTTTTTTCTTGTGGCTTTGCTTTCAACAGTCGGGCTCTGGAAAGTCTCTCTGAAGCTGTTGCTAAGCTACAGAGACGCTTCCAAGGTACGGGCCGACTGTTTACAAGCTGTTGCTAAGCAAGTGTTTGTTGTCAGATACGGAGATGAAAACCTCCGTATGCTTCAACATTAACTTTGTATGTCCGGCAGTTTTGATAGATCAGCAACAGCCCGGTCCCGTCGGTGCCGGATATAACAAAGTTTCCTGTACCTCCCTGCTTTCAGATGCTGATTCGCCAGGTGAATACATATCAAAGTTTGCAGATGATACAAAGATGGGACGGAAAGTAGTGAGTGAGGAGGACATAAAAAACCTGCAAAGGGACATAGACAGGCTAAGTAAGTGGGCAGAGATTTGGCAGATGGAATACAATACTGGAAAGTGTGAGGTTATGCACTTTGGCAGGAAAAATCATAGAGCAAGTTATTATCTTAATGGCAAGAAACTGGAAAGTACTGTAGTACAAAGGGATCTGGGGGTCCTGGTGCACGAAACTCAAAAAGTTAGTATGCAGGTGCAGCAAGTGATCAAGAAAGCCAATGGAATGTTGGCTTTTATTGCTAGGGGGATAGAATATAAAAACAGGGAGGTATTGCTGCAGTTGTACAAGGTATTGGTGAGGCCGCACCTGGAATACTGCATATAGTTTTGGTGTCCATACTTAAGAAAAGACATACTTGCTCTCGAGTCAGTACAAAGAAGGTTCACTCGGTTAATCCCGGGGATGAGGGGGTGGTCATATGAGGAGAGGTTGAGTAGGTTGGGACTCTACTCATTGGAGTTCAGAAGAATGAGAGGCGATCTTATTGAAACATATAAGATTGTGAAGGGGCTTGATCGGGTGGATGCGGTGAGGATGTTCCCAATCATGGGTGAAACTAGAACTAGGGGGCATAATCTTAAAATAAGGGGCTGCTCATTCAAAACTGAGATGAGGAGAAACTTCTTCACTCAGAGGGTGGTAGGTTTGTGGAATTTGCTGCCCCAGAAAGCTGTGGAAGCTACATCATTAAATAAATTTAAAACAGAAATAGATAGTTTCCTAGAAGTAAAGGGAATTAAGGGTTACGGGGAGCGGGCAGGAAATTGGACATGAGTCTAGGTTCGGAATGGTCATGGCCCTGTGGGTAGTGGAGTGGGCCCAGGGGCCGTGTAGCCTTGTTCTGCTCCTGCTGTGTTCTAATTCTGTTAGATTTCAGGAGATGGTTTTATTCCTGTTCCTGGCTGGGGTGGAGATCGCCTTTACAGAAGGTAAGTACTGTAGAAAATATAGGGACAGAGTGATCTCCTGGAAGAATTTCGATCGCCTAGATGGGTCGGAGAGGAATTTCCCAGATTTTTTTCTCCCAAATTGGCCATTGGGTCTTTATCTGGTTTTTCGCCTCTCCCGGGAGATCACATGGGTTCGGGTGGATGCAGAGTGATAGAAGATTTGAGGTTAGGATCAGATCAGCCATGATCTTATTGAATGGTGGAGCAGGCTCGAGGGGCCGATTGGCCTACTCCTGCTCCTATTTCTTATGTTCTTATGTGAGGAGGTGGGCCCTCAAGCTGCCACTGTGAGTGATTCTGAAGGCGAGGAGGAAGAGGAAGCCGGACCAGCAGTGCCACCCTCAGCCGAGGCAGCCATGGCCATAGCGGGGACACGTCATCCCTGGAGGGGAGCAGGGGGGGAAGGGTCTGAGGAGGGTGAAGCTCCGGGGCCCAGCGGGCTGCAGCAACGCGGGGCGGGTAGGGAAGCTCGGCGGCCTTCTCCCCGGAGGGAGAGTCTGGCCTCCAGTCCTGCTACAGTGAGCGCAGAAGAGGTGCGGCTCCTCGCTGAAATGGGCGCCTAGGCAGAGCAGAGGCACACTGAGCTCATGGCTGCAGTGGCAAGGATGCCCGACTCCATAGAGTCACTGGCAAGGAGTGTCCAGGACTTCGGGGCAGCACAGGCAAGGAGTCTGCAGGAATTCGGGGCAGCACAAGCGGCTTCCACGCAAGTGCTTAGTGGTGCAATGCAGTCCGTGGCTGGTCTGATGCAGACACAGATTGAGGCCACACGAGCACTGACTGCTGCTACCCTCGCTGCATCGGCCACGAATCGCCGGGGCCCTCGCCGCGCTGCATAAGGCCAGCAGTCTGTGCTTCAGCAGATTGCTCCGCATGCTGCAGTGCTGCCCCGTGGGAGTGCCAGTGTGTCATCCGACCAGGGAGTACCTGTCTTCTGTCAGGATGGCAGCATTCCTGCTGCCAACACTGTCACTCCTCCACTGCAGCTGCCACCACGCATAGGACAGACTGCTGCCGCCCATGCAGAGTTGGAGCAGTCAGCAGCCGGGCCCTCCAGGCCCAGAGCTGGTCCAGGCCGTCCCCCAAGGGCATCTGCCGACTCAGTTTATGACACTCAGCAGCCTTCCCCCAGCCTTGCTGCAGCCACTGGGGTCCCATTGCGGAGGAGCTGCAGGGTGGGAATGGGCCAGTCTCGCAAGCGAAGCAGATCACCCTCGAAGGCCAAAAAGTAGGAGGTGTGGCAAAATGCTGGTAATTTTTTTTAGTGAAGGCCGAGGATCGTGGTCATTTTTTGTTAACTCTTTTGTTCATTGTCTCCAGGTTGTGAGAGCCAGTTATGTGTCTGACTTTTTTTGGGGGTCTCTCTGTATTACTTTGTCATGCAGGAAGGGTACACAGTTTGTTAAATAAATAATTGTCTTTATTCAGATTGTGCTGTTTGCTCTTTGAACTATTTGTTGCATTGACCGGCTCAGGGTTTGCGGAACCGTTCCATTCATGTTCTTTCAATGGCACAAGCCATTCCCTCAGAGGGGGCCTAGAACCGACTTGCAATAAGCCGCTGACGGATGGCCCTTGCACTTTGTGCCTCCCTCCCATCTTGGTGCTCCTCCTCCTCCTCCTCCTCTGCTGGTGCTCCAATGTCTGGTGGCAGTGGCTGAGTCCTGAGGATTGCCAGGTTATGCAGCATGCAGCACACTACAACGAAATGGGAGACTCGCTCAGGCGAGTACTGAAGGGCTCCCCCGGAATGGTCCAGACAGCGGAACCGTTGCTTGAGCACGCCGATTGTGTGCTCAATGATGTTCCTGGTCACTTGATGGCTGTCATTGTATCGTTCTTCAGCAGGGGTGCTGGGCGCACGGAGCGGGGTCATCAGCCAGGTGCACAGAGGATAGCCCTTGTCCCCGAGAAGCCAGCCTCCTGGGTGAGCCAGGGCTTCGAAAAGGTCTGCCACAGAAGTCTGGCGCAGGATGACGGTGTCGTGGCTGCTGCCTGGAAAGCGGGCATTGACAGCTAGTATCAGCTGTCTGTGGTCATACACCAACTGCACGTTCAACGAGTGGAACCCCTTCCGGTTGCGATAATCCTCGGCATTCTCTTGAGGCACCCGCAAAGCCACATGCGTGCAGTCAATGGCGCCCTGGACCATGGGGAAGCCCGCTATTGTTGCAAATCCCATTGCGCGCTCTTGCTGCTTGTCCAGGGTCATGGGGAAGGAAATGTACTGACGTCTCCTTTTGAAGAGGGCATTCGTGACTTGGCGGATGCAGCAATGCACCGCGAACTGGGAGACATTGGCAATGTCCCCAGTAGCGGATTGGAAGGAGCCGGTGGCATAGAAGTTGAGAGCCACTGTCACCTTCACTGCCACCGACAGAGACGTCCTGCTCCTCAGCTGAGGCTGCAGATCTGGCTGAAGCAGGTGGCAGAGCTCAGTGACCACCTCCCTGCTGAATCGAAGCCTCCAAATACACTGCTCCTCAGACATGTTGAGGTAGGAGAACTGCTGGCGGAATACCCTGGGAGGGTAAGGTTTCCTGTGCAGACGTCTGTTGGCCCTCCTCCGTCTGGCCATGATTGGCACTCTCTCTCGGCGCCTCTGAGCCCTCTCAATGCAATGGAGAAACCCAACGTTTCCACCCATTGCAGCCCCCATAATATGTGGCCACTCAAGGCTATGGCACTGAAAAATCAATCCAACTGCAAAGTTCTGACTGAAGCCAGAAGTACCTGTGTGAGCGCTGAGTCAATGCAGAAAGCTCTCTCCCTTTGTCTCTCTGCAAATCTCTCTCTCTCTCTCTCTCTCTCACAGGAGTGGTGCAAAAATGGCTACCACTAAGAAGCCAGGAAGAGCCCCCTTTAAATAGCGCCCCCCCAGCCCCACAGCGACTGGGAACCGTTCCAGTCAACCAGTCGCTGGGAGCGCCAGGCGGAAAGAAGGGGGGCGCCACTGAAGTTCCGGTTCGGGGCGCCCCAAGGGCATTGCACCATGAAATGACGTCAGGATCTGCGCGCGTAGCTGAGCGGACGTTGCGGTTTTGCGCCGTCACTCAATGTCGCGAGAGGCGCAGGTCTCGCTGCGCCCGGGCGCTAGCCGCTTCGCACCCCACTTATCGCCCTCTTAAGGCGCTAACGGCTGGCGCTAACAACTGAATTGCTCCCCCAAGAACTCCAGCTCTTTGAATAATGCCATGGGATCTCTAATGTCAACCTGAAAAAAACAGACAAGGCTTTGGTTTAACGTTCCATCCAAAGAACAGCACCTCCTTCAGAACTGCACTGGAGTGTCGGCCTAGATTGTGTGTTCAAATCCTGCTGTGTGTCTCAAACCTAAAATCTTCTGAGCCAGAGGTGGTGATAGTACTAAATAAACCAAGCTGGCACACAGAATGGCAATGCTATTACCACAGTGCTACAGAATTTAAACTAGCAAAACAGTGCTGCATACCTGGTACTGCTAGTTGCACTTAATAGCAGACCAATTTTCAGAATCTCTTTCTCTTGCATATGTGAAGTTAGGTTTTTGGTGTTTCTGTTCATATTTTTTGTTATCTATCCCAGTGCAATTTTGTGAAATTAAGGGATAGTACATAGAATTACATAGATTGTACAGCACATAAACAGGTCACTCAACCCAACTGGACATGCCAGTGTTTCTGTTCCATATGAACCTCCTCCCACACCTTTTCATCTAATCCTATCGGAATAATTTTCTATTCCTTTCTCCCTCATGTGTTTATCTAGCTTCCCCTTAAATCCATCTATGCTATTCGCCTCAACTACTCTTTGTGGTAGCGAGTTCCACATTCTAACCACTCTTTGGCTAAAGAGGTTTCTCCTGAATTCCCTATTGGATGTATTAGTGACGATCGCACATTGACGACCTCTAGTTTTGGTCACCCCCACGAATGGAAACATCTTCTCTATGTCTACCCTATCAAACCCTTTCATAAACTTAAAAGCCTCTAACAGGTCACACCTCAGCATTCTCTTTTCTAGAGAAAAGAATCTCCAGCATGTTCAATCTTTCCTGATAGGTATAACCTCTCAGTTCTGGTATCACCTTTTGTAAAGCTTTTTTGCACCTTCTCCAATGCCACTATACCCTTTTTAGAATATTGGGACCAGAACTGTGCACAGTGCTCAAAGTGTGGTCTAACCAAGGTTCTATACAAGTTTAACATAACTCCTCTGCTTTTCCCATTCTTTCCCTCTAGAAATGAACCCCAGTGCTTCATTTTGCTTTTTTTATGGCCTAAAATACATACACCCAATAGCTGAGTTATGCAGACAACTTATTTTAAAATGCCTTCAATTGACCAGATACCTTTCATGTTTGAGTGTGCTTTTCTGCAGCTATAACTGCTGTAAGGACAAACGTCGCTAACCTAAGTGATGCCGCCATGTGGAAAATCAAGCGAGCTCGCTTTGCCCGAAATCGACAGAGGAGTGTGCGTTCCCTCAGGGACAGCGTGAAAGGCCCGGGAGAGTCAAAGAGAGCAATTTCTCTTCCAGAAACTCTGAGCACCAAACTGCGTAAGTGCCTTTCGTCTACAAATTGCAGTTTCGTTTGTGAATTTCCTTGGCTGGATTTTAAGAACTGTTATTTCAGAGCAGTTGTAAGAAAACTGCGTTCCATTTACAGGAGACTTTGGTTTACCCGGAGGTTGTATGTCCAGAAACCTCGATCTACCGGCAGAAATCAGGAGCCGTTTTGTTAGTTTTTTTTTCTTCTCATGGCTTTTTTTTCAACAGTCAGGCTCTGGAAAACCTCTCTGAAGCTGTTGCTAAGCTACAGAGACGCTTCCAAGGTACGGGCCGACTGTTTGCAGCTGTTGCTAAGTGTTTGTTGTCAGATACGGAGATGAAAACCTCCGTATGCTTCAACATTAGCGCTGGTATGTCCGGCAGTTTTGATGGGACGGCAACAGCTCGGTCCCGCCGGTGCCGGATATCACAAAGTTTCCTGTAATATGGCCAGTACTCTAATGATATAATATACAGGTATAAAAATGAATATTTATATTTCTACGACAATGATTTTATGGCAGCAACGGTGATGTGAAGTAACTATAAAAAGAGGCAGAAAGCTGCAGAGAATTAGACCAGTTTATAATTTCATAATGTAATAAACAACAGACTGCAGCATCAGCAGTAATTTAATTTCAGTTTTAAACTGAATCAAATGCAATTTCCTCATGTACTCCCAGCATGATTTTGAAGGATATAAATGAATAAAAAGCACTTTTTCCCCTCCCGCCAAACAACATTGCTTGGCATATAATGAGACTAATACATGTCATTTTCCAAGCCACGAGTACGGCACCTGAAACATTAACCCATCTTTTCTCTTTTGAAACGTTGATGAACCTGCCATGTATTTTCAGTTTAACCACACCACTTTTTAAGGACAGCGGTTAATTTCTTTTCTTCAATCTGCATTTTTTAAAAATTATGGCTGGAACTTGGGATGAGAGTGAACATCAGGTTGTATGGCGAACAATGGATTACTCCAAAGCTCACCATTCAAAATAACATGGTATTCTGTGGGGGGTCCCACTTCATCATTCCCCATGTTGTGGTGTTCCCATATTTTGAGAGTTCTTCTTGCTCAGAATCTCTGAAAAACCATTAAGCTGAAATGTGTGAAAACACCAGTCATAAGGCATATTGCATCAAAATACATTAAAAAAAATGATACTATGTATGTGACACAGATTATGAGCAGTAATCCACTCTTGTGCATCAGGAGACCAACAAACTGTTTTTAGCTTTGCTGTTCGTTACAGTTGGTGGTATCATCTGAATCATTTGATTTAAATCATTGTTTTGGGATCCTGGCATTCAGCTAGTGTGAGTAATGGCTCAGTTGGTAGCACGCTCACCTCTGAGTCAAAAAGTTGTTGGTTCAAATCCCACTCAAGACTGAAGCTCCAGTGCAGTACTGAGGGAGTGCTGCACTGTCGGAGGTGTCGTCTTTCAAATGAGACGTTAAACCGAGGCCCCGTCTGCTCTCTCAGCTGGACATACAAGATCCCATGGCAATATTTCGACCAAGAGCAGGGGAGTAATTCTTGCTGTCCTGGCCAATATTTATCGTTCAATCAACATCACAAAAGAACAGATTATCTGCTCATTGTCACATTGCTGTTTGTGGGAGCTTGCTGTGCGCGAATTGGCTGCCGCATTTCCTACCTTACAACAGTGACTACACTTCAATAGTGCTTCAAAAGTGCTTTTGGACGTCCTGAAGTCGTGAAAGTCTTTCTTTCTTTGATGGATTAACTGTTTCAGTTTTTCTCTCGGTTTATGATGTCATCTATACTCCTTAGTTGAGACTACTGCTTTTCAGTACACTAACAGTTATCTAGTATCCTGAATGCAGAAGGGTTTTGATTCCCTTCTAATTCTATCACTATACTTCATTTTATATATTATTCTACCGTGATGACATCAGAGCCTCTCAATGTCATTGCAACATTTTCTATTTGTAGTACTAAAACTGAACGATGGTAGCGAACAATTATTCAGGCTGGGCTTTCTGATGATCTCTCTAACTTATAATATTATCTGAACCACCCTGACTGATTCATAGTCTTAATGATCACTCCCAACCAGTTCTAATTCTATACATATATATTTATTGCTGAAAATGTTTAAATATATGATTGGACAAGCACAGGAAGATTTTAGTGGGGCATTAAATTAATATTTGTTGTTTTGTGGAGGGGGTGGCTTGTACGGAGAGTTTGGTGCCGTGATCCATGAGCTTTATTGCAGCCAAAAATAGCAGTGTGATGATTAATAGTGTTGATTAACCCTATTTTTCTTCCTCCTTCGATTTGGTCCCTAATTTTCTTTCTTTACTCACTCTCCATTGAATGAGTCTGGGGTACAGGTTTGGGAGCTGGTAGCTCCTATTCTTACCCGACACTTAAATAGGCACTCCTTCAGCAGGTGGCGGTGGTGGGGGGGGCGGGGTGGGGGGTTCTTTGGACAGTGAAAAGGGCGTGAAATTCTGATCATTTAAAAAAAAATCTCCCCTGATGGGAATACTGAATCCAATTGTAGAACCTCCAACCTGTCTTTAGAGAGAGAGGTGTAGTATAAAGGTGATGCCTACATGTCCCTGGAGGGGCGACAGCAAAGAGAAATGGCTGCTGCTACTGCCTGTTAGCTTCACTGCTGCCATTTTGTTTAAATGAATGATATTGTGGAACTGCTTTCATTGAAATATGAACAGGTTATAAAGCAGCATATATATATGATCAACTTAACAAAACTTATAGCAATGCACACGCAATAATAATCATGAAGTGAGATAATGGTATTCTTAAACTCTGATGCAAATTATGTTTCATGATGCTGTAAAACATATTGGGGGAGAAATTGGGTGAGTAGCGCCACCTGTTAGCGCCTAAAGAGGCAGGCAGTGGCTGTAGCGCCACTGGCTGCGCCTCCCGCGATATTCAGGAGGGGCGCTAATGGTGGCATTAGCCTGTTGCGCTGCGCCGCCACCGATGACGTCATCGGCGTGCGCAGCGCCCCATTCGTGCCCCGTTTGCGATATTTGGTAGCGAACGCCGCAGTTGCGCCGTTCGCTACCCGTGCCTGGTTCACGGGGCCTTACTGTGCCGGCAGCGGCGCAAGTTAAGGGAGGTGCGGGGCGGCCACTTTTTCGGCGGCCGCCTGCCAGCACCTCCGTCCCCGGCCTCCTAACCAAGTGCCGGGCTCATTTGCCGGCACTCGCGAGCGGGGATCGCACTGTTGCAGGCACCTCCCCCTTAACAGTGGGAGGAAGGCCTACAGTATTGCAGCGTGCCATGCCGCAGTGTGTGGCGCTGCGGCACGTTGCGCTGCGATAATCAGTTTCAGCGCCCTAAGAGGGACGCGGAGCGCCTCGAGCCTCGCTCCGTGTCCCTCGAGGGGCACTGAAACTGAATCTCTGGCGATCGGTATTACTCCGATCGCTGCGCTAAATCCTGCGCTCAGGTGACTTTTGCGCCACTTTGACGCCCCAACCCAATTTCTAGGCCATTGGTTTTTAAAAACCATTTATTAATTGCACTAAATAATCCAGTCACTTATGTAATTTTTTACATTTACACCTTGTTCAAGTGTATAGTGCTTTTCAGTGCAACCTCTTTCGTGTACCACCTTTCTGTTCTTTGACAGTGTATAGAAATCTATCTATATATATATAAATCGGTCGATCTGTCATTCTGTCTGTCATCGCGTGTGCGTCTGGCGGGCTATGCGCTCAAAAGTTACAGGGCGTACCTACGCGCGTGTTACCTCCAAAGAAAGCTTACGCTTCCGAGACGGTTTTAAGCGTATTTACGTTTCGGCCGGGCTAAAATCGCGCCCGCGGTATCCCAAAAACCTTCAACATTCCGCTCATTAGCATCTCATTATCCGCTCATTAGCGACAGAGTGACCTCGAGCTCGACCAATCGTATGCCGGGTTGCTGGCGTGTGCCACCGGGCCAATTGGTGCGTGTGTGGCCGGGCCTTATCGTTCTGAGCCGAGGTGAGTCGCCGCCATCTTGATTCCAAACTTTTCCTTTCTTTTTCCCGCTTTCTGCGTCTTTAAAAAAAACGTTGCTTTTAAAACACATAATGTTTTAAAAAAAAATGATTTAGAAACGAATTAACTTATCTAATCTCATTAATTTTCCTACCTTTCCCCGTTTTTCCAGGTAGGCCTCGAAGCCTCGGCTTCTCCTCCGCACCCACGCCCGAGCTAGGCACCTCCCGGCCCCACTCGAAGGCTGCAGGGGCGGACGGGCCTCAGCCCAGCGCCGCTACCTTACTAAAGGGTGCGCGCGCAGCAGGAGCTGAGACGCGACGTCTCTCTCTGGCTCGGCCGGGGGGCGGGGCTTGCTGAGCGTCAACGGTTACCCTGGCAACCGGGCCCGCCGGCCGTCTTGCACAGCCGCAATCGGCGGTCTTCACCTCGGGGGGGGGGGGGGGGGGGGCCGCGACCCTCGGGGGGGGGGGCCCGCGACCCTCGGGGGGGGGGGGCGCGACCCTCTGCGGGGGCCGCGACCCTCGGGGGGGGGGCCCGCGACCCTCGGGGGCGGCCCCCCCCGCCCTCCCTCCCCCCCGCTTCCCCCTTCCCCTCCCCCCCCTCTCCCCCCGCCCTCCCTCCCCCCCCGCCCTTCCCCCCCCCCCCCCAGTCACTCTCTCTCTCTTCCAACAACAACATGCTCTCGAAAAAGCCTCGGCACCGCCGGGCACTTCAGCTAGTATATAATAAAGCAGTTGGTCTGTCTGTCTGTGTGTCCGCTATACACTCAAAAGTTATAGAGCGTACCTACACATATGTTATATCAAAAGAAAGCTGATGATCAGGGGAGCGTCATAGGCATATTTACTTTTTGGTCAGACAAAAATTGTTCGGACAGTGTACAAAAAACTTTCAAAAATCCGCTCATTAGCGGTTGACCAATCCTACCGCTCATTAGCGTTGAGTGACGTGATGGTTGACCAATCCTACAGTTCAGTGACCTGATGGTTGACCAATCGGTGTGTCACGGGCGGGACCTAATCCTGCAGTCTTCCGCAACGTCGCTGCCATTTTTTCCCCTGCTTTTCCTCAACAGCGAGTGGGGCAGCTGCGTCGGCCCGCCGGAGCGGGAGGTGAGTTGGGGTCACTCGGGCCGGGCCTCACAACCGCTCGGCAGCGGACGGCCGTCAACTGCGCGGCCCGAGACACACAGCGGGGGGAGCGGCAGCGGCCAGCCGTCAACCGCACGGCCCTCTAAACTGCCCTGGCAACGCCGGGCCCCCCCAGCTAGTAAGAATATACAGTTTCTCAGTTGATGGACAAAAACACAAAATAATCACTCAAATTCCCACTATTGTTCATTACTAACTACCAAAATCAAATGTAATTAGAATTGTAAATATGAACCTAATTTTTTGTACATGTTGTCCTTTCAAGAATCGAGCTCAGATAGGCATATGACAACAGTGGAAAACCTGTTAAGAGAGCGGTTTATATTCAAAAAATTCCAAGATTATGTGATATGTTCTTATTTTGTTCTCCATTTTTACAGCTTTGCGACTGACCAGACATGAGCAGTCAGCTCCAACTCTCGGTGCAATGATGGAGCAAGTTATGCATGGTATAACAATATGAATTTCTGTGTTAGTATTTAATGTGTCTTAGGGCGGGATTTTCCTTTCCTCGGTGTGTCTGGGGCGGGCGACGTCGGTCGCGGGTCCCGACCCCGCTGCTGGCCCCATCCCGCTCTGGAAAATAATTTTCTGTTGATAGGCCTTGTTAAGCCCGCCCAGCGTGTTTCCCGGGCCAATTAGAGGAAGCGGGTCTGGTGACATCATTCATGACGCATCATCAGCCGGTTTCCTTAAAGGGGCCAACTTTCTTTTAACATTTGTGCTGTCAGTGTTCTACAGCACTGAAGTGCTGCAAACACTGACAATGACTGCACAGAGGTGCAGGGCTGCACTCAGGTTCTCCCATGACTCTCTCCATATGCTTATGGAGGGAGTCCGAGCTTGCAGAGAGGTCCTCTTCCTTCCAATGGGTGGAAGACACCTCCCCAGGAGACCAACACAGCCTGGTTGCACATTGCAGAGGATACCACAAGCAGGGATGTCATCAGGAGGACCTGGGTGCAGTGGCGCAAGCCTTTCAATGATCTCATTAGATCATGAAATGTTAGTACAAAGCCATTCTCACCTTCATCCTGCTGTGCCTCTCATCACATCCCCATCACTCTGCCTTCCCAACCCTACTCCTGCACATCATTCCTCACACCAACTTACCTTGCACGTCCACCTATCCCTCTCTATCTACATTATCACATCCCCATCCCACTAGCCACCCCTCACACTCACCCTCATCCTAGTGCCATCATACCAACTAACAACACACAAGCGTAGACATTGCGAGACATCAGGGAGGGAGAAAGTTACCTGGACCTTTTGCTCCAGGAGGCAGCCACACCCCTTAGATTAAATACTTTAGAATTGACACGTGGTCAGGGTCAGGAGGGTGTGACTGCGAGTGAGGCAAGTATGGGGATCCAGGAGGTAGTATTGCAGGAGCCTCAGTCCCTGCACTTGTCTAATAGATTCGAGGTTCTTGCAACTCTTGTGGACAAGTGCGGGGAGAACGAGCAAACTGACCATGGCACCGTGGTGCAGGAAGCTGTTCAAGTGGGGGGAGTAAAAAGGAAGATGGTTGTAGTAGGCGACAGTATAGTTAAGGGGATAGACACTGTTCTCTGCAGCCAGGAGCGTGAGTCCTGAAGGCTATGTTGCCTACCCGGTGCCAGAAAAGGACATCTCCTCCAGGCTGGTGAAGAACTTGGAGTGGGAGGGGGAGAATCCAGTTGTCGTGGTCCAATGACATAGGTAGGACAAAGAAAGAGGTTCTGCTGAGAGAGTTTGAGCAGCTAGGGACTAAATTAAACAGCAGAACCACAAAAGTCATAATCTCTGGATTATTACCGGAGCCACAAGCAAATTGGCATAGGGTCAATAGGATCAGGGAGATGAATGCGTGGCTCAAAGATTGGTGTGCGAGAAGTAGGTTTCAATTCGTGGGGCACTGGCACCAGTACTGGGGAAGGAGAGAGCTGTTCCATTGGGACAGACTACACCTGAACCATGCTGGGACCAGAGTTCTAGTGAATCGAATAACTAGGGAGGTAGATAGAGCTTTAAACTAAATAAGTGGGGGGAGGGTCCTGGTGGAGAGAAATCTAGAATGCTAAAGAGAAAAGACAAGGAAGCAGTGCAGGAAAGTGATTGGGGTAAGGATAACCAGATTGTGTCAGGAAGGGACAGAGCGTACAAACAAAAGAGTGCACTAACAAATAGGGTCTGGGTAAGAAAAAATGGTAATAAGACAAATAGGGCATAGTACAAAAAAATGTTAAGATGTCTAAAAATATTAAGACAAATCTAAAGGCACTGTATCTGAATGCACGTAGCATTTGTAATAAGGTAGACGAATTAACAGCACAAATAGATGTAAACGGATACGATATAATTTTTTTTTAAAATCGTTTATCGGATGTGGGTGTCGCTGGTAATGCCAGCATTTATTGCCCATCCCTAGTTGCTCTTGAGAAGGTGGTGGTGAGCCGCCGCCTTGAACTGCTGCAGTCCATGTGGTGATGGTACTCCTACAGTGCTGTTAGGTAGGGAGTTCCAGGATTTTGACCCAGCGACGATGAAGGATCGGTGATATACTTCTAAGTCAGGATGGTGTGTGACTTGGAGGGGAACTTGGAGGAGGTGGTGCTCCCATGCGCCTGCTGCCCTTGTCCTTCTAGGTGCAAGAGGTCGCGGGTTTGGGAGGTACTGCCGAACAAGCCTTGGTGAGTTGTTGCAGTGCATCTTATAGATGGTACACACTGCAGCCACGGTACGCCAGTGGTGGAGGGAGTGAATATTTAAGGTGGTGGATGGGGTGCCAATCAAGCGGGCTGCTTTGTCCTGGATGGTGTCGAGCTTCTTGAGTGTTGTTGGAGCTGCACTCATCCAGGCAAGTGGAGAGTATTCCATCACACTCCTTACTTGTGCCTTGTAGATGGTGGAAAGGCCTTGGGGAGTCTGGAGATGAGACACTCGCCGCAGAATACCTAGCCTCTGACCTGCTCTTGTTGCCACAGTATTTATATGGCTGGTCCAGTTAGGCTTCTGGTTAATGGTCACCCCCCAGGAGGTTGATGGTGGGGGATTCGGCGATGGAAGACCTCTCCTGGTCCCTCAACACCTCCTCTCTGGTGAAGAAGGCCCAGCAGTGCCTATATTTCCTAAGGAGGCTGAAGGGATGTAACCTGTCACCCCTGATCCTCTCTAACTTTTACCGCTGCACAATAGAGAGCATCCTGACGAACTGTATCACAGTATGGTATGGCAGCTGTAGCTACTATGACCGGAAAGCCCTGCAGCGGGTAGTCAAAACTGCCCAACGCATTACCGGCACCCGGCTACCGACCATAGAGCACACATACCAGAAACGCTGTTTACGGAGGTCACGGACCATCATCAAAGACCCTACCCACCCCAGCCACAGTCTGTTTGCCCTCCTGCCATCTGGGAGACGCTACAGATGCATTCGCACCCGAACGACCAGATTTAGGAACAGCTTCTTTCCCAGGGCTGTCATCCTACTGAACTCCACAAATAAACTCTAAAGCCTGCACATCTGCCAATGCACTTTATTATGGTTATGTTTATGTTAATGTATTACAAGCCAAATGAATGTTGAATGTTTAAATGTCTTAATCTAAATGTACACTCCCGGGAGCCGCAAGCCGACATTTCGTTGTACTGCACTTGTGCACTAACAATGACAAAGTTGATTATTATTATTATTATTATTGAATGTCAAGGGGAGGTGGTTAGACTCTCGCTTGTTGGAGATAGTCAATTCCTGGCACTTCTGTGGCACGAATATTACCTGCCACTTATCAGCCCAAGCCTGAATGTCGTCCAGGTCTTGCTGCATGCAGGCATGGACTGCTTCATTATCTGAGGAGTTGTGAATGGCACTGAACACTGTGCAGTCATCAGCGAACATCCCCATTTCTGAACTTATATTGGAGGGAAGGTCATTGATGAAGCAGCTGAAGATGGTTGGGCCTAGGACACTGCCCTGAGGAACTCCTGCAGCGATGTCCTGGGGCTGTGATGATTGACCTTCAACCACCACAACCATCTTCCTTTGTGCTAGGTATGACTCCAGCCAGTGGAGCGTTTTCCCCCTGATTCCCATTAACTTCAGTTTTGCTAGGGCTCCTTGATGCAGACTCGGTCAAATGCTGCCTTGTATTCAAGGGCAGTCACTCTCACCTCACCTCTGGAATTCAGCTCCTTTGTCCATGTTTGGACCAAGGCTGTAATGGGAGCCGAGTGGTCTTGGCGGAACCGAAATTGGGCATCAGTGAGCAGGTTATTGGTGAGTAAGTGCCACTTGATAGCACTGTCGATGACACCTTCCATCACTTTGCTGATGATTGAGAGTAGACTGATGGAGCGGTAATTGGCCGGGTTGGATTTGTCCTGCTTTTTGTGGACAGGACATACCTGGGCAGTTTTCCACATTGTTGGATAGATGCCAGTGTTGTAGCTGTACTGGAACAGCGCGGCTAGTTCTGGAGCACTTTCTTCAGCACGATAGCCGGGATGTTGTCGGGGCCCATAGCCTTTGCTGTATCCAGTGCGCTCAGCCGTTTTTTGATATCACGTGGAGTGAATCGTATTGGCTGAAGACTGGCTTCTGTGATGGTGGGGACCTCGGGAGTAGGCTGATATGCATCATCCACTCAGCACTTCTGGCTGAGGATGGTTGCAAACGCTTCAGCCTTGTCTTTTGTACTCACGTGCTGGGCTCCACCATCATTGAGGATGGGGATATTCATGGAGCCTCCTCCTCCTGTTAATTGTTTAATGGTCCACCACCATTCACGACTGGATGTGGCAGGACTGCAGAGCTTTGATCTGATCCGTTGATTGTGGGATCGTATAGCCCTATCTATAGCATGCTGCTTCCGCTTTTTAGCCTGCATGTAATCCTGTGTTGCAGCTTCCCCAGATTGGCACCTCATTTTTAGGTACGCCTGGTGCTGCTCCTGGCATGCTCTTCTACACTCGTTGTTAAACCAGGGTTGGTCCCCTGGCTTGGTGGTAATGGTAGAGTGAGGGATATGCCGGGCCATGAGGTTACAGATTGTGGTGGATACAATTCTGCTGCTGCTGATGGCCCACAGCGCTTCATGGATGCCCAGTTTTGAGCTGCTAGATCTGTTCTGAATCTATCCCATTTAGCACGGTGGTAGTGCCACACAAACACGATGGAGGGTGTTCTCAGTGTGAAGATGGAACGTTGTCTCCACAGTGACTGTGCGGTGGTCACTGCTGCCAATGCCGTCATGGACAGATGCATCTGCGACAGGTAGATTGGTGAGGACGCGGTCAAGTAGGTTTTTCCCTCGTGTTGGTTCACTCACCACCTGTCGCAGGCCCAGACTGGCAGTTATGCCCTTCAGGACTCGGCCAGTTCGGTCAGTAGTGGTGCTACCGAGCCACTCTTGGTGATGGACATTGAAGTCCCCCACCCAGAGTACATTCTGTGCCCTTGCTACTCTCAGTGCTTCTTCCAAGTGGTGTTGAACATGGAGGAGTACTGATTCATCAGCTGAGGGAGGGCAGTAGGTGGTAATCAGCAGGAGGTTTCCTTGCCCATGCTTGACCTGAAGCCATGAGACTTCATGGGGTCCGGAGTCAATGTTGAGGACTCCCAGGGCCACTCCTTCCTGACTGTATACCACTGTGCTACCACCCCTGGTGGGTCTGTCCTGCCAGTGGGGCAGGACATACCCAGGGATGGTGATGGAGGAATTCGGGACATTGGCTGAAAGGTATGATTCTGTGAGTGTGACTATGTCAGGCTGTTGCTTGACTAGTCTGTGGGTTAGCTCTCCCAATTTTGGCACAAGTCTCCAGATGTTGGATGAGGAAGACTTTGCAGGGTTAACTGGGCTGGGTGTGCTGTTGCCGTGTCCATTGCGATTACGGAGGTATGGCTGCAGGGTGACCAAGGCTGGGAGCTGAATATTCAAGGATATTCGATATTTAGGAAGGACAGGCAAAAAGGAAAAGGAGGTGGGGTGGCCTTGTTAGTAAAGGATGAAATCAGAACAATAGCGAGAAAGGATATTGGCTCAGAAAATCAAGATGTAGAATCAGTCTGGGTGGAGCTAAAAAGCACCAAGGGGCAGAAAACATTGGTGGGAGTTGTCTATAGGCCTCCAAACAGTAGTGGTAATGTAGGGGATGGCATCAAACAGGAAATTAGAGATGCATGTAACAAGGGTACTACAGTAATCAAAGGTGACTTTAATCTACATATAGACTGGCCAAACCAAATTAGCAATAATACTGTGGAGGTTGAATTCCTGGAGTGTGTACGAGATGGTTTTTTAGACCAGTACGTTGAGGAGCCAACTAAGGAACAGACTATCCTAGATTGGGTATTGTGCAATGAGAAGGGGTTAATTAATAATCTTGTTGTGCGGGGTCCTTTACAGAAGAGTGACCATAACATGATAGAATTCTTCATCATTAAGATGAAAAGTGAAGAAGTCTAATCCAAAACTCGGGTCCTAAATCTAAGCAAAGGAAACTACGAAGGTATGAGGAGTGAGTTGGCTATGATAGATTGGGGAGCATCACTAAAAGGCATGACCGTGGATAGGCAATGGCTAACATTTAAGGAACGAATGCATGAATTGCAACAGTTATACATTCCTTTCTGGCACAAAAACACAAAAGGAAAAGCGGCCCAACCATGGCTAACAAAAGAAATTAAGGCTAGTATTAGATCCAAAGAGGAGTCATATAAAGTTGCCAGAAAAAGTAGCAAGCCTGAGGATTGGGATCAGTTTAGAGTTCAGCAAAAAAAAAAAAAGGAGCAAGAGATTGATTCAGAGGGGAAAAATAGAGTATGAGAGTAAACTTGCAAGGAACATAAAAGTGGATTGTAAAAGCTTCTACAAGTATGTAAAAAGAAAAAGATTAGTGAAGACAAATGTAGGTCCCTTACAGTCAGAAATGGGAGAATTTATAATGGGGAACAAGGAAATGGCAGAGCAATTAAACCAATACTTTGGTTCTGCCTTCACAGAAGAGGTCACAAATAACTTTCCAGAAATGCTAGGGAACCAAGGATCTAGTGAGCAGAAGGAATTAAAGGAAATTAGTATTAGTAAAAAAATAGTGTTGGAGAAATTAATGGGAGTGAAAGCCGATAAATCCCCATGGCCTGACAATCTGCATTCCAGAGTACTAAAAGAGGTAGCCATGGAAATAGTGGATGCATTGGTTGTCATCTTCCAAAATTCTATAGATTATGCAACAGTTCCTGCAGATTGGAGGGTGGCAAATGTAACCCCACTATTTAAAAAAGGAGAGAGAGAGAAAACAGGGAACTACATACCGGTTAGTCTACCATCAGTAGTAGGGAAAATGCTAGAGTCTATTATAAAGGATGTGATAACAGGACACTTAGAAAATATCAACAGGATTAGACAAAGTCAGCATAGATTTATGAAAGGGAAATCGTGTTTGACAAACCTACTGGAGTTTTTTGAGGATGTAGCTGGTAGAATAGATAAGGGAGAACCAGTGGATGTGGTGTATTTGGATTTTCAGAAGGCCTTTGATAAAGTCCCACATAAGAGGTTAGTGTGCAAAATTGAAGTACATGGGATTGGGGGTAATATACTGGCATGGATTGAAAATTGGTTAACAGACAGGAAACAGAGAGTAGGAATAAATGGGTCTTTTTCAGGGTGGCAGGCGGTGACTAGTGGGGTACCGCAGTGATCAGTGCTTGGGCCCCAGCTATTCACAATACAGGAAACTCTTTATTACAGAGAGGTATAGTTAAAAGGTACGAGAGCTCCGTACACAGCAACAAATCCAGGCTTCCGTGTTGCTTAGCAACATGTGCAGGAACTCCGGCCACAGACCAAGCGTCCCTGTTGCTTAGCAACAAGTGCAGGAACCCCAGTTACACAGCCACAGATCCAGGAACTGCCACTAATATGAAGTAAAACTTACCTGAACCTGCTCCTGAATTTTGCCGGTTAACAGAGATTTCTGGTTATTTAGGTGCCGGTAAATCGAGAGTTTCCTGTATATATCAATGATTTGGATGAGCGAACTAAATGTAATGGCCCAGAAATTCGGGTCGAGGGCTTCCCGCGGGTGTAAGCCCCCGACCTGCACTTACCTTGCGCGCCTGCCGTTGAGCTGTGGGCCCCCGTGGAATTCCGATCCTGGGCCTATTCCAACTGCCGGCGCGCAGTGCTTGCGTATCCCAGGGGCGCAGTTAGTTCGATGCGTCCCCTGGGATCACATGGGCCATGGGGAGCCAATTGGAGCAGGGAATGCTTCATTCATAAGTTTGACAGGAAGGGCTGTCAAACTTATAAATACTATAAGCCCCAAAACATCACTAAATCTTCAAATACATTTTTTTTAAATCACATTTTTAAAATAAACTATAAATTACATGAAATAACTATTTTAAACAATAATTTAAATTTTTGAAAAAAATGTTTTTATTTTCTAACGGGGCTAAAAATAAACTTACCTTTCTTTAAAGTATTTAAAAATAATAAACCTGTGGAAAAAATATTTTAATTTAAATTAATTCACCACTTACCTTGTAAAAAGCAGGCCTTGCGACTGCTTTTTATATGTGTAACGTCTGGAGACATACCCGCCCGGGAAAACCTGCAAAAAAACTGCAAGTTCGATGCGTACGCGCAGCCTCTCCTGCGCACGCCTTCAAACTCTGAACCCCTTCTTTCAGGGGAACGGAAGTGCCGGTTTCCCACGCATTCACAGTGCATGCAGGAAACTGGCACTTCCATTGGGCCTGCGGGTGAGTACCCCGTGCATACTCAGCCGTGGAGACCCGAATTTCTGGGCCAATATTTCCAAGTTTGCTGGCAACACAAAACTAGGTGGGATTGTGAGTTGTGAGGAGGATGCAAAGAGGCTTCAAGGTGATTTATACAAGTTAAGTGAGTGGGTAAATACATGGCATATGCAGTATAATGTGGATTAAATGTGAAGTTAATCCACTTCGGTAGGAAAAACGGAAACACAGTATTATTTAAATGGTGATAGATTGGGAAATGTTGATGTACAAAGGGACCTGCTTGTCCTTGTACACCAGTCACTGAAAGCAAACATGCAGGTGCAGCAAGCAGTTAGGAAGGCAAATGGTATGTTGGCCTTCATTGCAAGAGGATTTGAGTACAAAAGCAAGGATGTCTTACTACAGTTATACAGGGCCTTGGTGAGACCATACCTGGAGTAACGTGTGCAGTTTTGGTCTCCTTACCTAAGAAAGGATATACTTGCCATAGAGGGAGTGCAGCGAAGGTTCACCAGACTGATTCCTGGGATGGCAGGACTGTCGTATGAGGAGAGATTGGGTCGACTAGGCCTGTATTCACTCGAGTTTAGAAGAGTGAGTGGGGATCTCATTGAAATGCATAAAATTCTGACAGGGCTAGACAGATTGGATGCAGGGAGGATGTTTCCCCTGGCTGGGGGGTCTAGAACGAGGGGTCACAGTCTCAGGATACGGGGTAGGACATTTAGGACTGAGATGAGTAATTTCTTCACTCAGAGGATGGTGAACTTGTGGAATTCTCTGCCACAGAAGGCTGTGGAGGCCAAGTCACTGAATATATTTAAAAAGGAGATAGATAGATTTCTAGACACAAAAGGCATCAAGGGGTATGGGGAGAGAGCAGGAATATGGTATTGAGATAGAGGATGAGCCATGATTATATTGAATGGCAGAGCAGGCTCGAAGGGCTGAATGGCCTACCCCTGCTCCTATTTTTCCATGTTTCTATGTAGCCACTTGGATGTTTTAACCAATGTTCATGTAAAGTTTCTATTAATGTGCTGTCAAACATTGAAACCTTTATTTTCAACACTTTCTGTTCTTGGACAGATTTGTGTGTAACTTTGGAAGTGGCTTAGTGAGTTGCAGTGAATGGTGAGACATAACGGTACCCCCTGCAATGGTGGTGAGTGTGAAAGGAATGGCTTGGACATTGTAGGGATGCTTTATAGTGTTGGTGTGGGGTGGTGCCAACCTGGCGCATCATGTGGCAACCAGGGTGTACAGCGTTAAGTGAAGTAAATGTGGCCATGGTGAGGCCGTAATGTGTTTAGGTGCTGATGCCCTGTGTCCTGTGCAGCACCAGCTGATTGCGGAGAATGTTGGTATTGTTGTTGGTGCTGCTGGTGTGCCTGGTGCTGCTGGTGTTGGGGCTGATCATGGTCGGATTCTGAGGACCAAGGTGAGACAGTATAAAGGGCACCCATGTTGATGGAATAGATGGCAGGTGAAGTAGAGATAACAGAAGCATTCTGCCAACGGTGAGAGAGTTCTTCCAATGAGGTGAATGTGGATGGAGAGTGGAAAGTGGAAAGCCTGCAGAATCTGTGCTGGAAATGGACCGAGAAACAGCTTGTGGCTGAGGAAAGTGATGATCTGTCAGGTGGGAGCTTTTACTGTACATTTGAAGCTGTCAAGTAATCAGCTGAAGCAATGGCCACTGAACTCCTGCCTCAGGTTGACAGCCGTGGCACCCGAACAGCGTGGTTCCCGTGGCCATGAAGTTAAAGTGAAAAGGTAAGTTATAAAAGCCTGTTAATGATCTGTCCACTAATGCTAATGAGTTTAATTGGGACGCGTGTCAGATCTGCTCAGTGCTAACAGACCCGACATTGGGAAAGATGGCTTGACAGCAGGGTCCCGACCCGCTGTCAAAAAAAAATCAAATTTCCCACCTGACCCGCCACCGATCCCACCCGCTGACCCCCCGGAAAATTCCGGCCTTAGAATCAAAGTTATTGGTTGCCAGTAATTGTTGTTTCGGTGACACACTGTTCTAGTGTATTATCAAATATTAATTCAAAATTGTGTTAAATGCTACTTCAGGCAACAGATTAGGAATCTAAAATTCCCAGTGATTCTTTGTTAAAATCTTTGCTCACTGATTTTTCTTTCTGATATAAATTTGAAATTCATGGAAAGTCCAGCACAGAAGGAGGCAATTTGGTCGTTGTGCCTGTGCTCGTAACTCTTCAGTTTAAAACAATGTTCTAGTTGCTGCCTCAGTCTTGTGATCAGGCATTCCATGTGAAGAAAATGGTTCCAACTTCCTTCTCGCGATAGTCCGGAATTTATGTCCCCTTTGCTACCTCAATATCCTGGAGGGAGAGTCAACCTTACAGTGAGGATGTCTGTTTGTCAATGCATGATTGAGCATTTGGTGATGAGTAATGTGGGATTGAATTTAAATGACTAGATCACAAAAGTGGCTGCCACATCACAAGTCGTCCTTTCATTACACTGAAGGCAGTTGTCTGTCACATAGCTGATGAGGAAACTCTGAGACTTGGGATGACAGCTGCTGGAAGGCATTACCTGGAGGTCTGGTGACAAATACAGATTGGGTTGCAAAGAGGCAAGCACCTGCTGCTAAAGTCCCACATCTCCAACTAGTTGAATCACTGCTTGAGGAGGTCTGGTGTGTGGCCATGCTATGGTCAGAGAATGGTGGAACTGCACTCATTTTATGCTGAGTTGTACTGGTCATTATGATGCTCTTAAGAAGTTTCATGTAACTGCTGTCTACCTAGCAAGGACTTAAATCTGTGCTTGTCAGTTGTCTAATGACCAACTGCTGACTGCGCTTCCTTGGGAGAGGGTTAAACATGGTCTGTTTTGGGCCAAATTGACTCCCAAGGTGATGATGGAAGGTTGGAACTGAGCCGGCTCTCTTTGGGAGACTGAGTAATCTGGGCATGGGGAGGTTCATAGTATCCAAGACACTGCAGACATTTGACCAGTCATTGATGGGATAGATATGCTCCTGCATACAACTGGGGAGGGGAGGTGGGGGGAGGGCTACGTCTTGGCTATTGCCAAGCTGTGCTTCAGTTCTGTGGACCTGGGTAAGTGGGTTCTGTTCCTACGGGTTGCTCTGGCAGCTGGCCTTAGCGAATCCTGGAAGATTTACTCTGGAGATGCTGCTGGCTATATGAGACCCAACGATGGAGCATGTTTTGTATGATTAAAACTAACCATTCAGTTTCATGGAATATAAAGCACCAAAAATGAAATACCTATTTTATGATATTATTGAATTCAAATACCATTTGTTAGCAACTTTTTGGTATTTAAATTGAATGTTCCCTTTACATACCGTAAGTGGTGTGTTAGTTGAGTTGTTCTCACTTGCATTCAACTCTGTTACTATTTCTATTATTTTTGCAGTTTGAATTAATTAGTAGAGAGAGAATGTAAAAACAAGCCAAGAGCAGTTCTGACGAAGGGTATTCGACCTGAAACGTTAACTCTGTTTCTCTCTCTACGGACGCTGCCTGGCCTGCTGAGTTTTTCCAGCGTTTTCTGTTGTTATTTCCAAGAGGACTAAACATTGTGTCTCGTGTGACATTTAGGTCAGCATTCTCCAGAGGACGATGCAATTATTAAGGATCCTTTACCAGAAGATGCTGGGATTGATCATCAAACAGTCCATCAGCTAATCACAGTTCTAATGAAATTCATGGCAAAGGATAAAAGCAGTGCTGAAGCTGACATCAGCAGTGCCAAAGCATTCAACACGGTAAAGCGGCATCTGTATGTGTTACTTGGCTATGACCAGCAGGAGGGGTGTTTCATGATTGCCCCTCAGAAAATGCGAACTTCCACTTGCTTCAATGCCTTCATTGCTGGAATAGCACAGGTAAAGTATGTTACTATTAAGGTTCTTGTAATTGGAGTGCAAAAATCTAGACTGCTTTAGGACTTTTTTAATGAATCTCTTGATCAATGTTCTCTGTAAGCTGTGCTTTCTTCTGCGTGGCCTGTTTCTTTTAATGCGCGGTCCCTTTAAATTTCTGTGCATGCGCGGTATTTCCAGTGTAAAAGCCGGCCTGTGCGGGACCTTCTGATGACTGTGTGGCCATGCGCGCGCAACTTAGTGGGAACATTGCTCTTGACCCATTGAATAGAAATTCAGTAAGTTTATTATTCAGTTTCACACATTGACTTTGAGATAATGAAAAAATAATATTGACATGCTTTCAATAATCTGATAGAAATGTTTTATATTTTATTTAAATTGTTGAATGTTTATTTAAGCATTCTGTGTAAACATTTATTAGAATATCTAAAATTATACATGTACAATATCAGTAATACAGATTTAAAAACTTTTAAAATCATATTTTAAAGTAGTTCAGCTCTGCCCCATCCCCAGAGGAAGGTTTCCTATTGAACTCTATGTGTGGCAAGATGCTAAATGTGTTATTAATAAACACATTTCTGATTTCACTACACATAGGGGTAAATTTTTCAAGAAAATCATGGCCTACTGTGCGGGCAGTACTGCCAACAGCATAAAGTCTTGCAAAATTTACCCCATACTGCACGGAGAAAACTTTCCTCTTAATCGTTTTCACCATTTTCAACCTCCGGGTATATACCAGGTAAGAACATGTCCAGTGATCAGATACCTGATCTAATTTGTGAGCTCTTTAGTGCAATGCCCTAACCCACTGGACTGGATCATGCAATGTTTATTTTTTTTCCCTTGATGAGCAACTTTTTGGCAGGACTACAGCTGGGAATCAGTAAGATATTGCAGAAGTATGCTGAGGATCTGAGAGTCTTACCTATTCGAGAGTCCATAAAACTGTGACGCACAAGCTATTGTAAAATTCAGATGCTATTTTTCCTCCTTATCACACAAACAAGTGGTGATACGGCAGACAGGCAAATCAATTGCCCTGAGGTCTCTGGCAATGAAACATTTGCCCCTATTACAGCCAAAATTGGGAACTTATTGCCTGAGGAACTGTGATAGGCCCCCAGAGAACCTACTGTCAAATCTGTAATTACACTTCTGACCGGTCTACAAATGCACTGGAGATAGCACCAATCTTACTTTTTCCATTCTTTCTGTCTACAAAATAACTATGACTACATTTCAAAAGTAATTTATTGGTTGAGCAGTGCTTCGAGAGATCCTAAGGATGTGAAAGGAATTATCTATCCTACCCCCCCCCCCCCGCCTCAAAGACAAGACAGCCCAAACGCAGGAGAGAGAGAGAGAGACGTGTGACAGGTACATAAGAACAAAAGAAATAGAAGCAGGAGTCGGTCATTTGGCCCTTCGAGCCTGCTCCACCATTCAATAAGATCACGGCTGATCTTCTACCTCAATTGCACTATCCCCATATCCCTTGATTCCCTTAATATCCAAAAATCTATCGATCTCTGTCTTGCATATACCCAATGACTGAGCCTCCACAGCCCTCTGGGGTAGAGAATTCCAAAGATTCACCACCCTCTTGAGTGACGAAATTTCGCCTCATCTCAGTCCTAAATGGCCGACCCCTTATTCTACTACAGGTAGTCAACACCCTCTGATTTTATCCAGCAACACTTTTACAACTGCTCTATACCTTCCTGCAGACCTCAGCGACATTCTTTAAGAAATCTTTCACCTCTGCTGCAAATTGGTTTTGGTGGATGCCGCTATCTTTCTGCTCTTACAGGCCTTTGCATCCTATAGCAGCATGCTGGCTCCCTTCCCCCAGTGGGCAATTTCCCAATCAAGTGGCATCCCTAGTGCCTGGAACTCATCCTGGTTACTTAAATTAGGCTGACCTCAGCTACTACAGCAGAGTCAGCCCAGTTCACATCAGGTGGTAGAGATTTGCAAGCAGCCCAGCTTCCACTCTGATTTTGCCCAGGTGGAAAATCCAGGCTAGTGTTTCGAAAGTGCAGTTACATGGCTACATATTGCTGCTTTTAGAGGAGGTCCATTACTTAACTGGCTTGACTAGCCTTTTTACGGTACATGCTCACAGTTACGTGACACGAGCATGTTGCTAAATATTTTACGGATTGGAACACGGGACCGGAAAAGCATCTCCTCCTTCTGATGGTACAGCTGCTTAAGTGCTGCACCTGTCTGTATCAACATCATTTGCACTAAGCGGTCTCCTCCTCCTCCTCCTCACTCTGAAAGAAATGTCCCTGATGGTGAACAGAAGAGTCCACCAGATGGCGCTCTTCAACAAAGCAAGAAATAGACTTTCGATAATCAGACACCGATTTGTTTCCCTCAAAAAGTTAACTCAAGAAACTTAACATATTGCTCCCAAAAGCAATCTGTTTCACCAATCTTTACTAAATTGTTCAATTGTAGTCATTATTTTTGCTGAAAATAAACTGGTAACTAGTCCCTCTCCTGCCTTGATTAATTATGGTAGCTGTATTTATTGCCTCAACTTGGATAACTTTTAGGTTTTTTGCCTAAATACATGCTAGCAGGCACATCAGTGTGGTAAAGAATATCATTTTCATCTATTCCTATATTCCCAGTATTACCTATACTGTTTGCTGAATCTCCTTTAAAAAGCCATGAAATACCAAGTTGGTTAGATGTGCACATCTTTCACATTTTCCCAGCCTACAAAATAAAGAGAATTTAAACAGGTTTGGGGGTGAAATTAGACATGGGTGGGGGACGTAGAGCAGGCGGTATTGCATCGGTCGCCCGTTATACACTCCGCCTGATACGCCGTTCCATTGACTTCAGTAGGGCTGAATATCAGGCGTGTGGTATCACGGGCGGCAAACGCGATTCTGCCCGTTTTGTGCTCCCGGCCAAGTCCAGTTTCACCCCCATTTTATTTTTACTGATTCAAGTCTGCACAGTGTTCAGGTAGCAACTGACTGTTGACGTGACTGAAGCTATTAGTTCAGTCTTCCCCTATTCTCCTTGGTTGCCTGGCATGGCTGCTGCAATTTGTGGTTTGACTTCTGGCCCCCACACTTAGTCCTGTAATCAGACACTAGCACTGCACAACAGCATCAAGAGCGTTTGTTGACCTGATGATTCCAAAGCTAACTATTTTAATTTTACATTTAAATAATACAGTCATGTATCTTTATTCAGGATCCAATTATGTTTCTAATGAGCAGAAATATTAACTTTTTGAAACCACTTTTTATCCCGAAGCTTTTACAGTTAAAGGTTTTTATTTTTGTGATGCTCATTTTCATTGAAAAATGGTAAAAATTATACTTTGTTATATTTCAGTTGCCACCCTATCTTTTACTAAATTTTGGGGCCATGAAGTCAGTGCGGAATAGTTCTCTGATCTAGCACGTATAATTTTTTTCTTTATTCATTCATGGGATGTGGGCGTCGCTGGTAAGGCCAGCATTTATTGCCCATCCCTAGTTGCCCTTGAGAAGTTGGTGGTGGTGAGCCGCCGCCTTGAACCGCTGCAGTCCGTGTGGTGAAGGTACTCTCACAATGTTGTTAGGTTGGAAGTTCCACGATTTTGACCCAGCGACGATGAAGGAACGGCGATATATTTCCAAGTCAGGATGGTGTGTGACTTGGAGGGGAACTTGGAGGTGATGGTGTTCCCATGCGCCTGCTGCCCTTGTCCTTCTAGGTGGTAGAGGTCGCGGGTTTGGGAGGTGCTGCCGAAGAAGCCTTGGCGCGTTCCTGCAGTGCAGCTTGTAGATGGTACACACTGCAGCCACGGTACGCCAGTGGTGGAGGGAATGAATGTTTAAGGTGGTGGATGGGGTGCCAATCAAGCGGGCTGCTTTGTCCTGGATGGTGTTGAGCTTCTTGAGTGTTGTTGGAGCTGCACTCATCCAGGCAAGTGGAGAGTACAGGAGGTAATCTATTTCACTTTTCGCAGTTGTGTCAAACAAAAAGTTACTATACTTCGATATTTAATGTAATTTTTATAGGTTATGGATTATAACATTAGCCTGGGAAACCAACTCCTTCCTCTGGTGGTGCAAGTGCTTAAGTATTGCACCTGTCCACAGCTACGCCATTACTTTCAGCAACCTCCACGCTGTTCTCTTTGGACTCTGAAACCTCATATACGACAGATGTGGCTGAAGGCTTTGCTAGTGATTCTATACAAGGTACAACTATTTATCTTCAACTAACTGTACATTGCAGCATTGGCTAGAGTAACATGTCCATCCAAAATAATGCATGGAGATTGCATTATAGAATTTGTTTGAATGTAAACCTTCCGTGATGTACAAATATAATTGAAACATTCAGTGTACGTTTTTCTACACTAAATTAAATGTTACCAGCTAGACAATTATCGATTAAATCATTGTGGAGCGTTGAAACTTCATTGAAACTTATAAAATTCTGACGGGACTGGACAGACTAGATGCAGGAAGGATGTTCCTGATGGTCGGGGAGTTCAGAACCAGGGGTCACAGTCTAAGGATAAGGGGTAGGCCATTTAGGACAGAAATGAGGAGGAATTTCTTCACCCAGAGAGTGGTGAACCTGTGGAATTCTCTACCACAGAAGGCAGTAGAAGCCAATTCATTAAATATATTCAAGAAGGAGTTGGATATATTTCTTAAGGCTAAAGGGATCCAGGGGTATGGGGAGAAAGCAGGGACCGGGTACTGAAATTGGATGATCAGCCATGATCGCATTGAATGGCGGAGCAGGCTCGAGGGGCCGAATGGCCTACTCCTGCTCCTATCTTCTATGTTTCTATGTAATAGAATCTTATGAAGTCATGTTAGTATCTGCACTATCAAATTTAGCAAATCATCGCACCTCTGGTTTTCAAGATATTTGCAATTGATTATTCAGTGATTTACTACAATTTGAATGACATTAAATCTCTGTATATATGATTCTATTTCAGATCTTTCATAAACAGTTATTAAGTTTAAGACAGGCTTTTGATTAATCTGCTACATGGAATGTAGACAGCCTTTTATAGGAACGATGACGGACAGATAAAGACCCCCTGGTCCATTGAGCCCACCGCATACAATTGTGATACCTTGTGCATCACATATATACACTCCACCCCACCCGAAACCATGTGATCTCCTGGGAGAGGCAAAAAAATAGATAACCTTGTACAAGGCCTTGGTCAGGCCTCACTTGGAATACTGTGTCCAGTTTTAGTCTCCTCACATCGTGGGTGATATTGAGGCTTTGGAAAGGGTGCAGAGGAGGGCCACTAAACTAATTCCCAGTCTAAAGCATCTTAATTATCAAGATAAGCTAAAAGAGTTGGGACTCTACACTTTAGAGAAGCATAGACTAAGAGGTGATCTGATTGAGGTTTATAAGATAATGAAGGGAATAGATTGTGTTCCAGCTGACAGTTTGTTTCAATTAAATAGGTTAGGGAGGACCAGGGGTCACATATTTAAGTTGTATAAGGCCAGATCTAGGTTAGATGTCAGGAGGTGGTTCTTTTCCCAGAGAATAGTGGACCTTGGGAACAGGCTGCCGTCTCGAGCGGTGGATGCTGATTCGCTGAATTCCTTCAAGCAAGAGCTGGAGCAGTTTCTGGCTGGGGCGGATATCACCTCTTACAGAAAGTAGGTACTGCAGAGAATTCAGGGCCAGAGTGATCTCCTGAACCAGTTTCGATCACCTAGATGTGTTGGAGAGGAATTTCCCAGATTTTTCTTTTGTCCAAATTGGCCTGGGTTTTTTATCAATTTTTTTCCGCCCTCCTTCCCCTCAGGCCCCCCATTGCCGAGCCCTCCTTCCCCTCGGGGCCCTCCATTGCCGAGCCCTCTTTCCCCTCAGACCCCCGTTCCCGAGCCCTCTTTCCCATGGTTTCTCCCAGGTTTCTCAATTAGAAAGGCATCAATCAAATTTCAATACACTCTGGAATTTTTAAAGAAATAATTGAGGAAATAAGTTGTCAGTAATTTCAAGATCTCCACAAATTAAGAGACTGCGTCTATGGACTTGATAGCAGCTTGTGTAATCCCAGTGCAGTATTTACAAATGTGTAGACATGAAGTGGAAACTTGTAGATTAATTTAATGTTCGTAGTGGGGGAGAAGGCCAAGAGCTCTTGATACAATGCCAACCTGTGAAAAACACTCTGGTCATAAGGGCACTTTGTTTGGTTTAAGAAGTAGATTTTACCTCCCAAATCTACTGCAATTCTTTGAAGAAATGACAAAATCAAAGGACATCCACTAATATACTTGGATTTTCAGAAGCATCTGGCAAGTTAATGAGGCTTCTAAAGAATATAAAGATACACGGACTCATTGGCCAATTAGTCATCTTGATAGAAAATTGGCTTGACAACAAAGAAAAGGGGGGATTTATAAATACGTAACTTTCTGTGGGAACAGGCATTAGCAGAGTAGAGTTTGTCGAGCATTTGCTTTGACTGCTGTTTACACAGCATAAATGATATAGCAACTTATATCTTTCAAGTTTACAATGGGAGCAAGTAGCTTCTGCAATGGAAAAAGGAAAGGGAAAAATTAGATACATTTATTTTTAAATTAGACATTTTCTCACTTACAGATATATTGCACTAACTTTATTTCTTTATTTTCTTTCCAGTATCCCTACAGAGACTCTGATATCAGCAAGATTATACTGCATTTGATCTATATCACAATTAATACTCTAAATGCACAATACCACAGCTGTAAACCCCATCCCACTGCTGGACCCCTTTACAGTGATAATAGTAACATTAGCAAATACAGTGAGAAAGAAAAAGGTAAGATATAAAACTATAAAGTACAGACTTGCTCTGATTTTTTTATATTTGCTAACTTTTACAAAGGAAACATGAACTCACATTCCTTGATTTGTGTAGAAGTAGAAAATTGATTCATGTTGCTAGACCTTGGAGTTTAAAGCCTTGAAGGTATGACGATTTGTATAATTAAACTGTGATTGTCAGACTGTAGAACACCACAGTGTCCAACATACTGGGCTAGAAATTGCGGTTGGAGACGTACCTCCGGAGTACGCCTCCGACCCGCGAAACCTTTACGAACCTACCTCCAGGTGCCCAGGCTGTGGAGTTGTGGGGCCGAGCAATAATGATTTTCCATGCGGTTCGGATGATCTGTCAAGGCGTACCGTGACAGATCGCAAGCTCCGGATTTCACGGAAACCCGAAAGTTGCGGGGCCTTTCAAATGGATTATGACGGCGTACTCTCAGAGTACAGCCTCGGGGAGACGGCAGTTTCAAGGCCGTCGTTTTGATTATTTTCCTCCTACCTAATTATTTTCTTCATCTCTTCATGCTCCCTTCTCAGGTTGAGATCTCAGACTGGTGACCTTTTCGATCATCTCAGCCATGCCAGTGCTCCTGGCTCCATCCTGGTAGTCACATGATACAATGATAATGGAGTTGTTGACTAATTATAGCAATCAATCTCTACCAATTAATTTATAACTGGCCCAGAAATGACACGAGGTAATCTCCAGTGGCGGAGAGCTTCGGGAACCATAGCTCCAAAGTCAGCTTTTTCCTCCCAAGCCATGCTGCACTTACCACGTCATGTCATAAATTACTCATCTACTGTATCCAAAAATGTTCTTTTCTGAAAGAAATCTATCTAATTTGACTTTACAGGAAACTTTGTGCTATCCGGCACCGACGGGACTGAGCTGTTGCCGTCCCATCAAAACTGCCGGACAAACCAGCGCTAATGTTGAAACATACGGAGATTTTGAGCTCCGTATCTGGCAACAAACCCTGTTGCTTAGCAACAGCTTCTAAACAGTCGGCCGTACCTTGCAAGCGTCTCTGTAGCTTAGCAACAGCTTCAGCGAGACCTTGCAGAGCCTGACTGGTTAAAAAAAAAAAGCAACGAAAAGAAAAAAAAACCAACGAAACGGCTCCTGATTTTTGCCAGTGGCTCGAGCATTCCGGACAGTTAACCTCCGGATAAACCAAAGTTTCCTGTACCTTCAATTTTTTCTGCTTTTGGAAAAAAAATAGCCATGCCCTAGGTAATTATTAGGCATTTACCATATAGAAAATTATGGGCACTGTTCCAAATTTTACCACTTCATGGCACAGTATATTGGTACACATGTGGAGCCTGATGGTGTAATACCAAGCTGTATTTTTAAAAGAATATTTCTTGGTTATGTTTCTTTGATGCTTTGATATCCACTGCAAACAGTTATTGAAGTGCCCTTAATATTTAGATCTGTCCACAGAGTATTTTGATGCTTCCTTTCTTTTTCCCTTGGCCAGAAGAAGATAGCGTGTTCGATGAATCGGATGTACATGATACCCCAACTGGAGCTTGCAACAAGGAGTCACAAACCTTTTTTGCAAGGCTGAAAAGGATAGGGGGCAACAAATCAGTAAAGTATCAACCAGTCGAGATGAATGCGCAGAAGAGTAAGTTTTTATACTTCTTTGCGGGAGAACCATAAGGCTGTCGGAGGTACATCAGCATTACTGGCCAGCAATGTGGAGAGTCTGTCATTTCATGGTCTTCCCACCCTGTGCACTCCTGTCAGGAAATTGCTGCAGCACCTTTGACCTTGCCGAGCACTACAGTGGTAACACTATGTGCTTGTTAATTCCCAGATTATTTTTTGTCAAGGGAGGAACCCACGAAGTTCCAATCTTGTGGAATGCACTCATTTCCTATTTAATTGACATTACATCTGGGGCAGTTTCTCATATACAGGAATCCCGTCCCAACCGTGGTTTTGCCAAACATGGATTTCACGTATACACGGTTTCCACTCTGCGACAATTTTTGTCAACTGCGGCAGTGAAATTTGCGTATCCGCAGTTTTAAATTTAGGAATAAGGTAAAAAACATGATTTTTATGCTATTTATATGATTTTAGATTCTTTTTTTATTGTGTTCATACTGAATTTGCCAACCGCGGTTTTACTAACCACGGGGGTTTTCAGGGACGTGTCCCCTACGGTTGGGAAGGGATCCTTGTACTGACAGTTGGAAAGGAACTGCAGCAGTTCTGACACAGTTTGCGCGGTTAGTAAGTTCAATGGAATAGGGATTGCTTTCAGTGCTCCCCATCACTTCATTTAGCAGGGGAGGATGAGTCGGAGAAAGAAGGAAGCTGCCAGACTTGTCAGCTGGTCCCGAAGATGTACTGCCCACATCTGTCGTTATACCATCCGTTGCATCTGCAGGCACAGGCACTGAACAACAACAGCAGCATGGACGGGCTGGCCAGTTCCACTGGACTACTTCCAACGCCACCCATCACATACAGGCACAGGTCCCTGGCAATGACTTAGCAAAATCTGCTGGCATGTCTTCTGGTACCTTGCTGACTACATGAGTACAGTTTGTAATGCTCTGTGCACGAGGGAAGCCATTCCCTGCTGCAAATCCCAGAGCGCGCTCATTTTGAGTGTTGGTGTCAGTGGAAATGGTTGGCCCTGGCAAATAGGGCATTGGTGAACTGCTTGATGCAGCTTGGCACTTCAGACTGGGAGATGTGGGTGATATCCCCTGGAACAAGCTGGAAGGAGCCTGAGGCAAAACAGGCGGTGGTGAATTTTACTGGGAAAGCATGGCCACCTAGGCCAGCAGGCAGCAAGTCATGTTGCAGGAGGCTCCATAAATCAGCAACAGCCTGTCGGATGAAGCGCAGACTCCTGATGCAATGTTCCTCACTCCTATAAAGGAAAGTGACTCTTAGCCTATGGACGCTGTGGGTTAGGCAAGGCCTTCTACTGGCATTCCTCCCCCCCCCACACTAATCGACTGTCTTCTAACAGGCCAACCTGCTGCTTGTCCTGGCTATTGTGGCTGCTGCTCCTCCTCTTCCTCCAGCGGTTCCTCATTGGACCCTGATTTGCATGCAGTTATGAGGCACCTAACGATTTTCGGTGGGTGCCTCAGCCAGCTAAGTACAGCAAGCAGTTAAAATGACGGCATGTGTGATTACAACCGAAATGGGGTAGTATGTCAAATCGCTTGATTTTAAAGGTTCCCCCTGTCCCATTGCCGCCTGGTGGGTGGGTTAAAATTGACCTCTAAGTTTTTTTATTCTAAATGCCCTCTGGGTGCCTAGGGATGGGCAATAAATACTTCCTTGCCAGTGTTGTCCACATCCCAAAAACAATTTTTAAGAAATCAGCAGGGCCAATACCTTCATCTGTTAAGGCACTGAACAGCAACAACAGTATGATGGGGCTGTCCAATTCCAACAGACTTCTGAGTTTCCAAAAGTAAATGGGAGATTAATATCATTCACAATGCAATGGCCTACATCAGGGATGTCCAACCTGTGCTCCCAGAGTCACAGCCCCCCAAACCCAGGCGATCTGGCCCCCAAAACCCAGACATCTCCAGCGACTTATATTTCACATTCGCTGGTATGTCCAGTTTGAATTTTAAAGCCCTGGAAGTTTGGAAAGGGTCTTCTCAGTATTGTTGCCTCACTGGTGGATAAATAATAAATCAGAACGCGCATATCAGTTCGTATCCTCAATTTGGGATGGATGCAAATTCATGGGAACATGAAGTTCAATTTTAAACGTGGCCAGATAGCAGCCACAATGCTTTAGTTTGGCACCAGCCATCTCTATCAGGCTTAGTAAATGTGGAGAGACTGTTGGTATTATTTGAATATATTGTCATTTCTAACCAATGAATAAGTTTAATTTTAGCAGATGTGTAATTGTGAATTTTATTGGACTTACTTGAAATTATACATTCCTTGTGTAATCTTAATGCTTTTTCTTTTAGGCTCGGAGATAGAGCTGTCAGAGTACAGAGATTCCAGCCTTATGCCAGACAGTATAATGCGCTGTGGTACATCTCCACAATTGCAGGAGGGGGTTGCTCAACAGAAGAAATTACATACAATTAAGCAGCAGTCACTTGATATAGGAAATGCAGATTCTGTCCTATACTCTTTAGATGAACATCGCAGAAAGTCATGTCTGGATAGATGTGAATCTGAAAAGCAACCAAGTTTTCCTTCCTGCTATACTCAAATGGAAAGCATGTATGGAAGACCAGACCACAATTTGTCTGTCAGTGCAGAAATTGAAGAGCTTCAGGAAAAGTCTTCAGCTGCAGAAAACTCTCAAGAAGGGAAGCGGCCAGTAATACCGGAAGTCAGACTCAATTGCACAGAAACATTTGAGATCGACCTTGAATCTCCTGAGAAACATCTTTCCTTCCATAAAGAAGAAAGTGATTTGATTGACTTATCTTCTGACTCATCATCTGCTCCTGAGAAACAATCAATTCTATCAAGTTCTGATAGTGATTCACTGGTTTTCGTGCCTCTCCCCCCTCTTAGGATTGTGGAGAGTGATGAGGAATATGAGATGCAGAATACCCCTAATAACAAACCAAATGGGAAAACTAATGCAACACCTTGCAATACTGTCTCACTTAGCTTGAATGTTACACCAGTTATAAAAGTCAATGTTGAAGATTGCTCAAAATGTCTGGATTTTGGTAATACATCTTTGCTAGATACTGAGAACATTTTGTCAATAGCTCTTGTAGATGAAGAAAGTTTTGAAGATCTAACACAACAGAACTATTCTAAGTGTTCTGGTTGTGAAAGCCCACTAACTCTTAAACAGAAGCGAGAAAACCTCAGGAAATCATCTGCTGTGCTTGAAATATCCCAGGATGACACTTATGAGTTGCACAGAGATCAGATTAAATTTGTCAGCACATTACCAAGTCCTATGGTTAAAACGGTATTTCTCAAACTTCCTACAGAATTTGAACAGAATGAAAAGTCAAACTCAGAGCTGTCTATTGAAAAAGATACTGATCAAAAAGATGAAAGCAGCGAAGAAACCGAATTCAAAATCCAGATTGTTCCAAGGCAAAAGAAACAAAGAAAGATTGCTGTCAGCGCTATTCAGAGGGAATACCTCGACATTTCCTTCAATATTTTAGACAGAATTGGAGATCAAAGAGACACTGGTAAGGACTTGCGATGAATTCCTCATTCACAAAGCTGAACACTGATACAATGCAGCAATACATGGTGATTCCATGTGTTTTCCAGTTAGGTTTTTTTTAAATTTTGATTAAATAGCTTAATAACAAGGCACAACAGTTGGCCGTTGACCGATTCCAAATGGTTTACAATTTTATACCAATAATTAATTTTAATTCAATATAAATGTACCTACCTGAAACAAAATACAAAGGGCCTAATTTTTAAAGAAAAATGTGGGTAAGTGTGTGCAGCAATGGCAAGCAGTGTGATTGTAATTTACTTACTTTGCACAGAAATGCCACCTTTATATTTCTACCACATTTATGCTGCTGTGCGCACTAGCACAGAGTTGACTCTCACAAATATTTCCATTTTGATACTGAAATTATTACATGCTTGCTCCGAAACAGCTATTCAAAATACAGCACTAGTTCTCAATAATTAAGGATTTTTTAAATAACCTTTCCACAAAATCTGATGTTACATTCTGGCCTATTGATGAACATTAAAAAAAAATTGTTTTACATAATTATTACATCATTGTTCTTCTGGTGTGAACAAGCAGCATAATATCGTTTTGATATTGTGCTTTGAAACTGCACGCATTGGATGAAAGGGAGAAAATGTGATTTTATTACCTTTTTAATAAATAATTTCCCTCTTCTCTGCACAGTGCCAACTGTAACATTTGTTTTTTCCAAGTTGAGATGAGGGGCAGAGGATAGCCTAGTATACCACAGTTGTAAAAAAAAATTAACAGTACAACTATTGTCATGCTATGGGGGGACTTTTAACCTCCCAGGATGGGACGGGACGGGGTGGGGGGGGGGTGGGTGGTGGGGTTAAGAATGGGAAGCATGACTCCAACCCACCGTGAACATGCATACTTCCGGCTTAATCGAAAGGGTTGGGGTGGCGGGTGATTAACTTGTTCTCGAGAGGTGGGTCAGTAATTATGATATTTAAATGAAGCTATGCGCCTCTGATTTTAGCAACCATTTGGATTTAATGGCTGTGGGCCGAGTTTCCCAGGGCTTGGGGAACCCGGAAGCTAAAGGGAGGCAAGAACTGCCAGCGGGTAAGTGCTTTTCCAGCACTGCTTGTGGGCCAGCAGGAGCAGGAGTGCTCACCCCCACCAACCCCCCCCCCCCCCGGCCCCTCAAGCTAACCTGCCATGATCCGATTTCTTTCCCGCGATCCGATTACATTCCCCCTTCCTGTGATCTCCCCCTGCCCCCCACGATCTCTCCCTCCCTCCTCTCTGGTCCCTGGCTATGGCCTTCCACCGCGGGCCTTCCTGCCCGACAGCCGGCCAGCCTTTCAATCTACCCAGCTGCCAGCGGGAAACGGGAAAAAAATTCAGATTAAGTCCTGCCATTCAATTCGGCAGGACCTGCACGTTCCCCATATTTCCGGGTTTCCTGGCTGCTAAGAGTCTCCCCCGCTCCCTCCCCGCCTCCCCGTAAATATCAGGGCCTATAAGATCGCAGCTAGCTTTAAGAAATGCAAAACTAAATCACATGTGGGGAAAGTGTATAAGCAAATGTGTTGTGTGACTTTTATAGAAAAGAATCTACAGAAAAACCCATGGCGCTGAAAATAGTTTGTAAATTCAAGCCGATAGATTTTATTTGGCTAGTTCCTTTAAAAACAGGTATTAAGCCCACAAGTTTTTGTTTCACAATGGTGGTTAGTGTGAGGTGCGGTTTCTGAGACAAATTCCAATATAGACAATTTAACAAAAAAACTAATGGCCACCCGCACCTCAACAGCGAGTGGTCATTCCTGCTCCCAGAAGAACTAGTGACCAATCTTGTCTTTCAGAACTAGCAACTATTCTCACCTCCCAGAACAACCAGTGACTCTTCCCCCGTCCCCTACCCCAAATAACGAGTTACCATTTCCCCTAAAGAACAATTCATGATCATCCTTCTGCAGAACAATTAGTGACAATTTCCCAGGAAACAAATGAAGACCATTCTCCCCGCCACCCCCCCCCCCCCCCCCAACCCCAGACCAACTAGTGACCATTCTGTTCTCCCAGAACAATTAGTGACCACCCCATCAAGAACAGCTCATGTTAAAAGTTATTTTCCTTAGATGTGGCTATAAAATGAGGATGGGATTAGCATGTTCTGTTTCATTTTTGGCTTTCTCAAGAATATTATTTTTAATATATGCAGTAACTTGCACTATTTATGTTCAGCTGATCAACTCTCAGGTTTCAGTATTGGATGGTTTGGGACAGGATGAAAAAGATACAACATTTTGGTCATAGGTTGTATGTTTACATAGTTGATCACATGAGACTGTTTTGATCAGACATGACACAGAATACATTTAAAAACTTGAACTAAACTTTTCAAACCAATTTTGGTAAGTAACCTTTTGCCACATGTAAAATTATATGTGTGCTATATAAAAAAAATGTACCACTTTTGATTTTATTTACGTTTTGTGTAGAAAAAGCATTAGGATGTTCCAACATTTCTGTTATATGCTGAATTCATAATTATTATCACAAAGGATATCAAGCTATTGCTATGAAATTGTGCTTGAAAAATTCACAGCATTTGAATAAAACAACAGGCAAGGTTATATGATCTTATTGAATGGTGGAGCAGGCTCGAAGGGCCGAATTGCCTATCCCTGCTCCTATTTTTATGTTATGTTTTACCATCTATGAATTGGGAGGGAAAATCAAGGTCAACAATGTTACAGGTAAGCTCACACAATTTCTACATAATCAACACAGGAATACTTACTAAACTGTTGTATAGAGAATACAATCAGTGTAAAGCCTTGTTTTAATAGGACAACTGACGACTAACTTTTCAACAATGAAATGAAAACCAAACAAATTTTAAAAATCTAAATTATTTGTAATTTCCACTTATTTAACAGCCAGTTTTGTGAAAAACCCAATATTCTAATCTCTGTTTCTCCCAGTGGTGTATTTAGGTCTCCCTGCACCTTGCTGTTATTTAGAGGAGAGGGCAAGCGGATGACCTGCTCCCAGATAGCCGATGCCAATCTGTAACTGCCTTCTAGGAGAGAGCCAAGAGCAACAATTTTACCTTGCTCTCTACAAGGAAGCAAATGTGCTCTCTGTGCATCCCTAATGGATGACCGAGAGTGAGAACTCATGAACGCAAATCTATTCCTGCCATTCTGTGATAGGACATTGCTGCACCAGCATACTGCGCCACCGTACAGTTATCAGTAATTTAACGAAGCAGAATAGATAAGGGGGAACCAGTGGATGTGGTGTACTGTATTTGGATTTTCAGAAGGCATTCAATAAGTTGCCACACAAGTGGTTATTAAACAAAATTAGGGCTCATGGGATTGGAGGTAATATGTTAGCATGGATTGAGGATTGGTTAACGGACAGAAAACAGAGAGTAGGAATAAACGAGTTATTTTCGAGTTGACAGGCTGTAACTAGTGGGGAACCGCAAGGATCAGTGCTTGGGCCTCAGCTATTCACAATCTATATGAATAATTTGGATGAGGGAACCAAATGTAATGTATCTAAGTTTGCTGATGATACAAAGCTAGGTGGGAATGTGTTGTGAGGAGGATGCAAGGAGGCTTCAAGGGGATATAGACAGGCTAAGTGAGTGGGCAAGAACATGGCAAATGGAATATAATGTGGAGAAATGTGAAGTTATCCACTTTGGTAGGAAAAATAGAAAAGCAGAGTATTTTTTAAATGGTAAGAGATTGGGAAATGTTGGTGTTCAGAGGGACCTGGGTGTCCTTGTACACGAATCACTGAAAGTTAACATGTAGGTTTAGCAAGCAATTAAGAAAGCAAATTATATATTAGCCTTTATTACAAGAGGATTTGAGTATAAGAGTAAAGACATCTTACTGCAATTATATAGGGCCCTGGTGAGACCACAACTGGAGTATTGTGTACAGTTTTGGTCTCCTCACCTAAGAAAGGATATACTTGCCATAGAGGGAGTGCAATGAAGGTTCACCAGACTGATTCCTGGGATGAGGGGATTGTCCTGTGAGGAGAGATTGAGTAGACTAGGCCTATATTGTCTGGAGTTTAGAAAAATGAGAGGTGATCTCATTGAAACATACAAAATTCTTACAGGGCTGGACAGGGTAGATGCAGGGAGGATGTTTCCCCTGGCTGGGGAGTCTAGAACCAGGGGTCACAGTCTCAGAATAAGTGGTCGGCCATTTAGGACTGAGATGAGGAGAATGTGATGAAATATTCCATTCATCACTCATCAGTATTTCTCTGCCTGTGACTGTGGTTGGTTTCAGTTTCATTTCCATTGTATTGTACTGTGTGTAGGGCTCCGCCCATACCTGGCTCCTATGTAAGCTGGCCCAGCCTGCAGCACATCCAGTACGGCAGACCTCTGGATGGAAGATACATTCTCCTCTGTGTGTTACCTTCTAAGTCAATAAAAGCCTTGTTTTGTTTCGCTAACATCGAGTCTCGGATTTATTGAGGCACATCAGAGAAATGTCTTCACTCAGAGGGTGGTGAATCTTTGGAATTCTCTACCCCAGAGGGCTGTGGATGCTCAGTCGTTGAGTATATTCAAGACAGAGATCGATAGATTTTTGGATATTAACGGAATCAAGGGATATGGGGATTGTGCAGGAAAGTGGAGATGAGGTAGAAGATCAGCCATGATCTTATTGAATGGTGGAGCAGGCTCAAGGGGCCTACTCCTGCTCCTATTTCTTATGTTCTTATGTTAACTTTAAATATAGCACAGTCTTTTATTGCAGTGGATTAAATTAATTTAGATGATCTGTTTAACAGATAAGTAGTACAGTTGCTGTTTTATCATATAGTCCACAGTTCTAATCCATTGGTATATGAGAAGAAAAAGTAGAATGAAAAGTTGCAGAACAGCTTAACAGAACAAATATGCTTTGGTTTTAAGTTTTCCCAAGGGTGATTCTGTACTTTGTGCAAAGTACTGGGCTATTAGGGAGCACAGATTGGAGATCGAGCCACAGCACTGTAGCCCCAGTTCTCTGACCAGTGTTCCTTGTTAGTGCAGCTCCCTGTTGGCACTGCTGCTTCAATGAATCATCCTGTGTATGTAGCGCAACATTTCCCCGCTGCCACAACAGCACAAACAGCACTACCTGCAGTGACAGATACTCCCTACAACCTGATTCAAAGGAATCTAACATTTTCAGTATTTGTGTGTGTGTGTTGTCTGTCTTGGGGGAAGTTGCAGTTCAGTTGCTAGAGAGAAAGATCAGCAATCGTAAGTATTGGCCTACTAGTTTCCCCAAACCTGTGCAAAGTAAATATTCAGCCTGTTAAATAACACTGGTTAAAAGCTCCTGTTAATACAGCATTAGCACCAACACTGGAAAGTATATAAGGCACAGTGAATGCCAGAAATCTGAAACAAAGGTATACAGTGGTGTTCCCCAGGGGCCAGGCCAGTTCTAGGACTACTGCTTTTCTTGATATATATATATATATATATATAGATGATTTGGACGTGGGTGTACAGAGCACAATTTCAAAATTTGCAGATGACACAAAACTTTGGAAATATAGTGAATAGTGAGGAGAAGAGTGATCGACTTCAGGAAGACATAAACAGGCTGGTGAAATGGGCGGACACGTGGCAGATGAAATTTAATGCAGAAAAATGTGAAGTGATACATTTTGGTAGAAAGAATGAGGAGAGGACATAGAAACTAAATGCTACAATCCTGAAGTGGGTGCACGATCAGAGAGACCTGGGGGTTTGTGTGCACAAATCGTTGAAGGTGGCAGGGCAGGTTGAGAAAGCAGTTAAAAAAGCTTACGGGATCCTGGGCTTCATAAATAGAGGTATAGAGTACAAAAGTGTGGAAATTATGATGAACCTTTATAAAACACTGGTTCGGCCCCAACTGGAGTATTGTGTCCATTTCTGGGCACCGCACTTTAGGAAGGATGTGAAGGTCTCAGAGAGGGTGCAGAAAAGATTGATGAGAATTATTCCAGGGATGAGGGACTTCAGTTACATTGATAGACTGGAGAAGCTGGGGTTGTTCTCCTTGGAGCAGTGAAGATTGAGAGGAGATTTGATAGAGGTGCTCAAAATCATAAGGGGTCTGGACAGAGTAGATAGAGAGAAACTGTTCCCATTGGCAGAAGGGTCGAGAACCAGAGGACACAGATTTAAGGTGATTGGCAAAAGAACCAAAGGTGATGTAAGAAAAAACTTTTTTATGCAGCGAGTGGTTAAGATCTGGAATGCACTGCCTGAAAGGGTGGTGGAGGCAGACTCAATCACGGCTTTCAAAAGGGAGTTGGATAAGTATCTGAAGGAAAGAAATTTGCAGGGCTATGGGGAAGGGCGGGGGAGTGGGACTAGCTGAAGTGCTCTTGCAGAGAGCCGGCACGGGCTCGATGGGCCGAACGGCCTCCTTCTGTGCTGTAACCATTCTATGATTCTATGATAAAAACCGAAAGTACTAAAAATATGCAACAGGTCGTTCAGCGTCTGAAAGAGAAAGATAGGTTAATGTTTCAGGTGGGTTTCTTATTTAAAATTTCTTTCCAAACTCCAGTTCCTGTAATGACAAAGCAGGCAAAATATAATTGTTTTTATTTTGGTTGGTGGATTTTTTTTAAAAAGAACACCTATAGACAGTTGACTTTTGTGTTGCTGAGAGAGGACGACTTATTTTTACTTGTCAGTATAAATTCGAGCTGTTTGCACTGCAGATAATTTGTGAGTGGAAAGTTTTGCCCATAGTTATGTTCCTGGGATGGGGAGAAGACAAATCAGATAGAGTTCCTGCTCCCAATCACTATCCAGTAACTGCTGCTGGAAAATGTGCATGTGTGGAGAGGATTGGGTGGGCACAGGATTGGGCTCTGCTGTAATGGCTCCTGGGGTCAAGTAACCTGCCAGTTACTGCCATGGCTCATGCACAAGCAGTTGTCGTTTGGGTGGAGCACTGGGGAGTGAGCAGCACCCATGGAACTGTACTCCAGGCACATTAGTGCCTCTCCGAAGAGGAGGGGAGAAAATTAGTGGGGTGAGAGGATTTGCTCTCAATGTTCTTTATTAATTTTACTGGATTTTTATTTTAAGCATAATAAATTTGATGTACATATGAGCCGGAGATTAATGGAACAATTCTCCACAAACTGCAAATGCTAATTGCTTATCAAACTAAATCAGGAAAATGCCTCTTTACTCATCAAGTAATGAAGTTTATGCCTGCTTTCTAAGTGCTTTTAACCTGTTCTAAATAATACTGTCATTGAAAACAAAAGTCAGCTTTCATTTTAAATTAATGTTTTTATATTGGCATCTTTTAAGTGTATATGAAAATTTGTGAAAAATAAGTTACACACTTGGAAGGAATACTTTGGCTCAGTTTATCTATATTTTTTATCTTTGTGAATCGAGTTCAAGTATTTTGTTTTTAATGCTAATTATTAACAGTGTGAAGAAACTGTAACTAAATTTCAGTAAAATAATCACTAGAATTTATCAGCAAATTTAAAATATCAGCATTTAATGCTAAAATTTAGCTCAGTTTGTCATGGTAGTTTGTAGTTATGAAGCTCAGGAAAAAAAAGAGTTATATTCGTGGTACAAAATTGTTTTGCAGATCAGTCTGTTAAAGGTCTTTCAGCTCTGGATATGCCAAGAGAATCTGCCTCTGCTCCCAACACTAGAAGCAGCTGTGCCAGAGACAAGTAGCCACTCTTCCATATCAAGTAAACTAATTAAAATACTGTGCACAAAATGCTTGTCTAATCAGTTGCACACTTTTAATAGTTTTTTTTGCACAGCATCTCAGTGTACACAAATACCAGTGGCAAGGCCATGACAAATAAAATCCTTGTTTCTGGATCATCTTTGAAGCTGTGGGTCAACCTTTTGTCTCCTTGGTTATGTGCTATCTGGCAGGGATGAACGCCAAACTGAATTGAGAAACCATAGGAACCCAAATCAGGCCATTTTGGGTCTATTTGTCAGCGTCCACGTTCTACCCAGTTTGAACCACTCTTGGGATTAAATGTTCCTTTCCTTTTCTAAATGAAAGAAAAAGACCCTCCACACATAGGCAGTGCTGCTTTATGTGTTCTGCAATACCATTTGAATTGCAAAACAAGTACAGTTTGTACGTATCCACTTGGCACCCCACTAAAGCTTTCCCTTTCTTACCTAGCCACAACAACAAAGGTTTATATTTCATATCTGGCAGTCTAGAGGTAGGTTTCATTTGTTTTTTTTTAAATGAATTTGAACTCCTGGTGCGAAGCTATACCCACCGGAAACGCCGCAGTTCTGTCCGTCTGGACAGAAAATTCAGCGGAGCTCACTGACCTGCATTGCTCAAACTGACCCTTCACCCGCCCCCCTACCCCTCCAAAAAAAAATCTCATCCTCACACTTAATTTACAAAATGTCTTCTCCATAATTGTTCTGAGTAGAAAAAAGGATGATTATTTCTTGGCCCAATAGAATTCCTTTTAATTTTAAACACAAAAATGTTATTCTAATGAGAAACTGTATAAAGAATTGGGCGCCATTTTCAGTCAGGCTTGTATGTAGGATCTGTTGAAACTTCGGGTGCAATTTTAAACCAACTAGCTGGGCAAAAACCCCACGGGATCGGGTAGAGTGCCGGTGTTTGCACCCTGCCGAATATTACTCTCCGTTTGCTTCAGTGGAGAGTAAAATCGGGAGTGGGGGGGTGCGGGGGGAGGGGGGGGGTGCGGCGGGGGCAGCAGGTGTAAAATCTGCGTTGCACCCGATTTTGTCAGTTTCCCAAGAGGCTGATAAGGTTAAAAGTGCCCCCTTTAATTCTATATATGTGTATGTCTGCAGTTGCATTGGCTAACAGCCATTATATTATGAGGAAGTTGAATATAGGACTCCGATTGATTAGGCCATTGTAAAACAGCCTAGATAGATAGTCAGCTCAGAATGTGGCATCCAAATGCTTTAAGGTCTGACCATCAGTTGTACAGAGTACAGGGTACTATATATTGATATCCTTTTTTGATGCGCTGATTTGCAATGGGTGGCTGCAGTTTAGATTATGTCTGCCAATTTTGATGAGTGAATATCAACATAACTTTTACATAGAGTTTGTGCTGAATTACTATATTTTAATGCAGTACAATATTGAAATGAATTTTGTTTTATTCGTACATGGGATGTGGATGTCGCTGGCAAGGCCAGCATTTATTGCCCATCCCTAGTTGCCCTTGAGAAGGTGGTGGTGAGCCGCCTTCTTGAACCGCTGCAGTCCGTGGTGATGGTACTCCCACGGTGTTGTTAGGGAGGGAGTTCCAGGATTTTGACCCAGCGACGATGAAGGAACGACGATATATTTCCAAATCAGGATGGTGTGTGACTTGGAGGGGAACTTGGAGGTGGTGGTGTTCCCATGCGCTTGCAGCTCTTGTTCTTCCAGGTGGAGGAGGTCGCGGGTTTGGGAGGTGTTGCCGAAGAAGTCTTGGCGAGTTGCTGCAGTGCATCTTGTGGATGGTACACAGTAAAGCCACGGTACGCCAGTGGTGGAGGGAGTAAAATGCTGCTTGATCGCACTGTCGACAACACCGTCCATCACTTTTTCCATATGCTAAAACAGTCATCTGAAATGTTGCCTGTTTATGAATTGGTGTAACTCTGAACTTTTAAAGTTTAATGGCAGTAAAGAGTTTAAGTCATGCATGTGTCAGTGATGGCCTTTGAATTTGATTCAACCTATAAGTCAGAAAATTCCTCAGAGCCACTTCCACTCTGTTGCCGTAACTTCACCAGAAATGTGGCGGAAATCCTGTTTACACTTCTGGAGAGGTTATAGGTGGTGGAACAGGAGCAGCTTTGAGGAAATTCCTGGCCATGCATGTCTTTTTATTATTGTCAAATTATGCATCAACTACTACATTCGATACAGTGTTTAATCAAATTTAAATACACATTTCAGAGAAGTCAGCAGTCAAAGTAAAATGCATGCATTTTAACCATCCATTACTGCCGGATCCATATAATGACAGCATGCTCTTCCCTAAACCTACTAACTACAGAGCTCACTGTAAACTGGTAACAGAACAGTGTTTGTAATTGACTAAAAACAAATGATTGACCACTGCTTTACCATTTACTTGAGCACTGAGTTCCATTTACTTTACACCAGTTCCACCTGTTTCAGTATTTGTTTTTATGCCATGTTTAGTTCAATATAGGCAAATGAAAAGGGGATCTCTGGGGGCCCTGACATTGAGCCAGTTAATGAAGAGACAACTGAAGCACCAGTCTAGTGTACCTCACAACATCAGTAACTGGGACACTGGTTAGTATGTTCTGAATTACAATATACACACAGTCAAACCTTGATATTGCAAACGCGTGAAGACTGCTGAATCTTACCAGGGTTCTGTCATGTCTGAGCTCTTTTGCTGAGTGTAGTGGAGCTTCAGGAGAACCAGGAAAAACATTGGTCATAATGGGAGGTTTCTCATAATGTAGTTTGTTGCAAAGGGTTTGATTGTATTATTCAACAGGCAGTTACATTGTGTAAGAATGCTTTCACAATGACTGGTTCATTTTGAATAACAAACACGGTACTGTAGGAATTAAAAATAATTCCATTAAACCTGCATCATTTTCTTTCGCAAATCGAATCCAGTTCTTTGTTAACCTATTTTTTTAAAGAGCTACTTGATATTTGTTCTTTATCCTTCGCACCTTTTGAAACGTTTATGCCTCCAGAAGTAATTTCCCAATTTTACACAAGAATTTGTAATTCAAGTCCAAACATCACAGTTATTAAAAGTTATTTTAATTCCTCCAGTTGAACAAATGTTAAGCTGCTTGAAACAAAACAATAAATGCTCTCATAACACTGACATTGCCACTGATGAATAAGAGACCTAAATTAACAAAATGATTTCTGCACTCAAAGCATCAAAACAGAATCAGATTTTTTTATGTTGCTTTGAAATTTATTTGGGTCCCAAAAACCTGCAGCCCTTCTGGCATACTCTCGCCGAAATTTTGATGGGAGTCCACTGGAAGGTCTGCAGATTGGGCTGAGAACTAGGTAAGCTGATTCCCTTCCTTCAGAGTTTCCAATAGGCCCTGTAGGGGACAGAGCTTCTGCTCCACCCCACACATGGCCATTGGTGTAAAAAAGGGCCGGCGGGGGGAGAGAGAACTCCTACTTTCCCGGCCTTCAGGCACTCCACCTGGTCAGACCAGGCATACTGTGCCACTAAAATGTGAATGCGGGGGCCACCTCGAGGTTCAGGTCAGGATTGGGACCTGCACCCTAAAGAAAATGTGAACTTTTTTTTCAAATGACTCCTTTACAAAGGATGGCCACTGGGAACATCAATAACCTCTTTCCGGGGAGGGGGCAGGAGCCAACACCCCACTCCTGTCGGACTTTCTAGGTCCTGTAATATGGTGGGAATCCTAGATGTGCCCCTAGTGGAGCAGGCACCTGCCATTGCCATGGCGATGGAGGGATTTCCCCCTGAGCCCAGGCTGAGGTTCCCGTTGGACCCATCTGAGCAGTTATACCTGAACCTGTCCCACACAGATTTCCGGAGCCCTGATTTCATTTACTTTTTCTCATTTTTATTGCTATTTCTGACATTCTAATTCCTAAGATATACATTTGTATTTATAACAGAATGCATATTGGGGAAGGTATTATTTGACGGGCAGACTTGACGTTGTAAAAAATGAAGATGCCACCCATGAGCTGTTTGTTCAGTGGATAATTATTACATTCACCAGTCCATGATACATTCTTACTGCTTTGTACGGGAAAGTAATATGGAACTAGAGTCAGTAACCTAGCCATTCTTTTCCCTGCATTCTGTTGTGTTTCCCAACCAGAAAAGCTGTTGGAGGCAAGAACTTATTTTTTAATATACTGTTTTGGGGAATAAAGAACAGGCTTTTTTCAGTCAATTAGCTCTTTAATCTAATGGCATTTCATTTCCAAACACATTTAATTTTAAGTGCATTTTGCTGATAGCTGTCTTCAATGCAACAAATAATAGTGTTTTTCTGCACTGTTTTGTGGCTAAGTATCAGCTTGGTTTAGTTAGTAGCTCTCAGAGTCAGAGGGTTGTGGGTTCAAGCTCCACTCCAGGTTTTGAGTACATAATCTGGGCCGCCACTTCAGTGCAGTATTGAGGGAGTGCAGCATTATTGGAGCTGCTGTCTTCTGGATCAGATTAAACTGAGGCACTGCCTCCCTGTTCAGGTGGATGTAAAAGATCCATGGCACTATTTAATAAAGAGCAGAAATTCTCCCAGTGCTCTAATAAACATTCCTCCCTCAACCCAACACTACCAAAAACAGACTATCTGACCATTCATCCCACTTGCTGTTTGTGAGATCTTGCCATGTGTAAATTGACAGCTGCAATTGCCTATGTAACAACAGTAATTGTACATCATTGACTGTGAAGTGCTTTGGAACAGCCTGAGATGATAAGGTGCTATATAAATGATATTTTTTTCTTTTTAAATCCATAGCTTTTCTGTATTTTTTCAGTTGTTCTAAATAACATTACTGTTATTACATAGATATTATTACATAGAAATTACAGCACGGAAACAGGCCATTTGGCCCAACTGGTCTATGCCGGTGGTGTTTATGCTCCACATGAGCTTCCTCCCACCCTACTTTATCTGACTCTTGTTATGTTTATTGCTTTGGTGAAGGTGTGCTTTGCTCTTATTTTTTCTCCTTTGTTTAATGTAATTTTTAGGCTATAATGGTGGTTGGTGTGGGGAATGGGAAAATTTTCACTGGTGCTACAGGGTTGATTTTCTGAGGTCAAAGTTAATACAGAATTTTAAGAAAATATATTAGATAAAAAATCAGGATAAAATTTCATCGAGGGTTAACTATTTTATATCCAAAGTGCTTACCTATAAGGGTCTCTTTGAATGGGATCAGATGCACTCTGTGTGAGTATATCAGGACACCCAGGTCCTTTTCACAGAATGAAATGATAGCTTTTTTCTAGATGAAATGTAAGAGTGCATTAGGTTTTACGTGTTGATAATGAGATAAGAGTTTTTGTCCAGATAGTACAGTGGTGTATGGGATGTAGGTGTACATCATAAGTGCCCAGTCCCAGTGCTCAAGGCTGTGTATTGTTCAGATTATGCAGAGGCTTGTAACTGTGCTCAAAAACAGAAAATGGAAAAGAAATCCACCATTGATCCTTCTGCTCACTGCTACTGCAGTCATCTCGCTTTCTCATACTTGTAATTTTTGGGACAGTGGAAATTTTCAATTGAAGTTGGTCTGTAAAGCCAATGTAAAATCTGTGCGGAAAATTCTTGTGCCTTATGTGGCGTTGTTGTTAATTAGCACTGATTAAATAATATGTCCTGTCAGTTTCATAGGTAAGGGAAATAACATTTAAGCTGCTTTTCTGTTGTGCTTAGTGTCGTCGGCTCCTGGCATGTGGGGTTTTGCACAGCTGGCAGCAACAATGAAGTGAACTTGCTGGACTCGCTAAGGCTGTTAGCCAGGAAGCCCCATTCGTTTACTGGTTCATCCCGCCCACTGGTCTTATCAAATCTGGCAGCTTTGCTTCGGTGTTGCTGCTCGCTGCACGAGGCCTCATGTTGCTGGCTGACACCACTAGCATGGCACAAAGCATGTACATTACACCCAAGTTCAAGAAAAGTCCCTTGGCCTACATTTAGATACCCTTCACTGTAACTATTGAATTTCATAAATTTGAAGCTGTTGGCGAAGGAAAGAATAAAATTATCTTTAACCTGCTAACTTGATGGGGATAAATTCAGGAGAAAATAGTAACCTGAATTCTTAGGAACTGTTTTGGCACATCATGCATGGCTACCGTAGACACTCGAATATACAGTTTATAAAAAGAAACAAAAGCATTGTGCTCAATATGGACACACTCACAATGCAGCTGTTCCCCACAGATAAACCCGTGCAAATGAGCCTCTGAGTCTTCTCTTACGTACCTCCAAATAATGTCACTCTTACGATTTTTAAAAGTTCTATTTTCTTGCCTATTCGAAATAAATACAAACCGAAAAAGGACGTTGCATTCATCAACAAAGACTAGTCAGCTAATCAACCAAATAAAGGTATAGTCACTCAGGTCTGACATAACATTTTTAAAGGGTTCCAATCCCCCAATTAAGATGTGTGCTTTGTGGCAGCGGAGCTAACTTTCATTGTGACTCTTGCACCAATCAGTTTTACAACGGCAAACAACAAGTTCTGTTCTGTAACGTTACCAAACCCCATGCAATCCCATTGTGCAGCGCAGAGTTTATTTTCTGGCAGGAAGCCACCCCAAGTTCCTACCAGCACAAAACTGGTAAAATGTTGCTATCCGGCCATCTGACTCAGACTAACTTGGATGTGTTCAGTGTAGTCTGAAATAGCCCTTGATGTCTTCAGTCATTCAGTTAAAAAAATCAAAAGCTGAGTGAAATAGATTTTTTTTTGGAACAGATTTAAGTATTTCAATATCATGCATTTATAAATAATGCAACATTTGTAAGTGTCTGTTATTTTCATAGGTGCTACGAAATCTAGTTTGCTGTCAGCACAGAGCATAGTCAGTATGTTTGTTCCTGCACCAGAGGAATTTACAGATGATCAGCCAACCCTAATGTCAGACAGGTAAGCATATAAATTTGTTAACCATGCCTTTTGGACAAGTTTTACTGATTGTTTCTCTGTATAATTTTTACTATATAAATATTCTTAAATGGAAATTCAATTTATTTTGCTCTGAAGCAAATCCCAAAGATGCAGCATTCATTAGGATAAGGATCCATTATTATACTGCATTTTTCAGAGAACAAAAATAGTCAGTGACTTTGCCACATTTGAGTTATACAGATGAAATTGCAAATTATTCTGATAAAACTGTGTGTGCCAGTTTTTTTGTGGGTTACACATTTTTATCACAGCTGAATGATTCTAAACATGGTGGGTGGTGGGGGGGGGTGCGAGCATAGTTTGAAGGCATTTTAACAGATGATATTACTTTACCTCATGCAGACTGCATTCTAAAGCAATTATCACTTCAAACTTCAATGTGAAGGAGAAATTGGGGTTCTTTAATCCAGCAGGGCCTTCTATAAAGGCCAGACACAGTACACTTACAACCTCGAGAACTGCATCTTGCTAAAAAAATTTTTTACTCTTTAGCCTAAATTTTCTGAGTAAGTGCTGGTTGTGAGCCAGTGCGATTTTTCTAACATGCACTGAGAAACAAGACAAGTTCCCCTTTGTCCGCACGTAGTCAGAAAATGGCCTCCTTAATGTTTGCAATTTTTTTAATTGCTTCACACGGATACAAGCAGTGCAATAAAACACAGCATAAAGTACCCAAATAAATAAATAGAAGTAGTCACTGAACATTTTAGAAGTGGCAATGAGGTTGCATGCCATGTATTAATAAATATAAATAAAAGAGAGATGTATTTAACAACAACAACAACTTGTATTTATATAGCGCCTTTAACATAGCAAAACGTCCCAAGGCGCTTCACATGAGCATTGTCAAACAAAATTTGACACCGAGCCACATAAGGAGATATTAGGCCAGGTGAACAATTGCTTGGTCAAAGGGGTAGGAGAGAGAGGGGAATTCCAGAGCTTTGGGCTTCGGCAGTTGAAGGCACGGCCGCTGATGGTGGTGCGATTAAAACCAGGGATGAGCAAGCCGTGTTCCCTGTAAGCTGCGCTTCGTTCTGCACGGCCTGTTTCTATTAATGTGCGGTCCCTTTAAATTCCTGCGCATGCGCGGTATTTACAATGTAAAAACTGGTGAGCAGCCTGTGCGGGTCCTTTCAGATTGCTGCACGGCCGGAACATGGTGCGCAAGAGGCCAGAATTGGAGGACCACAGATATCTCTGGGGGTTGTAGGGCTGACGGAGGTTACAGAGATAGGGAGGGCCAAGGCCACGGAGGGATTTGAAAACATGGATGAGTATTTTAAAATCGAGGCGTTGCTTAACCGGGAGCCAATGTAGGTCGGCGAGCACAGGGTTGATGGATGAACGGGACTTGTTGCGAGTTAGGATGCGGGCAGACGAGTTTTGGATGAGCTTAAGTTTAACTCCACCCTGACAGATATGCTATAATGTAGTTGTAATGATCAGTAACCTGTCATTCTGGAATGGTACACTAGGTGGTGCTGTAGGTATATAAGAGTGGGCTACCCACAATGCACTAGGCTACCCACAAGGCAGCAGTCAAGATGGAGGCCTCTACAGATACTGTACCTAGTCCACATGTGCTCAATAAAGTGTCTAGCAAAAGCTAGCTGTTCTTAATAAAAACGACTAGTTATTAATGAACATAATAGTAGTGATTGTACAAAACCTAGTGTGGAGGACTAGATTGAATCAATTGTATTTTTATGAGAATCCAGCAGTTTTCATGGTCATTTTACTGGTGTGTGGACCTCAAATGACAACATTTATTGAAATTGGTTTCCAGGAGCGGATTAACGCCTGGAGCTATGGGACCCGTATCCAAGAGCCCCAGCCAAATATAGAGCTGCCAGTAAAACTCGCCATAACACAGAAAAATTGCATAGGATGACTGAATCAAAATATTCCAGCATTTATAAATACTGTCAGAAGGAGGTGAGGCAGAGTGCTCAGGGCCCCAAGAATTCTTAATCCAGCTCTGGCAGTTTTGCAACCTGCTACAGTGGGATTTGAATTAATAGCCTGTGGATTGCTAGTGCAGGACCATGATACCTAGACTCGTACCCTTAGTGTTGAAGAAGGACCATTTTAACAGTTTCATTCTTTGGTACAGATGCCTCGACTGTGGGGCTGTTCTTGAAGAATATGACGAAGAAACGTTGGGACTGGCTATTGTTGTACTTTCAACATTTACTCACTTGAGCCCAGACTTAGCTGCACCTTTGCTGCTTGATATTCTGCAGTCAGTTGGAAGGTAACCATTATAATGGTTTTTGATAACTGCCTCGTTTAAAATGCATTAAAAGTATTGACTGAGCATTGAATGTTGGTGCTGAGGGTAAATTTTTAGTGAAACAGCACGATCAATATTTTTCTGACATTTTATCTGAATGCGTGTTTTGAAGTGAAATATAGCTGTATAATTCATGTTTTATGCACAGTTACGTAACTTTTCTGATGATTTTTCATTTCAGACTGGCATCAAGCACCCTTTTTCCTGGTCAGGCAGAAAGGTATTTACTTGCTTTTGTTGTTACAGTAATCATAGAATCATAGAAATTTACAGCACAGAAGGAGGCCATTCGGCCCATCGTGTCTGTGCCGGCCGAAAAAGAGCTATCCAGCCTAATCCCACTTTCCAGCTCTTGGTCTGTAGCACTGTAGGTTTGCAAAAACAGTCGTGTTTTTACTATTGTCCGTAAAGTGTTCCTATCTTGACACTATTATCCTTCACTTAACTGGTTTAACCCCTTTGTAATTTATTTTATGCCTTTGTTCAGTCTCCATATGCCACGGCTGAGGGGACAGGCCAGAATGTGAATATTGGTTTTCATTAATGCTGCTGTTTTAGCCAGCTATAAGGTGAGCTGCAGTGGTCCGGGGTGACTGGCTGTCTGCTAGTTCCTCTTTCTCTCCCTGAGGGGAACATGTGGCCAGCCTATGGCGTATGGCTGAGAGCAGGAGCTCACTGCTTGTGTGCAGGAATCTGTGTTTTGTCACAATACCTGTTTCAGTATTCTGTTTTACCCTCTTCCTCTCTCACACCTACAACTGCTGCTTAGTGCAGAGAGGAGACAGGTTGGACATTGTTATGGGGGAGATTTTCAACTGCTGGCCGCTCATTTCTTGCCTGAAAAGCATGTGGCCAGCAATTGCAAATTGGCAAGGAGGAGGCACTCAAAAAGTGGCCCAGCAAACTTTATTTCTTTTTGGTGGGCCCAAGAGTAGCAAGAGTGGGAACCGACTGATTTTCTGCCTTCCCGGAACCAGTGGCCACAGTTCGCTGGCAGCATATTAATGAGGCTTGGATCTCAAAATGGCTCTGGTTTCACGCCAGCACCAACGGACGGGTGGAGCAGCTGCTCCGCTAACTTTGTGCCTGTTTTGGGATCTACTTGAAATTCGCTCCCCTGTGTCTCTTGCAATACTGCTGCAACCGGTATATCTGTTTGTGGAGCATCAGACCTGACGGACGTATAAAATACAGTACAATAGCAAAATACTGCGGATGCTGGAAATCTGAAATAACAACAGAAAATGCTGGAAATACTCGGCAGGCCAGGCAGCATCCGTGGAGAGAGAAACAGAGTTAACGTTTCAGGACTGGTACCCTTCGTCAGAACTGAAAAAAGCTGGAGATGTAACAGATATTAAGCAGATAGCTCTCTGTCTCTGCACCTGCTTAATATCTGTTACATCTCCAGCTTTTTCCAGTTCTGATGAAGGGCCTCAGACCTGAAACGTTAACTCTGTTTCTCTCTCCACGGATGCTGCCTGGCCTGCTGAGTGTTTCCAGCTTTTTCTGTTGTTATTTTTGTATAAAATACAGTACCCTGATTTGTTAATGGGATATGGATGCAAGTAACTGTGGGGACTTGAAGTCATGCCCGAAAATTATGATGCAACTGCTAACTTTATTGCTATAATTTATACCACTTCTGATTAAATCTCGATTAAATATTTTTAGTGTTTCATCACCCCTCCTCAAAAATCCCATCTTCCATGCCTCTGCCCTTGCAAACTATTTTCCCATCTCCAACCTCCCTTTCCTCTCAAGTCCTTGAATGTGTTGTAGCCTCCATGCCGATTTCTTCTGCTACTCCCTGTTTGAAACCATCCAACAACTGCACCGAAATGGCCCTAACCAATGCCACAAATGACATTCCTTGACTGTGACCTTGGTGCATTATCCCTCTTCATCCTTCTTGACCTCTCTGCAGTCTTTGGTACAGTTGACCATACCATCTTCCTCTAGCGCCTCCTTTCTTTTGCCCAGCTCAGTGGAACTGCCCTTACTTGTTTCCACTTCTATCAATCCGAATGTAGCCAGAGCATCTCTACCAATGCCTTCTCTTGTCAGCCTTGGCTCAGTGGTAGCACTCTTGCTTCTGAGTGAGAAGATTCAAGCCCCACTCCAGAGACTTGAGAACATAATCTATATGGGATATGGAGATCGGGCGGGAAAGTGGGGTTGAGGTCGATGATCAGCCATGATCTTATTGAATGGCGGAGCAGGCTCGAGGGACCGTATGGCCTACTCCCTTTCTTATGTTCTTAATCTAGGCTGAGACTTCAGCGCAGTACTGAGGGAGTGCTGCACTGTTGGAGGCCACATCCTACAGATGAAACGTTGAACCAAGTTCTCATCTGCTCTCTCAGGTGGACATAAAAGATCCTGTGGTAATAAAAGAAGGGCAGGGGAGTTCCCTTGGTGTCTCGGCCAACATTAATCCCTCAGCCAACATCACTGAAATAGATTGTTTATATCTGAGCCTGGACAGTAGGCCTGACATTTTCTGATCAGCGTTATTTTAAGCTGGTGATCACCAGTTTCTTCGAAACAAGTTAGTATTGATGTTAAAATAATGCTGATTGGAAAATCTAGGCTCGAGTGTCAGCAAGTTATTTTGCCAAGTGGAGAGGGCATCACAGCTTACCCAATTCTATTCTTACTTGACATCCACACTGGGTAGTAATTAGGAAGAGCTGATTTTCTTCACCTGCCCTCATCTTGCAGAGGAGCTGTACTCAATTATAATAGCCCTTCAACTGCATTGGTTGAGGTCATTTAACCTAGCGCAACGTAGTGTACAAACATGGGACGTTCTTGGTCTTAGCTCAACACCACACCGTGAGGTGCATTTAACCTCCTGAGCTATTTGCGAAGCTTATTTTCCACCATGGGCTGTACTGTCCCCGAGAAGGGATGATCCAAGTGCCGATTGCTCTTGTGTAAGCCTTGACATTGAAGGTTGGCAGACTATTTGCCACCAGGGCATTACAGTCACACCCAAATACACATGCACTTTCAGCAAGAATCAATGAGTAGGGATCAGGAATGGGAACCCTGGCTGTTTGGTTCCTAATCTAGGCCTGCTGAGGACTTTGTGCACATATCCTGCCACCCCAGTTGTGATCAGCTCATTTAGCACATGGACTAAACAACAACAACAACTTCCATTTATATAGCGCCTTTAATGTAGTAGAACCAAGGTGCTTCACAGGAGTGTTATCAAAAAAACAAAAAATTGACAGCGAGCCATATAAGGAGATGTTCGGGCAGATGACCAAAAGCTTGGTCGAAGAGGTAGGTTTTAAGGAGCATCTTAAAGGAGGAAAGAGAAGTAGAGTGGCGGAGAGTTTTAGGGAGGGAATTCCAGAACTTAGGATGAAGGAACAGCAATATATTTCCAACTCAGGATGGTGTGTAACTTGGAGGGGAACTTGGGAGGTGGTGGTGTTCCCATGCGCCTGCTGCTCTTGTCCTTCTAGGTGGAAGAGGTCGCGGTTTGGGAGGTGCTGCCGAAGAAGCCTTGGCAAGTTGCTGCAGTGCATCTTGTAGATGGTACACACTGCAGCCACGGTACGCCGGTGGTGGAGGGAGTGAATGTTTAAGGTGGTGGATGGGGTGCCAATCAAGCGGGCTGATTTGTCCTGGATGGTGTTGAGCTTCTTGTGTGTTGTTGGAGCTGCACTCATCCAGGCAAGTGGAGAGTATTCCATCACACTCCTTACTTGTGCCTTGTAGATGGTGGAAAGGCTTTGTGGAGGCAGGAGTTGAGACACTTGCTGCAGAATACCTAACCTCTGACCCGCCCTTGTTGCCACACTATTTATGTGGCTGGTCCAGATAAGTTTCTATTCAATGGTGATCCTCCAGGATGTTGATGAGATGAGAAATAGGAAGGGGCCAAGTTTAGGTCCTTGGGGGACACCAGAGGTAACGGTGCGGGAACGGGAAGAGAAGCCATTGCAGGTGATTCTATGGCTATGGCTGGAAAGATAGGAATGGAACCAGGCGAGTGCAGTCCCACCCAACTGGACGACGGATGAGGCGTTGCCGCAGACATTTCTGGTCGAGAAGTACCAGGAGGGATAGTTTGCCTTCGTCACGGTCAATTAGGATGTCATTTGTGACCTTGGTAAGTGCCGTTTCGGTACTGTGGCTGGGACAGAAACCTGATTGGAGGGATTCAATCAAGGAGTTCCAGGAAAGATGGGCACGGATTTGGGAGGAGACAACGTGTTAAACGAGTTTGGAGAGGAAAGGGAGGTTGGAGATGGGGTAGTAGTTTGCAAGGACGGAGGGGTCAAGGGTTGGTTTTTTGAGGAGGGGGTGATGTCGGCAGATTTGAAGGAGAGGGGGATAGTACCTGAGGAGAGAGAACCGTTCACAATGGGTGGTCAGCAGTTTGGTGGGAATAGGGTCGAGAGAGCAGGAGGTCGTTCTCATTGACAAGATGCGCTTTGAGAGGGCATGAGGGGAGATAAGAGAGAAACAAGATAAATATGCAAATTTAGGGTAGGACAGGGGGGAAACTAAGAAGAAGTTAGGTCTGGTGGGCTAGGGGATGGGAGGAAAGTAGAAGGGGCAGTTGAATGGATGTTCTTGATCTTTTTAACAAAGAGCTCCATGAGCTCCTCGCATTTATTGTTGGATGTGAGGGAGGAGGAGGCAAGGGAGTGTGGTTTGAAAAGACGGTTTATGGTGGAGAAGAGAAGCCGGGTGTTATCTTTGCCTTCCTCACTGATCTTAGAATAGTGGGCAGTTTTAGCAATGGAGAGCAGGACCCGATAATGCTTTATATGATCCAGCCATATCTGGTGACGGATGGTTAAACCAGTTGTCCGCTAAAGATGTTCAAGTCTGCACCCCTAGGACGTAAGGGAGCGAAGTTGAAGGGTATACCAGGGGGAACAACTAGGGTGAGAAAGAGTAATGGTTTTAGTGGGGACAATGGCATCAAAGGTGGTGCAGAGGGTGTGATTTAGCAAATCAGTAGCTGCAGAAATGTCATGAAGAATTGTAGGCCAAAGGCTAGATAGTTGGGAATTAGAAATTGCAGTGGTAAGGGACTTGAGGGAGAGTGTTTTCCAGGGACGGACACAGAAAAAAGTGGGGTTGGAAGGGGGAAGGGGCATATGGGTATTGAGCGATATAAGGAAATGATCAGAGATAAACCTAGAACCTATATGATCGATATGATTTATTATCTATGTGTCATGTTCTCTTTTGGAGAAACTGGAGTCTTTGCTTTTAAGTAACATGCTGTTATGATTCCTATTGTATTCTTGGTGTCAAGATTGTGCCAGTGTCCCAAAATTTGACACTGTTATTACATTTCTTTCTGAATGATGACATTTCATGTTATATATTTGAATAAACGTTTAACCAAGTGTAAAATATTTCTGACTTTTTCATTTTTTTAAGCATGATGATTCCTGGCAATGCTGCTGGTGTGGCAAAGCAATTTTTACGCTGTATTTTTCATCAGCTAGCTCCCAATGGCATACTTCCGCAGCTATTCCAAAGCAATATCAAAGGTATGATACTTTACAACATTTATTTTTGATGCTGGACGCTGACACTTCATGTTTCCTGAACTTAGAGAGAAATAAATAAATGTTAAAATAGTAGTTTTATTTTGCTATCTAGATGGAAGCTTCCTTCGAACTTTGGCCTCGTCTCTGATGGACTTCAATGAGCTGAGTTCAGTGGCAGCACTGAATCAACTACTGGAGGTATTGCAGAGTTTAGAAAGAGCTTGCAAGTTATAAATCATTCTCAGTATTTTTTTGCAATCTCCTGAAATAGAAAAAAATCAATAATAATTGACAATATTATTCCAAGATAAATGTACATATATTTCTTAGTACTGTATGGTATAACATGCAATATTTGTGATACAAATGTGACACAGGGTTTAAACAACAAGAAGAGCCTACCAGCAGGAGGAGCCATGCTTCGCTGCTTAGACAACATAGCCACTTACATGGAAGCTTTGCCTATGGATTTACCAAGTAACCTATGGACTACAATATGCAATCAGTTTCAAACATTTTTGACCAAACTGCCATGCATACTGCCGCTGAAGGTAAGGAAGAATTTCCTGATCTGTTGCCACTTGGAAATTTAGATGAATAAATATGACACAATGAAGAATACAATTTTTTCTGCATGTTTTTATTACAAATCTAACTTAGTATTTGTTTTTATTCGTTCATGGGATGTAGGCATCACTGGCAAGGCCAGCATTTATTGCCCATCCCTAATTGCCCTTGAGAAGGTGGTGGTGAATGGCCTCCTTGAACCGCTGCAGTCCGTGTGGTGAATGTGCTCCCACAGTGCTGTTAGGGAGGGAGTTCCAGGATTTTGACCCAGCGACAATGAAGGAACGGCGATATATTTCCAAGTCAGGATAGTGTGTAACTTGGAGGGGAACTTGGAGGTGATGGTGTTCCCATGCACCTGCTGCCCTTGTCCTTCTAGGTGGGAGAGGTCGTGGGTTTGGGAGGTGCTGCCAAAAAAGTCTTGGCGAGTTGCTGCAGTGCATCTTGTAATTTGGTACACACTGCAGCCACGGTGTGCGGGTGGTGGAGGGAGTGAATGTTTAAGGTGGTGGATGGGGTGCCAATCAAGTGGGCTGCTTTGTCCTGGATGGTGTCGAGCTTCTTGAGTGTTGTTGGAGCTGCACTCATCCAGGCAAGTGGAGCATATTCCATCACACTCCTGACTTGTGCATTGTAGATGGTGGAAAGGCTTTGGGGAGTCGGAAGGTGAGACACTCGCTGCAGAATACCCAACCTCTGACCTGCTCTTGTTGCCACAGTTAAGTTTCTGGTCAATGTTGCCCCCCAGGATGTTGATGGTGGAGGATTCGGCGAAGGTAATGCCGTTGAATGTCAAGGGGCGGTGGGTAAACTCTCGCTTGTTGGGGATAGTCATTGCCTGGCACTTGTGTGGCGCGAATGTTACTTGCCACTTATCAGCCCAAGCCTGAATGTCGTCCAGGTCTTGCTGCAAGCGGGCATGAACTGCTTCATTATCTGAGGAGTTGCGAATGGCTCTGAACACTGCACTCATCAGCGAACATCCCCACTTCTGACCTTATGAGATAGGGAAGGTCATTGATGAAGCATCTGAAGGTGGTTGGGCCTAGGACACTGCCCTGAGGAACTCCTGCAGCGATGTCTTGGGGCTGTGATGATTGACCTTCAACAACCACTTTTCTTTGTGCTAGGTATGATTCCAGCCAGTGGAGAGTTCTCCCCCTGATTCCCATTGACTTCAGTTTTACTAGGGCCTAGAAATTCAGTGGGCTGCGCCACCCGTTAGCGCCCAAAGGGGGCACTTAGTGGGTTTTACGCCACTGGCCATGCCTCCCGCTAAATTTAGCGGGACGCTAATGGAGGCGCTAGCCGTTGGTGCTGCGCTGCTACCGATGACGTCATCAGTGTGCGCAGCGCCCCACTACCGCCCCGATTGTGAAATTTGGTAGCGCCCCCTGCTTGCGACCGGTTCAGGGGAGCCGACATGCGACAGTAGAAGCGCTGAGGTGCGGGGTGGCCATTTTTTTTGCTGGCCGCCTGCCAGCACCTCTTCGCGCCGCCGTCCCCAGCCTCCTGAGCCCTCCCCCCGCGTTGTGCCGGCTGTGTCCCAAGAGCCCGGCACTTCTCCTCGGTGCCGGGCTCTTTTGCCAGCACTCGCGCTCCTTGAGCGCGCTGCAGCAGGCCCCTCCCCTTTAAGAAGGGGAGGAAGGCCTGCAGTACCGCAGCGTGCCGTGCCGCAGCATGTGGCGCTGCGGCACGTTGCGCTGCGATTTTCAGTTGCAGCGCCCCAAGATGGATGCGGGGCCCTTCGAGTAGCGCCGCGCTTCCGTCTGGGGCGCTGAAACTGAATTTGCGGCGGGCGGCCGCGACTCCTTCCGGGGCGGTACTTCCGGCGCCCTGGCGAGACTGAAACGGGGCGCCAGTGAATTTCTAGGCCGAGGGCTCCTTGATGCCACACTCAGACAAATGCTGCCTTGATGTCAAGGGCAGTCACTCTCAGCTCACCTCTGGAATTCAGTTCTTTTGTCCATGTTTGGACCAAATCTGTAATGAGGTCTGGAGCTGAGTGTTCTTGGCGTTACCTAAATTGAGTATTGGTGAGTAAGTGCTGCTTGATAGCACTGTCGACGACACTTTCCATCACTTTGCTGATGATTGAGAGTAGACTGATCGGTGGTAATTGGATGGATTGGATTTGTCCTGCTTTTTGTGACAGGACATACCTGGGCAGTTTTCCACATTGTCGGATAGATGCCAGTGTTGTAGCTGTACTGGAACAGCTTGGCTAGAGGTGTGGCTAGTTCTGGAGCACAAGTCTTCAGCACGACAGCCGCGATGTTGTCGGGGCCCATAGCCTTTGCTGTATCCAGTGCGCTCAGCTGTTTCTTGACATCACGTGGAGTGAATCGAATTGGCTGAAGACTGGCTTCTGTGGTGGTGGGGACCTCAGGAGGAGGCCAATATAGATCATCCACTTGGTACCTTTGGCTGAAGATGGTTGCAAACGCTTCAGCCTTGTCTTTTGCACTCGCGTGCTGGACCCCGCCATCATTGAGGATAGGGATATTCATGTAGCCTCCTCCTCCCGTTAGTTGTTTAATGGTCCACCACCATTCACGACTGGATGTGGCAGGATTGCAGAGCTATGATCTGATCTGTTTATTGTGGGGTCGATTAGCTCTGTCTATAGCATGCTGCTTCTGCTGTTTAGCATGCATGTAGTCCTGTGTTGCAGCTTCCTCAGGTTGGCACCTCATTTTTAGGTACACCTGGTGCTGCTCCTTGCATGCTCTTCTGCACTCCCTATTTAATCAGGGTTGGTCCCATGGCTTGATGGTAATGGTAGAGTGAGGGATATGCTGGGCCATGAGGTTATAGATTGTGGTGGAATACAATTCTACTGCTGCTGATGGCCCGCAGCACCTCATGGATGCCCAGTTTTGAGCTGCTAGATCTGTTCTGAATCTATCCCATTTAGCACGGTGGTAGTGCCACACAACACGATGGAGGGTGTCCTCAGTGTGGAGTCGGGACTTCATCTCCACAATGACTGTGCGGTGGTCACTTCTACGAATGCTGTCGTGGACAGATGCATCTGCGACAGGTAGATTGGTGAGGACAAGGTCAAGTATGTTTTTTCCTCGTGTTGGTTCTCACCAACTGTCGCAGGCCCAGACTGGCAGTTATGTCCTTCAGGACTCGGCCAGCTCGGTCAGTAGTGGTGCTACCGAGCCACTCTTGGTAATGGACATTGAAGTCTCCCACTCAGAGTACATTCTGTGCCCTTGCTGCTCTCAGTGCTTCTTCCAAGTGGTGTTCAACATGGAGGAGAATTGATTCATTAGCTGAGGGAGGGCAGTAGGTGGTAATCAGCAGGAGGTTTCCTTGCCCATGCTTGACCTGAAGCCACGAGACTTCATGGGGTCCGGACTCAATGTTGAGGACTCCCAAGGCCACTCTCTCCCGACTGTATACTACTGTGCCACCACCTCTGGTGGGTCTGTCCTGCCGATGGGACAGGAGATACCCAGGGATGGTGATGGAGGAGTCTGGGACATTAGTTGAAAGGTATGATTCTGTGAATATGACTATGTCAGGCTGTTGCTTGACTAGTCTGTGGGACAGCTCTCCCAATTTTGGCAGAAGTCCCCAGATGTTGGTGAGGAGGACTTTGCAGGGTCGACTGGGCTGGGTGTGCCGTTGTCTTGTCCGTAGCTGTTGCCAATGTCGATGCCGGGTGGTCCGTCCGGTTTTATCCTTATTGTTTTTTGTAGCGGTTTGTTACATCTGAGTGGCTTGCTAGGTGGTAACCTGCTGGGCTGGTTATCACAAAGCAGTGCAATACGAAGTTGTAGCACAAAGTTTCAGTTCATGTGCAATGTTTTATCACAAAAGGTGTTCGATACCAAATTGATTACAGCATTCTAAAAGGAACTGGATAATTAGTTGAAGAAGAATATAGATAGAAGAATTAAGCTGGTAAACAAAATTAGTTTGGGGGAAAAAGCAGAAGAATGGGCCAGTATAAAATCATTCCTTGAAAGGGACTTAAGTTCAGCATAGGCAAGATGAGGTCGAATAGCATCCTCCTCTGGTAAAACATCTGTTTCTGTAAGTGCCGAGATTTTGATCTCTGGTTTGCCATCAAAGGAGTGTGAAGCATAAATGAGTCAGTTCCCAAAGGGAGGGAGTAGAAACTCACAGGACAAGTCACCCAGACCACTTTTGGGCAGCATGATTGCGTGGCTCAAGAGGGGTTATGATGGAGGCTTGAGAGAAATTCTCTGGTCTGATGCTCGCTGGGGTGAGAACCAGCCGACCCTGAAAAGGAATAGAAAAAAATAAATACCTAAAAGCACTTGGATTGATCCTGAAGCTTGATTGATAGTCAATGTGTTGGGAAGACCCACAAAATGGAAGGTAAAGGAAGGAATCCTACCGTTGACAGAAATGAAATAAAAATGTACCTAATCTAATCAATACCACTGTTTTTGCACTAATGGTGATAGTTTATGTTTGGTGAAATGATTTGCAAATGTCTGAACAGGTCACTTATCCTTAATACATTGGATATGTAATAAGTTTTACAGAAAAACAAAAATGAACAGAAATCAGATATCCATGAAATGTTGGAAATGATTTTTATTTATATGACATGACAAATCAGATATTTATTTGGACATGATGAAACTTTCTAAATGTGGTTGCCATTACTGAGAAAATAAATACCCAAATGCATGCTAAGTAGTGATAACTTTCATTTTGTGTGCAGTGTTGCTTGGATTCCAGTTTGGCAATCATGATCTGTCTTCTCAAGATACCTACCACAAGTGCAACACGGGTGAGCTAGTGCTAATGCGGCTTGTCAAAACCTTTGACTTCTTGTTACTAGATTTTTTCTCCGATGGGGGAGGAACACATCCTATTTTTTAAAACTTTTCCCGAAACTTTCATTCATTTATTCCAATTTTCTCTCCTTACTTTATTTTAATTTTGCCTTTTTGTTGTTTTGTTTATGTCATTCTACTGTAGGCATTAATTTTTAGATATTTTGGCCTAGAAATTCAGTTGTTAGCGCCAGCCGCTAGCGCCTTAGGAGGAGGAGAAGTGGGGCGCGAAGCGGCTAGCGCCCCGGCGTGGCGCAATCTGCGCCTCTCGCGAACTTCAGTCACGATTTAGCGGCGGCGCAAAACCGTAGCGCCCACTCAGATGCGCGCGCGCAGATCCTGACGTTATTTCATGGTGCAACGCCCTTGGTGCGCCCCGAACCGGAAGTTCAGTGGCGCCCCCCTTCTGTGCGCCTGGCGCCCCCAGCGACTGGTTGAGTGGAACGGTTCCCAGTCGCTGCGGGGCGTGGGGGGCGCTATTTAAAGGGAACTCTTCCTCCATTCTTTGTGGCGGCCATTTTGTTCCACTCCTGTGTGAGAGAGAGATATTTGGAGAGAGACAAAGGGAGAGAGCTTTCTGCTTTGACTCAGTGCTCGCACAGGCACTTCTGGCTTCAGGCCAGAGCTTTGCAGTTGGATTTAACTTTCAGTGCCATAGCCTTGAGTCGCCACCTATAATGGGGGCTGCAGTGGGTGGAAACGTTGGCTTTCTGCATTGCATTCAAAGGGCTCAGAGACGCCGAGAGAGAGTGCCAGTCATGGCCAGACGGAGAAGGGCCAACAGGCGTCGGCACAGGAGGCCTTACCCACCCAGGGTATACCGCCAGCAGTTTTCATATCTGAACATGTCTGAGGAGCAGTGTGTTCGGAGGCTGCGATTCAGAAGGGAGGTGGTCACTGAGATCTGCCACCTGCTTCAGAGAGATCTGCAGCCACAGCTGAGGAGCAGGGTGTCTCTGTCGGTGGCAGTGAAGGTGACGGTGGCTCTCAACTTCTATGCCACCGGCTCCTTCCAATCCGCTACTGGGGACATTGCCAATATCTCCCAGTTTGCGGTACATTGCTGCATCTGCCAGGTGACGAATGCCCTCTTCAGAAGGAGACGTCAGTACATCTCCTTCCCCATGACCCTGGACAAGCAGCAAGAGCGTGCAATGGGATTTGCAAGAATAGCGGGCTTCCCCACGGTCCAGGGCGCCAATGACTGCATGCATGTGGCTTTGCGGGCACCTCTACAGAATGCCGAGGATTACCGCAACCGGAAGGGCTACCATTTGCTCAACGTCCAGTTGGTGTGTGACCACAGGCAGCTCATACTAGCTGTCAATGCCCGCTTTCCAGGCAGCAGCCACGATGCTTACATCCTGTGCCAGACTTCTGTGGCAGACATTTTCGAAGCCCCGGCTCACCCAGGAGGCTGGCTTCTCGGGGACAAGGGCTATCCTTTGTGCACCTGGCTGATGACCCCGCTCCGTGCGCCCACCACCCCTGCTGAAGAGCGATACAATGACAGCCATCAAGCTACCAGGAACATCATTGAGCACACAATCGGCGTGCTCAAGCAACGGTTCCGCTGTCTGGACCGTTCCGGAGGAGCCCTACAGTACTCACCTGAGCGAGTCTCCCATTTCGTTGTAGTGTGCTGCATGCTGCACAACCTGGCTATCCTCAGGACTCAGCCACTGCCAGGAGACATTGGAGGACCACCAGAGGAGGAGGAGGAGGAGCACCAGGACGGGAGGGAGGCACAAAGTGCAAGGGCTGTCCGTCGGCGGATTATTGCAACTCGGTTCTAGGCACCCTCTCAGGGAATGGCTTGTGCAGCGGAAAGCCCTGCAGCGGGTAGTCAAAACTGCCCAACGCATTACCGGCACCCGGCTACCGACCATAGAGCATATATATCAGAAACACTGCCTACGGAGGGCACGGTCCATCATCAAAGACCCTACCCACCCCAGCCACAGCCTGTTCGCCCTCCTACCATCTGGAAGACGCTACAGATGCATTCGCACCCGTACGACCAGATTTAGGAACAGCTTCTTTCCCAGGGCTGTCATCCTACTGAACTCCACAAATAAACACTAAAGCCTGCACATCTGCCAATGCACTTTATTATGGTCATATTTATGCTAATATACTGCAAGCCAAATGTATAAATGTATGTTAAAATGTTTAAGTGTCCTAATCCAAATTGTACACTCTCGGGAGCCGCAAGCCTACATTTCGTTGTACTGCACTTGTGCACTAACAATGACAATAAAAGTTGATTTGATTTGATTTGATTTGAATGGAGCCGCTCCGCAAACCCTCAGCCGGTCAAGGCAACAAATAGTTCAAAGTGCAAACATGGACAATCTGAATAAAGCAAATTTTTTATTTTCCAAACTCTGTGCCCTTCCCGCATGACAAACAAATTCAGAGAAACCCCCAAAAAAACAGTCAGACACATAACTGGCTCTCACAACCTTGAGAAAATGAAAAAAACAGTTAAACAAAAACGTCCATGATTCTCGGCCTTCATATAAAAAACAAACACAACATTCTCGGCCTTTTAAAAAACAAACACAACATTCTTGGCCTTCATATAAAAAAAACATTTTGCCGCACCTTCTACTTTTTTGCCTGCGAGGGTGATCTGCCTCGCTTCCGCGATTGGCCCCTTCCCGCCCTGTAGCTCCTCCTCAATGGGAGCCCAGTGGCTGCAGCAAGGCTGGGGGAAGGCAGCTGAGGGTCAGATGGTGAGACGGCAGATGCCCTTGGGGGACAGCCTGGACCAGCTCTGGGCCTGGAGGGCCCGGTTCTGACTGCTCCAACTCTGCTTGGGCGGCAGCAGTCTGTCCTACGGGTGGTGGCAGCTGCAGTGGAGGAGTGACAGTGTTGGCTGCAGGAATGCTGCCAACCTGACAGAGCACAGGCACTCCCTGGTTGGCCGAGACACTAGCACTCGCACGGGCCAGTACTGAAGCATGCGCAGCAATCTGCTGAAGCACAGACTGCTGGGCTGCTGCGGCGCGACGAGGGCCCCGTCGATGCCTGGCCGATCCAGCGAGGGTGGCAGCAGTTAGTGCCCGTGTGGCCCTGGTCTGTGTCTGCATCACACCAGCCAGTGAATGCACGGCACGACTGAGCACTTGGCTGGAAGCCGCCTGTGATGCCGCGAAGTCCTGCAGACTCCTGGCCTGTGCTGCCCCGAATTCCTGAACACTCCTTGCCAGTGACTCTCTGGAGTCAGGCATCCTTGCCACTGCAGCCATGAGCTCAGTGTGCCTGTGCTCAGCCTGGGCACCCATTTCACCAAGGAGCTGCACCTCCTCTGCGCTCACCGTAGCAGGACTGGAGGCCGCACTCACCCTCCAGGGAGATGGCTGCCGAGCTTCCTCACCCCTCCCGTGTTGCTGCAGCCCGCTGGGCTCCGGAGCTTCACCCTCATCAGACCCTCCCCCCCCCCCCCCCCACCCTGCTCCCCTCCAGGGAAGACGTGTCCCCATCATGGCCATGGGCTGCGTCAGCTGAGGGTGGCACTGATGGGCCGGCTTCCTCTTCCTCCTCCTCGAATTCTGAATCGGGACACAATGCCAGCTTGAGGGCCCGCCTCCTCACCTGGTGAATCAGCACCTGAAAGCAGGGAGACACAAGAGTTGCTTTAGAGTGAGGACAGGGCGGCAGCGAGGGAGGCATGAGTGCTGCTATGCACTGCATTGGTTCGAGAGTGGCAAAGGATGCTGGTGTGAGGCACAAGTGGAAAGAGAGAGGTCAAAAAGGTGATGACCTTACCATCGCTGTCCACAACAGGGTCGGCATCTCCAGTGGCGACGGGGCCAATCAGCCGGCCTCCCATAATCTGCTCCACTCGCTGCTCCAGGTCGCTGAGCTCTTTAAGGTCAGGACGGCCTCCCCCGGTCCGTCGCTGCTGCCTGCGATTGTGGGCCAGCTTGCCCTGCAAGAGAAAGGACGGACTCTAAGTACACTGTCAAGCCCTGATCTTGCCTGCACTACCTCCCATGGTGGAATAGCCCTGACAGTGTCAAGTCCTCATCTTGCCTGCACTGCCTCCCATGGTGGAATAGCCCTGACAGTGTCAAGCCCTGATCTTGCCTGCACAGCCTCCCATGGTGGAATAGCCCTGATAGTGTGTAAAGTGCTGAATGTGCAAGTGATTTTCTTGAGAGTCCTATAGCTGTTGGATGAGGGCTGGGCATTGGGGCTTTCAGGTCCCTTTGGCCATAAAGTGAGGTGCACATGCAGGGATGAAGAGGATACTGGAAAGGATACTCACCCTGACAACCCGAGTGAGGTCGTTGAACTTTTTTCTGCATTGCACAGGAATCCTGGCAACCATGCTGTTGGAGGTCACCCTGTTTGCCACCTCCCTCCAGGCTTTTCTATACTCGCTGGGCAGCGGCCTCCTGCCACTATCAGGGAAGAGGACAGGTCGCCTGCGCTCCACTGCGCCAACCAGTAGCTTCAGGGCACCCTCGCTGAAGCGCTGCGCTCGCTCCCTAGCCTCATCCATAGTCCTGGGCGTTGAACTGGTGAAGCAGCTATGTTCAGGCCTTGATTCAGGGCTGCAGTGTGCAGGGTGTCGCAGCAAAACAAATCCACCCTCCCCCTTTAAGAGCTGACCGGCGGCAGCGTGTCTGCCTTCAGTCAGCAACTCGCCGCACCTGCGCTGCGCCCGCCCTCGGTGGTAGCGCCCCGGCTCGCTGGCTTAGCGCCTTATGATAGTCGTGCACTGCCTGCTTTAGCGCAGCAGCAAACTCTTGGGGTGATGCAACTCAATTTCGGCGAAGGTGGCGCTAAGTTGCGCCGGTCGCTAAATTTAGCGATCGCCCGGCTGCAGCGCCCCAAACGTGGCGATACTGAATTTCTAGGCCTTTATTTTTTAAGACAAATTTTTATTTTAATCTATATTTATTGGCCCAGAAATTTGGGTCGGGGGCTTCCCGCGGGTGCAAGCCCCCGATCGGCACTTACCTAGCGCGCCGGCCGTTGAGCTCTGGGCCCCCGTGGAATTCCAATCCGGGGCCTGGTCCAGCTGCCCGCGCACAGTGCTTGCGTATCCCAGGGGCGCAGTTAGTTCGAAGCATCCCCTGGGATCACGTGGGCCATGGGGAGCCAATCGGAGCAGGGAATGCTCCATTCATAAGCCTTGACAGGAAGAGCTGTCAAGACTTATAAATACAACGGCCCTAAAACAGCACTAAATCTTCAAATAAATTTTTTAAAAATCACATTTTTAAAATAAACTATAAATTATATGAAATAACTATTTGAAACAATAATTTAAATTTTTGAAAAAAATAATTTTATTTTCTAACGGGGCTAAAAATAAAGTTACCTTGCTTTAAAGTATTTAAAAATAATAAACCTGTGGAAAAAAGTTTTAATTTTAATTAATTCACCACTTACGTTGTAAAAAGCAGGCCTTACGCCTGCTTTTTACATTTCTAAATTCTGGAGACTTACCCTCCCGGGAAAACCTGTAAAAGAAACCGAACTTCAATGCGCACGCGCAGCCTCTCCCGCGCACGCGTTCGACCTCTGAACCCCTTCGTTCAGAGTAACGGAAGTGCCGGTTTCCCGCGCATGCGCAGTGCATGCAGGAAACCGGCACTTCCATTGGGCCTACGGGTGAGTACCCCGTGCGTACTCACCCGTTGAGACCTGAATTTCTGGGCCATTGTCTCTTTGCGCTGTTTTTCTCATCTATTTTGTATTCTTGGTAATTTACCAATTTTAATGCTATTCATTTTCCTGTTGCCATATTTTATCTTCCTTTTTAATCTTGGGTGGGAAGTTTGTGCTCCCGCTTTTCCGCCATAACCTCGCAGTGGAGCGGAGACCCCTTCTATACATGCAAAATGTGTTTCCGCTACACTTTCGGTGAAGTTGCGGCAGTGAAATGGGAGCAGCTTTGTGGAAATTCCCATCCTTGCTTTTTCTTTGTCTCATTGCTCAGTTGATATACTTTTGCATAATATTGCTGAGTCTTTTGAATATTCCGCCACTTATTTTGAAAAACTGTTTCTGATCTTTTACTTCCTTTTCTTTGCTAATATTTTGTCGTCGTATTCATTCTGTTCCAAAGCTTACTTTAACATTTTAAGTCATTCCTCTTCCATTACTTGTTTCATCTCTATTTTTCACTTTCTTTGCAGGCTACTCACCAACCACATATCCTATTCCAGCTGAGAGGGCGAAATGGTCTGAAATGGTCTCTGCCAGTACTACTCTGAAGTAGTTGCTAGATGGTGCACAAGGCAGCCTAGGAATATGTCTGCATTGAATTCCCCTCACTGTGGGACAGTGCCTGGCCTCTGCTTGGTGTCTCCCCATAGCAGCTGGTCACTTCCCAATATAATTGTTAACAAATGAGGGTATGATGTGAAAGCAGACCCAGACAAATCTTACGTATTGTCTAAAAATCTCTGTTTATAAATAACGGCACAAAACTAGTGTTGGGCTGATTTCTTAAGTGTTTACAGGAGGGAAGCAGTAATGTAAAAACAGTATGAAACTGAGGACTAAGTAGGTACTTTTCAGTATTGGTTTCACAGCAGGAGGTTTACTTTGTTAATGTGCCACCTTTTTACAAGTTTAATGTGGTGGTATAAATTAAATGGGGCTTCGTAAAAGCTGTGCAGACTCATTGTGATCTAAATTTACTTCCTTGTGACAATATTGTAAACCAAAATTAGACTGATTGTAGTCTCTTACAGCTTTTGCCCGTTTCAGTAGGCTAACCCATTGGTGTCTTACTCCCTAATTTTCCATTTTCTTTGTATTTCAGAGCCTTTTGGAGCCGTTTTCTAAATTACTGAGCTTTGTGATTCAGAATGGAGTCTTCAGCCTTACGTACCTCGTTGAATTGTGTGGACTATGTTATCGAACATTCAATAAGGTAAAATTGGGCCACACTTTTCATCTAGAAAAAAATGGGTTTATTCATTTAGGAAGAAACATGCATAAGAGCAGATCAATCTAAATTATTAATAATAATAGTACATTTTATACATGTTGATGAAATCTAAATCATTGTAAAGCGTTCTTGTAATCAATACTATTTTGCAGTGGATGAAAGTTTCGTGACCGAGATGTACGGATGATGTAAACAAATGATTTAATGTTGTTTTCCGCTGACTTGCAGAAATTATGGCCTAGGTTATGGCTGGAGTGGGGCATCTCGCGGCGTGCCCTGTTAGTCAGACTTGTTTGTGCACGTTTCGGTTAAAAAAAAATTTGCTCACAAAGTTGCTGGAAGTGCGAGCTGATAACGGGCAACAGAACATCGGGGACCTTGGTGAACAACGGGACAAACAGTGTATCTCCTTAACCAATGAGATTAAAGGATTGAGAAATAATCAAGAGGAAGGACTGAGAATGAGCTTGAATTCGAGTGGGTGAATTCAATGTCAAATCAGCTACAGAAAGAAATAAAGGTGGGGGAGCTCATTTTAACCCCCAAAACAGATGGGTTTGGGTCAGGTGGGATGTTAAAATATCTCAAACCCAAACCCAACCCGCATCGAACCCGCCCACTTCCATTTTTTATAATTTGTTCCTGGGATGTGGGCGTCACTGGCAAGGCCAGCATTTATTGCCCATCCCTAATTTCCCTTGAGAAGGTGGTGGTCAGCCGCCTTCTTGAAACGCTGCAGTCCGTGTGGTGAATGTGTAATGTTATCTTATATCGTAGTATTAAGAGGCTTACGAGTAGATATCGTTGAGTACTCTTTATTAGGTCTTGAGTCAGTGCCAGCTCGTGTAGTACCGCCGCATGGCCAAGATGGCTTCTTATTTATCCGACTGCCGTCAAGCAGCTGTCTTTACTACAGCTACCGTCAAGCAGCTGTCTTTACTACAGCTACAGTTATCTGTACATCTTTCCCCCTCAACGATGACATGAACAGTAAACACCATAACATAACATAACAACACATAGAACACATATTAACAACATATAAAAACAGTCAGTGTAACTACTATTAATTACTATTAACAACATGTAAAAACTGTCAGTGTAACTATACCTTGCAATAACTGCCGGTACATATAAACATTACCCACACCCAGAAGCCCATTAGCTGTTTACAGTCTTTCCCTTGTCTACAGGTCGAGTCTAACGACAGGCTTTCTGGTGCACTGTGACCTGCGTAGCTGAGCGGGTATTTGCTGGGCCAACCCAGTTTTGTCCATTAAGTTCATGTCTGTACCACACGGATCCCTTGTCTCATTGTCACCCCTGTGTACTTCATCACTTTGTGGCATTGCCCTCGTCTCCTCGTCACTCTGTCGGATTTCCATCATCAGCTCATCCTCTCCTCCTGCAGCTGATAGGTCTCGGTGGTTTTCAGTAGGTGCCTCCTGTTTCTGCGATACACATTGCCATTTTCTGTCATGACACTGTATGACCTGGGGGCAACCTGTTGTAGAACGGTGGCTCTTTGATTCCATGACCCAGGCCCTTCAATGCGAACTACATCCTTCTCCTGTAGAGGCACTAGTGCAGTGGCTGTGCGGTCATGGAGCGTTTTTTGTTTCCGCTGAAGTTTCCGGGCCTTGTCTGCCCATACCTCATCTCTGTGATCAGGTGTGACATGCCTGGGAAGTCGAGTACGGATTTTGCGACCCAGTAAGAGCTCAGCTGGAGACTTGCCACTTTCCAGCGGGGCCGCCCTGTACAACATCATGGCCAGATATGGGTCAGTGTTGCTGTGTGCTGCTTTCTTTAATAGTCTTTTCACAATCTGTACCCCCTTCTCTGCTTTTCCATTGGCTTGAGGGTAGAGCGGGCTGGAGGTTACATGCTTAAACTCATACTCTGTAGCAAACGACTGAAACTCATGACTGGCATAGGGAGAGCCATTATCAGAGACCAGAGTTAGAGGGATGCCCTGCCTGGAAATCGATAGCAGCCATGGTATGGAGATGCCGGTGTTGGACTGGGGTGGACAAATGTAAGAAATCACACAACACCAGGTTATAGTCCAACAGTTTTATTTGAAATCACAAGCTTTCGGAGCGCTGCTCCTTCGTCAGGTGAAGTGGAGACTATATAAGCTGTGTCTTTATGCATCTCTCCACTTCACCTGACGAAGGAGCAGTGCTCCGAAAGCTTGTGATTTCAAATAAAACTGTTGGACTATAACCTGGTGTTGTGTGATTTCTTACATCTGCCTGGAAAAGATTGACTTCAGGTGAGTTATCACAGCTCTTGACGTGGTGCTGGGTAGGAGAGCAATCTCAGGATAATTAGAGTAATAATCAATAACTAACAAATAGTCTTTTCCTTCGTAGTGAAAAATATCAGTTCCTACCTTTTCAAAAGGTTGTGATGGGAGCTCTGTGGTAATGAGGGGCTCTTTTGTTTGCTTGTAGTGATACTCCTGACATGTAGCACAGTCACTGATCATCTGGTCAATATCAGAGTTCATGTTTGGCCAGTAGAGTGCCTCACGTGCTCTCCTTTTTGACTTTTCCACACCCAGGTGCCCTTCATGCATCTGTAATGATCAATAACATGTCATTCTATAGTGGACACTAGGTGGAGCCGTAGAGCTGTATATAGCTGTATGTATATAAGACTACACCAGCCAGCTGTATGTATATTAAGACTACATTACCCATGAGGCACTCGGCTACCCACAAGGCAGCAGTCAAGATGGATGCCTCTACAGATACTGTACCTAGTCCACATGTGCTCAATACAATGTCTAGCAAAAGCTAGCTGTGTTCATAATAAGAATGTCTATTTATTAATGAACATAGAGAGCATTTCTCGTCACATAGAGATGGGCACCACAATCCTGTCACACTGACCACAGAAAGCTCAGACTGAATATGATGATATTGTTTACATGACCCTTCCAACCTTCTTGAAGATTTCTCATCACTTTCCTCAGAACAGGGTCCTTTGATGTCTCTGTGGCTATCTTTGATAGTTGTTCCTGTGAGGCGGGCAATGCTGCATAGACCATATCCACATGAAGGTCCACATCCTCTTCTGTTTCACTGTTTTGTGTGGCATGTGGCGCAGCCCTGGATAGTGTATCTGCAATGAACATTTGTGTCCCTGGCACATGTGAGCTCAAAATCATAACATTGTAGTCTCATCATTAGGCGCTGTATCCATGATGACATGTCACACAGATTCTTTTTTGTGATCCCTAGCAGTGGCTTATGGTCAGTTTCTAGGATAACCTTGGAAAGTCCATAGATGTAGGTATGACATTTTTCACACCCAAATGCCAAGCCCAGGCACTCCTCTATTTGCGCATACCAGCACTCTGTAGCCGTCATGGAGCGTGACGCATATGCCACTGGTCGCCATTCTCCTTCATCTTCCTGTAGAAGGACAGCCCCTAATCCATCCTTAGAGGCATCTGTGGACACTTTTGTCCTCTTTTCAGGGCAGAAGAACTTCAGTAGGTGTTCACTTGCTAGAATGTGTAGCAGCCCCTTCCATTCATTCTCATGTTGATGTCCCCATTGGAACTCTGTCTCTTGGTGCAGCAGTTTTCTCAAGTGAGCGGTTTTCACTGCCAGATTTGGAATGAATTTCGCTAGGTAATTAACCATGCCAAGGGCCCGCTGAACCCCTTTCTTGTCCTTCGGTTTTTCCATGTCATGTATGGCCTTTACCTTTGACTTGTCTGGCTGAATCCCTTCTGCAGAAATCTTGTCCCCGAGGAATGTGATTTCATTGACGCTGAACTGACATTTGTCTTTATTTAGTTTGAGTCCATACTGCCGTATCCTCTGAAGTGTTTTTTCCAGTCTGGTGTCGTGCTCTCCCTGAGTGGAGCCCCATACTACCAGATCATCCACGTACACCCGCACACCATCCAGGCCCTTGATGATTTGCTCCATTGCTCTGTGGAAGATTTCTGGGGCGGAGCTAATGCCGAAGGGCAGGCGCTGGTAAGAGTATCGACCAAACGGGGTGTTAAAGGTGCACAGCTTCGTACTCTCTTCATCAAGTTTCAGCTGCCAGAATCCATGCGAGGCGTACATCTTGGAGAAGAATTTTGCTCCTGTCGTTTCGCTGACTATTTCCTCTCTCTTTGGGGTTGGATAGTGCTCTCTTTTTATATTAGCGTTAAGGTCCTTGGGATCCATGCAGACACGCAATTTATCAGTCTTTTTTGAATTGACGCAAACCATGGAATTTACCCAGTCAGTCGGTTCCTCAGTCTTTATGACACCTAGTCCCTCCATGCGGTCTAGCTCTTTCTGCAGTTTCTCACGGAGGGCCACCGGAACTCTCCTGGGTGCGTGAATCACAGGTTGTGCGTCATCTCTCAGTTTGATGGAGTATGTAAAGGGCAGTGCTCCGAAACCCTGAAATACATCCGCGTACTTGTGTGTTATAGCATCGTGCTTTATATTTGTACTGTCTTGGGGGGCACTCTGCACACAGTTCAGTTCATTAATAGTATAGACTCATTTTACCAAGCCCAAATCCACACATGCCTTATCCCCCAACAGTGACTCATGTCCTTCAGGCACTTTAACAAACGTCAATGGGTGAATGCGATTTTTTACCTTAACATTCAGCCTACACGTTCCTTTTGTTTCAATACTTTGTCCATTGTACGCCTTCAAAGCCACTGTCTTGTTCAGTATTTTTGGTCTCACTTTGAGATTCCGTGCATCACTCCAGCTTATAAGGTTTGCCTTAGCACCTGTATCTAGCTTGAAGGGAACAATGGTGCCATTTACCAGTAAGGGGGCTATCCAAACTTCAGTCTTTAGTCCTACGGAATGTACTTCCTTTTCCATATCTTTACCCTGTTTTAAGTCATTTTGCACCATTCCAACATACAAAGTCTCCGATTCCGTGTCTTCAGTCTCAATAGCATGCACTGTCTTTTTACCTTCAGTTTTCTCTTCCCAAAAGCACATTTTAGCAAAGTGATTCCTGCCTTTACATTTTGCGCAGTTCTTCCCATAAGCCGGACACTGTCTTGCCACGTGTCTATTGCCGCACCGTCTGCAATCGTGTGGCGTCATAGTCCTGAACTCTGTGCGCCCTCTTGTGTCCCTTCTGTGTACTACATCCACTGGTAGGTTGTCCAGTCCCAGCGCTCTCACGCCCGTTGCTGTAGTTCTCCCATCGAATTTTTGCGTGTGCATGGCTGAGAGTTCACTAGCATGACATTTTTACTGCAGCATCAAAAGTTAAGTCATTGTCCCTAAGCATTCTCTCCCTCACCTTCTTGTCAAGTATTCCGAAAACGACCTGATCGCGTATCATCGATTCCTTCAAGTCTCCAAAGTTACATGTTTGTGCTTTTGTTTTTAAGTCCATCAGAAAAACATCAAAGGATTCTCCTTGCTTTTGCCTGCGGGAGCGAAAAACAAATCTCTCGAACGTTTCATTCTTTTTAGGTGTGCAGTATTTATCGAACAAATCTATCATCTTGTCCAGATCATTTTTGTCACCTTCAGCTGCGAACGTAAATGTATTATATAGCTCGATTGCCTGCGAGCCAGCCACTGTTAGCAACAAAGCTACCTTACGTGTTCCAGAGCTAGTCGTGGTGTCGATCGCTGTGAGGTAGAGAAGAAAGCGTTGTTTGAATTTGCGCCAATTTTCGTCCAGATTTCCTTCAAGTTGCAGGCTAGTCGGTGGTTTTATCCCTTCCATTGTTGTGGTATGCCCGTATCGTGCGTTCTATAAATCCTGGTACCATGTAATGTTATCTTATTCGTAGTATTAAGAGGCTTACGAGTAGATATCGTTGAGTACTCTTTATTAGGTCTTGAGTCAGTGCCAGCTCGTGTAGTACTGCCGCATGGCCAAGATGGCTTCCTATTTATCCGACTGCCATCAAGCAGTTGTCTTTACTACAGCTACAGTTATCTACAGAAGGTACTCCCGCAGTTCTGTTAGGGAGGGAGTTCCAGGAGTTTTGACCCTGCGACGATGAAGGATGGTGTGCAACTTGGAGGGGAACTTGCAAGCGATGGTGTTCCCATGCGCTTGCTGCCCTTGTCCTTCTAGGTGGTAGAGGTCGCAGGTTTGACGGTGCTGCCAAAGAAACCTTGGCAAGTTGCTGCAGTGCATCCTGTAGATGGTACACACTGCAGCTACGGTGCGCCGTTGTTGGAGGGAGTGAATGTTTAATGTGGTGGATGGGGTACCAATCAAATGGGCTGCTTTGTCCTGGATGATGTCGAGCTTCTTGAGTGTTGTTGGAGCTGTACTCATCCAGGCAAGTGGAGAGTATCAATACACTATTGACTTGTGCCTTGTTGATGGTGGAAAGACTTTGGGGAGTCATGAGGTGAGACATTCGTCGCAATATACCCAGCCTCTGACCCGCTCTTGTTGCCACAGTATTTATGTGGCTGGTCCCATTAAGTTTCTGGTCATTGTTGACCCCCAGGATGGTGATGGTGGGGTATTCGGCGGTGGTAATGCCGTTGAATGTCAAGGGACGGTGGTTAGACTCTCACTTGTTGGAGATAGTCATTGCCTGGCACTTTTGTGGCATGAATGTTACCTGCCACTTATCAGGCCAAGCTTGAATGTCACCAAGGCCTTGCCGCATTTGGGCATGAACTGCTTCATTACCTGAGAAGTTGTGAATGGAACTGAACACTGTGCAATCACCAACGAACATCCCCACTTCTGACCTTATGATGCAGGGAAAGTCATTGATGAAACAGCTGAAGATGTTTGGGCCCAGGACACTGCCCTGAGGAACTTCTGCAGCGATGTCCTGGGGCTGAGATGATTGACCTCCCAACAACTACAACCATCTTCCTTTGTGCTAGGTATGACACCAGCCAGTGGAGAGTTTTCCCCCTGACTCCCATTGACTTCAATTTTACTAGGGCTTCTTGATGCCACACTTGATCAAATGCTGCCTTGATGTCAAGGACAGTCAATTTTGCCTCAACTCTGGAATTCAGATACTTTGTCCATGTTTGGACCAAGGCTGTAATGAGGTCTGGAGCCGGCTGGTCCTGGCAGAACCTAAACTGAGCATTGGTGAGCAGGTTATTGGTGAGTAAATGCCACTTGATAGAACACGTTGACGACACCTTCCATCACTTTGCTGATGATTGAGAGTAGACTGATGGGGCGGTAGTTGGCCAGATTGGATTTGTCCTGCTTATTGTGGACAGGACATACCTGGGCAGTTTTCCACATTGTCGGGTAGATGCCAGTGTTGTAGCTGTACTGGAACAGCTTGGCTAGAGGCGCGGCTAGTTCTAGAGCACAAGCCTTCAGCACGACTGCCGGGATGTTGCCAGGGCCCGTAGCCTTTGCCGTATCCAGTGCGCTCAGCCATTTCTGGATATCACATGGACTGAATCGAATTGGCTGAAGACTGGCTTCAGTGATGGTGGGGACCTCGGGAAAGGCCAATATGGATCATCCACTTGGCGCTTCTGGCTGAAGATGGTAGCAAACGCTTCAGTCTCATCTTTTGCACTCGCGTGCTGGGCTCTGTCATCATTGAGGATGGGGGATATTCATGGAGCCTCCTCCTCACGGAGGCGGGACAGGGGGTCACGCAACCAACCTGCTCCCAGGAGGCGGGCCTATTATTTATTTAAATATTTTAATGAGGCTGCGTGCCTCAAATTTGATCTCTCTTCCAGCTTTAACGCTGGCTGGCCAGTTTTCCCGGGCCTCTGGAAACCCGGCAGCTAAAGGGAGGCGAGGCCTGCTGCATGAACTGTTAAGTGCTATTCCAGCACTGCTTGTGAGCCAGGAGGAGCAGGAATGTTTCATCCTGGCCCCTCAAGCAAATCTGTTTCCCACTCCACGCGATCGGACCCCCCTCTGCTCCCGCGATCGGACCTGATCCAATAGAATGCTATTAATTGACCATTCAGGCCCATATAAAGTTGTCTTCATTTATTTAACTCCCCATCCTAGGGTGCACAGAGGAAGGAGGGAGGGATCGCGTGGGAGGTGACCAGGATCGCGGGTTGGGGGGGCCTCATCAGGATTGCGGCCCGGGAGCAGCAATGTGGGGGCTCTGACCAGGATCGCGGGCTGGGAGGAGCACGGATTGGGGTGGGGCGGGGGGGTGTATGAAGATCGGAAGCCAGGTGGAGCATGGCAGGGGGTCTGCTGAAAATAGGTCACGGAACAGCAGAAGGAGCCCGAGGTGGGATGCGGTCTGCTGAAGATCGGGGCGATGGGCCGCAGGACGGCCTGGGGGGGGGGGCGGGGTCTGCAGAAGATATGGGGTGATGGGCTGCAGGGCGGCCGGAGGAGTGTGGGGGAGGCCTGGGAGGGGGCGATTGGGGGGGCGGGGATCGGTGGCCTCGTGGGGGGATCTTTTATGTCCACCTGAGAGAGCAGATGGGACCTTGGTTTAACGTCTCATCCGAAAGACGGCACCTCCGACAGTGCAGAGCTCCTTCAGTACTACACTGGAGTGTCAACCTAGATTTTTGTGTTCAAGTCTCTGGAGTGGGACTTGAACCCACAACCTTCTGAGTTAGAGGCGAGGTTGCTACTGACTGAGCCACAGCTGACAGTGGGGTGGACTGTCAATACAATATACCCTCCCAAGTTCTCAAAAAACCCATGGACAGTTTCCCTCCTTGCGGCCAGCTGTTCATATTTTTATCTGCATTCCTTCAATGAAAATCCTTGATTCTATGTTTTCTTATGCATCTGGTGCCCCTGCATTGACGGGGGCAAATCATGGATGCAGACTACCAGATTAGCCAGTTAAATTCACTACCTGCACATTATGCGATTACCGATTAAAAAAAAGAATGTCAGCTATGAATCCGTTTCTTATTTTAAGTATAACTAACTGGACAGGCGTATTTTATATCAAAGTACCCTCCCCATCTTCTCCAAAAAACTACTCGGCCATTCATTTATTCATTGGGCCTTTGACAAGCAAATTGTACCAGTGTGTGAGGTCCCTTGTGGTGACATGGAGTAGTAGCCAGTGATGGTGTGGTTGGTAATAGATGCTCAGCCAGCTATTTGAAGGCAGTCATAGGTTCCATTGGGTCTCACGGGGTTTCATAGTGTTTTGTGCTTGTTGTATTTTGCAGGAGCGGGATAAATTCTACCTCTCACGAAGTGTTGTGTTGGAACTGTTACAAGCACTGAAGCTAAAGTCTCCATTACCAGACACCAACCTGTTGCTGTTGGTACAGGTAAAGCTTTGTTCAAGTTATAAATAAATTGGTAGAAGTTCACCCTGCTGAATAAATTGTCTTCAAATTGCTACACATGATGACTGAACAGGCTTAAAGTGTCAGCTAAATTTCTTGAAGTAATGTAATCAGAAATTTTATGCTTATTAAGAGTACAGCAGAATTAATACAGATATGATGGTACATCTTACAAAGAAAATTATTCTAATTTATATATTCTTTACGTAAGTTTGTTCAGCTATTCCTCCAAATATAATTATTAGTAATTGCAGTAAGTAAACATATTTCACTTTTCATTATTAAATATCGAAACACAAAGAAGAACAATAGCTGCAGCAGGATTAGCTGGTCAGAACGGGCCTGTTTGGTGTATCTGTTATAATATTAATTATGAGTTTTATATTGCTCCGTAATACAATAAAGCTTCAGAGTCCGTGGCCTTGATTTTTACAGGGGGTTTGTGGGAAGAGTGTGCGGGAGCCCGGTACTGGGCGATGAACCCAGCAAGGCCGGAAGGGTCGCGGCCTCATTTGAATAAATCTTTCCAGAGTCCCGCCCGACAACTGACCAGATTGACTACCTGGCCAGTGGGCGGGAGTGGGCATCTGGTGGCAGGAGGCTGCAGCCGGGGAGACACTGGAACGGTCAATGGGAGGCAGGGTGGGAAGGCTCTGACCACGATTGGGAGTGGGGGAAAGCTCTGGCCATGATCGGGGAGGGGTAGCCCGGCACAAGGGAGGCCCAAGGCTTCCTTGTGAGGCCCAGAGGTGCATTCCTAACCCTCCTGGCCCACAAGAAAACCTAAAATGAAACTTTAAAACTTACCTGCTGGGCCTCCTCTTTGCCTGACGGGGATGCCGTCACTGCTCCCCTGCTCAGGCCTTCAAGTCCTGATGACATCGTCGGAGATCTGCATTTTTAAAGTAGGACCTTTAGGCCTAGAAATTCAGTGGGCTGCGCCACCTGTTAGCGCCCAAAGAGGGCACTTAGTGGGTTTTGCACCACTGGCCACGCCTCCCGCTAAATTTAACAAGACGCTAATGGCGGCGCTAGCCGTTAGCTCTGCGCCGCTACCGATGATGTCATCGGTGTGCGCAGTGCCCCGCTACCGCCCCGATCGCGAAATTTAGTAGCGCCCCCCTATTTGCGACCGGTTCAGGGGGGCCTACCTGCGGCGGTAGAGGCGCGGAGGTGCGGGGCGGCCATTTTTTTTCTGGCCGCCTGCCAGCACCTCTCCGCGCCGCCGTCCCCGGCCTCCTGAGCAGCCCCCCCCCCCCCCCCCCCGCGGAGTGCCGGCTGTGTCCCAAGAGCCCAGCGCTTCTCCTCGGTGCTGGGCTCTTTTGCCGGCACTCGCGCTCTTTGAGTGCGCCGCAGCAGGCCCCTCCCCTTTAAGAAGGGGCGGAAGGCCTGCAGTACGCCATGCCGCAGCGTGTGGCGCTGCGGCACGTTGCGCTGCGATTTTCAGTTGCAGCGCCCCAAGAGGGATGCGGGGCGCCTCAAGTAGCGTCGCGCTTCCGTCTGGGGCGCTGAAACTGAATTTGCGGCGGGCGGCCGCAACTCCTTCCGGGGCGGTACTTCTGGCGCCCTGGCCCAAACGAGGCGCCAGTGAATTTCTAGGCCTTAGGTTCTTAAAAGTGGAGAGAAATATAGAGAGGAAGAGGGGTTTAGGTAGCCAGTTCCTAAGAGTGAAAGTGAAGGTGAAGGCTATGCCACCAATTGCAGGGTGAAAGGCGGGAGGGATGCACAGGAGGCTACAGGCAGAAACTGATGGGTGTAAGATTGGAGAAGCATCCAGAGATAGGACGGAGCAAGGTCATGGAGGGATCTGAAGATTAGGAAAGTTTAAAATTTAACGTTATGGAGCCAGTGTAGGTCAGTGAGGACAGAGGTGATGAGAGAGTGGGACTTAGTATGGGACGGGAAACAAGCAGCTGAGTTCTAGAGTTTATGGAGGGTGCTGGATGGGAGGCCAGCGAGGAGGTCATTGAGAAGTCAAGTCTAGAGGTGACAGAAAAAAATGGACGTAGGTTTTGGTGGCAGAGGGAGGCAATGTTCGAGAGGTGAAAGTAAGTGGTCTTAGTGTTTTAAGGGATATGTGGGGTTTGAATTTTAGCTCTGGGTCAAGTCAAATGTCAACGTTGTGAAAGGTCTGGTTCAGCTTGAGCAAGTGGATAGGAAGGATAGAGTTAGTGACGAGGGAGCAGCTTTTATGATGGGGGCCAAAAAAGATGTTTTCAATATTCCTGATACTCAGCTAGAGAACATTTTCACTCATCCATAACTTGATGTTGGACGACAGCGCAGAAGTCATTGTGGGTCAAGGAAAGTGATGAAGAGCTGGGTGTCTTCAGTATGCATATTGAAACGGATCCTGTGCTTGTAGCTAGTTTGGCCAAGTGACAACATGTAGCTAAGGAATGGAACCATGCAAGAGCAGTTGATGGAACTGGAGGGGTGGGGGAGACGTACTGAGTGAAATTCCCCAGGCCTCGGTGTTGAGACCTCTGCTGTTTCTGACTACTAGACTCAGACACTCAGTGCAAAGTGGTCAAATGTGCTCAGGATACCAAATTGGGAGGGGCAATGGAAATGGTGGAAGCAGCTCAAAAATTACAGAATGAGTTGGACAAACTAAGTATTTGACCAGATTAATAGTAAATTATATTTAATGTGGACAAGTGCAAGGTTACTGCACGTAGGAAGGAAAAATAAGCAACAAACATATTCCATGAATGATGTTGAACTAGCTGAGGATGACGTTGAAAGACACCTGGGAGTCTGAGTAGACTCAACATTAAATGTGTCTAATCAATGCAGAGCAACAATTAGCAAAGCCAGTAGAATGTTGAACTACATAATCAAACCAGCTGACTATAATTCAGAGGAGGTCCTGATCAAACTGTACAGAGCTCTGGTAAGACTGCACATTGAGTACTTTGTCTAGTTCTGGTCTCCAAGGCATAAGGGTGGTATTCAAGCATTAGATCAGTGCAGAGAAGACTCACAAGGCTGATCCCCAGTGTTAGAGGTTTGTGTTATGAGGAAAAGCTGGAGAATTTTTTTGTTTCCCAACAAATGGAACAGACTCCCGTATAGATTGATCGAGTCAAAACCCCTGGAACCATTTTAGAGACAATTGGATGCTGCGATGCGGGGAACTATTGGGATTTTCTGGATAAATGAATTGAGAAAGGCCGAATGACCACCCTCATTCATAATTATCTTGTGATCATTAAGGACCAGGAGGCATAACGCACCATGGTCACAATCACAGAGGATGTCATTCATGGTTAAAGAAAAATCAAGTAAAATTGCTGCAACAGTTGAGAAGTAATTTACGTGTTTTATAACTAGAATGAGTAAGTGGCAGCCTTGTGCAGTAGTGATATATGTTTACTGACATTTGAAGGTTGCAGTTACAGAATAATGGGAATATGCTAATAAATGGCTTGAAGGCTGATGTGAAAACTAATGGCTCTCTCTCTCGTTCGTACTAGTTTGTTTGTGCAGATGCTGGAACAAAAATAGCTGAATCAACAATTCTGCAGAAATACATGATTGCTTCTGTTCCCGGAGTAAGTATTAGACCTAGACACTGCTCTTCATTCGAAATGTTCCAAAGGATTTTATATATATATGTATAATATATAATGTGTGTGTGTATATATATATATTAAATATTGAATAGAATAACTTGTTTGTTATGAATTTTCTGTCCATTTTGAATTGCCGTACAGCATCTTGCAATTTGCTGCAATTCTGGATTATAGGACATCTGCTCCCTCTGAAGAATATTATTGTTGATGAAAACAATACAATTATCATTATGGTGTAATTTGTGATTTTGCTAATGGGTACTTTCTACTTTCCTCACTGATGTGTATAATTGGGAGTAAACACTAATGGCCGTGTATAATTGGGAGTAAACACTAATGGCCGTGAAATAGAAGTGAGTGCAAAATCACATTAATTTTGTGTCCATATAATTAACAGTGATGTGTGAGTTGTGCTTGTGATTGCTGCCATTGAAGAACGAATAGTCGTTGCTGCAGAGGTTAACTGCCTCCTTTGCTACTATTTCGATTCCTCTCGACTACTGCAAGTAAATCCGCTCACAGTGCCCGATGCAAGTTGTTGATGAACCTACTCCTCTGAGTCAGTTCTGATGAAAGGTCATCGACCTGAAACGTTAACTCTGTTTCTCTCTCCACAGACGCTGAGTATTTCCAGCATTTTCTGTTTCCACCTCTGAGTCAGTGTCGTTCTGTAGGGCTCTGGCAGTGAATGAAATAACTTTAATATTCCAGTGTGAATGACTCTTAAAAGACCTGGATAGCAAAAGATATATTTTAAATTTGCTCTCCTACTCACTGTTTTTTGATTCGTCATAAGTTAAAAAAATCTTAACATTAATTAAAACCCTGTGTTCTTAAGGTAAGAACTCCTGTGAATCTTGCCACATTCAAAACCTGCTCTTGAATGTGGCAATACAGCACGTCAGTTCAGAATACTTGAGGAAGGCGTCTGTTTCCGTTTCATTCAACACGACTTGGATAGGAAATTGATGATAACAGTTTTAATCATATCAACTGGACTTGGCTTAGATTTTTCAATAAACTATCACATGATAATGAAACCAAATCAAAATGCTAGTACAGGAAACTTTCTGGTATCCGGCACGGACGGGACTGACGTGGTGCCGGTTCATCAACAATCCCGGATAACCGAACGCTATAGTAAAAGATACGGAGCTCTGAGCTCCGTATAAAGCAACAAACCCTGTACAGCTTCAAAACAATCGGCACAAGTTGCAAGCGTCTCTGTAGCTTAGCAACAGCTTCAGCTACACCCTTGCACAGCAACAAATGGAGTAAAAAAAAAGTAATAAAAGTTATCTGAACTGACTCCTGAATTTTGCCGGTGGATAGAGCATTCCGGTTATTTAGGGGCCGGTTAATCTAAAGTTTCCTGTATTATAAAGATTCTTCTAATATTTAATATTAGAAAAAGAGCACTTGCCATAAGAAATAGTAAAATATTACCCATAAAATTGAATTATAGCCAAAGAACTGCTTTTGTATTGTATTTGTGGTGTCCTTGTTTGTTTTTGAGGAAGGGGATAGTTATCATGTGACATAACAAGATACAGCTTATGGCAACTGCAGCAATTGCAGATGTCATCTGAATTTGATACTGTTGGGAGACAATGATCAAGTGAAAGATTTTCCAATGGCCAATCCATTTTTCAACAATCATAGTTCAGCAAATGATGGTTAAGTCTACATGTAAACTTCAAAGGAACAGAGCCCAGGTGACCACATTGTTTGAGAGAGAGTTCACAGGTAGGAGAAGTAATGTGAAGCTTCTGTTCTAAGTGGAATTTTTGGATTCGTACACAACACTTGACGTGCAGTTGCAAGATCTTTTGTTCCTGGTGTAACCATGGAAGTCTGCTTGAAGTGCGAGAACTCCCGTGATGCTGCTCCAGGCAAACTCCTGTAGAGTTCGATTAACCTGGCCACATCCCTCCAATGTTGTAGGGGGCTTTAGAATGGAGTAGGGTGTCCGCATCAAGATTGTAGCAAGTTCAGTCGGAGCAAGAGGTTTTGCCTGCATCCTGACAAAAACGTTACAGTATATTCCCTTAGTGAGCTTAATACAAAACACTGAAATTGATGATGGTTACAAGTAGGGCTGAATGTTTTTGAGTATTCCTAATCTGTTACTAGTCTTGTCACTTTTTCCGCTAGTATAATTTGTATGTGATTAATAAGTCAGTGATCTGTATCAAAGGAGCTTGGTACCCTGACAGAGTGGAAAAGAGTTATATCTGCCAGTTTCCCCATATCACTCATCATTTCACAACTGAGAGGGTAACTCTTCCCAGGTATTTGACAAAGTCATGGTGTACCTGAACTACAGAACTATAGGAGGTAAAAGAGAGATTGACTCACTTTTTAATTCTTTCCTCCTCTCATCATGTGGGAAAGCACCTCACATGACAAGCTGATACTATTAGGAAGTCAGTCTGGGAAAGAGTAGCACAAACTGTGTCCTAGCCACTCTATGTTGCAGCATACTTCTATGTTGCCCTTGTACTCAGTATTGCAGAAAATGTACTTGCCTGATTTTTTTTTTTTTTACAGATATAGAAAGTTCTGTATAATACAACTTATAAAACATTGTAATGCATTCACAGATTTTGCATTTGTACATTGCTGTCATTAGATAATGTAATGTGTAGTTTATGGTTAAAACGAGAGAAAACTTTTGCCATTTTCATAATCCTCCCCCCTAATTGCACTCATTGCGCTGCCTTACTGTGGTGGGCAGCAGTGGAAAACATTTGATCTGTTTCACATACCGGGGTAATTCCACACTCCTGCACTCGCAGGGGGTGATAATCAGAAAGTTGGAGCTGTCGTGTTGCATCCCCATCTCTGTTGCATGCTCCCTTCTGAAAGCATGGGATTACAGAATCACCCTCACTATATTAGTCCAAGATAGAGTCACTGGAAAGTTACAACTCTGTTAAATCAAGATCAAGGAAACTTTGAATAATTTTATGAGCCTGTATTACATATTTTTTAAAAGTCTATGGCCTAGAAATTGGGTTTTGGCGCAGCGACGGCTTTAGCGCCGGAAGTTAGTGCCGGAGCTAAGTCGCGCTGGGCGGGCCAAAAATTCACTAGTTCTGCGCCCAAACGGCTGCCGGCGCTGCTGAAAGCTGTTTGCGCCTGAAAACTGGCGCTACGCGCTGAATTGCGGCGCTATTCCGGCGCTGCGGTGCGGCAGGTTCGGGAAGTGCAGGCCTCCTCCTTCCCTTAAGGAGGAGCTGCCTGCACCCGGCCGCGGCCCGCGAAAATCATTGTAAAAATGAGCCCGGCACCTCGGACAAGTGCCGGGCTTGCATCTGTCCCGGGGGGCGGGGGGGAGAAGTCCGGGGAGGGAGCTGCGGCCGGCGGGAAAGCGGCCGGCCGCCGCGGGGCCTTTAATGCGCCGGCGCAAAGTCCAGTAAGGCACCTCTGCCAGAACGTTGCTTGCGGCTGCCACGGGCGAGGCGGCCGCAAGTCAATTTCGGAGTTCGGGCGGGTTACCATGGCAACCGGGACGCTGCGCACACCGATGACGTCATCGGTGCCGGCGCAGCGCTAACGGCCTAACGCCGATTTAGGGACCCACTCAATTTCCAAACTGGCCATAACTCCGGCGCTAGGCCCTCTAGCGCCTCAAAAGCGGCGCTAAGCCTACCGAATTTCTAGGCCTATATGGTATTGCGTTATAACTGATGTTAAATTAAATTTTGAAGCTACCATCTCTATCATTCAATTGATTTGGGGGGAAAAGAAACAGCCTTTAAAAAAATTAAAAAAAAAATCCCTTAAATCTTTTAAAAGCTATTCTGCCAGCACAATTTACACTTCATCTAGAGCCATCCTTTGTTTCTTAACCTGTTCCATTACCATCTCCTTTTGCCTTGAATATCTCTTAATGTCTCTTAATCTCTTCCGTCTTCCATCCTATCACAGATCTTCCCTTTTGTTCTTTCATCCCCTCTCCCCTTTCCCAACCTCTTCACTTGCTTAAAAATCTGTTCCATTTCCTGTTTTTTTTCCAGATCTGACGAAAGGTCATCGACCTGAAACGTTAACTCTGTTTCTCTCTTCACAGATGCTGCCTGACCTGCTGAGTTTCTCCAGCATTTTCTGTTTTTATAACTTATACAGTACTTGATTCTTCTATATAGTTTCTGCAAATAAAATATACATGATTATGATCATAGCATAAGGAGACACAGCCCAAGAAAAATATAGCACTGTGGAAGCATTGTGTTGAAAGCTACAAAGGTTTATCCCAATGAAAGGATTATTAATCAGTCACAACGATTTGGTATCTAGTTATCTCCTGGGCGATACATCTTGTAATGCTGTGTGTGCTTAAGATTATGTGCCTGATGTCACTCAAATAATACTTGAAAAATGTAGTCTGGACTTGTTCTCACACTTGAATATCTTGACATTTTAGGTAGGGCTGTATAACTCACCTGCTGACAGTCACGGGTGTGCAATCTTAAATCACTGCCGACTCATCTGAAAACCTTATACAGTTTTAGCACGAGGGCTGCCAACCTTTCCGTAGCACTTTGTCAATAAAATTGACATGGCTGGCCTTTTGAAAAATTGCCGCAGATGCTGTGCTTCAAAGAACAAAGTTAAATGAGCACTTGGACACATATCTGAAATGGAGACATAACACTAAAGATTTTTTGTGTGTATAATATTATAGTATAATTATTTAGGTATAAATAGACATTACTGTAAACATTCTATATAGAATTTTTCACGTGTAAGATATAAGTGTAGATTTTTTGTGTATAATATGCTACTATAGATAAAAGCACTAAAAGACATTATCATAAACTTCGTTATAAAAGTGAAGAAACATTGCAAGACCTTGGTGCCTTGTACTATTGAAGCAAAGTATTTAATAAAGCTTCCGATTAAAACATAAACAATGAGAGCCAAAAGAGAGAGTGAGGCACAGTTGAGCAACTGTGATATTACTTCTTATAATATGCATACATTTGGAGCTTGTACAGTCAGTTTCATTTTGTTTCTGGTGATTTTTTACTGGAAACAAATGTCATGCTAGATATGATCATAATAGCAGGTTCCACAATTGAACCACATAGTTTAAACTGAATTGCTATTATTCAGTGTGATTTGTACCTGTGCACATGTTGTATGTCTTGATCTGCGCTGCAATAGTATTCAATTTATTTCACTGGACTTTACCGGGAGCAGCATGCTCCCATAAATCCCAGTACACATATCCTGCAACCCATTTTTCAACATTTTATTTTACATATTACTTACCTTGAAATAAGACACTCACATAAAAGATTTGGACGTTTTAATATATGAGACTTCTATATTCCAGTATTGTTTATTGAACCAGCTGATATATGTTGATGGATAGTACCACTTATGCTTATTTTTCTCAACCAAAGCATCAATTCTGTTAGTTTCTGGGAGAGAAGGGGCAGAGGATGTGGGAGGGTTACAGAATTTGTGAAAAGAATATTTCTGATATTAATATGGTGACAGAAAATAAAATTTTACTGGATGTTACACTTCGTTCTGAGGTTTGCTATATTAAACATATATTTTAAACCAATTAAAAATACGTTTGGGCATGCTGCAAGATTTTAACACTATAATTCACAAGAGCAGAGCTTGAGTAGTTTATCTAATCATAAATCCCAGACTGTGCTGCAGACTGTAACACAATAGCAGCAGGTATATTGTGTAATCTAGATAGTCATGGTTCTGTATGTTATATTGCCATCTTTGTTCATTACAAATATCAGAGAATATGCACAGTGTAACTATTATTGAGCAGTGTGCATTATTGTATTACTGTACATAGTGTACTGGCAATTTATTATTGATATAATTCCTGTAATTTATTTATCAAAAAATCTCCAGTTTATTAAATGGAAAGGAAAACTAGTTTTGTAAAATAATAACATGGTTATTGTATTTTATTTTGTTAAAATGTTGCAATGATTTAGACTTAGTACCTCTAAAGGATTGGTTTCCATTCAGAAAGCATGGTTTTAATCCCTAACTTTGACAGATACTTGAGCCTAGCTACCCTTTATTGATGACATTCTTAGCCTGACAGCTGCAAGAGTGGCTCGTGCTGAAAGCCTGTCTTGCTGGATATATCAATCTGTCAGCTGGTGTGTAGTGACCTTGGCGATGGGCATGGAGAATTCTATTGTAAATTGCTCCCACATTTAGTTGAAGGAGGCTGGTGTGGCCTTGTAGCATGTAATGAAGGAGTAGGAAGAAAGCATAATTGGCAAGTATATAGCACCTTTCAGGAACGTGCCATAGCGCTTCACAGCAAATGAGGTACAGTCACTGTTGTAATGTAGGGAAACATGGCAGTTAATTTCTGCACAGTAAGGCTACACAAACAACCAGGACATAAATGGCCTGATAATGTGTTTTATAGATGCCGATTCAGGGATAAATGTTGGCCAGGACACCAGGAGAACTCCCTGCTCCTCCTTGTATAGTGTCATGGGATATTTTGCAGCCACCTGAAAGAGCGGACAGGGCCTCAGTTTAACATTTCCTCTGAAAGATAGCACCACTGACAGTGTGGCACTCCCCCAGTACTGCACTGAAGTGTCAGCCTAAGTTATATGCTCAAATCTCTAGAGTGGGGCTTTAACTCACGATCTTCTCCCTCAGACACTAGAATGCCACAATGAGCCAAAGATGACACTATGGGGGATGGCAGGGGTCAAATGCCTTTTCATTATTTTAGGCTACAAGCATCCCATCTACTGATACGTATTTAATCAGAAAATTGTATTGAGTTTAAAACATGTTCTTAAGCGCATGTACAATTCTATGCATCTGTTACAAATTATATATTCTCTATTAGTATATGGTAAATTATATTACATTTATCTTTGCAATTGTTTGATTTGAAACAAGCCTGATACAGCTTAAAATATAGGCCTAACTGAAATGAAACTAATAGTTCTTAAAAATGCACCTTGAAAACTTAAGCAATGAATAACAACAAAGGCTCTACAGAAACATCAATTTGAAAGTGTATGAAACCAACTATTGTTGATGTATATCTCTTTATTAAATCTTGCAGTACACAACTGCAGCAATGGACTGCATGCGACAGTACATAAGTGAATTGCTGGACTTCATAGCTGATATGCACACACTGACCAAATTAAAGGTATGTATGTTCTAAAAATTATGTTTAAGCCCTTACTTTCTGAGGCTCCATCACATAGGAATGGGTTGAAAAATTAGGCCACTGACCCCATGCGCCTGATTATTGGGTTCCACACTGTAGGAAGGAGTTTTTGGCTTTAGAGAGGGTACAATGCAGACTTACTGGGATGCTGCCTGGTATGAGGAAATACAAATATGAAAAAAGACTTGAAAAATTAAGTATTTTTTCATTAGAACAATAGAGATTATGGCCTGGATTTTAGCCTGGAGGTGAGTTCTGTGTGGGGGATGGCTGTTGTGAGGTTGGGAAACCCAGAAAAAGGAGTTTCCCGAATGTCCTGCAGAACTTAACAGCAGGGCCCCTTTAAGTGGGGTTCCTGCCTACAGGCACCCTGATTGACAGGCTGGAGGCCTTTTGGGCGGGAAGTCTGCTTCGCAAGGTGGAAGCCTACGAGAGCAGGTCGGTGTATTGGGGAGAGAGATCGTGGGGGGGGCGTCAGGATTGCGGGACGGGGGTCCTGATCGCAGAGGGGGCCGAATGATGTTCGGGGGGTGTCCGGTGAGGGGGCGGTGGGGGAGGGGGTCGGAAAGGTCCGATGGTGGTCGGGGGTGGGGGAGGGTGGGGGTCGAATGGTGTTCGGGGTTGTCCGATGGTGGTTGGGGGGGGGGGGGGAGGGAGGGGGTCGAATGGTGGTCGGAAAGGTCCGATGGTGGTGGGGGAGGGAGGGGGTCGGATGGTGGTCGGAAAGGTCCGATGGTGGTGGGGGAGGGAGGGGGTCGGAAAGGTCCGATGGTGGTGGGGGAGGGAGGGGGTCGGATGGTGGTCGGAAAGGTCCGATAGTGTTGGGGGAGGGGGTTGGACGGTGGTCGGAAAGGTCCAATGGTGGTCGGGGGTGGGGTCCGATGGTGGTCGGGGTTGTGGGGGGTGGGGTGGAAGGAGGGGTGGAGGGAGGGGGTCGAATGGTGTTCGGGGTTGTCCGATGGTGGTTGGGGAGGAGGGGGAGGGAGGGGGTCGGATGGTGGTCGGAAAGGTCCAATGGTGGTCGGGGGTGGGGTCCGATGGTGGTTGTGGGGGAGGGGGTCGGATGGTGGTCGGAAAGGTCCAGTGGTGGTCGGAGGTGGGGTCCGATGGTGGTTGGGGGAGAGGGGGGAGGGAGGGGGTCGGATGGTGGTCGGAAAGGTCCAATGGTGGTCAGGGGTGGGGTCCGATGGTGGCTGGGGGTGGAGGGAGGGGGTCGAATGGTGTTCGGGGTTGTCCGATGGTGGTTGGGGGGGGAGGGAGGGGGTCGGATGGTGGTCGGAAAGGTCCAATGGTGGTCGGGGGTGGGGTCCGATGGTGGTCGGGGTGGTGGGGGTGGAGGGAGGGGGTCGAATGGTGTTCAGGGTTGTCCGATGGTGGTTGGGGGTAGGGTCCGATGGTGGTTGGGGGGGAGGGGGGAGGGAGGGAGGGGGTCGGATGGTGGTCGGAAAGGTCCAGTGGTGGTCGGGGGTGGGGTCCGATGGTGGTCGGGGTTGTGGGGGGGGTCCAATGATTGGGGGGAACAGACAGATCACGGAGTGGGGTTACTGGGTAGCTTGTTGGGCCCGTAGGAAACACTCCTGCTCCTCCTGGCCCACAAGCAGTGCTGCAAAGGCACTTACCTTACTGATTCAGCTCTTCTCGCCTGCTTTCAGCTGCTGAGCTTCCGAGGCCCGGGAAACCCGGCCGCCTGTAGTTAAAACTGGAATCACTGTTAAAATGAAGGCAAGCAGCCTCATTATAATATTTAAATGACCAACCCGCTTCCCATGAGCAGATTGGTCGTCCGGCCTCTGTTAAAACTGGAAGTGGGCGGGTTCGGTTCCTAGTCCAGATTTTTTGCAATTTAACTTCTGACATGACCCCAAACCCACCCATTTTTTGGAGTTAAGATTCAGCCCTATGAGTCAATATAGAAGTCTTCAAAATGTTGAAAGGATGAAGCAGGATAGATAGAAGCAGACTGTTTCCAGTAGTTGTGGGGCTAAGAACAAGGGGTTGTTCTTAGATACAAGACTAAATATAAGAGATTTAGAACAAAGGGCAAAAGTAAGTTATTTATACACAGAGTTGTGAGGCTGTTGAATTCACTTAGTTAGTGGTTGAAGCAGAAACTATGTCAACATTTAAGATTAGATTGAATAGGCAGATGAAGCAAAAGGGATATGGGAACAGGATGAGTCTACAGCACAAAGGTTCCTAATTTAACTCGAAATGTACCTGTCTAAAGACAAGGTGGGGGAGATTGAGAGTGTGTGGAATGGCCAGTTTAACCATGGTGGGAATTGATTGGGTATGGGAGGGAAACTCACCTAATCTCTTCTCCATACCGTATGAAATATTCACAACAGCAGACTATTCAATCCCAGGCATCACGGGTGAGCCGCAAAACCACAAACAGAGTTTTAAGAGAATGTGAATTCTGGCTGATTCCTGCACCTGCACCCCACCTCCCCCCACCCAACGCTGTAGTCCAGGAGTGTTGAGAACAGTAACTGCATGTTTAAATATTTGTGACCTAATATAAATTGCAATAACTTTGCTTTCCAGGGTCACATGAAGACTTGCTCTCAGCCTTTGCATGAAGATACATTTGGTGGGCACCTTAAAGTAGGATTAGCGCAGATAGCAGCAATGGAAATTACCAGAGGAAATCATCGTGATAATAAAGCTGTTGTTCGCTTCTTGCCATGGTTGTATCATCCTCCCTCTGCCATGCAACAAGGGTAACGTGGTGACTGTAGCAATATGTTATCGAATAAATCTATACTTTGTTTCTAGAAGTCAAAGCTACCGTTTTTTTTACAAGTAAAATAATGTAGTTTATGGCATTTAAATTGTGTTACCACAGTGTTCTAAAAATTACTTTATGTTTATTAAGATTTTTTTTAACTAAACAAACTGAAATAATACATTTATTGAAACAAGTAGCAAAATCTAGAAAGATATATTATAGAAAGCAATCAGTGACTTTATTAATAAATATGAATCAGTCTGTGCAACTGTCTAATTGTGCAATCGTGATTAATTTTTTTTCTTTTCTTTTCCTTCCCCCCCAAACATTATAGTCCAAAAGAATTTATTGAGTGTGTTTCCCATGTTCGTCTTTTGTCGTGGCTGCTACTGGGGTCTCTTAGCCATAGTGTTGTATGTTCAGGATCCACTTCATGCACGCCTATTCCCTTGGATGCTGGTTCACATGTTGCAGATCATCTTATAGTTATCTTGATTGGATTTCCTGAACAATCCAAGGTAATGTGAACGTTTCACAAATTACAGTCTGAACGCTGAGCACCTAGAGAATGCCGTTCAATGGTTTTTAAACTGCAAGCTCTGCATTATATGACTACGTAAAAATGTCGGGGACATTTTAGTTCATCCATTTGGAGAGAGTTGGGTCAATGGATGAGGCAGAAAGGTGTCAGTGGCTTACATGTGAAAGATAACCCTTTGCTTCTGGATGATAATTGCCAACAGGTTGCATGTAAATGGGTAAAGATGAAGGGGCCGAGGATGAAGCTATGGGGTACACCACAGGTGACTCTGAGGGCATGGGAGAAGAAGCAATTGAAGGTGATGATAATGTTTATGATGAGACAAGTTGGAATGGAACTATGAGAGAGATGTGCTGTGGAGGTGGACTGAGGAAGAGAGTTGTTTGAGGAAGATGGAACGGTTGATGGTGTTAAAGGTAGCAGAAAGATTAAGGAGCATGAGGAAGAACAGCGACTCACGGTCACATTCATAAAGGATATTGTTGGTCAGTGGTATGGACCAGGCAGTAGCTTGATTACAGGAGTTCAGTGTTACGGGCTGGGCAGATGCTTGATTGCCAGGCTAAAAGTGAGAGTGTAATTGCAAAACTCTGATGCATTCCAGCTGGAGATGCAGTGTTGCTTAGAATAGCTGGGTTAAGAACACATATATTTTGAGGAGGGCAGTGAATGCAAAAGTTTTGAAGGACTTGGTGACCATGCTGGAGGATGATGCTGTCAGCAAGTATAGAACTGAAAAGGGGAAGTTGGGTAGATGGGAACAAGAGGAGGTTAAGGGATCGTGTATAAATTTTGAGTGTGTGTAGGGTGGAGATAGAGAAGAAACTACAGAATTAGGGTAAATGGAAGTGTTGAATGAGAAGAGGGCAGGCGGAGGACTCAGAGGCATCAGAGTAGATGCCCTTGATTGTGGATGTGATGAAGTTCATGAATTGGTGTCTGAGGTGAGAATAGAAGGTGCAGTGGGAGATGGTCTGAGGAAACAGTTGGCAGTGGAGACCAAGAGCTTGGAATTGTTCCTGCTCTTCAGGATGTTCATAGAGTAGTACGAGGACATGGCCATAGAAAGTGAGAGATGATAGCACTTAAGGTGGATGACCCATGTTTGGCAATGGATAGTCAGGCCAGTCACTCATCAATTCCTCTCAAATTTATAGCCTGTGGATTTCAAGCCACAGAAGTTTCAATGCCATCCTGTGGGCCAGAGTCAGGGGGACATTGGAGTGTTAGAAGGCATATGTGAGGGAGTTTTGGGCTTAGTTTTCTTAGGGCTGAAAAGCGATTGTGCAGTAGTTTGAGGCAGGCAAGTATGGAGTGATTGAAGAGAGGCCTGTTGGTGACAGAGACATCAAAGGTCTCAATATTACTTCTTATGATGTGTTTGAGGGACTGGTGTGTATTGTGGGTATGAATCATAGAAACATAGAGATAGGAACAGGAGTAGGCCATTCGGCCCTTCGAGCCTGCTCCGCCATTCAATGAGATCATGGCTGATCTTCGTCTGAGATCATAGCTGATCTTACCAGTTCAGTACCCCGTCCCCGCCTTTTCTCCGTAACCCTTAATCCCCTTAGCCTTCAGAAATATATCCAATTCTCTCTTGAAAATATTTATTGAATTAGCCTTCACAGCCCTCTGTGGCAGGGAATTCCACAGGCTCACCACTCTTTGAGTGAAGAAATTCTTCCTCATCTCTGTTTTAAATGATTTGCCTGCTATTTTTAGACTGTGGCCCCTGGTTCTGTGCTCCCCGGCCATTGGAAACATTCTCTCTGAATTCAGCCTGTCCAGGCCTGCCATAATTTTATATGTTTCGATGAGATCCCCTCTCAATCTTCTAAACTCCAGTGAGTACAAGCCCAAACTATTTAATCTCTCTTCGTAGGTCATTCCCGCCATTCCAGGTATCAGCCTGGTGAATCGCCGTTGCACTCTTTCCATGACAAGAACATCCTTCCGCAGATGGGGCGACCAAAACTGTACACAATACTCCAGATGCGGTCTCACCAGCACCTTGTACAGCTGTAGTAAGGTATCCCTATTCCTATACTCGAACCCCCTTGATATGAAGGCCAACATACCATTTGCCTTCTTAATCGCCTGTTGCACCTGCATGCTCTCCTTCAGTGACTGGTGCACAAGAACACCCAGGTCCCTCTGCACTTCCCCATCTCCCAATCTATTGCCATTTAGATAATAATCTACCCTCCTGTTTTTACCCCCAAAGTGGATAACCTCGCATTTATCCACATTATAGTGCATCTGCCACGTATCCGCCCATTCCCCCAACCTGTCCAAATCGCACTGTAGCCTCCTGACATCCTCATCAGAGCCCACCCCTCCTCCTAGTTTAGTGTCGTCAGCGAATTTGGAAATATTGCATCCAATTCCCTGATCCAGATCATTTATATATATTGTGAACAGCTGGGGTCCCAGGACAGATCCTTGCGGCACCCCGCTGGTCACTGCCTGCCACTCTGAAAACGAGCCGTTTATTCCAACTCTCTGTTTTCTATCCGCCAGCCAGTTCTCTATCCACGTTAATACTTTGCCCCCAATCCCATGAGCCTTAATTTTGCATGATAATCTTTTGTGTGGAACCTTATCGAAGGCTTTCTGGAAGTCAAGGTACACCACATCCACTGGCTCTCCCCCATCTATTTTACCAGTTACTTCCTCAAAAAATTCCAGCAGATTAGTCAAACACGATTTACCCTTTGTAAATCCATGTTGACTCTGTCCGATCCTTTCCCCATTTGTCAAGTGCTCCGCTATTTTATCCTTAATAATGGACTCTAGCATTTTGCCCACAACCGATGTAAGGCTTACTGGTCTATAATTCCCTGCTTTCTCTCTACCCCCCTTTTTAAATATTGGGGTAACATTAGCTACCCTCCAATCCACGGGTACTGTTCCCGAGTCAATGGAGTTCCGGAAGATGATCCTTAGAGCATCTGCTATCTCCAGGGCCACCTCCTTAAGTACCCTAGGATGTAGTTTATCAGGCCCCGGGGATTTGTCGGCCTTCAGTCCCCTCAACTTACCCAACACCATATCCCTAGAGATACTAATTTCTGTCAGCTCCTCCCTCTCATTAGTCCCTATGTTTGCCGATATTCCTGGGAGGTTATTTGTGTCCTCCTTTGTGAATACAGAACCAAAGTATGAGTTTAATTGGTCTGCCATTTCCTTATTCTCCATTATATATTCTCCCGAATCGGACTGCAAGGGACCGACTTGGGATTTTACCAGTCTTTTCCTCCTGATATACCGATAAAAGCTTTTGCAGTCTGTCTTTATGTTTGCTGCAAGTTTACTTTCGTATTCTATTTTCCCCTTCCTGATTAATCCCTTTGTCCTCTTTTGCTGTATCCTGTACTGCCCCCAATCTTCCGGTCTGGTGCTTTTTTTTGCCAGTTGATATGCCCTTTTTTTTGATTTTATGCTGTCCCTAATTTCCCTCGTTATCCACGGTTGAGTCACCTTTTTAGGTTTATTTTTATGCCAAACCGGTATAAACATGTTCTGGAATTCTTCCATTCTATCTTTGAATGCTTGCCATTGTCTATCCACTGTCAATCCCCCCAGAAACACCACCCAATCAATCTTACCCAATTCCCGTCTCATACCCTCGTAATTCCCTTTATTTAAGTTCTGGACCTTAGTCTCTGATTCAATTTCCTCACTCTCCATCTCGACTGAGAGCTCGATCATATTATGATCGCTCTGACCCAAGGGGCCTCGTACAAGAAGATTGCTGATAAGTCCCTTCTCATTGCACAATACCCAGTCTAAAATGGCCTGATCTCGAGTCGGCTCCTCGACATATTGGTCCAGATAACCGTCCCGAAAACATTCCAGGAATTCCTCCTCCTCAGAATTTTTACTAATTTGGGTAGTCCAATCAATATGTAAATTAAAGTCACCCATGATGACAGCTGTGCTCTTATCGCACGCTTGTCTAATTTCCCTTTTTATGCCTTCCCTCACCTCCATATTACTATTTGGAGGCCTATATATCACACCCACTAACGTTTTCCTCCCCTTGCTATTTCTCATTTCTACCCATACAGATTCCGTTTCATCCGAGTTAATATCCTTCCTTTCCATTGCATTAATCCCCTCCTTTACCAGCAATGCTACCCCACCTCCCCTACCTTTTTGCCGATCCTTCCTAAATATTGTATATCCCTGGATGTTAAGTTCCCAGCCTTGCCCACCCTGCAGCCACGTTTCTGTAATCCCAATCAAATCATACTTGTTTACCTCTATTTCCACAACTAATTCATCCACCTTGTTCCTAATGCTTCTAGCATTAAGATACAAAGCCCTTCAGGCTTGCTTTTTTCACACTCTCATTATGAATTAGTTTGGCCCTTTGTGTTTCTCTCCTTTGCTTATTGCTTCTCACCTTTCTACCATCTATTTCTGACTTCATATGACTTCCCTCTTTTCCACTACCTAGGTTCCCATCCCCCTGCCAAATTAGTTTAAATCCTCCCGAACCGCCCTAGAAAATATTACCCCGAGGACATCGGCTCCCTCACAGTTCAGGTGTAGACCGTCCCCTTGGTACAGGTCACTCCTCCCCAAGAACTGGTTCCAATGCCTCAAGAATTTAAATCCCTCTCCCTTGCACCACTGCTCAAGCCACGTATTTAGCTTATCTATCTTACTCTCTCTAAACTTATTAGCTCGTGGCACTGGTAGCAATCCAGAGATTACTACCTTTGAGGTCCTACTTTTCAATTTAGCTCCTAACTCCCTAAATTCAGCTTGTAGGACCTCCTCCCTCTTTTTACCTACATCGTTGGTACCTACATGTACCACGACAACTGGCTGATCCCCCTCCCCCTTCAGAATGCTCTGCACCCGCTCCGAGACATCCTTGACCCTTGCACCAGGGAGGCAACATACCATCTTGGAGTCTCGGTCTCGGCCACAGAAACTCCTATCTATCCCCCTTACAATTGAATCCCCTATCACTATAGCCCTATCCCTCTTTTTCCCGCCCTTCTGTGCAGCAGAGCCAGTCATGGTGCCCTGAACCTGGCTGCTGGTGCCTTCCCCTGATAAGTCATCTCCCCCAACAGTACCCAAAACGGTAAACCTGTTTTGGAGGGAGATGACCGCAGGTGACTCCTGCACTACCTTCCTGCCTTTACCCTGCCTTTTGGTCACCCATTTACTGTCTGAGCTAGCCTTTACCTGCGGTGTGACCAACTCACTGAATGTGCTATCCACAACATCCTCAGCATCGCGTATGCTCCAGAGTGAGTCCATTCGCAGCTCCAGCGCTGCCATGCGGTCCGCTAGGAGCTGCAGCTGGACACACTTCCTGCACACATAGTTGTCAGGGACAGTGTCCCTGATTTCCCACATGGCACAGGAGGAGCATGACACGGGTCCGAGCTGCCCTTCCATGACTTAACCCTTACAATACCCTTTTATTTACTACGATTTAGCTTAATTATTGAATTCTACTTAGAATAAGTTTGTGAAAGTACTCACCAACCAGTCACCTACCTGTTTTCTGGTGTTGTATTTTCACTGCCGCCTCCTGTCCTGGAACCTTTTCCACCTAGGTTAGGCTCCTGAAATAAAATAAATTGAACCTACCTTTTCAACTTCCCCTAACCCCTAAAAGGTTAGAGGAGGTGGAAGGGTGGGAGACACTACACTGTAGTGTTTCGGGTTTAGCAACAGCTCCACCTATATAAGAGTTACTGGCCTCCTGCTCTCCCGACTGCACCAGCTGTGAAAGAAAAAGCCCGCGAAAGGTGAGCTTTTAAACTCACCAGTTACTGGCCTCCTGCTCTCCCGACTGCCCCAGCTGTGAAAGAAAAAGCCCCCGAAAGGTGAGCTTTTAAACTCACCAGTTACTGGCCTCCTGCTCTCCCGACTGCACCAGCTGTGAAAGAAAAAGCCCGCGAAAGGTGAGCTTTTAAACTCACCAGTTACTGGCCTCCTGCTCTCCCGACTGCCCCAGCTGTGAAAGAAAAAGCCCCCGAAAGGTGAGCTTTTAAACTCACCAGTTACTGGCCTCCTGCTCTCCCGACTGCACCAGCTGTGAAAGAAAAAGCCCGCGAAAGGTGAGCTTTTAAACTCACCAGTTACTGGCCTCCTGCTCTCCCGACTGCCCCAGCTGTGAAAGAAAAAGCCCCCGAAAGGTGAGCTTTTAAACTCACCAGTTACTGGCCTCCTGCTCTCCCGACTGCACCAGCTGTGAAAGAAAAAGCCCGCGAAAGGTGAGCTTTTAAACTCACCAGTTACTGGCCTCCTGCTCTCCCGACTGCCCCAGCTGTGAAAGAAAAAGCCCCCGAAAGGTGAGCTTTTAAACTCACCAGTTACTGGCCTCCTGCTCTCCCGACTGCACCAGCTGTGAAAGAATCAATGTAGAGGGTGAGATTGAGGGAGGTGACAAGTCATCTGTTGTGGGGGAGGGTGAGTAAGATGGAGGTTGAAATTATTGAGGATAAGCAATCTTTCAGTTCAGAAACTGAAGGTAGACAGGAGGAAGGAGAATCAGTAAGGAATGCATCTGGGGGATCAGTCAATGAGGAGGACCTTAAAAGAGGGGTAGAAAAAAGTGATATGTTCAACTGAGGCGAAAGAGCTGGAGGACTAGAAGGATGGACCAAGGTGGAATTTGGAAATGAGTGCTATGCCACGCCTTGGCATTTATGACGAAGGATGGAACATGAAGCTGGGGAGTGGCCTCAGTGAGTCGCCATCAGTGAACCAGATTTTGATGAAATCAAGGATGTCAATATGCTCCTCTAGGATGAGGTCATGGATGCAGAGGGAGTTACTCATCAGAAAGCAGACATTTTGTAGCGCAGTGCAGAGGGAGAGAATGGCCAGAGGCTCACTTGGGAGGAGGTTGGGGAGATTCATTGGGAGATAGGGGCGGAGGATGGAGATCAACTCCAGATATATATTGTGACAAATTGTGGTAAAGTGGAATAAGGCAGTTAAAATGGCTGCTGGGATGCTGTCAAGAACCATGATGGGAATGATGATGGATGCCCAGGTTGATGATTCCCCTAATCCTCTGGAATTCATCTTTTTTCAGGAGTTTATTCTCCCACCTTATCCCTGTTCCATAGTCATGGCTAATATATCCAAATCCAATGTATAAAGCTTAGCATTTATCAGTGTTAATCATCACTCACCAGTTCTCTGCTTAGAGATACATTTACCAAACCCTCTTGAATAATAATTGTTTTTTCAACCTATTGGTTTTCCCAGAAAATGTCCTTGAATGACTTGGATATCTTACTTCATACCTAGTCTGAGTGAATAATGCAGTGGACCCTGGACAGATCTGCGCCACTTCTATAGTCACTTGTTACAAAAAAAATCCCATTAACAACCAGTGTGTACTGCCTATCTTTTAACCTCTTATACCTAACTTGCTACAACATTCTAATGCTACTTACTATTATTTTCAGTAGGACTCTCCTATGAAAGGCACCCATTCAAAACAGAAAGAGAGTTGCCTTTATATCACTGCCTCAGAAATGTATCAAACTGCTTCACATGCAAGGAGTTCCTTTGAAGAGTAGGAACTGTTATGTAGGCAAACATGGCAGCCATTTAGCAAATGGCAAGTTCCTGCAAATAGCAATGAAATGAATGACCATTTAATCCGTTTTTGGCAACATTAGTAGGATTAATGTAGGATAGGATACTGGAAGAACTCTTTGCTTTTCTTTGAAGAGTGGCATGGAACGTTTAACATCCACCTGTAACAGGTAGATGGGGCTCCAGTGTAATGTATTGCGTGAAAGACGGATTCAGGGGCCTTTTGAAAATGTCAACTTTGTTTCTGTTCTCTCATTAACCACACTTTTTTTAATGCAGTAGATTAATCAGACATCACCTTTCCTTCCTAATGCCTTTTATGATTTTGATTGTTATGAATACAGTCAGTTGTACCACTTCAGATGATTTCCAAAGTTAAGGTGACTGGCCTTTAGTTTCCAGGAATGTCCTTTTGCCAGTTTTTGAAGAAAGGTATCAGTTTCGGTCCCTTCTAGTTCTTAAGTAGCTCCTTGCTACCTTAGCAACCTACTAAAGATCTTCTCTAGCACACTCTCAGCATCCTTCTCCACTCTGCAGCAGAAACGTGTACTTTTTGTAGTTGGACTCTTTGAAAGTGATTTTTTATTTACTACTGGCCTCTTCATCTCACTTGCTTTGCAGTATTTCTTTAAATAAAATGGGGAGAATGTGTGCATTCCTTTCTAATAAAATATTGTAGTTGAATAGAAATAAGAAAAATGAATAGAGTAAATAAAAAGAAAATGTTTCTGATGGCCGAAGCGTCGATAACCAGAGGGCACAGATTTAAGGTGATTGGCAAAAGAACCTGAGTCAACATGAGGAAAAACTATTTCATGCAATGAATAGTTAGGATTTGGAATGCACTGCCTGGTAGGGTGGTGGATACAGATTCAATAGTAGCCTTCAGAAGGAAATTAGATAAATACTTGAAGGAGAAAAAATTGTGGGTATATGGGGAAAAAGCAGGGGAGTGGGACTAACTGGATGCCTCTTCGAAAGAAGCGACGCAGACTCGATGGGCCGAATGGACTCCTTCAGTGCTGTACTATTCAATGGACCGAAATTTGCGGTCGGAGGCATACCTCCGGAGAACAGCTCCGACCCGAAAAAGAAACCCGAAAGTACCTGCTGGCTAACCAGGCTTCGGGTCCTGGGCCTCCAGGCATACGCCTGCGTAAAGGCCCACGGATCCCAGGGCGCAAGCGGTTTGGAAGCGTGGGCCAGGCCAAGCAATTAGAAAGGAGGATTCCATATAAGCTTATGAGAAATCTCCAAATAAATAAGTAATTAACACAATTCTAATAAAAATTAATTTTCCCATGTTCAAAATGAATTAAAAGTCCCTTTAATTAAGCATTTAAAATAAAAGTTTAGTTTTTTGAAAAATAATTGTAAATATTTTAATCCGGGCCAAAATTTGCATGAAACTAATTTTAAAGGTTTTTGTATGTTTTAATCATTTAAAAAAAAAATTATTGAACATTTATTTTAGCCCTACATTTATTTTAACCCTGCTTTTACCAGGCGTAAGGGTTTTGTGGGCCTTGACAGATCGCAGGCTCCAGGTTTCCGCGCGTGCGCCAGTGCGTGCAGAAACCCGGAACTTGTGGGGCCATTCTGAGGGCTTACGACGGCGTTTGTCATCGGCCCCGCAAAATCCGGGTCATATGATTCTATCAACAACCTGATTTATGATACCTTAAGCATGGCATCATCATTCATAAAATAAATACATTGACAGGAAAAGCATTGAGTTGAAATAAATCTCGATGACTTCTTGCTTCGGGCGCAGTACATTTTCTTGATGCAAACTATAAAATGGCTATAGATTTAAGTATTATCTCATATTTCTATATATCTGTGTTAGAGCATATTACAGTGCAATAGTATCAGATATCTCATGGAATCAGTTAAGCTTTCTAATGCACTAATTAATTTTTCCATCAGTCTTTTGTGTTTGTGTAAATGTTTATAATCACAGCATGCAAAGTTATAATTATAAAATTTTTATTCATTTTATATTTGACTTCTGCGCACTGGAAGGATGTGATGTTTAAAATGAGAGCACTGCGACCTGAACTCTAGAATTACCTGTCCAGTACCAGTAATGTGCAAGATGATGTATAGATTTAACTACAATAAATCAACGATTTTTGCTTTCTGTTTTATAGACATCTGTATTGCACATGTGCTCCCTCTTCCATGCATTCATATTTGCCCAGCTTTGGACAGTCTACTGTGAACAAGCAGCTTCTTCTCCTACACTACAGAGCCAGAATGAGTTTGTCTCCACGGCCATTCTGACTGCCCTTGAATTCTGGAGTCGAGTGACACCTAGTATTTTGCAGCTGATGGTTCATAACAAAGTGGTGAGTAGTAATCAGAATATTTTCACCCATTCCTCTTTCTCCAGGTTACAGAAGCATTCATGAAGATTACTTTATTAGCGTATGACTATACCTAGATAATCTAAATCCAATCAAATATGTGGAATAAAAACAGAAAATGCTGGAAATACTCAGCAGGTCAGGCAGCATCCGTGAAGCGAGAAACAGCGGAAGTTTTCCCTTTGAAATGAGTGCGGGTTTGTGAGCGGGCGGGCTGTTAAAAGCACGGAAATTGACAGCGCGTCGGGAACCCACCTTCATCCCGCCGACTTCCGCCTTTTTACTCGGGCACGTTTCTCAGCTCGGGAGAGGCGGGCGACCTCATTGAAGTATTTAAAAAGTCGTTAACAGACCAATATGATGCTTTTTAACGTGAGGTTTCAGCTTTTACTGCTTATGCATGGGATTCATGGGCTCTTGAAACTTGCCTGTCAAAGCAAGGCGAGAGGTGAGAGGCCATTGTGTGAGTTGGGCAATTGACAGTTGAAATAATCACATAAATACACCTCACACCTGCTTCCTTGCCTAAGGGATAGGCTCTTGCTGACATCATTGGTGCAGGGAATTTGCTTTCAGGAGTTTCAGTGATTTCTGCAAACTCGGAAGCCACTCTCACTACATTGGAGGATTGTGCCTCTGATCTTCATTTTACCTGGCATTTATCAGATCAGCATGGGTGCCGCTTATGCCGTTTCACCTTGGACCTCCAATCTGGACCAAGATGAGCCCCAGCACCAACAACACCAGCAGCAGCAGCCTTCTCCTCACCGACCTGCTGCTCCACAGGAGAGAGGGGATGAGCACAGCGTGCTCCTCGCTGGAGGCGATATTTCCAACACAAGGTATGTAGGCAGAGGATCAGCTTCCTGGACATGACTGAACAGCAGTGTCTCGGGAGGCTCAGGCTGTTGCGTCAGGTCATGGCAGACATTTGTAACCTGCTGCCAGGTGGACCTGGTGGACATGCCATACCAGTGGAGGTTAAAGTCACCAACACCCTCAACTTTTTCACCTCAGACTCCTTCCAGGGATCTGCAGCAGACATTTGCAGGATCTCGCAGTCGGCCGCCCACAGATGCATCACCCAGGTCACCGATGCCATGTTTCACAAGTCAAGCACTTATGTACACTTTGCCACTGAGGCCAGTGTTACTGAGCGTGCGCTCGGCTTTGCGGTTCTGGCTGACTTCCCACAGTTGCAGGGCGTCATCGATTGCACTCATGACCATCAAGGCACCCCCAGATCACCCAGGAGTGTTCCTGAACCAGAGGGGCTTCCACTCCCTCAATGTGCAGCTCGTCTGCAACCACAATAAGACCATCATGCAGGTGTGTGCCAGATTCCCTGGGAGCTGTCATGACTCATCCTGCGCCAGTCCACCCTCCCTCAACTCTTCGCACTTCCGAACAGACTTACCGGCTGGCTGCTGGGAGACGAGGGCTATCCACTGAAGACGTGGCTGATGACACCCTTGAGGAGGCCAAGCACTGAGGCAGAGGAGCGCTATAATCAAAGCCACATAATGACGAGATGTGTCATAGAGCAAGTAGTCGGGATGCTGAATATGCGCTTCAGATGCCTGGACAGATCTGGAGGAGCGCTTTAGTACGCACCAGCCGGGGTCTCCAGAAGGATCGTTGTACGCTGTGCACTGCACAACATAGTGCAGCAGCGAGGATTGGAGCTGCTGCAGGAACAAGGCGCAGAGCGCACAGCCTCCTCGGAGCAGGATGAGGAGGAGGAGTAGCTGGAACATGGAGGAGGAGATGGTACCAGCAGCGGCACACATTGTGGCATGATTTAATTAGGTTGCACCATTACACCCATATGGCACCCAGATGCTGAAACAGGCAGACTGCTCACTTCCCTGCTGCGACTGCTTAGACACTTTTGGCGGATGTCCTCTGGGTTCTGGAGCCTGTGAGGGCTCCGCCAAAGACTGCTCCTCCTGCAACTATTCAGTAGCAAACTCAACCACCAGGGGATCCAAGGCAGCATGTGGGGTTTTGACTGAGGGGGAGGCAATGGGGGTGAAGTGGGAGCACTTTGAGAAGTGCCCTCACTTTTCCATGTCCCCTCTCACCACCATCCCTCTCATGGACCACCCGCGCTTCCCTGCTAACAAGGAGCTGGAGAGTACCTTGCTGCACATCAGTGGGGCGGTGAACGCCCAAGTGTAGGTTTGTATCCCTCCTGGATATGACTGCAATAAGAGTCTGCAAGCTGTTGTTCACAGCAAGCATGTTCTCGTTTGATTGGCGCGTTTGCTTCTCCATGCAGGTGGCCATCCTTTCGATGGAAGAGCACATCGTCACCATCGCCTGCGAGATGGTGCTGCTCATGTTGGAGATAGATTCCTCCATTCTCCCTACAGTCCTGCACATCGCGGCTGGAAAAGCTGCCAGAGCCTCCCGCATTTGTTGCTGCTCCTCCAAGATCATTCTCCTTGTCGACGGCCCCTGAGGCTCAGCATCTGCGTCCAGCTGAGCTGGGAGTCTCCTGCGCCCTCCGACGGGGACTCTCCACTGCTGTCCCTGTCAACACCATCCGCTCTTGCTCACTTGTGATGTGTGAAACACCAGGTGACAACAGGACCAACCGAGGTGTGCATATCTGCGCTGGTGCTGGGTGCACATGGGTCAGGTGACGGTGCACCCTCCGAGACTGCAGCTTCCTCTGAGGAGTCGTCTTCTTCCTCTGGCTGGACCGTGTAGGGGTTGGGGGGAGGCACTTGATGGACCTGTAGGAGAGTAAAGACAATAATTACCATTATGCACATGATCATATTTCACTGGCTGCTGACATCAAGCCACCATGAGTGACTGCTGTATGCCATGTGGCTGTATGATATTTAATTCTGTCACCAGGTTGCTGGGAGGTCCCCCTCTCTCCAGCTCCCACCGCTAGCAGCTCTGCAACGCTGCTTATTTCCAGCGCCGCCGCCTCCTCTGCTGGTGTCAGTGTACTGTAAATTGGAGGGCCACCTCCGGTTCTCTGTCTCTCCCTGTTCTGCGCGCTCTTCTCCTGCAAGGAAGGAAAGAAGAGAAGTTTGAGTGAGAGTGATGGAATGAGTGTAGGGGATGGATGGGCTACATCTGTAGAGGGTGACTATGAGGGAGTGGCGTGACATTGCCAAATGACGACCTCCTGTGGTGTTACTTTCTATGATTCTATGATTGCATTAGGCTGAGGGTGAGTGTCAGTGGTGGATAGTCAGATGGGGATGTGAGTAGGTGCATAGAGAGTGAGGGATGGGTGCACCTGCAAGGTAGGTTGGTGTGAGGAGTGACGTGCAGGAGTAGGCTTGGGAAGGTAGTTGATGGGGTTGGGGTGACACTCACACCAGGATGTAGTTGAATGTGGCATTGCAATCACCTTTCCTGACCTCATGAGGTCATTAAATTGCTTCCTACACTGGATCCAGGAGCGGCTCACAAAACCTCTGCTGCTCACTTCCTGGGTGTTCTCCAGCCATGCCGTCTTTGTTGTAATGGCTGGCCTTTTCCTGCCGTCACCAGGGAAGAGGACCTCCTTGCGTGCTCTCACTCCCTGGAGCAGGATTTCCAAGGAGCAATCGGAAAACCTTCTGGCACTGAGCCTCCATCCTTGGTTATAGATGCTTGAACCTTCACAGTCAAACTCTTGGAACTATATAACAACAGGCATCTCTCACAACAACCTCAGAACCACCTCCAACAACCTTCAACTCTGATGTGTGTAAGACTGTTTAAATAGGTGAGTCATCCATGACGTCATCAGACCCGCTCCATTTAATTGTCCAGGAAACCAATTGATGTAGTTAAGTTAAACACACACTGCAGAGCCGCTGATGGAATGCTCGGGTTACGCGGCCCCTACGCACCCGACCTGATTCGAGGGTAAGAATTCACCCCAACGTTTTAGGCTGTTGACCTTTCATGAAAGGTCAATGACCTGAAATGTTAACTCTGTTTTTCTCTCTCCACAGATGCTGCCTGACCTGCTGAGTATTTCCAGCATTTTCTATTTTTATTCTAGATTTCCAGCATCCACAGTATTTTGTTTTTGTGCAAATATGTTGAATAATGCTATCAAAATGAACTTTTCAGACATTTTAGCTTTTATTCAAGCCTTTTTTCAAGTGAGGTTTCCTTCACTGTGTTGCAGATGGTAGAAATGGTTTGCCTGCATGTTATCAACTTGATGGAAGCTCTACAGGAATGCAATTCAACCATCTTTGTGAAGGTGACTATATTTCTGTTATGTCTACTGGCAGATATCATGGCTTTCTTACATAGGTTTTGATATACCTGTGTTAACTATTTGGCACTCACTCCCCTTTTAACAGATAGACAAGATACATACATTTGCTCCACATCACAGAATTCTAGGATGTGACTTAGTTTTCCTAATGAGAATCGGATTTGTTGGAAAACATATACTCAAGTTATACTAATTTTGAAAACAAAAGTAAAAGATGTTTGATCCATTGCTGTATGAAACTAATGGCACTTATAAAATATTGGTCTTGAAACAATCATGTGTTCGGTTCAGTGCAATCAGTTTCATGAAGATGCTGCTTTGGGGAAAATACATTTCATGTTCAACATGTAAATTATGAAAATATCAAAATAATGGTTGTAGTCTAAAAATGAGCACCAGTTTTATTTTTTTAAAAAGTACTTATTTTTGTAATTTACTCAAATGTTAAGCATTTCAAATATTTTATGAGAAATATTCATTGCACCTTACACCGCAAAATACATTATGCATGTAGTTTTTAATAATTTTAACAAAGTAATGTGAAGTGTCCATTCTTTTTACTGTAGTACTATTTATTAATTGGATGGAATACAGCATTATTCATGTTAAAAATTGCAACTGGTGACTTGATGTGATTCCAGTTAATAACATAATTAAATACAGTATGCTGACTTTAATGTACTTCAACTTTAACTTAATATTGATGGATATGTTATTTTTATGTAATCTTTGAATTTTTTTTTGTTATGCTTGGAGTTTGGTAACCTTAATGCCTTGTGTTTATTTCATTTTAGAGATTTTCATGATTAAAAAACATTCAAGCAGACCCGTAAATTAGTAAACTGAAAGCTTAATCCATAGCACCAGATAACCTTGGATCCATAATGTAGGCAGTGCAGAATAATTGTAATTTCAGTCATAAATCAGACATCCTGTCGAGCTTCATATCATTGAAGGTGGAGTTCAGTCTCGTGAAGCTGTCCAACCCTAGCGGAAAGGAGTAAAAAATAAAATACAGTAGGCACATTTATCTTCTTATAGCCTAGTATAGATACAAACAGAATTATTGTATCATTTTACAGCAAGCCTATGGTCAATTAATTCTAAGTGTAATACAAAAGAACAAACTTGCATTTAGTTAGCATCCTATCACATCTTAATGACATCCAAAACACTTCACAGCCACTGGATTACTTTAAGAGCAGTCAATACAGAGGCAAACCTGGCAGCCATTTTGCGCACAGTAAGGTCCCATAAAACAGCAAATGAATGACCAAATAATCTCTCTTTGTGTTGGTTGAGACGAAAATGTTGGTCATGACACTGGGAGAACTTCCTGCTCTTTTTTTGAATACTGCTATGGGATCTCTTACATCTGTCTGAGCAGGCAGACTGGGCCTCCATTAACATCTCGTCTAAAAGACAGCACCTCCACTAATGCAACACTCACTCAGTATTGCACTGAAGTGTCAAGTCCATAATGGGGCTTGAACCCATAACCTCCTGACTTGGAGGTGGGAGTGCTACTGAGTGAGCCAAGCTGACACTGACGCAATAGAGAAAATGATGGGAATTTTTAAGCCTCATTTGATGACGAAATTCAAAGGTGTATATTATATATGTGGCATGTGTGATATATTATCAATATATAATATATGATCTCATGAGCCCCTCTAAAAACTAACCCTCCATCTCTTCTGCCTCTATATAAGTCTGAGTTGTGCTGATTGATTCACTAAGCAGTCTTGATACTGTGACCTGGGGAGGGATCTGAGACACACTGTGGTTTTGGGGAGGATAGGAAAAAAAAACTGCCCAGGTTAGAGTTCCAGTACTTCACTTCTTTTGGTACTCTTCTCAATAGAAACATAGATAAATAGGAGCAGGTGTAGGCCATTCAGCCCTTCGAGCCTGCTCTGCCATTTGATATGATCCTCTATCTCAATACCATATTCCCACTCTCTCCCCATACCCCTTGATGCTTTTTGTGTCTATCTCCTTCTTAAATATATTCAGTGACGTGGCCTCTACAGCCTTCTGTGGTAGAGAATTCCACAGGTTCACCACCCTCTGAGTGAAGACATTTCTCCTTATCTCAGTCCTAAATGTCCTACCCCATATCCTGAAACTGTGTAGACCCCCAGCCAGGGGAAACATCCTCCCTGCATCCAGTCTGTCTAGCCCTGTCAGAATTTTATACGTTTCAATGAGATCCCCTCTCATTCTTCTAAACGCTAGTGAATACAGTCCTAGTCGACCCAATCTCTCCTCATACGGCAGTCCTACCATCCCAGGAATCAGTCTGGTGAACCTTCGCTGCACTCCCTCTATGGCAAGTATATCCTTTCTTAGGTAAGGAGACCAAAACTGCACACAGTACTCCAGGTGTGGTCTCACCAAGGCCCTGTATAACTGTAGTAAGACATCCTTGCTCCTGTACTCACATCCTCTTGCAGTGAAGGCCAACATACCATTTGCCTTCCTAACTGATTGCTGCACCTGTACAAGGACATCCAGGTCCCTCTGTACATCAACATTTCCCAATCTACCACCATTTAAATAATACTCTGTCTTTCTGTTTTTCCTACCGAAGTGGATAACTTCACATTTATCCACGTTATACTGCATCTGGCATGTATTTGCCCACTCACTCAACTTGTCTAAATCACCTTGAAGCCTCTGCATCCTCCTCACAACTCACAATCCCACCTAGTTTTGTGTCATCAGCAAACTTGGAAATATTACATTTGGTTCCCTCATCCAAATCATTGATATATATTGTGAATAGCTGGGGCCCAAGCACTGATCCCTGCGGTACCCCACTAGTCACCGCCTGCCACCCCGAAAAAGACCCATCTCTGTTTCCTGTCTGTTAACCAATTTTCAATCCATGCCAGTATATTACCACCAATCCCATGTGCTTTAATTTTGCACACTAACCTCTTATGTGGGACTTTATCAAAAGCCTTCTGAAAATCCAAATACACCACAGCCACTGGTTCTCCCTTATCTATACCAGTTACATCCTCAAAAAATTCCAGTAGGTTTGTCAAACACGATTTCCCTTTTATAAATCCATGTTGACTTTGTCTAATCCTGTTGATATTTTCTAAGTGTCCTGTTATCACATCCTTTATAATAGTCTCTAGCATTTTCCCTACCACTGATGTTAGGCTAACCGGTATGTAGTTCCCTGTTTTCTCTCTCCCTCCTTTTTTAAATAATGGGGTTACATTTGCCACCCTCCAATCTGCAGGAACTGTTCCATAATCTATAGAATTTTGGAAGATGACAACCAATGCATCCAAGTTGGCTACCTCTTTTAGTACGCTGGGATGTAGATTATCAGGCCCCGGGGATTTATCAGCTTTCAGTCTCATTAATTTCTCCAGCACTATTTTTTAACTAATACTAATTTCCCTTAATTCCGCCTTCTCACTCGACCCTTGGTTCCCTAGCATTTCTGGGAAGTTATTTGTGTCCTCTTCCATGCAGACAGAACCAAAGTATTTGTTTAATTTCCTTGTTCCCCATTATAATTCTCCCGTTTCTGACTGTAAGGGACCTACATTTGTCTTCACTAATCTTTTTCTTTTACATACTTTTTACAAGTCTTCCTGTAGCTGCTCCTGGACTTCCATGAATCTCTCACAATGAATGGATGTCAGGAGGTGTGCAAGGCTGGCCTAGGCTCTATAATTTTGTCTCCCCATTTTGTGGGAAAACACCAAGGGCAGGATTTTCATTGGGCCGTGGAGGCGGGATTGGAGGCGTGCGGGGGGGGGGGGGGTTAAAATCCCGAAATCGGGGGGCACGAACCCATCCCGCGCCCAACCCGCCTCCATGCCAGTTTCAAAGGAGGCGGGTACCCAACCCGCACTGGGACCCGCCTCCCTGAGGCGGGAAGAGGATTAGTGCCAATTAACTGCCTGTTAACAGGTAGTTAACAGGCAGTTTTTAGCCTAATCCCTATTTTCATTGGTGAAATGTGGGATTCCCGACGGCTCCAAACCACGCCACGTTAGCGAAGCGGGCCGTCGGGATGAAGGGCTTGGAGGGGTCGAGATGTCCAGTGTTCAGGTGAGTGATGGGTGCATGAGTGCAGAGGTAAGTGTGTTTGGTGTGTGTAAAGTGTTTAAAGAAGTTTTACTTACATGTACTTACCTTTACAGCCTTCCTTCCTTCAGGTCTCGGGAGTCCCTCATCTCATCGGCACAGAAAGCAGAATGGCCGCGAGCTGTCAAAAGTTCCAGCATTCAGCTTTCTGTTCCGGAGAGATCTCTAAATCATCCTGAGAGGAAGGAGTACAGACTGTCAGTGTTTGACAGCTTCAAACAGCTGATATTTCATCTGTCAAAGGGTCTTGACAGATGAGATATCAATCTGTGATGTCACCTGTTGCCGGGTGGCCCTTAATTGGTCTGCTGAAGCCGCTGGGCAGGCTCAACAAGGTCAATCAAGTCAAAATTGCGTGGGTTGGCTAGAACTCGATGGAGGCGGGTCTACAACCCCAAAAGTTGTAGTCCCGCCTCCTCACTGAAAATCCAGCCCCATGCCTCTGCCTGTCACCTGCTCGTAGCAGTCTGATTAAGATGAGAATTGTTGGCATGAACCTATGTCTCACCGCTCTATGAGAAAGAAGATTGAAGCTCTAATGTACCTTGCTATCACACTATTTAGGCCTTCACTGTTAAATCCATCTAAACAACTTACACCTTAGAATCTGTGGAACCCTTAAGGTGCTCATCACAGATTGTAGTTAATAGAATTTCAACATCATTTATAGACTGATATAGCAGTGAGTATGGGAGGAAACTAATCTGCAATGACAAACAGTTTATAACATTTTGTTTAACTGTAGAAGAGCAGCTACAATTTATAACACTATTCTTCTTTAAACAGCTTATACCAATGTGGTTACCAATGATTCAGTCAAATTTAAAGGTTAGTGTGTTGTTTACTTCCAATAGTTAAAATATGGCTGCATGTTATTTTTACCTTTTTAATAATTATTATTACGACTAATTCACGTTTAATTTTCCACATGGCCTGTAATCAACAGCATCTATCAGCGGGTCTGCAACTGCGCCTTCAGTCAATCCAGAACAATGTCAACCATCATGTCTTGCAGTCATTCCAGGGGTCTGGACAGGTGAGCACAGGTTCATCAGTACTCCGTAAATGGCTGCAGTGCACTCAGTTCAAAATGGCTCAGGTGGAAATACAGTCATCAGAAGCTGCATCTCAATTTTATCCTCTTTAAATTTTCTTTCTCGTTTTAAGTACACTGGACTACACAGCAGCATCTCTCATTCAGTCCTTCTTTACAAGTATTGTAGAAGATTAATTAAAAAACTAGAATACTGTGTATAAATACTATAATGAAATTGGTTTTATTAGAGGAAGTGTTTCGTAATTTAATAAGAATATAATAGAATGATCACAATCTTATACATCATATGTGCTGCACACTGTATATGAGATGCCACAGCACTGCATATCCATTTATAAAAACGAAAATGTATTTTTTTTAAATGGCCTATTTTACATGCCAATGCGTTCCATGAGTTGCTTTAATTACTCGCAAATTCATCAGCATCCACATTACATCTTTTCACAATCATTTTGCTGTTGAAAATATAACTACTGATTGGATTACATATCTTTTTGGTTCTTTCAAATCATTTTTGCACTTTGCCAGTATCTACCAACACTGTATTGTAATATTGCCTACTGAATGCAATGCCAGTTCTAAGATTATGTCCTACTGCTATATTCTGTATTTGGAATATGTACAGCTGTACTGGAAAATGTGCTGTTCTTTTTTTGTCTTGACATTTGCTGAAACTACCTTTCTCTGTACACAAAATATCTAATTAGTGTCCCAATTCTGTCTCTGGGAATGTGCTAACTCCTACAAGTATCAAGTATGCGAAAAATTAATATGAAGGACATACTTTGCAATAATACTGAAAGAAAATTAGTTTACCAGTTTCACTGCTGGTATTCCACCAGGCTACTGATGCAAATAATACCTTTAGGTTAATGTTAACATTGTTGGAATTAGAATAGAAACTGATCTTTTTGGTATCTAGTAGATTGTATATACTTTCCTGTAAATTATCACTCAGATCATGAAATTAGATACATATTTTGTGGAAGATGAAAACACATTTTTGTAAACCAAAATAAATAGTCTGGTGCAAATTATAATAATTCTTTTTTTAATACTTCCATTTATTTATCTTCCTGACCCAGTATCCACTTTAACCATTCACCTCTGTCCTCAAGAAACGGCAGACTGGTGCTGAATATGTACATTTCAGTGCTTACGCTATACAAGCTATATTTGTTGTAAAACAAAAGGGATGAAGTGTCAGCTTTTCCACTTAGTTTGGAACTGACAAATTTTACTAATGTGGGAAACAAATTTTAGTACAAGGTACTTCTTGGGCTTGAACCCATGACTGTAGATTTGTTAATGGGCATAACAAGTGCTACACTACATTACTACCCAGACAGGAGACTTTTAAAGAAAACAGTGATAACAGTTGGAGTTAAGAGTGTACAGTACATACAAAATATGTAAATCCATTGTTGGCTCTTGGGGCATTTTTCTAATTTTGGTCAAAAAGGCTGCACTTGCAGATTTTTAAAAATTCAACTTGCCTTTAGATTCATGCAAAACATAAGTTAATTAATTGAAGCCTTTTTTTGGTATAAATGTACCAAATCAGTTAATCAAGTTAAATGTTATATCATTAATTTAACTGCAGGGTTAAACCACAGAGCTGTAAGTATACACTTGATGGCCTAGTAGGTAAATTATGTAGCATTGAGTCCTACTGACCAGGACGGCCCCAGGTTCAATCATTGGACTGTGTTGAGTTAGTCAACTCCAGTTGGGTGGCAAAGCCTTTGGCTTCAGTGCTCCAGGGAAAGGGAAGGAAAGATTTGGGCAGGGTCCTTGCTCCTGGTCACTTTACATTTTAAGGAAGCACTTCTTATAACAAGGTTCTTCAAATAAGATTTAGATTGATAGCAATAGTGACAATAGAGTAATAGTTCATGTTATTTTTGTTGCACTTCCTTGCTTTCGTAAGCCCTTTCCTGGTCAAGCTTTACATTGCTAATGAGTTCATAACTGATCCTATTACAGTAGTTGCATAGTATGCACTAATCCCTTCAGCGTTGTTAATGGCTCTTGTTTTAGTAAAATGTCCCATTTGCCTATGCTCCATTGTAATGTTCTTTTTCTATGCTTCACAAAGAGCATTAGAGAAATTGTCCAGTATATTTGGAAATTATTGGAATGCTAGTCAGCAATACTTGTGTGATTAACCTATAGAAACTTGCATTTGGTCTGTTATGGTACTTAAAGCACTTTTCCCCCAAAGATGTTTGGTTCGTTTTGCAATTATCAATACGGAACAGTCTGTCGCACACACAGGAAAAGTCGTAACTAGATTTTTATATTTAGGTCTACATATTCATAAGCGCATACATTTATTATTTCATTTCATTATCAGAAGCACAAGCTTACAGCACCCTCTAAAGTGGTGAAATAATAGAATTCCTAAGACTTGTGCACTGCTCCCTGCAAAAAAAGGACTGACATTTGGCTATTGTGTTGCAAAGTGGTTCACCTTGAATGCTTCTCTGAGAACATTCCATTATATTGCAATTAAAATGTTTGCCGGTAAACTTGAAGGTCACAATAACAGGAATTGACGGTAGAAAAATTTGCCTACAACTGTCACAAGAAAATGTTATTTTCGCCATACAAAACCAATTGAAATTACATTTTTCCTATCATTGTGTTAAACAAGGGATACCCAAAGTCATGTGTTGTCTTGGTTTAATTGGTTTTGCTTCTGAAAAATATTTTTTTCTCTCTGTCTCTTTCTGTTTTAAATAAAAGAAACACAATACATTTTACCTCAGTAAAGCTTTTGTATTTTGTCCTCTTATTGTTCAAAATTATTTGAAGGAAAGCTACTGAAAAGAAAATGCTAAGAAGTCAAGAAAAATATGACACTAATACAGCTGACCGAATAATACTGATGTATCCTGGGAAATAAGGTATACTGCACATGCGCAGACTGCACAGTCCAAATTCAGAGCTCTGGGCAAAAATATCAAGACCATGCTTTTGGAACAATATTTATCCCTCAATCAACATCACTAAAACAGATTATCTGGTCATTATCACATTGCTGTTTGTGGGAGCTTGCTGTGCGCAAATTGGCTGCCGCATTTCCCACATTACAACAGTGGCTACACTCCAAAACGTACTTCATTGGCGGTAAAGCGCTTTGAGACGTCTGGTGGTCGTGAAAGGCGCTACATAAATGCAAGTCTTTTCTTTCTATTAAAATACAATTGAAAGCATAAATGCAATCATGTTATCGTGAAATGTTATTTTTTATATTTTTGGAAATCAGAAATTTCCCCGCCCCACCTCCATTAAAACTGGAAGTGGGCGAGTTGGAGGCGGATTCAGGTCAGGATTACAATTTTTAACAATTTAACTACTCCCACGCTCCAAACCCACCCGTCTTTTCAGGATAAAATTCCCCCCTTTGAGTCCTAACATTGATAAAATGCTTCCTTTTCAAATGAACTGCATAATTAGAAAGGACAAGGTTGTCAGCTTTCAATGAGTGCCTTCACTGCACCTAGAACCCAATTAGCATTTTTTTTATACAGCAAGTGTATTTAGGTTTTCTCAGGTAAATGTTTCAGGAAAATTGAAGTTTAAATGCTATTCAAATTATTGTTTGCAACTTCTTAGTTTAAATAAATATTTTAAATAACCAAATAAATACCTAACACTGGAGAAAGGAACATTTGGAAAAGCATTTTTTCCACTCTAATTGTATACTGGTCAAAGGACAACACAAGTATAGGGCAGAAATTACATAAATGTTACAATTTTACATTTATCTCTTGCTGCTAATATTCACAATTCTCTTTTATAATTTAGTCGCACACAGTCTGGATGATTTTACTTTCTGTTGCATTCATTATTATTACATTTTCTATACACAGCAAATGTACAAGTTGGCTTGTCTCATGGATTGTAGGTACAGTCACTAAAAGCCAAGTGCCAATTTTTATTTTGTGAGGACACTGATGTTAAAGCCATAAAATGGTTACAATATGGTGTAGGAACAGAAACTACAATTCACAGAAACTCTGAGGTATAGTTAGTCTTTATTGACCACTTTACAAATGTCACAAAAGAGTCAAGCACCACTTATCAATTTTTTTAATTAATTATCCTCCATGTAGCATGGGTTAACTGAGGGGAAAGCATTAGAGATTCCCATGTGGTCTATCTTCACTTTTCTTGTCATCAGTCTTTATCACAATCCTCTTCTGAGTGACAAAAGTCTATCCTGTGGCAGCTTCATTTGCATTTTGGCCTTTGACTAGAGAAGTATTTCAGTTTATGAAAGCTATGAATGACATTTTGATTTATGCCAACCCTGGCTTTAACATCTTTGTTTCTCGTGCTTTCTGAGGCCTTGAATGTAAATTCTGCTAAAAGGAAGTCCAAGAGAAAGAGGTAACAGCACCTTCAAAGACCTCAACTGTCCAAAATAGCAAAGGTACTGAAAGTTTTTCATGACTATGTCAAGAATCATGGGTGGAAGATTTCCTTTTATGCAGCTTAAATAGCAAATACATTCCTAATATGTGATTTCAATAGCAAATAAAGTAAATCTTGCCAGTAGTGTTAAAAGTCTTTTGCTTTCCACTCTGAGTCCTATGAGAGAAAGTCAGCAGAGGAACTTAAGGAGGGAGAGAAATTAGGTTCAAATCATCAGCAAAAAATATTAATCTTTCTTGGAAGAAAAGAAAGTATGCATTTTGTAGGGTTCTCAAAATTCCCACATTCCCCAGAGTTATTAATAAAGGGACCCTGAAGGACGAAGGAACCCTAAACAAAATGGCTTCTGGACCTCGTGGCAGAAGCCTGCAAGATTGGAAAGCAGGGCCCTGCAAAAATGGCAGGTCAAATGACATGCCTGGGCCTGTGAGAGCTGAAGCCAGACAATAGATAATGCAGAATACGCATTCTTCATTTTTGAAACCAATCAATTCAGGAAAGACTTAATCTTGAACCCATTAAACCTTTGCATAAATAATCACTTACAGTTTAAACTGGCTGCCGAGCCAGGAAGATACCGATTCACATCATGAATAACAAACACCGAGACATTAAGGAGCATTTAACAACTGGGCAACCACCCAAAAAGCAGTTAAAGTGAACGACTATAATCACTTTAACGAGCCCGCCAAAAATCGGACAAAGAACTAACCCTGATTTGGCGCGCAGATAACAACCTCCGAAGTAGTATAATTGGCCCACCAGTAACCAAAAAAAACCGAACGAAGCTGACGAACGAAGCAGGGGTAGAAGAAGAAGAAGCAGACGAAGGTGGGCCGACGAAAGGCAGAGAAGGGCAGCGTGGAGAAGTGTTGGGGACGAGCAGGCACACACCCTGGTCCAGGTATACTCAAAACTCAATGAAGCAGAAACGACCACGAGCACCGCGGTAACAAAGGGCCGGGTAAACCATACCTTCAGATCATTACCACTGCACAGGTAGTGATGTAGGCCACCGCAACCAAGCCAACACCGAAGACCGCCAACCGAACCCCAACCGCGACAAAAACTTCGACGACCAGACCACCACCAGAAGAACAAAACCCGAAGTTTCCATTCTGCAAGGTAAAGTACCCAACAAAGACTTTACTCCCTATCTCTAACGGAGGAAAAAGGGTACTTAGACGACTTCACCGCCGCACCCTGGGACCACGTGACGACGGCAGGCCCCAAAGGACACCAAGAGCGAACCCCAAAACCGCAACCAGCTCAATCGACAGGATCCAACCTGTCCAGAAACCCTTATTGGTGAGCATAATCCCTGGCCCCTCACAGCACAATTAGTTAGATATTGGGGGTGGGACAAGGGTAGGGGGAATATTAATGTGATTTTCCCCTCGATGTGCCGTGTGTTCCCCATTCCTAATTAAGTGCACTCTTGTAAGCCTGTAACTATTCCAGTAATTTTCAGTGTTGTAACTTTTATTGTGCCTTTTAATAAAAATACAGTTTTCTTGTACCAAACCAGTTGTCTACTCCAATTCTGTATCGCCGCCTGTACCTAAGTCCGGTGTCTAGAACCCAAGGGTGTGGGAGCGATTCGAACCGCTCAGAAACCCAGTCAGAGGCAAGCTGACTGCACACACGCCACCCCCTACAATTTATATCTCATCTTTCACATCCAAGTAATGTTCCAAAGCACTTTACAATGGATGAATTACTTTTGCTATGGAAGAAACACAGTCAGTTTGTGCACAGCAAGGGAGGAATGTTGACTAAGACACCTTCCTGCTCTACAAATAGTGCCATTGGATCTTTTACATCCGTTTGATCAAACACATGGCCCTAATTTAATGACTGATCAATAGATGGCATTTCCAACAATGCAGCACTCCCTCACTACTGAACTCAAGTGCCAGATTATGTGCTCAAATCCATAGAGGTTTGAACCCACAACCCTCTGACTCAGAGACAAGAATGCTATCAATGGGGACAAACTAATGGAGTTAAACTTTAAATAACTATCCAGTTGCCTTGGTATTAAACATTTACAGGAAACATATTCTCGATTTAGACTGATTAGCTCATTGAACAGAGCGGCATGATCAGCTCAAAAGCTCGTTCTCAGCATCATGTAATAATCTGGATAAATTATAAATGATAAGAGTAAAAACAAACATAATGGGCCATAATTTGCTGTCAAAATAATGGTGAGGCTAATGGCGCTCACCGTTATTTATGTGTAAATACGAAAGCACCTTCAGGCGTGGGGATGATGCACAGTTAAAAGCGGAAATCCAAAAGTTGCTGTCCGAGTTGCACCGCTCCGCAGTTAGCTTCGCGAGCTGTCTGTCTCACCATTGAAACGCATTGAATGGCGTGACGGTGCTGTACTTGGGCAGTAGATATAAACTAAACTTGCCACAGAAAGTTAAGTCTTGTCCATTTCTGTCTTAAGTACCCATTTAACGACGTGATAAGTGCTAATTACTGCCAAACAAGCTCTCTGGCACTGAAAATTAACTACAAGTGTGGAGTCTCATTCCTTTAGGCTTTAATTGTTGTTGGAAATTTTGAAAATGTAAAGTAAAAATTTTTTTTTTAACTTTTCCTTTCTGACTCTTTTCTCTCTCTCAATCCAATCTTTCTTTCTGTGCCTGATTTGACATTGAATTCACCCATTTTAACTTGCATTTCCTTCTCAGTCCTTGCGCTGTTAATTTCTGAATGGTTAAGGAGATACACAGTTGCTTGTCCTGTTCATCCAGAATCCCGGTTTCCCCCTCTGTGACGTTATCAGCTCGCACTTTCAGCAACTTGCCACGCAAAAATGTATAAACCTCCTAAACATGCTGCTGTTAGATTCACTCCGACTGCACATTATGGCCCATTAACTTTAAAATGCTCTGGTTTACGAAGAGTTAAATTTCTGGACCAGAAAGCTCGGAGAATGAGGCATCAATACTTTGTATAATGTGTCTAATTCCATAATTGGTGGCTGGTATAAAAGCAAAGTAGAGATTTGCATCCAACAGTGGGTGGTAGAAAATTAACTGGCTGTACTTATCTTGGTAACAGCCTAGCTGTGAGCCACTTGTGGAAGTGATTCATTCTCCCCCCCTCCCCCAATTCTCATAGTAATGAAACCTTTCAAAAATTAAAAGATAGGGGAGGAAGGCAGAGCTGAGCAGTTGGAAATTTATTTAGAAACAGCACAGAGAGTGGTGATGTTTGTTTGCAAGCAGAACTGTTGGAAAAAAAATCAAGGTATAATCAGGAATGCAATTGCAAAGGCACTCTGTTTCTGCTTGAGTTATTAAATAGAACCCAGGAATAAAGACAGGAAATGTTGAAATACACAGCAAGGTCCATCAACATCATAGAAAAAATGGATCAGTGTTTGGGAGTTTTTGAGAGAACCTGCTATTCTGTTCAGTGAAGGAATCTCGGTCCAGATTGAGAGTCTGATCCCTCTAACTGCTTAATCACCCTAGTTTTCCATGCTGAAGCAATTGGCGATATTGATTTAGAGTTCAGCTCCAAAGAAGACGACTTTTGCTGATGAAGTTCTGACAAAGATTCTACACTCAAACATTAACCCGTTGCTTCTCTCTTCAGCATTTTCTGATTTTTGTTTCAGATTTCCAGCGTTTTCAGTTTTTTTTTGTTTTTAATCTCAATATACACAATCCATGTTTTTTCTGCTCCTGGGGGGTGTGTTATAAGTCATAATATATGTTCAATTTTATGTGTGCTATGGGGATCTACCTGTTTTGTAATGTAACAGTCTGTATATAGTTGTGGATGACAAAGATGCAAAGTTACGAGCTGCATGTTAAGGCCAGGGAAGGATTGATGCTATTTGTGCAGTAAGGGGTTATTTCCCTCTGCTTGAACCCAAGGTAATAACAGTGATCCTATATGAGGTTAAGCTCCTATGCAGTCATGAAATGAATGAAAATGACTTTAAAAGAATCTAGGGAAGAGATAGCAGGGGCATTACTACACATATTTAATAATTTGTTAAAAAAGGTATAGTGCCAGAAGACTGGCAGATAGCTAACATAATACCTATATTTAAGAAGGGCGATAGAACATGTCCAGGGAACTATAGACCAGTCAGCTTAACATCGGTGGCAGGAAAAATAATGGAATCCCTACTAAAGGAGAAAATAGAAAAATAACTAGAAGCCAAAAATAGAATAATGAATAGTCAACATGGAATTCAATGAGGTTGGTCTTGCTTGACCAACCTCATTGAATTTTTTAAAGAGGTAACAGAGAGAGTAGGCAAGGACAATGCAGTAGATGTCATTTATCTAGATTTTCAAAAGGCCTTCGATAAGGTACCACATAATAGACTAATTAATGAATAAGGTCAGAGAATACAGAGTCAGGGGACAAGTAGCAGAATGGATAGCTAGCTGGCTTCAAAATAGAAAGCAGAGAGTGGGGGTAAAGGGTAGCTATTCACAGTGGCAGAAGGTGGGTAGTGATGTTCCACAAGGATCAGTGCTGGGACCACTGTTGTTCACAATTTATATTAACGATTTAGATTTTGGAATCAAAAACACAATTTCTAAATTTGTGGATGCCATCAAGTTGGGGGGGGGATAGTCAATACTGAGGAGGACTGCAACAAATTACAGGAGGACATTAATAAACTTGCGGAATGGGCATATAATTGCCAAATTAATTTCAACACAGATAAATGTGAGGTATTACATTTTGGTAGGAAGAATAGGGAGGTCACTTATCACTTGGAGGGTGCGAGTCTAGGTGGGGTAGAGGAACAAAGGGATCTCGGAGTACAAATACACAAATCACTAAAAGTAGCGACACAGGTTATCAAGGCCATAAAAAAGCACACCAAGCACTAGGGTTTATTTCTAGAGGGATAGAATTGAAAAGTAGGGAAGTTATGCTAAACCTGTATCGAACCTTGGTTAGACCACACTTAGAGTACTGCGTGCAGTTCTGGTCGCCATATTATAAAAAGGATATAGAGGCACTGGAGAGGGTGCAGAGAAGATTTACAAGGATGATACCAGAAATGCGAGGGTACACCTATCAGGATAGGATGAACAGGCTGGGTCTCTTTTCTCTTGGAAAAAAGAAGGCTGAGGGGTGACCTAATAGAGGTCTTTGAAATTAAGAAAGGTTTTGATAGAGTGGATACAGAGAAAGTATTGTGGGGAAGAGCATAACTAGAGGTCATCAATATAAGATAGCCATCAAGAAATCAAATAGGGAATTCAGAAGAAACTTCTTTACCCAGAGGGTGGTGAGAATGTGGAACTCACTACCACAGGGAGTGGCTGAAGCGAATATTATAGATGCATTTAAGGGGAGGCTGGACAAGCATATGAGGGAAAAGGGAATAGAGGGTTATGCTGATAGATTTAGATGAGGAAAGATGGGGGCAGGCATGGACTGTTTAGGCCAAATGGCCTGTTTCTGTGCCGTATATCCTATGTAATCCTATGTAATGAATAGATACAAAGAAGGTTCACTCAGTTAATCCCGGGGATGAGTGGATGGACATATGAGGAGAGGTTGAGTAGATTGGGACTCTACTCATTGGAGTTCAGAAGAATGAGAGGCGACCTTATTGAAACATATAAGATTGTGAAGGGGTTGGATCGGGTGGATGCGGGGAAGATGTTCCCGATGATGGGTGAAACTAGAACTAGGGGGCATAGTCTTAGAATAAGGGGCTGCTCTTTCAAAACTGAGATGAGGAGGAACTACTTCACTCAGAGGGTGGTAGGTCCATGGAATATGCTGCCCCAAAAAGCTGTAGAAGCTACATCATTACATAAATTTAAAACAGAAATAGACAGTTTCCTAGAAGTAAAGGGAATTAAGGGTTACGGGGAGCGGGCAGGAATTTGGACATGAGACTAGGTTCGGATCGGTCATGGTCCTGCTCCTATTTCGTGTGTCTAATTCTGTTAGATTCAGGAGATGGTTCTGTGATAGTGGATTGGCGGTTAGGATCAGATCAGCCATGATCTTATTGAATGGCGGAGCAGGCTCGAGGGGCCGATTGGCCTACTCCTGCTCCTATTTCTTATGTTCTTATGATATGACAAACATGTTGAAGAAAAAACTTCAATATAGAACCATAAACATCTCTCAGAAAGACCGGAGGCATTTTGTATAGCGTCATTTATGGAGGCAAACATGCCAACCAATCCCAGCTAGATCCCACAAACTAGACGAAAGACTAGTCAACCTGTGGTGCTGACGAGGCTACTGGTAAAAATCCCTGCTTTTCTTTAAGCAGTACTACGGCACCTTTATCATTGACCTGAACCACAAATATAGGTCTGTTTTAACATCAAAGGAGAGTGCTCAGTACTGTGCTGAGGTGGAAACTTGATGTGCTTAAGTCATGAGTGAAGTTTGAACTGATAGCCTTCTGACTCAGAGGCAAGTGTACTGTCAAGCTGGTGGACAGTACTGGTGGCCAGTTAATTGCTGGAATGCATACAATATGTTAAGACAGATTCATCCAAGTGTACGATAGCAAAATACTGCAGATGCTGGAAATCCGAAATAACAACAGAAAACACTGGAAAAACTCAGCAGGCCAGGGCAGCATCCGTGGAGAGAGAGAAACAGAGTTAACGTTTCAGGTCGAAGACCTTTTGTCAGAACGAAAGGTCATCGACCTGAAACGTTAACTCCGTTTCTCTCTCCACGGATGCTGCCCTGGCCTGCTGGGTTTTTCCAGCGTTTTCTGTTGTTATTTTATCCAAGTGTAGTCTGATGCAACCAGATCTGAGGCTGTTTATTGCAATTTTCTGTGCATTTAGTGTATTTTTTTACTTCATACTCTCGTGTAGTACTCTACCCAAGTTGGCACTGAAGGAGGACAAGAACTATGAGCGCGAAGATGAGGTTTGTGATCAATGTAGGTAGAACCTTTGAAAGAGGCACGAAGTGCACAGATAATGTTCTGCTGCAGCATTATTGGGAAGATAAGCTCTTCGTCCCCTCTCCAAAAGGATTATTCTTCCATGGTTACTTAAGCCCAAATATGCATTGAGACATCCTTTGAACTGTGAGCTCTCCTCTCTAAACGCCTTTAAAAAATATGGAGTGAATATTGACACCACTGTGTCAGCCGATGATTTGAGGCAGGGCAGGGCTTACGGCAGGACCTGCAGCAAACAGCATCTATTTAAATAGAGTCACTGCACACGACAGCAAACAGTGATACCTTCCAACTTAAAATCAAAGGACCTAGCAATACAATATTCTGTCTGCTTTATTGCTGCTCTACAGGGATTTGACATGGCAAGTAGCAAATCTATTAACAGCCCAGAACCATTCCCACTTCACTTTTACTTATATCTGCACCATTCAAAGCCCCAACCGTTCGACATAACTCAAAACTTAATCAGCCTCTTTTCTGCATGCACCCATGTTTCCCTCATGTCTTGGTGACCAAAACTGAACACAACCATCCAGAGTGAAAAAAGATATCTGTCCTTCCCCATCACATCCTTTAAATGTCTCATAAGTGACTCTAAGGCTGTAATTTTCTGCAGGTAGGTGGGTTTGGGGGCGGGGGCCTCCAAGACTGGTGGGAAACCCGGGTTTCCCGCAGGCCCTGCCAACTTTAACGGCAGGGCCTGATTTGCATGTGCGGCCTCGGATTCCCGCCCGCAGCCAGCCAGATTGAGAGGCTGGCGGGTGGCTAGGCCTGCAGATGTGGAGAGGGAACAAGGGGTCGGTCCGGGGTGGGGGTGGTCAGGGATCACAGGGGATGGGGAGGCCGGGGATCGGCAATGGCGTGATCGGGGATGAGGGGTTTGAGGATCATGGAGGGGGAGGGGATTGGTGGTAGGGGGGGCGGTCGGCCGGGGACCGGCAGGGGTGGGAGAGAGGATCTGGGCCAGCCACCAGAGGATTGTGGCCAGCCTTAGCATCATCGGTGGGGTGGAGGGGAGGGAGGCCTCATGGTGGGGATCGGAGGCCTGGGGGGGTGGCTATCGGAGGCTTCGTGAGGGGGTCTCCGATCGCGGGCGGTGGGTTAGGCAAGGACCCTGGATCCAGGAGGTAGGTATAAAGCCACTTAGCTCCTGGACCCAGCAGTCCCCGCCTCGCTGTAACTGCCGGGTTTCACGAACCCGTCCACAGGCAGTTAAATTCAAAATCGAGTTTAAAAAAGAGGCTTCCAGCCTCATTACAATATTTAAATTAATGTATTGCCCCTTGGAAGCGGATTGGTCACCCGGACCCCGTCCCACCTCTGTGAAAACTGGAAATGGGTGGGTTGGAGGTGGGATCAGGTTGGGGATCCCATTTTTAACAATTTAACTGCCCCTACGCTCCAAACCCACCCGTTTTTTAGGGGAAAGTTCCGGCCTAAGTGTTTTGCTTCCACTACCCTACCTGGAAACCATTCCAAGTGTTGGGCCAGAATTTTCCCGTTGCTGTGCTTGTGGGTTTGGAGGCGGGTCAGCTGTGAAAATAGGCAGCGCGTCGGGAACCCGCTATCATCGTGCCTTTAATTCGGGCACGTTTGTCAGCGCACCACAGATCCGATCGGCAGAGGTGGCCGACCTAATTAAAGTCATTAAATCCTTGTTATCAGACCCTTAAGAGGGTTTTTTTTTATCTGCAGCTTCTGAATTTAACAGCTTGAGCACGGGAAGCACACAGCTCAGTAACCTCACCGGTGAAGGGGAGGTGGGAGCTCAGTGGCCATTGTGCGAGAGCAAATACACACACCTCACACCTCATTAGTTGCCTAAGGGGAAAGACTGTTGTTGACTCCATTTTGTGCACAGATTTTGGTTTCTGGAGTTTGCAGGTCATTTCTGCAACTTCGGAAGCCACTCTCACCACATTGCTACCCAGTTTCACAACATTGGGGTATTGGCCCTCTGATCGCTACTTGACCTGCCATCTACAACATCAGCACCTTTGGCTCTCAGAATCAGACCAAGATGAGCCCCATCACCAACAACACCAGCCACACCAGCAGCAGCCTTCTCAATGACCTGATGCTCCACAGGAGAGCGAGGGTCACCACAGGGCTGCAGCGCTCCGGAGGCGATACCCCCAACACAGGGTAGACAGGCAGAGGATGAGCTTCCTCAATATGACTGAACAGCAGTGCTTCAGGGGGCTCAGGCTATCGCACCAGGTCATTGCAGACATTTGTAGCTTGCTGGAACAAGACCTGCTTCCCAGAGGTCCTGGTGGACACTCCTTACTAATGTCTGTCAAAGTCACCACCGCCCTCAACTTCTTCACTTCAGGCTCTTTCCCAGGATCTGTAGCAGAATTTGTGGGATCTTGCAGTTGGCCACCCACAGATGCATCACCCAGGTCACCGATGCCATGTTTCACAAGTCAGCCAATTATATCATCTTTGCCACTGATGAGGCCAGTGTTACTGAGCGGGCGCTCGGCATTGCAGCCCTGGCTGGCTTCCCACAGGTGCAGGGCGTCATCAACTGCACACATGTGGCCATGAAGGCACTCCCAGATCACCCAGGAGTGTTTGTGAACCACAAGGGCTTCCACTCCCTCAATGTGCAGCTCGTCTGCAACCATAAAAAGATGGTTGCAGGTGGGTGCCAGATTCCCTGGCAGCTGTCATGACTTTCGTGCTGCACCAGTCCATCCTCCCTCAGCTCTTCACACCTCCAAACACACTTACCGGCTGGCTGCTTGGAGACAAGGGCTACCCACTGAAGGTGTGCCTCATGACACCCCTGAGGACACCAAGTACTAAGTCCAATAAGCATTATATTGAGAGCCACATGTCCATCAGATTTGTCATAGAGCAAGCAGTAGGCATGCTGAAGAGGCCTTGACAGATCTGGAGGAGCCCTTCAGAAGCACCAGCCAGGGTCTCCAGAATCATCGTTGTTTGCTGCGCGCTGCACAACATAGCACAGCAGCAAGGATTGGAGCTGCAGGAGGAGCAAAGCTCTGAGCGCACAGCCGCTTCAGAGGAGGAGGAGGAGCAGGAGGAGCAACCTGAGGTGCAGATGGCACCAGCAGCGGTGCATATTGCTGCCCGGGAAGCCCGGCATAGCCTCATCATAGCCAGATTTACTTAACTTGCTCCAATGCAACTACATGCCTGCCACATACTGTACTATGTTCCCCCCGCCCCCAACAACACCATAAAGCATCCCTACAATGACCAATCCATTGCTCTCACACAAAGCCCCAATGCTCGAGGTGACAAAGGCACTTCCAAGGTTTGAGGCAAAACTGGACAGGATCCGAAAGTGGTGCTAGCTAAAATATTTGTGTGTGCAATCAAAACAACTGAAACTTCTACTTTTGTGTCATTTTTCTTTTGCGAGTGCTTCTACGAGGTGCACCCTCATTGGCCCCCAAGGCTCAGTGTCTGCATGCAGCTCAGCAGAGCTGGGAGCATCCTACGCCCTCCGGCGAGGAGTCTCCACTGCTGTCCCTGTCAACACCATCTGCCCTTGCTCACTTGTGAATTGTGAGACACCAGATGACAACATTACTCCATGGCACAAAGGACCCACTGAGGTGTGCGTATCTGCACTGGTGCTGGGTGAGCTTGGGTCTACTGATGGTGCACCCTCAGAGGCTGGAGGTTCCTCTAAGGAGTTGTCTTCCTCCTCCGGCTGGACAGTGGAGGGGATGGGGGCAGTTGATGGACCTGTGGGAGAGTAAAGAGCTGAATTAAAATAGTTATAATAAGAATGGGTAACATTACCATTATGCACATGATGACATTTCACTGGCTGCTGACATGAGTCACCATTATGGGTGACTGTTGTATGCCATGTGGCTTTATGAGATGTGATTCAGTCACCAGATTGCTGGGATGTGCCCCTCTCTCCGCCTCCCACCGCCAGCATCTCTCCAGCTCCCGAAATTTCCAGAGTCGCCTCCTCTAATGCTGTGAGATGTGCAATTACTGGAGGGCCACCTCCAGTTCTCTCACTCTCCCTATTGTTGTGGGCTCGCTTCTCCTGCAAGGAGGGAAAGAAGTGAAGTTTGAATGAGTGTGATGGAATGAGTCTAAGGAATGGATGGGTTACAACTGTAGAGGGTGCCTATGGGGGAGTGGCATGACAATGCCAAATGGCCTCCTTCTGTGGTGTTACTTGGTATGATTGCATTAGGATGAGGGTGAGTGCGAGGGGTGGTTAGATGGGGATGTGAGTATGTACATGGAGAGAGAGGTATGTTGGTGTGAGGAATGATGTGCAGGAGTAGGCTTGGGAAGACAGAGTGATGGGGATGTGTTGACAGGCACTTCAGGATGAGGGTGAGTGTGGCATTGGACTCACCTTTCCTGACCTCATGAGATCATTGAATCTCTTCCTGCACTGTATCCAGGACCTCCTGACCACATCCCTGCTGCTGACCTCAGCTATATCCAGCCAGGCTCTCTTTGTTGTTTGTGGAGATCTCCTTTGCCTTGTTTGAAGAGGACCTCCCTGCGTGCTCTGACAGCCTCCACAAGAGAATGCAAGGAAGAATCCGAGAACCGGGGTGCAGCCCTCTGCCTTTGGCTATCCATCCTTCAAAAGTTTCTGCTCTCCTGTGGCCTTTCTTTGACACCTTCCACCCTCCTCTAGAATCCTTCAAGTGAGTTCAGTGCAAGGCTGCTTTAAATATGGGCACTGGAAACAAGTCATCGATGATGTCATCAGACCCGCACCATTGAATAGGGCCGGGAAACGTGCATGACTCTTTCAATTGGGGCCATTAAGTGAAATTTCGGACCTGCCCGCACACACCCACTCAAACCGACGCGAAGGTGAAAATTCCGGCCTTGATCACTCTTTGCGTAAGGATGTTCCTCCTGTCATGTCCTCTAGACTTGATTTCTACAATGTCTTCCTCATTGGTTTCCCATCCTCCACTCTTCATAAACTTCAACTTGTACAACACTGACATGACTTTATTCTGTTCTTTTCTAAGACCCACTACCTCCTCCCTGTCCTCACTGATCTGCATTGGGTCCTTCTCCCCAAAAGTAATGAATTTAAAATCCTCTTCTTCAAATCATTCCATAGCCTTGCTCTACCCTATCTTTGCAACCTCCAATAGCCTCATAGTCCCTCCTGCTCCATCCAATCCTCCAACTCTAACCTTTTGTGTATCTCTCTCAATTCATCCCACCATTGGTGGCAGAGCATATGGCCGAGTCAGCCCTACTCTCTGAAATTCCCCACCGAAAACCCCCCACTTCTCAAAATATATCTGTTTCACTCAGCTTTCAGTCACTTCTTCTAACTCCCAAAGTGACGACGCCCATTTCTTTCTCCCTTTCGTCTATTTTACATATATTTACTTTTGAACCCTCAGTAAAGCTGCTTGGGAAATTTTCTGTGCGAAAAGCTCTATATAAGTGGAAGGGATTTTAATGAAATATGTTCTTAAATGGGCAGATGTGCTGAACATTTTTCCTTTGGAGTTGCTGGATCTACATTCTGCTTGGAAGAGAAAGAATGAAGATGGTATTAAAATTATACAAATTGCGATGACTGCCTTTTAAAAATATAGCTTTCAAAATAAACTTTATTAGTGTGCCACATTCAAATAAAGGTCAGATTCTTATTTTTCACAATACTGTATAGCACATGATACCTTGATTGCAGAGCCTGGAACATAAGCAGGCTCTGCGGGCTCGCATTTTTAAGCTGAAGTTATAAACGTGACAAAAAAACCTGCCTCTGGAAAAGTCAGAGAGCATGCTTGTTTGTTCTGAGAAAAATAATTACCCTGAATCAAGATTTGCTTATTGCAAGTCATTATTAACAAACTGTTTTGTCAGATATTCTGGAATTGATCATTTAATTTCCCTCCCTTTCTATTAAAATAAGTTTTTTTAATACAGAATATTAGCCAGTTTTATATTGAACACAGATGTTTGTCAAGTGAGACAGGCATCACCAACGTGTCTTCAGACTCTGCTTAGGTCAGCTATGTAGGCAGCTTTGGGCAGTAAAGCGTTCAACATTTTGACACTCCGCCTAACAAATTCCCGTCAAACTGACACGTCTTACTGTGTGGGCAAGAAATAAAGAAACTGCAAAGCAGGCTGTGAGTGCAGGTTACTCATCAAAACTGATAACTCAGCAATAAATAAACATTACTACGCTGGTCGTTTAAGATATTTCAGAAAGACATGTAATCAAAAAGATATAAGGGATAATTATTTCCAACTGATTACACACATTGGGGAAAGAATTTGTGTGTACGCCATGTATAATGAAATCATAAACCTGTTTATAAAGAATAAGTTTAGGATTTTATTATACATAGCACACAGGGGAAATGTTTCTCATTTTAGTCATACATATTGAACAAAATGATTAGGTGTTCCTCAGATGAGTGCTAAAATTTATCTCCTCAACCATGCATTCCATCTCCTGTCCTGCTCCTACCAAATTCCTTTCCTTGTTACCTGACCATTTCCCTCCACCCATCCTTGAAAAAAACCTTTGATACTTCTTTTTAAGCAAAGGAGAGCTGTGTAAATATAAGTAGGTTATTGCTGATGTATTCACGTGTTATTTCTTTCATTTTTTTTGTTATCTTGATCCCGTGATAAATCTTTATTAACATTGCTTAGTTAACTAGTTGTGAATTCATTTACTGAGAGTTAGAAACTGCTAAAGATGTAGGGACTGAACTTCTTGTGACGGGAAGGTGCCGGGCGAAGGGGTGTTGGGGATGATAGAGGAGTGGACCAGGGTGTCGCGGAGGGAGCGGTCCCTTCGGAATGCTGAAAGGGGAGGTGAGGGGAAAATGTGTTTGGTGGTGGGATCATGCTGGAGGTGGCGGAAATGGCGGATGATGATCCGTTGAATGTGGAGGCTGGTGGGGTGAAAGGTGAGGACAAGGGGAACCCTATCTTGGTTCCAGGAGGGAGGGGAAGGGGTGAGAGCAGAAGTGCGGGAAATAGAACGGACATGGTCAAGGGCTATGTCAACCACAGTAGAGGGGAATCCTCAGTTGAGGAAAAAGGAAGACATGTCGGAAGCACTAGTATGGAAGGTGGCATCGTCAGAGCAGATGCAGTGGAGATGGAGAAACTGGGGGAATGGAATAGAGTCCTTACAGGAAGCGGGGTGGGAGGAAGTGTAGTCCAGGTAGCTGTGGGAGTCAGTGGGCTTATAGTGAATGTTTGCCAATAGCCTATCCCCAGAGATGGGGGACAGAGAAGTCGAGGAAGGGAAGGGAAGAGTTGGAGATAGACCATGTGAAGGTGAGGGAAGGGTGGAAATTTAAAGCAAAGTGAATGAACTTTTTTAGTGGGGGGAGAGCAGGAAACGGCACCGATACAGTCATCAATGTACCGGAAAAAGAGGTGTGGGAGGGGACCTGGGTAGGACTGGAACAAAGAATGTTCCACATATCCCATGAAAAGGCAGGGATAGCTAGGACCCATGTGGGTCCCCATAGCAACACCTTTAATTTGGAGGAAGTGAGTGGCGTCAAAGGAGAAGTTGTTCAATGTGAGAACAAGTTCAGCCAGGCGAGGGAGGGTGGTGGTGGAAGGGGACTGGTTGGGCCCCTGTTCAAGAAGAAGCGGAACGCCCTCAGGCCATCCTGGTGGGGGATGGAGGTGTAGAGGGATTGGACGTCCATTGGAAATTGGAAAATGATGGTCACAGCCTCCGCAATTTCCTCCCTTGCTTCTTTTAATAGCTTCGGATATATTTCATCTGGCCCTGGTGATTTATCTACTTTCAAGGAATGCTAAACCTTGGCGGTTAAGAAGGCAAATGGTATGTTGGCCTTCATAGCGAGAGGATTTGAGTACAGGAGCAAGGATGTCTATCTGCAGTTGTACAGGGCCTTGGTGAGACCACACCTTGAGTATTGTGTGCATTTTTGGTCACCTTATCTGAGGAAGGATGTTCTTGCCATGGAGAGAGTGCAGCGAAGATTCACCAGACTGATAGCTGGAATGGCAGGAATGATGTATGAGGAGAGATTGGGTTGATTAGGCTTATATTCGCTAAAGTTTAGAAGAATGAGAGGGGATCTCATTGAAACTTATAAAATTTTAACAGGACTAGACAGACTAGATGCAGGAAGGATGTTCCCGATGGCGGGGGAGTCCAGGACCAGGGGTCACAGTCTAAGGATAAGGGGTAAACCATTTAGATTGCGATGAGGAGGAATTTCTTCACCCAGAGAGTGGTGAACCTGTGGAATTCTCTGCCACAGAAGGCAGTTGAGGCCAATTCATTAAATATATTCAAGAAGGAGTTAGATATATTTCTTAAGGCTAAAGGGATCAAGGGATATGGGGAGAAAGCAGGGACAGGGTACTGAATTTGGATGATCAGCCATGATCTCATTAAATGGTGGAACAGACTCGAGGGGCCGAATGGCCTACTCCTGCTCCTATCTTCTATGTTTCTATGTTTCCTCTCTCACTATGTTTATCCCATCCAATATTTCACTATATGTTGATTGGGCTGGTCTTGAATTAGGGAAGCAGAGTTCTACATGTGCACTTAAGTTCAAAAACTATTCATCAGGCTCCATCAGGGGAACAGCTTCAGCTGTGGCTCAGTTGGTAGCACACTCGCCTCTGAGTCGGAAGGTTGTGGGTTCAAGTCCCGCTCCAGCAACTTGAGCACAAGTGCTACACTGTCAGAGATGCCGTCTTTCGGATGAGGTGTTAAAGCGAGGCCCCATCTGCTCTCTCAGGTGGATGTAAAAGACCCCATGGCACTATTCGAAGGGGAATTGTTCCCAGCGTCCTATCCAATATTTATCTCTCAATTGACATCATTCAAAAAATCGATGATCTGGTCATTATCACATTGCTATTTGTGGGAGCTTGCTGTGCGCAAATTGGCTGCTGCATTTTCTACATTATAACAGTGACTACGCTTCAAAAAGTACCCCATTGGCAATAAAGTGCTTTGGGACATCCTAAGGTCATGAAAGGCGCTATATAAATGCAAGTCTTTCTTTCAGACTAATATCTCTTTGAACAAGAACTGAAAAAATTCACAGTAGTGCAGTAAGCACTTTTGAGGTAAAGGCACATTGTTAGGGCTAGTTTGTATACTCCACTCCTGGCTACAGATTACCTAGAAATCTTTGATGTTGATGCTTCAAAATGTGGAAAATTGCTCCGCTCCTCAGCATTAATATCCCAAGTTTGATGAGTGTAAAAATTAACAAAGTATTTCTGCATCAACACTTCAAAAAAAACCATACTGTTTTGAAAAAGATTTACAGTCCATCACTGTCATAGACTCTGTTGAACTGGGGATTTATGCACAGAAATTCCTGAAGACACAGCATTTTAGACAGGGACAGGCTGATACAAGAATGAGCACTCCAGCTATGACAGAATAGTAACCCAACCCAACAACTCCAAAGGCAAAGCCTGTGTGCACTGCTGCCTCTCCCATAGCCATGCTGATAATGAAGCGTGCAACACCGTTATACCAATATACACAACTATGTTGGCAGAATCATTGGGCTGGATTTTGTTAATGAGGGCGCGTTGGGGGTGGGACTGCTGGTTTTCAGGTTTTAGTCCCGCCCCCAAACAACTTCCGGCCAACCCACGCTATTTTCCCATGATTGACCTTGTTAAGCCCGGCCAATTAAGGGAAAGCCGGTGACAGAGTACGTCAGCATATGACGTTTCATCTGTCAAAAAATTTTGACAGATGAATTGCCAGCGTTTGACAGCTTTGAGAAGCTGTCAAACACTGACAATCTCTGTTCTAAGGGGAGTCCTTGTACTGAAGACTCACCAAACCTCTTTCCTCAGCAGAAATCAGATGGCTGCTGCATCTGAGAATGCAGCAGCCATTCTGTCATCTCTGCCATTGAGATGAGGCACCTCCGGGTCCCCAAGGGTTGAAGTCAGCAGGAAGGAACAAAGGTAAGTAAACTTTTTCTAACACTTTGCACTCACCTCTCATACTTACCTCTCCACACTTGCACCTATCACTCACCTCCACAGCGCACTTTTCGACCCCTCTCACCCCCGCAGACCCACTGCTCGCCTCACTGACCCTGGCAAGATCTGCAGCCGTCGGGAAGCCCGCACTTGCAGGAGTAAAATGGGAATAAGCCTCTTAACTGCCTGTTAACTTCCTGTTAACAGGCAGTTAAATGGCTGTAAGCCCTTCCCGCCTCGAGGAAACGGGTCCCTGCGCGACTTGGGGACCCGCCTCCCGGGAAGATGGCACGGAGGCGGGTTGGGAGCGGGGTCGGTATCCGCTCCCAGTTTCTGCCATTTTCCCAGCAGTCCCGCCTCCCCAGGGCTGACAAAATTCCCCCATTGTATCAGTGTATTGCTGCTGTGAATACTGTTAAGCAAAATGGATAACTCATCAATACGTAACTAGAGTGCATTTTAAAAGATAAATATTTCAAAAAGTACTTGTTAATCTAAACTTTCTGGAAGCAGAAAGATTCATGATTCAACGTATGTGTATATGCTTTCAGTCTCATTTTTACTTGGTATAAATTCTGATTTTATTAACGAATTATGGTAATAGAGCAACAAATTCTTACAGGGCTTGGCAGTGCAGATGCAGGGAGGATGTTTCCCCTGGCTGGGGAGTCTGGAACCAGGGGTCACCATCTCAGAATAAGGGGTCGGCCATTTAGGACTGAGATGAGGAGAAATTTCTTCACTCAGGGTGGTGAATCTTTGGAATTGTCTTCCCCAGAGGTCTGTGGAGGCTCAGTCATTGAGTATATTCAAGACAGATATCAATAGATTTCTGAATATTAAGGGAATCAAAGGATATGGGGATAATTCAGGAAAGTGGAGATGAGGTGGAAGATCAGCCATGATCTTATTGAATGGCGGAGCAGGCTCGAAGGGCCAAATGGCCGACTCCTGCTCCTATTTCTTATGTTCTTATGAGTTGAATTTGTCTTATCATAATATCTCTTATTAATGGCTGCTTCTAGATGGATTTGTCAAGACATAAACAATAAAATTATAAAAAGTCTTACTCATACATAATGATAAATTCAGTTATGTGCAATTTAATTTTTGCTGCCTAACCCTCACACTAAAGATAATGCAAACATACTGTGGTCACATGCTTTGAGTTGATAAGGCTCCTTTCTTGGCTAGTTTATCCATTGTCTGTGCCAGTGGTTAGATTATCTATGTCTAAACTGATTAGCAAATGACTGACATTAAACAATAGTCTAAGAGACAGCACAATAAGTTAGTTTAATGTGTTAACACTTTAGTATCTCTCTCTAGGATTTTTAGTTTCTGCTAGGTTCTTATTACATTCTTACATATTGTAAGACTTGTAAAATACTTGACTGTCCTGAAATAGTACTATATACTATACAGGATTTTTTTTTGCATCTATTTCTAATATATAGGTTCTAGGAAATCTATTAAATAGGTTCCTCACAAAGTTAGATTGTAGAATCATTCCTTATGCTGCACTCAGAACGACTCGAACATCAAGGACATGTGTGGTGAAGAGAGATATTAATTGCAGAAACAGTTAAAAATGGAGTCGCTGAGAGCTGATTATTTTTCCATTGACAGCAGGCAAAAGTTGAGCTACAGTCTGTGGTAACTAAATTCTCCGCCCACGTTTTAGTGCTGGCATGGGGGGAAAAAAATAGATTTATGATCCGTAATGCTATTTCTAATGACAAACGTGGTGGTAAACACACTACCAGTTGTCATGGGCAAACTCACATCCCAGGAACTGGTCGAATTAATAAGAAAATAAAGGAGATTGAAATGACAAATACAAAAGCAAAATACTGCAGATGCTGGAAATCTGGAATAAAAACAGAACATGCTAGAAATACTCAGCAGGTCAGACAGCATCGGTGGAGAGAGAAACAGAGTTAACGTTTCAGGTCGATGACCTTTCATCAGTTCTGAAAGGTCATCGACCTGAAATGTGAACTCTGTTTCTCTCTCCACAGATGCTGCTGGAGATTGGAATGATTTGATCAAACTTTTCAGAAGATAATTGAAAGCGCAGAAATAGATACGTTGTACTAAAAGTGCAAATATTTTGAGTTGTTCTAGAGGCAGTTAGATGCTGTGATGTGGCAGTTGTAGGTTTCTGTGGAAGAATGGGCTTGATGGGTGGACGACCTTCATCAAGTGTATAGATCTTAGTGATCTGTGTGCCTCACATAATAAATTAAACATAGAGCAGAGACTTGGCCCTGGCTTGAAGGTTCACTTGACATAATTAGTGTTAGAATATGATCAATAAAAATCTGCACAGATTTACCAACAGGAGATACTGCCATCATCATAACTTCTAATGGCCATTTGTTCAAGAAGCAAGCGAGTTAACAGATGTGGACACTGCAGCTGATATACACTTCAGCTTTCAAACATTGTTAGATAATATACTTCAGTCTTGTGGTAAAGGTGAGAAATCCATGGAATTAAGAGGATAGTGAAGTGGATCCAAAAATATCTAAGCAATAGAAGACACCTAATAATTACAAACAGGAATTGTTGCAATGGAGTGGAATGGCTGGTGAGGTTCCCCAGGATTGGTCCTTGAAAGTGGCATTAGGTAGGAGGCTGAAGGCAGAATTTATATTTTTGCTGATGACACATAATTGCGTGGGTTGGAAAAATACTAGTTGCTAGTATTAGAGAGATCTGGAGAGCTTCAGGAGCTGAGGTAATGATTGACAATGGTGTTTAATGTGGGTAAATGCAAAGCCATGCATATTGATGTTAATAACATTCATTTGTATTAAGAAATGAATAATTTTATATTTGTTACAATACACTAGAGTGATAGGAAATGGGTTTCCTCCTACCATTCCCTAGACAGTGCCGTGTTGTCAGGGCACATATACCGCACATTGCAAGGACACCAGAAATTGTTTGAAACTACAGTTCTTGCATTTGCCCCTTGTTTACAAGCACTTCTGACTGGGCATAAGACAACAACTACAGAAAGTTCAGGGAATGGGAACAGCTGCTGGTATAACATTAAGACAAAGACAAGCTGTACTATGGCATGTAATTAAAAAAAAACATTTTGTGTGCTCATCAAGGTGGGGAATGTTAGTACTAGTGAATAGAATACCCTCTACTTCAGGCAACCATCATCATAACATTCCCAGATCAGGTATAGTATAACCAGATGCAGAATAAAGCTCCCTCTACTCTGCCCTAACAGTACACTTCAGCCCCAACCTTAGAAGCACAGCCCCAACTACACCAATGTGACATCTCTTCCATTTCCCATGCCAGCCATCCTGAGACCTCTCTAAGTGAGATTTGCAGGGCTATGGGAAAAGAGCAGGGGAGTGAGACAAATTGAATAGTTCTTTCAAAGAGCCGACGCAGACAAGATGGGCCGAATGACCTCCTTCTTTGTTGTATGATTCAATGATGAAACAAAAGCTACAACAGAATTTTGATTGGACACTCATTCTTTCTCACTCTCACACATATATACATAATATGCACAGCCTCTCTGTTTCAAAAAATGCTCAATATAAATTCCACCTCAGTAAAGCTTTTGAAATTTGTCATGTTATTTCAGCATCTGTCAATGCTAACTATGCGGCTTCATTTTAGATGTAAACATAAAATCACCAGCTCGGTGGTGCAGCCTGGGCTTTATGCAGCAGTTCAGTAAATAAAAATAATTTCACAAAAACATGGTTTGAAAAAGCCCCCATAATCTCAAATGACGCAAAAATAATCTTGATAATAAAACTTCTTGGAGCTGAAATTCGTCTTTCACCTGTTCTGTGTTGCCGCCCAAGAGGAATGTCACTCCCTTTCCATCTGTTGTGACTGTCGCTGCTCCATGAGATTTTGCCCTGTCAGTTTATGGAATATATTGAATGACTTTCCAAGTAGCCTTTTACAGTTGGTTTTGAGATGCAAGAAGACACATTGATAATAACCAGTACGATAGCAAAATACTGCAGATGTTGGAAATCCGAAATAACAACAGAAAATGCTGGAAAAACTCAGCAAGTCAGGCAACATCCGTGGAGAGAAATTTGAGTTGACGTTTCGGGTTTGATAATAACCAGGCCCGGCTAAGGTTGGGAAAAAGTTACGCACATCCCTAAGGCTGTATTTACCATCCAGCATAAAACTGAGGTAATATAATAACCATTTGTGAGATTTATAGCTGATTGAGTAAAAGCAACATGAGTGGTATGAGTTTGTGATCAAGATTATATCTGAATGGTTGCCGCTCAAAACCCCCACAGGTACACTGCAGAACAGTCACACACTGTACCCATCTCTCTATAACCCACCACCTCCCTCAAGCTTATATAGAATTACATAGAATCTACAGCTTACTTGACCCTAATTCAAAGTTATAAAAACTGCATTCTTGCTTCAGGCCCCTGCTTCTTTATATGCAACATTTGCCTACACTAAAAACTACAAATAATTTCACATACGTACAGAACCAGAAATGACCTTTTATAAGGCAGCTTGCCTCATGGTCCAAGTCTCTCTCTTTGCAGCAGCTTTTCTCCAGATAGCCTGTCACGCCAGATCCCTCATAACAGAATGGACTCATTGCAGCCTACAGTACACAGCTCCTATAATGACCTGCATTCAATTATCCCACACCAGACTAAGGTGCAAAACTATATCATGGTAAGTTATGAGAAGTCTAAGCTTTTCTTTAAGTATAAGCTTTGAGAATCTCTAAATTGTTTCAATAGTTCAAGGCACAAAGTTATTCTCTTTGATGAAGAAGCAAGTGTCAGAAACGTTAGCGTAGATTTTAATTCCTGGCCATAAAGCCAAGACCAGCCACTGAACTTACCACCTGGGAGTCTCTGTGGGAGGCCAAGCCCATTTTAACAGCTGGGCATCAAAAACATCCATCTGAAACAGGCACTAAAAAGGCATCTGGCTGACTGCCAGCAGATGAGGATCGGGCAGTAAGTCAGGGGGTGGGGTTGAAGGGATAATTACTAGTCCTAGCTCTTTTTGGGCTACCCCAGATCAGGCATATTCCCCAGACATTCACCTTTAACTAAAGTTAGAGATAGCCGAATTCTATAAGACGCTTAATTGGGCCTAAAGGTCCAGGCTATCTCTCTCTAAAGGAAAGGAATGACGTAAAGATGTTACCATCCTCCAGATAGCACTTTTAATAAGTTTAGCTAGACTGTAACCTTCCAGATATTATGAGGGTCCGGAAACGCCCCCAGAATTCTGCAACTCCTCACAAAAGAGTGTACAGAAATTGAGTTCGCGAGTTTGATACAGAAATACTACTTGAGACAATTCTAAAAATATATAGATTTATTTAACAGTTGACATACAGTTAACAACTGTTGAGTTAATCACAACTTTAACAGTTCAAAATACAAATAGCTTACGTTTCTTATTCTCAGAGATCCTTATTCTCAAATCTTAACTTCGTACATTTTTACATTTCTATTATTCTTAATCCAGAATATCCACCAAAATCAAATTAAAAGTACCTTTTTGATCCCTGAGACTCATAGAATTAAAAACTTACAGAGACTGCCTCTGAAGTTGAGAATCACTTGCCCTTCCCAGCGACTTCTGACTTTCCATCTGAAAAGCTCTATTTTTATACCTTTTTTTAGTGGTTCATCTTTTAAAGTTTTCTGCGGATGTAAGCTAATTATCTCTAGTCATTCTCTATTGAATTATTTTCTATTCTTACTGTCATTTCAACTGTTAGCTTGCAGACTTCTGTCTGTTGTATAGGTGTTTCAAAACTTATCATAAAAAACAGTATGACAGTAGTATTTATTTGATGTCATTCTTATCGAAGGTCTTCCATTCAATTTCTAAATCACCTCTGCTGTTTGAAAGCAGACATCGTGTCTACTAACTATTTCATTTTCAATACAAAAACCATGTGATTGCTTGGTGTCATCTATTGAAGTCATATTTTCAAAATGTTCTGTTTGTACCTTTTACAACATGTAAATCAAAAACACTTATAGAGCATAAGAACATAAGAAGTAGGAGCAGGAGTAGGCCATACAGCCCCTCGGGCCTGCTCCGCCATTCAATAGGATCATGGCTGATCCGAACCTAGACTCACGTCCACTTCCCTGCCCGCTCCCCGTAACCCCTAATTCCCTTATCAGCTAGGAAACTGTCTATCTCAGTTTTAAATTTATTTAATGTCGCAGCTTCCACAGCTCTCTGAGGTAGCAAATTCCATAGATTTACTACCCTCTGAGTGAAGAAGTTTCTCCTCATCTCAGTTTTGAAAGGGCAGCCCCTTATTCTAAGATTATGCCCCCTAGTTCTAGTCTCACCCCTCAGTGGAAACATCCTCCCCGCATCCACCCGATCAAGCCCCCTCACAATCTTATATGTTTCGATAAAATCGCCTCTCATTCTTCTGAATTCCAATGAGTAGAGGCCCAACCTACTCAACCTTTCCTCATAAGTCAACCCCCTCATCTCCGGAATCAACTGAGTGAACCTTCTCTGAACTGCCTCGAGAGCAAGTATATCTTTTCTTAAATATGGAAACCAAAACTGTACGCAGTATTCCAGGTATGGCCTCACCAGTACCCTGTATAACTGAAGCAAGACTTCCCTGCTTTTATACTCCATCCCCCTTGCAATAAAAGCCAAGATTCCATTGGCCTTCCTGATCACCTGCTGTACCTGCATACTAACCTTCTGTGTTTCATGCACCAGAACCCCCAGATCCCTTTGTACTGTAGCACTTTGCAGTTTCTCTCCATTTAGATAATAACTTGCTCTTTGATTTTTTCTGCCAAAGTGCATAACCTCACACTTTCCAACATTATATTCCATCTGCCAAATTTCTGCCCACTCACTTAGCCTGTCTATGTCGTTTTGCAGGTTTTTTATGTCCTCCTCACTCACTGCTTTCCCTCCCATCTTTGTATCGTCGGCAAACTTGGATATGTTGCACTTGGTCCCCTCCTCCAAATCGTTAATATAGGTTGTAAAGAGTTGGGGTCCCAGCACTGACCCCTGCGGAACACCACTGGTTACTGATTGCCAACCCGAGAATGAACCATTTATCCCAACTCTCTGTTTTCTGTTAGATAGCCAATTTTCCACCCATGCCAGTATATTACCCCCAATCCCGTGATTTTTTATCTTGTGCAGTAATCTTTTGTGTGGCACCTTGTCAAATGCCTTTTGGAAGTCCAAATATACCACATCCACTGGTTCCCCTTTATCCACCCTGCTTGTTACATCCTCAAAGAATTCGAGCAAATTTGTTAAACATGACTTCCCCTTCATAAAACCATGCTGACTCTGTCCGATTAAATTATGCTTATCCAAATGTCCTGTTACTGCTTCCTTAATAATGGACTTCAACATTTTACCAACCACAGATGTTAGGCTAACTGGTCTATAGTTTCCAGCCTTTTGTCTACCTCCCTTTTTAAATAAGGGTGTTACATTAGCAGTTTTCCAATCTGCTGGGACCTTTCCTGAATCCAGGGAGTTTTGGAAAATTAGGGTGTTTGTTTTCCTAGCCATCTTAGTTGGTTATATTACTGACTTATGTTTGTTGTCTTTCATTTGATGTTACTTTTATCAAAGGCACATGGTTTTTTAATATTCTGTGTTTAACACTTTACTTGGGCATTGCTATTGTGTTGGCTCCAAACTGCAGACATTCTGGAAGCTGCAACTTGCTGTTTCAATAAGGCCATTGTGTTAATATTAACAATCAATTCCCATTTCAAAAGCTTGTATGGTGTTTACAGCTTGTGTTAACAACTGATCTTAAAAGCCTGTGTTCTGTTTGCAGCCTGTGTCATTGAGGCTTTCCAGACTTTTAAACCCAGTATGTCATGTATTAATAATATCAGAAATTTGTTCATAGGATGGTGTATCTCTTGGAATATGGCTATTTCCTTTACAGGGTGGAGATGGGGGTGGAGAGGGTTTCAGCAGGGTTTCATGGATGGGAAGGAGGTGACCCCAGGCGACAGAGTGCCAGACCTTTCTTGTGGGTCCCGGGACACCTCTGCTCCTCCTGGCCCCACAAAGAAAAGTTTGTTGCTTACCTGTTGGGGGCATCTGCTGGGCGCACAGCAGGTTTCGCTGATCGTGACCAATCTGGCTATCTGTCGCAATAGCCTGGAGGTGCTCTCTGTGTGAGCGGGCCCCAATTAGCATATATTAATGTGGCATCTGTCTGACTCAAGTGGACGCCTCAACCGCTCGCAGTTAAAATCGCCGGTATTGGTGCGGGAAAAAGAGCCACTTGATTTTAACTCCTGCTCCGCCCAGTTTCCACAGGGCGGAGGAAGTTAAGATCCCCCCCTCTTCTGACTTAGTGGGGGTAAAATTCAACTTCGGCAGAGGCACAGAATGGACGGTAGTGGATTGGCTGCCCGTTATACAAACACCCCGCTCACCTTGATTTTCTTTTTCATTGACTTCAATTAGGAGGAAAATTGGTCAGTATGTATATCGGGCAGGATGTAGAATGGGTGGCCAGTCCACCACTGCCCCCTGCCAAGTTGAATTTACCCCCAAAATGCTCTGATTCATGTCATTAGTGTAGAATGAGATGTATTTTTCCCCTAGGATGGAGTAGTCGGTAAGTTTATGTCTCTGCTTTATCCTGTTAGTGCTTAGGGGAGACTGTGTTTCTCCTTTTTCTCCTGTTGTGTCAATCTTTTTGCCAAACTATACCCACAAATTTAATCTTTGCAAGGATCTGAAATTCTGCACTGTGCTATTTATGGTGCAATGTTTAATGCGTTTGCGTAAAACTCCTCTGCACTATTTAAATTAAGTCATTGTCCATGCAACATAGTTAGTCTGCCCCAATCTGGACTCTCAGTTCCAGTTACACTCAGTAGGTTTGTGATGTTTTAGCAATAGAAATATAATGATCTTAATTACCAACGCTTGTGTGCACAAACATATGCCGTCTCTCTCAGAAACAAATTATATTTTGCTACGCTTGTTGAGATTTACTAATTAATCTTTTTTGTATTTGTAGGGTTTAAATAAAATTGCAAGACTTATTTCACATCTGTTGATGAAGTTCCTTAAAAGCTATTTCTTCCATCATATAACACGTAGCTTGGTATTACCTATTTCTAGGATATCAGTTATATTAAGTGAAGACTAGTTGGCGGACTAGCTGGTGCAGTGGACTAGACACCGGCCTTTTGCCTCTGAAACCAGAATTAAAGTTTCCTTTGCTGATTGTAAAAGGGTGCAATCTGGGAGTATGGGCAGATAAATCTGGCAATAACCAGTGATTCTCACGTAGAGGACACAAGGTGGCTGGTATAGCAAATGGAATAAATGTCACAATGTTGTAGTGGGGAGGGGGGGAGTGCTACACTGCTAAGGTTGGGCTGGGGTGCATTGTTGGAGCAGCACAGAGTAACGGCTGTTTACTCAGTATCCAACTGAGGTTTATTTTTAACTACGAATGCAAGTGCTTGACGCTGACCCTGAAGGGTTGATTTTCCAGGTATGCATGGCTGGCAGGTTGCCTCGCCCTGTGCATATTGGGGAAGTGTGATTTCCAGATATACTTGGCTGGTGGGTGAGGTTCCCTGCCGGCAGCAAGTAGAAGTGTTCCATTCTCTGCACTAACACATGATGAGCATAAAACTTTAACAGGAAAAAAGTCTTAAATGTAAAACAGTGAACTTTTCCTGCTACTTTCAAGCACTTATGCCAGAACTGCAACTGAATAAATTACCGACACAAACTATAATATTTTATATGAGCAGATAATTGTCCTGTTAGCAAACCTGCTGTATTCTGAATAAGTAATGCAGGAACTCCAAGTGCAGAGGATACACTGTTTTCACAACAATAGAGTGTTATCAACAATGTGTGATGGAGAAATTGTGACAGAGAAAATGTTGCAGGAAGTAACTGTGACAGGAATTGTGCACTATATGTAAGACCTTTAACATGTTACAGGAAACTTTGTGATATCCGGCACCGACGGGACCGAGCTGTTGCCATCCCATCAAAACTGCCGGACAAACCAGCGCTAATGTTGAAACATACGGAGCTTTTCAGTTCCGTGTGAATCAACAAACCCTGTTGCTTAGCAACAGCTTCTAAACAGTCGGCCGTACCTTGCAAGCGTCTCTGTAGCTTAGTAACAGCTTCAGCGAGACCTTGCAGAGGCTGACTGGTGGAAAAAAAAGCAACGAAAAGAAAAAATACCTAACGAAACGGCTCCTGATTTTTGCCGGTGGATCGAGCATTCCGGACAGTTAACCTCCGGATAAACCAAAGTTTCCTGTATATATGTTTAGATAAAGCTATAATATATTAAAGGTCCTGTGGAGCATAAACACCAGCATGGACCTGTTGGGCCGAAGGGCCATGATATATATATTTATATAGATGGAGTTATAATTTTTTAAGAGTAAAAAACATTATAATCGGTGCCATTTTAAGATAAAAATACACGATTGACATTCATAATGATTAAGACTTGACGGTCAGAGAGAGAACAGGGAGAAAAAGAGATAATGTAAGAGATGGTGAAAAATGTCAAACACATCAACTAAAGTCCTCCAACAAATATGAATTACTGAATGCATAACTGGGCTAAAAAACATTCACGGATGGTAACAAACTGCACTTGTTGTTGACAGTAGAAAACTGAGTTCGCCACAATGACAATAGTGGAGCACTAAAGCAAGTGTTAAACATAAGAACATAGGAAATAGGAGCAGAAGTAGGCCATACAGCTCCTCGAGCCTGCAATAAGATCATGGCTGAACTTCTACATCAACTCCACTTCCACGACCTAACCCCATATCCCTTGATTCCGTTAGTGCCCAAAAATCTATCGATCTCTGTCTTGAATCTACTCAATGACTGAGCACCCACAGCCCTCTGGAGAGGAGAATTCCAAAGATTCACAACCCTCTGAGTGAAAAAATGTCTCCACATCGCAGTCCTAAATGGCCAATCCCTTATCCTGAGACTATGACCCCTAATTCGAGACTATGACCCCTAATTCTAGACTCTCCAGCCAAGGGAAACAGCCTCTCAGCAGCTACCCTGTCAAGCCCTCTCAGAATTTTTTGTTTCAATGAGGTCACCGCTCATTCTTCTAAATTCCAGAAAATACAAGCTTTTCTTCTGTTGACTATGCATCAGTAATGAGTTTTTTTAACTTAGATTTAATTGTACTGCTTAGTTCATGCCATCAATTCTACACTACCAATCTCTGCTGTGCCAACATGGGATAACATCTAGCAAATGCCAAATGACCACAGGAGAGATGGAAAATAGGAAAAACGAGTCAACCTACATCACTCTCACATGCTTCAGAGGCCGGTAGCAGAGCATGAGTGTCAAAGGTCTGGAAGGGAATTGTCTACTTGCCTTCACATCCAGGAATGGTGATTAAGAGAGAGATAAAAGGAAGAAAAACAAATATCTTAGAACAAGAAAGAAATTTGCTAATATATTTATTCAAGGTTAAGATTGAAAAATATCTTACTGTACGAAGTCATTACAAAAGTGCCCATGCAAATTTATCAATAAAGCAAATGCACCGTGACTGCATTTATAAAGCAGCCTCAATTCTGTTTAGTAATCTAAATGTTCACACTCTCAATCCCAGTCCAGAATTGAAACAATGGGGGGGGGGGGGGGGGATTTTAAACCCCAAAGACAGGTGGGTTTGGGTCGGGCGGGAGGTTAAAAAGCTAAAAATCTGAAACAGGAACCTAACCCAGCTCGAACCCGCCCACTTCTGGTTTTACTGGAGGCGGGACGTGATGCGGGCGACCAATCCACTCCATCAGATAAGTGCCTTTACAGCACTGCTTGTGGGCCAGGAGGAGCAGGAGTGTTTTGTCCAGGCCCAAACAGCTTACCAATAAACCCCACCCCTGCGATCTGTCTGCTCGGGCCCCCCGTGATCAGATTCCCCCCCCCGACCACCATCTGCTCACCCCAACAACCATCGTCCCCAACACCCCCCGCGATTGGACCCCCCGACCACCATCGAAACATACCCCCACCCCCGACCACCATCTTCCCTTCCTTCATGATCGGACCCCTCCCACGATCGGACTGTCCCCGGCCACCATCTGCTCTTCTCCCCCCCGCGCTCGGATCACCAGCCCCAACCCACTTTCTCTCCCCACCCCCACTAGACCAATCTGCTCTCCGCTCGGCTGCAGCCTTGAGCTGCAGGCTTGCCCGCCCGACAGTCTGACTGTGGAAACCTACAGAATTTTTTTTTAAAGACATCCTGTAGTTAGATAGTTCCTAGCTGCACAACCCCCCCTCCCCCCCACCGCACTGAAGATAAGATTGGGCCAATACGTTTATTAATTTTCCATTTACATTCTTCTCCTTTCCTTTTATGTCCTGCTCCCTAAATCATGCACCAATTGCTTAACAAGTAAGTTGGATCAAGATCTGGTCTGAGGATTCTGAGGACTGGTGGCTTGGAGATGGGGCCTGGGGGGACTCACCAGTCACACTGGAAATTGCAGGCAGTAATCCATTCCCTAGCTTACTGGGTACATTAAACCATGCAAAATGTTACTTTTATGAATAACCAACACCATTTATCATATCCTCACAAAGATTAGCAGTAAAAATGAATATGGAATTTCAATATAATCATAGTTTTACATAGTATTTACAGCACAGAAACAGGCCATTCGGCCCAACTGGTCCATGCTGGTGATTAAGCACCACACAAGCCTCCTCCCACCCGACTTCATCTAACCCCCATCAATATCTCCTTCTATTCCTTTTTCTCTCATGTGTTTATCTAGCTTCTCCTTAAATGCATTTATGCTAGTCGTCTCAACTACTCCTTGTGGTAGCTAGTTCCACATTCTAACCACTCTCTAAGGTAAAGAAGTGTCTCCTGAATTCCCTATTGGATTCATTAGTGACTATCTTATATTTATGGCCCCTAGTTCTGGTCTTGCCCTCAAGTGGAAACAACTTCTCCATGTCTACCCTATTAAACCCTTCATAATCTTAAAGACCACTATCAGGTCACCCCTCAGTTTTCTCTTTTCTAGAGAAAAGAGCCCCAGCCTGTTCAATTTTCCCTGATAATTATAACCTCTCAGTTCTGGTACTATTCTAGTAAATCTTTTTTTGCACCTTCTCCAGTGCCTCTCTATCCTTTTTATAATATGGAGACCAGAACTGTTCACAATATTCGAAGTGTGGTCTAACCAGGGTTATATACAAGTTTAACATCACTTCTCTGCTTTTCAATTCAATCCAATCCCTCTAGAAATGAACCCAGTGCTTTGTTTGCTTTAACCTGTGTCGCTACTTTTAATGATTTGTGTAACTGTACCCCCAGATTCTTCTACCTCATTTAGACACTTATTTTCCAAGGAGTATGTGGCCTCCTTTATCTTCCTACCAAAATGTATTACCTCACACTTACCTATATTGAAGTTCATTTGCAAATTACACACCCATTCTGCAAGTTTATTAATGTCTTCCTGTATTTCATTGCAATCCTCCTCTGTATTATTGATACTCCCAATTTGGTGTCATCCGCAAATTTTGAAACTGTACTTCCTATTCCCGAGTCCAAATCATTTATATTAATAGTGAACAACAGTGGTCCCAGAACTGATCCTCGTGGAACACCACTTCTCACCTTCTGCCAATCTAAGTAACTACCTTTAACCCCTACTCTCTGTTTTGCAGCCAGCTTTCTATCCATTTTGCTACTTGTCCCTAACTCCACATGTCTGACCTTAGTCATGAGTCCACAATGTGGTAGCTTATCAAAGGTTTTCTGGAAATCCAAATATATTACTACTGCATTACCCTTATCTAGATGTTACAACAACAACTTTTATTTATATAGCGCCTTTAATGTAGTAAAACGTCTCAAGGCGCTTCACAGGAATGTTACAAGACAAAAAATTGACACCGAGCCACATAAGAAATTAGGGCAGGTGACCAAAAGCTTGGTCAAAGAGGTAGGTTTTAAGGAGTGTCTTAAAGGAGGAAAGAGAGGTAGACAGGTGGAGAGGTTTAGGGAGGGAATTCCAGAGCTTGGGGCCTAGGCAACAGAAGGCACGGCCACCAATGGCTGAGCGATTATAATCAGGGATGCTCAAGAGGGCAGAATTAGAGGAGCACAGATAGTTCGGGGGGCTTGTGGGGCTGAAGGAGATTATAGGGCTGGAGCGCTTCAGCTATAAAGAGAGACTGGACAGGCTGGGGTTGTTTTCCTTAGAGCAGAGAAGGCTGAGGGGGGACCTGATTGAGGTGTACAAAATTATGAGGGGTATAGATAAGGTAGATAGAAAGGAACTTTTCCCCTTAGTAGAGGGGTCAGTAACCAGGGGGCATAGTTTCAAGGTAAGGGATAGGAGGTTTAGAGGGGATTTGAGGAAAAACTTTTTTACCCAGAGGGTGGTTGGAATCTGGAACTCACTGCCTGAAAGGGTGGTAGAGGCAGGAACCCTCACAACATTCAAGAAGCAGTTAGATGAGCACTTGAAACGCCATAGCATACAAGGCTACGGACTAAGTGCTGGAAAATGGGAATAGAATAGACAGGGCTTGATGGCCGGCGTGGACACGATGGGCTGAAGGGCCTCTTTTTGTGCTGTATAACTCTATGACTCTATGACAGAGATAGGGAGGGGTGAGGCCATGGAGGGATTTGAAAACAAGGATGAGAATTTTGAAATCGAGGCATTGCTTAACTGAGAGCCAATGCAGGTCAGCGAGCACAGGGGTGATGGGTGAATGGGACTTGGTGCGAGTTAGGACATGGCAGCACTTCTTCAAAGGATTCAATAAGGTTGGTCAAATATGACCTTCCCTTTTGGAATTCGTGCTGACTACCCTTTATTATATTTTCAGTTTCTAGGGGCTAGAAATTTGGCTCCATAGCAGCCGATTTTTTGGGCACTACAGGTGCCGTTTGGTGATGAAAATGGCATCCGCACCGCGCATGCTGTGCCAGATGCCATCTTGGTGAGGGCGGTAGGGTGGACATTAGGAATGTGCGCCGCAAGTATAACTCCTTTACGCCCCGTTAGCGCCCCCCCGGCGACGTTAACGGCCGGCGCAAAGGAGCCGAATTTCGACCCCCCCCCGCCCCCAGGGTTCTGGTCAGGCCGCTTGTTCCCAATCATGGGTGCTCTAGTTGTCATTCCCCTTGGCCTGCAGCATTACAGGGAGATGGAGCAGAGGCAGTGAAGAAGAGCTCAATCTGTTTGCAGAGGGAGGAGGAGGAGGGAGCCAAGGCTCTCAGCAGGAGGTGTTAACCACCTAGGGTCTTCTGAGAGCAAAATCTCTTAACTCAGCCTGAGCCAGGAGCAGTGTGTGAGGCGTCTGCGCTTTATGAAGGAGGTGCTCACAGAGCTCTGCCACCTCTTGCAATCAGACCTGCAGCCTCACTGCAGGGCAAGGACAGTGCTGCCAGTGCCTGTGAATGTGACCGTGGCCCTGACTTTATTTGCATTGGGATCTGTACAGATAACTGTAGCTGTAGTAAAGACAGCTGCTTGACGGTAGATGTAGTAAAGACAGCTGCTTGATGGCAGTCGGATAAATAGGAATCCATCTTGGCCATGCGGCAGTACTACACGAGCTGGCACTGACTCAAGACCTAATAAAGAGTACTCAACGATATCTACTCGTAAGCCTCTTAATACTACGATATAAGATAACATTACATGGTACCAGGATTTATAGAATGCACGATACGGGCATACCACAACAATGGAAGGGATAAAACCACCGACTAGCCTGCAACTTGAAGGAAATCTGGACGAAAATTGGTGCGAATTCAAACAACGCTTTCTTCTCTACCTCACAGCGATCGACGCCACGACTAGCTCTGGAACACGTAAGGTAGCTTTGTTGCTAACAGTGGCTGGCTCGCAGGCAATTGAGCTGTATAATACATTTATGTTCGCAGCTGAAGGTGACAAAAATGATCTGGACAAGGTGATAGATTTGTTCGATAAATACTGCACACCTAAAAAGAATGAAACGTTCGAGAGATTTGTTTTTCGCTCCCGCGGGCAAAAGCAAGGAGAATCCTTTGATGTTTTTCTGACGGACTTAAAAAAAAGCACAAACATGTAACTTTGAAGACTTGAAGGAATCGATGAATACGCGATCAGGTCGTTTTTGGAATACTTGACAAGAAGGTGAGGGAGAGAATGCTTAGGGACAATGACTTAACTTTGGATGCTGCAGTAAAAATATGTCATGCTAGTGAACTCTCAGCACATGCACACGCAAAAATTCGATGGGAGAACTACAGCAACGGGCGTGAGAGCGCTGGGACTGGACAACCTACCAGTGGATGTAGTACACAGAAGGGACACAAGATGGCGCACAGAGTTCAGGACTATGATGCCATACGATTGCAGACGGTACGGCAATAGACACGTGGCAAGACAGTGTCCGGCTTATGGGAAGAACTGCGCAAAATGTAAAGGCAGGAATCACTTTGCTAAAATGTGCTTTTGGGAAGAGAAAACTGAAGGTAAAAAGACAGTGCATGCTATTGAGACTGAAGACACGGAATCGGAGACTTTGTATGTTGGAATGGTGCAAATGACTTAAAACAGGGTAAAGATATGGAAAACGAAGTACATTCCGTAGGACTAAAGACTGAAGTTTGGATAGCCCCCTTACTGGTAAATGGCACCATTGTTCCCTTCAAGCTAGATACAGGTGCTAAGGCAAACCTCATAAGCTGGAGTGATGCACGGAATCTCAAAGTGAGACCAAAAATACTGAACAAGACAGTGGCTTTGAAGGCATACAATGGACAAAGTATTGAAACAAAAGGAACGTGTAGGCTGAATGTTAAGGTAAAAAATCGCATTCACCCATTGATGTTTGTTATAGTGCCTGGAGGACATGAGTCACTGTTGGGGGATAAGGCATGTGTGGATTTGGGCTTGGTAAAACGAGTCTATACTATTAATGAACTGAACTGTGTGCAGAGTGCCCCCCAAGACAGTACAAATATAAAGCATGATGCTATAACACACAAGTACGCGGATGTATTTCAGGGTTTCGGAGCACTGCCCTTTACATACTCCATCAAACTGAGAGATGACGCACAACCTGTGATTCACGCACCCAGGAGAGTTCCGGTGGCCCTCCGTGAGAAACTGCGGAAAGAGCTAGACTGCATGGAGGGACTAGGTGTCATAAAGAAGACTGAGGAACCGATTGACTGGGTAAATTCCATGGTTTGCGTCAATTCAAAAAAGACTGATAAATTGCGTGTCTGCATGGATCCCAAGGACCTTAACGCTAATATAAAAAGAGAGCACTATCAAATCCCAAAGAGAGAGGAAATAGTCAGCGAAATGACAGGAGCAAAATTCTTCTCCAAGATGGACGCCTCGCATGGATTCTGGCAGCTGAAACTTGATGAAGAGAGTACGAAGCTGTGCACCTTTAACACCCCGTTTGGTCGATACTCTTACCAGCGCCTGCCCTTCGGCATTAGCTCCGCCCCAGAAATCTTCCACAGAGCAATGGAGCAAATCATCGAGGGCCTGGATGGTGTGCGGGTGTACGTGGATGATCTGGTAGTATGGGGCTCCACTCGGAGAGCATGACACCAGACTGGAAAAAACACTTCAGAGGATACGGCAGTATGGACTCAAACTAAATAAAGACAAATGTCAGTTCAGCGTCAATGAAATCACATTCCTCGGGGACAAGATTTCTGCAGAAGGGATTCAGCCAGACAAGTCAAAGGTAAAGGCCATACATGACATGGAAAAACCGAAGGACAAGAAAGGGGTTCAGCGGGCCCTTGGCATGGTTAATTACCTAGGGAAATTCATTCCAAATCTGGCAGTGAAAACCGCTCACTTGAGAAAACTGCTGCACCATGAGACAGAGTTCCAATGGGGACATGAACATGAGAATGAATGGAAGGGGCTGCTACACATTCTAGCAAGTGAACACCTACTGAAGTTCTTCTGCCCTGAAAAGAGGACAAAAGTGTCCACAGATGCCTCTAAGGATGGATTAGGGGCTGTCCTTCCACAGGAAGATGAAGGAGAATGGCAACCAGTGGCATATGCGTCACGCTCCATGACGGCTACAGAGTGCTGGTATGCGCAAATAGAGAAGGAGTGCCTGGGCTTGGCATTTGGGTGTGAAAAATGTCATACCTACATCTATGGACTTCCCAAGGTTATCCTAGAAACTGACCATAAGCCACTGCTAGGGATCGCAAAAAAGACTCTGTGTGACATGTCATCACGGATACAGCGCCTAATGATGAGACTACAATGTTATGATTTTGAGCTCACATATGTGCCAGTGACACAAATGTTCATTGCAGATACACTATCCAAGGCTGCGCCTCGTGCCACACAAAACAGTGAAACAGAAGAGGATGTGGACCTTCATGTGGATATGGTCTATGCAACATTGCCCGCCTCACAGGAACAACTATCAAAGATAGCCACAGAGACATCAAAGGACCCTGTTCTGAGGAAAGTGATGAGAAATCTTTAAGAGGGTTGGAAGAAAGGGTCATGTAAACAATATCATCATATTCAGTCTGAGCTTTCTGTGGTCAATGGACTACTGCTTAAGTGTGACAGGATTGTAGTGCCCATCTGTATGCGACAAAAAATGCTTAACAGGATACATGAAGGGCACCTGGGTGTGGAAAAGTCAAAAAGGAGAGCACGTGAGGCACTCTACTGGCCAAACATGAACTCTGATATTGACCAGATGATCAGTGAGTGTGCTACATGTCAGGAGTATCACTTCAAGCAAACAAAAGAGCCACTCATTACCACAGAGCTCCCATCACAACCTTGGGAAAAGGTAGGAACTGATATTTTTCACTACGAAGGAAAAGACTATTTGTTAGTTATTGATTATTACTCTAATTATCCTGAGATTGCTCTCCTACCCAACACCACGTCAAGAGCTGTGATAACTCACCTGAAGTCAATCTTTTCCAGGCAGGGCATCCCTCTAACTCTGGTCTCTGATAATGGCTCTCCCTATGCCAGTCATGAGTTTCAGTCGTTTGCTACAGAGTATGAGTTTAAGCATGTAACCTCCAGCCCGCTCTACCCTCAAGCCAATGGAAAAGCGGAGAAGGGGGTGCAGATTGTGAAAAGACTATTAAAGAAAGCAGCACACAGCAACACTGACCCATATCTGACCATGATGTCGTACAGGGCGGCCCCGCTGGAAAGTGGCAAGTCTCCAGCTGAGCTCTTACTGGGTCGCAAAATCCGTACTCGACTTCCCAGGCATGTCACACCTGATCACAGAGATGAGGTATGGGCAGACAAGGCCCGGAAACTTCAGCGGAAACAAAAAACGCTCCATGACCGCACAGCCACTGCACTAGTGCCTCAACAGGAGAAGGATGTAGTTCGCATTGAAGGGCCTGGGTCATGGAATCAAAGAGCCACTGTTCTACAACAGGTTGCCCCCAGGTCATACAGTGTCATGACAGAAAATGGCAATGTGTATCGCAGAAACAGGAGGCACCTACTGAAAACCACCGAGACCTATCAGCCGCAGGAGGACAGAGAGGATGAGCTGATGATGGAAATCCGACAGAGTGACGAGGGGACGAGGGCAATGCCACAAAGTGATGAAGTACACAGGGGTGACAATGAGACAACGGATCCGTGTGGTACAGACATGAACTTAATGGACACAACTGGGTTGGCCCAGCAAATACCCGCTCAGCTATGCAGGTCACAGCGCACCAGAAAGCCTGTTGTTAGACTCGACCTGTAGACAAGGGAAAGACTGTAAACAGCTAATGGACTTCTGGGTGTGGGTAGTGTTTATATGTACTGGCAGTTATTGCAAGGTATAGTTACACTGACAGTTTTTACATGTTGTTAATAGTAATTAATAGTAGTTACACTGACTGTTTTTATATGTTGTTAATATGTGTTCTATGTGTTATGTTATGTTATGGTGTTTACTGTTTATGTCATCGTTGAGGGGGAAAGATGTACAGATAACTGTAGCTGTAGTAAAGACAGCTGCTTGACAGTAGCTGTAGTAAAGACAGCTGCTTGATGGCAGTCGGATAAATAGGAAGCCATCTTGGCCATGCGGCGGTACTACACGAGCTGGCACTGACTCAAGACCTAATAAAGAGTACTCAACGATATCTACTCGTAAGCCTCTTAATACTACGATATAAGATAACATTACAGGATCCTTCCAGGCTGGAGCAGGCGACATCTGTAACATCTCCCAGTTCGCCACCCACTGCTGAATAAGAGAGGTGACAAAAGCATTTTATGCCAGAAGAGGGGACTTCATTGTCTTCTCTCTGACCAGAGAGAAGCAGGCTGAGTTTGCACATGACTTTTCCAGGACACCGGGCTTCCCCATGGTGCAGGGCACCATCGACTGCACGTATGTGGCTTTGCGGGTGCCACATCTAAATGCTGAGATGTACCGCAACCGCAAAGGGTACCACTCGCTGAATGTGCAGTTGCTGTGCGACCATGCTCAGCACATCATGGTGGTGAATGCCCGGTATCCTGGCAGCAGTCATGATGCTTTTATTTTGCGCCAGCCTGCTGTTCCCTCAGTCTTTGAGCCACCGCAACAAACTAGAGGGTAGCTCCTGGGTGACAAAGGCTTTCCACTGACTACCTGGTTCATGACTCCGCTCCACAATCCAACCACACATGGGCAGCATGCGTACAATGAAAGCTGTGCTGCCACACGGAATCTGATAGAGCAGACCATTGGCAAACAACGCTTCCGCTGCCTGGACCGCTCTGGCGTACTCACTAGAGCGCGTCTCAAGATATGTCATGGTCTGCTGCATGCTCCACAACCTCGTCATCATGAGGGCACAGCCCTTGCACCAAGCATAGGGCGACCAGCTGAGGAGGAGGAAGAGGAGAAGGAGGAAGCAGAAGGGAGGAGGCAACCCAGACAGCCCCTTTCTACCCAGGCTGTCCAAGATCGACTCATCCAACTGCACTACGAGTTAACACATTCCCCATTCAAAAATAGTCCCCCACCTTACCTTCCCTCTGTTACTGACCATCACAGCATCCTCTTGGCCACAATGCTGAAATAAAAGCCACCACAAAAGAAACATTCCAATCCGACTTTGCACATCAATCCATTCAATATTACATAACAAAATCAAGTAATCACCCTTGTGCATTGCCATAGTGCCTGTCTTCAGTGTGCCTTTGCTTGTCCTAGTGCTCCTACAAAGTGTTTCCCCAGTGGCTGCAGCATGGCTTGTGGAAGGCTGCTGGCTTTCAATGGGGGAGATTGCAGATGGCCTTGCAGGATGACCTCGAGCAGCTCTGGGCCTGGAAGCCCCAGCTGTGGACTGCACCACCTCAGCACAGGCGGCAGCAACCTGGGCTGGCTGGCTGATAGGCAACTGCCACGGCACTGGCGGAGTGGTAGTGGTGGGAGGACGAATACTGTCATCCTGAGGGAGGACAGAAAATTTGTACTCCACGGACCACTGCCACTCCCCCAGGGTGGCTTCTCAGCACCCCTCGTATTCTGTTGGAGGAAGATTGCTGGACTGCTGTGACACCCTGCAAGCTCCATTCCACGCTGGTAAACGCAGCCATGATGTCGGCAGTCTGAGCTTGCTTGACAGAAGTCTGAGCTTCCACTGCAGCACTCAGATGTTGGGTGGCTTCTGTTTGTGCTGCAATGGAAGCTGAGACATTGGCCATCAGATACTGCATCATGGTTTGGTCCACAAGTGCGCTAGTGGAGATGCCCATCACTTCCATGCTGGAAATCATGGGTTCCAAGCTCTGCACAAATCCCTGTGCATGGTTTGTGCCGGACCCCTCCATGCTACTTGACATTGCACTCAGGGTTTGAGTAAAGAACAAGGATGTCTTGCTGCAGTTGTACAGGGCCTTGGTGAGACCACACCTTGAGTATTGTGTGCAGTTTTGGTCGCCTTATCTGAGGAAGGATGTTCTTTCCATGGAGGGAGTGCAGCGAAGATTCACCAGACTGATACCTGGGATGGCAGGAATGACGTATGAAGAGAGATTGGGTCGATTAGGCTTATAGTCACTGGAGTTTAGAAGAATGAGAGGGGATCTCATTGAAACTTATAAAATTCTAACAGGACTAGACAGACTAGATGCAGGAAGGATGTTCCCGATGGCGGGGGAGTCCAGAACCAGGGGTCACAGTCTAAAAATAAGGGGTAAGCCATTTAGGACTGAGATGAGGAGGAATTTCTTCACCCAGAGAGTGGTGAACCTGTGGAATTCTCTACCACAGAAGACAGTTGAGGCCAATTCATTAAATATATTCAAGAAGGAGTTAGATATATGTCTTAAGGCTAAGGGGATCAAGGGATATGGGGAGAAAGCAGGGGCAGGGTACTGAATTTGGATGATCAGCCATGATCGCATTGAATGGCAGAGCAGGCTCGAGGGGCCAAATGGCCTACTCCTGCTCCTATCTTCTATGTTTCTATGTTTCTATTCGGCGCCAGGTGGTGGGCGCTGTGGCCACCGGCAACATTGACCCCCTTGGGGCCAACAACATTATGTTCATCCCTACTCCTTCTCATATCCCACTTCCCCCTCACCCCACAAGCGTTTCACACTTTCCAGTTAATCATGCTGTATGCATGCATTTCTCACTTTCTGCCCCCCTCCCCTCACCTTAACCCGATTCTTTTGCCTTTATGCTTTCAGATAATCAGCAAGCACCTGAGCAGCCTGTCCCTGAGGGCACCATAGACAGCGAGGCGGGAGAAGAGGAGAAGGAAGAACAAATCGCGTCACTGCATGTCTCACCTGCAGGCACCAGCTCAGATACTGGCACTACATGTTCTTTAGAGGCTAGTATAGTAGCGGGATCTGCACAGGGTGATGCACTGGGAATGAGCAGGCTGCAGCAAGGCCAAGGGGAAAAGGTAGCTTGGGGCCCAGCTCCCCGGAGGGCGAGTTCGCGCGCGAGTTCTGCTGCACAGGACTCAAATGAGGACCTCGATGGAGAGGTCTTTAGAAGAAGGGTGATGGGCATGCACATGGAGATGATAGGTGCAATGGCAAGGGTGCCCGAGAGCCTCTCGGCAATGATAAGGAGCGTGGAGGAATCCTCCTCCAACATTGCACAAGGCTCTGCGCACACCATGGAGCCCATCATAGAAACATACATAGAAACATAGAAGATAGGAGCAGGAGTAGGCCATTCGACCCCTCGAGCCTGCTCCGCCATTCAATGTGATCATGGCTGATCATCCAAATTCAGTACCCGGTCCCTGCTTTCTCCCTATACCCCTTGATCTCTTTCTTCTTCTTAGGCAGTCCCTCGGAACCGAGGGTGACTTGCTTCCACATTAAAAATGAGCTCGCAGGTGGCTAATTAGTCCAATGCGGGACCTACAGTCTCTGTCACAGGTGGGGCAGACGGTGGTTGAAGGAATGGGTGGGTGGGGTGCTTGGGTTGACGTGCGGTCCTTGCGCTGCCTGCGCTTGGCTTCCGCTTGCTCCCGGCGAAGAGACTCGAGGTGTTCGGCGCCTTCCCGGATGCTTCTCCTCCACTTTGTGCGGTCTTGGGCCAGGGATTCCCAGGTGTCGGTGGGGATGTTACACTTTTTCAAGGAGGCTTTGAGGGTGTCCTTGAAGCGTTTCCTCTGCCCACCTGGGGCTCTCTTGCCGTGCCGGAGCTCCGAGTAGAGCGCTTGTTTTGGGAGTCTCGTATCGGGCATGCGGACAATGTGACCCGTCCATCGGAGCTGATTGAGCGTGGTCAGTGCTTTGATGCTCGGGATGTTGGCCTGAGCAAGAACACTGACGTTGGTGTGCCTATCCTGCCAATGGATTTGCAGGACCTTGTGCAGGCAGCGTTTGTGGTACCTCTCCAGTGCTTTGAGGTGCCTGCTGTACATTGTTACGTCCGCGTATAATAAGACACAGACTGCGGAGAACGGTACAACAGGTGTTTACTCAACGTGGCTCAAACTGCAACTGAACTGTACAGATTACTACTCAGTGTTATATACAGGTGTGGTCACTGCCGGTACTGCAGTATACATGAGCTGTAAAAAATAGTTCCCTCCTTAAAGGTATATACATCACATACATGGTCCATGTCTCTGAGGCATACAGCAGGGCAGGTATCACTACTGCTCTGTAGACCATGAGCTTAGTGCCGGGCTTGAGGTCCTGGTCTTCAAACACTCTCTTCCTCAGGCGACCGAAGGCTGCACTGGCACACTGAAGGCGGTGTTGGACTTCGTCGTCGACGTCTGCCCTTGTTGACAGCAGCCTTAAGAAATATATCCAACTCCTTCTTGAATATATTTAATGAATTGCCCTCTACTGCCTTCTGTGGTAGAGATTTCCACAGGTTCACCACTCTCTGGGTGAAGAAATTCCTCCTCATTTCTGTCCTAAATGGCATACCCTTTATCCTTAGACTGTGACCCCTGGTTCTGGACTCCCCGACCATTGGGAACATCCTTCCTGCATCTAATCTGTTCAGTCCTGTCAGAATTTTATAATTTCAATGAGATCCCCTCTCATTCTTCTAAACTCCAGCGAGTACAAGCCCAATCGACCCAATCTCTCTTCATACGTCATTCCTGCCATCCCAGGTATCAGCCTGGTGAATCTTCGCTGAACTCCTTCCATGGCAAGAACATCCTTCCTCAGATAAGGCGACCAAAACTGCACACAATACTCAAGATGTGGTCTCACCAAGGCCCTGTACAACTTCAGCAAGACATCCTTGTTCCTGTACTCAAACCCTCTCGCTACGAAGGCCAACATACCATTTGCCTTCTTAACCGCCTGCTGCACCTGCATGCTTACCTTCAGCGACTGGTGCACAAGGACACCCAGGTCTCGTTGCACTTCCCCTTTTCCCAATCTATTGCCATTTAGATAATAATCTGCCTTCCTGTTTTTGCCACCAAAGTGGATAACCTCACATTTATCCACGTTATATTGCATCTGCCATACTTCTGCCCAATCACCCAACCTGTCCAAATCATCCTGGAGTTTCTCGGCATCCTGCTCACAGCACACATGCCCACCCAGCTTTGTGTCGTCTGCAAATTTGGAGATATTACATCTAGTTCCCTTGTCTAGATCATTAATATATATTGTGAATAGCTGGGGTCCAAGGACTGAGCCCTGCGGTACCCCACTAGTCACTGCCTGCCACTCGGAAAAAGACCCGTTTATTCCAACTCTTTGCTTTCTGTCTGCCAACCAGTTTTCTATCCAAATCAAGAGCTTCCAGGCCCAGAGCTGGTCAAGGGCGTCCTGCAAGGCCATCTGAAGTCTCCCGCATGGACACTCAGCAGCCTTCCACCAGCCCTGCTGAAGGTAAGCATGCAGGTGCAGCAGGCAGTTAAGAAGGCAAATGGTATGCTGGCCTTCATAGTGAGAGGATTCGAGTACAGGAGCAAAGATGTCTTGCTGCAGTTGCACAGGGCCTTGGTGAGACCACACCTTGAGTACTGTGTGCAATTTTGGTCACCTTATCTGAGGAAGGATGTTCTTGCCATGGAGAGAGTGCAGTGAAGATTCACCAGACTGAGATTGGGTCGATTGGGCTTATACTCGCTGGAGTTTAGAAGAATGAGAGGGGATCTCATTGAAACTTATAAAATTCTAACAGGACTGGACAGACTGGATGCAGGAAGGATGTTCCCGATGGCTGGGGAGTCCAGAACCAGGGGTCACAGTCTAAGGATAAGGGGTAAGCCATTTAGGACAGAGATGAGGAGGAATTTCTTCACCCAGAGAGTGATGTACCTGTGGAATTCTCTACCACAGAAGGCAGTGGAGGCCAATTCATTAAATATATTCAAGAAGGAGTTGGATATATTTCTTAAGGCTAAGGGGATCAAGGGATATGGGGAGAAGGCAGGGACAGGGTACTGAATTTGGATGATCAGCGATGATCTCATTGAATGGCGGAGCAGGCTCGAGGGGGCGAATGGCCTACTCCTGCTCCAACTTCTATGTTTCTATGTTTCTGGCAGGCCTGCCAATGCACCAAGCATTTTGTTGTGCATAACCATCAGCCTTCTTCTGTAGGCCGCCCCACTGAAGTCCTCATGTGTGACCTCGCCCTCCGGGGAGCTGGCACCTGCGCTACCCTTTCCCCCTGCCCTGGCTGCAGCCCACTCGTGTCTGGTGACTCACCACGTGTGGCTCCCGCCTCTAAGCTACCCTCTGAGGTCCGCGGAGTGCCAGTATCTGAGCTGGTGGCTGCGAGTGTCAGCTCGAGTGACGGTGATTCTTTTTCATCATCACTCTCCTCTCCCTTTTCTTCTTGCACCACTGGCTGGACAGGTTGGATTTCTTGGCACAAGGGTAGGGTTGTGGTGAGGGGAGGGGAAGAAAGCAAGATGTGCATACTTACACCATGTGAGGGATGAGTCGTGTTTGGTAGAGATTGTTGGTAGGTGAGTGATGGGGGTGTGGTGCATTGAGCAGTGTGTGAGGCTAATGGTGCAGATGGTGGGATATGGCATTTGAAGATTAATTTACTTGACCTTGACCACTCGTGTGAGGTCATTAAACTTCTTCCTGCATTGAGTCCAGTTCCTCGGGGCAACACTGCTGGCATTGGCTATCTGCTCCCACTGGGCTTTACACTGTTGCCTGGAGGGCTTCCTAGCCCCCTGTGGGAAGAGAATCTCTCTCCTTGAGTTGACCTCCTGCACCAAGGCCTCCAGTGCTGCATCATAGAGCCTAGGTGCACACTCTCTCCCCTGTTGTGACATCATTTTTCTTTTCTCCTCCTCCCCTCACTGTCTTCTCCAGCCAGTTGCATGAGCTGTTACAGGCAAAATGTACTTCCCCTTTCAGAGGTGAAGACTGCCTTTAAGTAGTGCAGGCTAGCTTTAAGTGGCACTAGCCTCACACAAACTTGTGTCCCCTGCTAAGCATTCAGCCACTCAGCAGCATGTTCAGTGCTGGGCTGAATGCCGCAATCATGGAAATGAGCAGGCAACACAAAGTTCACGCAATCAACCCATGCCTGTTTTCGGGGGGCTAACGGATTTCTAGGCCTAGAGGTTTTTCTATTACATCTTTGAGGAAGGATTCCATTATCTTTCCTACCATCGACATTAAGCTAATTGGTCTATAGTTCCCTGGACTTGTTCTATCTCCCTTTTTAAATATAGGAATCACATTAGCTGTCTGCCAGTCCTCTGGCACTTGTTATTAAATATAAATTTCTAACATCCGTGCCAGCTGCTTGTCTAACAAACTGAAGTCACTGATTATGGCATCAACAACCAGAGAAAGAGACACGGTTTGATTTACTGGTTCTGATTGCTTCATCATGAGGAACTCCCCATCACAATGGAACATTTGTTCTTCCACTTGGTGATGAACAGCACACTCAACCAGAGAGCACAGCTGGCTTGGCATCTACAAGTAAACGAGACATGTTTAAACGCCAATTTTGTTGCCATCTCGAATACAGAGAGGCATTGATGGATGATGTTGACATGAAACAGTGCTACTATTATTCACATTACTTCCTCGTTACTGTATAAATGACTGTTTCGTGTGTTAGCTTGGTTCCTACAGAGACATTTGGACGAGGATGAACAAATAGAATACATGTGATACCTTTGTTAATTAAACAATAGACTTCCAATTGAAAATTTTAATATTGATTTACATTTTTGATTAATAAGTCTACTGTTACAGTTATCAACAAAAACATAATGTAATTCAAAAAAATTCAGTTGCTGTTTTGAGATGCAATAAAATAAAAATGTTTACCCTTGACTGGCTTCACTGGAAAAGTGAGTGTTATTAACATATGAGTGGATTAAACATGTTGTCACAAGGTGTGTTGTTTATTTTTGTTCTTTTCAAAGCAGAATTCCTAGCTGATTAAAAGGGCCTCTCTGACGGAATGCAAAAATTTGCACTTATTGTTAAGGCTGTCAGGATATGTTTATTGTTGAACGGTTCTGGGGTCCCATGTTGGACATTGCATGAATGCTTAAATTGCTCAGAATGTCTAATTGCATTATTCTCAAATTATAAATCTAAAAGAGATGGCTGTCCATGGTTCGCCTACTTGTTGGATTAGATCTGTCTGTTCTGCTACAGTGTCACTTTCAAATGTATGCTTGTTCCTTAATTGGGGGCTTGATTCCTCCGACTGTGATTGCACAAGTCCTGCTACTAAGCACCTTCTTTTGATATTTGAAAAACTTACAATCTCTTTTCCTTTGAGTTTTTATTGAAACACATTAAGTAAACTATTTATTCTCGAGATGTGGGTGATGCTGGCAAGACCACATTTATTGCCCATCCCTCATTGCTCTGCAAAGATGCTGACGGGTCTTCATGAACCATTGCAGTCCTTGTGATGCTCTCACAATGGTCGTCGTCGTACGTGTCTTCACACTGTTCCCTTTGGGGAACTGTATGAAGTGGTGGAAGGATTTCTGGCTGCGATTAACGCTCCTTCCGTGACCGTAACCATCTTTGTACCAGCCATTAGGGTGGTTAGTCCTATGGCGGGAGGGTTTTACGGGCTCTCACAACCCATACGAGGGGGGGGGCCACCCACACCCACGGACGCAAGTATCCCGCTGGATGTCAACCCAGAATTTAGAGCCGGAGCTCCGACTCCACTTGCCGGGACTGCCTGGAGCGGGGTTCGAAACCCTACGCCTTCTGGCCCAGCGGCGGGGATGCTACCGCTACGCCAAAGGCCCACTCCCTCACAATGGTGTTAGATAGGGAATACCAGGATATTGACCCAGTGACAATGAAGGAGCGGTGATACATGTCCCAAGTCAGGATGGTGTGTGACTTGGAGGTGATGATGTTCCCACAAGATTGCTGCTCTTGCCCTATCAGTGGTAGAGATTGCAGGGGAGAGAAGTGCTGTCAAAATGATCTTGCTGAGTTGCTACAGTGCACCATGTAGATTGCAGCCACAGCAAGTCGGCGCTGAGGAGAGTAGATGGTGTAATTAATTTCTTTGTTGGTGCACTCTGATACTTCAAAGGCCTGTCACAGCTTCATGGAATGTTGCCTACTTCATTACATTGTCATAGTGAGCTTGAAGTAGGATTGAGCTTTCTGGGATCGAACTAAGAGCACTGAAACAAGAGGTGCTGAGGAGCTTCAACCACCCACTGTTAATTATCATGAGAGAGAAAAGCCACCACAGTCCAAGCTGATCCAACAACACTTTTAAAGAAACACCTTTGTGTGAAACATATTACAATAGCCTCAGAAATCCACTTCGCCATTGGTGCTGCAGTAATGCCAGTTGGGCAGGACTTCTGCCCTTTCCTGAATTTGTGTAACATGGGGGTAAATCACTTGGGGCAGAAACCTGTTGCTACAGGATTTAAAGAGCGGCAGCAACTTAAGGTGGCAGCAGATTTTTGGAGGCGCAGCAGGGAAGTGGTGTGTGTTTACTCCTCCAACTTTTGTCAGAATGTTCAACTACAGTGATTTCGTACCAAAAGATTCCGTTTTAATTTCTCAAGACTTCATCGTGCCTTCAACTTCACACACTGGTGGTTTGCACAAAAAGGCATCAGGCAAGTGGTGGCAAAAGGAGGCGAGCCCAGAGTTTTGGAGATGCCAACCTATACAGATCCTCCTGGAGGAAATATGCCACAAGAGCAATCACCTACTGGGCTCATAGGGAAGGAAGCCACCTAAAGCAGTCACCGTGTGGAGGAAGGTGGCAGTGGCAGTGCGTGCCTTCAGAATCCCTAGAGTCCTCTCAATGACCACTGGTGGATACAGGGGCCTTATTGTAGCGATGTTCACTGGTGAGTTTGGCAGCCAAAGTGGGGTCATGAGGCACTGAAGCAAGGGATACATCACATCTCCTAGAAGCCATCACTTCACTATCTTGCCTGAATAGAACTGGAGCTCTGTAAATACAAATTACATTGTAATTGTGATATTTCTTTAAATTACATCGCTAGCTATACTTGGACAACTGGTAGATGTTTTTTGGAATAAGCCACTTTGAGTTGTTCAGCATATAGCTTTCAGATTTGTTTTATATATAAAGGGAAGGTACTTTGTAAAAGATATACACCCCGCTGTACTTTCCTTTCATTAAACCGTCTGGGATCTCAACATTCCCCGAGTCCTGAAATAAGCTGTTTTAGTATCCCATTTCCTATAGTGCAAATGCTCCTTTGGCACAAAGACTATTATTTGAAAGGCTGGAATTCGGTTCCTATTAAGATGATATTCTGGGAACATTCCATCTGCGCCTTTTCATGTTTTCCAAAAGCTTTAACTGCTGTAATCTGAACAGCTGTATTCTGAATAGCTCATACTGACCTATTTCAACAAAGCTATTGCCAGCCAACTGTCCAAATAAGGATACAGATGGAAACCCTCAAGATGTAGGTGGGCTGCCACTATAGAAAAGCACATGGTGTTTTTGTAACGTAATCAGTAATTCAATTCCTGGAACACAGATATCCAGAGTAGAAGCAATGCCTGGATCTTGCCTTTAGGCTTCTTGAATGTATTACTGTGATGATGTCTAACTTAATTGAGATGATCCCATGTACTTGATCTATTTGTTTTTTTCCTTGTATATAAATATAAAAAACCTGGCCCTAGATAGCTTCAGAGAGCAGCAAGAACTTCTCCCATTGCTGGCCATGGAATAAATAAACCAAGCTCACAAAGAATGACTATATAGGGCATGAGATACAGTGCGGATGGGACAGCTCAATGTTCTTTTAAAAAGGCAGAATTTAAAAATAATGATTTTGGAAGAGAAATAAAGATATACAGGTTTGATTTTACATGTGCAAGATTGTCTTATTGTATAAGTTTGATGCTTGACAGTGTAATTTTAGAAAAAGAACAGTTACAGTGTATTGTGAGTAAATTTAAAATTACAACCTTGTTATATTGGCCTGGATTTTGCAGTCAGCGGCGAAGAGATGGCACTCACTGCTGACCTCAAAGAAAGCCGCCCACAAATATCTAGTGATCTCACTTTCACTTTTCCCGACATTAATTTCATTCTGCCACCAAGCCTAGGGGATCTCCAGCGTCCAACAACAGTGATGCCATCAAGCAGGCTAAGCAGCCCAATCACATTGAAGAATTCTCATAGACAGCAAACCAGGAAGTAAAAGGCACTGATTGTCCTTCACTTTTTATAAATTTTACAGAGAGAGAAATAAAGATTGGGGCATACACATGGGATTAATGTAGAAACTGAAATATCATAAACAAACTTTAAAAATAACATTATTTTTTATTATATTTAAAACCTGTGGAATTTTTATCATAATGAAAAAATTTGACATTCCACAAGTATACAATTCATTTTTCAGGGCCAGAGAGGTTGTTCAGCAGTAGTTCTGACTTAGTGCACCATTAAAAACCTAGTTGCACCTCATTTAACAAGGCTTAATAGCAATATTCCAGCGTAAAAAGGGAAGTTCACATCAATTCAGTGACTTCTAAAGATTGCCGTCTGTGGAAACATCAACAGCACACCCTGTAAAGGAGCAGGGAATCACCGATAGCAACTTCTGGAATTCCGCGTTTAACTGTGCAATTGCGGACTCCAGAATTTGCTGTCACTTTCATAGAGTAATGACGGCAAACGCTGACAGTTTCGCTGTCATTACAACTGCAAAATCCAGGCCAATTACTGTTTTTGAAAAATGCGACTGTAGCATTTTCAAAAGGTTGAAGCATCAACAGGAGACAACCCATTTCTGCTATTTATGTATGTAATCTGAGAAACACTCTACTTCTGCAGTGAAACTCATGGCACAGAATGTGTGTTCATTTTTTATGGCATGGGCGATTATAAAACTAAAATTGGATGATCATTTTCCCTGAAGGAGATTTCAAGCTGCATTAAATGATCGGATCAGTGCACCAGTCCCTTTCTCAAGCAGTTAAAGGTTCTTTGAATGTTTGCATTAGACTCAAGAAATATAGTTCCTGCCAAACAAAATTTACATTTGTGATCCAAACATCCTCCTAATGATTCAGTGGAAAGCTTATCACATTATAATAACAAGGGCTTGACAAATACACACAAATTCTGCCTATACAGCTAAAACTGCAATTGCTTTAGACAACATGATTTTTGAAATCCTCTTGTCTGATTAATGTTAGAAAATTTATTTGACCTTTTAACAGCATCCTTGATCTTTGATGGAGGGTTGTTTTTAATGGCTCATTAATGGTCACTTCTGCTGGACTCTGGAAGAAGCTCCCCAAATATGGGCAGACACATTGCAATGAGGTGATAATGACAATTTGATGTCATTCATCATATTTTTTGTCACTATTGCCTTGGCAATGCTGAAGCCACTTAGAGCAACATTTGACAAGTGTTCAGCTTTGCTAAGGGAGATGGAACAGGATGGCAAATGGATTTAGGCACAATGAATTGGAAGTTTGACATTGGTAGATTTTGCCATTCATTGCTACTTGGAAGTTTTTTTTCTTCAAGGCTGCGAACCCATCTCCTGTGCCATTTGCTATCCTACCCAGCGACAAGCCTCCAAGCACAGGTACTAACCCACCAAAAAAAATTGTAATTAAGACTGACCCTGAGGATCTTTGCTGGGGGTAGTGGTGGGTATAGCCCGTCCTGCCATACTTACAGTGCCAGGGAGGAAAATACCAGTAGGGTATTGGACAAGGGAGGGACCACAACCATGGCCAATCTTCCCACTTGACACCCATTTCCAGCTGGGTTGACTAGATAGTGATCAGGAATGGGATCAATTGTAGCACTCCTTCACCATCCAGTTAGAGATGAATTAACTCAGTAGAGACTCACACAGAAAGTTTAACCACCGCCACTTGACAGTCAACAGCATTGCCATCATTGAATTCCCCCACTATCAACATCCTGGGGGTCACCATTGGCCAGAAACTTAACTGGACCAGCCACATAAATACTGTGGCTACAAGAGCAGGTCAGAGGTTGGGTATTCTGCGGCGAGTGTCTCACCTCCTGACTCCCCATAGCCTTTCCACCATCTACAAGGCACAAGTAAGGAGTGTGATGGAATACTCTCCAACAGCACTCAAGAAGCTCGACACCATCCAGGACAAAGCAGCCCGCTTGATTGGTACCCCATCCACCACCTTAAACATTCACTCCTTCCACCGGTGTACCATGGCTGCAGTGTGTACCATCTACAAGATGCACTGCAGCAACTCACCAAGGCTTCTTCGGCAGCACCTCCCAAACCCGTGACCTCTACCACCTAGAAAGACAAGGGCAGCAGGCGCATGGGACCACCACCACCTCCAAGATCCCCTCCAAGTTACACACTATCCTGACTTGGAAATATTCATCGTCGCTGGGTCAAAATCCTGGAACTCCCTCGCTAACAGCACTGTGGGAGTACCTTCGCCACAAGGACTGCAGCGGTTCAAGAAGGCAGCTCACCACCACCTTCTCAAGGGCAATTAGGGATGGGCAATAAATGCTGGCCTTGCCCACATCCTGTGAATGAATAAAGAAAAAGACAATTTCCAACTGTTCTTTCAAAGAGCCAGCACAGGCAGATGGGCCGAATAGCCTCCTTCTGTGCTGTAAGTTTCTATAATTCTATATTCAGCCTGGGGCTTTCATGGTCTGTATGGATCAGCTACTTACTGGATAAACTTGAGCAGAGTTAGATCAGATTACCCAATGAATTCAATTCCCCTTTTTTCACTAAAAAGTTTGATTTAGTCTCACACGATCATTGGTGCACTAAAATATATCGAGGATTGACTAACCACAACGTGCATCCTTTACGCACAATTCATTTTTTTACAGACAGATCTATACAGCTAATACATATCTGGGGGTGAAATACAAATTCGTCAGGGGTGAAAAACAGGCAGTAGTGGTTGGCTGCCCCAATATCTTTTCCGTTGGAAATCGGGCAGCGTGCATAACGAAAGGCCAATCCGCTGACGCGCGTTTTGTGTCCCAGTTGAAGTTTAATTTCACGCCTATCTATGTCCAGCTTGAGTCCACGGCAGGTGCAGTGAATTCCTGTTATTGTAGCTTTCAATTTCCTGGCCTGAAAAGGTGCTAAACAGCCAGGAATAACGAAAGTTTCATGCCAATAGGATGTGCTTTTCTCAGAGAGATATCAGGAAGGAAACATTTTTCACTCGGGGCTTAATTTCATTCTTTAATAATATGTTTGACATCAATACCAATGCATTATGGCTTACACTGCCTTGAGGCACTGTTTTGACTATTTTATTTGGTGATATTAAGTGCCATTTTGCGCCATCAAATAAATAGTACTAGATCCTATCAATACAGTTATTTCCTTTGTTGTATATCAGATTTTCACTAAGGCATTGAGCAGAAAGTGGCCATTTGCAATTTCTGAGGGCGTGGATTTGTATTATTTGAGTAATGGTTATTTTTGAGGTTAAGCAACAGTAGTTAATTTTTTTAAAGTAAACGTTTCATTTATTTGTACTACAAACACTTCAAATCTCCTGGATGACAGGACAGCATGGTGATCACATCAGACAGGAATCTAAAAATATTAGAACAAAATGATTCCCTTAGTTTTACAGAAGCTCCACTGCACCGTTATACGGCTAGAAGCCTACGTGGTGCCTGAACTGTGAGATGTCACTGATGTTACCTGCGGCATAAAAGTTAAGGCTGCGGTGACATTGCCAGCTACAGGCAGTGATGTCCATGCCTTGGTTCAAGGTACATTTTGTGGCTGTGGCAGGTGAAGCGAAGGAACCTCATACATTGCTCCTCAGAGAACTTCAGGTAGGAGAAGTGCTCCCTGAAGACCCGCTGTGGGTATGGCCTCCTGCACAGTGCTCACCTCCTCCTCCCTCTTCTCCCAGCTTCTCCTGCTGTCTCCTGTCTGCTTTGCTACACCCACCCCCCCGTTGTTCAGCCCCAAAGGCAGTCCTTTTAAACCATCCATGACTGCAGTAAAACGCAGCCAAAAACATGCAGCGCCAGCAAAAAAAACTTTGCAGCTGTCAGAAGTAACTTTCACAAGTTAGAAAACAGGCCAAAACATACCCAGAAATTAACCAGCAGCCGAAAAAGACAAACCAGCAGCCAACCCATATGTAGCGAATGAGCCCTTTAAATAGAGCTGCTGCAACCTTCCTGCCTGTTAATGCCATGAATTGATGAGCGAGTTTGGCACAAGTGTAGGACCTTTATTTAAGTACATTATTCAGCATTTAACATGCTTCCAGTGTACGCCCTAGGCGCCTATGGAGCAGCCCGGTCCAAAATTGGACGCTTAAGTGGCCGCTTTGTGCTTGAAACACAGGCCGGCACCAATGGATTTCTAGGCCGTTGAATTTTTAAAACTGGATCTAAAACTAAAACCAGACAAGACATTTTTCTTTTAACAACAGACGAGATGAGTGATTGATATAAGTTGTCAGTTATTTCCATTGCCATCTGCTGGAAGGAAATAACAGATCAAGGTGATATAACAGCATAATATAGGGCACCGGAAAGACAAAACATGATGGTGCTAATTCAGTGTCTTTTTACAGAGCTATACACCGAGAACACTTCCCTCACGTATGCTTAACTAGCTCTGGTAAATACTAGTATTATGTGGAAATGTAATTGATTTATGCTGAATAATTGATTATTTGACTACCATACCCTTTTTTCATTATCAGCATGACAGGCCACAGAGCAACAGCCTCACCTGTCAGTCGCATCATGTAACATTTCCATTCCGCACGTTTTAAACAATACCAAGCTGACAGCCACCTCTCAGAGAGCCAAACTCATGCTACTGTCAACTCCTAAGACCCATCAAAAAGAGATGGCTGTACTATCAGCTATAAATAAGTTGCATTAGTGTGGACGGATCTGTCAGGGACTGCTGTACGTTCCTTCCGCGACAATGTATTTTCAGTGTCATATAGCGAGTGCATAAATCTCATTAGTCAATCAGAATTTCAACTTGGTTCTTATCTGTTGTGTTTGATCTAAATTATGAAAATGTGAAATAAAAAGGTACAGCAATGCTCCTAAAATCCTACTAATGTTTAATGTACGGGATGTAGAGACACAGCTGTAATGATAATGGTTGAAATATTCACAGCACTGCCGGTGCACATTGCCAAATGCCCTAATTACTCTGCTCAGTGGCAAATCTCTGTATCTTATTCAAGTTTGGCTCACCTGACACAACAGCCAATGACTAATGAAAACGATGTTGTACATAATAATGGCAAAGGCTATCATTTTAATTAAATCGTGATGAGGTGACATCCGAGCTCATGCGGTAAACCAATCAGTTTATTTTGCTTCTAGATTCCATCAACATTTTTGGAGCTATGTGCGCAGTTTAAAAAGTACAATAATCAGTTGATATCGAGAATGATAGAATTTTACAGCACAGAAGGAAACTATTTGGCCCCTTGTTCTGGTTCTCGAAAAGAGCTATCCACTTAGTCCCATTTCCCTGACCTTTAAAACGTTGAACATTTTCTTTTTTGAACATTTATCAATTTTTCTTTTAAAAGCTATTACTGATTCTGCTTTCACCACTGTTTCTGGAAAGGGATTCCAGGTCCTAACAACGCTCTATTGTAAATGAAAACTCCTACCCTCTCCTTTCATTCTTTTGCTGATGATCTTAAATATATGCCTTCTAGTTACTGATTCCAGAACCGTTGGAAATACTTTTTCTAGGTACATTATAGGACCCCAGGGACCATATTGGAATGAGTCTGTGCAGGGCCCCAGATAAATGGCAGCGGGTGGGAATGGAGTGGGGACCGGGCAGTAAGTACAGCAGTGATTTTCAGGTCACTACCATCCTTTTCCTTCCCATCAGAGTGGTTTAAAATTGGCCCCAATTAATAACGCATTATTATCTTCTCATTTTGAACATTAATTGGGGATACGAAACTGATGACCTGCAAAGATGGCTTTTTACTTTAATGAATTAATGGAATACACCATTGATGTGGGCTCTTAGTAGAACATTACCCATATCTTTAAATAAATTGGGCTGTTAAGTATTACAGTAAATAACAACAACAACAATTTGCATTTATATCGCGCCTTTAACATAGTAAAATGTCCCAAGGCACTTCACAGGAGTATTAAAATACAAAAAAAATTAGCACCAAGCCACATAAGGAGAAATTAGGGCAGGTGACCAAAAGCCTGGTCAAAGAGGTAGGTTTTAAAGAACGTCTTAAAGGAGGAAAGAGAGGTAGCGAGGCCGAGAGGTTTAGGCAGGGAATTCCAGAGCTTAGGGTCTAGGCAACAGAAGGCACGGCCACCAGTGGTTGAGCGATTATAATTAGGGATGTTCAAGAGGCCAGAATTAGAGGAGCGCAGATATCTCGGGGGGGTTGTGGGGCTGAAGGAGATTGCAGAGATAGGGAGGGGTGAGGCCATGGACGGATTTGAAAACAAGGATGAGAATTTTGAAATTGAGGCGTTGCTTAATGGGGAGCCAATGTAGGTCAGCGAGCACAGGGGTGATGGGTGAACGGGACTTGGTGCCAGTTAGGACACGGGCAGCCGAGTTTGGATGACCTCAAGTTTACGTAGGGTAGAATGTGGGAGGCCAGCCAGGAATGCGTTGGAATAGTCAAGTCAAGAGGTAACAAAGGCATGGATGAAGGTTTCAGCAGCGGATGAGCTGAGGCAAGGGCGGAGATGGGCGATGTTACAGAGGTGGAAATATATTTTAAATGGTGAGAAACTTTCAAATGCTGGTGTTCAGAGAGATTTGGGTGCCCTCGTGCAAGAAACACAGAAAGCTAGCATGCAGGTACAGCAAGCAATAAGGAAGGCAAATGGCATGTTGGCCTTTATTGCAAGGGGGTTGGAGTATAAGTGTAAGGAAGTCTTGCTACAATTGTACAGGGCCTTGGTGAGACCACACCTGGAGTACTGTGCACAGTTCTGGTCTCCTTATCTAAGGAAGGATATAGTTGCCTTGGAGGCAGTGCAACGAAGGTTCACTACATTGATTCCTGGGCTGAGAGGTTCTGTAGAATGGGCCTCTACTCTCTGAAGTTTAGAAGAATGAGAGGTGATCGCATTGAAACATACAAGATTCTGAAGGGGATTGACAGGGAGAGGTTGTTTCCCCTGGCTGGAGTGTCTAGAAATAGGGGGCATAGTCTCAGGATAAGGGGTAGGCCATTTAAGACTGAAATGAGGAGGAATTTCTTCATTCAGAGGGTTGTGAATCTTTGGAATTCTCTGCCCCAGTGGGCAGTAAATGCTGAGTCTTTGAGTATATTCAAGGCTGAGATCGATAGATTTTTGGACTCTATGGGAAATCAAGGGATATGGAGATTGGGCGGGAAAGTGGAGTTGAGGTTGATGATCAGCCATGATCTTATTGAATGGCGGAGCAGGCTTAAGGGGCCGTATGGCCTACTCCTGCTCTTACTTTTTATGTTCTTAAATAGGCGGTCTTAGTTATGCTGCGGATATGTGGTCGGTAGCTCTTTTCAGGGTAAAATATGACACCAAGGTTCAGCCTCAGACAGATGTTAGAGAGAGGGATGGTGTCAGTGGCTAGGGAATGGAGTTTGTGGCGGGAACCAAAAACAATGGCTTTGGTCTTCCCAATATTCAATTGGAGAAAATTTCTGCTCATCCAGAACTGGATGTCGGACAAGCAGTCTGACAATTTAGGGATGGTGGAGGGGTTCAGAGAATTGGTAGTGAGGTAGAGCTGGGTGTCGTCAGCGTACATGTGTAAACTGACGCTGTGTTTTCGGATGATGTTGCCAAGGGGCAACATGTAGATGAGAAATAGGAGGGGGCCAAGGATAGATCCTTGGGGGACACCAGAGGTACCGATGCGGGAGAGGGAAGAGAAGCCGTTGCAGGTGATTCTCTGGCTACGATTAGTTAGATAAGAATGGAACCAGGCGAGTGTAGTCCCATCCAGCTGGACGATGGTGGAGAGGCGTAGGAGAGGGATGGAGTGGTCAACCGTGTCAAAGGCTGCAGATAAGTCAAGAAGGATGAGAAGGCGCAATCGGAAAACTGCGCCCGAAGATGTGCCCATATGGCCGAGGTGAAATTGAGCCTGAGTTTCTGCGCAAACTAATTACCATAAGCCCGAGCTTAAAATCACCCATCAATCAGCGCAATCTATGAGAGTTATTAAAATGTAACTGGAATGGAGCCAATGGCGCCTCAAGGTGCTTGGTCGGCGTAAAAGGCGAGATAAAAATATCCTTTCAGAGTGAGGCTGGAGACTGCAAGCTGAGCAGCACGTATCTCTCTGTCTTGCAAACCTTTACAGTCATTAATTTAAATTTCTCTGTAGAGAGTCTGAACTGTCTCTCACAATTCCTTTCTTGCAGATGACTGACAGCTGGTGATAAGGCTGCCTGCAAGAGGGCCTTCAACTTTGCAATGAGAAAAGAATAGGTTGTTTATACAGAGACCTGGAAGTAAAAGTAAAGGAGATTGGGGCATTTAAAGAGACATAGCAGTGCAAGAGGGAATGGTTGGGCATATAAAGAGATCTGTCAGTGCAAGAGGGGCTGGGTAGAGTAAGAGGAAGAGATGGAATGTGGCAAAATATACTAATAACAAGCAACAACAACAACAAATAATTGATACTTTAATTTTATTTTAAATGCCAGTGCAAAGGACAGTAAAGGTATCTGTCACAGCATACCCAGCCCTTGGGTTACTCCTTAAGTTCTTTTAAAACACAAGCTAGTATGAACTTAGATTTCTGACCATTTGTGTTGAAAAAGCAATTAAATTATATTTTGAATGAATTAGGTGGATCCTATTACTATTCTTACTCTGGATCTCTGGTCTGTTATCATTGGTCTTTTAGAGAACGTCAAGGCAATTCTGAACTTTCCCAAAAAGAAAAAAGCTCACCTCAAAGAAGAACCTTGCACATTAACCCCCACCCCCAACCCCCGTAATAAAGCACATTTTTGAATCTATAAAGACTCCCATTCCCTATCTACAAACAGGGAACAGAAAGAGGACATGTTAACTTCAGCCCCAGCTGCACTGTGGAGCAATGATGGCAGAGGAATAGCCAGATGCAGCATTCATATGGCCAAACTCTAATTGAATGGGAAAGATTGAAGGCACCGGACCTACTACACTATACCGTATGATACAATAACATCTTGAAAATGTTCCATTGAGAGAGTTTTTATGCCAAGTGGAAAATGATGACTTGGATCTCATTACTTGTAAATAAGATTTTAGCATACTCAATAACTTCCACTGAAAACAGGCTCTGAGGTTCACTTGTCACAAAACATCATAATCTCTTAACTTACTAAACAAGGGACGTCAAGCCAGTTCCAATAAGGCAGTTAATCCAGCCTTTAATAAATAATCAATGGAAGAGCATCAACTAATTGCATAAGATTTTATTTTCCTTCTGGCTCTGAAACAAGATCTTAATTTTAGTATTACATAAACGTATGCATCTTTTCTTTGAGACAATGAGCTGAAACTCTTCATCTACAAAAGTGCCATCTCAAAGACATTACTCTCTTAAAGATGGGTCAGTGAACTATAAGCTAATTAAGAACCAATCCTATTTCATCTGCCATGAGGACAAAGTTGTCCTTGGGTGACATCGCAAATTTCTGCTGAAAACAGTGTCTGAAGATCACTTGTCACAAGACATTACAATCTCTTCTTTTTGCCTATGGCTCTGAGGTGGAACATAGGTTCCATTGTACTGCTGCAAAGAGGTCTTTGTCTTATTATTTAATCACATTAAAGACACCAACATCGTTATTTGTTTCTTTGGGCTCAGACACGTCTTGCATTGTTCCCAGCCAGTAATGAGAGAAACCCTGGGGAGAGTCAAACGCAATTCAACTTCATTAGTCTATTTAAAGAAAAGGTATTGCAGGCCTTATACATTTATCGAACATTATTACTGTACTTGGATTTGTCAAGGACACCACTAAGTATTATTAAAGTGTAAATCGAACAGCAACTTCCAGCAACCGCGTGTGGTCAGTTAAATGAAGAAATCGGCAAGTTGCTGTCCGAGATGCCCTGCTCCTCCAGAAACTGCACTATAACAGTATCTTGCCGAGAGACTTGGCATTGAAATACATGGAACGACGTGAAGTTGCGGTACTTATGTGATAAACACTAAACTCGCCAGAAAATGGAGTTAGGTCACAGATCAGCCATGATCTCATTGAGTGGCAGAACAGGCTCGAGGGGCTAAATGGCCTATTCCTATGTTCCTAAAACATTAGTGCTTGTCCATTTCAGTGTAAGTACATTTTTAACAGCGTGCTAAGTCTTAATTACTGCCAAACAATCTCTCTGGCATTGAAAATTAACTTTCACAAGTGTGGTGTCTCATTCCTTCAGATTTTAATTATTGTTGGAGATTTAAAAATATGAGATCAGTGTTTTTTTACTTTTTCTTTCCCTTTTATCTCTCTCTCTCTTAATCCCATCTTTCTTTCCCTCTCTTTATTTTGCTTTCTGTACATGATTTGACATTGAATTAAATATTCTAACTTACACTTCCTGGTTCAGACACTGTGTTGCTCATTAACAATTCTTCAATATGATTGGTTAAGGAGATACACAGATGCTTTCCCTGTTCACACAGGTCCCAGATGTCCTGTAAAGGGTGCCGCACTATTTTGGCTCTCTTACTGTAAGTAAGTTCCAGTGCAAAATCCCATAGAAAGTGTGTGGGTAGGTGTAAGTGTAATGAATGGCTGGTGCCATTCGTTCACCGTTGAGAGCAAAATCCAGCCCAATGTCTCTGTACAATCATATTTTGAAAGTAAAATACAAACTGCGGCCTTATTGTGTTTAATAGCATAATTCAAAATGCTCTACAGACCTAAATCAGTTCATCTGTATCAATAGTTATTAGTTAGAAATCCTGAGTGCTACATATGATTTTTACAGAGTTTCTACAAAAAATCAGAGGGAATTATTAAGTTACAGATATTATTAATAAAAATAAACTATTTGTTCTGCTTAATAAAAGTTTTCAATGTATAATAATGTTAACAAGTTAATACATTTACTTTTGTAGTCAGTAGGTGCAAGAGAACATATATATCTAATAAATTACATAGGAACATAGGAACAGGAGTCGGCCATTCAGACTCTCGAGCCTGTTCTGCCATTCAATGAGATCATGGCTGATCTGTGACCTAACTCCATATACCGCCTTTGCCCCATATCCCTTAATACCTTTGGTTAACAAAAAACTATCAATTTCCGATTTAAGATTAACAATTGATCTAACATCAATTGTTGTTTGCGGAAGAGAGTGCCAAACTTCTACCACCCTTTGGGGGAAAAATTCGTCCTCTTAGCGCTTCCTGTTAGTGCCAGCTGGCGCTAACTGGGCGCTAGAGCACTATCGCTGGGGCGAGGCAAATCCCACACCACATGCCAAATCCCACCCCACCCCCGTAGTGCCGCCGGTAAGAGTTATCACCAGGAACGCCAATGCCAGGTGGATCGTGACGTCAGTGAATGTTCAACGCTCACTGACCATCCAATCTGCTAAATTGACTGTCGCCACCTACATTAGCGCCTGGAGTAAACACCGACAAGGAGAGCTGGTGTGAAGCACCAGGAAGCCAGCTCCAGGGACGTTATTTAAAGGGATCATCAGTAATGACTCGCAGCTGTCAGGTTAGTGTAGTTTCAGTGGTTTTTTGTTAGTTTCACATACTCCAACAGTTTCATTCAGTAATTTCAAGATTCTTTTGTATCAGGAGTGTTGTGGCAACTAAAAAGTAGCTACATTTATTCTTCAAAGAATCAAACTGCTACACTTGGTAACATTAAAGGGGGCTGTACTGACAGTCAACCTCACTCTCCAGGATCTATGGCAGAGGCAGCAAGAAAGACTGGAACATTTGCCCAGAAGGAGGAGGTGGGCCATCAGGGCTCTCAACAGGAGGCCTTACCTTCTGAGGGTATTCCGAGAGCACTTATCCTACCTCCAATTAAGTGAGCAGCAGTGTATTAGAAGGCTATGCTTCACCAAGGAGGTGGTCATAGAACTCTGCCACCTTCTGCAACCAGACCTCCAGCCTCAGGCTAGGGTGACCACGGCTCTCTCAGTGGCAGTGAAGGTCACCGTTGCCAATTTCTTTGCCAGCGGATCTTTCCAGTGTGTAACAGGAAACGTAGGTAACACCTTGCAGTTCGCCATCCATCGCTGCATCTGGGAGGTCACAGAGGCTCTCTACAGTGGGAGAAAGGATTACATTTCCTTCCCTATCACCAGAGAGAAGCAGGACGATCGTGCATGTGGCCTTGCCAGGATAGCGGGATTCCCCATGGTGCAGGGCGCCATTGACTGCACCCACGTGGCTTTGTGGGCACCGCATAACAATCCTGAGATCTTCCGTAACCTCAAAGGCTACCACTCACTTAATGTGCAGTTGGTATGCGACCACAGACAGCGAATCCTCAATGTCAATGCCTGCTATCCTGGCAGCAGCCACAATGCCTTCATCCTGTGCCAGACCAGTGTGCCAGCAATTTTCCAGTCACCACATCAAGCTCACGGCTGGCTGCTCGAAGAAAAGGGCTGTCCGCTCTCCACCTGGCTCATGACTCCCCGCTGCAACCCCAACACTCCTGCCCAGCACTCATATAATGAGAGCCATGCTGCCACCAGGAACATCATTGAGCAGACCATTGGCCTGCTGAAGCAACAGTTCTGCTGCCTCGACCACTCAGGAGGAGCCCTCCAGTACTCGGCTGAGTGGGTGTCCCATTTCATGGTGGTCTGCTGCATGCTCCACAACTTGGCCATCACGAGGGCCCAGCCCTTGCCACTAAGGATTGTAGGACAACTTCAGGAGGAGGAAGAGGGAGAGGAGGAGGAGGATGAGGAGGAAGAGGAAGAGGAGGAGGATGAGGAGGAAGAGGAGGAGGAACAGGAGCGAGGGAGGAGGCAGCCACTCAATCGGCCTTCCAGAAGGGCAGTCCGTGACAGCCTCATCGGACTGCAGTTCGAATTAATTAAACCCTAGATCCCTGTTGCTCAACACGTGCCCATCATTCCATCCCATCGCAGGCCGTATCACAGCGCAAAGCTGAAATGAGACACACCATAAACTGAATTAATACATTTATCAAAAAGCAGTGAACATATATTTACACCAAAAATATGAACTAGTCACCCTTGTGCAATCCCTTAGTGCCTCTCATTACTGTTCCTTTGCCTACTCTAGTGCTCCTATGAAGTGTTGGCCCAGTGGCTGCAGCAGGGCTGGTGGAAGGCTGCTGAGTGTCCATGCGGGAGACTTCCGATGGCCTTGCATGATGCCCTCGACCAGCTCTGGGCCTGGAAAGCCTGAATGTAGATGCACCACCTCAGCATGGGTGGCAGCAGTCTGGGCTGGCTGGATGACAGGCAGTGACAAGGGCAATGACAGAGTGGCAGTGGTGGGAGCAGGAATGCTGTCATCCTGAGAGAGGACAGCAGGTTCCTGCTCCACTGACCCACTGTCACTTCCCCAGAGCAGCACAGATTGTTGGCCTGCTGTGACACTGTGAAAGCCCCGGTCGACGGTGGTACACTCAGCCATAATGGCAGCAGTCAGAGCTTGTGTGGCATCAAACTGAGACTGCATAAGAGCAGTCTGAGATTGAATGGCGCCAACCATAGACTGCATTACAGCACTAAAACGTTGCGTTGCTTCTGCTTGTGCTGCAATGGAAGCTGCCAGATCGTCCATCACACGCGGCATCAGGTCTGGGTCGCCACAGTCTCTCTGGGAGTCTACCATCCTTTGCAGACTGGAAATGATGGGCTCCATGGTGTGCGCAGAGCCTTGTGCAATGTTGAAGGCGGACTCCTCCATGCTCCTTATCATTGCCGAGAGGCTCTCGGGCATCCTTGCCATTGCACCTATCAGTTCCATGTGCATGCCCATCACCCTTCTTCCAAAGACCTCCCCATCGAGGTCCTCATTTGAGTCCTGTGCAGCAGAACTCGTGCGCTAACTCGCCCTCCGGGGAGCTGGGCCCCAAGCTACCCTTTCCCCCTGGCCTTGCTGCAGCCTGCTCATTCCCGGTGCATTACCCTGTGCAGATCCCACGACTATACTAGCCTCTAAAGAACACGTAGTGCCAATATCTGAGCTGGTGTCTGCAAGTGAGACATGCAGTGACGCGGTGTTTTTCCTTCTCCTCTTCTCCAGCCTCGCTTGCAATGGTGCCCTCAGGGATAGGCTGCTCAGGTGCTTGCTGATTATCTGAAAGCATAAAGGCACAAGAGTCAGGTTAAGGTGAGGAGAGGAGGCAGAAAGTGAGAAATGCATGCACACAGCATGATTAGCTGGAAAATGTGAAACGCTTGTGGGGTGAGGGGGAAGTGGGATGTGAGAAGGAGTAGGGATGAACATACCGTTGTTGTCCCCAAGGGGGCCAACGTCGCCGGTGACCACAGCACCCACCACCTGGCACCTATTAATCTGCAGCACTCGATTCTCCAGCGCAGACAGTGGTTGGGTGTCGGCTTGTCCCCTGCCTGTGCGCTCCTGCTCCCTCCTGTTGTGAGCCAGCTTGGCCTGTAAGAGAAAGGAAAGTGCGTGAGTGAGTGTGGAGCAATGTGTTTGGGTGATGTTTCTGCCATAGTTGAATAGCTGTCATTGTGTGCAAGATGTGAGATGTGAGTGTGAGTGTTGGTAGGTAGAGATTGTTGTTGGGTGAGTGCTGGGGGTGTGGTGCTTTGGGCAATGTGTGAAGATTGTGGCTCAGATGGTGGTATGTAGCATTTGTTGAAGCATTCACTCACCCTGAGCACACGAGTGAGGTCGTTAAATTTCTTCCTGCACTGTGTGTGGGTCCTGGGGACCACAGTGCTGCCCGAGACGTGCTGCACTACCTCCCTCCACATAGTGCGGAAGACTTGTGGCGAGGGCCTCCGGCCACTTGCCGGGTAGAGCACTGCCCTCCATCTCTCCACAGCGAACACCAACACCTCCAATGCTTCATTGCAGAACCTGCGGGCTCTCTCCCTGGGGCGTGGACCTGCCATGATTCAGTCTGCTTCAGTCCTCTGGCTTCTTCTCCTTGTCCTGCTTCTGTTTGCTGAGGCAGCTGCACAACCAGCAATGCTGAGAATGAGGTGCTGCAGCATCAATGAACCTCCCCTTTAAATACTACAAAAGCCTGTGGCTGGCAATCATGGCTTGCGATTAGACTGCACCTGATATTGGTCCACCCTTTGAGTGTAACACCAATGAGCTTGGGCTTTAAGACTTGAATCAGGACACCAATCATTTTTTTGAGCAGTGAGCACGAATTTTGCGTGCAGTCTAAAGCATTAGGGCCTGGCGCTAATTCTCCAACTTTTCTACTGATACCGCCCATTCCTTGGCTATAATGAATTTCTATCCCTTTGTGTGTAGAAGTGATTCCTAGATTCACTCCTGAAAGGTCTGGCTCTAATTTTTAGACTCTGCCCCCTAGTCCTAGAATCCCCAACCAGTGGAAATAGTTTCTCTTTATCTAATCTATCTGTACCCCTTAATATCCTGAAAACTTCGATCAGATCATCCCATAACCTTCTAAATTCGAGGGAATACAACTCTAATTTGTGTAATCTCTCCTCGTAACTTAACCCTTGAAGTCAGGGTATCATTCTGGTAAACCTACGCTGCACTCCCTCCAAGGCCAATAGATCCTTCCTAAGGTGTGGTGCCCAGAACTGCTCACAGTGCTCCAGGTGTGGTCTAACTCGGGTTTTGTACAGCTGAAGCATAACTTCTATCCCCTTGTACTCTAGTCCTCTAGACATAAAGGGCAGCATTCCATTAGCCTTTTTGATTTAGCCTGTTTGTGGTGTACATTAATGATTTAGATATGAATGTAGGAGGTATGATCAGTAAGTTCGCAGATGACACGAAAATTGGTGGAGTGGTAAATAGCGAGGAGGGAAGCCTCAGGCTAGAGGCTGATATAGATGGGTTGGTCAGATGGGCAGAACAGTGGCAAATGGAATTTAACCCTGAAAAGTGTGAGGCGATGCATTTTGGGAGGTCTAACAAGGCAAGGAAATGCACAATGAATGGTAGGACCCTAGGAAGGACAGAGGATCAGAGGGACCTTGGTGTGCATGTACATAGATCCCTGAAGGCAGCAGGACAAGTAGATAAGGTGGTTAAGAAGGCATATGGTATACTTGCCTTCATTAGCTGAGGCATAGAATATAAGAGCAGGGAGGTTATGATGGAGCTGTACAAAACGCTAGTTAGGCCACAGCTGGAATACTGTGTGCAGTTCTGGTCGCCACACTATAGGAAGGATGTGATTGCATTGGAGAGGGTGCACAGGAGATTCACCAGGATGTTACCTGGGCTGGAGCGTTTCAGCTATGAAGAGAGACTGGACAGGCTGGGGTTGTTTTCGTTAGAGCAGAGAAGGCTGAGGGGGGACCTGATTGAGGTGTACAAAATTATGAGGGGCATAGATAGGGTAGATAGAAAGGAACTTTTCCCCTTAGTAGAGGGGTCAATAACCAGGGGGCATAGTTTCAAGGTAAGGGGCAGGAGGTTTAGAGGGCATTTGAGGAAAAACATTTTCACCCAGAGGGTGGTTGGAATCTGGAACTCACTGCCTGAAAGGGTGGTAGAGGCAGAAATCCTCATAACATTCAAAAAGCATTTAGATGAGCACTTGAAACGCCATAGCATACAAGGTTACGGACCAAGTGCTGGAAAATGGGATTAGAATAGATAGGGCTTGATGGCCGGCTCAGAAAAGATGGGCCGAAGGGCCTCTTTCCGTGCTGTATAACTCTATGGCTTCGATTTTCATTGAGCCGTGGAGTCAGGCTTGGAGGCGTGCGGAGGGTTAAAATCGCAAAAAACTGGCCCCCCCCCCCCGGCCTGGTTCCCAACTCCGAGCAATTGTAACTTAGTCGTGTCTGATGGTCCCGACTCCGTCCCACATCCAACAGGTGGGACTGGCCATTAAGGCCCTTAACAACCACTAAATGGTCTCTATAATCCTATTTTGAAAGGCCCTTGCGAGTTTAACCCTTTTCCCACATGAAACACGCCTGGTGGGAAACACGAGTGTGAAACCTGGTGGGAGCACTATTGGATTGCTGACTATCAACTGCAGGTCAACCATTAAAGAGGAGATTTGATCAGCCATGATTTGCAGGTGGCAGGACTTAGTGGTCTCAGGTCTGGGGCAACTTTTAGAAGGCTTAACCACACCTGTGGAAGGTTGGAGCCTCACACCCATCTCCAATTTGACCTCCTGGGAAACCCCTCTCGCCACTTTCACTCAGCGCTTCCTCAACGGAGGCATATACCAGAAGCATGGGAGCCATTTATTTCCTTCCCATCTGGGCATTAGAGGAGCTCGAGCACCAGCCGTGACAGCAGCAGAACCAGGAACAACAGCAGCACCAACAGCAGCAGCAGCAACAGGAGCGCCAGGCTGCTGCTCACCCACTTGAAGCTGCACAGGCCAGAAGGGGCCAGCACCTGGAAGCCCGTCGGCGCAGAAGATACCCCCGAAACAGGATCTACAGACGCAGGGTCAGCTACCTCAACATGTCTGAGCAGCAGTGCCTAAGGCGGCTCCGACTTTCGCGAGAGGTAGTGACTGACATCTGCGCAATGCTACAGCAAGACCTGCTGCCCAGAGGACCAGGTGGACAAGCATGACCAGTGGCCATCAAAGTCATCATCACACTCAACTTTTTTGCCTCAGGCTCATTCCAGGGATCAGCAGCAGACATCAGCGGCATCTCCCAGGCGGCCACACACACTTGCATCACGCAGGTAACCGATGCCCTCTTTGCCCTCGCGCACAATCACATCCATTTCACCAAAGATCGAGCAAGTGTCATGGCGCGAGCGGTTGGATTAGCTCATCTGGCAGGCTTTCCAAGGGTGCAGGGCATCGTTGACTGCACACATGTTGCCCTTAGGGCACCCCATCACATTCCAGGTATTTTTGTCAACCGCAAGGGCTTCCACTCCCTCAACGTACAGCTGGTGTGTGACCACAAGAAGGACATTTTGCATGTTTGTGCCAAGTACCCTGGCAGTTGCCAAGTACCCAAGCATCCTGCACCAGTCTAGTGTGACTCCGCTCTTCAGTCCGCCAGACCAACTTAACGGATGGCTACTTGGAGACAAGGGCTATCCCCTGAAGACGTGGCTTATGACGCCGTTGAGGAGCCCATCCAACGAAGCTGAGGAGCGCTACAACTCCAGCCACATTTCCACCAGATCCATAATCGAGCAAGCCATCGGCTTGCTGAAGATGCACTTCAGATACCTGGATAGATCAGGTGGAGCCCTGCAGTACTCAGCAGCCAGGGTCTCCAGAATCGTCGTGGTTTGCTGTGCACTTCACAACATGGCACAGCATCGTGGCTTGCAGATGCCTGAGGAACAAGTGGCTCATCACATAGCCTCGTCAGATGAGGAGGAGGAGGAGGGGGAGAGCGACAATGAACAAGTTGCAGAGGCGCATCAACCAGCGCCAGCAGCATGCGAGCACATTGCTGGCCAGGATGCAAGGCACGCACTCATCTTGGCCAGATTTGCTTAGCCTAGCCAATCAAGCACTTTTGCCTCGCAGCTTCTTACCAGAGCATCGACAATGGCCAAGAACCTGCAGTTCCTACCACTCTGATCACCATACTGACAATTTCAAGTCATCCCAAGCCCTCAATGTGGAAGCCCCATTAGCGATATGACACAGGCCACAACTGCAACAGTTGACATCAGAATTTTTAACGACAATAACCAACTGATGGCTTTTCAACATTAAACATAACATTTCACCCAAGTGACAACCCTTGTGACTACTTGTGCATTATCTTCCTCTTACGCGTGCTCCTACGTGGTGCTTCCCCTGTGGCTTCAGCAGATGTGCAGGCCCCTTTCTCACTTTCTTGCTGCTCCTGTCTCAACACCTTTGGCGGGCGTCCTCTGGGGTTGCAAACCTGTGAGGGCTTGGCAACAGTCTGCTGCTCCTGCGGCTGTGCAGGGGCTGAGACGCCAATCTCATTTGGGTGGGGACTCTGACCGAGGGCTCTGCAGTGGCATGGTCGTGTGAGCGCTTGGAGAGGAGCCCCCACTTCCTTGTTGTATGCCACCAACATCCCTCTCATGGGTCAGCCCCACTTCAGAGCTAGCAAGTGGCTTGACAGCATCTTGTTGCAATTCAGGGGGACCATGAGGACCCGTTTCTATACTGAAAGTCCTACTCCTGAGGACTTGCCTGAAGGTCTGGTTTGTTTGCTCAAGAGCTGACCATCGCTCCTCAAGAAATGTCAGTCTATTCTGAACAAATACCATGTTTTCCATACCCTGGCGACTAAGCTCCTCCATGGACATAGCCATCCTCTCCTCTACCATAGCCATCCACTCCTCTACGGTAGCCAGCCTTACCGCGGAGGTAGCCATCCTTTCCACGGAGGTTGCCATCCTTTCCATGGTGATGCGTTCATGCGCCAACGCCTCCACAAACGCTCTATTCATGTTAGCGATGGACTCCTCCATTCGCTCCACACTCACAGCGACCCTGGAGACAAAACCTGCCAGAGACTCCTGCACCTCTTCCTGGAGTTCCAGCACCGCTCTTCTTCTGGATGGACCCGGAGGCAGAGGGTCGACATGCAGCTGAGCCGAGCTGGCAGTGTCCTGCGCCCTCCGTCTAGGACTCTCCACTGCTGTCCCTGTCTCCACCATCTGCTGATGCTCACTTGTGAGCTGTGATACACCAGGTGACAACACTGCACTATCTCGCGAAGGTAACACCGAGGTGTGAGTGTCTGCGATGGTGCTGGGTGCACTGAATTCTGCTGATGCTGCACCCTCAGAGGTTGCAGCTTCCTCTGAGGAGTCTGGAGGCTCAGGCTGTTCCTCCTGGATAGTGGGGACGGGGGCTTTCGATGGTCCTGTGGGGGAGTAAAGGAAAGAGTCCGAGATGTGAGGCCAAGGTTACATGCACATTGAATATTGCAGATGATCAAAAGTCAATCTGTTAGAGCATCAGAATCATTATCAGTGACTCATGCAATGTCAATGAGAGAGATGATAAACTATTCTGTCACCAGCTTGCTCTGATGCACCCATCTGTCTGTCCCCCACTTGCGCATCCTCTTCCACTCCCACGATCTCCAGGGCTGCCTCCTCCCAGGAGGTGAGCTGGGCTACTGAGGGTGGCCCTCCTCCTGTCCTCGCTCTTTCCCTTTTATTGTGAGCTCTCTTTTCCTGCAATGAGGGAGACAAGTGGAGTTTGAGTGAGAATGAAGGAGTGAGTGTAGAGAATCCATATCATAGATGATTAGAAGGAGACAAAGATGGAGTGAGGTGGCAAGACCAAGGGCCCTCCCTGTGTGTTGTAAGTTGTTTTCATAGCATCCCAGCGATAGGGAGTGTGAGGGCTGCATAGTTGAATAGTTAGGTGAATGTGACCATAGAGAGAGAGGGAATGGGTAAGGGTGCAGGGATGTCAGTGTCAAGTGGGATGTAGAGGAAGAGGTTGTCAAAGCTGAGTGCTGGTGAGGAGAGGCAATGGGGATAAGATTGAGGGTGATGGGAAAGTTACACTTACTTTTCCAGTGCGCAGAAGGTCATGAAACCTCTTCCTGCACTGCAGCCAGGTTCTGCGGTACATAGGCAAAGAGTTGACCTCCTGGGCCACTTGCAACCACACAGCTTTCGTCTGCTGGGGAGGCTTCTTCCTCCCTGAGGAAGGGAAGAGCACCTCCTTATTTCCTCTTGCTCCCTCCACCAGAGCTTGCAGGGTGGCATCATCGAACCTTGGTGCAGACTTTGGCCTACTGCTGGACATATTGGCTGGAGGAATCTATCACAGCAAAGGGCATAAGGTTTGCAGTCTGCAGAAGAAGCAAGGCTGCTTGCAGGCCTTAAATCCAGCAGCACTGATGACGTCATCGGAGGCGACTTTCAGGATGGAAAGACTAGTGGGCCAGGGATTCCCACACGCTGGAAATCAATTGCCCAATTAGGGGAAAATCGTATATTTTTCCCACATTAAATTGGAGTCGGGTGGCTAACACAAAAAGCGGCTGACACGTCCCCAGCCCGCACCAATGGCAAAATCGAGCCTGACAAGTCCCCTGGACCAGATGGCCTGCATCCCAGGGTCTTAGAAGAAGAGGCTGCAGAGATAGTGGATGCATTGGTTCCAATATACCAAAATTCCCTGGACTCTGGAGAGGTCCCTGCGGATTGGAAAACCGCAAATGTAACACCCCTATTTAAGAAAGGAGGGAGACAGGAAACTATAGACCAGTTAACCTAACATCTGTCATTGGGAAAATGCTGGAGTTCTTCATTAAGTTGCAGTAGCAGGGCATTTGGAAAATCATAATGCAGTCAAGCAGTCAGCATGTTTTTAGGAAAGGGAAATCATGTTTAACAAATTTACTGGAGTTCTTTGAGGATGTAACAAGCAGGGTGGACAAAGGTGAGCCAGTGGATGTGGTGTATTTGGATTTCCAGAAGGCATTCGATAAGGTGCTATATAAAAGGTTATTGCATAAGATGAAAGCTCATGGAATTGGGAGTAATATATTAGCATGGATAGAGAATTGGCTAACTAACAGAAAGCAGAGAGTCGGGATAAATGGGTCATTTTCCGGTTGGCATACGGTAACTAGTGGGATGCCACAGGGATCGGTGCTGGAGCCTCAACTATTTACAATCTACATTAATGACTTGGATGAAGGGACCGAGTGTAATGTAGCCAAGTTTGCGGATGATACAAAGATGGGTGGGAAAGCACGTTGTGCAGAGGACTCAAAGAATCTGCAAAGGGATATCGATAGGCTAAGTGAGTGGGCAAACATTTGGCAGATGGAGTATAATGTGGGAAAGTGCGAGGTTATCCACTTTGGCAGGAAAAATAAAAAAGCTAATTATTATTTAAATGGAGAGATTACAAAATGCTACAGTTCAGAGGGACCTGTGGGACCTTGTGCATGAAACACAAAAAGTTAGCATGCAGGTACAGCAAGTAATCAAAAAAAGCAAATGGAATGTTGGCCTTTATTTCAAGGGGGTTGGAGTATAAAAGCAGGGAAGTCCTGCTACAACTGTACAGAGTATTGGTGAGACTGACAGTAAAATTCTATCCCTCCAAATTTGCCTTATGTTTGGAGTGTTTTGAATTGTGTAACACTGTGGTACAGTACTGGTGGGTAGCAGAGCCTGGTCTCCAATCGTCTTGGATCCCCTAGCCATTGGACCAAGACCTTGCTCTGTCAAGCCCGTGTGGTAGCTGGTGTGCAACGGCCACCCTACGTTAAAAGAATTCACGCACAGGCATCTTCCACCCTTTAAAATGAAGTTCGGGACCTGGAACATCAGAACCCTTATGGACAACCCCAACAGCGACAGACCGGAACGCCGTACTGCTCAACCACCATCTGCCCCACCTGTGGCAGAGTCTCTAGGTCCCGCATTGGACTCATCAGTCACCTGAGAACTCATTTTTAGTGTGGAAGCAAGTCATCCTAGGTTCACACCTTGAGTACTGCATACAGTTTTGGTCTCCTTATTTAAGGAAGGATATACTTGCATTGGCGATAGTTCAGAGACGATTCACTAGCTTAATTCCAGAGATGAGGGGGTTGACTTATGAGGAAAGGTTGAGCAGGTTGGGCCTATACTCATTGGAATTTAGAAGAATGAGAGGTGATCTTATTGAAACATATTGGCCCAGTAATTCCGGTCCCAACGCGTGAGTACAGACGGGGTACTCACGCGTGGGCCCGTTGCAAGTGCCGGATTTCAGCATGCACAGCGCATGCGCGGGAAACCGGCATTTCCTCCAAGGGGTTCAGAGGTCCAACACGTGCGCGTAGGACTCTGCGCGCACGCGTTGAACTTCCTTCTTTTTGACAGGTTTGCCCGTGTGTAAGGGCCTCAACTTTTTAGAAATGTAAAAAGGAGACGTAAGGACTTGATTCTTTAAGGTAAGTGGTCTATTATTTAAAATTATAACATTTTTTCCACAGCTTTATTGTTTTTAAGGACTTTACAGTAAGGTAAGTGTATTTTTAGACCCGATTTAAAAAAAAATTATTTAAAAGAAAAATTTGAATAATTGTTTAAAATAGTTTTTTAAAGTTATTTATAGTTCATTTAATTAGTGGGATGTTTTTTAAAATGTTATTTAAAGTTTAAGTAGTGTTTTGGGCGCCCGTAGTTTTCATGAGTTTGACAGTTCTTACTATCAAACTCATGAATGAAGTTTTCCCTCCCCTGATTGGCTGCCCAGTGCTCACCTGATCCCAGCCGGCACATCGAACTAACTATGCCGCTGGATCAGGCAAGCACAGCGCGCCGACAGCTGAACCGGGCCAGTGACAGGAATTCCAAGCAGGCCCAGGCTTCAGCTGTCGGCGCGCCGGGTAAGTGCACATCGGGGGCTTGCACGCGCGGCAAGCCCCCGAACCTAATTTCTGGGCCATTAGGTACTGAGGGGGCTCGACAAGGTAGATGCAGAGAGGATGTTTCCCCTCGTGGGGAAATCTAGAACTCGGGGGCATAGTTTCAGAATAAAGGGTCGCCCTTTTAGAACTGAGATGAGGAGGAATTTCTTCCCTCAAAGGGTCATAAATCTGTGGAATTCTCTGCCGCAGAGAGCTGTGGAGGCTGGGTCATTAAATACATTTAAGGTGGAGATAGACAGATTTTTTCAAGATAAAGGAGTGAAGGGTTATGGGGAGCGGGCGGGGAAGTGGCTTTGAGCCCAAGATCAGCCATGATCTTATTGAATGGCGGAGCAGGCTCGAGGGGTCAAGTGGCCTATTCCTGCTTCTATTTCTTATGTTCTTATGAATTGAAAGCTTAAAAAGTTGCCATTATATACAGGTATTAACTTGACCAACTTTCCCTTAAGCACATTGTTACTTGCCTTGTTAGCCTGCTGGATAGGCTGAGAGGATAAGTCATGATAAGAGCTGAAAACTGAGTTATAATCAATGGCAACAGCAGTACCCAGCCGGGTGATAGGCTCAATCCTTTTTTACATTTTCCAAGTGTAGCCCTCCCTGTGTAACGCCATTTGTTCTCAAGCCCTGCAAGTCTGTTCCTTCTTTTACTGAGAAGAACTCAACCGACTCGCAGTCTATTACACTGTTGAATACTATCCCGCAGCAGCAGTTGAATAACATGAGGAACTTACAAACGATAAATTTAAGATGTTGATTAAAACGTTACTTTAATTTATCATTGTCATTTTATAATCTTTCAGCATGTATTGAGCAGAGCTCATGTTGTAATACTGTACTATAAGTTGTTCGATAATATATTTGCTTGTTAATCAAGAAAGTCAAAGAATCTGTTGCATAAGAACTTACAAATGCTTAAAAAAAACACTTTTACAGTCTTCAATTTTACATTTTATTGAAAATAAAAAAAAATCAGTAGGTGCATTATAAATAGACTGATGTACAATACATGTTTAGCATATTGGGTCAGTGTCGAAAAAGCGTATTGTGCAACAACCTATAGTTACTAAAATGTACATTAAAGGCTTGTTCTGAAAAGATGACAACAATAAATTCAATCTCTAATTATAATTTAACTTTTCCACCAAAGTTCATTTTCTATAAAGATATTTCTTCTGTACACTTAGTAAATGTACTGAAGGCAAATTTCTGAATCTTAAATATTTACATTCATGCATTAGTTCTCACTATTGGTTGTATCTGAAATACATTTTAGATTACAATTTCAAATGCACAGATGTTGGGTATATTTTAAGTTTATATGTCACAGAGCTAATGTAACCATATTTTATTAGATGAATCTGCTCTTGCAAATTCTGCCAACACAGGTGATTATGTATGTAGCAGCTAACATTGGATATTTATTGCTAAAAAGAACAGCTGCATCCAGTAACTCACGTGTACTTGAGCTGGCTGTTTTAAGGCCTGGCAAATGAAAACAGTCGTATTTAAAATAACATTACAATGAAAATGCTGCTGCAGTCCACCTTGGTCCATTGTGCTGCTTTTAGTCTCCTCTGGCCTTTACATCATGGGTAAATTATTCTGATGCAAAGCATCACCTTTGTACTTCATAGCAATTCAGTGACAATCCCTACTTTAATCTACTTTTTCAGATGTGGGATTTGACTTCAAAAGCAATGCGCCTGTAGTAATCTCATTATGTATTTGACAGGGAACTTCCTATTTCAGATTCTAGCCTACTTTGTTCCCTAAATTGTTCTTTCACAGAAGTTCATGGTTAGCAAAATGCTTTCACATGCAGGTAGGAAAGCAAAGAACTCCAATAATCCAAATGTTAAAAATGGGCTGTGGAGGGTAGCGGTTCCCAAAGCTGATATAAATTCAAAGCAGATTCAGCAAGTCACATTAAACTATAGAGATTTTTGTTAAAAGGCTATGTGAGACTTTGAAATGTATTCATTTGATTTTTAAAAAAACGAGAGTCCAGCGTCTGCCAAGCTTTCATCCTGATTTGTTGATGTCATTCAAAGAAAACAACTGTGACTGAAGCACCCTGGCACCTGGGGCAATAGTGTTGATGTGGATGAGAAAATGATCATAAAAATAAACTGCAGATTTCCTTGTGAAATGACCTGTATTACAGGAATGAAATTCGGTCATTATTTTAGTTTGTTTCTCTCACTTATCACAATATTTCAATGTATTTTTGTGTGAAAATTGTACGCAATTACTTGTGTGGACTGGAGGTGAAACGTGTCAATTAGCAACAAATAAAAAGTGCCAAATGTTGCCAGTGGATAGAATATTACCGAGTGTGTTGAATAAAACATCAGCTATATGTGCGATGCAACAGTGCGCAGAACTAGTGATTTTCTGATTTAATGAAACTTGTCAGTGTTAAAGCTACCAATAAGGAACAACTAGATATTATCTTGTTTATACCATTTAAGGCAACGAAAATCTTAATCTCCTTATTGGATGTAAAGTGCTTTGGGATGTCCTGAGGATGTGAAAAGGTGTTATATAAATTCAGGCTCTTTCTTTCTCATATCTTAAGACTATGGAGTGGGTTTTCACAGAATCACAGAAACCCCACAGTGCAGATAGAGGCCATTTCGGCCCATCGAGCCTGCACCGACACATATCCCACCCGATCCCCGTAACCCCTACACCAACACATATCCCACCCTATCCCCGTAACCCCACGTATTTAATCCCCCTAACACTAAGGGTCAATTTATCATAGCCAATCATCCTAACCCGCACATCTTTGGACTGTGGGAGGAAACCGGAGCACCCGGAGGAAACCCACGCAAACACGGGGAGAATGTGCAAACTCCACACAGTCACCCGAGACCGGATTCGAACCCGGGTCCCTGGCGCTGTGAGGCAACAGTGCTAACCACTATGCCACAGTTTTCATCTTTACCGCCTGGGCATCACTTGAGTGGAGCTCAGAAAGGAAAATCTGGTGGCGAGGCTTGTACGCTGGTAATTGGAGAAATAGCCAGTCGGTTCTGTAAGGTGCATGTGATCCTCCCCACCAGACTTTCCTTCCTGTGCTCCACCCAGGTGATGTTTAACGCAGTAAAGATACAAATCGACCTATTTCTATACAAATGTCAATTTACACTTTTGTTACAATAGTAAATATGTATCATAGTGTATAGCTGTAAGTAGCTATGGAGGAAAGGACATTCGAGCTTTGATTAACTTGTTATAGCTCAATAGGCTGAAACTTAACCCCCAAAAACGGGTGGGTTGCGGTTGGGTGAGATGTTAAAACTTAAAAAATCTCAAACTCAACCCGACCGGTTTAATGGAGGCGGGGAAATGGGCGGGCAGCCAATCTGCTCCCAGGAGGCGGGTTGGCCAATTAAATATTTTAATGAGGCTGGCAGCCTCTGATTTAGCCTGCTTTGCAGGTTTAACCCTGGTCGGCCAGGTTTCACAGGCCTCGGGAAACCCGGCAGTTGAAGGGTGGCGAGGACAGCTTTGGAGAGAAGGTAAGTGCTTCCCCCCCGGGGCCGGGGATCGTACCCCCCCCCAACCACTAGCAGCAGCAGGCTTCCTACCTGGGGTTGCGGCCTGCTCCGGAGTGCCCCCCGCCCAACTGGAAGCCAAGCCTATCAATCAGGCTGACTTCCGGGTGGGGAACCTGTTAAAGCAAATCTATGCACACTGTGGAGTCAAAACTCCATACCATGCAGAGAAACCTGAACTTCCGGGTTTCCCGACAGAAACTCCACCACTCCGCCTACACAGCCCGCCCCTGTCAAGATTCAGCCCACTGTTACAGTGAGCCTAAAATTGTCCCCATTAAATTCTATGGAAGCTCTTTTCTTAAGGGGGTGGTAATGCTAAGGCAATTTTGTACAGTTGGTTGATTTCATGGGGTAGCATGTTGGAGCACTGTGGAAAATCTAGCCCATAAAAGCGGTAGAACATGGGTTTATACTCATGATTCCTTGCATGGTCAACTTTCAGTCTCAACTGTGCTGTTTTAGAGAAGCACTGTGTAACAGTTCAGGTACTTCGCTGTGGAGAGAGGAAATCTGAAGGATAATCACACTAGGCCATCCTCACCAACCTCCTGTAATGGCACTGGCAGAAGCCTCAGAACAGGTTACGAAGCTGCCCTCTTGGTGAAGGGAGGCCTAATAAAAAGGGAAAGGGAGGGGGAAAAAATGAAGCATATGGTATTGTAGCCCATAGAATGCACAGTGAAAGCCAACTGTTAATTATGAATCTCAGTCTAACACCACATTAACTACTGTATTAGTTTAGCCATTTTATAAATAAAAGTTTTGTTATAACTTCTCTTCATCCATTTTCCCTTCCTTTTATGTCATGGAACGGAGTGGGTGTGCAGCTAAGCTGTTCTTGGGCCTCTGCCAATACCAGTAAAAGGTTGGCCTTTAGGAGGTTTGTGAGAATGGTCCACAGCAAATCACCCTCCCATTTATCTCTTCTCATATTTAGAGAGGGGTTTGTCTTCTCCTTGACATCTTTCTCTGGCAGCAAACCTAATATTAGAAATTGATGTATGAAGAATCACAGGGATGAGCTTGTGAAGTGTACTGGAGCACCCTTATGCTGTGCCTTTGCACTGCCTCACGTACTCTCAAGTGTGCACTCTAGATAAGTATACAAGCAACTGGGAGAAATCAGTCACGCACTGAAGAGTTGTGTACTGCTATTGTTTTCTGCTCATCATAGCAATTCAGTACCATGTAAACAATTGCAAAATTGGAATTGGTTATATTTCAAGGTCTGGTATGCAGTGGACTTGCAATATTCTTAACCTTCCCTAAAATTACCTATCTTGAGCCGTATCAGTGATAGTTGAATAATGGTTAGTATTAATTGTAACCAATATTATGATTTTCCTCCTTTTAGAAATTGCCTTTTGAACTTTTAAACCATAATTCAACCACATTCAAGGACAAGTAATCCAGGCCACTGAAACAAATGTATTTTCATTTCTTGGAAAGGGAAAATGCTCAAATGTTACCCCACAGAGATTTTTGATTGAATTTCTATTGTTCTGAACATCCACAACGCAAAGATGTAGTCACACATGCAGCTATATTAGTTGCTGTAAATTCAAAAAAATTAAATGGGCCATAATTTGCATGGGCAGTGCATTTAACAGTGACTGCCGTTAGTTAGACTTGCCCTTGCAGGTTTTTTCCGTGGCAACTTGTTGGAAGTGTGAGCTGATAACGTCGCAGCGAGGGAAACCGGGCATCTGGGACCTGTATATCCCCATAACCAATCCGACTGAAGGATTGTGAAATTAACAGCGCAAGGACTGAGAAGGAAGTATAAATTAGATTGGGTGAATTCAATGTCAAATCAGCTACAGAAAGAGAAATAAAGAGAGGGAAAGAAAGATTGGATTGAGAGAGAGAAAAAAAGACAAATGAAAAGAAATATATTCTTAAAAAATTACATTTTTCAAATCTCCAACAATTAAACCCTGAAGGAATGAGATTCTATATTTGTAACTTGAAATGGACAAGACTTAACTTTCTGTGTCAAGTTTAGTTCATATCTACCGTCCAAATACAGCAACTTCACTTCAATCAACTGCAATGAGACATCGTTTTCACAAAACTAATGGCGACGTGGCGTAACTTGGACAGCAACTTTTGGATATTTGAGTTTATCCACGCATCGGTCCCTTGCCTGAAGTTGCTGTAGCATTTGCGCATAAATAATAGTGAGTGTCATTCGCCTCACCGTTATTTTGACACAAATTACAGCCCAATGTTTAATAGAATGTTATGGTACTTGGAGGATGTGCAGTGATAATGGAAGTATCTCAGACCTCTTGAGAATGCCATTTTATATTGTCCAGCAGCCTTCTGGAGATATCCTGGGCAACCAGCCAATAGGATTTTTTTCTACTTGTCAAATTCTAGTTCCATCTAATTACTACTGCACTGATTAGGAAAGTCCTTCCATAATGAATGAGAGCAGAATTGGAGCATTTTTCTTAAATTGAAAAACCTGGTTGAAGGATCCCTTTCAAGGCTGCAAAGAGTAGAGTGAATTCAACAATCCTGCACTTCCAGTGCTGAGCTACCACAAAAGGTAGGAAATTAGGGCCACAGTGTTGCCCAGGATATCTCCAGAAGAGTGCTGGACGATATAAAATGGCATTCTCAAGAGAGCGGAGATATTTCCATTATCACTGCACATCCTCCAAGTATCATAACTGTGACCCACACTTGCTCTGAATGCAGGATCAATTAAATTATCTGTCGGAAAGATTGAGCAGTGGTTAGGTGATGCCTAGCATGGATGTTAAAAGGATGTAGATGCTAGGAGGAATATTGACACTGTTCACAAATTTTGCTCTGTGTTTAATTCTATATATGGACTTCAATCATGGCCGCAAGGCATCAAAAACCAATTTTTGACTCCTTGGTTATCGCCTGAAAGAAAGTACACTTGTTGGCCAGTAAGTGTTGATGCAAGCAATACTTGTCGAATAATCTGCACAAAGTTGCTTCACTGTTGAGGAATTTACAAGAACAGATATGAGCGAATGATATGACTAGATTATAAAACTTCTGACCCTGTCATGTTACACCTACCTGCTTGTAAAAGCTTTGAGGACAGTTTGGAAGAATGCAATCAGAGGGAGCTGGTCCTGAGCCTGTGCCATGCTGATCATTTCTACATTCAGTCTATATACATTCTCACTTTTGCATGCGGTCAACTTGAATATGTAACAAATGGAAATGTACAATGTGTATGAATCATGAACATAAAAGGAATAACTCTGACGTTCTGGCTAAGATTTAGGTAATTTAACCCATTATTGAATACTATCAGCAGTTACCACAGAACATAATTATTGGTTGTTCATTAAAGTAGAAAGCATCTGGAATGTGGCTTCAGTATTAGAAAATGCTACAAAGTCAGAGATGTATTTAGTCGTATCTTGAGTAAACTAAAGCCTTTTTTACACTGGACTACATTTGCTTTTGAAGTCAATTAATTTCAGTTTTGGAAGCAACACATGTACGAATCTTTCAAATTTCCTTCATCTGTCAGAAAAAGAACTCTACTGAACCTAAAACAGTTCATTTGCAAAACATACATTTAGATTAAAAAGTAGAAGAAAGTTTACTTTGGAAACTGGAAGCAAATCTTTAAAGTTCAAAGAAAAATATATTAATAAGATTTATATAAGCAAAACTCCAGAAAATGAAAAACATCAACTTAAATAATACAAGGGTTTAAGGAAGTGATGAGAAATCTGCCATCCTGACTAACCCTATAGAACCTGTTCTACTACCAATGAATATTGCCAATGTTTATTACAAAACATTATGTTCAAAGTTCTGCAAATCATTATACAGTACATGTTTGATATAGAAAATAAATGTTTCTAACTTCACTTGAAGTGTAAACCACTTGATTTGGTCTTGAGAAAAAAGCGTAATATTTTACCATGTTTGTGACTATTAACAGCACTCTTTATTGTGATTTAAAATAATGCTAATCCAACTTGGGATAAAACCTGCCAGTGTAGAAAAGGCTTTACCATTCAAATCAAACGATGATATGCCAATGAAGATTAAAAAGCACCTGTTTTAAAAGTCATTCACAAAACTTGATTGGCTATGTTTTCTGAAAGAATTGGTACATTTTGATGAGATCTCTTCAGATAAAGGAAATTGCATAGTCAATCAGACTACAAATGCGCTTTGTGTGATAGACGGCCATGCTCTTTGTTGGTTCATTGGTTTTATGGAAGCGATCTTCTCCCTTTCATTGTAACCTGTTTTATTCTGGAGACACTGGGTCATGCAGGTAAAGGCTTCAACATTCCCACTTCTGGTTGCAACTGAATACAAGAAGTTAAAACCATTTTAGTAGATTGCGTTTATTTTGGCAAGAGTTTATGGATTGTTCGTGAGAGCTAGTTGAGATTCATCCAGGTGCTGAGGCATCTTGAAGTTGTTGCTTTCAATGGAGACTGCAAGCAGCGATTATGCCTTTGTGAGGTCTTGTCTTTTACTTAGTTTGATTGGCAGGCTTATCCTCCACCTCACAGTCAACTGGGCTGAAGGGCAGTCTGCTTCTCGGCTCTGAATAACTGATGTGTTCACTTTTTTTTTGAAACGAGGTCCTTATCCTCAGAACACCTTTTCAACCTTTGCACACAGCACATTGTGTGTATTTTGAACTAAACACTCCCCTGTCTTGAAACAACTTTGTGGTAGTTTAAAAAAAAAGTTAAATGATTGAACTATTTGTGTCCGGCATTTTGTTGTTTTGGGAGGTCATTGCATATTCAGCTCGACTTGTCCCATTCTCTTCTTTCCGCATGGGCTTCCTGATTCCAGTGAGGGAAGGATGGTTAAATGTAAGGAAAAACAAAACAGAAAAGAAATGTTAATTGTCAGTACTTATTAGTCACATGCATTTGATATGTTTTTGGGAAAGGATCAAGTTTGCAGTGTTAAAAGGAGGGTTTCCACCACTTTTGGGAACTGAATGTTGAGCACTGTTTAATTAACTGTTAAGATTAGTCTAAGTGTTTGAGGAACTATCACACATTCACTTAACTCATCTTTTTCACTACAGTTCTGCATCAAAAACTGCTGAAATGTCTTAGTCAAGTGCTTGACTTAAAGTCCATCACAAAAGATGTTCCATGTGTCTACCATGCTTATCGGGCTGCTTTTAGAAAATAGCACTCCTGGACATGAAATTCCTGAGCAGCATGCCTAGGATTCCCCAATATTCACTCCCGATGGAAGAGGCTCTGCATTGCAAGGTCGCACCTGTAAAAGCTGCCCTTGTGTCTCGCCTATCAAAGGACACACAGCAAATAGTTTTTCACACAAGCAGAAATATGACCCGTTCGTTTTAGCAAAGCACATTTTGGTTTCTGATGAAGAATCGGTAGCATCACTTTCCATAATCGTTATGAATTAGTGTTCATTGATTACACAGTTAATAAAGTTTCAGCTAATCATTAAATGGCCAACTAAATTGATAAAATCCCACAGCTTACTACTCATGATTTGACCGAGAGTTACAGAACTATTTATGATCTTATAATTATCAATTAAAAGAAATCCCTCACCTAAACAGAAAATGCTACACAAGCAACGTTTGCCTGAGAACCAGCTCCCTAGAGTAAGATATTTATAATCTAAAAGTAGTTTGATTCATTTTTAATGATTCCGCTGTACTGTACACCTAGAATTATGTGTCTTAATATATTACAGGTTGAGCTTCCCAAATCCGGAGTTCCGGACTCCGGGATGATTGGTGGCAGGGGTCCGGAATCCGTAAAATGTTCCAGAATCCGGACACCCTGAGGGAGGCTTACCAAAAACCAGAAATAGCGCAACCTGGGCCCAGGCATTTCCGGACTCGGCACGTGTTTCTGATGTCTGAAATCCGGAAATATCGCAACCTGGGCTCGGGCGTTTCCGGACTTCGGACATCAGAAACACGTTCCGAAGTCCGGAAAACCCCAAAAACTGGCTTGGCCTCGGTCAATCTGGTTGCCGGATTCAGGAGGCTCAACCTGTATACATTTCCTGTGTTAAAAAAATCCTTCAGTCATTAATGCAGTACAACAGTTTTGCATGCCAGATTTGCTAAGCACAAAAACAGTTCTCCCATGAAGCCTTATTTATTTATTTATTCAGACTTCAAGAGCTGTTTATTGATTTAGAAGATCTCCAGCTCCGAAATGCACCCTTTTCTTATACCAGTACTGTATATGCAAGTTAATTCAAATAGGAGTAGAGTTTTGAACGGATTCAGTCCAGAATGTACTGAGCTGCTCTCGTGACTGCCTGAAATAGTTAATTCCGGCCATGACAGTTTATTGTGGAAATGCTATTCAAAGTTCTGGATTAAATGTGATCATAAATTATTTCTAAAAGAAAGAAAGAAATAACTTTCTGTCTAATTCTAATAGGACAGAGTTTAGCTGTTTAACAAAAATATATTCCACGGGGTGGAAAATCATCGGCGGTCGACTTCAGGCACAGAGACATAGATGTGGCTGCAATGTCGCCCATACCAGGAAACCCAAGGCAGGCCTGAAATTGGGCCTCAGGCCTTACCCAAATAATATGGGTGAGCTGCTGGTGCCTGTCAGGCCTCCACAAACAGCCCTTCTGCTGGTTCGAATTTCGGGAGACCACTGAGGGATTTTCATTGCAGCAACAGGTGTTTATCATGTTTGAAGATTTTGATAAGAGTGCATGCTGTCGTGATAGATGACTTGCTCTTTATCTCTTAATAGACTGCACCTTTCCTTTCCTTGCAGAGGGTGACAGTCTCACACCTTACTGAAGTCTTTTTATAGGATGAGATGCTCTTTCAAAAATAATTGTAAAGAGAACAAATTAGCTTGATGATAATCTCTGGAGAAAATCTTATAGCAAGGTCAGCAACCTGAAGCAAAGTAACAGCATCAGGTAGTGAGGACTCGATTCTAGAGCTGGGGGGAAATGTGCTGGCAATTAGGCCTGCTAGGTAGGAATAGGCAAGGATGTCTTGACAAGTGGGCTCATGTCATCACATTCTGCAATGTCAAGCATGTGGCTCCCAAAGATCAATTGGACAAGGGGCAGCCCCTGCAGTGTGTGGAGAAAGCTGAATTAAGAAGAATACAGTCACTTAAGTATAGGAAAAAATTTCGCCTTGACTCAAAGATCATTTATACTGGGGCAAATACCTAATTGGTTTACACTTGCACAGAGAAAAGCAGTTTAAAAAAATTGTGCAGTAGCTGGTATTACCTCAGCAAAGAATAAATGGGACATGGTAACAAAGGAAAATATAACATTGGAATAGCTGAGATTTTGTGCTGAAGTTGCTAAAACACAAATGAGAGGAGATGACTTTTTTATGTCTTGTCTGGGAAGTGGCTGCTTCACTGACCAATTGGAAATACTGTAAATGCTTTCACCTCAACTCAAATTTTGTGCTGAATTTCAGGTAGTTTTAGAGCGAGTGTGATGACAGTACAACCTTGCCAATAGCTGAAAAGTTGGCTGTTGTGTCCAGTTCCTGTATTGTTGATGGTTCTGTACAGTCTTCTGTTCAGTGTTCACTTAGTGCTGTTCCAGCACCAGCTCATTTGCCAGGTGCACCTGTATTACAGTAGCAAACATGCTTCTACATTGGTTGATCGAGAATGTTACATCTGTTTTGAATTGACCTTGAAGCATCAATAGTAAACACAGTAACTATCCGCCTCTGTTGGTATATGAAATAAGTTGGAAAGAGTCTATTAGAATACAAATTTTACAGGCAGGGAATGCACTTGAATGGCCCTTCCTTATTCAATAGTTGTTGTGTTACTAAGTGAAAGCCTTGCCTACTTACTGACTCCAGCAAATGGTAAGGGACGAGTTGGCCAATTACCCAACGCACTGTGCTTTCTGATTCGTTTTTTTGGTTAGATCTTATGTTTTCACGTGTGACCAATCTTGTGCACAACTATTGCAATTCTCGCAATTTAAATTTTTCAGAGATTTCAAGAAAATGTTGTACATCTTACCTGTTTCTATTCTGTTTTAGATTAAATGCATCGCTTTAAGCTTGGTTAACTGAATGAGTTGGGTATTCTGCAAATGGAATCTGCAGTTGTCTACCAATTTCTTTTTACATTAACAGCTGGCAGCTTCAAAGTAATGTGATATGTTTTGTCTTCTAAGTAAATACATAGGTCATCAGGTCTTTAGATCACTAGGGTTGAATAGGTAGTATTGATGTCACTTTCATTAAAGCTTCCTTTGATGGTAAAATGTTGCTGCCTATTCGCTAACAAACCTTGTTTGAGGGGGTGGACTCTAATTAATGGTGGTCATAACTCTTTGGTAGCAATGTGAAATGGTGCCAATCAATTAGGTATCAGCACGGGAATTGCAGAAGCTAGCAGTGACCAAACTAACACTGGTACAAATTTTCTATTTGCAACAATTTGATCTGCAATTCAAAAAAATTCAAAGTATAAAAATGACCTGTTTTAGCTCCTTTTGACAATTATGAACAATATTCTCAGCAGCATATATTTATATCCAGACTTATGTCACAGAAAAATAATGTCTGTCCTCTCAGACCTGTTATTATGGCAGGAGGTTGAAGGGAAGCAGATTCACAACCTCTGTGCATGATTTGCTGATTTTTTTTGCTGTATTTTTTCCTGGGTAACATTCTGACTTTTCCTGAGGATCCCTTTGGTAGCTTTCAGAATAATGCCTGAAACACGAGACTTTGCTGTCTCTTGTACGGAGTTATCGAAATGTGATTTCTGATCGATACTAGAAGGGTAAGCCTACCTGTCATTCTCCTACACAATAATGGCCTTCACAACACAAGTGGCTCTGGTAATTACTGGGCAAAATGCTAAACTTAAAGGAAAAGTTTGTTTGTTTTCCGGAGCGATTTTGGAATGAAAGCTGTGATCTGACAGTAACATCAATGGACTTACCCCTATTGTCTAACAGCTGTTGCATAAATTGCAAGCTAAGAAACATTAAAATTTGCTTAACCATATCAGAGTCTTGCATGTTACTATTCCACTGTGAGCCTAAAGGTTTGTAATGGAATAGAAATCTTGGGGGTAATTTTAACTTTTGGCAATAGTGTAAAACGATTGAGTCTTCCATGTGCAAGTGTCACTACAGATCATTAAGGACACAAGAACCTTTAGATTTATTAATGCACTTTAGGATGATTATAGGTCTACTATCTAAAATGTACAAACTATACATTAATCCATCCATAACACTTACCTTGTTGACCTTGTGGGTTAATTAAATCCTGTTCTACATTGGAGAGGGGTCCTGGGGTTTAGGGGATCATCACTGGCTACCTGTGCCATTTCGTTCCGCATGTTTCTGACTGCTAGATTGGCAGGTCTCTTGCCACCCCCATCACCCATGCCAAATTTCAGCTCGATGAATATTTACGTTACTCTCGAGAGGTCTGAGGCTCTGTTCTTGGTTCCTTTTTGAACTGGTTCAGCTTTAAACGATGCCTCCTACACTGTCCCCCCAGCCCACCCCTGCCAGGTATTTTCTGAGCCTCTGGTGTAACTAACCAACTGCTGCGAGATTTGGCTAGCAATTCCTTAAGTACAATTCTAATGAGTTGTGCAAAGCCCAAAAGGAGAACAGGCCCATTTACAAATTGCTGCTCCTAATAGGGGAGCGCAATACTTTGGCCACAGCTATATCTGGAATTTTATCCAAATAGCCAGTTCATTCTAAAGGCATCCATCGACATTTGAAAATTGAAAAAAATATTAGGGATGGTGCTGTGGGTGAACACTATCCTTTCAACTCAAGGATATAGCTGGTCCACAGTCTCAATCATTGTGTTCATCAATAAAACACTGGGTCAGAATTTGCAGTCTCCCTGACGGCGTACTCTCAGAGTACGCCATTGTAATCCATTTGAAAGGTACTGCAACTTCTGGGTTTCCGCATGCGCTTGCGCAAAATCTGGAAATGGCGATTTGTCAAGGTGCACCTTGACAGGACATCCAAACCACATGGAAAAGCAGTATTGCTGGCGCAGCGTTGGGCTATTTGCCCAACAACTGCCCAGTAATTGCCCACACAACTCTTATGGCTGGTAAAAGCAGGCGTAGGGCCTGCTTTCATCAGCGTAAGGGTATTTAAAAATCCAAAATTATGTACATACACTTGAAATCAGTTTATGCAAATATTGGCCCTGATTAAGATGTTTAAAATGATTTATCAAAAAATGTAATTTTTATTGAGGTTGGTGCAATGAAGGGACTTATGAATAAAATTGTAATTGTACATTTATATTTAGTGGAATTCTGTACATTGTATAATTATTTGGGGATTCCATTGCATATCATTAGGGGATTTCCTTCGTAAATAACTGCAATGGAATCCTCCTTTCTCATTGGAAGACCGGGCCCACGTGATCCCAGGGACGCTTCCGAACCTGCGGCCCCGGAATCCATGGGCCTTTATGCTGACGTCCGCCTGGAGGCCTGAGACCGGAACTTACTGCAGCCTGGACGCCTGGAGGTAGGTTCGGCTTTGTTTTGCGGGTCAGGGGCGTACTCCGGAGGTACACCTCCGACTGCAAATTCTACCCCAATGCCTTTTTTTCTCTGCCTTGTTCTCTTTGAGTTTTAGCAATGTTCCAATGCAATATTAATGTTTTTACTGATTCCTCCAAACTTATCCTATTTTTTTGGGTACAATTTTTGTTCTGTTTGTTTCTTCAAAAAATAGAACCAAATTCCATGCAGTTATGTACAGAAGGTTTGTTAATTTTGTTACTGTTCAATCAAATCAACTTTTATTGTCATTGTTAGTGCACAAGTGCAGTACAACGAAATGTAGGCTTGCGGCTCCCGAGAGTGTACAATTTGGATTAGGACACTTAAACATTTCAACATACATTTGTACATATATATTAGCATAAATATGACCATAATAAAGTGCATCGGCAGATGTGCAGGCTTTAGTGTTTATTTGTGGAGTTCAGTAGGATGACAGCCCTGGGAAAGAAGCTGTTCCTAAATCTGGTCGTACGGGTGCGAATGCATCTGTAGCGTCTTCCAGATGGTAGGAGGGCGAACAGACTGTGGCTGGGGTGGGTAGGGTCTTTGATGATGGACCGTGCCCTCCATAGGCAGCGTTTCTGATATATATGTTCTATGGTCGGTAGCCGGGTGCCAGTAATGCGTTGGGCAGTTTTGACTACCCGCTGCAGGGCTTTCCGGTCATGGGAGCTACAGCTGCCGTACCATACCGTGATACAGTTTGTCAGGATGCTCTCTATAGTGCAGCGGTAGAAGTTAGAGAGGATTGGGGGTGACAGATTACATCCCTTCAGCCTCCTCAAGAAATATAGGCGCTGCTGGGCCTTCTTCACCAGAGAGGAGGTGTTGAGGGACCAGGAGAGGTCTTCCGTGATGTGGACTCCGAGGAACTTAAAGCTGGCCACCCTTTCCACCTCCGCCCCATTGATGTGGATGGGGGTGTGACTTCCGCCTTTGGACTTCCTGAAGTCCACGATTATTTCCTTTGTTTTCTTGGTGTTAAGGGCCAGGTTGTTGTCGGCGCACCACTTCACGAGATGCTGGACCTCCTCCCTGTAGGCTGACTCATCGTTGTTGGTGATCTGGCCTATTACCGTGGTGTCATCTGCAAACTTGATGATGGTGTTGGAACCATTAACAGCCACACAGTCGTGGGTGAAGAGGGAGTAAAGGAGGGGGCTCAGCACACATCCTTGTGGGGCCCCCGTGTTCAGGGTCGGGTGGGGGGAGGTGTGGTTACCTAATTTGACAGACTGGGGTCTGTTTGTTAGGAAGTCAAGGGTCCAGTTGCAGAGGGAAGTGTTCAGGCCAAGAGTTTGGAGTTTGGTGGCCAGCTTGTTGGGGACGATAGTGTTGAATGCTGAGCTGTAGTCTATGAACAGCATTCTGATGTAGGTCTCCTTACCATCTAGGTGATTCAGTGCTGAGTGTAGAGCAGTTGTGATTGCATCCTCCGTTGATCTGTTTGCCCGATAGGCAAACTGGTGTTGGTCAAGGGAGGCAGGAACACTGGCTTTGATGTGGGCTAAGACCAGTCTCTCGAAACACTTCATTATGATGGGTGTGAGTGCGACAGGTCGATAGTCGTTCAGACACTTTTCTTTAATTCCTTTAAGTTATTTATCAACAAGGGAAATTCAACAAGAACCAAAAGAGTGTTTTCCTCACCACAATCAGGTTGACTTTGAAGTGACTGCTTCCATTTCGCAGGAGGTGGGTGGAGTGAGCTCAGTGCCCGATCAATGGAAGCGGCTGGAGGTCAAAAAACCATTTTCGTGGTCTGGCCTCATTTGAATTCCTGCTGCACATTTGAAGCAGCTCGACAATCAGAGAGGATAGGTAAGTCTGCAGAGCCCAGCCAGTCCAGTGTGGGCGAGGGGAGGGATGCTCTTCCTGACTACAAAAATCATTCAAAAACCTTGGCGCACTCTCCACCCACTGGCAATTCAAAATGGCATCAGGGTCCTACTGACGTCACAGGACCCCGACTTACATGGGCTGATGAAGCTCCCACCTGCTCCCGGTGGGTGCCTGGACCACCCATTTCAAGGCCCCTATCAAAATGATAGTGACCTGGACATCAGCGGGAACAGGCCCGCGTTGCAATTTCTATCACGCTACAGGAAACTTTTTTATCCGGCACGGACGGGACCGACGTGGTGCCGGTTCATCAAAAATTCCGGATAACCGAAAGCTATAGCAAAAGATACGGAGCTCCAAGCAACAAACCCTGTTGCTTAGCAACAGGTTCAAAACAATGGCCACAAGTTGCAAGCGTCTCTGTAGCTTAGCAACAGCTGCAGCCACACCCTTGCACAGCAACACATGGAGGAAGGCAAGTAATAAAAGCTACCTGAACCTACTCCTGAATTTTGCCGGTTAACCGACATTTCCGGTTATTTAGGTGCCGGTTAATCGAAAGTTTCCTGTATTGCCCTGTTCCTGCCCAACTGGGATGAAAATCGTCCCCAATGGATATTTTTCCTCATTTCATAGCCTTTCTCATTAGCTCTATCACCTGCAAGGATTTATAATGATTCAGTCGGAAATTGGAAAGACAAATATATCGCAACAAAGCCAATTAATTTTATCAGTAGTCGGTACTCAAAGCAGTCGTCCAAATCATAGGTGCGCATGACTGTAACTGATGGCGAGAGTGAAATTCAGCCTTTTCAAGTGCTGGTCTAGAAATAGCACAAGCCATTCTGCCATCTGACTGTCCTCCTCAACAGATGTTTCATTAGCACTTGGAAAAAAGTCCAGATAGCTTCACATCTTTAGAATTTTGCTTTATAACTGATGTAACTCCCCCCTACTCAAGGTGGCTGAAAACAGCTGATCCGTTGCCAATAGAACCTGTAGCTAAATTTCCAGCATTGTGCAGATCTATCTTTCCATTTTACTTTTTTATAATTGTGACAATGTTATTGTAACTTTTCATTTAACTTGTTAACATTAGCCATTTCTGGAACTTGCTATTGAGCTCTGTCTGCCTGAAGTTCAATGCGTATTCTGGGAACCAGGCAAGCTGCCATACTGAAACAATTGATGAATGGGCCGGGGATTAATGACAGGTAGGCGCCTTGGTGTCGGCATTGCTTGACAATTTTGAATATAGCGTATCAACAGAAAATGTCAAGGAACAATAATCCATAAGGGCGTTCGAGCAGTTTCATAAAAGATAATCTAAAGGGCAAAGGGGAAGAAGGGAAATAAAGCCAGGACTTATTTCCACTGTGGAAGCCCATTCCTTGCTATGTTTGGAAACGGTGAAAGTGCCGCGGCATTATCTAAAAAGTAGAATTATTCCTTGTTTTAAATACTAATTAGGTGCCATATATTTCACTAGTAGTAAATGTAAAACTGGAGCAAAAGTCGGGGTTAAGGCTGCTATCTAATAATTTTCCCAAAGTATCATCCATTGACAAGAGCTCTGAGGATTATTTTTAATCTTGGATATTACAGCATAAAAACGATAAAGTGGAGAAATTTGATTTTTAACACTTGGAATCATAGAATGATACAGCACAGAAGGAGGCCGTTATCTTACAATTCTAACCAAAATGTAATAAAATACAATAAGCGTTTAGATTATGATTGAAGCTGTTTAGTGTCTCTTGACCAACAAAATCAATTCTATGAAAAAATGTAGAATGAAACATACAATTCAGGAAAAAAGCTGAATAATTCACAAGTCCTGCAGGCAGTAATATTGTTGTTGCTGCTGAATAAGGCAGTTCTTATATTTCATTAGACTGTGGAATAATTTATGATGCAAGTTATTTTATTGAAAATCAAACAATATCAGTTACTGAATCATGAGTGGTTAGAACATTTCCAGGACCTGAATTGGATCTAGTCCTGTGGAAATTTGGCTCTATTAACAGAAATAAGCAGTGGGGAGACTGAGAACCATCTCAGTTTCAGAAAGGGCATGAACAATATTTGAAATTACATAAAAAAAAAATTAAATATGAATAATTAAACTTTTTGGATACATATTTGAGGCCTTATCCAAGTATTCTTTTAAAATATGCCTTTTTACAGAATTAATACACTATCGTTAACAGGTTACATTTTGTCAAAAGGCCATACAGGTCAAAGGTGAACCAGCCCTCTTGGACAACACTATGAAAATCAAATCCAAATTACAGAAAAAAACCATGAGATTTGTACATATTATCTGTTTTGGTGTTTCAATATAGCTAAGCTTCCTGTGAAGACAAACCAATTTTTATAAATCTGTTTTATTTTAAATATATATAAAACTGAATGTAAGACAGACAATTTTCCTCTGCTACATTCCAGTGTGCACTCTGATTCAGGCAATGAAAATAGGCAACTCTCACACTCTGTTTGAAATGCAATCAATGTTTAAACATTGTAAGGGCCCCATGAAAGCCCAAATTGTCACGGGGGAGATGCAAAATCGTTTACCAGTGCACGCAATCGCCATTGCACACCTATTGGGAATGCAAAATCCTATCGTCAATGCACACCCATTGGAGGGACCCCTCTAAGGATCCACCCTATGACGGGGTTTGGCCCCCAAAGATTGGTCAGAAGTGGGGTTCCGACGTGATGGTAACGGGAGACCAGTGGTCCTTGTTGTCTTAAAAGGGGGCCGGCAGCAGATTATGCTTATAGACACTGGCTCAGTCGTTACCATCATCCACACCCCATACCCTGAATGCCATGCAGTGGCGGGCAAGGGTTGTATGGTCCTTAAAGGGTTTAATGGTGATACAACTACCATACAGGGAAGGCCTCTGAACTTCAGTTGGGAGTTCTCACCTGTAAGGTCCCAGCACCGATGCTGATGACCACCCCCGGCGGAAGGAGAATTTTAGGGACTGATGTGTTGGATCAGTATGGCGTGGTAATAGATTACAATCGGGACTGTGTTTGGATGGGATTGAGAAATAATGTAAAAATGATAGAAATTTCAGATGCTCACTCGGTTTTTGCTATTAAAAAGCCATCTGAGTATGACCCTCCGGGGAGTGAAAACAAATTCAGGAACACCTAGCGGTGTTTGCCACGTGGAAGCATGATTGTGGAAAAATGGCAGGTGAAGAGTCTATTGAGGGACCCCCCCACTCATTCACTAAACAGTACCCCATCCCAAGGGAGAGTCACCCTTACATAAGAACATAAGAAATAGGAGCAGGAGTAGGCCAATCGGCCCCTCGAGCCTGCTCCGCCATTTAATAAGATCATGGCTGATCTGATCCTAACCGCCAATCCACTATCACAGAACCATCTCCTGAATCTAACAGAATTAGACACACGAAATAGGAGCAGGATCAGGCTACACGGCCCCTGGGCCCGCACCGCTACCCACAGGGCCATGTCCGATCTGAACCTAGACTCATGTCCAAATTCCTGCCCGCTCCCCGTAACCGTTAATTCCCTTTACTTCTAGGAAACTGTCTATTTCTGTTTTAAATTTATGTAATGATGTAGCTTCTACAGCTTTTTGGGGCAGCATATTCCATGGAGCTACCACCCTCTGAGTGAAGTAGTTCCTCCTCATCTCAGTTTTGAAAGAGCAGCCCCTTATTCTAAGACTATGCCCCCTAGTTCTAGTTTCACCCATCATCGGGAACATCCTCCCCGCATCCACCTGATCCAACCCCTTCACAATCTTATATGTTTCAATAAGATCGCCTCTCATTCTTCTGAACTCCAATGAGTAGAGTCACAATCTACTCAACCTCTCCTCATATGTCCATCCCCATATCCCCGGGATTAACCGAGTGAACCTTCTTTGTACTGACTCGAGAGCAAGTATGTCTTTTCTTAAGTATGGACACCAAAACTGTATGTAGTATTCCAGGTGCGGTCTCACCAATACCTTGTACAACTGAAGCAATACCTCCCTATTTTTATATTCTATCCCCCTAGCAATGAAAGCCAACATTCCATTGGCCTTCTTAATCACTTGCTGCACCTGCATACTAACCTTTTGAGTTTCGTGCACCAGGACCCCCAGATCCCTTTGTACTTCAGTACTTTCCAGTTTCTTGCCATTAAGATAATAGCTTGCTCTACGATTTTTCCTGCCAAAGTGCATAACCTCACACTTTCCAGTATTGTATTCCATCTGCCAAATCTCTGCCCACTTACTTAGCCTGTTTTTGTCCCCTTGCAGGTTTTTTATGTCCTCCTCACTCACTACTTTCCCTCCCATCTTAGTATCATCTGCAAACTTTGATATGTTACACTCGGTCCCCTCCTCCAAATCGTTAATATAGATTGTAAAGAGTTGGGGACCCAGCACCGACCCCTGCGGAACACCACTAGTTACTGATTGCCATTCTGAGAATGAACCATTTATCCCAACTCTCTGCCTTCTGTTAGATAGCCAATCCTCTATCCATGCCAGAATATTACCCCCAATCCCGTGATTTTTTATCTTAAGCAATAATCTTTTGTGTGGCACCTTGTCAAATGCCTTTTGGAAGTCTAAATACACTACGTCCACTGGTTCCCCTTTATCCAGCCTATATGTTACTTCCTCAAAGAACTCCAGCAAATTTGTCAAACATGACTTCCCCTTCATAAAACCATGCTGACTTTGTCCTATTAAATGATGATTATCCAAATGTCCTGTTACTGTCTCCTTAATAATGGACTCCAAAATTTTACCTACCACAGATGTTAGGCTAACCGGTCTATAGTTTCCAGCCTTCTGTCTACTGCCCTTTTTAAATAAGGGTGTTACATTAGCAGTTTTCCAGTCTGCCGGGACCTTTGCTGAGTCCAGGGAGTTTTGGAAAATTATTACCAATGCATCCACAATCCCTACCGTCACTTCCCTCAAGACCCTAGGATGCAAGCCATCAGGTCCAGGTGATTTATCCGCCTTGAGTCCCATTATTTTACCGAGTACCACTTCCTTAGTGATTTTGATCGTGTTTAGCTCCTCCCCCCCTATAGCCCCCTGTTTGTCCAGTGTTGGGATATTCTTAGTGTCTTCTACTGTAAAGACTGATACAAAATATTCATTCAGTGTTTTTGCCATCTCCATATTTCCCACCATTAATTTCCCGGTCTCATCCTCTAAGGGACCAACATTTACTTTAGCCACCCTTTTTCTTTTTATATAACTATAAAAACTCTTACTATCTGTTTTTATACTTTTTGCTAATTTACTTTCATAATCTATCTTCCCTTTCTTAATCAATCTTTTTGTTATTTTTTGCTGTCTTTGAAAGTTTTCCCAATCCTCTATCCTCCCACTAGATTTGGCTACCTTATATGCCCTTGTTTTTAGTCGAATACTATCCTTAATTTCTTTACTTAGCCACGGATGGCTGTCTTTTCTTTTACACCCTTTTCTTCTCAGTGGAATATATATTTTTTGGAAGTTGTAAAATAACTCCTTAAATGTACACCACTGATCATGTATCGTCTCACCCTTTAATCTATTTCCCCAATCCACTCTACTCAATTCCGCTCTCATACCTTCATAGTCTCCTTTATTCAAGCTTAGCACGCTTGTTTGAGATCCAACCTTCTCACCCTCTAATTGAATATGGAATTCAACCATGTTATGGTCACTCATTCCAAGGGGATCCTTTACTAGGACATTTTTAATTAATCCTGTCTCGTTACACAGGACCAGATCTAAGGTTGCTTGCCCCCTGGTCGGTTCAGTTACATACTGCTCAAGAAACCCATCCCTAATACACTCAATGAACTCATCCTCAAGGCAGCCCTGCCCAATTTGATTTGTCCAATTAATATGATAGTTTAAAATCCCCCATAATTATAGATGTTCCCTTATTACAAGCCTCAACTATTTCCTGATTGATACTCCGTCCAACATAGTTGTAACTGTTCGGAGGCCTATAGACTACGCCCACTAGTGTTTTTTTCCCCTTATTATTCCTTACCTCCACCCAAACTGTTTCATTATCCTGATCTTTTGACCCAATATCATTTCTCTGTATTACAGTGATTCCTTCCTTTATTAACATAGCCACCCCACCTCCCCTTCCTTCCTGCCTGTCCTTCCTGATCGTTAAATAACCTGGTATGTTTAATTCCCAGGCATTGTCACCCTGCAGCCATGTTTCTGTAATGGCCACAAGATCATACCCATATGTAGTTATTTGTGCCATTAACTCGTCTATTTTGTTACGAATGCTACGTGCATTCAGATAGAGAACTTTCAAAGATGTTTTGTGACACTTAGTTCCTGCTTTTGCCCTTTTTATTACTTTACCTTTTACTCCATACCTTCTGCCCCTTCCTGACACGTTCTGGTTTTTAATTTCCCCACTGCTACCTAAGTCTATGACCTTCTCTGTTGTCATTTTTATTATTTGCTCTCTAGGAACCTCCCCCCCACTAGTTAGTTTAAAGCCCTCTCTACAGCCCTAGTTATATGATCCGCCAGGACTCTAGTCCCAGCACTGGACAAGTGAAGCCCGTCCCAACGGAACAGCTCCCTCCTGCCCCAGTACTGGTGCCAGTGTCCCAGGAAGCAAAACCCATTTCTCCCACACCAGTCTTTGAGCCACGCATTTAACTCTCTAATTTTATTTGTCCTAGCCAAATTCGCTCGTGGCTCAGGTAATAATCCAGAGATTATTACCCTTGAGGTTCTGTTTTTTAATTTGACCCCTAGCTGTTCATACTCCTTTAACAGAACCGGCTTCCTAGTCCTATCTATGTCGTTTGTACCAACATGGACCACGACAACTGGATCCACCACCTCCCACTGCAAGTTTCTTTCCAGCCCAGAGGAGATGTCCTTAACCCTGGCACCGGGTAGGCAACACAGCCTTCGGGACTCTCACTCTCGGCTGCAGAGAACTCTATCTATCCCCCTAATAATACTATCCCCTACCACTACAACATTTCTAGTTACTCCCCCCTCTTGAATGGCCCCCCGTTCCACGGTGCTGTGGCCAGGTTGCTCATCCTCCCTGCAGTCCCTGCTCCCATCCCCACAGGGAGTAAGAACCTCGAACCTGCTGGACAAGAGCAAGGGCTGCAGCTCCTCCAGCTCTACCTCCTGGATCCCCGTACCTGCCTCACTTGTAGTCACACCGTCCTGTCCCTGACCATGGGCTACATCTGAATTAATTAACTTCATAGGTGTGATCACCTCCTGATACACAGAGTCCAGGTACTTCTCCCCCTCCCTGATGTGTCGCAGTGTCTGAAGCTCAGACTCCAGCTCATCAACACGGAGCTGGAGTTCCTGTAGCAGCAGACACTTGTCACAGACGTAATCACCGTGAGCCTCAATGGGGTTCACCGGCTCCCACATCTCGCAACAGTAACACATCACCTGCTCCATTCTATGTAATTAATTACATTTTTTATTTTTAGTTATGGACACCCTCTGCCCGATTATAGATGCTAGTATCCCCTTTAATTAATTGGATTTAATTTAAATCAATCCCCCTAATTACACCAGTTAAATGGTTTAACAACAGTCACTCTGCACCAGAAAGGCTTTATTAACTACAACCCACAGAGTTAAAGTTTGAAAAGAACACCTAACATCCCACTTACCCTAACTCACACACTTACCCAAACTCACAGCACTCTCTGCTGACTCGCTCTCAGTGCTTGCTCGCACTAGCCTGGTCTTTTTATACTGTTTGTTTGTTTACAGCCAAATGAGTCACCCCTGCTGATTGGTTAGAAAACTGGTTTCCAATGCCTGCTGTGCCAATTTACTCCTACTGCAGTGTAACCTTGTTTTACTCTTCTTAAACCAACAGAATCCCAAATATTTAACTTTTCCCCTTTACTTAAACTGCTTAAGTAATCTTATCAAGAATGATTTAAAGAGAAATAACAATTAAAGAACTCACACACTTACCCAAACTCACAGCACTCTCTGCTGACTCGCACTCAGAGACACCATTAAACCCCTAGTTGAGCAGGGTGTTGTTAGGACAGGCACTTTCACAACCAATTCACCCACCTGGCCGGATAAAAATCCTGATAGCAGCTGGCGACTGACTATTGATTACAGAAAGTTAAATTCTGTAACGCCAGCCTGCTCACCAGTAGTAAGAGAAGCTCCCAAATTATTTCAACTTCCTGCTGGTTCCAAGTACTTCTCGACCCTCGACATCGCCAATGGATTCTGGAGTATCCCTGTTAAAAGGGAGGACCAGTACAAATTCGCGTTCACATTTGAGGACCAGAGCTACACCTGGACATGCCTGCCTCAGGGGTTCCACAATGCCCCCCACGATCTTCCACAAAAGAATGGCTGCAGTTTTAAAAGACTTTTCCCGCCTTACCTTCTTGCTACAGTACATGGACGATCTACTGCTGGCAACCGATAGCATGGAGGAGCATCTGTCCCTTTTGCACGAACTGTTGACATTGTTGGCTGAGGTGGGACTGAAGGTGAATCCCCGTAAGGCTCAGTTGGTAAAGGAACGGGCCACCTTTCTGGGAGTGTCCATTTCTCCAGAGGGATCGTCCCCCGACTTCCACAAGGTGGAGATAATACAGCGACTACCATTACCCACTTCCAAAACAGCCCTATGATCGTTCTTGGGTTTGGTGGGGTACCAAAGGAACTTTTTATCCCAGGCTTTGCAGAGTGCGCAAAGCCCCGTATGTTTTGATAAAACTGCAGGGAGATGACATACGCCCGGCATGGACTGATGCTCACACCCAATCCGTGGCCAAATTAAAAACTGCAGTGATACAGGCCTCATGTCTGATTCCTCTGGATCCCATGCAGCCCTTCCATTTGGAGGTCAGGGCCACAGAACAAAGCCTCGCTGCAGTTCTGTGCCAAATGCGAGCTAATCGACTACAGCCCATTGCATATGCGGCCCGTATCCTGCAGGGGGCAGAAAAGATGTATACCGCATGTGACCGCCACCTGCTGGCCATCTTCTGGGCGGTACATCATTTTACCTTTATTTCTGGGCTGATATACCTATCAATTCATCCAATGAAAAGCGACGAGTTAAGATACATAGATACATAGATACATAGAAGATAGGAGCAGGAGTAGGCCATTCGGCCCTTCGTGCCTGCTCCGCCATTCGATGAGATCATGGCTGATCCTTTAATTCAGTATCCCGTCCCCGCCTTCTCTCCGTAACCCTTAACCCCTTTTGCCCGTAGAAATATATCTAATTCCCTCTTAAATATATTTAATGAGCTGGCGTACACTGCCCTCTGTGGCAATGAGTTCCACAGGTTCACCACTCTCTGAGTGAAGAAATTCCCCCTCATCTCTGTCCTAAATGGTTTAGCCCTTATCCTTAAATTATGTCCTCTAGTTCTGTTCTCACCCGCCAAGGGAAACATTCCTTCTGCATCCAGTCTGTCTAGACCTGTCAGAATTTTATACACTTCTATGAGGTCCCCTCTCAATCTTCTAAACTCCAGTGTGTACATCCCTAAACTACATAGTCTCTCCTCATAGGTCATTCCCGCCATTCCTGGTATCAGCCTGGTGAATCGCCGCTGCACCCCCTCCATGGCAAGAACATCCTTCCTCAGATGAGGCGACCAAAACTGTACACAGTACTCGAGGTGTGGTCTCACCAGTGCCCTGTACAGCTGCAGCAAGGTATCCCTGTTCCTGTATTCTAACCCTTTTGCTATGAAGGCCAGCATACCGTTTGCCTTCTTGACCGCCTGCTGCACCTGCATGCTCGCCTTCAGTGACTGGTGTACAAGAACACCCAGGTCTCTCTGTACTTCCCCCTCTCCCAATCTATTGCCATTTAAATAATAATTTGCCCTCCCGTTCCTGCACCCAAGGTGGATAACTTCGCACTTGTCCACATTATAGTGCATCTGCCATTTATCCGCCCAATCGCCCAGTCTGTCCAAATCGCTCTGGAGCTTCCTGGTCTCTTCCTCTGAGCCCACCCCCCCTCCTAGTTTAGTGTCGTCTGCAAATTTGGAAATGCTGCATCCGACTCCCTGATCCAGGTCATTAATGTAAATTGTGAACAGCTGGGGGCCCAGGACAGATCCCTGTGGTACCCCACTTGTTACTGCCTGCCATTCAGAAAATGAGCCGTTTATTCCAACTCTCTGTTTTCTATCTGACAGCCAGTTCCCTATCCACGCCAAAACTTTCCCCTTTATCCCATGAGCCTCAATTTTCCATGCTAATCTTTTATGTGGGACCTTATCGAAGGCCTTTTGGAAGTCCAGGTACACCACATCTACTGGCTCTCCCCCATCTATTCTACCAGTTACTCCCTCAAAAAATTCCAATAGATTAGTCAAGCACGATTTACCCTTTGTAAGATAGTAACTATAGGTTTTTATTGGCTAAATAACAGAGCCCACCCTCGTGGGCGATCGGGTCCAACAAGGAGGAATACCAGCCAGTCGACCACCTTTATACCTGGGCAAGCAGGCGGAGCCATGGGTGGAGTCAGCTGTGGTCAGCCCAGGTATAACAGCGTGACAAGAGGTGGCCTTGTGTAGTGACTCAACAGTGTAAACAGTGATAACCATAGTGTAACGATATAAACAGTGATAAGCATAGTGTAACGATAGTGAACGATAAAAGTGGTTTACCACATTCACCCCTTGTTTAGATTTGAGTCCGGCGGGGTGAAGTGTACTACCAGTTCGGGTATGTCAGTCTGTCCGGAGGCCTCGTAAGTCTTTCTGATCGGCGCAGCAGCGGCGGCGGTGATGCAGTATCCGATGTTAATGCTGGTGTCTGCGTGGTCGGCGAAGGCTCGTGGGGTTCCGGCATGCCGTCTACCTGGGCTGGATTTGGGGGGGTGGGGGGTAACGGTGGTGTCTCAGGGGTGCCCGAGGGTGCAAGGTCTCGGAAGGAGACTGTGTCCTCCCGCCCGTCTGGGTATGCCACATAGGCGTACTGGGGGTTGGCGTGCAGGAGGTCCACCCTCTCGACCAGGGGGTCCGTTTTATGGGCCCTCACGTGCTTTCGCAGCAAGACGGGCCCCGGAGAAGTCAGCCATGTTGGTAGCGATGTTCCCGTAGTCGACTTCCTGGGGAAAACAAACATTCGTTCATGGGGGGTGGCGTTAATGGCCGTGCAAAGCAGTGACCGGATGGAATGCAGCACTGCCGGGAGGACTTCCTGCCAGCGAGAGTTTGGCAGGCCCTTAGACTTTACGGCTAAGAGAACGGCCTTCCAGACAGTCGCGTTCTCTCTTTCCACCTGGCCGTTCCCTCGGGGGTTGTAGCTGGTGGTCCTGCTTGCAGCAATGCCTCTCGCTAGTAGGAACTGGCGAAGTTCCTTGCTCATGAAGGATGAGCCCCGGTCGCTATGTATATAGTTCGGGAACCCGAACAAGGCGAAGAGGTCGTTCAGGCATTTGATGACCGTGGTACTGGTCATGTCTGGGCAGGGGAAGGCAAAGGGGAAACGGGAGTACTCATCAATGATGTTGAGGAAGTACACATTACGATCAGAGGACGGGAGGGGCCCCTTAAAATCGATGCTCAAGCGCTCGAAGGGGCGGGTGGCCTTGATCAGGCTTGCTCTGTCCGGCCTAAAGAAATGCGGTTTGCATTCGGCACAGGTTTGGCAGTTCCTGGTCATGGTCCTGACCTCCTCGATGGAGTAGGGCAGGTTGCGGGCCTTAATGAAGTGGTAAAGTCTGGTGACCCCGGGGTGGCAGAGGTCGTTGTGGAGGGTCTGCAGTCTATCAATTTGCGCGTTGGCGCATGTACTTCGTGATAGAACATCTGGGGGTTCGTTCAGTTTACCCGGCCGGTACAAGATATCATAATCATAGGTGGAGAGCTCGATTCTCCACCTCAAGATCTTGTCGTTCTTGATTTTGCCCCTCAGCTTGTTATTAAACATAAAAGCGACCGAACGCTGGTCGGTGAGGAGGGCAAATCGTTTGCCTGCCAGGTAATGCCTCCAGCGTCTTACTGCCTCCACGATCGCCTGGGCCTCCTTCTCGACCGAAGAGTGTCGGATCTCAGGGCCCTGGAGGGTCCTTGAGAAGAAGGCCACAGGTCTCCCCGCCTGGTTAAGGGTTGCAGCTAGGGCGAAGTTGGATGCATCGCTCTCCACTTGGAAAGGGATGGACTCATCCACCGCGTGCATTGTGGCCTTAGCAATGTCTCCCTTTATGAGGGAGAAGGCTGCGCACGCTTCTGCCGTCAGGGGGAAGGAGGTTGACTTCATGAGGGGTCTGGCTTTGTCCGCATAATTCGGCACCCATTGGGCATAGTAGGCGAAGAGCCCCAGGGTTCTCTTCAGCGCCTTTGGACAGTGGGGGAGGGGAAGCTCCATGAGGGGGCGCATTCTTTCGGGGTCGGGGCCGATGACTCCATTCTCTACTACGCAGCCGAGGATGGCGAGACGCGAGGTGTTAAACACGCATTTCTCCTTATTGTAAGTGAGGTTCAGCCGTTCGGCCGTACGGAGGAATTTCTCCAGATTAACATCGTGGTCCTGCCGGTCGCGGCCGCAGATGGTGACGTTATCTAGATAAGGGAACGTGGCCTGCAGCCCGTTCTGGTCAACCATCTGGTCCATCTCCCTTTGGAAGACCGAAACCCCGTTGGTGACGCCGAAGGGAACCCTAAGGAAGTGGTAGAGGCGGCCATTCGCCTCGAAGGCGGTATACTGGCGGTCCTCTGGGCGGATAGGGAGTTGGTGATAGGCCGACTTAAGGTCGATGGTGGAGAATACCCGGTACTGTGCAATCTGATTGACCATATCAGATATGCAGGGAAGGGGGTATGCGTCCAGCTGGGTGTACCGGTTTATGGTTTGGCTGTAGTCGATGACCAGGCGGTTTTTATTGCCGGTCTTAACGACTACGACCTGGGCACGCCAGGGGCTGTTGCTCCTCTCGATGATGCCCTCCTTCAGGAGACGCTGCACCTCAGAGCTAATAAAAGCTCTGTCCCCGGCGCTGTACCGCCTGCTCTTGGTGGCGACGGGTTTACAGTCGCGGGTGAGGTTAGCAAACAGGGAGGGGGCGGGACCTTGAGGGTGGATAGGCCGCAGGTGGTACGCGGTGGGCGGTTTAAAGGCTGCTGGTTGTCGACTGTGAGTGGAGGGAGGGGTCCACCGTATGCCAAAGTGACACTTTGAAGGTGGGATTGGAAGTCCAGCTCTAGTAGGACGGCAGCGCAGAGCTGGGGCAGGACGAGGAGTTTAAAATTTTTATACTCCGTGCCCCTAACCGACAGGGTCACAGCACAGTAGCCGCTGATGTCTGTAGAATGGGACCTCGACGCCATCGAGATCCGGTTGTGCGTTGGCCGGACAGTGAGGGAGTAGTGGCTCACTGTGTCTGGATGGATGAAACTCTCCGTGCTTCCGCTGTCGAACAGGCAGGTCGTGGCGTGGCCGTTTACTTGGATGTCCATCATGGACTTGGACAGGTGATGCGGGCGAGCTTGGTCCAGTGTGACGGAGGCTAGTGTATGGCTGAGCGAGCTGCTGTAGTCTGCGGGTGAGGCGGTGGTCGGGTCTGGAGACAAGGTGGCGGTCGAGTGTGGTGGGCAAAATGGCGGCGCCCACGACGTTGAATAAAATGGCGGAGAAGATGGCCGCCCCCACAATTCACGAGGCATTGCTGGCGTCGGTGGCCTTGATCAAAGATGGCCGCCCCCACGACTCACACGAGGGGATACTGGCATCTGTGGCCTTGATGAAAGATGGCCGCCCCCACAACTCGCATGAGGCACTGCTGGCGTCTGTGGCTCTCCCCCTGCAGGCCTTCGCGAAGTGGCCTTTCTTGTGGCAATCGGAGCAAGTCGCGTTTCTTGCAGGGCAGCGCGTCCTCGGGTGTTTCGCCTGGCCACAGAAGAAGCAGCCGGCGGCCCGATCGCGGGGCTCCGATGTCGCAGCCGGTACCGGGAGTGGCGGTCCCGATCGGTTCTGGGACGCCGACGCTGAGGTAGGTCCCAGAGGCGGCGGTGCGAGGGGTATTGCGGCCGGGGTCGGGCCGGAGTCCCAGGGTCGCGCAGCACAGTACCTGGAGTACGCCTCGAGGTCCCGATGGGCCACTTCCAGAGAGCGAGCGAGGGCTGCAGTTGTATTCAGGTCGAGGTCCTTTGATTCGAGCAGTCTTTGCCGTGAGTAGTCGGACCGAAGGCCTTTCACGAAGGCATCGTGGATATTCCCTTCAGTATTTTCTACAGCCGTTACAGCTTTAAAGTCACAGTCCCTGCCGAGTGTTTGTAGCGCCCGTAAAAATTAATCTACAGACTCTCCTGGCTGTTGCGAGCGGGATCTTAGGAGATGTCTGGCATACATAGAGTTTACCGGGCTCCGGTACTGCTCTTTCAGCAGGTTGAGGGTGTCCTCGTATGTAGTAAGGTCCTGGATGAATGCAAATACTTTAGGGCTCACTTGGGCGGTCAGAACTCTTAGTTTGGATCCCGGAGGCACGCCGGATTCTCCCAGGTAGGATTCGAAACAGCTCAGCCAGTGTTTGAAGTCGAGGGCTGAGTTCGCTGCCTGTGGGTTTAGATCCAGGTACGGCGGTCGGAGGGCTCGCAGCCAGGCCGGCTGCTGTGGCTGTTGTAGCTGGCCGTTTGGCTGGTCGTTTTGCTGCTCCGATCCACTCATTTCAAAATTTAGCCAATAAAATTGATATACCTATCAATTCATCCAATGAAAAGCGACGAGTTAAGATAGTAACTATAGGTTTTTATTGGCTAAATAACAGAGCCCACCCTCGTGGGCGATCGGGTCCAACAAGGAGGAATACCAGCCAGTCGACCACCTTTATACCTGGGCAAGCAGGCGGAGCCATGGGCGGAGTCAGCTGTGGTCAGCCCAGGTATAACAGCGTGACAAGAGGTGACCTTGTGTAGTGACTCAACAGTGTAAACAGTGATAACCATAGTGTAACGATATAAACAGTGATAACCATAGTGTAACGATAGTGAACGATAAAAGTGGTTTACCACATGGGCTACAAGCGACCATCCTTCACAGCACTCACACGCCTCTGAACCTACTGATGAAACCTGGAGATTCGCTAGTTTCCTCGCAGCGCCTCAGCAAATGGACATTGGAATTTATGGAAAGAAACATTGGTATCATTTCTGGTTTATGAGGTGGATCCGCATGAATGTCCGTTACCCCTGATTAACTTTGAGACCCATCTTGTGCAGAAAGAGCCCATACAGGGAGCCCCAGATGTCTACATTGATGGGTCCTCATATCACATCGAGGGATCCCCCCACACCGGGTATGCTGTGGCATTGCCAGAGAGAACCATCCAGCGACGATGCAACGACAGTCCTCACAATATGCAGAAATCGCCGCACTTCTAACCACCGTGAAAGAAACCTCAGATAGACCCGTGAATATTTAGTCCGATAATGCCTATGCTATAAACACCATGCTCTCCTTGCCCCTATACCACAAAAATGACTACCGTACAATAGACGGTAAGGCCCTGGTCCATGGGCCCTGTTACACCTGCTCTGGTCATACATTAAACAGCGATCCCAGCCCTGCTTCCTAGGAAAGGTAGCAGCCCATAGAAAAGGGGGTCCACAGAGTGAGGAAAAATCCAGAGCAGACAGAGCAGCCAAGGACGATGCGATTGTTGGGGAGATAGAGGATATACTTGTTGAGCCCTGCAATGCTGTTAGCAAGGGCTCCCCGACAGGTCACCTAGATTTAAAATCCCTGCAGCAGCAATACTGGCAATATGTCCTTGTAAGCGCCTGGCACGAGGAAGACAGACCCGTTCCTCAACTAACTGCCTGGGCCCCCAATACCACACCAGCCACTGCCCCTGACAGACCCATTCCTCAACCGACAGCCTGGGCCCCCAATACCATACTAGGCACTGCCCCTGACTCAGCGGAGCAGTTGCTGATGTTCTAAAGAAAGCCATACGCCTGCCCGGTGGTGTGTGTTCCACCAAAGGTGGGTCAGGAACTGCTCTCCCTCTTTCACTCCCACCCCACGGCAGGGCACTATTCGGCCCTGGTAACCTTCTATAAGGTAGCATCCACAGCTTGGTGGCCTTCCATGAGGGAAACAATCAACCTATATGTGGCACAATGCCTGCAGCACAATCCTCCTGTGCGCACTAACCGAGCCTTGCTACAAAGTGCGCCCCCACCTCAAGGGCCATGGACTCACCTCCAGATAGACTTAATTGGGCCACTTCCACAGGAGCAGGGCAATTTTCGGCATGCCCTCGTGGTCATGGATCAATTCACTAAATGGATCGAAGCATTCCTCTGCCGCTCCAACACCGCAAACACAGCAGCCAAAACACTATTAAATCATGTGTTTTGTAGGTGAGGAGTACCGGTACAAGTGGACAGTGATCAAGGTTCGCACTTTACCGGTAAGATTTTTACCCACCTGCAGGAAATGTTGGGGTTAAAACACAAACTACATATTGCCCACCACCCCCAGTCGTCCGGAGGGGTCGAAAGGGGGAACAGGACACTCAAGTTAATGTTAAAAAAATTGTGTGCGGACCACCCCACTCAATGGGCTAACATGCTGCCAATGTGTTTAATGGCAATGAGGTCCACACCTCATAAAACAACAGGAGTCTCCCCATATCAGGCCATGACGGGGAGACTCATGAGAACGCCAGGCCAGCTAACACTAACGGGGATGAGCCCCTTGACAATGGAATCATGTAGTTACAAGTGGCTGGAACAAGTGGTAGATCACACCGATCAGATGAATCGATTTGTGGCCACGAAATTGGGGAAGTCAAAAAGACAAATTAAAAGGTGCTTTGACAAGAAAGTACGTCCCTTTGAGTATCAGGTGGGGGACACCGTAATGATTCAAAATTATGGGAAAAAGAAACATGCCTTTGAGCCCAGGTGGTGGGGACTGCATACGATTATAGACCGATTGAACCCCGCGGTTTATTTGATTCAGTTACCGGGGGAAAAGGGTGTTAAGTACAAGAAATGGTATCATGTTAACCAGTTAAAAACTGCCAAAGAGTAAATACTACACTGATCTTTCCCACAGAACCATGATACGGATACAGATGGCATAGAACAATGCCATAAACAGCAGAGCTATACAGAAGCTAGGAGCCAGCCCATGGTGGGAAACACTGTATAATGTAGGGCAACACCCCTGGCTCAGAACCCTCTCAATGCTTATGATACTGGCACAAGCCACAATTGTAGTGGTGGGGATCATCATGATCTGCTGAGAAAACCCCTTAGGAAACTGAACTACCATATGCGAGGCCTGAGGAGATAAACCAAATGAGGGGTCAATAAGGACATTGCCCCCTCAAGGCGGGGAATCTGTAAGAATAAAAATATATGTTTTGTATGTGTGATGGACTCGAAACTATTAATATAAGATAAAGATAAATTTGATGTGTATGGATCTCCCCTGGGTAAGGCAACAGCACGAAACTTAACAAAGGAAACCTGCACAACAGGATAACCCCCCACAGAGACACCATCGAAACTCACCATCGAAACGCAAGAGCCACTAAAAGGTGTCAACAAACAATTAACTTAAGCAAGAAATAACAACAGAAAATGCTGGAAAAACTCAGCAGGCCAGGCAACATCCGTGGAGAGAAATTTGAGTCAACGTTTTGGGTCAAAACCCTTTGTCAAGACTAAAGAGGCACAGGGAATGAAATAGATTAAGAGGCTGGGCTGGAAGAGAACAAAAGAGAAGTGAAGAGACATTAAGAGGTATTCAAAACGAGACGAGATGGTGATAGGACTAGTGGAGACAAAAGACAGCTCTAGATTAGGTGCCGTAACTTAAGCAAGAAATGGCACCAGCCACTGCAGACAGACACATGTTCAAAGGAAAGCCAATCAAGAACTGCCATGAATCTAAGATATAAAAACAAGGAACCAAAGGCTCTCTCTCTCTCTCTCTCTGGACGACCACACGGAAGAACAAGAAGCCCTCCCTCTACAGGCCAGACCAAGAAGCAAGGAAAAAGGCCGCATGCATTGCTTAACTCAGGGAAGTACCAGTCTGTGTAAATCTAACCCATTACCTTACGAGTTGTAATCGAGTAGAGTCCATAAATACCAGTAGGCTATTGTTTTTATGTGCATGAGTGTGTGTGTTAAATAAACTTGCACGAGTTTGTGTGTTTAATAAACTTGCATGAGTGTGTGTGTTTAATAAATTTATTCCAAATTGTTTCAAAAGAATTGGTCTTGCTGTCAACTTAATGACAATCGCAATAAAAAGCTTACAAAATGGTGTCAGAACTATGGAGCTTTACCGAAGTTTCTCAATTAAAAATAAAACCTCCTATTTTAAGACAGGGATTATGAATTGTGATTTGTCCTGAGTTGCTCAGTTACCCTGAGGGCATTAAGAGTCAACCATGAAGTGTGCAACTGGAGTCACACGCAGGCCAGACCAGGAAGGGGCAGTAGTGTGGCAGAACCACTGAATGACTCTGGCTGACTGGTCAGCCCGACAGCAGCGTCAACTGACCTACATATCCGAATTCACCACGGATATACAGCACGTGTCCGGTAAGAACAACTTGGTGGAAGACTGCCTCTCCCGCGCGATCGTCAATATTGTTCATTTGGGCATCGACTACACCCTCATGGCAGCGGACCAAGCCTCAGACCCGGAAGTGCAAGCTTACAGAACGGCCATCACTGGCCTCCAGTTGGCCGACGTCATGTTCCATGCGGCAGGTACCACGCTGTTGTGTGACGTCAACGTACAGGATCCGCTCAAGGCCCCATATACCGGTCCCTTCCGTGTGTTGGAGGCAGGGGACAAAACCTTCACGGTAGATGTCGGTGGTAAACCAGACCGATTAAAGCCAGTACATTTGGACCTCGACCGCCCCGTCGAGACCGCACAGCCGCCAAGATGGGGTCGGCCACCCATCGTCGTCACCGCAGACCAAGTGCACCCATCCGCCAGACCGCCAGCCGCCTCGAGAGTACAGGAGTCGTTCTGACAGGCTCGTCAGACCCCCTCCCCGTTTGACTTTGTCCGTTAAAGCGAATTCTGGGGGGGCGCATGTGGCAGAACCACTGAATGACTCTGGCTGACTGTATATAATTCCCTTTAACGATGTTCTAACACCAGCCTAAACCTGTACCATTGTGTTAGGCATTACTGTGTTTTGTATATAGAGTTTGCATGTACGGGGCGTGGTCCCTTTAAGAGTGCGGGAAAACGCGGGCAAACGTGATGACGTCACGTCGCAAGCCACGGGGCTGCCCAGGCAGTCCTCGTGGAGTCTCTGATCAGTAAAGACCTGTTTACTTGTTCCCTGGTGTCGATCTCAATTCCTACAGTAGGTTCTTTTCCCTGAAGGATACCAGTCGGGTTGTTACAGCAATCCAGCAGTTTAAACAGTCATTTTCTGGTGCAAACCCACAAATTACCAGATTTATTGAATTCAATTTCACAATTTGCCGTGGTGGGATTATGAACTCACTACCCCCTGGGTTGCTCGTACATCACCACAAGCACTAAGCTGCCACAGACAGTTGTTAAATACACTAGAACTGTAGCAGAGGTGGTGACGTGTGATCCAGTAAATATTGCAAATGTGCGAGAGAACAAGGGTAAGACAGCAAATAAAATAAAAATGTGACCATCTGCAAATTTAAAAATGAAAGGAAAGCAGAGAAAAGAGGGCTATCCAGCGGAAGTGACTGAGGAAGCTGAGGACTAAAACAAGGGTTCAGTGCACAATTTGTAAAATTATCCTGACGTTCCACAACAGCACATCTGTGCATAAAGCAGCTTAAGGGAATCATCCATCAAGTTCATGGCCCGAGTCTCTGCCAGCTAAAAAGAGACAAAGCTGTACCACAAGAGTTTATTTATCAGGATCATGTACTGAAAGGATAACATCATGTAGTGAAAGGATCAAGTGAGGATAACATCCAATAATTACTGCTTTCCCAGTAAAGATGTCAGGCATATTAGATCCACACAGGATGCGGACTGGATAGTTATTTAGAAGGAGGGTAATCTCGCCCCTCCTTCAATTTTTTCCCTGCAAGTTAATGCTTAAAAAAAATGAGCTTATGCCCGAAAATTAGGGAAAAAAAGCAACACTGTTGACAGTCTGCCTGCGATGAATCACAAAATTACAGTTAGATTGCCAGGTGTCCAACAGACCTATATGTTGTATAATGTGAAGAACTTATGATTATGTTGGAATGGGAAGGGTTCTTCTTATCAGTCCCCTACTGCTTGCTTTTGTAACTTTTAGCAAACAATATGCAAGCAGTCACAAAAGACCAGTGATGATCACAATTCATCATCTTAGCAAACAGAAAATTAAGCACTTCACCACTCCAAAAAAAAAAACAAAGCTTCATCAATCAAAATATGCTGATTGTATCGTTCAGGTCCATGGTTGGAAAATCCGGCAGGAAGGTGGGCTTCACTAATGCTGAATAAAACACTGTTTAAGTACACTCCATTTTAATCGGTCTGCACAGAGCGGGATTAAACGGAGTGGACTTGAACAAAGTGTTTTTCTTGGGAATTTGGAAAGAGTGGGAATTCGCAGAGGAGTTGTTGCTTTTTGCCTACACTACCTGTGCTACAGGTAGATAATTACTTTCAGTACCCTTAACTTAATGTAGATCAAGTAAGTAGTCAGGAAACTACACTGTAAACTAAGTTACCTAAATACAAATTTTATTACATTTAATTAAGTAAAACAAGATCATATAGGGATGGCAGTGCAGGTGGTGTGCCGCAACTGCAGCATGTGGGAGTTTGTGGAGAGCATTGTGATCCTGGACAACCACGTTTGCAGTAAGTGCCTGCATCTTGAGGAACTTCAGCTCACAGTTTTTGAGCTGGAGTCTGAGGTGCAGACATGAGGGGCATCAGGGATGGGGAGAGTTACCTGGACACTTTGATCCAGGAGGCAGTCACACCCCTTAGGTTAGGTAGTGGTACGGGTCTGGTTAGTGGTCAGGGACATAGAAACATAGAAGATAGGAGCAGGAGTAGGCCATTCAGCCCCTCGAGCCTGCTCCGCCATTCAATGCGATCATGGCTGATCATCCAAATTCAGTACCCTGTCCCTGCTTTCTCCCCATAGCCCTTGATCCCTTTAGCCTTAAGAAATATATCTAACTCCTTCTTGAATATATTTAAAGACTTGGCCTCAACCGCCTTCCGTGGTAGAGAATTCCACAGGTTCACCACTCTCTGGGTGAAGAAATTCCTCCTCATAAGAACATAAGAACATAAGAAATAGGAGCAGGAGTAGGCCAATCGGCCCCTCGAGCCTGCTCCACCATTCAATAAGATCATGGCTGATCTGATCCTAACCTCAAATCTTCTATCACTCTGCATCCACCCGAACCCATGTGATCTCCCGGGAGAGGCGAAAAACCAGATAAAGACCCAATGGCCAATTTGGGAGAAAAAAATCTGGGAAATTCCTCTCCGACCCATCTAGGCGATCGAAATTCTTCCAGGAGATCACTCTGTCCCTATATTTTCTACAGTACTTACCTTCTGTAAAGGCGATCTCCACCCCAGCCAGGAACAGGAATAAAACCATCTCCTGAAATCTAACAGAACTAGAACACAGTAGGAGCAGAACAAGGCTACACGGCCCCTGGGCCCGCTCCACTACCCACAGGGCCATGACCATTCCGAACCCAGACTCATGTCCAATTTCCTGCCCGCTCCCCGTAACCCTTTATTCCCTTTACTTCTAGGAAACTATCTATTTCTGTTTTAAATTTATTTAATGATGTAGCTTCCACAGCTTTCTGGGGCAGCTTTCTAAATGGCTTACCCCTAATCCTTAAACTGTGACCCCTGGTTCTGGACTCCCCGACCATCGGGAACATCCTTCCTGCATCTAGTCTGTCTAGTCCTGTTAGAATTTTATAAGTTTCAATGAGATCCCCTCTCATTCTTCTAAACTCCAGCGAGTACAAGCCCAATCGACCCAATCTCTCCTCATACGTCATTCTTGCCATCCCAGGTATCAGCCTGGTGAATCTTCGCTGCACTCCCTCCATGGCAAGAACATCCTTCCTCAGATAAGGCGACCAAACTGCACACAATACTCAAGATGTGGTCTCACCAAGGCCCTGTACAACTGCATCAAGACATCCTTGTTCCTGTACTCAAGCCCTCTCGCTACGAAGGCCAACATACCATTTGCCTTCTTAACCACCTGCTGCACCTGCCTGCTTACCTCCAGCGACTGGTGCACAAGGACGCGCAGGTCTCGTTGCACTTCCCCTTCTCCCAATCTATTGCCATTCAGTTAATAATCTGCCTTCTTGTTTTTGACACCAAAGTGGATAACCTCGCATTTATCCACGTTATATTGCATCTGTCATGCTTCTGCCCAATCACCCAACCTGTCCAAATCATCCTGGAGTTTCTCGGCATCCTCCTCACAGCACACACGCCCACCCAGCTTTGTGTCGTCTGCAAACTTAAGAGATATTACATCTAGTTCCCTCATCCAGTTCATTAATATATATTGTGAATAGCTGGGGTCCAAGGATCGATCCCTACGGTACCCCACTAGTCATTGCCTGCCACTCGGAAAAAGAGCCGTTTATTCCAACTCTTTGCTTTCTGTCTGCCAACCAGTTCTCTATCCAAGTCAATACCTTGCCCCCAATCCCATGTGCCTTAACTTTACACGCTAATCTCTTATGCGGGACCTTATCGAAAGCCTTTTGAAAGTCCAAATACACCACATCCACTGGTTCTCCCTTATCTATTTTACCAGTTACATCCTCAAAAAATTCCAGTAGATTAGTCAAGCACGATTTACCTTTTGTAAATCCATGTTGACTTTGTCCGATCCGGTCGCTGTTTTCCAAGTGCTCTGCTATTACATCTTTTATAATGGACTCTAGCATTTTCCCCACTACCGATGTCAGGCTTACCGGTCTGTAATTCCCCGTTATCTCTCTACCACCTTTTTTGAACAGTTAGGTAACATTAGCTACCCGCCAATCCATGGGTACTGTTCCAGAGTCTATCGAATTTTGGAAGATGACCAGTAATGCATCTACTATTTCTAGGGCCACTTCCTTAAGCACCCTAGGATGTAGATTATCAGGCCCTGGGGATTTATTGGCCTTCAATCCCGTCAATCTCTCTAACACCATTTCCCTACAAATACTGATTTCTATCAGTTCCTCCCTTTCATTAGACCCTATGTTCCCCAACATCTCTGGGAGGTTATTTGTGTCCTCCTTTGTGAAGACAGAACCAAAGTATGTATTTAATTGGTCTGCCATTTCTTTGTTCCCCATTATAAATTCCCCTGATTCTGACTGCAAGGGACCTACGCTTGACTTCACCAATCTTTTTCTCTTCACATATCTATAAAAGCTTTTACAGTCAGTTTTTATGTTCCCTGAAAGCTTACTCTCATACTCTATTTTCCCCTTCTTAATTAATCCCTTTGTCCTCCTTTGTTGAATCCTAAACTGCCCCCAATCCTCAGGACAGGAGGATGTAACAGCAACTCAGGCAGGTAAGGGGACCCCAGGTGCAGTACTGGAGGAGCCTCAGCCTTTGCCCTTGTTCAACAGGTATGAGGTTCTTGCTGCCTGTGTGGATGAGGGAAAAGCCCGCAGGATGGATGAGCAAGCTGACCATGGCACCATGGTGCAGGAGGCCATTCAAGTGGGGGGAGTGAAAGGGAATGTAGTTATGGTAGGGGACAGTATAGTCAGGGGGATAGATACTGTTCTCTGCAGCCGCAACGATAGTTCCGAAGGTTGTTTTGCCTGCCCGGTGCCAGGGTTAAAGACATGTCCTCACAGCTGGAGAAGAACTTGGAGTGGGAGGGGGAGGATCCAGTTGTCGTGGTCCACGTAGGAACCAACGACATAGATAGTACTAGGATTGAGGTTCTGCTGAGGGAGTTTGAGGAACTAGGTTCCAAATTAAAAAGCAGAATCTCAAAGGTAATAATATCTGGATTGTTACCTGAGCCACGCGCAAATTGGCATGGGGACAAACAGATTAGAGGTTTAAATACGTGGCTTAAAAAGTGGTGTGGGAGGAAGGGGTTTCAGTTCATGGGACACTGACACCAGCACTGGAGAAAGAGGAAGTTGTTCCGTTAGGATGGGCTCCACTTAAACTGGGCTGGGACCAGTGTCCTGGTGAACTGAATAACTAGCGCAGTAGACAGAGCTTTAAACTAATGGGGGGCGGGGGAATTCAGGAAAGGGTCAATTTAAACGCAGCCACAGAAATATCAAGGCTCTAGAGCAGAGGTTTGGGTAAAAATCAGCAGAGTGGGTGAGGAAGGGACAGAGAGAGTAACAAAGGTAATAAGGCATCAGTGACTAATGTGACATCAAGGGAAAATAGAAATAAGTCAAAGCTAAAGGCACTATGGGGGAGAAATTCAGTAGGTTGTGCCACCCGTTAGCGCCTTAAGAGGGCGCTAAGTGGGTTGCAAGCCAACTGGTGCCCGGGCGCGGCACTGCCCACGCCTCCCGCTAAATTCCTCGGGATGTTAGTGGTGACGCTAACCGTTAGCGCTGCCCCGCTGCCGACGACATCATCGGTGTGCGCAGCGCCCCGCTGACACCCCTGTAATGATCAATAACATGTCATTCTAGAATGGTACACTAGGTGGAGCTGTATGTTTAGTAGTGGGCTACCCACAAGGCAGCAGTCAAGATGGATGCCCGTACACTAGTCCACATGGCTGAATAAATGACTAGCTCAAGCTAGCTGTTCATAATGAAAACATCTATTTATTTATGAACATAACATTGGTAATATCTGCTGAATATTGTGAAACGCGGCATGGGGAATTTGAAGCCACCGGAGGGTTTGAAACTCACGGGGAATGTCGACTGCAATTGGTGGACTTTCAAACAACAATTCGAACTCTACATTGCCGCCATCGGGTTCGGTACGAAGCCAGATGCAAGGAAAATAGCGTTACTGCTCACGGTTGCAGGCCCACAGGCGATAGAGGTATTTAATACGTTTGTATTTGATCAAGAGGAGGACAGAGAAAAAATGGACGATGTGCTAAAGAAGTTTGATACACATTGTTCTCCCAAAAAGAACAAGGCCTATGAGAGGTACATGTTCCGTTCACGGACACAGCAGCAAAATGAGACTTTTGATAGCTTTGTGACCGATCTGAAACTGAAAGCACAGACATGTAATTTCTCTGAACTGAAATCATCCATGATTCGTGACCAGATGGTGTTTGGTATTCATGATAAAAAGGTCAGGGAACGTTTGTTGAGAGAAACTGAACTAACATTGGAGAAAGCTGTGAAAATATGCCATGCCAATGAGCTAGCTCAACAGCACGCAAAGACTTTCAGTGAAATTAATAATAATGCGACTGTAGTAAGTGATAGTGCTGCTGTCGGTGCTGTGTCCTACAAGGGGAAGAAACATGGGCAGAACAGAAATGCAAAGCAATCGGAGGATGGAATTTTTAATTGTAAACGCTGTGGTTACAAACACCAGTCAAGACAATGCCCAGCGTTTGGAAAAATGTGCACAAAATGTAATGGAAAGAATCACTTTGCCAAACAATGCTTTTCAAAAGTAAAAACAAAGAAAGGGCAACAAGTCAATGTGATTGAGGACACTGATTTAAATGAGACATCTTTTGTAGGAATGGTGTCATGTGACAATATCGAAAAGGATACAGAAAATGTGCAGCTCTCAGGAATGGACAATGCTGAACATAAAGTTAATGCAGTAAAAGAGGACAAATGGATAATGCCACTGCAGGTAAATGGAGCATTAGTTACCTTGAAACTAGACACTGGGGCAAAAGCAAACTTAATCAGTATGAGTGACATTAAAAATGTGAAAGAAAAGCCCAAAATACAGAAAAAGTCAGTACTACTGAAGAACTATAATGGACAGAAAATAGATAGCTTAGGTGTATGCACACTTAAAGTGACAGTCAAAGACAAAGTGCATCATCTCATGTTTTCTGTTGTGGCTGAAGGACTTGATTCACTACTAGGTGACAAAGCTTGTGAGGACTTAGAACTGGTCAAGAGAGTCTACCGTATAAACTGTGCCATAAGCAGACCAGATGACTTGGTGGATTCTGTAGTGAGTAATTTCCAGGATGTGTTCAAAGGATTTGGAGTTCTACCATTCACTTACAAGATCCAGCTAAAGGAGGATGCTCACCCAGTGGTACATGCTCCACGGAGAGTTCCAGCACCCCTGTGTGACCGGCTCAAGAAAGAACTGGACAGAATGACCACACTAGGAGTCATCAGGAAAGTCGAAGAGCCAACAGACTGGGTTAACTCCATGGTATGTGTAAAGAAAAAGAACAATGATCTAAGAGTATGCATGGATCCAAAGGACTTAAATGCAAACATAAAACGTGAACACTACCAGATTCCCAAGCGAGAACAAATCACCAGTGAAATGTCAGGTGCCAGATACTTCACAAAGCTCGATGCCTCACAAGGATTTTGGCAACTAAAACTGGATGAAGAGAGCACCAAATACTGTACCTTCAACACACCATTTGGCAGGTATTGTTTCCTCAGAATGCCTTTCAGGATAATATCTGCATCTGAAATCTTTCATAGAGCGATGGAACACATAATTGAAGGTCTGGAAGGAGTTCGGGTCTATGTTGATGACATCATCATCTGGGGCTCCACACTGAAAGAACAAAATGAGAGACTGACTAAAGTGCTACAGAGCATACGCCGAATGGACTGAAGCTCAACAAAGCCAAGTGTCAGTTTGGCGTCCAGGAAGTCACTTTCCTAGGAGATAATCTATCTGGTAAAGGAATAGAGCCAGATATGGAAAAAGTAAACGCCATACTCAACATGCCCCGACCCACTGACAAAAAAGGAGTGCTACGCATCATGGGGATGATAAACTTCATTGGAAAGTTCATTCCTAACTTGTCAGCCAAGACAGCCTGTCTGCGAGACCTGCTACATAAAACAAATGAGTTCGCATGGACAGAAAGACATGAACAAGAGTGGATGAACCTCAAAACAGTGCTGACAACCACACCTGTACTCACCTTCTTTGACCCAACAAAGAGAATCAAAGTGTCAACGGATGCATCAAAAGATGGCCTAGGCGCGGTCTTGCTACAAGCAGAGGGTGAAGATTGGAAGCCTGTTGCTTATGCCTCCAGGTCTATGGCTGATTCTGAGTGTCGATACGCCCAGATTAAAAAGGAATGTCTAGGCTTGGTAGTTGAACTAGAAAAGTTCCATGGCTACATATATGGACTTCCCACCTTCACAGTTGAGACAGACCACTGCCCACTGGTTGCCATCATAAAAAAAAATCTGAATGAGATGTCTCCAAGGATTCAACGACTCATGATGAAGCTGCAAAGATATGACTTTGAACTGATCTACACACCAGGCAAACACAGTGTTAGCAGATGCACTATCCCGAGCACCCACAATGAGTCATGTGAGCTCTACTGAGGAAGACGTGGATGTTCATGTGAGTATGGTCACTGTTGCGCTGCCTGTGTCAGACACAAAATCAAAGCAAAGAGCAGAAGAAACAGTAAAAGATACAGGCCTAGAAATTCAGTGCCCTTAGCACCGATTTTGCGGCGCTAGAGGGCCTAGCGCTGCAATTGGCGCCGGTTCCTAAATTGCCTGGGGCCCTTCCGCGGCGGTAGACCGGTAGCGCTGCGCCGGCACCGATGACGTCATCGGTGTGCGCAGCATCCCGGTTGCCGTGGTAACCCGGCCCCAAGCCGAAATTCAGTTGCGCCCGCCTCGCCCGTGGCAGGCGCAACTAAGACTCTGGCAACAGAGTCTTCCCCCAGTGTGCGCCGGCGCATAAAGGTGGAGCGGCGGCCGGCCGCGTTCCCGGCGGCCGCCTGCCCGCACCTCCCTTCCCGGACTCCTGCATTCCCCCCCCGCGGCCCTGATCAGTGTCTCATGCGAGCCCGGCACTTCCCCGAGGTGCCGGGCTCAGATGTCGGGGCAATCCGCCGGACAGTTGTCGGCTGCAGGCAGCTCCTCCTTAACAGGAGGAGGAGGCCTGCAGTTCCCCCACCTGCCGCACCGCATCGGGTGCCGCAGCGGGGGATTAGCGCCGGGAAACCCAAGTTCACGCCCGTTTTGAGGCGCTAAAGGAGGGTTTTAGCGCCCGCCGCCGTCTGGGCCCGGCGCACCCGAATTTTCGTCGCGCGCTGCCGCATTACCGCTGGCGCAAACTTTCTGGCGCTACAGCCCTGGCAAGACCAGAACCCAATTTCTAGGCCACAGTGTTACAAACAGTAATAGAGAACATTCATCATGGTTGGCCAAAAGGTTCCTATCCAAAGTACTATCACATCAGGTCAGAGTTGAGTGTCGCAAGTGGACTATTACTAAAACAGAACAGAATAGTAATTCCACAGGCTCTACGTCGAGACATGCTCAAAAGGAGTCATGAGGGACACCTCAGAATTGAAAAATGCAAAAGGAGAGCAAGAGACACTGTTTATTGGCCTGGCATAAGTAAGGACATTGAGAACATGATAGGCAAATGTGAGACATGTCAGAAACACCAAAACAAACAAGCAAAGGAACCAATGATAGTAGCTGACTTACCAACAGCACCATGGCAAAAAGTTGGTATGGACCTTTTTCATTTGAATGGTAAAGACTATCTAATAGTGATTGACTACTATTCTAACTATCCTGAGATGGCGCTGCTCTCAAGCACATCAGCAAGCAGTGTCATAATGCATGTTAAATCCATCTTCGCCAGACATGGAATTCCCAGGATTGCTGTTAGCGACAATGGTCCGTGCTTCAACTGTAAGGAGTGGCAACAGTTTGCAACACATTATGACTTTCAACACATCACATCCAGTCCTCTGTATGCTCAGTCGAATGGTAAGGCAGAGAAAGGTGTTCAAGTTCTCAAACAGCTACTGAAGAAAGCAACAGAAAGCAAGTCTGATCCTTATCTCGCCCTGCTGAGCTACCGAGCCTCCCCTTTAGACTGTGGTTCTTCACCTGCTGAACTTCTAATGGGTCGCAAGTTGCGCACCACGCTACCCTGCTGTGCAAAAGAAAAGCAGAGTAAGGAACTGAGACAGAGACTTCAACTGTTAAAGCTGAAACAGAAATCACACTATGACAAGTCATCCAAAACTCTGAAACCATTGACAAGGGATGATGTTGTCAGGATTGAGGATCCAGATGCATGGAACAGGAAAGCTACAGTTCTTGAGGAAGTAGGACCAAGGTCATACACTGTTAGAACTGAGGAAGGACAGATTCTCAGGAGGAACCGCCATTCCCTCCTGAAAACACAAGAAACTATCCAAGAGCAAATCGATGACAATGCCGCAACTGAATCTTGTCACTCACCACCAGAACAATCTAACACAAACACACATACAGACTCTCATGAAAACACATCAGACCTACCTGTGCTGAGAAGATCCACACGTGAAGTAAAAAAGCCTGATAGACTTAATCTTTGAGAATAAAGAAAACTATAATAAAAAAATGAAAAGCTTAGAGTTCATAAAGTAAAGCTTTGAAAATGTGTTGACTGTTGTGAAGATGTTTATGTCGTTATGATTGATTGATATTGATTTTGTTTAACCTCAAAGGAAGGAGAATGTAATGATCAATAACATGTCATTCTAGAATGGTACACGAGGTGGAGCTGTATGTTTAGTAGTGGGCTACCCACAAGGCAGCAGTCAAGATGGATGCCTGTAAACTAGTCCACATGGCTGAATAAATGACTAGCTCAAGCTGGCTGTTCATAATGAAAACGTCTATTTATTTATGAACATAACAGCCCCGGCTGTGATATTTGGGAGTGCCCCCTGATTTACCACCGGACGCTATGTCTGACAGGCTCAGGGGGGCCTACCTGCGGCCGGGGAGGCGCAAATTAAAGGCGAGGTGCGGGGCAGCCATTTTTGTTGTTGGCCGCCTGCCAGCACCTGCCTGCACTCCCGTCCCCGGCCTCCTGAACCCCCCCCACCCCGCGGAGTGCCGGCTGCGCTCCAAGAGCCCGGCACTTCTCTTCGGTGCCGGGCTCTTTTGCCTGCACTCCCGATCCTCGGGGGCCCAGCTGGGCCCCAGATCGCGCTGCACACGGCCCCTCCCCTTTAAGAAGGGGAGGAAGGTCTGCAATACCGCAGCGCGACGTGTCGCAGCGTGTGGCGCTGCGGCACGTTGCGCCACGATATTCAGTCACAGCGCCCCAAGAGGGATGCGGGGCGCCTCCAGTAGCGCCGCGCTTCCCTTTGGGGCGCAACCACTCAATTTCCGGTGGGCGGGCACGAATGTTTCCGGGGCGCTACTTTTAGCGCCCTGGCGAGGCTGGCGCCCCAAACGGGGCTATACTCAATTTCTGCCCCTATATCTGAATGTGCGAAGCAATCGCAACAAAATAGAAGAATTAATAGTGCAGATAGAAATTAACAGGTTTGATCTAATAGCCATAACGGAGACATGGTTGCAAAGTGACCAAGGTTGGGAACTAAATATTCCAGGATACTTAATTTTTAGAAGAGAGAGGCAAAATGGAAAAGGAGGAGGGGTAACCCTGATAATAAAGGATGGGATAAAGACAGTAGAAAGAAAGGATCTTAGCTCCAAAAATCAAGAAGTAGAATCAGTTTGCGTGGAGCTAAGAAACAGCAAGGGGCAGAAAACATTGGTGGTAATTGTTATTAGGCCCCCAAACCTTAGTTGTAATATAGGGCAGAGTATAAATCAGGAAATTAGAGGCGCATGTAACAAGGGTAATACAATAATCATGGGGGACTTTAATCTACATATAGACTGGGCAAACCAAATTTGAAGTAATAGTGTGGAGGACGATTTCATGGAATGTATGCAGGTTAGTTTTCTAGATCAGTATGTTGAGGAACCAACTAGGGAGCAGGCTACTTTAGATCTAGTATTGTGCAATGAGAAAGGGTTAATTAATAACCTTGTAGTAAAGGGGCTTTTAGGGAAGAATATGATAGAATTTTATATTGCATTTGAAAGTGATTTAGTTAAATCCGAAACTAGTGTCTTAAATCTAAACAAAGCAAACTACTTTGAGGGGTGAGTTGGCTAAGGTAGATTGGGAAACTACATTAAAAGGTATGATGGTAGACAAGCAATGGCTAGCATTTAAGAATTAATACATAATTTACAACAACTATACATTCCTTTAATACCCCACAGGAAAAGTGGTCCAACTGTGGCTAAACAGAGAAGTTAAAGATAGTATTAGATGAAAGGAAGAGGCTTATAATGTTGCCAAAAAGAGTAGTAAGCCTGAGGATTGGGAGGATTTTAGAATTCAGCAAAGGAGGACCATGAAATTGATAAAGAAAGGGAAAATAGAATATGAGAGTAAACTGCGAGAGACATAAGAACAGATTGTAAAAGCTTTTATAGGTATGTAAAAAGTAAAAGCTTAGTGAAAGTAAATGTGGGCCCATTAGAGGCTGAGATAGGAGAAATTATAATGGGGAATAAAGAAATGGCAGAGAAATTAAACAAATACTTTGGCCGGAATTTTGCCGGTCCTCAGAGTGCGGGATTGGAAGCGGGACTGCTGTCAAAATCGCAAAGATTGACAGCGGGTAGGAAACCTGCTGTCAACTCGCTTCCAATCAATCTTCCCAAGTGTCGGGTCCCCAATTTGCGCATGGACCCGATACCTAGCAGCGGGAAGAGGATTATAGCCACTTACCTGACTGTTAACAGGAACTTGATACTTGTTAACAGGCTCTTTTTCAATTTTACCGCTTCTGCCTCGAGTTCCCCGACGTCCGGACACCACACCAGGTAGGTGTGGCATGTTGTGAGTCTGCTGTAATGTTTCTGCATTGATGACAGCTGCAGAAGTGGTGTGAAGGATCCAATGGTGCACTGGTGAGTTTCAGAGGTAAGAAAATGTTGGGGAAATCATTTTTAATGCATTTACACTTTTCTGTAGGTAACAAGTTTTGAATTGGCTGTCTAGTCCCACCTCATTGGGAGAACTTCTCTCACCAGTGACAGGTCGCTTCTGTAACCTCACCTGCAGCTGCCATCTGTTCTAGCCTATGGAGGGAGTCATTGGAGAGCCTAGGTGCAAGAGCTCACCTTTGTACAGTGATTGTCAGTGTTTGCAGCACCTCAATGCTGTCAAACACTGAAAAATGAGCTGTCAAAGAAAAATTGTGTGTGGTCCCTTTAAGAAAACCGGCAGATGACGCGTCATCAAATGAAGTCATCTGACCGGCTTCCTCTTAATTGGCCAGCAAGCCCGCAGGGCGAGCTTAACAATGCCAATCAACATAAAATCACGTCTGTGTGCCGGATGCAGTTGGGGGCGAGACTGGAACCCAGAAACCAGCTGACTCGCTCCCAAGCCGCATCCATTTGCAAAATCACCCCCTTTGTGTCTGTCTTCATGGAAGAAAACGCAAAAAACTTCCCGGAAATAGTGGAAAACCAGTGCTCTAGCAAGAATGAGGAACTGAAAGAAATTAGTATTAGTAAAAAAATAGTACTGGAGAAATTAATGCGATTGAAAGCTGATAAATCCCCTGGACCTGATGGCCTACAGCCTAGGATATTGAAAGAGGTGGCTATAGAGATAGTTGATATATTGGTTGTCATTTTCCAAAATTCCATAGATTCTAGAACGGTTCCTGCGGATTGGAAGGTAGCAAATGTAACCCCACTATTTAAGAAAGGAGGGAGAGAGAAAACGGGGAACTACAGACCAGTTAGCCTAACATCAATAGTAGGGAAATGCTAGAATCTATTATTAAGGAGGTGGTAACAGGGCACTTAGAAAATAATAATAGGATTGGGCAGAGTCAACACGGATTTATGAAAGGGAAATCGTGTTTGACAAATCTGTTAGAGTTTTTTGAGGTTGCAACTAGCAGAATAGATAAGCGGGAACCAGTGGATGTGGTGTATTTGGATTTTCAGAAGGCATTCGATAAGGTGCCACACAAGAAGTTATTAAACCAAATTAGGGCTCATGAGATTGGGGGTAATATACTAGTATGGATTAAGGATTGGTTAACGGACAGAAAACAGAGAGTAGGAATAAACGGATCATTTTCGGGTTGGCAGGCTGTAACTAGTGGGGTACCGGAAGGATCAGTGCTTGGGCCTCAGCTATTCACAATCTACATCAATGATTTGGATGAGGGGACCAAATGTAATATATCCAGGTTTGCTGATGATACAATGCTGGGTGGGAATGTAAATTGTGTGGAGGGTGCAAGGAGGCTTCAAGGGGATATAGACAGGCTAAATGAGTGGGCATGAACATGGCAAATAGAATATAACATGGAGAAATGTGAAGTTAACCACTTTAGTAGGAAAAATAGAAAAGCAGAGTATTTTTTAAATGGTGAGAGATTGGGAAATGTTGGTGTTCAGAGGGACCTGGGTGTCCTTGTACACGAATCACTGAAAGTTAACATGCAGGTACAGCAAGCAATTAGGAAAGCAAATGGTATGTTGGACTTTATTACAAGAAGATTTGAGTATAAGAGTAAAGACGTCTTACTGCAATTATATAGGGCCCTGCTGAGACCACAGACCACACCTGGAGTATTGTGTACAGTTTTGGTCTCCTTACCGAAGGAAGGATATACTTGCCATAGAGGGAGTGCAATGAAGGTTCACCAGACTGATTCCTGGGATGGGGGGATTGTCCTATGAGGAGAGATTGAGTTAGACTAGGCCTATATTCTCTGGAGTTTAGAAGAATGAGAGGTGATCTCACTGAAACATGCAAAATCCTTACAGGGCTTGACAGGGTAGATGCAGGGAGGATGTTTCCCCTGGCTGGGGAGTCTAGAACCAGGGGTCACAGTCTCAGAATAAGGGGTCGGCCATTTAGGATTGAGATGAGGAGAAATTTCTTCACTGAGGGTGGTGAATCTTTGGAATTCTCTACCCCAGAGGGCTGTGGAGGCTCAGTCGTTGAGTATATTCAAGGCAGAGATCGATAGATTTTTGAATATTAAGGGAATCAAGGAGTTATGGGGATAGTGCAGGAAAGTGGAGATGAGGTAGAAGATCAGCCATGATCTTATTGAATGGCGGGGCAGGCTCGAAGGGCCAAATGGCTGACTCCTGCTCCTATTTTCTATGCTCTTATGTTCTTATGCCGCTCTGAGCTGGATTGGTGCAGTATAAAAGCAGATCATAAAGATGCTTAACTTTTCCCTTGGCCATCGGCAATCTTGTGCTAATTTCTGCAAGTCTTTTGTGAAGTCAGCAACATCAGGGGCAATTTTAAGAGACATTGGTCATTGTTATAGTTGCCTCTGGCCTCAGCCTATTGATACACCACCTAACATACAAAAATTTAGAACCAATTGCCACTGGCATCAATCCTGAGTAATCATGACTATGTTGTTTACCATACGATCAAATACATGCTCTTTTGACTATGCAGTCTAACATGGCAATTTTCACACTGTAGCAACAAGCATGGATAGCACCTCAGCTAATTAACTCTCAAAGTGTAATTGTTTCTGTTGTGCTATTAGACTAATGGATTCAGTTTACTACCACATCCCTGCTGGTGGAGATTTGCAGCAGCTATAAACTACCTTTCTGGCATAATAATATATTCCAAAGGGGATGGCTGCAGTTTCTTACAGTTCACGCTCGTAAATACATAAAATTACTTTTCAAGTATTTATAGCCGTTTTACTGAGTGCGGGGTGCAGCTAACCTTGCCACTACACATTAGTCCTGTTAATAGCTGCTTTGGTTACAGTGGTGTGGAGATGCCGGTGTTGGACTGGGGTGGACAAATGTAAGAAGTCACACAACACCAGGTTATAGTCCAAGGGCTAGATTTTCAGTTGCTTGCGCCAGCAGTTAGCGCCTTAAGAGAAGTGATTTTCGGGCGCTATGCGTGTAGCGCCCGGGCGCAGCGCAGTTTGCGCCCCGCCCCAAATTAAGTTGCCCGTTAGCGCCGGCGCAAAGTTTAGCGGCCGCCCGGATGCGCACGCAGAAAATGACGTCACATCCTCGTGCAACGCCCTTTGGCCGCCCCGAATCCAAACTTCAGTCGGACCGCCCCATTGTGCGGCTGGCGTCCAGAGCGTTTGTAAAATGGAACGCAACACACCCTGGGGAGCGCAAATTAAAGGGCACTTCTCCTGCACGATAAACGGCAGTCTGCATCTGTTGTGTGGAAGGATGCAGTGTGTTGTTCTGAATGGCGTATTTATGTTTCCGGACTACTCCTCCTCCTCCTCCTCCTCCTCCTCCTCCTCCTCTTTTCCCCCCAGACTCTGCCTTTGAAAACAACACATGCACCCTTCCCCTTTAAGAGCTCACTGGCACCAGAGTGTCTGCTGTGCGCTGCGCCCGAACTCGGGCGCTGCGCTCTGCACCGCCGGCTTAGCGCCTAAAGATAGTAGTGGAACGCCTCTTTTAGCGCTCCACCACTCTCTTAGGGCGAAGCCACTGAATTTCCGGCAACGGGGCGCTACTTTGGGGCGGGCGCTAACTTCGGGCGGGCGCTAAGGTTAGCGCCCCAAAACTGTCTATACTGAAAATCTAGCCCCAAGAGTTTTATTTGAAATCACAAGCTTTCGGAGCGCTGCTCCTTCATCAGGTGAAGTGGAGAGATGCATAAAGACACAGCTTATATAGTCAGAGAATAATGCCAGATGATTACAGGTAATCTATCTAACTGCCATTTATCACACCTAGGCAGAGAGATAATCACAGCAATCAAAGGTGTGAATGGTGTCCAAACAGGTTAGTCAGGAAAACATTACATCAAAGAACAATGAGGTGGGGTCACAAGTGGTCAAATGTTGCAGATGCTGGGGTCTGCATGAAAAACAAGAAACAGACAAAAAACATTTTTTTTGCTGGAAATCACAGCAGGTCCGGCTGCATCTGTGTAGAGAGAACAAGTCAACGACGACTTGAGTCTGGATGACCCTACGTCAGGTGGGGTTACATGTAGCGTGACATGAACCCAAGATCCCGGTTGAGGCCGTCCTCATTAGTGCGGAACTTGGCTATCAGTTTCTGCTCTACGATTTTGCGTTGTCGTGTGTCTCGAAGGCCGGCTTGGAGAATGCTTACCCGAAGATCGGAGGCTGAATGTCCTTGACTGTTGAAGTGTTCCCCGACTGGGAGGGAACACTCCTGCCTGGCGATTGTTGCGCGGTGTCCGTTCATCCGTTGTCGCAGTGTCTGCATGGTCTCGCCGATGTACCATGCTCCGGGGCATCCTTTCCTGCAACGTATGAGGTAGACAACGTTGGCCGAGTCACATGAGTATGTACCATGTACCTGGTGGGTGGTGTCCTCACGTGTGATGATGGTATCTATGTTGATGATCTGGCATGTCTTGCAGAGGTTGCCGTGGCAGGGTTGTGTGGTGTCGTGGTCGCTGTTCTCCTGAAAGCTGGGTAATTTGCTGCGAACGATGGTCTGTTTGAGGTTAGGCGGCTGTTTGAAGGCAAGTAGTGGAGGCGTGGGGATGGCCTTAGCGAGATGTTCGTCGTCATCAATGACATGTTGAAGGCTGCGAAGAACATGGCGTAGTTTCTCCGCTCCGGGGAAGTACTGGACGACGAAGGGTACTCTGTTGGTTGTGTCCCGTGTTTGTCTTCTGAGGAGGTCTATGCGATTTTTTGCTGTGGCCCGTCGGAACGTCGATCAACGAGTCGAGCGTCATATCCCGTTCTTACGAGGGCGCCTTTCAGCATCTGTAGGTGTCCATCGCGTTCCTCCTCGTCTGAGCAGATCCTGTGTATTCGCAGGGCTTGTCCATAGGGGATGGCTTCTTTAACGTGGTTAGGGTGGAAGCTGGAGAAGTGGAGCATCCTGAGGTTGTCCGTGGGCTTGCGGTAGAGTGAAGTGCTGAGGTGTCCGTCTTTGATGGAGATTCGTGTGTCCAAGAATGAAACCGATTCTGAGGAGTAGTCCATGGTGACTTTGATGGTGGGATGGAACTTGTTGATGTTATTGTGTAGTCTTTTCAGTGATTCTTCGCCATGGGTCCATAGGAAGAAAATGTCGTCGTCCAGTACTTCCCCGGAGCGGAGAAACTACGCCATGTTCTTCGCAGCCTTCAACATGTCATCGATGACGACGAACACCTCGCTAAGGCCATCCCCACCCTAGCCACGTTAAAGAAGCCATCCCCTATGGACAAGCCCTGCGAATACACAGGATCTGCTCAGACGAGGAGGAACGCGATGGACACCTACAGACGCTGAAAGACGCCCTCGTAAGAACGGGATATGATGCTCGACTCGTCGATCGACAGTTCCGACGGGCCACAGCAAAAAATCGCATAGACCTCCTCAGAAGACAAACACGGGACACAACCAACAGAGTACCCTTCGTCGTCCAGTACTTCCCCGGAGCGGAGAAATTACGCCATGTTCTTCGCAGCCTTCAACATGTCATCGACGATGATGAACACCTCGCTAAGGCCATCCCCACGCCTCCACTACTTGCCTTCAAACAGCCGCCTAACCTCAAACAGACCATCGTTCGCAGCAAATTACCCAGCTTTCAGGAGAACAGTGACCACGACACCACACAACCCTGCAACAGCAACCCCTGCAAGACATGCCAGATCATCAACATAGATACCATCATCACATGTGAGGACACCACCCACCAGGTACATGGTACATACTCATGTGACTTGGCCAAAGTTGTCTACCTCATACGTTGCAGGAAAGGATGCCCCGGAGCATGGTACATCGGCGAGACCATGCAGACACTGCGACAACAGATGAACGGACACTGCGCAACAATCGCCAGGCAGGAGTGTTCCCTCCCAGTCGGGGAACACTTCAGCAGTCAAGGACATTCAGCCTCCAATCTTCGGGTAAGCATTCTCCAAGGCGGCCTTCGAGACACACGACAACGCAAAATCGTAGAGCAGAAACTGATAGCCAAGTTCTGCACTCATGAGGACGGCCTCAACCGGGATCTTGGGTTCATGTCACGCTACATGTAACCCCACCTGACGTAGGGTCATCCAGACTTGAGTCGTCGTTGGCTTGTTCTCTCTACACAGATGCGGCCGGACCTGCTGTGATTTCCAGCAAAAAAAATGTTTTTTTGTCTGTTTCTTGTTTTTCATACAGACCCCAGCATCTGCAACATTAAACCCCTTGTGACCCCACCTCGTTGTTCTTTGATGTAATGTTTTCCTGACTAACCTGTTTGGACACCATTCACACCTTTGATTGCTGTGATTATCTCTCTGCCGAGGCGTGATAAATGGCAGTTAGAAAGATTAGCTGTAATCATCTGGCATTATTCTCTGACTATATAAGCTGTGTCTTTATGCATCTCTCCACTTCACCTGATGAAGGAGCAGCGCTCCGAAAGCTTGTGATTTCAAATAAAACTGTTGGACTATAACCTGGTGTTGTGTGACTTCTTACATTGGTTACAGTGGTGTGCCACCTTTCTCTTCAGACTCAGTGCCACAGCTTTAATCATTGTGGGGAAAGATTTCCTCTGTTTGCTATGTGTTAGTGACATTCTAAGCATTTCCAGCGAAGTTGTAAACACTTTCTTGAACTCTTTTACGATTTTATCTCAAAATAGCATACATAGGAAATGCTTCCGCTATGCTCATCATGTCCTGGATTCATAGTGACCAGGGGAATGTGTTCCCTTTTACTGCTGTAGTTTCAGTATGTAAAATGGCACCTGTCCACCTATACTAATTTTCTTCACCTCTTTTCCTAAAGGTGTTACTTCACCAAAATGGTCATTCTTTACTTTGAATCCAGACACTGAGGATCAGCAGACTATTTGACCATGGAAACATCAACCTTTTCTCTGCCAAATCTTATAACCCTACATTTCCCACTCACTGATCAAGCGCGTCAAATTATGCGTTTTGATATTCAGCATTTTTCAGCTCCCAATTTGCTATCCTCTGCAAATTTGGACACTTTGGACACAATTCCTTCCTCTAAATCTTTAATAAAAATTATAAACAGCAGCCTCAACACTGACCTTTGCCCTACTCCACTGGTAACTGGCTACTAACTGAACACCTGCATTACTACTTGTTGTATACCAACCAACCATTTGCCAATCCATCTATCCCATGGGCTTGGATCTTATTTTTTTTATTCCACCACCACCTTCTCAAGGGCAATTAGGGATGGGCATTAAATGCTGGCCTGTCAGCGACGCCCACATCCCTTAAAAAACAAATTAAAAAAATTAAAGATAGGCAATAAATGCTGGCCGTGCCAGTGATACCCACATCCCATGAAAGAATATTTTAAAAAATCTGCAATCTGAGCAGGACTCGACAGCTGTCACGACCAGAATCCCACTGTGGCAGAGGGTAAAGATTTGTTAAATACTCAGCCACAGCTTGCTGAGATGCAGTGGTGAGATTGTTACACCCGTCAATAAAGATATACCTCAGAAGGACCAAGCTCATTGTAATCTTTACTGCTCTGCATGAGTGACAACCAAAGAGATTTGAGTATTTGCTTCAAACTGTGAACAGGACACTTCCATTTGCTACCACTAAGCTCTAAGGTGGAGTATCTGTCAGGAATAAGCAGGAGACTGGCTGTACCAGAGCTATGGTAGACAACTTACACCTTGTAGCAATGAGACTTAATGTAGCCTGAGGCAAAACATACTTCATCAAAGCTGAGCAAGAGGGACTACATTTGGAGCAGCATCCTGCACAAGCATACAGAGAAACAAATTTAACAGTCTATCAACTTACTGACAAGGTTACCAGCATCGATTATTTTACCATTAACAGACCAAAATGACTTTAATTAAATGGGAAGGACATAAAATGACCTAGTCCAGGCACAATGCTATATATTCCCTAGGTAGATAACTATGCTGTGATAAGCACGTCCACTGCATTTTACCCCTGAGAAAAATGACTGATAGAAGTGACATTAATGCCAATGGGAAAATGATAAACGCACAAACTGTTCATCTCAATCTCACATTTGATGTCAAAATAACTGGCTATGAAGTTGACAGGAGTGCAGATCTAATGTAAATTAGCCAGTAATCAATAACCACTTGTACCATGCCAATGAGCTACAGATCAGAAACTCGAGTCCTTCAATCAGTCTTCTATTCTCCATTCTCCATTCCCTGTGTGGAATCCATTATTACTAATTCATCTTGGTTTCTGCTACGATTTCAGACATTCAGTTTTTATCCTGGTTAAATAGTCGGCGGATATTCTCTACTTGTTCAAAAAAGGGTGTAAAGACAAACCCTGCAACTACAGGCGAATCAGTTTGACCTCAGTAGTGGGAAAGCTTTTAGCTTTTAGCACAGTGGCATAGTGGTTAGCACTGTTGCCTCACAGCGCCAGGGACCCGGGTTCGAATCCGGCCTCGGGTGACTGTCTGTGTGGAGTTTGCACATTCTCCCCGTGTTTGCGTGGGTTTCCTCCGGGTGCTCCGGTTTCCTCCCACAGTCCAAAGATGTGCGGGTTAGGATGATTGGCTATGATAAATTGACCCTTAGCGTTAGGGGGATTAAATACGTGGGGTTACGGGGATAGGGTGGGATATGTGTTGGTGTAGGGGTTATGGGGATTGGGTGGGATATGTGTCGGTGCAGGCTCGATGGGCCGAAATGGCCTCTATCTGCACTGTGGGGTTTCTGTGATTCTGTGAAACAGTAATCAAGGACAAAATTAACAGTCACACGGGCAAGAAGTGTGGATTAATTAAGGAAAGCCAGCACAGATTTATTTTAAGCAAATCGTGTTTAACTAACTTGATTGAGTTCTTTGATAAGGTAACAGAGAGGGTTGATGAGGGCAATGCGGTTGACGTGGTGTACATGGATTTCCAAAAGGCGTTCGACAAAGTGCCACATAATAGGCTTGCCAGCAAATTTGAAGCCCATGGAATAAAAGGGACAGTAGCAGCATGGATCCGAAATTGGCTAAGTGACAGGAAACAGAGAGTAGTGGTGAATGGTTGTTTTTCGGACTGGAGGAAGGTATACAGTGGTGTTCCCCAGGGGTCGGTTCTAGGACCACTGCATTTCTTGATATATATTAATGACTTGGACGTGGGTGTACAGGGCATAATTTAAAAATTTTCAGATGACACAAAACTTGGAAGTATAGTGAACAGTGAGGAGGAGAATGATAGACTTCAGGAAGACATAGACAAGCTGGTGAAATGGGCGGACACGTGGCAGATGAAATTTAACGCAGAATAGTGGGAAGTGATACATTTTAGTAGAAAGAATGAGGAGAGGCAAAATAAACTAAATGGTACAATCCTGAAGGAGGAGCACGAACAGAGAGACCTGGGGGTATGTGTGCACAAATCGTTGAAGGTGGCCAGGCAGGTTGAGAAAGCGGTTTTAAAAGGCTTACGGGATCCTAGGCTTCATAAACAGTGGTTATGGCCCAGAAATTCGGGTCTCCACGGGTGAGTAGGCACAGGGTACTCACCCGTAGGCCCAGTGGAAGTGCCGGTTTCCTGCATGCACTGCGCATGCGCGGAAACCAGCACTTCCGATCCCCTGAATGAAAGGGTTCAGAGGTCGAATGCGTGCGCGGGAGAGGCTGCGCGTGCGCATCGAACTTCGTTTTTTTTGCAGGTTTTCCCGGGAGGGTAAGTCTCCAGAATTTAGAAATGTAAAAAGCAGGCGTAAACCCTGCTTTTTACAAGGTAAGTGGTGAATTAATTAAAATTAAAACATTTTTTCCACAGGTTTATTATTTTTAAATACTTTAAAGCAAGGTAAGTTTATTTTTAGCCCCGTTAGAAAATAAAATTATTTCCGCCACCCTTTCAGGCAGTTCATTCCAGATCACAACAACTTGCTGTGTAAAAGAAATGTTTTCTCATGTCATCTCTGGTTCTTTTACTAATCACCTTCAATCTGTGTCCTCTGGTTACCGACCCTTCTGCCACTGGAAACAGTTTCTCCTTATTTACTCTATCAAAACCGTTCATGGTTCTTTGCTCTGAAGGAAAATAACCCCAGTTTCTCCATAACTGAAGTCCCTCATCCCTGGTACCATTCTAGTAAATCTCTTCTGCACCCTCTCTGAGGTCATCCTTCCTAAAGTGTGGTGTCCAGAATTGAACACAATACTCCAGCTGAGGCCGAATCAGTGTTTTATAAAGGTTTAGCGTAACTTCCTTGTTTTTGAACTCTATTCCTCTATTAATAAAGCCAAGGATTCCAGATGCTTTTTTAACAGCCATCTCATCTTGTCCTGCCACTTTCAACGGTTTGTGTACATACACCCCAGGTCTCTGTTACTGCACCCACTTTAAAATTGTATCATTTAGTTTATATTGACTGCTTAAGGACTGCTGGTTAGGCTGCATGTAGGCTTGGTTTTCCTGAACGCAACCGGCCCAGTGCTGGCTGACTTCAGGGCAAACCAACATCGAGAAGGGGTCCTGAAACAGGTGTTATGCCCCCTATTTGCATATGCAAAGGGCCTAACACGGGTTTCAGGTGTGGGCCCGGAATGCCTATACTTCAGCCTTTGCCAATATGGCAGGCAGCGCAATTCCTGCCCATCATATTCGACGCTTGTAAACCGGGTGTGGTATCAGCGAATTTCTAGGTCACATTCCATAAATCAGGAAGTGTATAATGGAGCGGTGGGGGTGTTAATGAACTGAAGATTACATAAAATAGGACCATTTGATACTTGGTGTAATAATGTCAAATATATTAAGACTTACTTCAGATTTGTTGTACTAGTAACTAAGCAGACAAATGATTTTCATGGCTACATTCAAAAAATGTGTTACCTCAAAAAATGAATTACATCTAATATAGCATAACATGTTTATGATACATATATTGTTTATGGACTTACTGGGTATAATATCTACTGTGTTACTACACTGTGTGATATTAGTAGGCTATGTGTTAATGCATTTGCATGAGATTCTTCAGTCTGTTGTTTTAACAGAAATGTGAGCTTAATTAAAATAAATGAAAATAAATGGGTTATTGCCTTCATTAAACGAGGACAAGGACTTTCAGACAAATACGTTAACACATAAGTTACTGATATTATACGGAGCGATTTCAACCCATTTACGTAGTATTCCTCCATAATATGTATCTTGCGCTATTCTTCTACACCACATACTCCAGCAATCTTCAAAAAAGCATTTAATCCTCAAAATTACGTAGTGAGGTACAAATGTGCAAGTGATTAATGGCGTCTAATTCTTCTCTCCTCTATTTAAGTGGAGGTACAGGTAGACTATCCTTTATCCGAAAACCTCGGGACCAGCCGTGTTTCGGTTTTAGGAAAATTTCGGATTTCGGAAGGTGTGCGAAAACACTTCGGTTTTCAGAGGTAATTCGGTTTTCGGGAGTGCGGATAAAGGATACACTATCCCTTATCCGAAAGGGTGGGATAAATAACAACTATAAATACTGTAGTTACAGGGATAAATACTGTAGTACAGTTTATTTGTAAGGAAAACATTCAGTAAAACTTCAAACATGTACAGGTACAAACTAAGCTAAATACCTGTACATAAACATGCAATAAAGGTACATTGCATCTGGCTTGAGGATCTTGGAGAAGATGGTACATCAGTGTTGTCATCATTGTCATCAGGTTGGAGTTGGACATCTGAAGATGGGCCAGGAACAGGATTCTCAAGTGATGAAGCATGACTACGACAGACGGCCTTTTTAAAGACTTCTTCCAGTGTCATCTGTCTCATTAACATTGGTTTCTGTCTAAGCAGTCTCTCTTTAATTGAGTAAACTTGCATAATCTCTTGCTCACTGATAAATGCACGTTTTTCAAGGCCAGCAATTAACTGATCACACATTGTCACCATATCGTCTATGGGGATTTTTTCACCTGTGTTCACAATGTCATCATCATCATCACTACTGTCCTCATGCTTGTCTTTATTTAACACCATTTCAGCAATTTCCCCATCACTCAATGAATTCACAACAGGTGCATCATTGTCAATGTTCAGCACTTCTTCGATGTCAGCTTCCTCTAACGTATTTACACTTTCGGATGATAAACCTTTGGCGTAAGTGAGGAGGTTTGATATCATCATCTTCTCCTGACTGACAGGAAATCCTTCAAACTCGTCATCTGCAGGTCCATCTTCATGAAACATCGTTGAAGGCCAAAGTCTGTGCCAAGCATTTGTTAATGTTGGTTTGTCAACATCGTTCCAAGCATTAGCAACTGCATAAATGGCATCCTTAACATTGAATTCTTTCAGGAAGCTTTGGATTCCTTCGCCTCTGTTGATTGCATCAAGCATAGAGTTCAAAAAAAGTCTTTATACTTGCTCTTCATGGAGCGTAAAATTCCTTGGTCACAAGGCTGTATTAAAGATGTCACATTAGGGGGAAAGTTAATGCCGAAAACATAACTTTTCACAAGAAGTTCAGGAGGGGGATGTGCGGAGCAGTTGTCCAGGAACAATAAAATTTTGCAGTTTTCTTCCAGTCCAACTTGCCTGCAATGAGCTCGTGTCGCTGGTACGAAGTGGTTATTGAACCAGTGAGAAAATATTCCTCTGGTTACCCATGCTTTCCTGCTCGCATAATAATGCACAGGTAAATTGCATACACCTTTCAAACATCTCGGATGTTGGCTTTTTCCAATCACTACCAACTTTAACTTGTGTGTGCCTGCAGCATTGGCACACCCAAGAACAGTCAACCTGTCCTTAGCATCCTTAAAACCTGCTGGTGCACTCTCATCAGCCGTTGCTAATGTTTTTCTAGGAACGTAGCGCCAGAACAGAGCTGTTTCATCAGCATTGTAAATTTGTTCAGGACCGAGGTTTTCATCCGATATTATTTTTGCAAACTCATCTATGTAATTTTCAGCTGCTTCATGATCAGCAGAAGCTTTTTCACCACAGATTTTCAGATATTTTATACCATGACGCTTCTTAAATTTATGCAGCCAACCTTCTGAATATTCACACTCAACTTCAATGTTCAGTTCTTCATGGTATATTCTAGCTTGCTTCATGACCATCAAACCAGTCAGTGGCACACGTTCACCTCTGCGTTGTCGAATCCACTCAATCAGCACACGGTCAAGATCTTCATTTTTTGCCCTATGCAATGTTTTCCTAATTTTCATTAGTTTATGGTCATCACTGTCAGTGTAAAATTTCAACAACTTGTCTTTCTGTTTCTTTAAGTCATATACGGTGGTACTTCCCACACCATATTCTTCAGTAAGATGTCGCACAGACACACCACGATCAAGCTTCTGCAATAACTCCACTTTCTGCGATATCGATAATGAGCGATGCTTCCTTCTCTGCTTCTCACTGTTACCCATTGGGGTATCTGCAGCTCTTTTTAGCATTTTCACAAATTGTTAAAAGCCAGCAAATATCTAAGAGAGCAGCAAATATCTAAGAGAGCTGCAAATATCTAAGAGAGCTGCAAATATCTAAGAGAGCAGCAAATATCTAAGAGAGCAGCAAATAGCAGCAAATATCTAAGAGAGCAGCAAATATCACACAGAGCAGCATAACACCTGCGTGGGTCAAGCATCGGCAGCGTCGGGTCATGCTTTGCGCCACTTTCGGCTTTCAGAGGTTTTCTGGTTTCGGATGTGCGGATAAAGGCTGGTACACTATCTCTTATCCGAAATGGGGTGGGGGTCGGCAGGGGTGGGGTACGGCGGGGGGGGTTGGGGGTCGGTGGGGGTCGGGTTCGGCTGGGGGTGGGGATCGGCGGGGGTCGTGGTCGTGCGCATTTCGGTTTTCAGAAGTCATGCTTTGCTCCACTTTCGGCTTTCAGAGGTTTTCTGGTTTCGGATGTGCGGATAAAGGCTGGTACACTTACGCTGAGCGATTTCAGTTTTCAGAAGTGCGGAAAAATGCTACACTATCCCTTATCCGGCTAGGCCTGTAAGTCGTGCGCCACTCTGGTCATGTTGTGCGCACGACTTACGCTGACCGAAAAAACCTTTGGTTTTTAGAGGGTTTCGGTTTTCGGAAGTCCGGATAAAGGGTAGTCTACCTGTACTAATCCATTTATTTTAAATGGGTTAATGCCCGAATAAAATAGCGGGGAGAGTAATTTCAGGAGTTAGTATCTCACGGTGCAGTTATTCTGCAGTACCTATCACATGATGCTGCCATTCTTCTTGTGAAAAATTAGTAGCTGTTATAACTTTAAGAGGACCATTTTGCAAAGCTTCATTGCCGCTGGACTTGAACACAGTGACAGGGCTTTAACACTGTTGCTCTGATTCTCCAACCTGTGCTCACAGATAGTGCTGGGAGCTCAGCCTCGTGAAATGAAGCCTTATACGTAAGTTATACAAAACTACCCACACAGTCACCACATGACAATAATCCACCACCAACAAGATACTGAAAATATCTCACAAATTTGAAATACTTTCATCAAGTTATTGGTTACAGTGAGGCTCATTCTTATAAAAATCCACTCCATTTCTAACCAAAAAGATGTATAACCATCAGGGCACTGCAATAATCTCCCACCAGCAAAAGTATCCCCATTGAATAACTGATTAACACATACGATATATACTATAATAAAATTAAAAGCACTGCGATGGAGTTAAAGGCAGCAGTTGTTCAATGTCGCGATGTCTCAAGTAGCGATCATAAACTGTTCAGGTTTTGCTCTTCTGGTTTATGAACTGTGACATAAAAATGTTACCCACAAAATCCCTATTCTATACTTTCTCCTTAACACTGCATAATAAGCGGACGTGACTATATTATGGTAACTGTAAAATCCACAGTGCAGATATATCAGGTCTAACTATAAGTTATTATCGTTTACAAAGGCTACGTTGTGGTTTGGTTTTTATGCAAGTTACCTGGTGAAACAACAAGGAAGACAAAGTCACAAAATAAACCAACAGAACACTTACATAAGTCAAATTGGTCCATAGAATGTGAAAAATGTAAGCTTACCTTTTTATTGCTTTGTAGCAGATAATTACAGCTAGCACCAGGAAAGCAAGCGTTGCACAGCCCACTGCAATTAAAATGACCATGTCCGTCCACCAGGGTTTTAACGGGGGATAATCTGTTGGTTTTACCGCTATAACAAAAAAGATAAAACATATTGGAGTATTTTTTGTACACTGTGAATTCACACTCGTGATAAGCAATGTTCCAATCAGTCTGGTGCAAAATGTTGGGAAAAAAAACAACGAGCATCACATCTCTCCCAACTCACAACATTTGAGAGCAATGAATATACAATTTCCCAAGATGGCCACAGATCGGTTACTGCCAGGTTTTATTATTACTGCTATTTTACCACAATTTGAACGACATTGTTGTACAGTCCAACTATGAAGCAATCATTAGTAGATTTTTTTTTTGCAAAGGCTTTTTCCCCCCCCCCGGACTTTTTCTTTTGATTTTGGTTGCAGTTTCACTGTGTAATATTGTTTATGCAGTGGCTAACATGTTTGCATGGAATTCTTTTAATAAAGTCGTTAACTTGTTTAATTATTTTAAATGGGTTAATGATTTCATTGTGTAGAATGGGCCTATACTCTCTGGAGTTTAGAAGAATGAGAGGTGATCTCATTGAAACATACAAGATTCTGAGGGGGATTGACAGGGTAGATGCTGAGAGGTTGTTTCCCCTGGCTGGAGTGTCTAGAACTAGGGGGCATAGTCTCAGGATAAGGGATCGGCTGTTTAAGACTGAGATGAAGAGGAATTTCTTCACTCAGAGGGCTGTGCACCTTTGGAATTCTCTGCCCCAGAGGTCTGTGGATGCTCAGTCGTCGAGTATATTCAAGGCTGAGATCGATAGATATTTGGACTCTAGGGAAATCAAGGGATATGGAGATTGGGCGGGAAAGTGGAGTTGAGGTCGATGATCAGCCATGATCTTATTGAAAGGCGCAGCAGGCTCGAGGGGCAGTATGGCCTACTCCTGCTCCAATTTCTTATGTTCTTATGTTCATTAAAACACTAAACAGAAGAATTTCAACGTTTAAAGGCAAATGGCATGATTGCAGAAACTGGCTGGCAGGAATTTCTGTGCTCAAGTGAGGGAGCTGAATTAACATGCAAAATTGAAATAATACAATTGTTGAAGCACTCTGAATTAAAAGTAAAATTTCTCTGGAAGTCAATTCATTTCCTTTGGACTGTAAGGCTCAGTACCTCCTCCAGACTAGCGCTCACAATGTCATCAACACTCACTGATTAATGAAAATCTAAATCAACAGCTTAACGTTTAGTTTGAAGATATTTTTCCGTATGTATGACACTGCCTGTAAAACCATATTGTTGTAGGATCTACTGTTACTAGATTATAAGTAAAAGTTCATCTTACTGTATTAATTTAGGCACCAGGTTAAGGGTCTTGACCTGACATGTCTTGTTAGGTTATACAGTCAAAATTTGTCACATGATTAGGCACAGTTAAAGCAACCAAGCTGCTTCCACTTCACAGTAGCCACACAGGAATTTTGAAACTGGTTAAACGACAGTCACAAAACATCACCCCATGTTAGTATTCTAGAATGTCCTGTCCACAAAAAGCAGGACAAATCCGATCCGGCCAATTACTGCCCCATCAGCTTACTCTCAATCATCAGCACAGTGATGGAAGGTGTCATCGACAGTGCTATCAAGCGGCACTTACTCACCAATAACCTGCTCGCCGATGCTCAGGTTGGGTTCTGCCAGGACCGCTCAGCTCCAGACCTCATTACAGCCTTGGCCCAAACATGGACAAAAGAGCTGAATTCCAGAGGTGAGGTGAGAGTGACTGCACTTGACATCAAGGCAGCATTTGACTGAGTGTGGCATCAAGGAGCCCTAGTAAAACTGAAGTCAATGGGAATCAGAGGGAAAACTCTCCACTGGCTGGTGTCATACCTAGCACAAAGGAAGATGGTTGTAGTTGTTGGTGGTCAATCATCTCAGCCCCAGGTCATCGCTGCAGGAGATCCTCAGGGCAGTGTCCTAGGCCCAACCATCTTCAGCTGCTTCATCAATGACCTTCCCTCCATCATAAGGTCAGAAGTGGGGATGTTCGCTGATGATTGCACGGTGTTCAGTTCCATTCACAACTCCTCAGAATATTAAGCAGTCCATGCCCGCATGCAGCAAGACCTGGATGACATTCAGGCTTGGGTTGATAAGTGGCAGGTAACATTCGCACCACAAAAGTGCCAGGCAATGACTATCTCCAACAAGCGAGAGTCTAACCACCGCTCCTTGACATTCAACGGCATTACCATCACCGAATCCCCCACCATCAACATCCTGGGGGTCACCATTGATCAGAAACTCAACTGGACCAGCCACATAAATACTGTGGCTACAAGAGCAGGTCAAAGGCTGGGTATTCTGTGGCGAGTGTCTCACCTCCAGTCTCCACAAAGCCTTTCCACCATCTACAAGGCACAAGTCAGGAGTGTGATGGAATACTCTCCACTTGCCTGGATGAGTGCAGCTCCAACAACACTCAAGAGGCTCAACACCATCCAGGACAAAGCAACCCGCTTGATTGGCACCCCATCCATCACCTTAAACATTCACACCCTGCACCACCAGCGCACCATGGCTGCAGTGTGTACCATCTACAAGATGCACTGCAGCAACTCGCCAAGGCTCCTTCGGCAGCACCTCCCAAACCCGCGACCTCTACCACCTAGAAGGACAAGGGCAGCAGGTGCATGGAAACACCATCACCTCCAAGTTCCCCTCCAAGTCACACACCATCCTGACCTGGAAATATATCGCCGATCCTTCATCGATACTGGGTCAAAATCCTGGAACTCCCTCCCTAACAGCACTGTGGGAGTACCTTCACCACACGGACTGCTGCGGTTTAAGGCGGCGACTCAGCACCACCTTCTCAAGGGCAATTAGGGATGGGCAATAAATGCTGGCCTTCCCAGCGACGCCCACATCCCAGGAACGAATAAAAATAAATTATCCTCTTCTCTCTCCCATTTGTCTCTGTCATTTTTTTAGTGCAAAGTTTAGACATTGGAAAATATTAATCTTCATATGATGTGGATCAAAGACTCAAAGTGAATAATATTTGATTGGCTTGAGGCCTTTTAGTTGCGCAGGTGCTCCTGGGACATAATTGCCAAATTTTAAACCTGCTGACAACTGAAATCAGAAATACTGCTGAGTATACGATTGTTGCAACATGTGAAAAGCATACATACTTGTGCAGGAGTCTACGGTTGAAGTGAAATTTTAATTATTCATTTGATTCTTAACTAGTACAGATGGTGAAGCTTCTTTCTTTAACGTACCAAAGAACCTCCAATAAAGATTGATGTACAATGAAGAATTCTTCAGAATGATGCCTTTCTGTACATTAAATTTTAAACTTAATTATTATAAGCTTATTTTAGAAATGTGTTACACATATCTTAAATATAACATATCTTATTCCTAGCCTCAGGCCCTTTATATGTATAATAATCCGCATTCAAAAATTCCAGATCAAATAATAGATTTTATTTTAAAATGTTGTAGACTCAAAAAGATTGATAAGAACCAATTTCTAACCACAACATTCATACACCAGATTGCTGCCTAAAATGTATTACTAACATCAGGTTAAGGTAATGGCATTAAGTCACTTGTGACCTGACTCTTCAAAATGTGAAGGTAATTTCTTAAATGTAAAATAAGTGCATGAATGGCACATGCTGAACTCTTCTGGCATACAGCACACGTATGCCCTCTCCACGTCTTTACGAGGCTGCACATTGAGTTTGCAGTCAGCTCGCTGATCTTTTCTGAAAACCATTAGTCAGGCCATCAAAACCGAGATACAGAAAATAGTTGTGCTGCATGACAGAATTAGGAAACCAACTGCTAAAATGTAAATTCTGGAAAAGTTATCGCAGAAGTAAAATTGCATAAGAAATAAATTGGAACATTGCCAAAATCAGAAGGAAGAGTTAAATGAGAAGAAACCTTTCAGTCAATGACTATAAAAAAAAATTAAATTATTGTAAACTTATCAAGGTTATTAATGCAAAATAAGTTGAAATTTAAAATGTTATAATTAACTGGTCTGATTCCTTGCACCTCACAAATCTCAGAAGCAGCAAGCACAATATCATGCACATCTAGCAACAATCTCAAAATCAAATTGGAGCAGAAGGATCCAATCTCTGCCTAATAATGAATCTGATGTTTCTGACACTTACAGGGATAATATTTGTACATCATTCGCATTATTGAGTCAATGGTCCAGTCATCTGCCAAAAATCTTTATTGCAGTGTTTTAGTCAAATCTTGTTTTATTGAGAGCAAGGACCTATGAATTCCTATAGTGCTGAATGAGGGAAAATGCCTTCATCTGGATAGCTGAATCAGTGATACAGCATAACATTTAATAGTGTAATAGTCATCGCAAGAATCCTCCTCAATCGCCTTCTCCCAGTGGCTGAAGAGCTCCTCCCAGAGTTGCAATGCGATTCCGCTCACTAAGGGGCACAATGGACATGATCTTCACCGCGCGTCAACTACAAGAGAAATGCAGGGAACAGCACCAACCGCTGTACATGGCCTTCTTTGACCTCACAAAGGCCTTCAACACCGTCAACCATGAGGGATTATGGAGTGTCCTCCTCAAATTCGGCTGCCCTCAAAAGTTTGTCACCATCCTCCGCCTGCTTCACGACGACTTGCAAGCCGTGATCCTGACCAACGGATCCACCACAGACCCAATTCACATACAGACCGGGGTCAAGCAAGGCTGTGTCATCGCACCAATGCTCCATCTCACCCTCAGTAAGCTCCCCGCTGGAGTGGAGCTAAACTACAGAACAAACGGGAAACTGTTCAACCTCCGTCGCCTCCAGTCCAGATCCAAAGTCGTCCCATCCTCTGTCATCGAATTACAGTATGCAGCCGACGCTTGCGTCTGTGCACACTCTAAGACCGAACTCCAAACCATCGTCAACACCTTCACCGAAGCGTACGAGAGCATGGGCCTTACACTAAACATCCATAAGCCAAAAGTCCTCTACCAACCTGCCCCCGCCACACAGTACTGCTCCCAGATTATCAAAATCCATGACGAGGCCTTGGACAACGTGGACCACTTTCCATACCTCAGGAGCCTACTGTCAATAAGGGCAGACGTCGATGACGAAGTCCAACACCGCCTTCAGCGTGCCAGTGCAGCCTTTGGTCGCCTGAGGAAGAGAGTGTTTGAAGACCAGGACCTCAAACCCAGCACCAACCTCATGGTCTACAGAGCAGCAGTGATACCCGCCCTCTTGTATGCTTCAGAGACATGGACCATTTACAGCAGGCACCTCAAAGCACTGGAGAGGTACCACCAACGCTGCCTCCGCAAGATCCTGCAAATCCACTGGCAGGATAGGCGCACCAATGTCAGTGTTCTCGCTCAGGCCAACATCCCCAGCATTGAAGCTTTGACCACGCTCAATCAGCTCCAATGGACGGGTCACATTGTCCGCATGCCCGATACAAGACTCCAAAAACAAGCGCTCTACTCGGAGCTCCGACACGGCAAGAGAGCCCCAGGTGGGCACAGGAAACACTTCAAGGACACCCTCAAAGCCTCCTTGAAAAAAGTGCAACATCCCCACCGACACCTGGGAATCCCTGGCCCAAGACTGCACAAAGTGGAGGAGAAACATCCGGGAAGGCGCCGAACACCTCCAGTCTCTTCGCCAGGAGCAAGCAGAAGCCAAGCGCAAACAATGGAAGGAGTGCACGTCTACCCAAGCACCTCAGAAAAGTGCGAAAATAATAGGGTAATAATAGTGGGGGATTTCAACTTCCCCAATATAAATTGGGATAGTCAGAGTGTGAAAGGCTTAGAGGGTGCAGAATTCTTAAAGTGCATCCAGGAGAGCTTTTTGAGCCAACATGTAGAAAGTCCTACAAGAGAGGGGGCGATACTGGACCTAATTCTGGGGAATGTAGCCGGGCAAGTGGTGGAAGTGTCAGTAGGAGAGCATTTTGGCGATAGTGACCATAATTCGGTGAGATTTAAGGTGGTCATGGAAAAAGACAAAGACGGCCCGGAAATAAGGGTTCTAAATTGGGGGAAGGCCGATTTTAATATGATAAGGCAGGATCTGGCCAAAGTGGACTGGGAGCAGCTACTTATAGGAAAATCCACATCAAGACAGTGGGAGACTTTCAGAAGGGAAATAGAGAGAGTACAATGCCAACATGTTCCTGTAAAGGTCAAGGGTGGGACCAACAAGCAAAGGGAACCTTGGATGACAAGGGATATACAAAAATGCATTAGAAATAAAAGGGGGGCTTTTGGCAGTTACAAAAGACTAAAGACGGAAGAAGCCCTAGAGGAGTATAAAAAGTGCAGGGGCATACTTAAAAAAGAAATTAGGAGGGCGAGGAGGGGCCATGAAATAACACTGGCGAGCAAAATAAAGGAAAATCCTAAGATGTTTTATAAGTATATTAAGGGCAAGAGGATAACCAGGGAAAGGGTAGGGCCCATTAGGGACCAAAGTGGCAAGCTGTGTGTAGAGCCAGATGATGTAGGCGGGGTTTTAAATGAATTTTTTGCATCTGTGTTCACTATGGAGAGAGACGATGCAGACATAGAAATCGGGCAAGGGGACTGTGACATACTTGAACATATTAGCATCGAGAGGGAGGAGGTGCTAGCGGTTTTAGCAGGCCAAAAAGTGGATAAATCCCCAGGCCCGGACGAGATGTATCCCAGGCTGCTGTGGGAGGCAAAGGAGGAGATTGCAGGGGCTCTGACACAAATTATCAGAACCTCTCTGGCCACAGGGGATGTACCAGAGGACTGGAGAACAGCTAATGTAGTACCACTATACAAGAAGGGTAGCAGGGATAAACCAGGGAATTACAGGCCAGTGAGCCTAACATCTGTGGTAGGGAAATTATTGGAAAAAATTCTGAGGGACAAAATTAATCTCCACTTGGAGAGGCAAGGATTAATCGGGGATAGTCAGCATGGCTTTGTCAAGGGTAAATCATGTCTGACAAATCTGATTGAATTTTTCGAGGGGGTGACTAGGGGGGTGGATGAGGGAAATGCTGTGGATGTGGTTTACATGGACTTCAGTAAAGCTTTTGACAAAGTCCCGCATAGGAGACTGGTCAAGAAGGTAAGAGCCCATGGGATCCAGGGTGTCTTGGCGCGTTGGATCCTAAACTGGCTGAGTGGCAGGAGGCAGAGGGTGATGGTCGAAGGATGCTTTTGTGACTGGAAGCCTGTGTCCAGTGGGGTACCTCAGGGATCGGTGCTGGGTCCCTTGTTGTTTGTGATCTACATAAATGATTTGGATGAGAATGTAAAAGGTATGATCAGTAAGTTCGCAGATGACACGAAAATTGGTGGGGTGGTAAATTGCGAGGAGGAAAGCCTCAGGCTACAGGACGATATAAACGGGTTGGTCAGATGGGCGGAAAAGTGGCAAATGGAATTTAACCCTGAAAAGTGCGAGGTGATGCATTTTGGACGGACAAATAAGGCAAGGGAATACACAATGAGTGGTAGGACCCTAGGAAGTACAGAGGGTCAGAGGGACCTTGGTGTACATGTACATAGATCTCTGAAGGCAGCGGAACAGGTAAATAAGGTGGTTAAAAAGGCATATGGGATACTTGCCTTCATTAGCCGAGGCATAGAATATAAGAGCAGGGAGGTTATGATGGAGCTGTACAAAACGCTGGTGAGGCCACAGCTGGAGTACTGTGTGCAGTTCTGGTCGCCTCACTATAGGAAGGATGTGATTGCTTTGGAGAGGGTGCAGAGAAGATTCACCAGGATGTTACCTGGGATGGAGCGCCTCAGCTATGAAGAAAGACTAAACAGGCTGGGGTTGTTTTCCTTGGAGCAAAGAAGGCTGAGGGGGGACCTGATTGAGGTGTACAAAATGATGAGGGGCATAGATAGGGTAGATAAAGAGGAACTTTTCCCCTTAGTAGGGGGGTCAATAACAAGGGGGCATAGATTCAGGGTAAGGGGCAGGAGATTTAGAGGGGATTTGAGGAGGAACTTTTTCACCCAGAGGGTGGTTGGAATCTGGAACTCACTGCCTGAAAGGGTGGTAGAGGCAGGAACCCTCACAACATTCAAGAAGCATTTGGATGAGCACTTGAAATGCCATTGCATACAAGGCTATGGACCAAATGCTGGAAAATGGGATTAGACAGGACAGGGGTGGATGGGCGGCGCGGACACGATGGGCCGAAGGGCCTCTTTCTGTGCTGTAAAACTCTATGACTCTATGACTCTATGACCCCAACCGCCCGCCCCTTCAACCACGGACTGCCCCACCTGTGATAGAGACTGTAGGTCCCGCATTGGACTCATCAGTCACCTGAGAACTCATTTTTAGTGTGGAAGCAAGCCATCCTCGGTTCTGAGGGACTGCCTAAGAAGAGAAGAATAACGTGCATACATTACAGCACATAGGTTACCTGAGTGGGATCTAAGACAAAGTGAAAACCTAAAGTAACTCACATTAAGCGATTTGTAATTTCGTCAAAAATACTTAGATGTTGTTAACTTCAGATCATCTCAGGTTTATTTAAAAAATGCATGGCCTGTTCCTTTAAAAATAGCACAGTGCAAGCATTGAGCAATAAATGTCCCTTGGTGCATATAAACTGCTATTTTACCCATCTCACTGAAGGCATTCCTACTTCAGTGACAGCGAGCGAGTGACTGCCATTTGTTGCTGAAGCGACAGCAAAAAAAATATCATTTAAGAGTTTAAAAAAACTGCCAGCAGATGTACTTGAGGTGGCAGGTTCATTTTTCTAATACAGTATGCCTCTGAAAATTGGGAGGGTTTTTTAAAGGGCGGGCAATCCGCTCCACCAGATTACCACCCAGGCGGTGAGGGTGAAAATGACCACCCTTATTGTTTTAGATAGTTAACACACAACACAACTCAACAAAGGGGAGTTCGGGGCTAACTATCAGCAACAACAACAACTTGTATTTATATAGTGCCTTTAACATAGTAAAACATCCCAAGGCGCTTCACTGGAGTATTATAAGACAAAAAAAGAAATTTGACACCAAGCCACATAAGGAGAAATTAGGGCAGGTGACCAAAAGCTTCATCAAAGATGTAGGTTTTAAGGGGTGTCTTAAAGGAGGAAAGAGAGGTAGAGAGGCAGAGAGGTTTAGGGAGGGAATTCCAGAGCTTAGGGCCAATGCAACAGAAGGCACGGCCACCAATGGTTGAGCGATTATAATCAGGGATGCTCAAGAGGGCAGAATAAGAGGAGCGCAGATATCTCGGGGGGTTGTGGGGCTGAAGGAGATTACAGAGATAGGGAGGGGCGAGGCCATGGAAGGATTTAAAATGAAGGATGAGAATTTTAAAATCGAGGTGTTGCTTAACCGGGAGCCAATGTAGGTCAGCGAGCACAGGGGTGATGGGTGAACGGGACTTGGTTCGAGTTAGGACACGGGCAGCCAAGTTTTGGATGACCTCAAGTTTACGTGGGGCAGAATGTGGGAGGCCAGCCGGGAGTGCATTGGAATAGTCAAGTCTCGAGGTAATAAAGGCATGGATGAGAGTTTCAGCAGCAGATGAGCTGAGGTAAGGGCAGAGACAGGCAATGTTATGGAGGTGGAAATAGGCGGTCTTAATTATGCTGCGGACACGTGTATCATTTTTAGGAAAGCTTGTGTAGTGTCTGTGGTGTATGTAACCGTTCCACCTTTAAGAGAACTATTTTAAGAGATGCACTACTTTATCTTGGCTGCTGTATACTGTAATACCGGTGGTGACCACACCGGTATATAAGTGCTGTGTAATGATTTATTGGGCAGTTCAGCCTGACCTTCGACTAGTAAAGACCTGTTGAATTTATTCTTGTGGTCTGTGTGCAGTGATTCTTATTAACAATAACTAGAACACACAGACTTAACAGTGTCCGAGGATCAATAATACTCAGACTGCAGGAGAACAATAAAACAGGTATTTACTGAAGAGAGAGTAATTCAAGACTGAAATACAGAAGCCTGCTATGGCTTTATATACAGGGGTGGTCACTGCCGGTACTCCAGTATAGAATCAGTTCTTCTCTTAAAGGCACATACGCAACAATTCCTCCCCTTTTAGATAAACAGTACATAACATTCATTTAACAACTAAATAATAACTAATTACAATTACAATTTTCTCTGTACTATATACATCAACTGAAATAATCATTTATAAGTTCAGTCTTTGAGGAGGCTTCCTGATCCTGACTGGATAGTGCCTTTCTTGAGTATCCTGTTCTTGCAGCGGAGTTGATTCTGGCTCATTGTCATCGGTTGGTTCGTCAGCTTCCAATACCACTGCTTCTGAGGTAGACGCAATCTGTACTTCGGGTTGATTACCAGGTGCACCTGCTCGTGGTATGGGTTTGGCTTGTTCCTGTGACTCTAGAATCTGGTCAGCATGGCGTCTCACGATGCTCTCTCCAACGTCCACTGTGTACATTAGTGGTCCCTGCTGTGTGCATATCATTCCTGGCTGCCATTTTTCTGTTCGGTAGTCACGGGCCAAGACTGGTTGCCCTATCTTGAAGCTCCTGGTTGGCTTCTCATTTATGTGCTGGAATTGCTTATCCTCAACATCTCGTCTTATGTTTGGTTTGAGCAAATCCAGGCGACATCTTAGCCTTCGGTTGAAGAACATTATGGCTGGAGCTTGGTTGGTGACTGCATGTGTCGCATTCCGGTAAGCAAACAAGAAATTATCCACCTTGTGTTGTAGTGGTATGTCGTCATTATGCATTGCCTTTATGGCCTTTTTAAAGGTCTGAACAAACCTCTCAGCCAATCCATTTGTGGCTGGATGATATGGGGCAGATGTGTAATGCTTCACCCCATTATTCCTCAGAAACCTCCGGAAATCCTCTGACACAAACTGTGGCCCATTGTCGGAGCAAATCTGTTCTGGCAAGCCATTCCTGACGAAGATGGTTCGTAGGACTGCAATAGTTTTCTCCGTGGTGGTGGAGGACATTTTGATGACCTCTGGCCATTTCGAATGGGCGTCCACAGCGATTAGGAACATTGAGTCCATAAATGGACCAGCAAAATCAATGTGTACCCGTTGCCATGGAGATGAGGGCCACTCCCATGGATGTAGCAGGGCCTGTGGTGGAGCGTTTTGGACCTTCTGGCATCCTGTGCATCTCTTGGTCATATCCTCGATTTCTTTATCGATTCCCGGCCACCACACAAACGCCCTGGCTAGGCTCTTCATTTTTACCCCTCCCAGATGACCCTCATGAAGCTCATTGAGCACCCTATCTCTCAACTTGGGTGGAATTACCACTCGGGATCCACACATCAAGGTCCCCCGGCACACTGACAGCTGTTCTCTCCTTGGTGAGAATGCTGGCAACAGTGAGTCGCCATGTGCTGGCCATCCCTTCACCGTCAAATCATAGACCCGAGAGAGTGTCGGGTCATTTCGGGTTTCCTTCTCTATACTTGAGTTTGTAACAGGTAGACATTCGACTATGGTCGCATGGAATATCTCAACAGGGTCCACTGCAGGTGCTTCCTCTACCGTAGGCAACGGTAGGCGCGACAGCCCATCAGCGTTTCCATGCTGTTTCGTACTCTTGTACTCTATGTCATACTGATGTGCCCCTAGAAAAAGTGACCATCTTTGCAGCCGTTGCGCCGTCATCACCGGAACGCCCTTCTTTGGGTTAAAAATGGAGACCAGGGGCTGATGATCAGTCAGTAGGGTGAATTTCTACCCGTGCAGATAGTGATTGAACTTCTTCACCCCCCACACCAGGCTGAGGGCCTCCCTGTCAATCTGGGCATAGTTACACTCGGCTGAGGTTAACGAGCGCGATGCAAAGGCTATTGGCCTCTCTGAACCGTCAGGGAATTTGTTTGACAGCACCGCTCCGATGCCGTAGGGAGACGCATCACATGCTAACCGGATCGGTAGTGTTGGATTGTAGTGGGCCAATACTTCTTTTGAAGTGATTAGGCATTTACATTTCTGAAAGGCACGCTTACACTCATCACTCCATTTCCATGTTACTCCAGTTTGCAGTAGGGCGTTCAGTGGGTGCAGAATTGTGGATAAATTCAGCAAGAACTTATGGTAGTAGTTCACCAACCCGAGGAACGACCTCAGTTGCGACACATTTTCCGGTGCTGGAGCCTTGACTACAGCCTCAATCTTGTCCGGCGACTTATGCAACCCTTCCTCATCAATTATGTGGCCACAATACAAGATTTGTCTCCTGAAGAACTCGCATTTGGGGTGGTTGGCTCGTAGCCCATATTCCTGTAATCTCGTGAGCACCTGCTCCAGGTTGGCAAGGTGTTCACTGTCATTTTCGCCCGTAACCAGGATGTCGTCCAAATAACACTGGGTCCCCGGGATCCCTTGCAGGACTTGTTAAATCGCCCTCTGCCAAATAGCCAGGGCTGATGCTACCCCGAATACCAGTCGATTGTACTGGTAAAGGCCTTTGTGAGTGTTTATCGTGAGGTATTTCCTAGACGCCTCTTCCACCTCCATTTGTAGATATGCTTGGGCCAGATCAATCTTTGTAAAGCGTTTCCCTCCAGATAGTGAGGCGAAAATATCTTCTATCCGTGGAAGTGGATATTGTACTGTGTGCAGGACTGGGTTCAGAGTTACCTTGAAGTCCCCACAGATGCGAACCTTCTTCGGTTCTCCAGGCGTGCTGCTCAATGATTTCTTCATTACAGGAATGATGGGTGTGGCCCACTCGCTCCAGTCCACCTTAGACAGCACACCCGAACGCTCCAGACTCTCCAGCTTTGCTTCAACGGCTGGGCGGATCGTGTAAGGTACCGGTCTGGCCTTAAAAATTTTTGGGGTTGCGTTATCTTCGATTTTTATCGTTGCCGTTACTCCTTTTAGAGTCCCAAGTCCTTGTTGGAACACCTCTTTCGTGTCAGTTAGAATTTTTGACAGTCGTCCAGGTGTGACGTCATCATCCTTTTTATCAGTCACAATTAGCGCCTGAATGGAATGCCAATCCAATTGTATTTTTCGGATCCATTCACGTCCCAATAATGGTGGTGTTGTCTGTGTGTTGATAGAGACACTGAAGGCAGGAGTTGGTTTGATAGGTGGTTACTAAACAAAGTCTGGAGGGGAACTAACGGATACAACACAATACTCAGGCTTATATAGCCCGAGTGGCCATTACCGGCATTACAGTACACATGGGGCTCTTAAAGGCACATACACTACAATTCCTCCCCTTTTAGCTAACCAGTACATAATATTTTAAGTAATTATTAATTACATGTTACAAGAAAAATAATCTATACATTGCTGCAGTTAATTAATTATAACTCAGTCTCTCTGGAGGCTTCCTGACTCGGTCCGGATAACGCCTCGGTGGTGTAGTAGTTTCTGGTGCTGTAGTAGGTTCTTTTGGCAAGGCTGATTCGGCTTGAATGCCAGTGTCGGGTTCATCGGGTTCCAGTATCACCGGATCGGAGGTAGATATAGGTATCTCTACTTCATCGTTAGGCGTATAGAGTTGTGGTGTAGGTTGTCCCTTTTCGGATGACTCTATGATTTGGTCAGCATGGCGCCTTATTATGCTTTCTCCGATGTCCGCGGTATATATCAGCAGTCCTAGTCGTGTGCAGATAGTTCCAGGCTGCCATTTCTCGGTACGGTAGTCCCGGGCCAAAATTTGTTGACCTATCTGGAAGGTTCTAGTTGGCCTTTCATTCATGCCTTGAAATTGCCGGTTCTCCACGTCCCTTCTGATGTTGGGCTTGATCAAATCCAGCCGGCATCTTAGGCTTCTATTGAAGAACATCATGGCGGGAGTTTGGTTTGTAACCATATGTGTTGCATTCCTGTATGCGAACAAGAAGTTATCCACCTTGTGCTGAAGTTTTATGTCTTCATTACCCATGGCCTTTATGGCCTTCTTGAAGGTCTGGACAAACCTTTCAGCCAATCCATTGGTGGCGGGATGGTATGGGGCGGACGTGTAGTGCTTAACCCCATTGTTTTTTAAGAACTTCCTGAATTCTTCGGACACAAATTGCGGTCCATTATCAGAACAGATCTGTTCCGGCAGCCCATTCCTGGCAAATATGGTCCTTAATACTGTGATGGTTTTTTCCGTGGTGGTGGAGGACATCTTGATTACCTCCGGCCACTTGGAGTGTGCATCAACCGCAATTAAGAACATTGAGTCCATAAATGGACCAGCAAAGTCGATGTGTACCCTTTGCCAGGGAGATGAGGGCCACTCCCATGGATGTAGAGGGGCTTGGGGTGGAGCGTTTTGGACCTTCTGGCATCCTAGGCAGCTCTTGGTCATTTCTTCTATGTCTCCATCGATACCTGGCCACCATACAAATGCTCTGGCTAGGTTCTTCATTTTCACTCCACCCAGATGCCCCTCGTGAAGCTCCTTTAGCACTTTATCCTGGAGTTTGGGTGGAATCACCACTCTGGATCCACACATCAAGGTTCCTCGGCACACTGACAGCTGTTCTCTTCTTTGCGAGAATGCTGGCAACAGTGGTTCGCCATGTGCTGGCCATCCCTTCACCGTTAACTTGTAGACTCGTGAGAGAGTCGGGTCATTTCTCGTTCCCTTTTCAATGGCAGAATTTGTTACTGGTAGACATTCTACTATGGTTGAGTGGAACATCTCCACTGGGTCTACTGTAGGTGCCTCTTCTACCGTTGGCAACGGTAGGCGCGATAAACCGTCAGCATTCCCATGCTGTTTTGATCCTTTGTATTCTATGTTGTATTGGTGTGCCCCTAGAAAAAGGGACCACCTCTGTAGCCTTTGCGCTGTCATAATGGGAACACCCTTTTTAGGGTTGAATATGGAGATGAGGGGTTGATGGTCAGTCAACAAGGTAAATTTTTGTCCGTGTAGGTAATGGTTGAATTTCTTCACTCCCCATACCAGACTGAGTGCTTCCCTGTCGATTTGGGCATAGTTACGCTCAGCTGAGTTCAATGAGCGTGACGCAAAAGCTATCGGCCATTCCGAGCCATCAGGGAATTTATGCGATAATACTGCTCCTATGCCGTAAGGGGATGCATCGCATGCCAGTCTGATTGGCAGTGGTGGGTTGTAATGAGCCAAAACTTCTTTGGACGTGATTATGTCTTTGCATTTATGGAAGGCACGTTTACAGTCTTCGCTCCATTTCCAAATTACTCCTGTTTGTAGCAGTTCATTAAGAGGGTGTAGAAGCGTTGATAAGTTCGGTAAAAATTTATGATAGTAATTTATTAATCCTAGGAACGACCTTAATTGTGAAACATTTTCAGGTGCTGGGGCTTTTATGACCGCTTCAATTTTTTCAGGTGACTTATGCAACCCTTCCTTATTAATTATGTGGCCACAATATGATATTTGATTTTGGAAAAATTCGCACTTGGGGCGATTTGCTCGTAGGCCCCGTTCTCTCAGCCTAGTGAGCACCTGCTCCAAATTGGCAAGGTGCTCGTTGTCATTTTCTCCTGTTACAAGGATGTCGTCTAGGTAGCATTGAGTCCCCGGAATCCCTTGGAGGACTTGCTCTGTAGCTCTTTGCCAGATAGCTGGAGCGGATGCTACTCCGAAAACCAGTCGATTGTACTGGTACAGACCTTTGTGTGTATATATCGTGAGATATTTTTTAGAGGCCTCTTCAACCTCCATCTGTAGATATGCCTGTGCCAAGTCAATTATGGTGAAACGTTTCCCTCCGGATAGTGAGGTGAAAATATCTTCTATCCTCGGAAGAGGATACTGTACCGTGTGAAGGACCGGGTTTACAGTCACCTTGAAGTCTCCGCAGATGCGAATTTTTCTCTGTTCTTCAGATTTATCATTCTTCAATGCTTTCTTCATGACTGGGACGATGGGTGTTGCCCACTCGCTCCAATCTATTTTAGATAATACGCCTGCTTTTTCCAAATTCTCCAGCTCTGCCTCGACTGCTGGATGAATTGCGTATGGCACCGGTCTTGCCTTAAAAAACTTGGGAATTGCTGCATCTTCCACTTTTATTGAGGCGGTGATGCCGTTCAAGGTTCCTAGTTTCTCTTGAAACACTTCCTTGGCGTTGGCCAAGATGTCTTTTAATCGTTCAGGTATGACATCATCATCATTTTTTTTCTTACTGGTCACCGTCAGTGCCTGAATGGAGTGCCAGTCTAAACGTATTTTCCTGATCCATTCACGTCCCAACAGCGGTGGACCACCATCTTGTAGAACGTATAAATACAACTTCTGTATTTCCTTACCGTTGTATACAACAGGCACCCTTATTTTTCCTTTGGGGTATACTTTCTGCCCTGTATATGTTTTCAAGATAATGGATGTGTCTTTTAAAGGTATATGCGGAAATAGCCGCTCGTAATCCCGTCGATTTATGACGGTCAGAGCTGATCCTGTATCTAGCTCCATTTTAACTGGGGACCCCGCTATCGTGAGGGTAACCCAAATGGTCTGGTAATCTTCTTTGGCAATTACATTATGTAATTTGAGAGAGCTTAGTCTCTTGTTCCCGGAGTCGCTATCGCTCTTCTGGTCTTCGGAGCTACTGTCCGTCATCATTTGTACCTTTCTGTGCTTTTCCTTATTGATTTTTTTTCTGTTAGTGGATTTTTTGTTTCCAGATCGGCATACACGTGTAATGTGTCCCATCTTTCCGCATTGCCTGCATGCTTTGTCCTTGAACCAGCAGTCCCTCTGGTCATGGGTGGATCTGCCGCAGCAATAACATCTCTCGAAACCCCGTGTCATTTCATGGGTGCCAAAGTCCTGTGGCTTTTGCTGTATCTCTGCAGCTCCTCTTGCACTGAAAGCCTTGTCCAGTGTTAAATCTTTCTCAGAAAATAGCCTTTTTTGTGTTCCTACACTTAGGAGACCGCAGACGAATTTGTCTTGTAGAGAATCTGCCAGTCCTGCCTCGAATTGGCAGTGTAGGGTATCAACAATCTCCTTAAAATTCTTGTCCATCGGTTCGGCTGGAGTGATTAAGTTTCGTAACAGCTTGTATGTCTTTGCGCCCATTAGATTTAGAAGTACTGAAGCTTTTTTTTCATCTTCTATTCCATTTGCGGTGCAATATACCTCCACTCTTTCCACATATGTGGTCCAATCCTCTATCTCGTTATCAAAAGCATCAATATTGCCAGAATTAGGCAGCTTAGAAAATATATGGCGCTTCCCGCGCTTTTCTTTCTTTTCTACAGAAAAGATATGGCGCTTCCCGCGCTTTCCCGCCGCTGCTGCCGATGACAACGCTGTTTCCCGCGGTTTCCGTTCTTTTTTTATTTACCTATTTATTTACAGTTGGAGACTCATTCCCGCTGGACTCTCTCTCTAGGTCTGAACGCCGACCTGCTTGCAGCGCCGGCCGTCTCCCGAGTGCTCCCTCCCCATCTGTTACTGCTTGCCTCTGCTTTCGCTGCTTGGCCCAGCTGTAGAGCCAGCCGCTGGAGCCCCAGCCTGATGCCCAGGAAGGATTACGGCAGTACCTGCCACCAGCTTGGCCAGCTGGTGAAACAACAGCTTCTTTCACTTCTTGATTCTTCTGGACGCCAGAAGAATCGATGCTGCCGAATTGTAGTTAAGTCCATTTCCACTTCGTCGCCACTGTTGTGTCTGTGTGTTGATAGAGACACTGAAGACAGGAGTTGGTTTGATAGGTGTTTACAAAACAAAGTCTGGAGGGCAACTAACGGATACAACACAATACTCAGGCTTATATAGCCCGAGTGGCCATTACCGGCATTACAGTACACATGGGGCTCGTAAAGGCACATACACTACAGGTGGTCCTCCATCTGGTAGTATATATAGATACAGTTTCTGTGTTTCCTTGCCGTTGTATTCAACTGGCACCCTTATTTTCCCTCTGGGGTAGACTTTTTGCCCCATGTATGTCTTCAATACAATGGACGTGTCCTTCAAGGGTATGTGTGAGAATAGCCGCTCATAGTCTCGTCGATTCATGACAGTTAGGGCTGATCCTGTGTCCAATTCCATCTTTACTGGGGACCCTGCTATCATGAGGGTGACCCAAATGGTTCGGTGATCCTCCTTTGCGATCACGTTGTGTAACTTTTGACAACTTAGTCTCCTGCTCCCGGAGTCCTTATCACTCTCCTGATCTTCCGAACTACTGTCTGTCAATTTCTTTACTTTCTTGTACTTTTCCTTAGTAGTTCTTGTAGTGTTGGTTTTCTTTCCCGACCTGCAGACTCTTGCTATATGTCCCATTTTCCCACATTGCCTGCATACTTTGTCCTTAACCCAGCAGTCCTTCTGATCATGGGTTGTTCTGCCGCAGCGATAGCACTTTTCTGCTCCATACGCCATTTCGTTAGCGCTGTATTCCTGTGGTTTCTGTTGTATTTCCGGAGCTCCCCGTGCTGCTGCTTCGTAGGATACTGCCACGCTGAAAGCCTGTTCTAGCGTCAGGTCCTTTTCCGAAAGTAGTCGTTTCTGGGTTCCTTCACTCTGGAGCCCGCAGACAAACTTATTCCGCAAAGTGTCTGCCAGTCCTGCTCCGAACTGGCAGTGCTTCGATAACTTGCGTAGTTCCGTAAGATAGTCAGCATTGCTCTCATCTTTGTGCTGGTTTCTTTTATGGAACTTGAATCTTTCTGCTATCAGCAGCGGTGTAGGGTTTAGGTGTTCCTGTAAGATATTAACAATCTCTTCAAAACTTTTCTCCATTGGTTTAGCTGGGGTAATTAAATTCCGCACGTTCTCGCACCCATCAAATTTAATAATACCGACGCCTTCTTTCCATGGGCCACCTCATTTGCCTTGCAGTACACTTCAATTCTTTCCACATACGTGGTCCAGTCTTCTACCTCGTTGTCGAAAGCAGTGATACTGCCACTCTTCGGCATCTTGAGTGATTTAAAATGGCGCCTCCCGCGCTTTTTCTTCTTCCCCAGTGGAATAAAATGGCGCCTCCCGCACTTTTCCTTCTTCCCCAATGTAATAAAATGGCGCCTCCCGCGCTTTTCCTTCTTCCCCTTGTTGCCACGCTGCTCCTAGCGTTCTACAGGGTAATGGCTGCGACCCGCGGCTTCGGCGCATATCACTTTTCCTTCCCCACGTTCTATCCTCTCCACGCTGCCCTGTTCTTGAGCACCAACCGCGCCCTGCGCGCTCCACCCTCTCTCTCTCTCTTCCTCCCGACAACGCTGCACGGCCCCTTTGCAGAGCCGCTCGATCGAGCCCGAGCCCGCCGCAGTCCGGAAGGGTCAGCGCACTACCTGCTACCAGCACGACTTGCTGGAACACCTCGACTGGGGAGCCAGGCCCAGCTCTCCACAGCCTCCCCTGCAACTCTCCGATGGATCCCTGGGCGGTTGCCCGCGGTCGACGCCCGCCGTTCTGACTTCGACCTCCAAGAAGCTTCTCTTCAGGGAAAGATCCCCATGAGGTGATGCAGTACTGCAGGTGAGTTCAAACCTGCCCGTCACCAGTGTAGTGTCCAAGGATCAATAATACTCAGACTGCAGGAGAACAATAAAACAGGTATTTACTGAACAGAGAGTAATTCAAGACTGAAATACAGAAGCCTGCTATGGCTTTATATACAGGGGTGGTCACTGCCGGTACTGCAGTATAGAATCAGTTCTTCTCTTAAAGGCACATACACAACAGCTTGTTCAAAAGATTAAATCAGCTGTGACAAGATGAAATAAAGAACACATGCTAGAAAGTCTGAGAGACATAAAAAGTGGTTCGGAACTGGAAGTACAAACACTACTGTAGAATTGTAAATTGAAATCTGGGAGTTTTGCCAGGATAAATATATCTGTAGGAAAGAGTATTCAATCTTATAAAAGATGTTATTGGTATACAAGGCAACAGACTAAAACAAATGATAAAGCTGTCAAGCGTTCACCTATTCTGAGAAACAACATCTTTGTAAATCCTTTTTAAGTCACAGACAAATAGATCTAGGGCCTCGTAGTTGGGAATGTTGGTATCCCTGCAACATTCTACACGCTAATTGCTTCAGGAAACTAAACATAGTTAAAATAACATTACAGAGAAATGCAATTTTGGGAGGTCGTTTGGTTTCATGCTATTGATAGCCAGACCAATTCTTGCTTTAGCCTAAAGGGCTAAAAGACATGAGCCTATAAACTGCAACAACAAGCTGGCAGCAGCTATGTGAAAATTTCTTCATCTTATTTAATCGTGCACTTTGGAATAACTAATCAAATACAAACCTTGGCTGGACATTTTGAAAGTAAAAGGAAAAGGATACTTTGCTGCCAGGTAAACTGTAATAGTCTCAACACTGCATAACTATCTGGGGTTAGTCTTAATATTGTTACAGTTGTCTAGCATGTTAAGTGAGTTAACTCCTCGGCTAAAACAACAGAGAGGAACTTCAGACAAATGAGTTAAGCATTCGGACGTGAGTCTCTCGTGTAATTTCAGAACCTCGTTTTTTTGTCCAACGATAGATAATGCCAAGTACAATTATTGCCCCATAAACAATTATGACTTATGTAAAGGAGTACAGTACCAGTAATACTATAAATAAAACATACTATGTAAATTATAATTACTACATATCACCACAATTATTCATTATCTTAGGTGCCTAATTGAAAAACAGTGGGGGCTAAATGGGCCTGTGTAGCACCTGTTTTTTAGCTGCCATGCAGCCAACTAAGACTCGAAAAGGTGGTCCAAGTTGCATGTGCACATTTCCTAGAGGAAGTGTGCAGGACGCCATCTTGGTATAGGGGTTTGTGCGAGCACACTTAATGACCGCCGGCAGCATGCAGAGCAGCGAGATGATGGTGCGAAGCAGTGTACACCGCTGATTTGAAGCCACCGCTGCCATTTTCCAATTCCCCACTTCAGCCAACACCCTGGCTTAATCTCGCACAGTGAACATGAAGGACCCCAACCAACGCTATTTACAGGGATCATGAATGACTTACGGGTTAGTTGCTGGATTATTTCTTCTGGATGCTGGTGCAATTGTACGTGTTTTGAAGGTTTCTTATACTTGGCTCTCTCGCATGTTCAGCCATTCTTCAATATATTGCAGCACAGGCTCAGTTCACAAAGGACTCCCACTGCTTCTTGCAGCCACAATTCACCTCCCCTTTAAGTGGCGCAGGTTTCCTTTAAGTAGTGCTAGCCACCCACGATATCAGGCCCCCTGCTGATGCGTGCAGCCAATGAACAGCGTGGTAGCCCTGGCTACACGCAGCAATCATGTAAATCAGCAGGCAGCACGAATTTAACATTACGCCTGCAACGCAATGAATGGCCGCGGGTTAATTGCGTACCACGATCCCTCACGCCCGTTTTCGAGAGTTATCCAATTTGACCCCCTGTAACTCTATACTCAGTAAAGTCACATATTCTTTATTAAATATCTTCACGCAATCAAGAGAGGAAGATAGGAATGAAGTTACTTTCTTTACCTATCAATTATTTCCAAAAGCTTTGTACCACCATCAACGCAAATTAGAGTGTCACAGAGACATTCTATAGAGAAAGTCGAGGGAGCTGTTGCTTTAAAAATAAAATGAAACCACTTACCTTTGGTTGGTGGCCGCAGGAGCTGCTGAAGAATGCTGAGCGGAGCAATGTTGACGTCTGCGCCGCTCATTGCTGACAAATTTGTCAATGTGGTCCTTTAACAGGCGTTAGGCTCGCCCGACGGGAGACTCAATTTCAGGCCGCTAGCCTCACTGGAAGCGACCCTCAGGTAAGTCCCGGGAAAGGGGCTGGAGCGAGCTACGGTGGGGGGGGGCGGGGGGTGGTGGGGGCGGGGGGAAATTTTTGCTTGCACCATTCTATCTGGTGTTCCGTTCCATGTATTGATGATCCTTTGTGTGAAGAAAAATTCCTTGGAAGGCAAACCAAGGACACAAATTCTTGGTATTTATGGTATTATCGGCTCCTTTAAAATGAAGAGAGCAATCCATGAGCATTGTCTCTTTCACTTAAGAGTCAGTCGTTATTTCCTTCCACCACCATTGAAGTCTATACGCATAAGGTAATAATTGGTTTTCTTAAAGGGTTCTTAGAGACCAAATCCGGAGGAGAATGATGGTTCTTGTGATACCATCGCTGATATTTTTGCAGCCACTCCGAGACTTTGGCTTAGAAATTTAATAAAACCTGAAAACCGGGGGTGCCACTGCAGGCCAAGGTTAATGGCTGCCTGTAAAAAGAGCGTAGTAAGTACCAGGTAACATTCGCACCACGGAAGTGCCAGGTAATGATTATCTCCAACAAGCAAGAGTCTAACCACCTCCCCTTGACATTCAATGGCATTACCATTGCCGAATCCCCGACCATCAACATCCTGGGGGTCACCATTAACCAGAAACTTAACTGGACCAGCCACATAAATACTGTGGCAACAAGAGCAGGTCAGAGGCTTGGTGTTCTGCGGCAAGTGTCTCACCTCCTGACTCCCCAAAGCCTCCCACCATCTACAAGGCACAAGTAAGGAATGTGATGGAATACTCTCCACTTGCCTGGATGAGTGCAGCTCCAACAACACTCAGGAAGCTCGACACCATCCAGGACAAAGCAGCCCGCTTGATTGGCACCCCATCTTTCACTCCCTCCACCACCAGCGTACCGTGGCTGCAGTGTGTACCATCTACAAGATGCACTGCAGCTACTCGCCAAGGCTCCTTCGGCAGCACCTCCCAAACCCGCGACCTCTACCACCTAGAAGGACAAGGGCAGCAGGCGCATGGGAACACCACTACCTCCAAGTTCCCCTCCAAGTCACACACCATCCTGACTTAGAAGTATATCGCCGATTCTTCATCGTCGCTGGGACAAATTCCTGGAACTCCCTCCCTAACAGCACTGTGGGAGTACCATCACCGCACGGACTGCAGCAGTTCAAGAAGGCGGCTCACCACTACCTTCTCAAGGGCAATTAGGGATGGGCAATAAATGCTGGCATTGCCAGCGACGCCCTGATCCCATAAACGAATAAAAAAAAAAAAATGTTGGTGCTGCCTGCTGATTTAAATGAGCGCAGCGCAGAACCTCCCATGTAATGCGCTCTTTTAGGTAGTAAGATTAGCAGGAGGCCAATGGTCAGGTCAAAAGCATCAGTATGGCATTATCAGGAAATCGCGACGTATGAAAGTGAAGTGCAATGTTTCCAGTTATGTTTCGCATGTTTTGTAGGTTGACAGAGAGGGCATGCAAGATAAATGAAAGCCTAAAAATACACTAATCTGTCATATTTTAAAGACTGCAGCCAATATTTCCGATTCTACTCCCTAGAATACAAATAAAAGAAATCTATTCTTCGAATACACATACATAGTGAATAAAATTTGTTATTACAGCGGCTTTTCACTGTATGGGGGAAACATTCGGTTGCTTTGCGCCTCCCGTTAATGGGTTGCAAAGCAACTAGCGCCTGGGCATGGCAATGTTTGCGCCGCTCGCGAAACTGACCAGACATTTTGTGGTGACGCTAAACACTACCACCCGCAGATCGTGACGTCAGTCAAGCGTGCAACGCCCTGGACCGGATATTGAGTGGCGCCCCCTGCCTTACCGCCTGCCGCTAGCAACGACAAGTTGAGGGGAACGTTTTGCAGTCGGGAAGGGACTGGGGGAGCGCTATTTAAAGGCGACCGCTTCCTGCCTTTTTTTGTCGGCGACATTTTTGCACCGCGCATTCTGAGAGAGAGAGAGAGACTTCTGGAGAGGTTCAATGCTGTATGAAGGAGTTTTGGGTACTGAGCAGCACTTTGCAGGTTCATTTTGATTTGACCTTCCTTGCATTGATTTAAAAGAGACTATGGGGACTGCACTCTGAGCTCTTTCCCTGGGCCTCTCCATTGTTCTTTCCAGCAGATTTGATGTACAGGTCTCTCCAGGCCGAGATTCAAGGCTGCAAGGAGCAGGGTGTGGATGGAGAGCAAGATCGACCCTCCCCTTTAAGAACTGTCCGTGTTCTATTGCTGACTGACATCACATGAGCTTCGCCAGCGCTCTGAGGTAGCGCCTCGCTCCTCGGCGTTAGCGCCTTAAAAGAGGTGTGTAGCGCCTGATTTAGCACTCCAATCACCTCCAGGGGGCGATAGAAGCCAAGTTTGCAGTCGGAGGCGATAATTAGCGCCAGGCACTAAACTTTGCACCCGGCCGATAATTGTGCCCCAAACGGGGCAATACCGAATTTCTCCCCCTAAGTCTTTTTAGGAGTATATCACTCTGGGAAGTACCCAGATAAGCCTTTTGAAAGGGCAATGGTGTCCTGGAATTGGGAGACCAGTGTCAGCTGTGGATCAGTGGGTAGCACTCTTGCCTCTGAGTCAGAAGGTTGTGGGTTCTATGTCCCACTCCAGGGATTTGAGCACAAAAATCTAGGCTGACACTCCAGTGCAGTGCTGAGGGAGGGCTACACTGTCCAAGGTGCCGTCTTTCAGATGAGATGTTAAACCAAGGCCCCGACTACTCTCTCAGGTGGACATAAAAGATCCCACGGCACTATTTCAAAGAAGAGTAGGTATCCCTGGTGTCCTGGCCAATAGTTATCCCTCAATCAACATAACTGTAATGTATATACCTTTAAGGGGGGAACTACTTTTTACAGCTCATGTATACTGTAGTACCGGCAGTGACCACACCTGTATATAGCACTGAGTAGTAGGGTTGCAAAATTCTGGGAATTTTTAAAAGAGGAAACTTTCCATGGGAATTTTCGGGAATTTATGGGAATTTGGGGAATTTATGGGAAGTTTGAGTTTTTTTGCACACTGATGGTTTTTTTCTCTGACCCTTATATTATCTTTGTCGTCAAAATAGACATACTGTTCCATACAAATAAAAACAGGCTTTCAAAACTTTATTTAGGTTATAATTTTGAACTTTATTGAACCCCCACAAAAAAGACCCATCTAAAATAAAATGAAAAGAGCGTCAGCTTATTTAGCCTGTAATTTGTCCTTATTTTGTCCCTTTGAGTCTTCTACTCATGAGTCTTCTGAGTCTTCTACTCCTCATTGCTCCTCCTGATTCTCTGACTCTGGCTCTGACGTGTCCATTTCCTCCTCTGTGTCAGTGTCTAGCTGTGTGGTGGACACTTCTGTATCTGGCTCAATAAGTTGTAGGTTCGCCCGGATAGCCACCAGTTTCTCCACTCTCTTGTTAGTCAGCCTGTTGCTTACCTTTGTATGCGTATTCCCAAAAAGTGACCAGTTTCGTTCAGAGGCCGCTGATGAAGGTGGGATTTGGAGTATCACCGATGCAATAGGTGACAGGGCCTCAGATGCACAAAGTCCCTTCCACCAGGTATGTGCACTGATATGCTTGCATGATTCCCATATCCCATCCCCATTCCAAAGACCTTGCTTGGTAGAGAACTTTGCCAGACTTCCCAGAACTTTGCCCACATCCAGATTGAGATGGTGTGAGAGGGTAGAAATCACACTGTAAGCGCTGTTGATCTGTTCTCCAGAAAGTATTGGTCTCCCAACATGCTTTGGGTCCAGCATGTATGCTGCAGCATGAATCGGCTTGACACAAAATTCTTGACGCGTCTGTATGAATTGAACAATTGCCTTCTCCTCTGCTTTGAGCAGCAGGGATGTGGGTAGGGCAATGCTGATTTGTTCTTTTAAATCAGTAAAAAGCCTGAGAACATCTGACAAGACAGCGTCATCTCCTTCAATCTGAGCAATTGCAGATGCTACTGGTGAGAGTAGTTTAAGGCTGCCAACCACTCTCTCCCAAAACACATCATCCAGCAGTATTTTCTTGATGGTGGTTTCCATATCCCCAGACTGGGATATTGCCATTTCTTGCAGCGACTCCTTACCCTCCAGAAGGCTGTTGTACATTATGACAACACCACCCCATCTAGTGTTGTTGGGCAGCTTCAGTGTGGTGTTCTTGTTCTTTGTCATTTGCTTGGAGTTGTAGGTTGCTGCAACTACCTGTTTTCCCCTGACATACTTAACAACTTGCTTGGCTCTCTTGTACAGTGCTTCCATGGTTCTCAAACCCATGATGTCCTTGAGGAGCAGGTTAAGCCCAATAGACGTAACATGAGTGAAGTTGTTGCATTTGGATAAATGCTGCTGCATCTTTGTGGCATTCTTTACATATGGCTTTCTACAGTGTTTGCACATGTACACAGTCTTTCCATCTTTAATGCCTGGGGTAAAATGCTTCCACACATCCGACGGTAAACGTGGCATTGTTCTATGCAGAGAAATAAAGGGCATTCATCTCTGTGTCGAACTGCGGTCGATCAGCACGATTGCAACAGGGTGAGTACATTTTTGCTGATGCTCCATGTGATGGAAGCATGACCTGTACACACACGACGCTACATCACCAATAGGGCAGCACGGTGGCATAATGGTTAGCACTGTTGCCTCACAGCGCCAGGGACCCAGGTTCGAATCCGGCCTCGGGCGGCTGTCTGTGTGGAGTTTGCACATTCTCCCCGTGTTTGCGTGGGTTTCCTCCGGGTGCTCCGGTTTCCTCCCACAGTCCAAAGATGTGCAGGTTAGGTTGATTGGCTATGATAAATTGACCCTTAGTGTTAGGGGGATTAAATACGTGGGGTTACAGGATAGGGTGGGATATGTGTTGGTGTAGGGGTTACGGGGATCGGGTGGGATATGTGTCGGTGCAGGCTCGATGGGCCGAAATGGCCTCTATCTGCACTGTGGGGTTTCTGTGATTTCTGTGATTTCTGTGAATAGTGTATTATTTTGTATATTTTAAATTGAAGGACAACAGAGTTCAACAAGTAACTGGTTTATTTGGTATAAAGTCTGATTTACTTACTGCATCATCACAACATCAGCAGAAAACAAAATGACTTCCCTCAGGACCCCTAACCTGGATCTTAAAAAAACTATAGCAGTCTTACAGATGCCTGCAGGCCAATCACAATTCGATATGCAAATATTACAAATAGAGGGAGCTAATCGCTCATCCACCCAATCAGGACACATTTGTTCACAGTCACACACAAAACTTGTAATGATTAAAACAAGCCAAGTAAGAAGATAAACATATATTGATTAAGAAATTCCTTAATAATTAAGATTCCATCTCTGTTAGTAATTTTAAGAGAGGACCTGTGGAAAAAAAAGAAAGAAATACAAAAAAAACAATATTATGCTAGCATGTGCTTTTTTGGGCAAAATTCCCAAAATTCCCAAGCTAAACTTTGCGTGGAAAATTTCCCGGAAACTTTCCACCCCTTTGCAACCCTACTGAGTAGTAATCTGTACAGTTCAGTTCCACAGTGAGCCACGTTGAGTAAACACCTGTTGTACCGTTCTCCTGCAGTCTGTGTCTTGCTACTGACGGACACAGCATTGGCGACGAGGCAAATTCGATCCTACCTGCAACTCTGCATCACCTTCCAGGGATTCGTTCCTGGAGACCAGTAGATTGGAGGACAAGGCCAGAGACACGGGCGTCGACCACGGGCAACCGTCCAGTCATCCAGCAGAAACTCGAGAATTGCGGGGGAGGCTGTTGAGAGCCAGGCTTGGCTTTCCAGTCGCGGTGGTCCAGCGAAACGGGCTGGCAACAGGTAGTGCGCAGACCCTTCCCGGACAGCGGCGGGCTAGAGCCCGACCGAGCGGCACAGCAAAGGGCCGAGCAGCGTCGACGGGAGAGAGAGAGAGAGGGCAGAGCGCACAGGGCACAGCCGGTGTTCAGGGGCCGAGCAGCGTCGAGGAGAGGGAGAGAGAAGCGCAGAAACCCGCGAGGCGCCGCCATTGCCACGAGGACCGCCGAGAGCGGCGTTGGCAGCAGCGGGGGAGGAAGGAAAGCGCGGGAGACGCCATTTTAAGCCATTTTAAACCACACCCAAAATGCCGAAGAGTGGCAGTATCACCGCATTTGACAATGAAGTCGAAGATTGGACTACATATGTTGAACGAATAGAGGTATACTGCAAGGCAAATGAGTTGTTAGATGACAAGAAAACGCCGGTATTGTTAAATTTAATGGGTGCAAAGACGTATGGCTTGTTACGAATTCTAGTAACCCCAGCGAAGCCAGTGGAAAAGAGTTTTGGAGACATAGTGACGATACTACAGGAACATTTAAACCCCACACCGCTGCTGATAGCAGAAAGATTCAAGTTTCACAAACGGAACCAGCATAAGGATGAAGGCAATGCTGAATATTTAACAGAACTGCGCAAACTATCGAAACACTGCCAGTTTGGAACGGGACTGGCAGATACCTTAAGGGACAGGTTTGTGTGTGGGCTTCAAAGTGAAGGAACCCAGAAACGGCTTTTATCTGAAAAGGACCTTACGCTGGACAAGGCTTTCAGCATTGTGGTATCATATGAAGCAGCAGCACGGGGCGCTGCAGAGATACAACAGAGACCGCAAGAATATGGCACAAACGAAATGTCATACAGAACAGAGAAGTGCTATCGCTGCGGCAGAACAACACACGACCACAATGATTGCTGGTTCAAAGACAAAGTGTGCAGACAGTGTGGAAAAGTAGGACACATAGCACGAGTCTGCAGGTCGGGAAAGAAAACCAGCAATAAGAAATCTCCAAAAGAAAAGTAAAAGAAGGTACATAAGGTGACGGAGAATAGTTCAGACGAACAAAAGAGTGATACCGACTCCGAAAGCAGAGAGCTGAGTTGTCTGAAACTACATAATGTGATCAAAACGGAGGATCACCGAACCATTTGGGTCACTCTCAAGATAGCAGGAGTCCAGGTAAAAATGGAATTGGACACAGGATCAGCCCTAACAGTCATAAACCGACGGGACTACGAGCGGCTATTCTCACACATACCCTTGAGAGACACAAAAATTATTTTGAAGACGTGCACGGGGCAAAAAGTCTACTCCAAAGGAAAAATAAGGGTGACCGTTATATATAACGGTAAGGAAACACCAAAACTAGACCTGTATGTATTGCAAGATGGAGGACCACCATTACTGGGACATGAATGAATCCGGAAAATACAGCTGGATTGGCATTCCATACAAGCACTGACTGTGGCTGCCAAAAAGGATGACGACGTCACACCTGGGCGACTGTCAAAGATCCTAACCGACGCGCAAGAAGTGTTCCAGCAAGGACTCGGAACACTAAAAGGCATGACAGCAACAATTAAAATCGAAGAAAACGCAAGCCCAAAATTTTTTAAGGCCAGACCGGTACCTTATGCGATCCGCCCAGCTGTCGAAGCAGAGCTGGAGAGTTTGGAACGTTCAGGAGTACTGTCCAAGGTAGATTGGAGTGAGTGGGCTACACCCATCGTCCCTGTGATGAAAAAGTCGTTGAGCAGCACGCCTGGGGAACCAAGGAAGGTTCGCATCTGTGGGGACTTTAAGGTAACAGTGAACCCAATCCTTCATACTGTGCAATATCCACTTCCGCGGATTGAAGATATTTTCGCCTCGCTATCTGGAGGGAAACGCTTCACTAAGATTGATCTGTCCCAGGCGTATCTGCAAATGGAGGTAGAAGAAGCATAAAAAAAATACCTCACAATCAACACCCATAAAGGTCTCTACCAATACAACCGGCTGGTATTCGGGGTAGCATCAGCTCCGGCTATTTGGCAAAGGGCAGTGGAACAAGTCCTGCAAGGGATCCCAGGGACCCAGTGTTATTTGGATGACATCCTGGCCACGGGCGAAAATGACACTGATCACCTTGCCAACCTGGAGCAGGTGCTCACTAGATTGAAGGAATATGGGCTCCGAGCTAACCGCCCCAAATGCGAGTTTTTTAAAAAACAGATCTCGTATTGTGGCCATGTTATCGATAAAGAGGGGTTACATAAGTCCCCAGAAAAGATTGAGGCAGTAGTCAAGGCTCCAGCACCGGAAAACATGTCACAACTGAGGTCGTTCCTCGGGCTGGTAAACTACTACCATAAGTTCTTGCCAAATTTGTCTACAATACTACACCCACTGAACACCCTACTGTAAACTGGAGTGCCATGGAAGTGGAATGACGAATGTAAACAAGCTTTCCAGAAGAGCAAAACACTAATCACATCGAAGAGGTATTGGCCCATTTCAACCCAGCACTACCGATTCGGTTGGCGTGTGATGCGTCACCCTACGGCACTGGAGCGGTGCTGTCGCACAAATTCTCGGACGGCTCAGAGAGGCCAATAGCCTTTGCGTCACGATCACTAACCTCAGCCGAGCGTAACTATGCCCAGATTGACAGGGAGGCCCTCAGCCTAGTGTGGGGAGTGAAAATGTTCAATCACTATCTGCACGGGCAGAAATTCACCTTGCTGACTGACCACCAGCCTCTTGTCTCCATTTTTAATCCGAAGAAGGGCGTTCCGGTGATGACTGCACAACGACTACAAAGATGGTCACTCTTTCTAGGGGTGCACCACTATGAGATTGAATATAAGGGCACAAAATAGCATGGAAATGCTGATGGGTTATCACGCCTGCCACTGCCTACTGCGGAGGAAGCACCAACAGTGGATCCTGTCGAAATATTTCATTCGACTATAGTTGAATACCTACCGGTAACTAACGCTCGTATAGAAAAGGAGACCCAAAATGACCCGACACTGTCTCGGGTATATGATTTGACGGTGAAGGGATGGCCAGCACATGGCGACTCACTGTTGCCAGCATTCTCGACAAGAAGGGAACAGCTGTCAGTGTGCCGAGGGACCTTGATGTGTGGATCCCGAGTGGTAATTCCACCCAAGTTAAGGGATAGAGTGCTCAATGAGCTTCATGAGGGTCATCTGGGAGGGGTAAAAATGAAAAGCCTTGCCAGGGCTTATGTGTGGTGGCCGGGAATCGATAAACAAATCGAGGACCTGACCAAGAGCTGCTCAGGATGCCAGAAAGTCCAAAATGCACCACCACATGCCCCTCTACACCCATGGGAGTGGCCCTCATCTCCATGGCAACGGGTGCATATTGATTTTGCTGGTCCATTCATGGATTCAATGTTTTTAATAGCTGTGGATGCGCACTCGAAATGGCCTGAGGTCATCAAAATGTCCTCCACCACCACGGAGAAAACTATTGCAGTCCTATGGACCATTTTTGCCAGGAATGGCTTGCCAGAACAGATTTGCTCCGATAACGGCCCACAGTTTGTGTCCGAAGAGTTCCGGAGGTTTATGAAGAAGAATGGGGTAAGGCATTACACATCCGCCCCGTATCGTCCAGCCACAAATGGATTGGCTGAGAGGTTCGTACAAACCTTTAAGAAGGCAATAAAGGCTATGTACAATGACAACATTCCGCTGCAGCATAAGGTGGACAATTTCCTGTTCGCCTAACGGAATGTGACACATGCAGTCACCAACCAGGCCCCGGCCATGATGTTCTTTAATCGAAGGTTAAGATCTCACCTGGATTTGCTCAGACCAAACGTACGAAGAGATGTTGAGAGTAAGCAATTCCAGCACATCCATGAGAAGCCAACAAGGAGCTTCAATGTAGGGCAACCAGTCTTGGCCCGCGACTACCGAACAGAAAAATGGCAGCCAGGAACGATATGCACACGGCAGGGCCCACTAATGTACACAGTGGACGTTGGGGAGAACATCGTGAGACGCCATGCTGACCAGATCCTACAGTCACAGGAACAAGTCAACCCCATGCCTCGCCCATACGTACCTGGTGAGGAACCCGACGTACAGGTCGCATCTACCCCAGAAACAGTAGCATCGGAAGCTGATGACCCAACCGACGACAGGGTGCCAGAATCGCCTCCGCACCAAGAGCGAGACACTCGGGAAAGGCGCTATCCAGAAAGGATCAGAAAGCCTCCCCAAAGACTGAATATATAAATGGACTATTTTCAGCTAACGTTGTATGTTAAAAGTGTTAATTGTAATTAGTTTGATATTTAATTGTTAAATGAGTGTTACGGTACTGTTAATCTAAAAGGGGAGGAATTGTAATGTATATACCTTTAAGGGGGGAACTACTTTTTACAGCTCATGTATACTGTAGTACCGGCAGTGACCACACCTGTATATAGCACTGAGTAGTAATCTGTACAGTTCAGTTCCAGAGTGAGCCACGTTGAGTAAACACCTGTTGTACCGTTCTCCTGCAGTCTGTGTCTTACTACTGACGGACACAACAATAACAAAAACAGATTATCTGGTCATTATCACATTGCTGTTTGTCGGAGCTTACTGTGTGCCATGTTTCCCACATTACAACAGTGACTACACTTCAAAGTGTACTTCATTGGTTGTAAAGTGCTTTGAGATGTCCGGTAGTTGTGAAAGGTGCTATATAAATGCAAGTCTTTCTTTTTTATTTGTTTGCAATAGTGGATGTCAGAGCTGGGATAGATGATCCAAGATTACTCCCTGAATAGACCAAGAGATGTGAAAAGTTTACTGGATACCCTGAACACGTGAATATCAATACGAATAAATGCAGATGTACAAATTCCTTCAGAAACAGGAAAAATTCGTTAGGTCTCCTTTAATTGAAAATGTAATAAGCACACACCTGTTACTTCAGAGGAACAGGATGTATATTCAATATGGACGTTTGTAACAATACCAGCAAACATTTACAAAGCTCAAATATCATTTCATTTCCAGGTTACTGACACAACTGCAAGCGCTTATTCGTAAGATTTGAAAATCTGGTGTACAAGTGTACGTTTTGCATTACACAACTGACCGACAGTAATGCATCAGGCCTTTAGATGCAGTACAAGTCTCCCGGACTATTTGTAACCATATGCTGCTCTACACACATTGGCCCAGAAATTCGGGTCGGGGGCTTCCCGTGGGTGCAAGCCCCCGACCTGCACTTACCTTGCGCGCCGGCCGTTGAGCTGTGGGCCCCCGTGGAATTCCGATCTGGGGCCTCCTCCAAATGCCGGCGCGCAGTGCTTGCGTATCCCAGGGGCGCAGTTAGTTCGATGCGTCCCCTGGGATCACGTGGGCCATGGGGAGCCAATCGGAGCAGGGAATGCTCCATTCATAAGTCTGACAGGAAGTGCTGTCAAGACTTATAAATACTACGGCCCCAAAATAGCACTAAATCTTCAAATAATTTTTTTTTTAAATCACATTTTTAAATAAACTACAAATTACATGAAATAACTATTTTAAACAATAATTTAAATTTTTGAAAAAAATAATTTTATTTTCTAACGGGGCTACAAATAAACTTACCTTGCTTTAAAGTATTTAAAAATAATAAACCTGTGGAAAAAATGTTTTAATTTTAATTAATTCACCACTTACCTTGTAAAAAGCAGGCCATACACCTGCTTTTTACATTTCTAAATTCTGCAGGCTTACGTTCCCGGGAAAACCTGTAAAAAAGACTGAAGTTCGATGCGCACGTGCAGCCCCTCCTGCGCACGCATTCGACCTCTGAACCCCTTCGTTCAGAGGAACGGAAGTGCCGGTTTCCCGCGCATGCGCAGTGCATGCAGGAAACCGGCACTTCCATTGGGCATACGGGTGAGTACCCCGTGCGTACTCAGCCGTGGAGACCCGAATTTCTGGGCCAAATTTAATATGTGCCAGAACTCACTGAGCTGCTCCGAGTTGAGTGCTGGCACGTAACGTGTATAGAACAGGCACTCAATTTGCTGATGTGTTTCTGCAGTAATGACCATGAGCCATCTCACTGGGCTGGACATACTCTACATAGTTATTGAAGACTTTGGCAGAGATCTATCTCTGCCGCTTACTCCCGGGTCTACGCGCTGGCAACAGCTGCACGCACGTGCGTGCTTTGGAGAGGGCGGTAAAAGGAGTGGTGGCATCCAAAATTGCTCAGCGTGTGTCAATTCGGCGTTGCACACTGATTGACGTCATGCCCATTATCATTAAAATATTTGAGGTGAGCGCAGGCAATGGCAGCGCTACCAACCTGCCCAGTATGGTAGCTGCCGTGATCCGCGCCGGAAGTGGGCGGAAGCAAGCCAGCCGCCATTTTTTCTTCAAAACCGGCCTTAACGGCTTGCGCTAAAGGTTCCAATTTCTAGGCCTTTGGGTTTTATTTCTTTTAAACTTTGTCAAGGTTTTCTCAACCTGATTATAAAATAACTGCTGACTATGGAATAATAGCTCTGCCACTAAAGATTGAATGTTAAGCAATCCAAATGCCCAATAGTGTACTAAAAATGTCCTGAGAATACCAGTAATTCAGCAGTAGTTTAGGCCCCTAAGTACAGTTCTCTACTGCTTAATATGTTGAGGCACATAACAATTGCAAGATGCATTGCTACTGCCCTATTTGATAGACAAAATAGTTTGTCCAATACTATTGCTCATTTTCTATATTAGTTAACATTGTGGTTTTGAGGTCCATTATGGTTTTGGAGGTGCATTTTATACTCCTAAATCTAAATCATGGTGGATTTTTATCTTCATTGCCTGGGTGGTAATCTGGCAGAGCAGAATGTCCGCCCATTACAGAACCCATCTGATTTTCATTCCATTGAAACAGATGGGTTCTATTAGATTACTGCCCAGTGGGTAAAGATGAAATCCACCACGCAGTCTGGGATTATACTTGGCAGGAACAGACTGTTTCAATTAATGGTGGTTCATCAGCCCATTACTATTAGCTCCTATGAATATTTGCCCGCTCACGCATGCTCTCTCTCTCTCTCCACCTTCTCTCCTCCTGGTGGCATAGTGGTTAGCACTGTTGCCTCACAGCGCCAGGGACCCGGGTTCGAATCCGGCCTCGGGTGACTGTCTGTGTGGAGTTTGCACATTCTCCCCGTGTTTGCGTGGGTTTCCTCCGGGTGCTCCGGTTTCCTCCCACAGTCCAAAGATGTGCGGGTTAGGTTGATTGGCTATGATAAATTGACCCTTAGTGTTAGGGGGATTAAATATGTGGGGTTACGGGGATAGGGTGGAATATGTGTTGGTGTAGTGGTTACGGGGATTGGGTGGGATATGTGTCGGTGCAGGCTCGATGGGCCGAAATGGCCTCTATCTGCACTGTGGGATTTCTGTGATTTCTGTTTACCCCTTTCTGAATCTGCAGCTGTAACCAGGTGTTAAGAGAATTTGACTGAGGCCTGAGGCAAATGTTCAGGCTGTAAGATGGGTGCCCACTTGTCCATTCAACAAAGGCCAGTTGTGAGGGGTTTTCGATCATCAATTGTACTTGTCTGCAATCACTGGCAGGCCTGGAAAAACTTACCTTTGTGAATGTAAGAGGCCTTTTGGGAGTTCCCTGTCATCTAGGACTCCAGGATGTCCACGAATAGGGTTGACATTGCTTGTGCACTAACAAAATAAAATTAGAATTTACCATTTTCCCTCCCAAGGGTAATGCTTTTGATGATTGTTTAAAATGTATTCGTGGTCTGCTTGGCTCAGTGGTAGCAGTCTCGCCTATCTACCCCTCTCACTTCTGAGTCAAAAGGGTGTGGGTTCCAGCCCCACTCCAGGACCTGAGCACATAAATAATCTAGGCTGATACTTCAGTGCAGTATTGAGGGATTGCTGTGTTGTCAGAGGTGGTGTCTTTCAGATGAGATGTTAAACTGAGGGTCTGGCTGCCTGCTCAGGTGAAAGTAAAAGATCCCCTGACACTATTCAAAGAAGAGCAGAAGAGTTCGTCCGGTGTCCTGGCCAAATACTTATCCATCAACCAACACCACTGAGACAGATTAACTGGTGATTTATCTGATTGCTATTGTGTAACTGCACTTCAAAATATTTCACTGGCTTTCAAGCACTTTGGGATGTCCCAAGGATGTGAAAGTAGCTATATAAATATACATTCATTGTACTATATCCTCAATTTAACTGCTGTCATCTTTTCTATGCTTTATCTGATTTAGATACAGCGACTGACAGGGTAGTGAGATTACTGCGTCTCTCCCAACCCCGTACATTACCTGGAAAATGAGGCCAGACTGCAGGTGGATGGAAATACATAGAGACAGTCCCTTCAGCATACCTATGTTGAAAATGGTGACCTCGATTTTAAGTCGGTGCGTGGGGGAGCCATGGCAAGCGGCAAGCTCGCTTGCTGAAGCCAGGAGAGATTTTATCTCCCGGGCCTCATTTATATATGCAAGATTGGACCCCCGCCCGAACCCAGCAGAAATCACTGCCTGGCTGGCAAGCAGGAACAGGAATTCAGGTGGCAGGAGGCCACCGCCAGGGACCAGGAGGAACAGACCCCGACACTTGTTAAGTCTATCGGAGAGCTCCGGGAGGAGAATCCCCATCGAGGGAGGTAAGGGGAAGCCCGGGGCAGGGGTGTCCAAGGTTTCCTTGTGGGGCCCGGAGAAGGACTCCTGTTCCTCTTGGTCCACAAGGAAACAAAAAACAAACTTACCTCGTTGGGCCTCTTCTGTCCCTGGCTTCTGTCCCTGGCTTCTGTCCCTGGCAGGTTTGGCTTGGCGGGGCAGCTGCCATTGCTCCCCTTGAAGTCAATGGAAAGGAAAATTGAGCGGGGTATATAATGGGCAACCTATCCGCATCCACCAGTCTTCTGCCTGCGCACAAAGTGAAAATGATCCCTGGGGCCTGGATTTAGCATTTCCTCCAAAGAGAAGCATCTCCGGCAGCGCAGCACTCCCTCAATTCTGCAGCAAAGTGCCAGCCTAGATTACGTGCTCAGGTCCTAGAGTGTAACTAAAACCCACAAGTTCTGGCTCAGAAGCTAATTCAGCTAATTGGCTGCTCTGTAAATTGCCAATCTAGTATAAGTAGACTGGAGCCTGATATGCTTTGGCAGCTGATTCATTTCTGTGCTGAGCAGTTCTCTCTCTGTCTCTCACACTTTCTTTGTTTATCTTCCTCCCGTCCCCTCCTTTCTAGAACAAGAGGCAGCTGTGATATTAAATTAACAAATAGATCATCAGTGGCTACGTAAAAGGTTGAGAATAAATAAAATTATCATAATCAAAATTAGACCGTGGATTTCACCCTGGAAGCTAAAGTTGTTTTAGCTTATGGTATCAATTTTATAAATGCGCATACCACAATTTTTCCGTTTGAATAGAGAAGAGAAGTGACATTCTGCTTTGCTTTTATGCTACGCACAGTCTTTCATCTATTATATGTCACTGCCCTCCTTGTTCAAGAAGAACATCCACTAAAATGATTCAGAAATCAGTGATAGTTGAATGGATTGCAGAGGCAGTTACACCTTTGTCTTTGTTTTTTACCATTGAATTTCACCATACGGCATTTTCAAAATTACTTTGTTATCCCTGAACGAACATAGACCAAATGATTATTGTACTGGGGATTTATTTTAAGGTCATGTAGGTCCCAACCACAAAAGATGGTACAGTACCTTTATTTGGCCCTGCTTTTCTGGAAACCGAAACCTTGGTTAGCCTCTAGCCTCGAAGAACTGCCATAATAGGGGGGGAGTTTTAGTGCAGCAATGACCAGAGGTTTCAGGTTACCTGCAAAAAAATTTTTTTGCAAACTATTTTGGCACCTCCTCCTTGGGCTGCATTCCAGGAGCTTGAGTGCTAAAAGAGAAATCAGGACCCCTCCGTCGACCTTACAATGTTGAAATCTAGGGCTTGATAGCCATTCATCATAGAGTCAAAGGGGGAGAAATTCAGTTGGCTGCGCCACCCGTTAGCGCCTTAAGAGGGCGCTAAGTGGGTCGCAAGCCAACTGGCGCCCGGGCGCAGCACTGTCCACGTCTCCCGCTAAATTCCGCGGGACGCTAGTGGTGGCGCTAGCCGTTAGCGCTGCGCCGCTACCGATGACGTCATTGGTGTGTACAGCGCCCCGCTGACGCCCCGGCCGCGATATTTGGAAGCGCCCCTTGATTTACCGCCAGACGCTATGTCCGACCGGTTCAGGGGGGCCTACCTGCGGCCGGGGAGGCACAATTTAAAGGAGAGATGCGGGGCGGCCATTTTTGTTGCTGGCCGCCTGCCAGCACCTGCCTGCGTTCCCGTCCCCGGCCCCCTGAACCCCCCCCTCGCGGAGTGCCGGGTGCGTTCCAAGAGCCCAGCACTTCTCCTCCAGTAGCGCCACGCTTCCCTTTGGGGCGCTACCACTCAATTTCCGGCGGGCGGCCGCGAATGCTTCCGGGGCGCTACTTTTAGCGCCCTGGCGAGGCTGGCGCCCCAAACGGGGCTATACTCAATTTCTCCCCCATAGAGTTATACAGCACAGAAAGAGGTCCTTCGGCCCATCGTGTCCACGCTGGCCATCAAGCCCTGTCTATTCTAATCCCATTTTCCAGCACTTGGTCCGTAGCCTTGAATGCTATGGCGTTTCAAGTGCTCATCTAAATGCTTCTTGAATGTTGTGAGGGTTCCTGCCTCTACCACCCTTTCAGGCAGTGAGTTCCAGATTCCAACCACCCTCTGGGTGAAAAAGTTTTTCCTCAAATCCCCTCTAAACCTCCTGCCCTTTACCTTGAAACTATGCCCCCTGGTTATTTGCTCCTCTATTAAGGGGAAAAGTTCCTTTCTATGCCCCTCATAATTTTGTACACCTCAATCAGATCCAGTCTCTCTTCATAGCTGAAGCGCTCCAGCCCAGGTAACATCCTGGTGAATCTCCTCTGCACCCTCTCCAATGCAATCACATCCCTCCTATAGTGTGGTGACCAGAACTGCACACAGTATTCCAGCTGTGGCCTAACTAGCGTTTTGTACAGCTCCATCATAACCTCCCTGCTCTTATATTCTATGCCTCGGCTAATGAAGGCAAGTATCCCATATGTCTTTTTAACCACCTTATCTACCTGTCCTGCTGCCTTCAGGGATCTATGTACATGCACACCAAGGTCCCTCTGATCCTCTGTCCTTCCTAGGATCCTACCATTCATTGTTTATTCCCTTGCCTTGTTAGTCCTCTCAAAATGCATCACCTCACACTTTTCAGGGTTAAATTCTATTTGTCACGGTTCTGCCCATCTAACTAACCCGTCTATATCGTCCTGTAACCTGAGGCTTCCCTCCTCGCTATTTACCACTCCATCAATTTTCGTGTCATCTGCGGACTTACTGATCATGCCTCCTACATTCATATCTAAATCATTAATGTACACTACAAGCAGCAAAGGACCCAGCACCGATCCCTGTGGTACACCACTGGACACAGGCTTCCAGTCCCAAAAACAACCTTCGACCATCACCCTCTGCCTCCTGCCACGAAGCCAATTTTGGATCCAATGTGCCAAATTGCCCTGGATCCCATGGGCTCTTACCTTCTTGACCAGTCTCCCATGTGGGACTTTGTCAAAAGCCTTAGTGAAGTCCATGTAGACTACATCAACTGCACTACCCTCATCCACACACCTAGTCACCCTCTCGAAAAATTCAATCAAATTGGTCAGACATGATCTCCCCCTGACAAAGCCATGCTGACTGTCCCTGATTAATCCCTGCCTGTCCAAGTGCAAACTAATTCTGTCCCTCAGAATTTTTTCCAATAATTTCCCTACCACTGATGTTAGGCTCACTGGCCTGTAATTCCCTGGTTTATCTCTACTACCCTTCTTGAACAATGGTACTGCGTTAGCTGTTCTCCAGTCCTCTGGCACCTCCCCTGTGGCCAGAGAGGTTCTGAAAATTTGTGTCAGAGCCCCTGCAATCTCCTCCCTTGCCTCACACAGCAGCCTGGGATACATCCCATCAGGGCCTGGGGATTTTTCCACTTTTAAGCCCGCTAAAACCGCTAGTACCTCCTCCCTCTCAATACTAATTTGTTCAAGTATATCACAATCCCCCTGCCTGATTTCTATGCCTACATCACCCTTCTCCACAGTGAACACAGGTGCAAAATATTCATTTAAAGCCTCACCCACATCTTCTGGCTCTACACACAGATTGCCACTTTGGTCCCAAATGGGCCCTACTCTTTCCCTGGTTATCCTCTTGCCCTTAATATACTTATAAAACACCTTTTGAGTCCAGTGTGCATCTCACTGTAATATGCCTGCCTACACATGGGCAGGTGCACCCTCTTCCATCAGGCTTGGGCACCGGGAAATGAGCGGGGAGTGGAAATAGCATGGTCATGGCAGAGCAAGTCACTCAACACCTTTCCACCAACGCCTTACCCCAAATCCTCTGAATATCAGAGCAAAATAGAAAGTCTAGCCCTGTGCCCCTAAAATCATTCATCTCTGAATCCTCTCCGACCCATCAATGTCCTTTTGAAGGCATGGTGTCCAAAATTAGACAATATTCCAAATGTAGCTTTATCACTAATCTATAAAAAGTTTCCCAAGCTAACTGCCCTTTCTATGTATCACAAGACATGATTACATTTGTTGACAGCTTCATATTGACTGGATATTTTCCAGTGAATGGTCAAAATCCTCTTCCTTTTCTATCTTTGCTAATGGATAGTCCTTCATTCTGAAGAAAGATTTCACATTTCCTGTTCCAATACTTTTCATCCATTCACATTAAAATCCATCCGCCTTTCTTTGATTTGTTCAAATCCCTTTGAATCAAAAAAGTCATAGAATTCTTATTGTAGGACGAGGCCATTCATCCCAATATGTCAGTGGTCCCACTGGAGCCATATCTACTCTAATCCCATTTCCCTGCTTTTTACCATACATTTGAACCTATCTTCAAGTTTTTAGCTATATTTCTGTTAAACGTCATAACTAGCTTCGATTCAAAAAATTCTTTCTGATCTCTCCCTTTACATTCCTAGTACTAATCCTGATTTACAACCTCTTATTACTGATTCATCACCCAATGGAATTAATCTTTCTATTTACTTTCTCAAATCCTTTTAATTAGATACCCTTAATCTTCTCTACTCCCGTGAATACACCCCTACTTTTTAAAAGTCTCTCATCAAATGCTTTCAGTCTTTCTTATATTCATCAGCTGGCTACACAATTCAGCGTCATCAACTAATGTTGTTACTGAACAGTGTGAGCAGCAGGCCAGCCACAACAGACTCTTGTGGAACTCCACTGAACACTGGCTCCCAGCCAGGCCTTTTCCTATTGATCATCATCTTTTCCTTCGTGTTTCTCGGATGGTTTTTCATCCAATGCACTAATTTGACATTACTTCCATAGGCCTTAATCTCCTTTACAAATCTAACATGCGGAACTTTAACATCAAATCGTTCCTAAAAGTACAAGCAGATTATTTTCATCATATGATCTTCATCAACCTTTTTACCCATCTCCTTAAAGAATCCTAATAGATTTCTGAGGCATCTAAATCCACACTGACGATCCTTTATCTTCAGATGAGCATTGAGAGCACCCTGTAAAATTATTTCAAACATTTTCAACACTACGATTGTTAGGCTAATTTGTTTATAATTCCCACATTCTCAGCAATGGAAAAGTTTCTGATAAATATAACTCAAACCTACTCTGCAGGTTTTGCTTCAGATTTGTTTTCTTCACTAGAATTAGTGGCATCTAGATTGTCTGAAAGCAATCCAAATGGAATATATCAGTTTTCTGTAATAAGATTAAGACATCACCTTCATCAGTCAAAGTACAAAATAAAAGAGTACTTTTGTTGGTAGAACATGGGATGAGGGATACAATATTAAAAAATGTTTAGCAGCTGCTAAAATGTACGAAATGAGAAATTATGTTAAAAGTGTGCAGTATATTTGGAACCAAAACGGCATGAAGCTTAATGCGCTAGACTAGATGAGCTGCTAATAACCAATTACTAAAGAAAAATTTCATCTAAATGAAGAACAACAAAGGAATTCAGCCCCACATGGAACCCACAGAATTAATTTGGATAAAAAAGGGACATTGCAAGTTGATAGTTTGGTAAAGTAAGACATCAGTAGCAAGCATTGAGGTAAGATAATAATCCAGCATGTTTGCAAATCTTTATAAGCAAAGCATTGGAGAAGAGGCAAATTATATCTTTTGGTGCTTACATGTGCTAGAGGATGATGCTCAGCGATGACCTGACAAGCAATCCAATATCTAGATTGTAGTAAGTATACTATAGACTGACATCTGGGGAATATTAGTCTAGCAATTGCTGTTAGAATCATAGAATGGTTACAGCACAGAAGGAGGCCATTTGGCCTGTCAAGCCCATGCCGGCTCTCTGCAAGAGCACTTCAGTTAGTCCCACTCCCTCGCCCTTTCCCTGTCACCCTGCAATTTTTTTCCTTCAGGTACTTATCCAATTCCCTTTTGAAAGCCACAATTGAATCTGCCTCCACCACCCTTTCGGGCGGTGAATTCCAGATCCTAACCACTCGGCGCGTAAAGAAGTTTTTCCTCATGTCGCCTTTGGTTCTTCTGCCAATCACCTTAAATCTGCGTCCTCTGGTTCTCGACTCTTCCACCATAGGGAACAGTTGCTCTCTATCTACTCTGTTTCGACCACTCATGATTTTGAACACCTCTATCAAATCTCCTCTCAACCTTCTCTGCTCTCAGGAGAACAACCCCAGCTTCTCCAGTCTATCCACGTAACTGAAGTCCCTCATCCCCTGGAACCATTCTTGTCAATCTTTTCTGCACCCTCTCTAAGGCCTTCACATCCTTCCTAAAGTGCTGGTGCACTATTCATTCAAGGGTTAACTGTGGGTTACTCATTTTCTCGGAGATTGTACCCCTGTTGGTTTAACCCAGGATTTGTTTGTTTTCAATCTGTGTTTCTTCTCTCCAGCATGCTGGGTTAGCCAATGAAAAGGGAACAACATTAATTCTCTAAATCAGCTGCAAACTGCAATTAGGAGGCACTTAAGCATTTGAAATAACACTGGGACGGTTAAGCCGGCTGTTTGCTTAGCAAAATAGCTGTGGGATTGGATGCTTCTGCATGCGGAAACCCAGAAGCTACAAGTGTTATGTGAATGAAAGCATGCAATTTATAGGACTGATGGCCCAACTAGTGCACCAGGCATTGGAGGAGATGGCACTAAGACAAATGTGTCTTGTATTAATTCCTGGTGTGCCAGTCTACCAGGCTGCACTAGTGTTTCAGGAGACAATTCCTCACTTTCACTGGCCTCCCTCTACTACTGCCAAGGGTTCTGCACTCTGCTCTTCTTCCTCCCTGGTTGGGTCTCTTTCCAGAGCAAAGTTATGAAGAATGCGAAACAGGATGAAACTCGAGGAACAGCACCTCATCTTCCGATTAGGCACTTTGCAGCCTTCCGGACTCAATATTGAGTTCAACAATTTCAGATCATAACCCCGGCCCCTATTACTTTTTTACTTGTAATTTTTCCACTCCTTTCCCCCCCCCCCCTTTCCTTTTGTTTCTCTCTCCCACCTGGCAGCTATCTCTTGCCCTGCCAGTACACTTCACACCTACTCTCAGCCTATTACCATCTCGTCTGGCTTCGAATACCTTTTATTGTCTCTTTTACTTCTTTTGTCCCTTTTACTTCTTTTGTCCGATCGCAGCCCTGCCTTCGATCTATTTTCTTTCCAGTTTTGAAGAAGGGTTCGACCCGAAACGTCAACTCAAATTTCTCTCCACGGATGTTGCCTGACCTGCTGAGTTTTTCCAGCATTTTCTGTTGTCATTATTGATGATACTGGAGATCCTGGCAGGGCTCATCAGCACTGTCATGCAACCCTGATCTACCCAGTCATCTGAAGCAATGCTTCAAAATGCCAATTCTAAGCTCAATTATGATATGGTCCTTGTGTGGACCTTGTGTACCTGCATTCTGCTTTTATTTGTATCTGCTGCATTAACTATGGCTCAAGAAGCTAGCTTTGGTCTCCCTGGAACAATCCTTCCACTCTAAAATACACTCTTCAAAATATAACTGATCTGGATAAATTACTTTCTGTATAGTTCTTGTAATTCAATATCATGTCGAATCATACGAATGGACTGGAGAAGACGTTTTTAAAAAAAGTTGTGTTTTTTTCTACTATTCCCTCGCAGGTCTCTCCAGCAGCACACTGTCGCTGGGTTGGAAAGGCTATTCAGGGTCTCACTTCAGCCTTAGCTCAACTTGCTTCTGAGTTAGCAGCTTAGGATTCAGGCCCCACTCCAAAGACTTGAGCACATAATATAGGCTGACATTTCAGTGTAGCACTGAGGGAGTATTGCACTGTTGGAGGCACCGTCTTTTGGGTGAGACGTTAAACTGAGGCCTCAACTGCCCTCTCAGGTGGACGTAAAAGATCTTTGAGGAAGAGCAGAGAAGTTTTCCCATTGTCCTGTTCAACATTTATCTCTCAACATCACTAAATCAGATTATCTGGTCATTTATCTCATTGCTGTGCGCAAATTGGCTGCCACGGTTCCCTATATGACTAAGTTTCAAAAGTACTTAATTGGCTTTGAAGCACGTTGGGATGTCCTGAGGCCGTGAAAGATGCTGCGTAAATACAAGTTCTTTTCTTTCATTCTGGCGCAGATAATTGATGGAAAATGAATGTATCGTGAGTACTACAAGGAAGCCAGGTGTGGTATGATTCTGTTCTGGTTGCTGCAAACCTACTGAACAGTGAGAAAATAGAACTTCTTTCTGTTCATATACACCAAAAAATTATGGGCAGGGGCACATACAATCAATGGTCCTTTGCATTCCTAGGAATTCAGCAGTGCAATAGAATTGTGCAGCCTTGTCATACTGCTGCTGCTCAGCGGTGAAAGCTGTGAAGGTGTTTGCCCTCTTGAATAAAGAATCAGTCATCTCCTTGATGCGTCTATGGGCAGCAAATTGGGTGTCACTGCAGATGTTCACAGTGCTAGCCTGGAAGGAGCTGGAAGCACAGTAACACTGAGAGCCGTGATGACCTTGATGCTCATTAGCAGTGCCATCCAGATTGAAAATGTTGTCTGGAGGTTTTCGAAAGGAGATGGCACAGCGTCATCACTGATTCCTTATTAAATTGTTGCCTTGTAAGGCACAGCACTTTAGTTCATTCCCAGATACTGCTGATTAGAATTGCAGCAGTGAGTCCAAACAATACGTCTTTGGTGCCACCTTATAACTGTTAGCCTGCTCAGCTTCCTCGGCCAAGTTGATTGCAAGGAGACCACTGAATGCAATCCTCATTGCACACGATCACAAAATCAGCTATTTCTTGGGAAGTTTCCACCAGATTGTTACAAAAATCTGTCTCCCACAAGAGATGTTGGCTTAACTCCAATAGCCAAATTATATGAATGGAAAGGGCGTAGAGGAGCTTATGGTGCACAAGTCACTGATATGTTTATTCCCCTTTAAACTGTCAATTATGTAGGTCTGAAAGCCTTAATTACAATTGCATTGTGCACTTTAACACATAGTAGCCGCCTTGCATTGGAAGAAATATAGGACACCAAGTAAACTAGTTACATATGGATGCAAAGAAACACTTTTTTCTGATGCTTTTCCCTCAATTACCATTTCCGTAAGTTTTTATACTGACCGCAATTTCTAGACTATTGAATCTATACGGTAAGTCCTGAAACAATGAGGAAATGTCCAGCTTTAGACTTTTCTGCCAGTGTAGTTACATTTTCTTATTTGTTTCCTTCTGGAGTCTAAACATAAACTGAAATAAAATCTTATTACGTTCAGCATAAACAATCTATAAAACAATATACAAGACGCAGCCACTATCAATGTATTTTTAATTGAATTTCTGCTCTGAATATAAGAAGCTAACTTTTTAATATAATCGCAATTTACATTAACTATGAATGTCACAACAGTAATGGGATGCCATTAATACCACTGACCGGGGTGACAAAGGTAAATGGGGTTATCTGAGGTTAACCATAAGCAATACAACAATGTCAATATTTAAACAGCATTCATCTTTTTTAGCAAATTAAAACAGAGGGTATACTACACATGCACAATTTACGACTATGCATTCTAAAATGTAAAAACAAGTTTAATAATGAGGCAGAATTTATTTTTACAGATATACAGCAACAACAACAACTTGCATTTATATAGCGCCTTTAAAGTAGTAAAACATCCCAAGGTGCTGCACAGGAGCGTTAACAAACAACATTTGACACCAAGCCACAGCAGCAGATATTAGGGCACATGAAAGAGGTAAGAAGCGTCTTAAAGAAGGCAAGAGAGGTAGAGAGGTTTGGGAGGAATTCCAGAGCTTAGGACCTTGGTAGCTGAAGGCACGACAGCCAATGGTGAAGCGCTGAAAATCAGGGATGCGCAAGAGGCCAGAATTGGAGGGGTTCAGATATCTCGGAGGGTTGTAGGGCTGCAGGAGGTTGCAGGGATAGGGAGGGGCGAGGCCATGGAGGGATTTGAAAACAAGGATGAGAATTTTTAAATTGAGGTGCTGCTTATCCGGGAGCCAACTAGGTCAGCGAGCACAGGGGTAATGGGTGAACAGGACTTGGTGCGAGTTAGCATATGAGCAGAAGAGATTTGGATGAGCTTAAGTTTACGGAGGGTGGGAGATGGGAGGCCGGCCAGGAGTGTGTTGCAATAGTAAAGTCTAGAGGTAACAAAGGCATGAATGAGGGTTTCAGCAGCAGATGGGCTGAGGCAGGGGTGGAATCGGGTGATGGCACAGAGGTGGAAATAGGCGGTCTTAGTGATGGCACGGATATGTGGTTGGAAGCTCATCTCGGGGTCAAATACGACACCAAGGTGGCATACAATCTGGTTCAGCCTCAGACAGTTGCCAGGGAGAGGGATGGAGTCGGTTGCTACGGAACGGAATTTGTGGCAGGGAACTGAAGACAATGGCTTCGGTCCTCCCAATATGTAGTTGGGGGAAATTTCTGCTCATCCAGTACTGGATGTCAGACAAGCAGTCTGACAAAGTAGAGACAGTGGCTGGGTTGAGAGTGGTGGTGGGAGGTAAATATGGTCGTCAGCGTAGATATGGAATCTGACACTGTGTTTTCGGATGATGTCACCGAGGGGCAGCATCTGGATGAGAAATAGGTGGGGACTAAGAATAGATCCTTGGGGGCCACCAGAGGTAACGCTGCAGGAGTGGGAAGAGAAGCCATTGCAGGTGATTCTCTGGCTATGACTGGATAGATAAGAATGGAACCAGGCGAGTGCGATCCCACCCAGCTGGATGACGAAGGAGGTGTTGGAGGAGGATGGTCTGGTCAACCATCTCAATGGCTGCAGACAGATATACATAAGTACATGGTTAAGAACTAAACAGAAGTGTTGAAAAAAATCAAATCATGTTTTGCATCCTATCATACAAATCAATGTGCTTGAACTATGTTTTGTGAGAATTAGGCTTGTATGATGAATGTTGTTAATTTGCAATCAGCGTTTTATACTCAATGGAGGTAATTTTGACTTAGATGATAGTGTAAAATGGGCAATATTGGCTCGACCACCCGTTAGACACCTCTCCCGATTTCTGTTTTCACTGACTTTCATCCTCAATCACGGGCCCAAGTAACATCAATCAGGTTCATAACAAATTGACTTGGTAGCTGCACAGTTAGAATTGGTATTGAATGGAAAATGGTCAAAGAAATCAAGAGAGGCAACTGTACCATAAAACAGTCAAAGAAATGAGAACAAACTAGATCTCATGATATAAGAAAAAAATGACAAATTAAGAAGAGTTAACTCAAAGTTAGGGTGATGTCCTCATTAATTGTTCATTTGGTTAATCATGGGATTATTCCCGGTGTGGATATGTACCAGGATGTTTAGGTAAATATGTTAAATTCAACATGATTATAAAATTAAATAGACTTTATTTTAATGGAAATAAGTATAAAGTAAATAGGAAATTACAACACGGAAATAGGCCAGAACCCTATGGGACACAGTTACCTATTTCCAATCACTCTAAGAAACTGCCCTTAGCTTCTACTCTCTGCTTCCTCCCTTTTAACCAGTTTGTAATCCAATTTGCTGCCCTTCCTGTAATTATATGACACTTAATCTCCAACAATCTCCTGTTTGGTAACTTGTTAAAGACTTTCTCAAAGTCCACAAACACCACATGCGCTGTAATTCGCCCATCCACCATGTTTGACACCTCCACAAAGAAATATATCACATTTTTTTTGCTTTCTAGGAACATAGGAACATAAGAACAGGAGAAGGCCATTCAGCCCCTTGAGCCTGCTCTGCCATTGAATGAGATCATGGCTGATCTGCGACCTAACTCTATACACCCACCTTTGGCCCATATCCCTTAATACCTCTGCTTAACAGAAAGCTAACAATCTTCGATTTAAAATTAACAATTGATCTAGCATCAATTGCCGTTTGTGGAAGAGAATTCCAAACTTCTACCATCCTGTGTGTGTAGAAGTGTTTCCTAATTTCACTCTTGAAAGGTCTGGCTCTAATATCTGTTCCCCTTAATATCTTGAAAACTTCGATCAGATCATCCCTTAACCTTCTAAATTCTAGGGAATACAACCCTAATTTGTGTAATCTCTCCTCGTAACTTAACCCCTGAAGTCCGGGTATCATTCTGGTAAACCTACGCTGCACTCCCTCCAAGGCCAATATATCCTTCCTAAGGTGTGGTGCCCAGAACTGCTCACAGTACTCCAGGTGTGGTCTAACCAGGGTTTTATACAGCTGCAGCATAACTTCTAACCCCTTGTATTCTAAAATCCAAGCTGGCTGCTTCTAACCATTTTTGTTTCCTCTAGGTATTTAGTAATATCATTTTTAATTAAGAATTGCAAAATATTCCCTACCATAGATGTAAAAAGGAAGAGATTAGCAAAAATAAAAATGAGTCCCTTACAGGCAGAGACAGGAGAAATTATAATGGAGAATAAGGAAATGGTAGACATTGAACAAATACTTTGTATCTGTCTTCATGGAAGAAGACACAAAAAATATTCCGGAAATAGTGGGGAACCAAGGGTCTAGTGAGAATGAGGAACTTAAAGAAATTAATATTAGTAAAGAAATAGTACTGGAGAAATTCATGGGACTAAAAGCTGACAAATCCCCTGGATCTAATGGCCTACATCCTAGGGTTTTCGAAGAGGTGGCTACAGAGATACTGGATGCATTGGTTGTGATCTTACAGAATTCTCTAGATTTTAGAACGGTCCCCGCAAATTGGAAGGTAGCAAATATAACCCCTTGAAGAAAGGAGGGACAGAGAAAACAGGAAACTATAGACCAGTAATAGGGAAAATGTTAGAATCTATTATTAGGGACGTGGTAACGGGGCACTTAGAAAATCATAATATGATTGGGCAGCGTCAACACAGATTTATGAAAGGGAAATCATGTTTGACAAATCTGTTAAGGGTTTTTTAAGGTTGTAACTAGCAGGGTAGATTAGGGGGAACCAGTGGATGTAGTGTATTTGGATTTTCAAAAAGCATTCGATAAGATGCCACACAAGAGGTTATTACACAAAATTAGGGCTCATGGGATTGGGGGTAATATACTAGCATGGATTGAGGATTGGTTAACAGAAAGAAAACAGAGAGTAGGAATAAATAGGTCATTTTTGGGTTGGCAGGCTGTAACTGGTGGGGTCCCGCAAGGATCAGTGCTTGGGCCTCAGCTATTCAATTCAATTCAATTTTATTTGTCATATATGCAGCAGACGTGTGTACTGCACAATGAAATGTTGATTTTTACGAGTCCTCCCAACATTGGAATAAATATTGCATAACAATGATCAAAATACTAATAGAAATACAATAATAATAAATAAAACAACAGTAATAAAGAATAATAAATTATACGTTCATGAGTCTTATGGCCTGGGGGTAGAAGCTGTTTCGAAACCTGCTGGTACGAGACCGTATGCTTCGGTATCGCTTACCGGACGGGAGCAGGGCGAAGAAGTTGTGGTTGGGGTGGCTCGTGTCTTTAATGATTCTCAGGGCCTTCCCCCAGCACCTCTCGGGGTAGATATCCTGGACAGCAGGTAGTTTAATTCCTATAGTATGTTGTGCAGCTTTCACCACCATCTGTGGCGGTGCAGTTGTCATACCATACCATACCATACATTCACAATCTACATTAATGACTCAGATGAGGGGACCGAGTGTAATGTTTCCAAGTTTGCTGACAGCTCGGTGGGAAAGTAAGTTTAGAGAAGGATGCAAGGAGGCTGCAAAGGGATATAGACAGGTTAAGTGAGTGGGCAAGAACATGGTAGATGGAATATAATGTGGAGAAATATCAAGTTATCCACTTCGGTAGGAAAAATAGAAAAGCAGAATATTTTTAAAATGATGAGAGATTAGGGAATGTTGGTATTCCGAGGGACCTAAATGTCCTTGTACACGAATCACAGAAAGTTAACATGCTGGTCGGTACAGCAAGCAATTAGGAAAATAAATGTTAGCCTGTATTACAAAAAGATTGGAGTATAAGAGTAAAGAAGTCTTACTGAAATTATATAGGGCCTTGGTGAGACCACACCTGGAGTATTGTGTACAGATTTGGTTTCCTTACCTAAGGAAGGATATACTTGCCATAGAGGGAGTGTAACGAAAGTTCACTAGACTGATTCCTGGGATGGGGGGATTGTCCTTTGAGGAGAGATTGAGTAGACTAATGCTTTATTCCCTAGAGTTTAGAAGAATGAGAGGTGATCTCATTGAAATGAATAAAAGGGGCTTAAGATGGTAGATGCTGGGAGGATGTTTCCCCTGGCTGGGGAGTCTACAACTAGAGGTCACAGTCTCAGAATAAGGGGCTGGCCATTTAGGACTGTGATGAGGAGAAATTTTTTCACTCAAAGGGTTGTGAATCTTTGGAATTTTCTACCCCAGTGGGCTGTGGCTGCTCAATCGTGAGTATATTCAAGACAGAGATCGATAGATTTTTGGATACTAAGGGAACCAAGGGATTTGGGGATAGTGCGGGAAGGTGGAGTTGAGATAGAAGATGAGCCATGATCTTATTGAATGGTGGAGTAGGCTCGAAGGGCCAAATGGCCTACTCCTGCCATATGTTATGTTCTTATGTTCAAAACTTACTGGTTTGTAAGTATCTGGGTTAGCTCCGACTCCCTTTTTGAAAAGGTCTACTCTCCGGTCCTACGACACATACCCACTCTCGATAGAACTCTGCAATACAATTTCTAAGGCTTCTGCTGCTTCCCCCCCCCCCACCCCCATTTCCCTCAGGATTCTTGGATGTATCCCATCAGATCCTGATACTTTGTCCCACTTTAGTTTAATAGCTTCTCTAATACTTTCCTTTTATTTATTATGATATCTCTCATCTCGCTTTTAACCAATTCAGCATTTACCTCCTCCCCACTATCCTCTTTTGTAAACACTGATTCTAATAATTGTTAAGCATCCTTGCCATTTTTTGTTCATCTGCTACTAGCTCACTATCCTCTCCTCTCAGGCATCCCGTCTCACCTTTAATAATTCTCATTTTACTGATCTATTTGTTGAATAATGTATTCTGTTTAACATGTTTTGATATTCTGTCCTCATACTATCTCCCTGCTTTCTTTATCCCTCTCTGAACTTGTTTCCTTACATTCTCTCTTGTTTTTATCATATCCATAGACCCCACATGCCCTCTGCTTTAACAATTTTCATTTATTTCTAACCCATTCATTTGTCCATAGCACGCCATAACTTGAAGTAGTCACATTCTTTTTAATGGTATATATTAATTCTGCAACTTTTCAAACTACCACATTACTGAACCAATTTCTCTTTCCACCTTCCTCAGCTAGCTCACTACTGACCTTTCTAAAATCTTCCCTATCACAATTCACTGAAGTCAATGTGAATAGAATTTGGGAGAGATATAAATGGCCCATAATTTGTGGTCAGCGGTGATGCGACAGCGATCGCTGCTGGCCTTGAAGAAAGCTGCCCACAGAGATGTCGTGATCTCTGTGGTGAAAACTTTAGGTTTCTCGACGCGTAATTGATTGTAGCGCTGTCAATAGGTGATTCCTAGCGTAGTGCAGCAGTGATGTCATCAAACTGTCTAAGCAGCCAATCACATTGAAGAATTCTCAGACGGCAAACCAGGAAATGAAAAGCACTGATTATCTGTACTTTTTCAAAATGTTAGAGAGTGAAATAAAGATTGGAACATACACATGGGGTTAAGGTAGAAGCTGGAATATCATGAACAAATTTTTTTTTAAATTCTATTTTTTAAAAATTGGAATTTTTTTCATAATGGAGAAATTTGACATTTTGCAAATATAAAAATTAGTTTTTATGGGCCAGAACAGATGTTTAGCAGTCAATATGATGTTAAAATCCCAGTTACACCTATTCCAATAAGGCTTAACATTTAATGGGGTATTTAACAGTGATATTAGTGCAGAAAAGCTCAAGTCGTCATCAATTCCATTGATTCCACTGATTGCCAGCTATGGGGTGGGGGTTGGGGTGGGGAGGTCCACACCGCAGCCTGTGTCAGAATGGAGTATGACTGACCGCAACTTCATGGTTTCCGTGTTTAGATGCGCATGCGCTAAATCCTGATCCTATGGTCATTTTCAGAGGGGTTATTACGGCGAACGCTGACAGTTCGCCATCATTACCCACCGCAAAATCTGGGCCGTGAAACGGACTGCTGATTCGCTATCATCGGTTTTACACTATCGCACAAAGTCAAAGTAACCTCCAGTAAGGTTGGCTTTCCCTTTCCTTCCTGTACTTATCGGTGTTCAACCTCTGATACAATTATGTTTCTTTCCCATTAACAAAGCATGTACATTTTAGATAGCAATAACTGAGCCAAAAACTTGTCAGGCACGATGAATTCCATTCGCAAAATTCATACTGACAGTTACTGGACGGGCAATCAGATTAGCTTGAATTAAGCTGTTTCAAATTATCAGCACAGCTCCACTGCTGGTCAATAACTGCAGCGCTTACATTGCTGGACTGTCAGCTAATCCACTAAAAACATTTTCCGTGCCACGAATTTGTTACATCAGCGTGCCTGACCTGCGCGCTTTACTAATGGAACTTAGCGGGTATTGGCCGAGCAGAAAAGAGCTGCGTAGTGTTTGGATTTTCTGGGATGGCCACTTTGTTTGCAGGTTGTTCTGACTGCTGTATTAATTATACATATACAGATAGAAAAGTAAGAGTGAATCTACAACAAATGAAAGAAAAAGAACCTGCTAAAAATAAGAAATGGAAAAAAAGAAAGATAACAGGAAGTGATCTCTTCAATTCAACCTCTTTCACACAACAAAACACGCCATGAGCAATGCCACAGGGGATTCACTAGTCTATCCCATAAAGGCTGGTAGAAGCAAACAATTATGGATAATATAAATCTGCTAGGCTATTATCAAGATAGGTGTGATTGACCCTGTTCATATACAGCTCTAATGTGTAAATTGGTGTTTCAGGAGAAAGACCATTATTTTTCTACACAAAACTGTTCAATAGCATGCTGCTTTATTCCACAGCTGGAGTAAGCTTGAGGAAAATTGTGAAATACTTTCAGATAGTTTATATTAAAAAGGGATGTTACACCACTATGACTAATTTCAGTAATATTTCAGAGCTACAATGATGTGTATCTGACATTGGAATCCTCTCATCAGAATCTGTAAATGAACACATGGGGCTGGAGTTCCCTCTTCTAGCCCTGCAGGGTAGGGACAAGATTTACGCCAACTGTCCCAACCCACCCATGACTTCTGTCAATGGCCCCAAGGGAAATCCCTGTGGTGTCGCAGGACCACTGCTACAGCACCATAAGAGGCGAGAGCCATGTTGAAGGAACAGCAGAGCTCCAAAGGCTTCAACATATACCTCAGTGCATCTACAAAGTGCACTGCAACTCGCCAAGGCTTCTCCAAAACCTGCGACCTCTGCCACCTAGAAAAACAAGGGCAGCAGGCGCATGGGAAAACCATCACCTCCATGTACCCCTCCAAGTCACACACCATCCTGACTTGGAAATATATCGCCGTTCCTTCATCATCGCTGGGTCAAAATCCTGGAACTCCCTCCCTAACAGCACTGTGGGAGTACCTTAACCGCACGGACTGCAGCGGTTCAAGAAGGCGGCTCACCACCACCTTCTCAAGGGCAATTAGGGATGGGCAATAAATGCTGGCTTTGCCAACGACGCCCACATCCCAGGAACAAATAAAAAAAGAACATATTTCCCACCGAAGGCCTTAGCCAAGACTGAGGCTTTCAGCAGGTTAAGTGCTGGGTGGGCAACATGAAGGGAGAGAAGGCCACTCCAAGGTCCTCTCTCTCCATCTGGGGACTTTGGGGCATTCCTGTCGATACCCCAGAAACTAACAGGTTTAATCAGGCGATCCCAGGGTGCAGCAGGAACAAGAGTGGATGAGAGGGAAATGGGTCAGAAATTTCCTCCCTACTGGCATTTGCACGCAGCAGGTAATGAAGGAGAGGCCAGCAGTGGTCCCACTAGTGGCTGGCGAGGGAAACAGAGGTTGGGGCGGTGAGGTGACAGTAGGCCTCACCATCCAATTTTGCCCCATTTTCTTCTTGCTATATCACATGCCCATAGGGGAGACCACCTAATTTTCCGTCCATTCATTTGGATGAGAAAAAAGAGTCAGGCCACAGGCTCAGCGATCCCATGTGCCTGATTTTGTGGTATTTGCTGCTCCCAGGTGATCCAGGAAGCCCTGCTGCCGGAAAAGGAAAATCTGCCCCTGTCACTCTGATTTGAAGGAAGACAAATCAAACTGGGTAAACTGGAGTTTTCAGTGTCTGATGCTGCTGAATGGAATATTGGTGGTGTGGTGTATGTAACCTGTTCCACCTTAAGAGAACTTAAGCCTGTTCCACCTTAAGAGATGTACTACTTTCTCTGGCTGCTGTATACGTAATACCGGTGGTGACCACCGGTATATAAGCACTGTGTAGTAATATTGTATTTAGTATAGTCCTGACCTCCAACCAGTAAAGACCTGTTGAACTTTAATCTTGTAGTCTGTGTTAGTAATTACAACTAGAACACACAGACTTAACAGTGGCGACGAGTCCGATTCTTACCCTGCGGCAGTTTATATCCACGGCGGCTTCATCCACAGGACGGACGTCGAAGAGAGGCTTTCACCCTCATCACCCTGCTGGAAGACACGTCGCGCGGCAGACATCGAGAAACCAGAGTGCAGAAGACATCCTGAACTCGAAGCCTCCATCAGCGGCTGTCAGCTATCTTCTTTCTACCTCGGTGGTGGGTAAGCCGGGCAGCGACGCGACCAGAAAGTCGGCCGCGTTGGCTGTACAGACGGGGAGGGAAGATGGAGGAATAAGGGCGGTGAGATCGATCGCGACCGGAGATAAGAGCCGGGCCGCATTCGGGCCGAAAGGCGCAGCGCGGGGACATCGATCGCGGCTGGTGATAAGGGCCGGGCCGCATTCGGGCTAAAAAGGCGCAGCGTCTGGGGCAACTGAAGGCGCGAGAGCCGCGGTGAAGCGGAGACAGCGTCGGGGGACGGGTGAAGACCGCCAAGCGCGGGAAAACCGCCATTTTGTAGGCGGAGGACGAAGACAAGAGCGGGAAGCCGCCATCTTGGATAAAAATTAAAATAAATTAAATTGCAACGATGCCTAAACATGGGAACATTAATACCTTTGATAGCGACATCGAAGATTGGGCCACGTATGTAGAATGCATACAAAATTATTGTAAAGCAAATAAAATCCCAGATGAAGAGAAAGCACTAACATTATTAAACTTAACGGGTGCGAAGACATACGGGCAATTGAAACACCTTTTATCACCAGATGAACCGGCGGATAAGACATTCGAGGAGATTGTTACTGTCCTGAGAAATCATCTAAACCCCACGCCGCTGATGCTAGCGGAACGATTTAAATTTTACAGCAGAAGGCAGCTGAAGGATGAAAGCAGTGCTGAATATTTAATGGAATTGCGTAAGTTAGCAAAGTACTGTCAATTTGGAACGAGATTGACAGAGGCGCTACGAGATAAATTTGTGTGTGGTTTATTAAAAGAAGATACACAAAAGCGACTGCTCGAGGAGAATGAGCTGATGCTTGAGAAAGCGGTCACTATGGCAGCAGCACACGAAGCCGCAGCGAGAGGCACAGCAGTAATGCAGCTACGGTCACCGGAACTCAGTACAAATAAATTGGGTTTGAGTACTGTAAAATGTTATCGTTGTGGAAAGACAACGCACGATCAGAACCAGTGTTGGTTTAAAAACCAAGAATGCAGAACGTGTGGCAGGCTTGGCCACATAGCTAAAGTATGCCGGTCAGGAAAGAAGACCAGCAACAAAAAGTCACCGCAAGGAAAATACATAAAGGTACACAAGGTGACAAAGAACAGTTCGACCGAACAGAAGTCAGATTCAGACGCTAGCAGTAATGAACTGGGTAGCTTAAGAGTACACAACGTTGGTAAGGATGCAGATCTCCAGACAATTTGGGTCACCCTTCAGATAGCAGGAGTCCAAGTAAAGATGGAATTGGACACTGGATCGGCATTGACGGTCATGAATAAGAAAGATTACAAAAGGTTATTCCAACATATTCCCCTATGGGATACGGAGATTATATTGAAAACATACACGGGGCAAAGAGTGTACCCCATCGGAAAGATAGAGGTAAAAGTGGTCCACAAGGGCGAAGAAAGCCAAGTAATGGACTTATATGTGCTACCTGAAGGAGGTCCACCACTACTGGGACGGGAGTGGATTAGGAAAATGAATATGGACTGGCACTCCTTGAAGGCACTAACGGTAGATTCCGGGGAAACAGATGTCAAACCTAAACGATTGTCCAAAATATTGGATGATGCTAAAGAGGTGTTCCAGCAGGGACTGGGAACACTGAGAGGAATTACGGCAAACATCAAGATTGATGAACATGCACACCCAAAAATTTTTAAAGCCAGACCGGTACCCTATGCAATACGACCTACTGTAGAAGCGGAACTGGAAGCGCTAGAACGTTCAGGTGTACTGTCTAAGGTAGATTGGAGTGAGTGGGCTACGCCCATTGTTCCCGTTATGAAACATCCTTCGAGCAACAAGCCAGGAGAACCAGGGAAGGTTCGCATCTGTGGAGATTTCAAAATCACCGTTAATCCGGTGCTTCACACGGTGCAGTATCCGCTTCCACGGATTGAGGATATTTTTGCTTCGTTGTCTGGTGGGAAACACTTCACCAAGATAGACCTGGCGCAGGCGTACTTGCAGATGGAGGTTGAAGAAGAGTCACGCCAATACCTCACGATCAACACGCATCGAGGTTTGTACCGGTACAATAGGCTGGTTTTTGGAGTGGCATCGGCTCCAGCAATTTGGCAGAGGGCCATGGAGCAGGTATTACAGGGAATTCCAGGCACACAATGTTACCTGGACGATATTCTGATTACAGGTGATGGTGATGAAGAACACCTCGCAAACTTGGAACTGGTGCTCAACAGACTGAAAGAGTATGGACTTAGAGTTAATCGGCAGAAATGTGAGTTCTTCCAGAAGCGGATCTCGTACTGTGGTCATGTCATTGACCGGGAGGGGCTTCATAAGTCTCCTGACAAGATAGAGGCAGTTGTAAAGGCTCCCGCTCCGGATAATGTCTCTCAGTTGAGGTCGTTTCTAGGATTAACTATTACCATAAATTTCTACCAAATCTACCCACGGTACTGCACCCGCTAAACGCTCTTTTACAGAAGGGGGTACCATGGGAATGGAGTGAAAACTGTAAGAAGGCATTTCGCAAAAGCAAAGAATTGATCACCTCAGAGGAAGTGTTGGCTCACTTCAACCCGACACTGCCTATTCGGTTGGCTTGTGATGCTTCTCCATATGGTATTGGGGCAGTACTCTCACACAAGTTGCCAAATGGCACGGAAAGGCCAGTCGCGTTTGCATCCAGATCATTGACCTCCGCTGAGCGCAACTATGCGCAGATCGATAGGGAGGCTCTCAGCCTTGTATGGGGAGTGAAGAAGTTTAATCATTACCTGCAGGGCCAAAAATTCACACTTCTGACAGACCATCAGCCGTTGGTATCCATTTTTAACCCTAAGAAGGGTGTTTCAGTGATGACAGCACAGCGTCTCCAGAGATGGTCCCTTTTCCTAGGGGCACATCAATATCAAATAGAATTCAAAGGTACGAAGCAGCATGGCAATGCTGATGGGCTGTCGCGCCTGCCACTACCTGAAGAAGAAGAAACGATGAAAGTTGACCCTGTTGAGTTATTTCATTCGACCATCATCGAGTGTTTACCAGTCACCAATGCAAGTATTGAAAGAGAAACCAGGAACGACCTGACACTGTCCAGAGTCTATGAGGTGACAGTGAAAGGATGGCCAACACGTGGTGATCCTCTGTTACCGGCATTCTCGGCAAGGCGCGACCAGCTGTCTGTCTGCCATGGTACTTTGATGTACGGGACAAGAGTGATTATTCCTCCCAAGTTAAGGGAAAGAGTTCTAAAAGAACTGCATGAAGGTCATCTGGGGGGAGTTAAGATGAAAAGTCTTGCTAGGGCTTATGTATGGTGGCCGGGTATTGACCAACAGACAGAGGAGAGTTGACGAAAAGCTGCGCTGGGTGCCAAAAAGTGCAAAATGCACCTCCGATCGCACCACTACACCCATGGGAATGGCCTTCAGCCCCATGGCAACGCGTACATATTGACTTTGCTGGTCCATTCATGGACTCCATGTTCCTAATTGCGGTGGACGCACATTCCAAATGGCCAGAAGTGATCAAGATGAATACCACTACTTCAGAAAAGACAATTGCGGTGTTAAGAACAATATTCGCAAGGAACGGATTGCCAGAACAGATCTGTTCGGACAACGGACCACAGTTCGTGTCGGAAGAATTCCAAAAATTCTTAAAGGAGAATGGGGTGAAACATTATACCTCTGCCCCATATCATCCGGCGACAAACGGGTTGGCCGAGAGATTTGTCCAAACATTCAAAAAGGCAATAAAGGCCATGAACGATGATCAGATTCCGCTACAGCACAAGGTGGACAATTTCCTAATGGCATATCGAAACGCCGCTCATGCAGTGACTAACCAAAGTCCTGCCATGATGTTTTATAATAGGAGGTGGCGGTCCAGGTTGGACTTGTTAAAACCAAATGTGCGGAGGGAAGTGGAAAACAAACAGTTCCGGCATATTAATAACAAGACCACTCGAAGTTTCGACGTAGGACAACCAGTGTTGGCAAGGGGCTATGGAAATGAAAAATGGCAGTCCGGAACAATTCGGGCCAGACAAGGACCTCTGATGTACACAGTAGATATTGGTAACAATGTGATAAGGCGTCATGCGGATCAACTGGTAGAATCGAGAGCAAGGGTCGAACCCATGGTTGCGACAGAGACAACTGTGGAAGACGTTAATGAACCTGAAGCATCTACCTCGGCAGGGAATGTACCTGACGATGATAACACCCAATGCATGGGAGACCAACTAGAGGAGTCACCTCAGCAACAGGAATCAGAGACCACTGAAAGGCGTTATCCAAACCGAATCAGAAGGCCTCCTGAGAGACTGAACCTTTGAACTGTTTATACCTGAAGTTATATATGTTATTATGTTATGTTAAATGGGGATATGACTGTTAAGCTAAAAAGGGAGGATTGTGGTGTATGTAACCTGTTCCACTTTAAGAGAACTTAAGCCTGTTCCACCTTAAGAGATGTACTACTTTCTCTGGCTGATGTATACGTAATACCGGTGGTGACCACCGGTATATAAGCACTGTGTAGTAATATTGTATTTAGTATAGTCCTGACCTCCAACCAGTAAAGACCTGTTGAACTTTAATCTTGTAGTCTGTGTTAGTAATTACAACTAGAACACACAGACTTAACAGGTGGGAGGCTGGATTTTGAGAGATATCTGGGAAAATTTTATCTGCTTAAACATCACCCTTCAAATAGATTAAACATAATTGTCAGTCATACGATCTTGTTTGGAAAAAATGTACATCAATTACTTTTAACTTAATTTCCTGAACATTTTAAGCAAGTAAAAGACCTTCCTTTTTATAATGATTCAGATAGATGTACGCTGTCTGCAGTACATGACTGAATCTAGTCCGAACAAATGTTTCCGGCTGCTAAAAGCTAAAAGGATTCCTCAGGGGCCATACAGACTAGGATGGCTCCAGGTTAGATCCCTGCCCTGTGCTGAGTTTCCTGATCTCAGCCAAGGTAGCAGTGAGGCTGCAGTTCCCTCAGGATGAGGGAAAGGGGAAAACATTGCTAAATTTCAATCCCTGCTGGAAGTGCACAAGGCTCTACTTGAAGCCCTACACAGTCGAATAGCCTGCTAACATTCACTGTCAAAGCACATACATGAACAAAGGCTACATGGGTGATGTATCAGAGGACAAATGCCATCAATGGAAGCGTAAACAGAGCCAATGAGGAAGGGATGGGGAGAAGCTCTCTCGCTTGTACATTTGACTACTTTTCAAGTGAAGCAATATGGTTTATGATGTTTAGTTTTATTTTGTTGCTTGGACAAAGCAGTTTAAATGTAAACGACTTACTTCTGTGGCTCCTAAATTCAGAGCTTTTAAGCTTCTTACAGAAGACAAATCACTGAGTGAAGAAGTTGAAACCTAGCATCGCACGAAGGGATCAGCACGGAGGGCCCCTCAGCAAGCGACAACGTGCAGCTCCTCCGTGCTGATCAAGATCTCACGATGTGGGGTCATTTTAACCTGACTCGACGATGGGAAACTGACACGATCAGCTCAGACACCCCTTTTACACGGGCGAGTTAAGTTAAAATTACCCCCGAACTTCTCCAAAACTGAGCAGGTGCTGGCTTGAACAGGAGCTCCCTACAAAAATGGAAAGAATTGTAGTGTAATTGTTCTTTACAGGCACTTTCCATGCTGAACCACTAGCATGATGTTAGGTTACTACTTAGTCCTTCATAAAGTGTAGCTTCCCAGGCAGCAACAGGGCAGCCACACTACTCCTCAAAAATAGCAGACACAAGGAGCCTTTTACATTGCAAGTACTCCCCCTTGCCTTTAAAGAGCTGCTGACAGCAACATTTATCTAAGTACTGGGGCCTCCACATTACATTGTGAATGATCCTGTTTTGTCCTTTTTATTCAATAGAATATTTAAACCTGGGCTGAGATGATGGAAATCCAAAGCAAGGCTGGAGCCTGTTGTCTGGCTTTGGCCCTGGTTAATATTAACCAAATATTATGGCTCAGTGACAAGCCAAGAAGGAAGGAAGAGGTATGTAGAGCATGGATGATCAGATCAGGCATGGCAAGCATCCAAATTCTGATAAGAAATGTCAGAATCATCTGGCATTGCTCAGTGGAAACAGATGAAAATGATCTTCACAGGCACTTAGTCTGAAATGATTGCTGGTTTAAAGTCAGCTGCAAGCTTGAGTACTTTCAATAGGAACTGCTGCTCGAGGCTCATTTGAATCATGCAGAGATCATTACTATGTGCTGAAAGTCTGCTGGAGATCACAGTTGATTTTGAACTCCAATGTTTCAACTGAAATGGGGGTGCAGCTGCTTTTATTCAGTAGCAGTGAGCAAGGTTCGAATATGCCACGATAGAGTTCCCCTTGTCCTCACCTTTCACCCCACCAGCCTCCACATTCAACGGATCATCCTCCGCCATTTCCGCCACCTCCAAAGTGATCCCACCACCAAATGCATCTTCCCCTCCCCTCTCCTTTCAGCATTCCGTAGGGACCGCTCCCTCCGAGACACCCTAGTCCACTCCTCTTTCACCCCCAGCACCCCTTCCCCTTCGCCCGGCACCTTCCCGTGCAAGCGCAGGAGATGCAACACCTGCCCATATACCTCCCCCCTTACCACTGTCCAGGACCCCAAACACCCCTTCCAGGTGAAACAGCAATTTACTTGTGTGGTGTATGTGCCTTTAAGAGCAATTGTGGTGTATGTGCCTTTAAGAGCCCCAGGTGTGCGTAATGCCGGTAATTGCCACTTGGGCTATATAAGCCTGTGTATTGTGTATATCCCTTAGAACCCCCCCCGACTTGCTTAGTAAATACCTATGAACCAACTCCTGTCTTCAGTGTCTTTATCTACACACGGACACTGCAGTGGCGACGAAGTGGAAACGGACTTACCTGCAATTCGGCAGCACCTCAAGGACATCGATTCCTCCAGCGTCCAGAAGACTCAAGGAAGTAATAGAAACTGTGGTTTCACCAGCTGGCCAAGCTGGTGGCAGGTACTGCGCTAATCCTTCCTGGGCGTCAGGCTGGGGCTCCAGCGGCGGGCTCTACAGCTGAGACAGGCAGCGAAATCGGAGGCAAGCAATAACGGACTGTGAGGGTGCACTCGGGAGACGGCCGGCGCGGCAAGCAGGTCAACGTTTAGACCTCCGTCGGGAACGAGTCTCCAACAGTGAATAAACGGAAACCACAGTAAAACAGCGTTGTTATCGGTAGCAGCGGCGGGAAAGCGCAGGAAGCGCCATATCGTTGCTACAGGGAGAGAAAAAAAGCGCAGGAAGCGCCATATCTTTTTTGAAATGCCTAAGTCTGGCAATATTGATGCTTTTGATAACGAAACAGAGCCTAACTTTGGCAATATTGATGTTTTTGATAACAAGATAGAGGATTGGACCACATATGTAGAAAGAGTGGAGGTGTTTTGCACCGCAAATGGAATAGAAGATGAAAAAAAAGCTTCAGTGCTTCTGGATCTAATGGGTGCAGAAACATACAAGCTGTTACGCAACTTAATCACTCCAGCCGAACCGATGGACAAGAATTTTGAGGAGATTGTTGATACCCTACACTGCCAATTCGAGGCAGGACTGGCAGATTCTTTGCAAGACAAATTCATCTGCGATCCCCAAGTGTAGAAACACAAAAAAAGGTATCTTCTGGAAAAGATTTAACACTGGACAAGGCTTTCAGTGCAATAGGAGCGGCAAAGATACAGCAAAGGCCACAGGACTTCGGCACCCATGAAATGACACGGGGTTTCGAGAGATGTTATCGCTGCAGCAGATCCAACCATGACCAGAGGGATTGCTGGTTCAAAGAAAAAGCATGCAGGCGATGCGGAAAGATGGGACACATTCCACGTGTATGCCGATCTGAAAATAAAAAATCCACTAACGGGGAAAGAATCAATAAGGAAAAGCACAGAAAGGTACAAATGATGACGGACAATAGCTCCAAAGACCAGAAGAGCGATAGCGACTCCGGGAACAAGAGACTAAGCTCTCTCAAATTACATAATGTAATTGCCAATGAAGATTACCAGACCATTTGGGTTACCCTCATAATAGCAGGGTCCCCAGTTAAAATGGAGCTAGATACAGGATCAGCTCTAACCGTAATAAATCGACGAGATTACGAGAGGCTATTTTCGCATATACCTCTAAAAGACACATCCATTATCTTAAAAACATATACGGGGCAGAAAGTATACCCCAAAGGAAAAATAAAGGTGCCTGTGGTATACAACGGCAAAGAAATACAAAAGTTGTATTTATACATTCTACAAGATGGTGGTCCACCGTTGTTGGGACGTGAATGGATAAGGAAGATACGTTTAGACTGGCACTCCATTCAGGCACTGACGGTGACCAGTAAGGAAAAAAACAATGATGACATCATACCTGAACGATTAAAAGACATCTTGGCCAACGCCAAAGAAGTGTTTCAAGAGAAACTAGGAACCTTGAAAGGCATCACCGCCTCAATAAAAGTGGAAGATGCAGCAATTCCAAAATTTTTTAAGGCAAGACCGGTGCCATACGCAATACGTCCGGCAGTCGAGGCAGAGCTGGAGAATTTGGAAAAGGCAGGCGTATTATCCAAAATAGATTGGAGCGAATGGGCAACACCCATCGTTCCAGTCATGAAAAAAGCATTGAAAAATAACTCTGAGGAACAGAGAAAAATTCGCATCTGTGGGGACTTTAAGGTGACTGTAAACCCGGTCCTTCACACGGTACAGTATCCTCTTCCGAGGATAGAAGATATTTTCGCCTCCCTATCCGGAGGAAAACGTTTCACAAAAATTGACTTGGTACAGGCATATCTACAGATGGAGGTTGAGGAGACCTCTAAAAAGTATCTCACAATAAACACACACAAAGGCCTGTACCAGTACAATCGACTGGTTTTTGGAGTAGCATCAGCTCCAGCTATCTGGCAAAGAGCTATGGAGCAAGTCCTGCAAGGGATTCCGGGGACTCAGTGTTACCTAGACGACATCCTTATAACAGGAGAAAACGACAACGAGCACCTTGCCAATTTGGAGCAGGTGCTCACTAGGCTGAAAGAACGGGGCCTACGAGCAAATCGCCCCAAGTGCGAATTTTTCCAAAATCAGATATCATATTGTGGCCACATAATTAATAAGGAAGGGTTGCATAAGTCACCTGAAAAAATTGAAGCAGTTATAAAAGCCCCAGCACCTGAAAATGTTTCACAATTGAGGTCATTCCTGGGATTAATAAATTACTATCATAAATTTTTACCGAACTTATCAACTATTCTACACCCTCTTAATGATCTTCTACACACAGGAGTGATTTGGAAATGGAACGAAGACTGTAAACGTGCCTTCCATAAATGTAAAGACTTAATCACATCCGAGAAAGTTTTGGCTCATTACAACCCATCACTACCAATCAGACTGGCGTGCGATGCATCCCCTTACGGCATAGGAGCGGTATTGTCCCATAGATTCCCTGATGGCTCGGAATGGCCGATAGCTTTTGCGTCACGCTCATTGAACTCAGCTGAGCGTAACTATTCCCAGATAGACAGGGAAGCACTCAGCCTGGTATGGGGAGTGAAGAAATTCAACCATTACCTACACGGACAAAAATTTACCTTGCTGACTGACCATCAACCCCTCATCTCCATATTCAACCCTGAGAAAGGTGTCCCCATTATGACGGCACAAAGACTACAGAGGTGGTCCCTTTTTCTAGGGGCACACCAATACAACATTGAATACAAAGGGTCAAAACAGCATGGGAATGCTGACGGTTTATCACGCCTGCCGTTGCCAACGATAGAAGAGGCACCTACAGTAGACCCAGTAGAGATATTCCACTCTACCATAGTGGAATGTCTACCGGTGACAAATTCTGCCATTGAAAGGGAGACCAGAAATGACCCTACTCTCTCACGGGTCTACGATTTAACAATGAAGGGATGGCCAGCACATGGCGAACCACTGTTGCCAGCATTCTCACAAAGAAGAGAACAGCTGTCAGTGTGCCGAGGAACCTTGATGTGTGGATCCAGAGTGGTGATTCCACCCAAACTCCAGGATAAAGTGCTAAAGGAGCTTCACGAGGGGCATCTGGGTGGAGTGAAAATGAAGAACCTAGCTAGGGCGTTTGTATGGTGGCCAGGTATCGATGGAGACATCGAAGACATGACCAAGAGCTGCCTAGGATGCCAGAAGGTCCAAAATGCTCCGCCACAGGCCCCTCTACATCCATGGGAGTGGCCCTCATCTCCCTGGCAAAGGGTGCACATCGACTTTGCTGGTCCATTTATGGACTCAATGTTCTTAATCGCAGTTGATGCACACTCCAAGTGGCCGGAGGTAATAAAGATGTCCTCCACCACCACGGAAAAAACCATCACAGTATTAAGGACCATATTTGCCAGGAATGGGCTGCCGGAACAGATATGTTCTGATAATGGACCGCAATTTGTGTCCGAAGAATTCAGAAAGTTCTTAAAGAACAATGGGGTAAAGCACTACACGTCCGCCCCATACCATCCCGCCACCAATGGCTTGGCTGAAAGGTTTGTCCAGACCTTTAAGAAGGCCATAAAGGCCATGGGTAATGAAGACATAAAACTTCAGCACAAGGTGGATAACTTCTTATTTGCCTATAGGAATGCCACACATATGGTTACAAACCAAACTCCCGCCATGATGTTCTACAATAGAAACCTAAGATGCCGGCTGGATTTGGTCAAGCCCAACATCCGAAGGGACGTGGAGAACCGGCAGTTTCAGGGCATGAATGAAAGGCCAACTAGGGCCTTCCAGATAGGCCAACCGGTTTTGGCCCGGGACTACCGTACCGAGAAATGGCAGCCTGGAACTATCTGCACACGACTAGGACCACTGATGTATACCGTGGACATCGGAGAAAGCATAATAAGGCGCCATGCGGACCAAATCATCAAGTCATCCGAAAAGGGATAACCTACACCACCACGCTATACATCTAACGATGAAGTAGAGATACCCATATCTACCTCCGATCCGGTGATACTGGAACCCGATGAACCCGACACTGGCCTTCAAGCCGAATCAGCCTTGGCAGAAGAACCTACTACACCACCAGAAACTACTACACCCCCAAGGCGTTATCCGGACCGAGTCAGGAAGCCTCCTGAGAGACTAACTTATAATTAATTAATACAGCAATGTATATTATTTTGCATATAACATGTAATTAATAATTACTTAAAATATGATGTACTAGTTAGCTAGAAGGGGAGGAATTGTGGTGTATGTGCCTTTAAGAGCAATTGTGGTGTATGTGCCTTTAAGAGCCCCAGGTGTGCGTAATGCCGGTAATTGCCACTTGGGCTATATAAGCCTGTGTATTGTGTATATCCTTTAGAACCCCCCCTGACTTGCTTAGTAAATACCTATGAACCAACTCCTGTCTTCAGTGTCTTTATCTACACACGGACACTACAACTTGTGCTTCTTGCAATCTAGTATACTGTATTCGCTGCTCACGATGTGGTCTCCTCTACATTGGGGAGGCCAAACGCAGATTGGGTGACCGCTTTGCGGAACACCTCCGTATAGTCCGTAAGGATGACCCCGAGCTTCCGGTCGCCTGTCATTTTAATTCACCGCCCCATTCCCACTCAGACCTCACTGTACTCGGGCTCTCGCATTGTTCCACGGAAGCTCAGCGTAAACTCAAGGAACAGCACCTCATCTTCCGATTAGGCACTTTACAGCCTTCCGGACTCAATATCGAGTTCAACAATTTCAGATCATAACCTCGGCCCCCATTACATTTTTACTTATTTTTTATCCACACCTTTGTTTTGGCCTTTCCCCCCACCTTTTTTTTCTCTCCCACACGGCAGCTGTCTCCCATTCTGCCAGCGCATTTCACACCTAATCTAGAGCTGTCGTTTGTCTCCACTAGTCTTATCACCATCTTGTCTCGTTTTGAATACCTCTTAATGTCTCTTCACTTCTCTTTTGTTCTCTCCCAGCCCGGCCTTTTAATCTATTTCATTTCCTGTGCTCTTCCAGTCTTGACAAAGGGTTTGCCCCGAAACGTTGACTCTCTTTTTTCTCTCCACGGATGTTGCCTGGCCTGCTGAGATTTTCCAACATTTTCTGTTGTTATTTCGAATATGCTTTAGCAGTTACAGCTTGTAGATTGCTTTTACTGTGAAGTTTTGCAAAGCTTTATTAGAAAGGTTAGGCAGACGTCTGGAGTCTGGTACAGTTTTAATATGAAGGTTAATAAGTAGAGATTTTCAGCAGTACAAACAATGTCTGTAAGTGTTTTACATGGCTGTCGTTGGTACCTGATGAAACGGCATTATCACAACTCACATTGCTGCCGCTCAAAGATTTTGAACTATTGCTTTCCTTGCTTTGGGCACTTCATCCTGTATTGCTTCTTCTTGTACAAAGTCAATGGGCTCGATTTTCATTGTGCCGTGGAGTCGGGATTGGAGGCGTGCGGGGGGGTTAAATTCCCGAAATTGGGGGTCCCGACACCATCCCGCCCCCAACCCGCCTCCATGTCACCCGCCCCGCACTGGGACCCGCCTCCCCGAGGCGGGAAGGGATTAGTGCCAATTAACTGCCTGTTAACAGGTAGTTAACAGGCAGTTTTCAGCCTAATCCCTATTTTTAAGCTTGAACTGTGGGATTCCTGACGGCTCCAAACCACGCCAAGTTGGAGGAGTCGGGCTGTCGGGTTGAAGGGCTTGGAGGGGTCGAGATGTCGGTGTTCAGGTGAGTGATGTGTGCATGAGTGCAAAGGTAAGTGTATTTAGAGTGTCTAAAGTGATTAAATAAGTTTTACATACCTTTTCTTACCTTTTCAGCCTTCCTTCCTTTAGGTCCCGGGAGTTCCTCATCTCACCGGCACAGAAAGCAGAATGACTGCGAACTGTCAAAAGTGACAGCCTGCAGCCTTCTGCGCAGGAGAGATTTCTAACTGAGTCTGTGGAGAAGGACTCATGTTAGAAGTAAAACTGTCAGTGTTTGACAGTTTCAAACAGCTGTGAAACGCTGATATTTCATCTGTCAAAACGTCTTGACAGATGAAATTTCAGTCTGTGACGTCACATGTTGCCGGGTGGCCCTTAATTGGCCTGCTGAGCCCGCTGGGCGGGCTCAACAAGGTCAATCAAGTTAAAATCATGTGGATTGGCCGCATCTCAGTGGAGGCGGGACTACAACCCCGAAAGTTGCAGTCCCGCTTCCAACCCGACTCCTGAATGAAAATCCTGCCCAATTTCTCAAGTAGAAAGGCGAAGCTAACTTCACCAAAATTCAATTAGTCTGTCCCAAATCAAGCTCACTCCCTCAATACAAATTATAAAGCACTGACTGTGGATCAAAGCCCTTTCTGATGTACAAAACAGCGAATGTTTCTTCTGTGTGCACACGGGAGAGAGAGATTTCCTCGCTGTGTATCGTACAGCAACTGTGTAAACCTGTTTGCAAAGAATGAGTTTACTATTTGCCCAAAGATCCTCCAGTGATTTTAATAAGAATGTTTGTGGTTCTCGTGTACAGCTATTTTTTTTTGCCCGTTAGGGTTTTGATACCAAATTGAGAGCAGTGGCTGTGCTAATTCAATTTGAAAATCCTGGTATAGTCAGACTTCAGCTAAGCTGATCTGTCTCCACTCATAGCCCATCCAGGTAAGTTGCTCAGTTGTGCTGTAGCATTATGCCAACTCCAGACAAAGCCAACACAGCAGCTCAGAAGTCTACACCTCCCCCAGTGGCACCACGTCATTTTCTCTTTTGAAACCACCATTTTCTTACCCGTGGAAATCCAACCTCCCACTCAAGCCAGTGGATTCAGACCAACAAGTAGATGGAACTGTTGTGTTTTTGGGTGAAATGTCTCATATATAAACTGCGTTACAGTTTGAAAGAAAGAAAAACTTACATTGATATAGCACCTTTCAAGACCACTGGATGTCCCAAAGCCCTTCACAGCCAATTAAGTACCTTTTGAAGGTTGTGTTTGACTAATCTAATTGAATTTTTTGACGAAGTAACAGGGAGGATTGATGAAGGGAATGCAATAGATGTTTTCTACATGGATTTTCGGAAGGTGTTTGACAAAGTACCACATAGAAGGCTGGTTAACAAAATTGAGGCTCATGGAATAAGTGGGTCAGTGGCAGCTTGGATAAGGAATTGGCTTAAGGACAGAAAACAGCGAGTTGTGGTAAATGGCTGTTTTTCAGACTGGAGGATGGTAGACAGTGGTGTTCCCCAAGGGTCAGTGCTGGGGCCATTGCTTTTTTTGATATATATAAATGACCTGGATATTGGAATACAGAGTAGAATATCTAAATTTGCCGATGACACCAAACTTGGGGGGGTGGCAAACAGTGATGAGGATACCAATCGACTGCAGCTGGACATAGAAAGGCTAGCAGAATGGGCAGACAAGTGGCAGATGGAATTTAATACAGAGAAGTGTGAGGTGATGCATTCTGGCATAAGGAACAGGGAGAGGCAATATAGACTTAATGGCACAGTTTTAAAGAGTGTGCAGGGACAGAGGGACCTGGGAGTTAATGTGCATAGGTCCCTGAAGGTGGCAGGACATATTGAGAGAGTGGCTAGCAAAGCATATGGGATCTTGGGCTTCATAAATAGAGGTATTGAGTACAAAAGTATAGAAGTTATGCTGAACCTTTATAAAGTGCTGGTTAGGCCACAACTGGAGTATTGCCTCCAGTTCTGGTCACCACACTTTAGGAAGGATGTGAATGCCCTTGAGAGGGTGCAGAGGAGATTTACCAGAATGGTTCGGGTGATCGGGATCTTAGCTACAAGGACAGGTTGGAGAAGCTGGATTTGTTTTCATTAGAGCAAAGGAGGTTGAGGGGTGATTTGATAGAGGTGTACAAGAGTATGACGAGTTTGGAAAGGCTAGATGGGGAAAGGCTGTTCCCACTAGTTGATGGTACAAGGGCTAGGGGACACAGATTTAAAGTTTTGGGCAAGAGATACAGGGGGGATGTGAGGAAAAACTTTTTTACGCAGCAAGTGGTGATGACCTGAAATTCGCTGCTGACGGAAGTGGTGGAAGCGGACACACTCAATGTTTTCAAGGGGAGACTGGATAGGCACTTGAGGGAAATAAACTTGCAGGGCTACGGGGATAGAGTGGGGGAATGGGACTGACTGGATTGCTCTGCAGAGAGCCGGCAGGGACTCGATGGGCTGAATGGCCTCCTTCTGTGCCGTATGACTCTATGAAGTGTAGTCACTGTTGTAATGTAGGAAACGCGGCAGCCAATTTGCACACAGCAAGCTCTCACAAACAGCAATGTGATAATGACCAGATAATCGGCTTTTCTTACATTGATTGAGGGATAAAAATTGGCCGGGACACTGGGGATAACTCCCCTGCTCTTCTATTGAAATAGTGCCATGGGATCTTTTATGTCCACCTGAGAGAGTAGACGAGGCCTCGGTTTAACATCTCATCTGAAATACGGCACCTCCAACAGTGCAGCACTCCCTCAGTACTGCACTGGAGTGTCAGCCTTAATTTTTGTGCTCAAGTCTCTTGAGTGGGACTTGAAGCCACGACCTTCTGACTCAGCTGAGGGTGCTGGCCACGGGCTGACTTTACATGTTTGCTTTAAAACATGTGAAGGTACAAATGCAGCTACCATGTATGCGCTGGCACGTACACACTGTATTTGCTGCAGTACTATTATGCCTACCTAGAGACAGAAACAGCTGAGGTAATGTTTCCATCTGTTAGTTATTTTGACATTAACTCAAATGACCAGAAACTTGCATTTTGTGCAGTGATTAATCTCGTGTGTAGGCAATTACAGCACAAGCTCTTCAGCTCCCACTCACTGTGGGAAAATGGCTTTTTGAGCCCATAATTTCTCCTTCATTTTAATTAATTCTTTCTCTAAAATATAAAGATCATGCCCCCTGAAATATGGGCTGCACCTCACTGGAATTCAGTAAATGATTTTGCTTCAATTACTGCCAGTACAAAATAAATCAGACTTTTTAAACAAGGGTCAGCTGGTTTATTTCTAGCTGTTAAGCTTGTATTATTACATCTAAGATTTTATTGGGCGGCTTACCTTACTATTGCCAAAATTTTCAAGCCATTTTTCAAGCCAAAATCCCCAAATCCCAACAACCAGCATTTCACTTCACTGCGGTCTAATGCCACACAGTCAGGGATAACTGCCTGGGTGTGAATAAGTCATGTATTCACACTCGGCATTGAGCATTTACATGCAAGATCCTTCCTTGGGCTTCATAAATATTGAATGTGTTTAAATTATGCCATCTGATTCACTGCCAGCACTCCTTTCCCCACATAAGTGCAGGTGATCATACTCAAGTCCCTGAGGAAGCTAAAATTGGCATAAATTGCTATCGTTCCAAAAGTTTATCTGAGCATGTGTGTCAAACGAATGGCCAAACTTTTCCCTACCTGGGTGGGTCCGGTGCGGGTGGTGTCCATGGGGGGTCGCGACCCCGTTGCTGGCTCCATCCCGCTGTTGAAAATGAACTTACCTTAATGGGGCCTATTAAGCCCGCCCAGTGCGTTACCCGGCCCAATTAGATCGAGCGGGTCTGGTGACGTCATTCATGAAGTGCTTTCAGCCGGGATCTTTAAAGGGACCATGGCCATATTACATTTGAAGTTTAATCTAACAAAGTGCTGTCAGCGCACTACAGCATTGGAGTGCTGCAAACACTGACAACGACTGCACAGAGGCAGAGAGCTGCACCCAGGCTCTCCGATGACTCCCTCCATAAAGTCACAACACGCAGGGAGGTCCTCTTCCCTTCCAATGGGCAGAAGAGACCTCCCCAGGAGACCAAGACAGCCTGGTTGCAGATTGCAGAGGAGGGCACAAGCAGGGATGTGGTCAGGAGGACCTGGGTGCAGTGCCGCAGACGTTTCAATGATCTCATTAGATCAGGAAACATTAGTACAAAGCCACGCTCAACCTCATTCTGCTGTGCCTCTCATCACATTCCCTTCACTCTGCCTTCCCTACCCTACTCCTGTACATCTTTACTCACACCAACATTCCTTGCACCTCCACCCATCCCTCGCTATCTACATTATCACATCCCTCATCTCATCCCCTCACATCCCCTCACACTCACCCTCACCCTAGTGCAATCATACCAACTAACAACACACAAGGAGGCCACTTGGGTGTTTTATCCAATGTTGATGTAAAGTTTCTGTTAATGTGGTGTCAAACATAATCTTTATTTTCAACACTTTCTGCTCTTGGACAGATTTGTGTGCACCTTTGGAAGTGGCTTAGTGAGTTGCAGTGAATGGTGAGACATAATGGTACCCTCCACAATAGTGATGAGTGTGAAAGAAATGGCTTGGGCATTGTAGGGATGCTTTTCATGTTGGTGTGGGGTGGTGCCAACCTGGCGCATCATGTGGCAGCCATATGGGTGCACAGTGTAAAGTTAACTAAATCTGGCCATGCTGAGGCCACCCCTGGCCTCCCAGGCAGCAATGTGTTCGGGTGCTGATGCCCTCAGTCCTGTACAGCATCAGGTGATTGCGGAGAAGGTTGGTGGTGTTGCTGGTGCTGCTGGTGTTGGAGCTCATCCTGGTCCGATTCTGAGGACCAAAGTGAGACAGAACAATGGCACCCATGTTGATGGAATAGATGGCAGGTGAAGTACAGGTGACAGAAGTGATCTGTCAATGGCAAGAGAGTTCTTCCAATGAGGTGACACTGGATGGAGACTTTGCTGGAATCACTTGCAGCCTGCAGAATCTGTGCTGGAAATAGACTGAGCAACAGCTTCTGCCTGAGGAAAGTGATCATCTGTCAGGTGGGAGCTTTTCCTGTACATTTGATGCTGTCAAGTAATCAGCTGGAGCAATGGCCACGGAACTCTCGCCTCAGGTTGACAGACGTGGTTCCCGAGCTGCATGATTTCCGTGGCCATGCAAGGAAATTTAAAAAGTAAGTGAAAACAGGCTCTTAAGTGCCTGTAAACTACCTGATAATCATCTCAATTGGGTCCCTCGCCACTGCCAGTCAGGTTGGCTCTGTGATGACAGACGCGCCTGGGGGAAAGGTGCATGGGAGCGAGATGACAGCAAGTTCCCGACCCGCTGTCAAAAATAACAACCTTCCACCGATCACGCCCGCTACCACTCCGGAAAATTCCGGCCAATGAATCTGTGTCCCCTCAGGAATACTGCACCAGTCAGCTCCTTAATGCAAATGAACATAGTCCTTTGGATATTGTTTCGGATATCCCACTCCCAGCCCCAGGTGATAGGATTGGCTCAACAGTGAAAGAACTTAAGACAGAGTAATTTGAATCACATGCGACACTCTTAAGTCTTCTGCAACCATCTAACAAATAATTTTAGTGCATCGTTGGAGGTTGGAGTTTGAACCTCCATTCCCCCTGCTTCTTTGTTAGACCTAGGTAGGACATTCTTACCCTGGTGATCCACTCTCTCAGTTATGGTCCTACTTGTATTCTTGTACCTCCTCTTCCTATTTCTCTTTTGAAACTGAGATGGCTATCTTAATAGGAGCAAATGCCATGTTATCATCTTGTTGGTTTTGCCACAATACACCTCTCATGTAGTACCGTTCAGCTGTAACTTATACCGCCGTGTGGACACCACAAGTAACTATTCAGAAAATGCAATGTGGGTGCAATTTGTTTAAATTATAAGGCTAATTGTCAGCCATATATTTATTTTCAATAGAATATCGTTTTGAAATCAATTATACTTTAACACCCTTTACAGTTCCACTGCATTTAACAAAAGCATTGAATTTTGGTAACTGAACATATACAGTTCTTGAGACTCACTTTTCTTTATCTTTCCTGGATTATTTTGTTGATTGCAATATTATATTGAATCTTTTTACTTCTATCAAAGAATACTACACAATGCAAAAAGGTATTTGTCTCACTGTAGATGGCAACATGAGCTTCAACACAAAAATATGTCATCCCAAAACAATTTTTACACTGTTTCTCTGTTAGGTCCAAGCACAAATTCCTACTAGTAAAAGGATTAAGATGTAGATAATCCTCTTAAATTAAAGGTCAGATGACCATATTGAACAAAATCCAACATTTGTGCGAGGTGGCCAATTTCCAGCTCTGAGTTCATATCTGAACTTATAAAAGGAGGTTTGCAAAAACATTAAAAAAAAAATATCAGGAACTGTACTGCTAAATGTAAACAAAATAAAAATAACAGGCCTCCTCCAAAATGATATAAATCCAACTTTTATTCATGGTTGAATTAGACTGTAGTCCTATCCTTGAAAAATTTGAGCTGTTTTCATTAGAACAAGGAGATTATGGTGTGATTTGATAGAGGCATTTAAAATTATGAAGGAATGGGACAGAGTAGATAGAAGCAGACTGCTTCCAGTGGTTGAAGGGTCTATAATGAGGGGACATAGATATAATATTTATATATAAGCAGTTTAGGTCAGACAGCATGAGAAACTTTTTTTTTTTACGAAGGATGGGAGGCTGTGGTAACAGAAACCGTAGCGTAGATTTTCAACTTGCAGGCCAGATGCGGATTGGCCACACATTATAGAAACCAAACAATTTTCATTGGTTTCAATCTACGAAGCAGGCAGGAAGGAAGGTCGAAGAAAGAACTTGCACTTATTTAGCACCCACTATTATCCAAAAACATTTTACATCCAATGAATTACTTTTGCAGTCTAGTTACTGTTGGTTTGTAGGCAAACATGGCAGCCAATTTGCAAACAAGATCCCGCAAACAGCAAAAAGAGATGAATAACCAGTTAATCTGTTTTTGGTGGTGTAGACTAGCACACCAGGAGAACTCCTCTGCTCCTCATTAAATAGAGCTCTTACATTCACCTGAAAGGGCTGTCAGAGTCTTGGTTTAACATCTCATCTGAAAAGCAGCACCTATGACAATGCAGCACTTCTTCAATACTGCACAGGTAAGTCAGTTGAGATCAAGTGCTCAAGTCCTAGAGTGGGCCTTGAATCCATAACCTTCTAGCTCAGAGGTAAGAGGGCTACCACTGAACTAAGGCTGACCCGTGTGGAGCACATGGAATTCAAACACTACCTTAGGTAGAAAGTTAGTGTATATTCTATGTACTGATCTGCCCCATGCCATGTGAAAGCAAAATGCATCTTAATTCACTTCTTATAAAACCCTCAAATTACAGCCACCACCATTACTCAGTGATTCTCTGGTGACTATCACCCTATATGATGAAGAATCTAAAGATTAGTATTCCAACCTACACAAACTCAAAGACTAATCCAGCCAATCGTCTTTCGGATGAGACGTTAAACCGAAGCCCTGTCTGCTCTCTCAGGTGAACGGAAAAGATCCCATGGCACTATTTTGCAGAAGAGCAGGAGAGTTCTCCCCAGTGTCCTGGCCAATATTTATCCCTCAAGCAACATTATTAAACAGATTATCTGGTCATTATCACATTGCTGTTTGTGGGAGCTTGCTGTGCACAAATTGGCTGCCGCGTTTCCTAAATTACAACAGTGACTTCACTTCAAAAAAAATGTACTTCATTGGCTGTAAAGCGTTTTGGGACGTACGGTGGTCGTGAAAGGCGTTATATAGCGAGGAGGGTAGCCTCAGTCTGCAGGACGATATAGATGGGTTGGTCAGATGGGCGGAACAGTGGCAAATGGAATTTAACCCTGAAAAGTGTGAGGTGATGCATTTTGGAGGGACTAACAAGGCAAGGGAATACACAATGAATGGTAGGACCCTAGGAAAGACAGAGGATCAGAGGGACCTTGGTGTGCATGTACATAGATCCCTGAAGGCAGCAGAACAGGTGGATAAGGTGGTTAAAAAGGCATATGGGATACTTGCCTTCATTAGCCGAGGCATAGAATATAAGAGCAGGGAGGTTATGATGGAGCTGTACAAAACGCTGGTTAGGCCACAGCTGGAATACTGTGTGCAGTTCTGGTCGCCACACTATAGGAAGGATGTGATTGCTTTGGAGAGGGTGCAGAGGAGATTCACCAGGATGTTACCTGGGATGGAGCGCTTCAGCTATGAAGAAAGACTGGACAGGCTGGGGTTGTTTTCCTTGGAGCAGAGAAGGCTGAGGGGGGACCTGATTGAGGTGTACAAAATTATGAGGGGCATAGATAGGGTAGATAGAAAGGAACTTTTTCCCTTAGTAGAGGGGTCAATAACAAGGGGGCATAGATTCAAGGTAAGGGGCAGGAGGTTTAGAGGGGATTTGAGGAAGAACTTTTTCACCCAGAGGGTGGTTGGAATCTGGAACTCACTGCCTGACAGGGTGGTAGAGGCAGGAACACTCACAACATTCAAGAAGCATTTGGATGAGCACTTGAAATGCCATAGCATACAAGGCTACGGACCAAATGCTGGAAAATGGGATTAGATTAGACAGGGCTTGATGGCCGGCGTGGACGCAATGGGCCTGTGGTAAACCACTGTTGTTAGTATTGTTGTTCACTGTTAGTACTGTTGTTCACTCTTGCATATTGTTGTACTTGTCTGTGCATGCCTCAGCTGACTCCGCCCCTGGCTCCACCCTCATGGCTGGGTATAAAGGTCGCTGCTCAGAAGCCTCCAGCCCTTTTGGATACCAGGCAACCACAAGAGGCATGCTCTGTTCTTTGGTAATAAAAGCCTGTTTATTACTTTCTCAATCTCCAGTCTTTTGTAGCAATTGATAGTGCATCAATTTTATTACCAAAGTTAAATGTTGGCTGCGGATGCTGATCAACCGATGGCGCAAAACGCTGAGCAGCAGGCGCTGCTGCGAGCCCTCAGACCAACATGCCTGGACCTAGACCCCCAAGAAGCGGGTTCGTCGACTAAATTCGCACAATGGCTGCGTTGCTTTGAGGCGTATCTGGAAGCCTCGACCGTGACTCTTGATGAAAATAAACTGAAAATCCTGGCCTCGAAGGTGAGCCACCAAGTCTATACTTTAATCCAAGATGCGACGACCTACGCGGCGGCTATCGACCTACTGAAAGGGCAGTATGCACGCCCGGTTAACACGGTCTATGCCAGGCACCTTTTAAGATCTCGCAGACAGCAGCCCGGGGAATCGGTGGAAGCCTTCCTACGGGCACTGCGGGTACTCGGACGCGGCTGCGACTGCAAGGAAGTATCGGCCGCGGCACATGCGGAGGGATTGATACGAGACGCTTTCGTTGCGGGTCTAAGGTCCGACTACTCCCGGCAGAGGCTGCTGGAGAAGGGTGAAATAGACCTGACAAAGGCAGTGTCCCTCGCGCTCTCGCTTGACGCGGCCCACAGAAATATGGACGCTTTCTCCCCTCATCGCCCCGCGCCGTGGACGCCGCAATCTTGGGCCATGGGACCGCCACCTCCGACTGCTGCAGCGATGTCCAAGGCACAAAAATGCTATTTTTGTGGCCAAGCTAAACACCCTAGAGCACGCTGCCCCGCGAAGAATGCTACCTGCTCCGGCTGCGGGAAGAAAGGTCACTACGTTAGCGCCTGCAAAGGGAAGACCGCTAACGCCAGCAGCGCTGCGTGCGAACCGTGGGCGCAGCCATCTTGTCCGCCATCTTGGGCTCCCCCAGCCACGTGGGGATCGGGACCGTGGGCGCCGCCATTTTGTCCGCCATCTTGGACGCCTCCGACTTCAACCACGGGGGAGCCGGACTCAACCACCGCCTCATCTGACGACCACATCGACTCGCTCGACCATACGCTGGCCTCCGTGACGCTGGACCAATCTCTCCCTCATCAACTGTCCAGGTCCATGATGGATATTACGGTAAACGGCCGCGCCACTACCTGCCTTTTTGACAGCGGGAGCACGGAGAGCTTTATCCACCCCGACACGGTGCGCAGTTACTCTCTCCCGGTCCTGCCGACGCGCCATCGGATCTCTTTGGCTTCCAAAGCCCAGTCAGCGGACGTCGGTGGCTACTGTGTAGTGACCCTTTCAGTAAGGGGCACAGAATACAAAAATTTTAAACTTCTAGTCCTGCCCCATCTCTGCGCTGCCGTTCTACTGGGGTTGGATTTTCAGTGCCACCTTAAGAGTGTCACATTAGCGTATGACGGACCCCTCCCCCCACTCACAGTCTGCAGCCAGCAGCTTTTAAATCGCCCGCCGTGCACCATTTGCAGCCTCTCCACCCTTAAAGTTCCCCCCCCCTCCTTGTTCGCTAACCTCACCCGCGACTGTAAGCCCATCGCTACCAAAAGCAGGCGTTACAGTGTTGGGGATAGGAGCTTCATTAAATCCGAGGTAGCGAGACTCCTGAAGGAAGGGATTATTGAAAGTAGCACCAGCCCATGGCGAGCACAAGTGGTGGTAGTGAAGACTGGCGAAAAACAGCGCCTAGTTATTGACTACAGCCAGACGATCAATCGCTACACCCAACTAGATGCATACCCACTCCCCCGCATATCTGACATGGTCAATCAGATAGCACAATACCGGGTGTTCTCGACGATTGATCTGAAGTCGGCATACCACCAGCTCCCCATCAGGGCTGAGGACCGCCAGTACACAGCTTTTGAAGCTGACGGTCGGCTCTATCACTTTCTCAGAGTTCCCTTCGGCGTCACCAACGGAGTTTCTGTCTTCCAACGGGAGATGGACCGGATGGTTGACCAGAACGCGCTCCAGGCCACTTTCCCATATCTAGACAACGTCACCATCTGCGGCCACGACCAGCAGGACCACGACGTTAATCTAGAGAAATTCCTCCGGACGGCCCAGCGGCTGAATCTCACATACAACAAAGACAAATGTATGTTTCGTACTACGCGCCTCGCTATTCTTGGCTGCGTAGTGGAGAACGGAGTCATCGGCCCAGACCCCGATAGAATGCGCCCCCTTATGGAGCTCCCCCTCCCCCACTGCCAGAAAGCACTGAAGAGATGCCTGGGGTTTTTCTCTTACTATGCTCAGTGGGTGCCCAACTATGCGGATAAAGCCCGACCCCTCATCAAGTCCGCCTCCTTCCCCCTGACAGCAGAGGCCTGTGCAGCCTTCACTCTCATAAAAGGAGACATTGCGAAGGCCACAATGCACGCTGTGGATGAGTCCCTTCCTTTTCAAGTGGAGAGCGACGCATCCGACTTTGCCCTAGCTGCAACCCTTAACCAGGCGGGGAGACCCGTGGCTTTTTTCTCAAGGACCCTCCAGGGCCCCGAGATTCGACACTCCTCTGTCGAAAAGGAGGCCCAGGCCATTGTGGAAGCCGTGCGACATTGGCGGCATTACCTGGCCGGAAAACGATTTACCCTGCTCACTGACCAGCGTTCAGTGGCTTTTATGTTTCATAATAAGCAGCGGGGCAAAATCAAGAATGACAAGATCTTAAGGTGGAGAATCGAACTCTCCACCTACAATTACGATATCTTGTACCGGCCCGGGAAACTCAATGAGCCCCCAGATGCCCTATCACGTGGTACGTGCGCCAACGCGCAGGTTGATAGGCTACAGACCCTCCACAATGACCTCTGCCACCCGGGGGTCACCAGGTTCTTCCATTTTATCAAATCCCGTAACCTGCCCTACTCCATCGAGGAGGTCAGGACCATGACCAGGAACTGCCAGATCTGTGCCGAGTGCAAGCCGCATTTTTATAGGCCAGACAGAGCGAGCCTGATCAAAGCCACGCGCCCCTTCGAGCGGCTGAGCATCGATTTTAAAGGGCCCCTCCCCTCCTCTGACCGCAATGTGTACTTCCTCAATATAATTGATGAGTACTCCCGTTTCCCGTTTGCCATCCCTTGCTCGGACATGACCAGTACCACGGTCATTAAATGTCTGAATGACCTCTTCGCCTTGTTCGGTTTCCCTAGCTATATCCATAGCGACAGGGGCTCATCTTTTATGAGCGACGAACTTCGGCAGTACCTGCTCGCGAGAGGCATTGCTACAAGCAGGACCACCAGCTACAACCCCCGGGGTAACGGCCAGGTGGAAAGGGAGAATGCGACAGTCTGGAAGGCAGTCCTTTTAAACTTAAAATCTAAGGGCCTTCCGACCTCCCGCTGGCAGGAGGTCCTCCCTGCGGCGCTCCATTCCATTCGGTCGCTGCTCTGTACACCCACCAATGCCACTCCTCACGAGAGAATGTTCTCCTTCCCCAGGAAGTCCACGTCGGGGATTTCGCTACCAACATGGCTGACTTCTCCAGGTCCCGTCCTACTGCGGAAGCACGTGAGGACCCATAAGGCGGACCCCCTGGTCGAGAGGGTGAGCCTCCTCCACGCCAACCCGCAGTATGCTTACGTGGTGTACCCGGACGGGCGGGAGGACACAGTCTCCATTCGAGACCTCGCACCTGCAGGTGCTCCTGAAACACCCTCTTCGCCACCCACCGCTACTCCTGCCTACCCCCAGGACACAGTCCCCGCACGGGACCTCGCACCTTCGGGTGCCTCTGAGAGACCACCATTGCTACCTCCCATTACCCATGCTCTGACCCCTGTAGACGGCATGCAGCAGCCCCAGGGTCCGCCACCTGCTACACCTCCTCTGAACGAGACACCGGGTTCACCATTGGATGCTGCACCATCACCGCCGCTGCTGCGACGCTCAGGACGGCTTACAAGGCCTCCTGATAGACTTCAGTACACGAATTTTTAGTGCACTTCACCCCGCCGGACTCAATTCTAAACAAGGGGTGAATGTGGTAAACCACTGTTGTTAGTATTGTTGTTCACTGTTAGTACTGTTGTTCACTCTTGCATATTGTTGTACTTGTCTGTGCATGCCTCAGCTGACTCCGCCCCTGGCTCCACCCTCATGGCTGGGTATAAAGGTCGCTGCTCAGAAGCCTCCAGCCCTTTTGGATACCAGGCAACCACAAGAGGCATGCTCTGTTCTTTGGTAATAAAAGCCTGTTTATTACTTTCTCAATCTCCAGTCTTTTGTAGCAATTGATAGTGCATCAGGGCCGAAGGGCCTCTTTCTGTGCTGTATAACTCTATGACTCTATAAATGCAAATCTTTCTTTTTTTTTCTCTTCAATGATGATTTGGAATCCTCTTTAGTTGAAATACCTTATCCACACTACAGTATTAATTAGGCTGGAAGATTAATGGACTGTGATAAGTATGAATATGCAAGAAAGGCAATGGCCCTGGTAACTCTAGAATTGCAAGGCTTCCTGCAAGATTTCTACAGGAAGACATTAATTAATGACACTAATTGACAAAGAAGCTTTATGCGTGAAGGATATAGTTCTGACAACATCAGCAACGTACTAAATCTAATAGAACTATGCAACAAAATGAGACACACCAGCTGTGGCAACCTTCCTAGATGTGCAGAAAGCATCTGACTGGGTGGAATGGAACTTCCTCCAGTTCTGTGTAATATTCAATAATGGACACAAATAATATAGCATGACTCACAGACATATATTCGGATTAAAGTGTCAGTCTTGGCCTTTAGTTTATGCACACAATAGGGTTTCCCCTTTTATTTCTATGTAGTTACTATTCCTTTCGAGCCCCTTGCTGGTTGAGGTGCGTTTGCAATTAAGAGAATAAAAGCAAGTAAGACTTACCATAAAAATACACTTTCTAAACAGATGACATATTGCTACTTGTGATCAACACTTCAGTTCTCTAGCTACAACATTGTGTGCGACAAGGCCAAAGCATATCTAATCCTGCTTTTCAGCAGTTCTAGCCCATTACCCCTTCAATAGGATAGTTAATCCATTAGATTAGGGGGGAGAAATTGAGTTGCGCCCCCTTTGGGGCACTAATTTCGTCGGGGCGCAACTTTTAGCACCCCCCCGGCCGAAATTGAGCGGTAGCGCCCCAAGAAGGAAGCGGGGCACTACTGGAAGCACCCTGCCTCCCTCTTGGGGAGCTGCGAGGGAATATCGCAGTGCTATGTGCCGCGGTATTGCAGGCCTTCATCCCCTTCTTAAAGGGGAGGTGCCTTGCGCAGCGCGACTCGGGATCCAGCTGAGCCCCTGGAAATCAGAGTGCTGGCAAAAGAACCCGGCACTCAAGAGAAGTGCCGGGCTCATGGAGCGCAGCCGACACTCCGCGGGCTCATGGGGAGGGGGGCAGGTCAGGAGGCCGGGGACGGGAGTGGAGGTAGGTGCTGGCAGGCGCCAGCAACAAAAATGGTCGCCAGGCACCTCGCCTTTAAATAGCGCCGCCCCGGCGGCAAGTTGGCGCCCCTGACCCCATCGGACATAGCGTCTAGCGGTAATTCAGGGGGCGCTACTGAAGATCGCGGCCGGGGTGCGAGCGGGGCGCTGCGCACGGCGATGACATCATCACCAGTGGCGCAGCGCCGCGCTAACAATTAGCGCTGCAGCTAACCTCCCGCTGAATTTTGCGGGAGGCATTGGTGGCGCTGCGCCCAGGCGCTTGTTGCTTTGCACAAAGCAACCGAATTTTTCCCCCTTGGTTTCCACATTCTTGCAAAACTTAATAAACATCAAATTTCTCTTACCATTTTTGAAATAAAATACTTCTGTTGACAAGGGTATATGATAGAGGAAATAAAGAGGGACATCAACATAGTCAAACTCCAAGCAAAGGCTCAAGAAGAATAAGGGCTGGATTTTCCGACCGGATGCGGGATGGTGGCGGGTTCGGTCTTCAGCGGGTTCCAGTCCCGCTCCCTGTTGCAGCCGCCCTCCATTAACGATTTTCTATAGATTGGCCTCATTAGGGCCGGCGATCGGCGGGTGCGGGTCGGCTGCCCACGCTTGATGACGCGCTGGGAGCCTGGATATTTAAAGGGGCCATGACCCCTTTGCTTTTCACTTTCTTTCTTCTGCATTTGAATGCTGGTTGCTGCAGGAATGGCCGCACAACGCTCCAAGGCTGCTCCACGTTCCGATGATGGCTCCCTCAATGCTCTTGTGGAGGGAGTAAGAGGATGAAAGGAGGTCCTCTTCCCCTCTGATGGATGGAGGAGGCCTCCTCAGCACACAAAGGCAGCCTGGCTGCAAATCGCTGAGGAGGTCAGTGCTCGGTCTGTGTGTACACGCACCTGGGTGCAGTATAGAAAGAGGTTCAATGATCCGATGTGCTCAGCAAAAGTGAGTATAACATCACACTTACCTTCAATCTGCTTCCCATTTCTTCTTATCCCCATCGCTCTGCATTTGCAACCTACTCCGCACATCCCAACTGACCCTGACACCCCTTGCACCCTCACCCATCACTCTCTCTATGTACAGAATCACTTCACCATCCTACTATGCACCCCTCACACTCGCTCTCACTGTTATGGAATGACAACAACTAACAATGCATAGGGAGGGACCTTGGTATTGGCACCTCATTCCATCTTTGTCTCCCTCTAAACATTTATTTTATCCATTCTTAACACTGACTCCATCAATCTCGCAGAAACTTCACTTGTGTCCCTCATTGCAGGAAAAGAGAGCCCACAGTAAGAGGGAGAGAGGGAGGACAGGAGGAGGCCCACCATCCCTGGCACATATAACCACCGCTGAGGAGGCAGATCTGGAGATCGTGGGAGGTGTAGAGGAGCTGGAAGTGGGGGATGGAAAGACGGGCACAGTACAGCAAGCTGGTGACAGGTTTGCAAATTAATTCTATCATTTTGATTTCATAAGTGACTGATATGGCATCTGATGCTCATAGAAATATAGTTATGATGATCATTTGCACAATGGGATGTGTCTGCTACCTACATATCACATGTCTAACTCATGCCTTTACTCCCCCACAGGGCCATCGAGAGCCCCCCTCCCCACTGTCCATGAGGAAGAGCTGGATGACTCCTCAGAGGAACCTGCAGCCTCTGAGGGAGCAGCGTCAGCAGAAATGAACGCACCCAGCACCAGCGCAGAGACGCACACCTCGGTGGGTAGTTTATGAGATAGAGTAGTGTTGTCACCTGGTGTATCACAGCTCACAATTGAGCATGAGTAGATGGTGGAGACAGGGACACCAGTGGAGAGGCCTTGTCGGAGGCTGCAGGGCGCTCCTAGCTCTGCTCAGCTGCATGTAGACGCTGTGCCTCTGGCACCATCTAGAAAGAGAGCAATACTGGAGCTTCAGGAACAAGTGCAGGAGGCGCTGACAGGGTTTGCAACCACTGTAACTGCGAGTGTGCAGAGAATGGAGGATTCCATCTCAATCATGAGCAATGCTGTGGTGCACGCAATGGTGAATGTAGGTGCCGCCATGGAAAGGATGGCAACCTCCATGGAGGACATAAATCGCCAGACTCAGGAGAACATGGTTACACTTCTAAATAGATGGTCATCTATGGAGGATGGATGGGCATCTATTGAGGTGCGAGACCAGAGGTTCATGGACGTCCTTGTTATGAGGAATGTCAGCACACAAATGGGTCCTCATGGCCCCACTTATGTGCAGCAGGGTGCTCTCCAGCTACTTGCTAGCAATACAGTGTGGGTGACCCATGAGAGGGATGGTGGTGGTCGACAACAAGGAAGTGAGGGCTCCTCTCCAACGCTCACACTCCCATGCCACTATGGAGCCCTCGGTCAACTCCCCAGATGCCTCACCCAACTGATATGGCCGTTTCTGCCCCTGTACATACGCAGGAGGAGCAGAGTGTTGCGGAGCCCTCTAAGGCTTCCAAACCCAGAGGATGCCCATCAAAGGCGTCTAAGCAGGCGCAGCAGGGAAGTGAGCATGCTGCCTCTACATCTGCTGAAGCCACAGGGGAAGCACCATGTAGAAGCACACGTAAGAGAAAGCTAAAGCACAAATAGTCACAAGGGTAGTCGCTTGGTTGATTTCATAGTATACCATTTTACGTTTGTCATGTTTATTTCTAGTGTATTAAAGTTATGCAATGTGAATGATTCAATGCGTTGACCTATGTGTGCTCAGAATTGGAAGTGTCACATTAAGGGCTGAGGGTGCCTTTCATCTGCAGTGATGTTGGGGAGTGTGATAGGAATGCATAGTTCATTGTTCAGATGCTGTATTGTGTGGAATGGAGGTCCTGCCAACCCTCATGTACATGAGCCAGCCACATGTATGTACAGCGTAAAGTTAGGCAAATCTGGCATGGATTAGTCCATCCCCTGCCTGACAGCCAGCAATGAGGTTGCATGCTGGTAGCACTAGGACAGCCGCGTCTGCCAGGTGTTCTTCATCTGCAGCATCATTTGCCTCTTCCTCCCCCTCCTCCTCTGAGGAGGAGGACATGCGCTGAGCCACTTGTTCCTCAGGCAGCGGTAAGCCACGCTGCAGTGCGATGTTGTGCAGGGCACAGCAGACCATGATGATTCTGGACACCTTGGCTGGTATGTACTGTAGATCTGTCCAGGTATCTGAAGCGCATTTTGAGCAATCCTATGGTTTGCTCTATGATGCTTCTGGTGGAAATATGGCTCACATTGTAACGCTCCTCAGCTTCGTTTGATGGCCTCCTCATCGGTGTCATTAGCCACGTCTTCAGGGGATAGCCCTTGTCTCCAAGTAGCCATTCGGAAACTTAGGTTGGCGGATTAAAGAGCTGAGGCACAGTGGACTGCCGCAGGATGTACGAGTCATGGCAGCTGCCAGGGAACTTTGCGCACACATGCATAATGTTCCTGTGGTTCAGTTGCATGTTGAGCGAGTGGAAGCCCTTGCAGTTCACAAATATAGCTGGGTTGTGATGGGGTGCCTTGATGGCCACATGTGTTCAGTCGATGATGTCGTGCACTCTAGGGAAGCCTGCCATATTGGCAAACCCAACCACCCCATGCCGTTACACTTGCTTCATCCATTGAGAAGTGGATGTAATTGGGCGACTTGCCAAAAAGGGCATCAGTAACCTGCTTAATGCATCTGTGTGCAGCTGACTGGGAGATGCCGCTGATGTCTGCAGATGTTCCCTGGAAGGACCCTGATGCAAAGAAGTTGAGGGCGGTGGTGACTTTGACAACCACTTGTAAGGAGTGTCCACCCGCTCCTCTGGGCTGCAGGTCTTGATGCAGCATTGTGCGACCACCTCTCGTGAAAGCCTCAGCCTCCTTTGGCACTGCTGCTCAGTCATGTTGAGGAAGCTCATCCTCGGCCTGTAAACCCTGTGTTGGGGGCATCTCCTGTGGCGCGCTGTGCAGCCTCTGCCCTGTGCAGCATCAGGTGGCTCAGGAGAAGGTTGGCGCTCTTGTTGTCGGTACTGCTGGTGTGCCTGGTTCTGCTGCTGCCGCGGCTGCTCACCCTCAGAATCTGAGGACCATGATGAGACAATACAAATGGTTCCCATTATGCTGGTGAAAATGTCACTTCAGGATGAAATGTTATAAGCGTTCAGTCAAAGTGGAGAGAGGTTATTCCAAGGGGGTCACAGTGTATATAGATCTCACAACACACACTTACAACCTCAAAACACCTGAACAATGTCTTCAACATCCTGCAATCAGAAAGTTCAGGCTTTTGAAATTCAACTAGAGTGGTAGGTTAGCTTTAATGCTTCTCTTGCGGCTGTGAAGTATTCAGCTTGTTGGAACGCCCGACTCAATCAGCTGGCATGTTCCTGGAACACCGTGGAACACGTTGAAAATGTTGCAAAATTGAAAGCTCCTCTCAAAATAGAATTAAACAGGTAGTTAAACCTTAACTGCCTCTCCCGCCGCTTTGTGTCGGGTCTGATCAGGAGTCGCAGACCCGACACCTTGGAAAGTTGCATGGAGGTGGGTTCGCAACCCGCCATCTTGGATTTAACTCCGGACCCGCCTCCAAACCTGCCCTCTGAGCGCCGGCAAAATCACGGCCTAAATTCCCAAGCCGAGATTATACCATGAGCTTACACTCATTTGCTCTATAGAAACTTTCCACTCCCTCGTCAAGCAATAATGACATTAATATTGCAATTTACAAGAATCTTGCAACGCTCTAAAGAGTGCAAGCTAACTGCAGAGGCAAATACAGCTTTAATTAAAGGTACAGAAAGAGCTCTGCAAACATGTCAGGAAATGTTAGGCCACACAGGGCATTAGCTCTGGGACAGAAATAAAAGGCTTTTGGTTTACCATTTCAGTAAAGCTGAACTGCAGAATAAGCACATTAAGAGAAATGCTAAAGCAGAATGTGAAAATCATGCTAAATGCCTACAGGAAGGAAGGGTGGAAGAATGGGTTTGAACTTTTACAGTAATTTTCATGCAGCAGCCAATTTCCACACAGCAAGATCCCGCAAACAACAAACGAATGAATGAATGACCAGATTATTTGTTTCTGGTGGTCCTGATTGAGGGAGGATTGCTGGCCAGGACAACAGAAATTGGTTATGGCCCGTTTATGGTCGCATAACCAGAGGCGCACAGAGAGCGCGCGACCCAACTGGGCGGCACAAGGCTGGCCCAAAATTGGGCCTCAGGCCTCATTTACATTATCTGGATGAGCTGCCGGCGCCTATCATGCCTCCATAGGTAGCTCGTCCATTTTACATTGTTGAATATCAGGCCGCTTGAGGGCGGTGGAGTGGTATCCAGGTGTGGAACCGATCGCAGGTACTGCGTAGTCGGGGGCCACGCCCCTGCTCCTAATGGCTCCACAGCAATGTGTTTTATTTTTAAAAGCTTACTTTTTGGTGGCTTAAAATTCCAGAGTGGAGCAGGCCTGGCTCCTGCTCTGCACTTTTCAATTTAGCAGAGGGGGCCTAAGAGAGGCATTAGGTCCCTCATACACATAGGTAAGGGGCATGATGACTGGTTTAGGCAGCCGTCAAGAACTCCAGAAACAATGGCCTAATCCAATATGGGGTCAGGCGTTGTTGGAGCGCAGGATGTTGGTCACTGAAATTGGCCCTTGTTGCGTATGTTTTACGACCATAAAACGGGAGCAACAAGGTCCAACTTCTACCCAAGAGTTCTTTTACGTCCACCAGAATAGTTTAACATCTCATATGAAAGATGGCACTGCATCAAGCTTACTTTAACAGCAATAAGAACAGAAAGTGCTGGAAATCCTCAGCAGCTCGATGACCTTTCGTCAGAACTTCAGAAGGTCATCGGCCTGAAATGTTAACTCTGTTTCTCTCTCCACAGATGCTGCCTGACCCACTGAGTATTTCCAGCATTTTCTGTTGTTATTTCAGATTTCCAGCATCCACAGTAATTTGCTTTTGTATTCGTGTTTTTTTTTACTTTAACAGCACCTCTATTCCCCGCAACCTCTACCACCGAGAAGCACAAGAGCAGCAATGTTGTGGGTACACCATCACTGCCATGTTCCCCTCCAAGTCACACACCATCCTGACTACTATCGCTATTCCTTTATTGTTAATGGGTCAATATCCTGGAATTCCCAATCTAACACCAGCGCAAACACCACAAAGACTGCAGCAGGTGAAGGAGAAGGCCCGCCACCACCTTCACAGGGCAACTATGGACGGGCAATAAATAAGGCCTTACCAATATCGCCCACATTCTGTGAACAAAAAAGATGTCACTCCTATGTAACCATTTTTGTTAATATTTTCATGATCAGCAACATAATCTAAAGATTAAAAAAGCAGGCCAGCACAACTGATAATAGCCAAGGGAACTGTTCTCCAAAAAAGATAATTATGCACCCAAACTATCGTTTTGAGATGCGACTGTCAGTGCAGTCATTCTCTTAGCATTGCATCATAATTGCAGCTATAAATGAGGCACTGTACGTAACCACTCTTAAAACAGTTTTAAATCAAAGTATTAAGAAAATAACTTTCTTCCAGTGTGCTATTTTCTATGGTTGAAGTTAATAAGCCTGTACAAAACTGCTAAACTATCTATAAAATGTTCTGTCTTACTGAGTCTTTTTAAATGCTTAACCTTCAAAGAGCAAATGAAAGTGGATAACCAAGACAGCTACCTAACGCTTCTTAAAAAGTACAAAGAAACAAAGAAATTCTACAGGAACACAAAATATTCGAGCCAGAATATATCTTAATTGAGATTTGTACAAATTCACTCTGTTTAGACTTTGTAGCTTACACACCTACACTTTAACAGAAGGGTAATTCATTGGGTCAGAATTTACTGTAACCGGCGAAGGGACAGCTCCCGCCGTTCGTTAGACTTGCCCTTGCCCGTTTAAATCCCATGAGCTTTTGCACAACAAGTTGCTGCAGGTGGCACACTGAAATGGCGCGGTGCCCTCTGCAGCCATCTGGGACATGTGTGAACAGGGAAAGCAACTGTGTATCTCCTTCGCAAATCAGATTGTTAATGAACAGCGCAGAGTCCGAGCCAGGAAGTGTAAGTTAGAATAGTGAATGCAATGTCAAATCAAGTACAGAAAGCTATATAAAGAGAGGGAAAGAAAGATTGGATTAAGAGACAGGGAAAAAAGAGACAGAAAGAAAAAGTTTTTAAAAATGATTTAATTTAAAAAAAATCTGCAACAACAATTAAAAACTGAAGGAATGAGACTCCACACTTGTAAAAGTTAATTTTCAGTGCCAGAGAGATTGATTGGCAGTAATTAAGACTTATCACGCTGTTAAAAAGGGTACTTATAGAATCATAGGGGGGGGGGGGGAATTCGTGTTCGCCAGCAAAGTTGCAGGTGTCACCGGCAACTGGAGTTAACAGCCGCTGAAAATGGCTGCAATGCTAGCATAGCAAAACTGGTCTGGGGGGTATGGAGATTACAGGTGCAGTGCTCACCTTCCATGCAGTGCCGTCCTGGTGGCATTGCTGGAGGCATCCAAGGCGAAGTTCCTGTCCAGGAGCGACGTTGGAGCTTCCCACAGTCTCTGGAAGCGAGGCTGTGGAGCTCGCAAGGAATTGTGAGTAATGAAGAGGTCTGAGAATTAAAGGGGCCATGCAGACTGAAGCAATACAAATCAAAATGAAGTGAAACAAAGCAATTTTCGGCCCTTTCTGCCTTTTAAAAATACTTAACATTAAAAAGAAGTTCCAAATGTGAATATTCAGCTTTTAAAACTGAATTACCTTCCTAACCTCAAAAAATGGGAAAACTGCCTCAGCACTGACACAAATGGCTCAGCAAGCCAGGGAAGGGGCACCCAGGGTCTCGCACGCAGCACTCCAGCTTTGTGTAGGGGGTCAACACTACAAGAGAGGTCCTCTACCCCCAAGGGCCAGGCGGCCCTCCAGAAAGAAGGATGTGGGAGTACATCACCGAGACCGTCACTGCCAGCAGCGTCGCCCCCACCATCTGCTCCAGTGCCCAAAGAAGCTTCATGACCTCAGAACAGTGGTCAAGGTCAGTGAATGCATCTTCAAAAGCCGTCTTCTACCAACTGCACCGCTAGCCTCACACACTGCTCAATGCACGACCCCCAATCACTCACCTACTAACAATGTGCACCAATCACAAGGCACATCTCCCACTCCTAGCCTCACCTCACCCCCTTGGAGGAGACGGTGCAGGCCATTCTTGGCAGGGACATGGCTGAGCCTTTGGCCAGCGGCGGGGCTGAAAGGATACAAGATGCTGGTATTCTCATACATTATCCTCCTTCTGGCATGCATCTCTTGCTTCCCGCCCTCCCATCACCACAACTCCACCCTTGTGCCTTCCTTATTTCACACACCCAAGAAATGCAGCCTGCCCAGCCAATGGGTGACCAAGAAGAGGGAGAAGAGAGTGAAGAAGAACAAGAAGACAAAGATTGATTTGACACTCCCAGCCACCAGCTCCTCAAGGTCAACCAGCAGGGCCATTTGCAGTGTCCCCCACTGAAAATCAGCAGCCTTCCACCAGCCATGCTGCAGCCCCTGAGGTAGCACTGCATGATACCAGTGGGGTAGGCAAAGGCACGCATAAGACAGTCACTAAGAGAATGCATATGGGTGATGAGTTGATTTCTTGATGTTAAATTGGATGGCTAGACGTATATAGGTGGATTGGAAAGTTTGCTTTGTGGTGGCTTTTATTTCAGCATCGTGGCCAAGAGGACGTTGTGATGGTCAGTAACAGATGGAAGGTAAGGTGTGGGGCTAATGTTGAAAGGGGAATTGTGGTTGTGGTCACTGGGACTGCAGGCGGATGATTCCATCCCAGATATCCCGGCCACAAAGGGGCTGTCAGGGATGCATCCTTCCTTCTGCTTCCTCCTTTTCTGCTTCCTCCTCTTCTGTGCCTTCCCCTTCCCTCTGCAAGCAGACACTGTAAATGACAGCATAAAATGCTGGAAATACCCAGCTGGTCAGGCAGCATCTCGACTGGAGACATGAACTCTGCTTTTCTCTCCATGGATGCTGTGTGGCCTGCTGATTATTTGCAGCATGTTCTGTCTTCTCAAAGGCCTTCATTTACCATCTGAGCCCTTGCAAGCGTCCAGCAGCACTCCCTACACACTTAAAAATCTTTTCACATCTATTGCAGCAAACCACCACTTCAATAAAATCAAAAGAACCCAGTCCAAAACCTTGAATCCAAACTTACCTGAACGGTGTGTGTGTCCCTTTAAGAGAAGCAGACATCGCCATTGTCAGCCTACTTGCACAGCAGGTTAACCTGGTGTGCTTAGGACCCAGCGCTGAATTCAGTGCTAGGGTCAAAGTTCATGTTAATGGGGTGCCAGGCGGCAAAATGTTGTTTTCACACAGCTTACAGCGGAGCGGTGCATCTTGCCAGCAACTTCCGGATTTTCACGTTTAACTACGCATCAGCACTGGCCTGAAGTTGCGGTCCGATTTGCGCATTACAGTAAATTCTGCCCCATTGTGTCTTATGTTCCCATCTTTATAAAACAGCACCTCCTGGATCTACTATTATCATTGCTATGGAATATTTGCTGGTAATATATGCAAAATGATATGTCAGTTCACACAGATGTCATACTGCAGGTGTTATTATGTAGAATTTGTTACAGACACAAAGCGATCTCAAAAAAATGTAGTTACTTACTGCTGAGCACTTCTCCCTTGGAGCTGAACTGAATAGCAAATAAATTCTGAGCAACCTGACTTAATGTTTACTTCACAACAATTAGACTTTGTTTCCTTAAAAGGGGCATAGTTCCACTTTAGCAGAAAAATATCTTGTGCATTACATGGTATTAAACTCTTGTACTTATAACATATGCATCATCTCATTCAGTGTGAACATCATAGACACTAACTAATGATGCATGATTATTTCAGAAAGCATTTGATACGGTGCCACACAAGAGGTTATTACACAAATTAGGGCTCATGGGATTGGGGGTAATATATTAGCAGGGAATGCGGAGTCAGGGGACAAGTAGCAGAATGGATAGCTGGCTGACTTCAAGACAGAAAGCAGAGAGTTGGGGTAAAGGGTAGTTATTTAGAGTGGCAGAGGTGGGAACTTGCAGAATGGGCATATAATTGGCAAATTAAATTCAACACAGATAAACGTGAGGTATTACATTTTGGTAAGAAAAATGGGGAGGTCACCTATTACTTGGAAAATAAGAATCGAAATAGGAAGAGGAGCAAAGGGATCTCAGAGTACAAATACACAAATCACTAAAAGTATCGACACAGGTTAACAAGGCCATAAAAAATGCAAACCAAGCTCTAGGGTTTATTTCTAGAGGGATAGAATTGAAAAGTAGTGAAGTTATTGAACCTTGGTTAGACCACACTTGGCATACTGTGTACAGTTCTGGTCACCATATTATAAAAAGGATATAGAGGCACTGGAGAGGGTGCAGAGAAGATTTACAAGGATGATACCAGAAATGCGAGGGTACACCTATCAGCAAAGGATGAACAGGCTGGGTCTCTTTTCTCTTGAAAAGAGAAGGCTGAAGGGTGACCTAATAGAGGTCTTTAAAATTATGAAAGGTTCTGATAGAGTTGGTACAGAGTGAGAGTTTCCACTTGTGGGGAAAAGCAAAACTAGAGGCCACCAATATAAGATAGTCACCAAGAAATCAAGTAGGGAATTCAGAAGAAACTTCTTCACCCAGAGAGTGGTGAGAATGTGGAACTCGTTACCACAGGGAGTGGTTGAAGTGAATAGTATAGATGCATTTAAGGGGCGGTTAGATAAGCACATGAGGGAGAAGGGATTAGAGGGTTATGCTGATGGAGTTAGAGGAGGAAAGACAGGAGGAGGCTTGAATGGAGCATTATCGCCGGCATGAACTGGTTGGGCCGAATGGCCTGTTTCTGTGCGGTATATCCTCTGTAATCCTATGGATTGAGGATTGGTTAACTAATAGAAAACAGAAAGTAGGAATGAATGGGTTATTTTCAGCTTGGCAGGCTGTAACTAGTGGGGTACCGCAAGGATCAGTGCTTGGGCCCCAGCTATTCACAATCTACATCAATGACTTAGATAAGGGGACTGAGTGTAATGTATCCAAGTTTGCTGACAATACAAAGCTGGGTGGGAAAGTAAGTTGTGAGGAGGATGCAAAGAGTCTGCAAAGGGATATAGACAGGTTAAGTGAGTGGACAAGAACATGGCAGATGAAATATAATGTAGAGAAATGTGAATTTATCCACTTTGGTAGCAAAAATAGAAAAGCAAAATATTTTTTAAATGGTGAGAGACTGGGAATTTTTAAAAATTTGTTCCTGGGATGTGGGCATTGCTGGCATGGCCAGCATTTATTGCCCATCCCGAATTGCCCTTGAGAAGGTGGTGGTGAGCCGCCTGCTTGAACCACTGCAATCCTTGTGGTGAAGGTACTCCCACAGTGCTGTTAGGTAGGAAGTTCCAGGATTTTAACCCAGCAACGATGAAGGAACGGCGATATATTTCCAAGTCAGAATGGTGTGTAACTTGGAGGGTAACGTGGAGGAGATGGTGTTCCCATGCGCCTGCTGCCTTGTCCTTCTAGACGGTAGAAGTTGCAGGTTTGGGAGGTGCTGCCCATGAGGCCTTGGCGAGTTGCTGCAGTGCATCTTGCACATGGTACACACTCTAGCCACGGTATGCCGGTGGTGGAGGGAGTGAATGTTTAAGGTGGTGGATGGGGTGCCAATCAAGCGGGCAGATTTGTCCTGGATGGTGTCGAGCTTCTTGAATGTTGTTGGAGCTGCACTCATCCAGGCAAGTGCAGAGTATTCCATCACACTCCTTACTTGTGCCTTGTAGATGGTGGAAAGGCTTTGGGGAGTCAGGAGGTGAGACACTCGCCGCAGAATATCTAGTCTCTGACCTGCTCTTGTTGCCACAGTATTTATGTGGCTGGTCCAGTTAAGTATCTGGTCAATGGTGACCCCCAGGATGTTGATGGTGGGGGATTTGGCGATGGTAATGCCGTTGAATGTCAAGGGGTGGTAATTAGACTTTCTCTTGCTGGAGATAGTCATTGTCTGGCACTTCTGTGGCGCGAATGTTACTTGCCACTTATCAGCCCAAGCCTGAATGTTGTCCAGGTCTTACTGCATGCAGTGATGGACTGCTTTATTATCTGAGGAGTTGGAAATGGAACTGAACACTCTGCAATCATCAGTGAACATCCCCACATCTGCCCTTATGATAGAGAGAAGGTCATTGATGAAGCAGCTGAAGATGGTTGGGCCTGAGGAACTCCTGCAGCGATGTCCTGGGGCTGAGCTGGTTGATCTCCAACAACCACAACTATCTTCCTTTCTGCTAGATATGGCTCCAGCCAGTGGAGAGTTTTCCCCTTGATTCTCATTGACTTCAATTTAACTAGAGTTCCTTGATACCACACTCGGTATAACGCTGCCTTGATGGCAAGGGCAGTCACTCTCACCTCACCTCTGGAATTCAGCTCTTTTGTCCATGTTTGGAACAAGGCTGTAATGAGGTCTGGAGCCGAGTGGTCCTGGTGGAACCTAAACTGAGCATCAGTGAGCAGATTATTGGTCAGTAAATGTTGGTATTCAGAGGGATCTGGGTGTCCTCAACACCTCCTCTCTGGTGAAGAAGGCCCAGTAGCGCCTATATTTCTTGAGGAGGCTGAAGGGATGTAATCTGTCACCCCCGATCCTCTCTAACTTCTACCGCTGCACTATAGAGAGCATCCTGACAAACTGTATCACGGTATGGTACGGCAGCTGTAGCTCCCATGACCGGAAAGCCCTGCAGCGGGTAGTCAAAACTGCACAACGCATTACCGGCACCCGGCTACCGACCATAGAACATATATATCAGAAACGCTGCCTACGGAGGGCACGGTCCATCATCAAAGACCCTACCCACCCCAGCCACAGTCTGTTCGCCCTCCTACCATCTGGAAGACGCTACAGATGCATTCGCACCCGTACGACCAGATTTAGGAACAGCTTCTTTCCCAGGGCTGTCATCCTACTGAACTCCACAAATAAACACTAAAGCCTGCACATCTGCCGATGCACTTTATTATGGTCATATTTATGCTAATATATATGTACAAATGTATGTTGAAATGTTTAAGTGTCCTAATCCAAATTGTACACTCTCGGGAGCCGCAAACCTACATTTCGTTGTACTGCACTTGTGCACTAACAATGACAATAAAAAGTTGATTTGATTTGATTTGATTTGATTTGTACATGAATCACTGAAAGTTAACGCGCAGGTACAGCAAGCAATTAGAAAAGCAAATGGTATGTTAGCCTTTATTGCAAAAGGATTGGAGTATAAGAGTAAAGAAGTCATACTGCAATTATATTGGGCCTTGGTGAGACCACATCTGGAGTACTGTGTACAGTTTTGGTCTCCTTACTCAAGGAAGGATATACTTGCCTTAGAGGGAGTGCAACAAAGGTTCACCAGACTGATTCCTGGAATCGGGGAATTGTTCTATGAGGAGAGGTTGAGGAGACTAGGGCTATATTCCCTAGAATTTAGAAGAATAAGAGGTAATCTCATTGAAACATATAAAATTCTTAAAGGGCTTGACAGGGTAGCTGCTGGGAGGATATTTCTCCAGGCTGGGGAGTCTAGAACTAGGGGGTCACAGTCTCAGAATAAGGGGCTGGCCATTTAGGACTGAGATAGGGAGAAATTTCTTCACTCAAAGGGTTGTGAATCTTTGGAATTCTCCACCCCAGAGGGCTGAAGATACTCAGTCGTTTCACGATATTCAAGACAGAGATCGATAGAGTTTTGGATATTAAGGGAATCTAGGGATATGGGTACAGTGCAGGAAAGTGGAGATGAGGTCGAAGATCAGCCATGATCTTATTGAATGGCGGAGCAGGCTCGAAGGGCCAAATAGCCTACTCCTACTCCTGCTCCTATTTCTTATGTTTCTTATGAAAGAGTGCATATTTAAGGCTGTTACACATGGAAACTGGAGGCTGTTTCTTTTTAGTAATAAACATATAAATTACAGTGTAAAATATTTCAAAGTGAGTTCATCTCATAAGTAATGAGGCAAGGTCACATTTACAATAAAATATTTTTATGTGATTGTAAATTTAAGCTATAAGAACAATAATCGAGGTATAATTCTGTCGATGGTGACAACAATTTGCGGGAGAAATGGTTAGTCTGACAGAGAGCAGGGTGAAACTTGTACTGCGGAGAAAGTAGTGACCACTTCAAGCATACGTGCAGCAGATACAGCTATTTTCTACTGAGGTAATTGGGCAAATTACTTTCACTACATGGTTCTCTGAATAGTTGAGGTATTAACAATTTCAGCCCATGAGCTAAATGTTATAGGATTGGACCTATACGAAGGAAAAAAGAATAGTTCAATTAGAAATTAAACGTGTTTTTTTCCTTTGACTTATGTCAAAACTATTCTAAATAAAGATCTAACTTGATTCAAAGGTCCAGTGATTATGCATGTTTCTTCACAAAGATTTGCTTCTAAAAGCTTTTGGTAAACAAAACAAACTTCGCCTGTTGAGGTCATGAAAATACATTTCCAAATATTAATACACAACACTTATACAAGTGATTTATAAAAAAAAATCAAGGTTATGTTTCAAAATATGAAACAGTTTTTACAATACAGATGAGATTCTAGCAAGTATATGGTTTACTGTTGAAGAATACTGTACAACTCTCAACCCCTTTCACAGCACATTGCGTAGCACAAGCACTTCAGTTAACAGCATTGCAATGAATACAGGCTTTAACAAAAAAAATGAAAAGCAAACTGGCCATGAAGGGTATTACTTCAGTTCATCCCCAAAAACACCTATCCTTGTAATGTTCATGCTAATCATTTAAAAATATATCCTTTTCAACACGTGTTATCACAGAAAGAGTTCCGCCCTGATGACCTGAACAGCACAATTATTAGCCTGAAGTTGCATAATCTCATAACTACAATGATGTAACTTGCTCTGGCTATGCACTGACTTGATCTATTGTTATGTAGCCAAGAGCCTGAGGCAGGCTTTCACTGAAAGCTGGCACTTTACCATAGGCAAAGCATGGCCATCCACTCAGTATTTAATAAATCTCAGAATAATGGAAATCATGAATAACTGCCATCAGTGAAAGGGGAAAATTGAATTTAAAATGTCATCAGAAGAGATGTGAAAATTGTCCAACATTTGCTGACTGCTGGCGGAAAACCTTTATGCTGACAGGAATAAATGTCAGTCTTGACGCAACTGGGTATTTGCGAGACCATTCGCTGAGTAGGCTCTTGCAGTTAAGCCTTTGGTATTTCTGGTTTAAAAGAGTCATAAAATAGTTACAGGCCTGGACCACAAAAAAAATTATCTTGCTATCCAGCACAAATTACAATTAATTTTATCAAATATATATATTCATCTTTTCCAAACTGCTTTAAACATATTTTGCAGTAGTTTAGAGTGAAATTCCATACAGCATATAGCCCAGCAGAATAAACAATGGTGAATTCGGTTCCTGAACAATGAGTATTTGGCTTATACTAAACAGAAGCTTATAGCACTTTTCTTTTGGGAATTATGATCTACCCTTGTTTACAAGATTTCCCCTCTGCCCAACTGGATGTTACAATAGTTACAGTGCAAATCTCTAACTTGTGGAGTGGTTGCCCTGCTTTGAACATCATTTGGGGCCTGGGAATGCTCTGAAAAATAGCAACAGGATCTGGACCTTTCACAAAACATTGCAACTTAAAATTTCATACATATAAATCAGCATTATATACAATCACAGATGATTCATTTCCCTAACTTTCCAAACACCTCCAAGATCCCAAAACATCACAAATGTCACTAATTCTTCAGATTTTAGTTTTAAAATTGTGTTGAATTAATTTTCGGCGCAGTAACTAATTTTAATCTCCCGGCGCTGCAGAACTTTACTTGAAAGCTGCGCTTGTGTTATTGTTGCTGAGGACTGGACGTGAAATGTGATGTCAATAGAAACGCCCACAACAGCCAAGCAAAGTCGGACTCCTCCAAAAGGTCCTTTTCTCTCTCTCTCTCTCTCTCTTGTAAAGGGTGAAAGGAAGTTGCAAATCGCTGGGGATGAGCTCACGTTCACCTTTTACCTCGGGGTGAATTTAAACTCCTGACTTGACTGAGGGGGGAAGAGGAGCATTAAACAGGAAGAGGAATTGATCAATAGGAAGGAGGGACGGCCCTTGGCCACTCACCCTTCCCAGTCTAGCTGTGTCCATCGCTGTGTTGGGGTTTTTCCTATCTCTCACACACATACACACTGCAAAAGGGACTGAGATACATTCGGAGGAAATGGTTTTCCACTTACTTGGAGGCACCAATTGCCTGGGGGGAGGAGGGGGCGGCGGCGGCGGGGGTAACGGGGGAGGTCGACACCAGCAGATCTCATGGCAGCTGTCAGTCTCGAAAACCGATCTCCCGCTGGATTTCTGGAGCTCGCCCTGAGCAAGCTGGCAAAGTAAAAGAAACTTGCATTAAACAGCCGGGGGAGAGGGAGGGAGAACACAGAGATACAGCCTCCCTCTATAAGCTCACTCACTTCTGCACCGTTAACTCACCTGAAAGAAGAAGAAGAGAGACGCTACAAGGTAGCGGCTCAGAATGCAGGGGCAGAGAGCGAAGGGGAGCTCGGCCGCCAACATGCCTCCTCCTGCTGGGCTCTGCTCACCACCTGCGCGACTGACAAGGCAACGCGTTAAACTTGGGCGGGATTCGGCAATGAAGAGATGGCAAAACCGTCCCTTTTGTAAACTTTGATGGGAAGGGTTCGAATTTCCCAGGAAGACTTTCCGTTTGCTCACATCGAAGTTGTCCTCGCTGACTTTGTTCCCCGGGACCTGAGGCAGCTGGAGCCTCTTTGAAGTCTCTCTCCACACACGATCGCGCTTAAACTGCGGGCAGAAAGTCCAGAGGCGAACAGCACAGAGAGAGAGAGAAGCGTCCGTCCCTTGTTTGATGCAACTTGGCTCTTGACAGGGAGAGACGCCAGATCTGCCTTAAAATCGCAATGGCCGCAACACCAAACTGCTGCTTGAATACAGATATATTCAGCGATCCAGAAAAGTTAGCAAAGCTCAGGGGGAAAAAAAACAAATCTTCTCCAAACGGCAGTTTTAAATGAGACGAAAGGATCACTTGTGAGGAGATGCACTCTTTCGGACAATTGCTGCAACAGGCGATGTCCACTTGAAGGGGGTCTGAAGGCAATCGGAGCCACTCCGTCTTCGTCTCCTCTCCACTCGCACAGCAGTCATAGGAAGAGAGCACACACACACCGCCAACTACCTCAAGTCGCCTTTGATGGGGTTGAACGCTGCCACTTGCACCCAATCACCTCGCCGTCGCTCCTTGTGAACGACATGTGGAAAAGGGGGTGAAAAGCAGCGACGTTGCAGAAACCATGCCCCCTCCCCCTTGTTATCTGTGGTAACGCGCCGAGCACCGTCGCTGACAAGTGTTCCGAGCAACAGAAGTGTCAGTTTGCAAGTGTGCGAAGCGAAGTCCCGTAGGAGCTGCTGCAGACCTGGTCACATCACTCCGCGGCAGCCCAGACACATCCTCGAAGTGAGTGGGATCATGCTGGATCCGCATGTGCCAGGAATTTCGCTCCAGCTCGCCTCTGAACCTAATCTGTGCTCAGCACGCTGCAGCAATTTTTCAGAGCGGTGCAGCGTGTCCATTGTGGCACTGCCCTGCATTTGACAACACCGCTTGGATTTATTCCGCTGCGATATATATCTGTGTGCGGCCTGAAGTGACGGTGTTGTAACCTCAAACCCCCCCCACCCACCATGATGTAGGCAGTGCTCGGAGCCCCCGTGGGCCACGCTCTGTCTCTCTCGTCTTGTTTTGCACTGCCTTAAAGCAGCGCAGAAATGCCTCGGCATTGTGTACATTCCCAGGTTGAAATAAAGCAGATGCACGCACTCAACACACTCTTGCCTGTTATCTAATATCCGCCATGTTGTTGTATGATTATATCTATCGCCAATTGTGATTGATGCAGAGTCCAGAGAGTCCCGGCTCTGTGATTTACTGGGAACCTCCGAAGTTGACCAAAGTTGTGATACCCATTTCTATTCTTAATGTGCGACCCCTAATCATGAGCATTTACTGACATTTCTCCAACAAAACGGTTCAGTTATTAAAGGTGCAAAGTTCTCAACTTACAATTTAACATCTCCTACAATATGTTAACTGGAATTTGTAGTGCTTAGATGAAAACATTAAGCTGGTGAAAAAAGTAATGAAAACTATCCACACAGTTAGGGCATATTTCAATGCAATGGCAATTATATCGAACTTGCTAACACGATACTCCCCACAGTCTCCTCCTGTCCTGCAACAATCCAGTTTCATGAAGTTATGACTTGGCATAAGTCAGCATGATCTGTCGCATGGCAGTTTATTCGTTTCATGTTGTACCGACCATTCTTTTAGGACATTGCTTTTTCTCGCCTTAGTTTCGGATTGCTGTTTGGTGAGAATACAGGTTACAGAAGCCAAGTCACAGAAGAGCACACGTTTCAAAAAGTGCGTTGACTATAAGTAGGCTTGTCAGTGGTCATAAAGCATAAAGCAGACATTGGTCACACAAACAAACGTATATAAACTTAAATATTTTGTTCATTGAGGCGTCAGCCTATGGCAAATGCTTTTAGTACCCTGACAGTTTTCCTCACGTGAATATCATTGTGGTTTTTACTAATCTGGAATCAGATTCCCAGTTGGTGCAACTGGCAGGGGAACAACTGAAATCCGCATATTACCAAGGCCTAGAAATTCAGTGCCCTTAGTGCCGATTTTGCGGCGCTAGAGGGCCTAGCGCTGCAATTGGCGCCGGCGCCGAAATTGCCTGGGGCCCTTCCGCCGCGGTAGACCGGTAGCGCTGCGCCAGCACCGATGCCGTCATCGGTGTGCGCAGCGTCCCGGTTGCCGTGGTAACCCGGCCCCAAGCCGAAATTCAGTTGCGGCCGCCTCGCCAGTGGCAGCCGCAACTAAGGCCTAGAAATTGAGTTTTGGCGCAGCCAGGGCTTTAGCGCCGGAAGTTAGTGCCGGAGCTAAGTCGCGCTGGTCGGGCCCAAAATTAACCAATTCTGCGCCCAAACGGCTGCCGGCGCTGCTGAGAGCTGTTTGCGCCTGAAAACTGGCGCTACGCGCTGAATATCGGCGCTATTCCGGCGCTGCAGCGCCCGCTGCGGTGCGGCAGGTTCGGGAAGTGCAGGCCTCCTCCTTCCCTTAAGGAGGAGCTGCCTGCACCCGGCCGCGGCCCGCGAAAATCTTTTTAAAAATGAGCCCGGCACCTCGGACAAGTGCCGGGCTTGCTTCTGTTCCGGGGGGGGGGGGGGGGAAGTCCGGGGAGGGAGCTGCGGCCAGGCGGCCGGCGGGAAAGCGGCCGGCCGCCGCGGTGCCTTTAATGCGCCGGCGCAAAGTGATGTAAGACTCTGTTGCCAGAGTCTTAGTTGCGGCTGCCACGGGCGAGGCGGCCGCAACTGAATTTCGGCGCTGGGGCCCGTCGGCATGGCAACCGGGACGCTGCGCACACCGATGACGTCATCGGTGCCGGCGCAGCGCTACCGGTCTACCGCGGCGGAAGGGCCCCAGGCAATTTCGGCGCCGGCGCCAATTGCAGCGCTAGGCCCTCTAGCGCCGCAAAATCGGCGCTAAGGGCACTGAATTTCTAGCCCTAAGACTCCGGCAAACGAGTGCTGCCGGAGTCTGCGCCGGCGCTTTAAGGAGGCGCGGCGGCCGGCCGCTTTCCCGCCGGCCGCCTGCCCGCAGCTCCCTCCCCGGACTTCTCCCCCCCCCCCGCGGAACAGATGCAAGCCCGGCACTTGTCCGAGGTGCCGGGCTCATTTTTGCAGAGATTTGCGCGGGCCGCGGCCGGGTGCAGGCAGCTCCTCCTTAACGGAAGGAGGAGGCCTGCACTTCCCCAGCCTGCCGCACCGCATCGGGCGCCGCAGCGCCGGAACAGCGCCGCAATGGGGCAGGTAGCGCCCATTGGGAGGCGCTGAAACCCTCCAGTAGCGCCGGCAGCCGTTTGGGCGCGGCGCTACTGAATTTTTGGCGCGCGCAGGGGGATTAGCGCCGGCACTAACTTCCGGCGCTAAAGCCCTGGCTGCGCCAAAACCCAATTTCTAGGCCTCTGTTGCCAGAGTCTTAGTTGCGCCTGCCACGGGCGAGGCGGGCGCAACTGAATTTCAGCTTGGGGCCGGGTTACCACGGCAACCGGGACGCTGCGCACACCGATGACGTCATCGGTGCCGGCGCAGCGCTACCGGTCTACCGCCGCGGAAGGGCCCCAGGCAATTTAGGAACCGGCGCCAATTGCAGCGCTAGGCCCTCTAGCGCCGCAAAATCGGCGCTAAGGGCACTGAATTTCTAGGCCATTATCTCAGTGGTTTAGACCGGGAAAAGGCAATAGAGATACACTAGAACACGTTGAGGAGTTATGTGAAGGTAAGTCACTTACCACCCAGGTGGGAACACTGAAAATTCCAATACAAATCAACTTTATTTGTCTTTGGCAGTCAGTTAAGATACCCAATCAGAAGTTAGTTAGAATTTCCAATTTTTCACCAGAGTATTCAAAAATGAGTACTTGACTTATGCTAATGACTGTGATATACATTAGTGACAATAAAGAACATGAACATCAACTTTTAAAGTGAAAAGACAAACCATATATTGCAGAGGGCAAAATGTTCATTCTAATGAAACAATTTCTCAAATCTTAAGATTCTCTTTTGGAACTAAATAGATTCTACTGATGACAGAAGTGTGACTGCTTGGACGGGCAATGAGTGCAACTGTTACAGTTTCTAGACTTTTCAGTTACCTGTGGTTCATTTGTATCCTGTAGGTCTGCAGTCTTTACTATATTCATGTAGAGGGTAGCAACAGATAAATTTGTTCATGTAAGTGTTGCATTTTTCTACAGTATTTTCAAGTTACATGCACTTTACAAACAATGCACTACTATAATAAGCTGCAAAGAGGATTTACATATTGTAATGTGCACCAATTTTGGTAAAACTGATCAGTATTACTGCACAGTGCCTCCATATACACCAGTAGGGTAAACACATTAATTTATCTAACATTTAAAAAACTAATTTGACTATAATCTGCTGGTGTAGATTATCTTTAGCCTTCAATCTCTCTCTAAATTTATTCCACTGCAGTTAATGCTCCTTTGAACTTTCCAGCTTTTCCTCCCAAACTTCGAAGTCCCTCATTCTTCCCTATCTCCTACAATCTACATGCTTTCTTCATTGCTTCTTGATTTAGTATGTCTCCTCTCCTATACTTTTCAATCCTAGTAATATATAAAGACTCAGCCATATTCTTGTTACTTTAGTTAAGGAGGTTTGATAAAGATCACATTTCAAGAAATTCCCAACATGTTAAGAATTACCAATAACACCTTAATGCAGCACATATTAAAATATTCTACACCCAGCCCTCTCTACACATAAGCCTCAACCTTCTGTAATCTGAGTGATGACATGTCTTGTCTCTTCACCTCAACTTCTCAATTTATAAAAGGTTTTAACTGAGTGTGATTTATGATACCACTTAATGATTTAGAAGTTGTCATTTGATTTGAGGAAATTGAATCTGTGGCCTCCTCTATTATATTGGCTCAATGGATGTTTTAGTCCACCAGCATGTAGGATTTTCCAAAATATTCAACCAGAATTTGTACATTTATGTTAATACTGCCTAAAGTAATCATTTTCTGCAAGGCAATACATTTGTGCAAAAATATCAACAGACAGGATTTTGCTCCTAATTACTTAAAATAATTATTTTTAAATTACTGGCAAATTGCCTGCGGGATTGCCCACAGTCAGTTGATGAATATAATTTGTTTTAATATTAAAAATGGAGTTAGAAGTCTTCTGGGATATCTAGTTTAAAGAAATTAAACTTCTTACTATGACTCAAGCTGCTAAACTTCAGCCTCTTAGCTTTTGCTCAATCAGGTTGTGCCTTACATGAAACCTATTTCAGCTTTATTGGGGAGTCATTCCATGACTGAACACAAAGCACTTGGATCACTTTTCTGGTAGTGATAAACATTACAGAAGTTTATATCTGCTGACAAACTACAGTTAGCAATTGCATTTGGGGAGTGCTTGAACTAAGCAGCACCGGGTCACATAGGTGAAGCTAGAAGGAATGTCGCAGAGACATCCTGTGAGTACAGACCTGCAAAGGACAAATCCTTCTTTGGGATTCAAACTGCCAGTTACTACAATTGAACTTTGGAAGGCTGTACCTTAGGATTTGAATTCACCAAAAGTGCTTTGAAGAGTTGACTTAACACCATACACAGCATGGTTCTCATGATTCAGCTTTGTATTGCATTTATCTGTGTCCAATATATTTAGCCTTTACTTAAAATACAAATTGAGACATTGACTGAAGAGTTGAAATAGTGCTCCCCTTCCTAGTTGAGGTTACCCTGTACAATAAAGTGACTGTGGAGAGGCAGCCTTATAGGAGTTGTACATTTTATGCTTCTTCATGTGGACAGTGAAGCATGACACTACATTAAATTAATAATATATTAGATTGCTGCAGTAAAACTCTGATGATGTGCATTAGGGATATATTAATGAAGGAACCATTTCACAGGAGCCACAAAATAGCAGCACTATTATAATACTATTAACCAGCTCTCACAGGCTTTGTGCTTGGAAAGTTGCCTTTTACACAAATAGCTAAATCAAGCTGTGGGAAAACAACTGTGTATTGGTTGTGCTTTTGACCAACCCATTTTTTTTACTGAGCCAGATAACTCCTCAAATACTTTCAATGACTTTCTTGCCCTGTGCCAGGGAAGATATTTGAAGAATGGACAAGCTTCAAATTGCATAGATATTTCATTTTGAATAACCCAGCTATCCTGGTTGGTACTTGTAACATTATCCTTCCAATAAGAAAAAGCAAAAGGAATATGTTTAATAAAGTGCCTGACTATGTCTGTTACATGTGCCTGATTTGAAAAAAATCTAGATTAATATTTAAAATATATTTAAAGCAGTGTTTAGGGTATATTTATGTTAAGTAGTGTCTATGTTACTTATATGTTACAACACAATCCCTTGGAGACTTCTGTTTGGACAAAACATTAATGTGAGGTATCACACTTTGCTTATTGTAAGTAACATGCATTACTTCCAGTTGTCATGAATTTTGGTCACGCTTTTCTACCATCATTGTAAATTGCTATGTCAACATTTCCCATTCAATTTTGCCATGTTACCTGTGATCATGTAGTTGCAGGCTCTAGCCACTAGGTGGCCTTGTGGAGCAAGTTTCTGAAGTCTCCTAACTCCATTTTATATATTTCAAAAAATTATATTCATCAACTGACTGTGGGCAATCCCGCAGGCAATTTGCCAGTAATTTATAAACAATAGGTTTCTTTGCCAATTTTTCCTGCCAGTTGCCTCTCTTCCCTTCCTCTTCTCAAGGGGTCAATTCCTTGTTGGGTTACAGTTCCATGGGATTTGGCCACCCTCCAGTGTGGGTATTGACACTGAATGTTAGCAGGTTAGTTAATCATAGGGGGTATTACAACTGATGGCCACAAATATGCACTTCCAGCAGGGAGTGCTAGATACAAAGCAGGAGTGGGAACCGTGACTAATTTTGTCCTCTGTAATCCAGAGATGCTGAGGCTAATTGTAGCTCCTTCTATTGTCATCCTAGCTAAAGTTGGTTAACTTTCAATAGACCAGGTATTGAACACTGGATCAGTTGGTCTGTATGGCTCATTTCACTGGATAAACCTGCTGAACCATCATTTCGAAGTTTCTGTGCAAGGAGTGCTGAGAAATCGGGCATTGCATTATTTCGCAAACACATCAGTGAACTCTAAAACCAAATGATTCTTTTCATGGAGTAATGTGCTGAGTAACTGAATTGTAGGTGTAATACAGATCAAGGAACTCAAAATTTTGGGTGAAGAGCCATGATCCCAGACCACTCTGGAAAATAAATCTCACATGTCATCCTCCTGAAGAAATTACTAAATCCACCTCTGTTGCAAATTGTGCTTTTGTGTTCTTTGGGGTTTTTCCTATAACAAAACTGCTAGGGTCTTGGATATAACTACAGTTCAAATTATAACAAACCATGTCCCACTGCAGGTTCAGTGTAACTAGTTGTGTTTGCACATCATTACTTGGGGATGTTTGGTTGTCAGCTTCTTCAACAGTACCTCCCAAACCCGCGATCTCTACCACCTAGAAGGACAAGGGCAGCAGGCGCATGGGAACACCACCACCTCCAAGTTCCCCTCCAAGTCACACACCATCCTGATTTAGAAATATATCGCCGTTCCTTCATCGTCGCTGGGTCAAAATCCTGGAAGTCCCTCCTTAACAGCACTGTGGGAGTACCTTCATCATGCGGACTGCAGCAATTCAAGAAGGAGGCTCACCATCACCTTCTCAAGGGCAATTAGAGATGGGCAATAAATGCCGGTCTTGCCGGCGATGACCACATCCCAGGAATTAATAAAAAAAACAAGCTTTTTTGGAGGCTATGACAGCTTTTTTTTTAAACCTTTTGCTAGTGTTGTAAGGTATGTACACAGGATCGCTAATCCAGGGTGACCTTTTACAGGTACTTTACCTTTCAAAAGAAAATGTAAAAAAACACTCTTCATGCTCTTGATATTTGTAAAGGAACGCTTGATATTTCAGAGAGCTATGAATGAATAGGTCATGTTGTCTGGAAACAAGGATAACACCTCTCTGACTTAGTACCAGAGACAAAATAACTCAAAGTCTATGCTAATTTCACATTATAATTAAAGAGTGTCAAGTAATTATAGCACAGAAACTATACTTGCACGCTTAATGCTCTCCCATCAAAGTACTCTATCCATCATTTTAACAAAGGTACTAACCCAGTTGTTTTAAACTGGTTAACACCTCCATTAAATTAGCGATAAAGGAATTTGATACAAACATGCCAAGCTTTTGTACAATAATATCACACAATGTAATTTCCATGCTTCAGTTCTTAGTATTAATTCATTTTTATCCTTTAAGTTACAGAGGGCAGCCATATACTGCTTCGGAAAGATTATTCACATAAGAACATAAGAACATAAGAAATAGGAGCAGGAGTAGGCCAATCGGCCCCTCGAGCCTGCTCCACCATTCAATAAGATCATGGCTGATCTGATCCTAACCTCAAATCTTCTATCACTGTGCATCCACCCGAACCCATGTGATCTCCCGGGAGAGGCGAAAAACCAGATAAAGACCCAATGGCCAATTTGGGAGAAAAAAATCTGGGAAATTCCTCTCCGACCCATCTAGGCAATCAAAATTCTTCCAGGAGATCACTTTGTCCCTATATTTTCTACAGTATTTACCTTCTGTAAAGGCGATCTCCACCCCAGCCAGGAACAGGAATAAAACCATCTCCTGAAATCTAACACAGAATTAGAACACAGTAGGAGCAGAACCAGGCTACACGGCCCCTGGGCCCACTCCACTACCCACAGGGCCATGACCATTCCAAACCTAGACTCATGTCCAATTTTCTGCCCGCTCCCCGTAACCCTTAATTCCCTTTACTTCTAGGAAACTATCTATTTCTGTTTTATATTTATTTAATGATGTAGCTTCCACAGCTTTCTGGGGCAGCAAATTCCACAAACCTACCACCCTCTGAGTGCAGAAGTTTCTCCTCATCTCAGTTTTGAAAGAGCAGCCCCTTACTCTAAGATTATGCCCCCTAGTTCTAGTTTCACCCATCATTGGGAACATCCTCACCGCATCCACCCGATCAAGCCCCTTCGCAATCTTATATGTTTCAATAAGATCGCCTCTCATTCTTCTGAACTCCAATGAGTAGAGTCCCAATCTACTCAACCTCTCCTCATATGACCACCCCCTCATCCCCGGGATTAACCGAGTGAACCTTCTTTGTACTGACTCGAGAGCGAGTATGTCTTTTCTTAAGTATGGACACCAAAACTGTATGCAGTATTCCAGGTGTGGTCTCACCAATACCTTGTACAACTGCAGCAATACCTCCCTGTTTTTATATTCCATCCCCCTAGCAATAAAAGCCAACATTCCATTGGCCTTCTTGATCACTTGCTGCACCTGCATACTAACTTTTTGAGTTTCGTTCACAATCCGTAGTTAATGATATAATCCTTGTTGGATTAGTGGACAGTTATACTATTGGCTTTGTGTTAATGTGGAGTCGTTTTGGATTCGCAACTATAGCAAAATCTACTGCAGACTGCTCTCAAGTTGAGGAATGCGACCATCTCCATGAAGTAGCCTCACATCCCTTGGTCTTCATGTTGGGTGCAGTATAATTGAAGTTTAGTGCAAAGCCAAGATTTAAAAATTCCCAGGCGGTTTATTTAAATATTTTAGTTTTCAAAACAAATAATACACAGTAATAGATTAAGCAGAATTTTTAGTATTAATACTCAGACCAGAGGCTAATGACCACAAATGTTTTGAAGCCATGCGTTATATAAATATTCTTAACTTAATTCAGAATCATCCACCAAAATCTTGTATATTTTTTATTTTGTTATTTGTATTTCTTGTTGAATTTTATTTATGCTTATCAAGGAGAGTGATATCAATGCTATAGTATAGACCACGTTTCCACGTTTGTTATTAGTGTCAGCATCAAACGCATTCATACGTTGAGTGCGGCACAGTCAAATGTGGAATAGAGCTGTCTACTCGGTTCCAACAACTCCTTGGAAGTGCCTATTACTCCAGTGTGGCATTTCTTTTTCCCTCAGCTTTCTAGCCTCTCTGAATGAGACTTGTCAATTTTAATACCAAAAATTGTATTTCTTTCAAATTCTTTTTCGATTTTGAGAAGAAACGTTCTGTGAATGAAACAAAAAAGTTAAATCTTGAGCAGTTTTCTGTGGAACCTGTCAGTCATTCGTGACAGGCAGTAAATGAAGGTGGGGGGTGGGGGCGGTGGGGGGGAGGTCAGAACCGTCCTGAATGTCTATGATAGTAACTGTTATGTAAATGTAATGTTAAATCCCTATTTTTCCAAAGCAATGATGGACAGCCCTCTTGTTGCAGGCAGAAAGACAGAGAAATTTTCCTGCCTCTTTCCCATGCTGCTGGTCTCAGATTTACATCTGGTGCTTTCAGCTGCCTAGGCCCTAAGCTGTGGGATTCCGTCCCTAAACTTCTCCACCTCTCTACCTCTCCTCCTTTAAGATGCTCCTTAAAACCTACCTCTTTGACCAAGCTTTTTGTCATCTACCCTAATATCTCCTTATGTGGCTCGGTGTCAGATTTTGTTTGATAACGCTCCTGTGAAGCGGCTTGGATGTTTACTATGTTAAAGGCACTATATATATGATGGGCAGCAGCACAGCCCAGCCCAGTCCTTTCCTCACTCGATCTTTGTAAGTACACTTTCCAGCAAGTGTCACGGAATAGCCTTCGGGCATGTGAACCTGGCTGATTTTTACCTTCCTAGCTCAGTGTTTCTGAGGCCAATTGTAGCACCCTTACTTATTTTTAATCTGACAATCTTGTGGACTATGTAAGATGTTAAATAACAACAGATGTTACCTTCACTCTCTGTAGATAATGGAGCCTCAGATTCACCGACCAATGCAGCTGTCTACACACACAATGTGACCACTTCCATCAGACTGGCAACGGGCGGAGCGAGCTTGCCAACTGCCCGATGGCCGCAGTCCAAGGCCTGGCCAATTTAGGTGATCAGGCCTCGTTAACGTTCCGTCGATGAGCTGCTCGCACATTTGGAGGAGCTCACCAAGCGAAAGGGCCAGAGATCCGGTGGCTCGAAGAAAGTTAAAGGGGGGAGGCAAGACAATCCCAGGGAGAGCCAGTGAGGGCTGAGGAGAGTTGGGCATCAGGGAGGCGAACATTGCTATTTAATCGTACTACCACCCGATTCCTACCCAGCAGAGGAAATGAAAGTCGTTCCAATTATAGATTGACCACTCGTTTAAGGGGTGATTATACAAATCTCAGTAAAAGAAGAAAGATTTGCACTTATATAGCGGCTTTCATGACCTCAGGACGTCCCAAGCTGCTTTACAGCAAATGAAGTACTTCTTTTTAAATTGTAGTCACTGTTGTAATGTAGGAAACTGAGTACAAAGTTTCACCCATTGGGAATGCATATCAGGAATTCTGGTGCCCAGCCCTTACGATTATGGAGGACAATCATGATGGTTGCATGCCTGTATTCCTGATTTGTGCGTAGTTCTGTGCAAGTAGTGTGAATTTGTAGATTTACCCCTTCAATATAAATCAGCAATTATTTAACTGCAAAGGACTAACAGGATGGACATTTTCACAGAATTTACAAAAACGATTTACTTTTTTTTCCCTTGACACATTCCACAGTGTCAGCCATGGCTCAGTGGGTAGCACTCTCACCTTCTGAGTCAGAAGGTTGTGGGTTCAAGTCCCACTCCATTGGAACTTGAGCACATAAATCTAAGCTGACACTCCAGTGCAGTGCTGAGGGAATGCTGCATTGTCGGAGGTGCTGTCTTTCGGATGAGAAGTTAAACCGAGGCCCTGTCTGCTCTCTCAGGTGGATGTAAAAGATCCCATGGCACTATTTTGAAGAAGAGCAGGGGAGGTGTCCTGGCCAATATTTATCCTTCAATCAACATCAATAAAAACAGATTATCTGATCATTATCACATTGCTGTTTGTGGGAGCTTGCTGTGTGCAAATTGGCTGCTGCGTTTCCCACATTACAACAGTGACTACACCCCAAAAGTACTTCATTGGCTGTAAAGCACTTTGATAGGTGGTGCCAATATTGAAATCTAGTCATATAAAATCATAACAGTTTTTCTCCTAGAACATAATAATCAAAACTTTGAGAATTTAATAGACCAAAAGAAAATGAATTGGCAGGCCACTACCTCAATGCTTCAGGAAACGATTCATTATTAGACATGCTTCCTGGCAGGCCAATTTAATAGCAGCATTGATGGTTCCTGTGGACATGAAAGGCACTATATAAATGCAAGTTTTTCTTTCTTTATTCCCCCTCGTCCAAAATGAGTGCCTCAAATTCACACTGTTAACTTCAAGTAGTAGGTTGGCAGGTGTCCACAGGAACCATCAATGCTGCTATTAAATTGGCCTGCCAGGAATAAATCATTTCCTGAAGCATTGAGGTAGTGGCCTGCCAATTCATTTTCTTTTGGTCTATTGAATTCTCAAAGTTTTGATTATTATGTTCTAGGAGAAAAACTGTTATGATTTTATATGACTAGATTTCAATATTGGCACCACCTATCAAAGTGCTTTACAGTCAATGAAGTACTTTTGGAGTGTAGTTCACTCCCTCCACCACCGGCGTACCATGGCTGCAGTGTGTACCATCTACAAGATGCACGGCAGCAACTCACCAATGCTTCTTCGACAGTACTTCCCAAACCCGCGACCTCTTCCACCTAGAAGGACAAGGGCAGCAGGCGCATGGGAACACCACCACCTCCAAGTTCCCCTCCAAGTTACACACCATCCTGACTTAGAAATATATCGCCGTTCCTTAATCATTGCTGGGTCAAAATCCTGGAACTCCCTCCCTAACAGCACTGTGGGAGTGTAAAGGAATAGCCATGATTCAGAGAAATACACGATACTATGAACAGAATTCTGATATTATTAATAAAAGACATACTGGGTTTGAAAGACACAAGTCTCAGCAGACAAGGCTGTGAACAGATTACAGGCTACTGAGATAAAGATCAGTTGATAACAAGGTTATAAACAAGCTTTGAAATGGGAATTAGTTAAATATTCTAAAACTATGAAAGATTGAAGCAAACCATTGGCGCTTCTGAAAGGCCTACGATTTGCAACAAACGCAATGAAAATGTCCAGTTTAAAGTGTGAAGAGCTAACGCGATAAAACAGAAACACAAACATTAAAAGAGGCATGTGCCTTTGAAACATGACATCAAGTAAAGCCACACCTGCTGGTCAAATAGTTTTATGTTAAACTTGGATGACAGGAAACACGATTAAATATGCAACCAGTTGAGATAGCTAGAAAATAAGTAAACACACAGTTAAAGTGGTTTTGATATACATAGTAAAAACCATACCAACAAGGACACTTTGAAGATAAGACTTCAATAGAGACACCAAGCAGTTGCATTGTGTTTGTATTAAACTTGAAGCAGAACGGAGTCAAAATGTCTGCTAAAAAGCAGTAAAGCCAAAATTAAGAATTGAAAGAAGAATCTTCGATAAGAATGGCATCAAACAGAAACCATAGCTGTCATTGTTTTTATGATGGTTTTTGGAACACCTAAAGGTAGAGAAATAATTATACATGCAATAGTTGAATTGACAGTAAGATAGAAAGCATTCGAAAGAAGTATCAATAAAGACAATTAGCTGACATCAGCAGAGAACATCAAAGAAGAAACCACTGCCAAAAGGGTATAAAAATAAAACCTTTTTAACAGAAAAGTCAGAACACGCTGAACGGGCAGGGCGCTTCTCAACTTTCCAGAGGCATCTCTGTAAGTCTTTAACTATGAGTCTCGGGAAGTCAGATTGATTTTGTTGGATGCTCTGGATTTAGAAATAAGTAAGAAATAAGAAATGTAACGAAGCAAAGATTTGAAAATAAGGATCTCTGAGAAATAAGGAATGTAAGCTAATTGTATTTTGAATTGTTAATGTTGCGACTGATTCAACAGATGTTAACTGAATGTCGGCTCTTAAATAAAACTATATTTTTAGAATAGTCTCAAAGAGTAATTCTGTATAGACTCGCAAACCCACAAATTCTGTACACTCTTTTGTAAGGAGTTGCAGAATTCTGGGGGGTATTCCGAACCCTCATAATATCCGGAAGGTTACAGTCTAGTTTAACTTATTAAAAGTACTATCCAGAGGACGGTAACATCTTTAGTCATTCCTTTCCTTTAGGGAGAGATAGCCTGAACCTTTAGACCCATTTAAGCGTCTTATGGAATTTGGCTATCTCTAACTTAAGTTGAGGGTGAACGTCTGGGGAGTACGCCTGATCTGGAATAGCCCAAAAGGGCTAGGACTGTAATTATCCCTTCAGGAGTACCTTCACCACATGGGCTGCAGCAGTTCATGAAGGTGGCTCACAACCACCTTCTCAAGGGCAATTAGGGTGTGTGACTTTGAGGTGTATAAAGTGCACCCATGCTAATGGATTAGATGGCGGGTGAAGTAGAGATGACAGAAGCGATCTGTCAATGGTGGGAGAGGTAATGTGGTCAGACTGGATGGAGACTCGTGTAAAGACTTGCAACATTCTGAATCTGTAGTGGAAATGCAGTTTTGAGAAGCTAATGGTTAGGGAACATTTCTTAATCAGCTGGGAGCTTTGACTTGACATTTGAAGCTGCCAACTCATCAGCTGATTTAATGGATAGTGACCTCCTGCCTCAGTTTCACAGACAAGGTCTAGGCACAGCGAGAAACTGGTAGACGACCTGTCAAATTCAAAAAGCTGGGAAAAAAGCATTGTTAAGTGGCTGTAAACAAGCCACTAATGATTTGATTTGGGTCCCCCGCCACTGCCTGTTGGGTCTGCTCAGCGCTGGACGACCCGACATCGGGGAATGCAGGTGTGCACATTTTGACAGCGGGTTCCTGACCCACTGTCAATCATTTTACATTTTACAGCTAATCCGCCACCCATCCCATCTGCTGAGCACCGGCAAAATCGTGGCCTTGATCTCTGTTCCAGCTTTAACACTGGCTGGCCGGGTTTCCCGGGCCTCGGGAAACCCAACAGTTGAAGGGAGACGAGGCCTGCTGGATGGAACAGCACTGCTTGTGGGCTAGGAAGAGCAGGAGTGCTTGTCCCAGGCCCACCAAGCTACCCTGTTAATGTCCCCGGTGATCGGACCCCCCAGCCCCCCTGGTGATCAGACCCCCCCGAACCTTCTGACCCCTGACCTACCTCTCTGGCCCCTCTGATGTCTTGGACCCCCAACCGATGATCTCTCCGGGCTTCCCCACCATTCCACTCTGAGCCTCGATTTCTCTGCCCCCCCACCCACTCCACCAATCTCGATCTCTCTGGGCTCCCGCACCGATGTACCCCCATCCCCACCCCACCTCCCGACCCATGTTCTCTCTCTCGCTCCCTCCCTCCTCTCTGCTCCCCGGCTGCAGTCTGGCGCCGCAGGCCTACCCACCTGGCAGCCAGCTAGCCTCTCAATCTGGCTGGCTGCAGCCGGGAAACAATGGCTAAAAATGGAAATCAGATCCTGCTGTTGAGTTCTTCCGAGTTTCCCGACAGCTAAACTTCCCCTTCCCTGCTTCCCCATAAATATCAGGACCTCTGACTCTCCCAGTCACACTTTAACTATGTTTTATGATGCACAAGGGTTTGCAGTAGAAATGTTTGTTCTAAGTAAATTAAAATTCATATAGAAGTATCAAAAACTATTTTCATAATTTGCAGTGTGCCTTTGTAGATATGGGTAGATCAAACAAAGTTGTAGTACCATTACTTTAATAGAGAGAACGATTATTTTTGAAGAAGCTGTAGTACAGCTTATAACAGATAAGGAACTGATTTGAAGAAACTATAGCAAAGAGATATTATACATATTTAATTAATTAAAATATTTTAGCAGTTACCCAGGGTTAGACTTCAAAAATGAATTTTCCATTTGCAGTGATTACAGAAGGCTCTCCTTGTAAATATCAAGAGCAGTTATTAAAAAATAATAAATAGCATTTTGTTCCTGTAACAGCCCTTATCAAAGTCATACATGAATCCTATGTGACTGTGACTATGGTAAAATATCCCTCCTCTTCCATCTTGACCTCGTCTGCAGCCTTTGCCATGGTTGGCCACCCCATCCTCCTCCACGCTTACTGATCCAATGGTAGCCAGAGAATCTCCAGCAATGCTTCTCTTCCTGCTCCCGCACCGTCACCTCTGGAGTCCCCCAAGGATCTATCCTTGGCCCCCTCCTATTTCTCAGCTACATGCTGCCTCTCGGTGACATCATCCGAAAACACAACGCTAGGTTCCGCATGCATGCTGACGACACCCAGCTCTACCTCATTACCACTTCTCTCGACTGCTCCACTGTCTCTGATTTGTTACGCTGCTTGTCTGACACCCAGTACTGGAGGAGCAGAAAGTTCCTCCAACTAAATATTGGGAAAACCAAGCCATTGGGCTGAATTTTTACCTTGCTGCCGGGATAGGCGTGGGTGGGGGGGGGGGGCGTGGATCGGGTTGGAACCTGGACGTTGAAGTGGTGCGTCTTGCAGTGGTTTTTTAACTAAGTCACTGCAATTGAACCAGACTTCCGGTTTCCCGTCCAATTAACTGGAGCGGGTCTGATGACATCATAGATGACTCGACTTCAGCTCAGCTATTTAAAGGAACATTGCACAGATGACAGTTGAAGGTTGGTGGAGGTGCAGGAAAGGTTGATGGGGGAGACAGTGCATTGTTGACAGAGTAAGCTCGTTGTTATATAAAGTTCTACAAATTGATAAGCTAAAATGCAGGCTCAGCACCAAAAAGCTACCCCCAGATTTAGTGATGCTGCCCTGGAAATCCTGCTCCGGGAGACAGGGCCCACAGGGAGGTCCTCTTCCCTGGTGAGGGGAGGAAGAGGCCAGCAGCCGAGACAAAGGGGGCATGGTTAGGGATCGCAGAAGAAGTGAACAGCAGGAGTGTGGTTCCCACTTCGTGGATACAGTGCAGGAAGAGATTTAATGACCTCATGAGGGCAGGAAAGGTGGGTGCAATACCACATCGCCCTACATCCTGATGTGAGTGTCACCCCAACCCCTTTGCTCTGCCTTCCCAAGCCTACTCCTGCACATCACTCCTCATATCAACCTACCTTGCAGGTCCACCCATCCTTCACTGTCTATGTACCTACTCACATCCCCATCTGACTATCCACTGACACTCACCCTCAGCCTAATGCAATCGTAGAATCATAGAAATTAATGCCACAGAAGGAGGCCATTCGGCAATGTCATGCCACTCCCTCATAGTCACCCTCTACAGATGTACCCATCCATCCCTTACACTCATTCCATGACTCTCATGCAAAGGTCGCTTGTTTCCCTCCTTGCAGGAGAAGAGAACACAGAACTTCCAAAAAAAAAATATATTCCACTGAGAAGAAAAGGGTGTAAAAGAAAAGACAGCCATCCGTGGCTAAGTAAAGAAATTAAGGATAGTATTCGACTAAAAACAAGGGCATATAAGGTAGCCAAATCTAGTGGGAGGATAGAGGGTTGGGAAAACTTTAAAAGACAGCAAAAAATAACAAAAAGATTGATTAAGAAAGGGAAGATAGATTATGAAAGTAAATTAGCAAAAAATATAAAAACAGATAGTAAGAGTTTTTATAGTTATATAAAAAGAAAAAGGGTGGCTAAAGTAAATGTTGGTCCCTTAGAGGATGAGACCGAGAAATTAATGGTGGGAAATATGGAGATGGCAAAAACACTGAATGAATATTTTGTATCAGTCTTTACAGTAGAAGACACTAAGAATATCCCAACACTGGACAAACAGGGGGCTATAGGGGAGGAGGAGCTAAACATGATCAAAATCACTAAGGAAGTGGTACTCGGTAAAATAATGGGACTCAAGGCGGATAAATCACCTGGACCTGATGGCTTACATCCTAGGGTCTTGAGGGAAGTGGCGGTAGGGATTGTGGATGCATTGGTAATAATTTTCCAAAACACCCTGGACTCAGGAAAGGTCCCGGCAGACTGGAAAACTGCTAATGTAACACCCTTATTTAAAAAGGGCAGTAGACAGAAGGCTGGAAACTATAGACCGGTTAGCCTAACATCTGTGGTAGGTAAAATTTTGGAGTCCATTATTAAGGAGACAGTAACAGGACATTTGGATAATCATCATTTAATAGGACAAAGTCAGCATGGTTTTATGAAGGGGAAGTCATGTTTGACAAATTTGCTGGAGTTCTTTGAGGAAGTAACATATAGGGTGGATAAAGGGGAACCAGTGGACGTAGTGTATTTAGACTTCCAAAAGGCATTTGACGAGGTGCCACACAAAAGATTATTGCTTAAGATAAAAAATCACGGGATTGGGGGTAATATTCTGGCATGGATAGAGGATTGGCTATCTAACAGAAGGCAGAGAGTTGGGATAAATGGTTCATTCTCAGAATGGCAATCAGTAACTAGTGGTGTTCCGCAGGGGTCGGTGCTGGGTCCCCAACTCTTTACAATCTATATTAACGATTTGGAGGAGGGGACCGAGTGTAACATATCAAAGTTTGCAGATGATACTAAGATGGGAGGGAAAGTAGTGAGTGAGGAGGACATAAAAAACCTGCAAGGGGACAAAAACAGGCTAAGTAAGTGGGCAGAGATTTGGCAGATGGAATACAATACTGGAAAGTGTGAGGTTATGCACTTTGGCAGGAAAAATCGTAGAGCAAGCTATTATCTTAATGGCAAGAAACTGGAAAGTACTGAAGTACAAAGGGATCTGGGGGTCCTGGTGCACGAAACTCAAAAGGTTAGTATGCAGGTGCAGCAAGTGATTAAGAAGGCCAATGGAATGTTGGCTTTCATTGCTAGGGGGATAGAATATAAAAATAGGGATGTATTGCTTCAGTTATACAAGGTATTGGTGAGACCGCACCTGGAATACTGCATACAGTTTTGGTGTCCATACTTAAGAAAATACATACTTGCTCTCGAGTCAGTACAAAGAAGGTTCACTCGGTTAATCCCGGGGATGAGGGGATGGACATATGAGGAGAGGTTGAGTAGATTGTGACTCTACTCATTGGAGTTCAGAAGAATGAGAGGCGATCTTATTGAAACATATAAGATTGTGAAGGGGTTGGATCGGGTGGATGCGGGGAGGATGTTCCCGATGAAGGGTGAAACTAGAACTAGGGGGCATAGTCTTAGAATAAGGGGCTGCTCTTTCAAAACTGAGATGAGGAGGAACTACTTCACTCAGAGGGTGGTAGGTCCATGGAATATGCTGCCCCAAAAAGCTGTAGAAGCTACATCATTACATAAATTTAAAACAGAAATAGACAGTTTCCTAGAAGTAAAGGGAATTAAGGGTTACGGGGAGCGGGCAGGAATTTGGACATGAGTCTAGGTTCGGATCGGACATGGCCCTGTGGGTAGCGGAGCGGGCCCAGGGGCCGTGTAGCCTGATCCTGCTCCTATTTCGTGTGTCTAATTCTGTTAGATTCAGGAGATGGTTCTGTGATAGTAGATTGGCGGTTAGGATCAGATCAGCCATGATCTTATTGAATGGCGGAGCAGGCTTGAGGGGCCGATTGGCCTACTCCTGCTCCTATTTCTTATGTTCTTATGTTCTAACACATGGGCGAGGCAGAGATCTGGAGGTGGCCCTCCAGTAACAACACCATTGACTGCAGCAGAGGAGAATGTGCTGGACATCAGTGGAGTTGCAGAGCTGCTGGCGGTGGGAGCTGGAGCGAGGGGGACCTCCCAGCTATCTGATGACAGAATTAAATATCATACAGCCACATGACAGACAACAGTCACTCATGGTGACTTGATGACAGCAGCCAGTGAAATATGATCATGTGCATAATGGTAACTTAAAACATTCTTATCATAACAGTTCTAATTCATGTCTTTACTCTCCCACAGGTTCATCAAGTGCCCCCCCCTCCACTGTCTAGCCAGAGGAGGAAGACGACGCCTCAGAATAGGCCGCAGTCTCTGAGGGTGCACCGTCACATGCGCACCCAGCACCAGCACAGATACGCACACGTCGGTGGGTCCAGTGAAAGAGAGAGTAGTGTTGTCACCTGGCGTCTCACAGATCACAAGTGAGCAAGAGCAGATGGTGGAGACAGGAACAGCAGTGGAGAGTTCTCGTCGGAGGACGCTGCAAGCAGTGCTCAGCTGAACGCAGATGCTGAACCTCGGGGGCCGTTGACAAAGAGGATGATTCTTCAGGAGCAGCAAAAAATGCGGGAGGCTCTGGCAGTTTTTCCAGCCATGATGTGCTCGATTGTAGGGAGAATGGAGGAGTCCATCTCCAACATGAACAGCACCATGTCGCAGGCGATGGCTACAATGTGCTGTTCCATGGAAAGGATGGCCACCAGCATGGAGCATCAAATGTGCCAGTCAAACGGGAACATGCTTGCTGTGCACAACAGCTTGCAGACTCTGATTGCAGCCATATCCAGGAGGGAAACAAACCTAGAGTTGGCCGTTCATCGCCCCACTGATCTGCAGCCAGGTGCTCTCCATCGCCTTGCTAGCTGGAAGTGCAGGTGGGCCATGAGAGGGATGGCAGTGAGAGGGGACATGGAAGGGGGGGCTCTGCTCCAGGTGCTCCCACTTCTCTCCTGTGGCCTTCCCCTCAGTCAGAGCCCCACATGCTACCTCGGATCCCGATGGCCGAGTCTGCCCCTGCACAGGTGCAGGAGGAACAGCCTTTGACGGGGCCACCACAAGCTCCAAAACCAAGAGGACGTTTGCCAAAAGTGCCTAAGAAGTCAGAGCAGGGAAGTGAGCAGCCTGCCTCTACCTCTGCTGAAGCCATAGAGGATGCATGTCGTAGAAGTAGTAGAAAAAGAAAAATGGCACAAGTGTAGATGCACAAGGGTATACACATAGGTGTGTTACAAAATGTTAGGGGCTGTTAAGTTTCAGTTCAATTTATGAGCCACATAAAATTATTTTTTTGCACCACTTTCCCATCCTGTCCACTTTTGCCTGCTACCTGGGAAGTGGCCTTGTTAGTTGGAGTGAATGGTAAGACATTTCTTAACCTTGAGCAATGGGTGTGTTTTTTTTTTATTCGTTCCTGGGATGTGTGCCCTTGCTTCCCTCAGTGCTTCTTCCAAGTGGTGTTCAACATGGAGAAGTGCTGATTCATCAGCTGAGGGAGGGTGGTAGGTGGTAATCAGCAGGAGGTTTCCTTGCCCGTGCTTGACCTGAAGCCGTGAGACTTCATGGGGTTCAGAGTCAATGTTGAGGACTCCCGGGGCCACTCCTTCCTGACTGTATACCACTGTACTGCCACCTCTAGTGGGTCTGTCTTACCAGGGATGGTGATGGAGGAGTCTGAGACATTGGCTGAAAGGTATGTTTCTGTGAGTATGACTATGTCAGGCTGTTGCTTGACACGTCTGTGGGACAGCTCTCCCAATTTTGACACGATTCCCCAGATGTTAGTCATAGAGTCATAGAGTCATAGAGTTTTACAGCACAGAAAGAGGCCCTTCGGCCCATCGTGTCTGCGCCGCCCATCCATCCCTGTCCAGTCTAATCCCATTTTCCAGCATTTGGTCCATAGCCTTGTATGCAATGGCATTTCAAGTGCTCATCCAAATGCTTCTTGAATGTTGTGAGGGTTCCTGCCTCTACCACCCTTTTAGGCATTGAGTTCCACATTCCAACCACCCTCTGGGTCATAGAGTTTTTTCAGCACTGAAAGAGGCCCTTCGGCCCATCGTGTCTGCGCCGCCCATCCCTCCCTGTCCAGTCTAATCCCATTTTCCAGCATTTGGTCCATAGCCTTGTATGCAATGGCATTTCAAGTGCTCATCCAAATGCTTCTTGAATGTTGTGAGGGTTCCTGCCTCTACCACCCTTTCAGGCAGTGAGTTCCAGCTTCCAACCACCCTCTGGGTGAAAAAGTTCCTCCTCAAATCCCCCCTAAATCTCCTGCCCCTTACCCTGAATCTGTGCCCCCTTGTTATTGACCCCCCTACTAAGGGGAAAAGTTCCTCTTTATCTACCCTATCTATGCCCCTCATCATTTTGTACACCTCAATCAGGTCCCCCCTCAGCCTTCTTTGCTCCAAGGAAAACAACCCCAGCCTGTCCAGTCTCTCTTCATAGCTGAGGCGCTCCATCCCAGGTAACATCCTGGTGAATCTTCTCTGCACCCTCTCCAAAGCAATCACATCCTTCCTATAGTGAGGCGACCAGAACTGCACACAGTACTCCAGCTGTGGCCTCACCAGCGTTTTGTACAGCTCCATCATAACCTCCCTGCTCTTATATTCTATGCCTCTGCTAATGAAGGCAAGTATCCCATAAGCCTTTTTAAACACCTTATCTACCTGTTCCGCTGCCTTCAGGGAATTATGTACATGTACACCAAGGTCCCTCTGACCCTCTGTACTTCCTAGGGTCCTACCACTCATTGTGTATTCCCTTGCCTTATTTGTCCGTCCAAAATGCATCACCTCGTACTTTTCCGGGTTAAATTCCATTTGCCACTTTTCCGCCCATCTGACCAACCCGTTAATATTGTCCTGCAGCCTGAGGCTTTCCTCCTCGCAATTTACCACCCCACCAATTTTCGTGTCATCCGCGAACTTACTGATCATACCCTTTACATTCTCATCCAAATCATTAATGTAGATCACAAACAGCAAGGGACCCAGCACCGATCCCTGAGGTACCCCACTGGACACAGGCTTCCAGTCACAAAAGCAACCTTCGACCATCACCCTCTGCCTCCTGCCACTCAGCCAGTTTAGGATCCAACGCGCCAAGGCCCCCTGGATCCCATGGGCTCTTACCTTCTTGACCAGTCTCCTATGCGGGACCTTGTCAAAAGCTTTACTGAAGTCCATGTAAACCACATCCACAGCATTTCCCTCATCCACACACCTAGTCACCCCCTCGAAAAATTCAATCAGATTGGTCAGACATGATTTACCCTTGACAAAGCCATGCTGACTATCCCCGATTAATCCTTGCCTCTCCAAGTGGAGACTAATTTTGTCCCTCAGAATTTTTTCCAATAATTTCCCTACCACAGATGTTAGGCTCACTGGCCTGTAATTCCCTGGTTTATCCCTGCTACCCTTCTTGAATAATGGTACTACATTAGCTGTTCTCCAGTCCTCTGGTACATCCCCTGTGGCCAGAGAGGTTCTGAAAATTTGTGTCAGAGCCCCTGCAATCTCCTCCTTTGCCTCACACAACAGCCTGGGATACATCTCGTCCGGGCCTGGGGATTTATCCACTTTTTGGCCTGCTAAAACCGCTAGTACCTCCTCTCTCTCGATGCTAATATGTTCAAGTATGTCACAGTCCCCTTGCCCGACTTCTATATCTACATCGTCTTTCTCCATAGTGAACACTGAGGCAAAAAATTCATTTAAAACCCCACCTACTTCATCTGGCTCTACACACAGCTTGCCACTTTGGTCCCTAATGGGCCCTACCCTTTCCCTGGTTATCCTCTTGCCCTTAATATACTTATAAAACATCTTAGGATTTTCCTTTATTTTGCTCGCCAGTGTTATTTCATGGCCCCTCCTCGCCCTCCTAATTTCCTTTTTAAGTATGCCCCTGCACCTCCTATACTCCTCTAGGGCTTCCACCGTCTTTTGTCTTTTGTAACTGCCAAAAGCCCCCCTTTTTTTCCTAATGCATTTTTGTATATCCTTTGTCATCCAAGGTTCCCTTTGCTTGTTGGTCCCACCCTTGACCTTTACAGGAACATGTTGGTGTTGTACTCTCTCTATTTCCCTTCTGAAAGCCTCCCACTGTTTTGATGTGGATTTTCCTATAAGTAGCTGCTCCCAGTCCACTTTTGCCAGATCCTGTCTTATCTTATTAAAATCGGCCTTCCCCCAATTTAGAACCCTGATTTCCGGGCCGTCTTTGTCTTTTTCCATGACCACCTTAAATCTCACCGAATTGTGGTCACTATCGCCAAAATGCTCTCCTACAGACACTTCCACCACCTGCCCGGCTACATTCCCTAGAATTAGGTCCAGTACCGCCCCCTCTCTTGTAGGACTTTCTACATGTTGGCTCAAAAAGCTTTCCTGGATGCACTTTAAGAATTCTGCTCCCTCCAAGCCTTTCACCCTCTGACTATCCCAATTTATATTGGGGAAGTTGAAATCCCCCACTATTACTACCCTATTATTTTCATACTTTTCTGATATCTGCCTGCATATCTGTTCCTCTATCTCCCCCTGACTGTTTGGGGGCCTATAGTACACTCCCAGCAAAGTGCTTGACCCCTTTTTGTTTTTAAGTTCTACCCATATGGCCTCATTAGAGGAACCCGCTAATATATCATCCCTCCTTACAGCAGTAATAGACTCCTTAATTAATATTGCAACACCCCCTCCCCTTTTACACCCCCCTCTGTCTCGCCTGAAGATTCTATACCCCGGAATATTTAGCTGCCAGTCCTGACCCTCCCTCAACCATGTCTCCGTGATAGCAACAATATCGTACTCCCATGTGTTCAACAACAACTTCAGTTCATCCACCTTATTTGCAAGACTCCTTGCATTAAAATAAATGCCTTCCAGCCCTGCCATATTCCCTTTTGCCTTCACATCTTTGCTCTGCCTTCCCTGCTGACTTGTTTTTTCCTCCTTATTTGGCTGTACATCACCCCCTACTATAGCTCCACTCTGTATCCCATCCCCCTGCCGAATTAGTTTAAACCCCCCCCAGCAGGGGGGGGGACTTTGCAGGGTCGACTGGGCTGGGTGTGTCGTGTGTGACAGGAATGGTTTGGTCATTTTAGGACTGCTTTGTGGTGTTGGTAGTGGGGGCAATCTTTGTTTGAGCATCTGAGTGCCAGATGGGTGCACTGATGCAACTAAACTAAATCGTGCCATTATGAGGCTATCCTGGGCCTCCCGGGCAGCAATGTGCATCGCTGCTGGTTCCATCTCCACTTCAGGTCCTTCCTCCTCCTCCTCATGTTCCCCCTGCTCCTCCTCCTCATCCTCCCTCTCCTCCGAAGAGACTCTGCGCTCTGCGCTTTGCTCCTCCTGCAGTTCCAAACCTTGCTGCTACACTCTGATGCGCAAAGCACAGCATATGACAATCATTCTGGAGACGTTGGCTGGTGTGGATAGAAGGGCTTCTCCAGATCTGTCCAGGCATCTGAAGTGCATCTTCAGCATCCCGATTGCTTGCTCTATTACGCAGCTGGTCATCACATCTGGTCATCATTTGGTTTTAATTGTAGCACTCCTCGGCCTCATTGCTTGGCCCCCTCAAGGGTGTCATCAGCCACGTCTTCAGTGGATAGCCCTTGTCTCCAAGCAGCCAGCCAGTAAGTCTGGTCGGAAGTGCAAAGAGCTGAGGGAGGGCGGACTGGTGCAGGATGAATGAATTATGACAGCTCCCAGGGAATCTTGCACACACCTGCATGATGATCTTTTTGTGGTTGCAGATGAGCTGCACATTGAGGAAGTGGAAGCCCTTCCGGTTCACAAACATTCCTGGGTGATGATGGGGTGCCTTGATGAGCACATGTGTGCAGTCAATGATGCCCTGCACCTGTGGGAAGCCAGCTAGAGCCATAAAGCCAAGCGTTCACTCAGTCTGACTGGCTTTATCAGTGGCAAAGTGTACATAAGTACCTGACTTGTGAAAAATGGGTGATGCATTTGTGGGCGGCCGACTGTGAGATCCTGCAAATGTCTGCTGCAGATCCCGGGAAGGAGCCTGAGGCGAAGAAGTTGAAGGTGGTGGTAACTTTGACAGCCACTGATAAGGCGTGTCCACCAGGTCCACTTGGCAGCAGGTCTTGTTCCAGCAGGTTACAAATGTCTGCCACGACCTGACACGATAGCCTGAGCCCCCTGAGGCACTGCTGTCCAGTCATGTCCAGGAAGCTGATCCTCTGCCTACATACCCTGTGCTGGGGATATCACCTCTGGGGAAGTGCACTCCTGTGCTCATCCCCTTTCTCCTGTGGAGCAGCAGGTCGGTGAGGAGAAGGCTGCTGCAGCTGGTGTTGCTGGTGGTGTTGGTGCTGCGGCTCAACTTAGTCTGAATCTGAGGTCCAAGGTGAAACAGAATAAGCGGCACCCATGCTGATCTGATAGATTCCAGGTAAAGTGGAGATCATAGAAACATAGAAACATAGAAGATAGGAGCAGGAGTAGGCCATTCGGCCCCTCGAGCCTGCTCCGCCATTTAATGAAATCATGGCTGATCGTCCTAACTCAGTACCCTGTCCCTGCCTTCTCCCCATATCCCTTGATCCCTTTAGCCTTAAGAAATATATCTAACTCCTTCTTGAATATATTTAATGAATTGGCCTCAACTGCCTTTGTGGTAGAGAATTACACAGGTTCACCACTCTCTGGGTGAAGAAATTCCTCCTCATCTCTGTCCTAAATGTCTTACCCCTTATCTTTAGACTGTGACCCCTGCTTCTGGACTCCCCCTCCATCGGGAACAACCTTCCTGCATCTAGTCTGTCTAGTCCTGTTAGAATTTTATAAGTTTCAATGAGATCCCCTCTCATTCTTCTAAACTCCAGCGAATATAAGCCCAATCGACCCAATCTCTCCTCGTACATCATTCCTGCCATCCCAGGTATCAGTCTGGTGAAGCTTCGCTACACTACCTCCATGACAAGAACATCCTTCCTCAGATAAGGCGACCAAAACTGCACACAATACTCAAGGTGTGGTCTCACCAAGGCCTTGTACAACTGCAGCAAGACATCCTTGCTCCTGTACTTGAATCCTCTCGCTATGAAGGCCAACATACCATTTGCCTTCTTAACCGCCTGCTGCACCTGCATGCTTACCTTCAGCGACTGGTGCACAAGGACACCCAGGTCTCGTTGCACTTCCCCTTCTCCCAATCTATTGCCGTTCAGATAATAATCTGCCTTCCTGTTTTTGCCACCAAAGTGGATAACCTCGCATTTATTCACATTATACTGCATCTGCCATGCATCTGCCCAATCACCCAACCTGTCCAAATCATACTGGAGTTTCTTGGCATCCTCCTCATAGCACACACGCTCACCCAGCTTTGTGTCATCTGCAAACTTGGAGATATTACATCTAGTTCGCTCGTCTAGATCATTAATATATATTGTGAATAGCTGGGGTCCTAGCACCGATCCCTGCATATCCCACTAGTCACTGCCTGCCACTCGGAAAAAGACCCGTTTATTCCAACTCTTTGCTTCCTGTCTGCCAACCAGTTCTCTATCCAAGTCAGTACCTTACCCCCAATTCCATGTGCTTTAACTTTACACGCTAATCTCTTATGCGGGAACTTATTGAAAGCCTTCTGAAAGTCCAAATACACCACATCCACTGGTTCTCCTTTATCTATTCCACCAATTACGTCCTCAAAAAATTCCAGTAGATTAGTTAAGCACAGTTTACCTTTTGTAAATCCATGTTGAGTTTGTCCGATCCTGTCACTCTTTTCCAAGTGCTCTGCTATTACATCTTTTATAATGGACTCTAGCATTTTCCCCACTACTGTTGTCAGGCTTACCGGTCTATAATTCCCCGTTTTCTCTCTACCACCTTTTTTGAATAGTGGTGTTACATTAGCTACCCTCCAATCCATGGGAACTGTTCCAGAGTCTATAGAATTTTGGAAGATGACCAGCACTGCATCTACTATTTCTAGGGCCACTTCCTTAAGTACCCTAGGATGTAGATTATCAGGCCCTGGGGATTTATCGGCCTTCAATCCCGTCAATTTCCCTTACACCATTTCCCTACAAATACTGATTTCATTCAGTTCCTCCCTCTCATTAGACCCTATGTTCCCCGACATCGCTGGGAGGTTATTTGTGTCCTCCTTTGTGAAGACAGAACTGACGTATGTATTTAATTGGTCAGCCATTTCTTTGTTACCCATTATAAATTCCCCTGATTCAGAAGCACAATCCTACAATGTAGTGAGAGTGGCTTCTGAAGTTGTAGAAATCACCTGCAAACTCCTGAAAGTAAGGTCTCCGCACAAATGGGGCATGATTTTCATTGGGCCGTGGAGGCCGGGTTGGAGGCGTGTTGGGGGTTAAAATCCTGAAATCGGGGGGCTCAAACCCATCTTGGCCTCAACCCGCCTCCATGCCAGTTTCAAAGGAGGCTGGTACCCGACCCGCACTGGGACCCGCCTCCCCGAGGCGGGAAGGGGATTAGTGCCAATTAACTGCCTGTTAACAGGTAGTTAACAGTCAGTTTTTACTCTAATCTATTTTCATTGGTGAAATGTGGGGTTCCCGACGGCTCCAAACCACGCCAAGTTAGCGAGGCGGTCCGTCGGGATGAAGGGCTTGGAGGGGTCGAGATGTCCGGTGTTCAGGTGAGTGATGGGTGCATGAGTGCAGAGGTAAGTGTGTTTGGTGTGTGTAAAGTGTTTAAAGAAGTTTTACTTACATGTACTTAGCTTTACAGCCTTCCTTCCTTCAGGTCTCGGGAGTCCCTCATCTCACTGGCACAGAAAGCAGAATGGCCGTGAGCTGTCAAAAGTTCCAGCATTCAGCTTTCTGTTCCGGGGAGACCTCTAAATCATCCTGAGAGGAAGGTGTAGTGTATGTGCCTTTAAGAGCCCCAGGTGTGCTGTAATGCTGGTAATTGCCACTCGGGCTATATAAGCCTGTATATTGTGTATATCCGTTAGAACCCCCCCAGACTTTGCTTAGTAAACACCTATGAACCAACTCCTGTCTTCAGTGTCTTTATCAACACACGGACACTACAGTGGCGACAAAGTGGAAACGGACTTACCTGCAATTCGGCAGCACCTCAAGGACATCGATTCCTTGGGCGTCCAGAAGACTCAAGAAAGTGAGAGAAGCTGTGGTTTCACCAGCTGGCCAAGCTGGTGGCAGGTAATGCGCTAATCCTTCCTGGGCGTCAGGCTGGGGCTCCAGCGGCTGGCTCTACAGCTGAGGCAGGCAGCGAAATCGGAGGCAAGCAATAACGGACTGGGAGGGAGCACTCGGGAGACGGCCGGCGCGGCAAGCAGGTCAGCGTTCAGACCTGGAGAGAAAGTCCGGCGGGAACGAGCCTCCAACTGTAAATAAAAAATTTTTTAAAACGGAAACCGCGGGAAACAGCGTTGTCATCGGCAGCAGCGGCGGGAAAGTGCGGGAAGCGCCATATCTTTTCTGAAATGCCTAAGTCTGGCAATATTGATGCTTTTGATAGTGAAATAGAGGATTGGATCATATACGTGGAAAGAGTAGAGGTATATTGCACTGCAAATGGAATAGAGGATGAAAAAAAGCTTCACTACTGCTAAACCTAATGGGCGCAAAGGCATACGGGCTGTTACAAAATTTAATCACTCCAGCCAAACCAAAGGACAAGAATTTTAAAGAAATTGTTGATACCCTGCAGGAGCACTTAAACCCAACACTGCTGCTGATAGTGGAACGATTCAAATTCTTCAAGAGAAATCAACACAAGAATGAAAGTAACGCTGATTACCTAACCGAATTAAGAAAGCTATCAAAGTACTGCCAATTCGGGGCAGGACTATCAGATTATCTTCGAGACAAATTCGTTTGCGGCCTCTTAATTGAAGGAACACAAAAAAGGCTGCTTTCTGAAAAAGATTTAACATTGGACAAAGCTTTCAGTATGGCTGTATCATACGAAGCAGCAGCAAGAGGAGCTGCAGAGATACAACAAAAGACACAGGACTTTGGCACCCATGAAATGACACAGGGTTTCGAAAGATGTTATCACTGCGGCAGACCCACCCATAACCAGAGGGACTGCTGGTTCAAGGACAAAGCATGCAGGCAATGCGGAAAGATTGGACACATTGCACGGGTATGCCGATCTGGACAAAATAAATCCACAGACAGAAAAAAAAAAATCAATAAAGTAAAGTACAGGAAGGTACAAATGATGACGGACAGTAGCTCTGAAGGCCAAAAGAGCGATAGCGACTCCGAAAACAAGAGACTAAGCTGTCTCAAATTACATAATGTACTTGCCAAAGATGATTACCAAACCATTTGGGTTACCCTCACGATAGCAGGGTCCCCAGTTAAAATGGAGCTAGATACAGGATCAGCTCTAACCGTAATAAATCAACGGGATTACGAGAGGCTATTTTCGCATATAGCTCTAAAAGACACATCCATTATCTTAAAAACATATACGGGGCAGAAAGTATACCCCAAAGGAAAAATAAGGGTGCCTGTTGTATACAACAGCAAAGAAATACAAAAGTTGTATTTATACATTCTACAAGATGGTGGTCCACCGTTGTTGGGACGTGAATGGATCAGAAAGATACGTTTAGACTGGCACTCCATTCAGGCACTGACGGTGACCAGTAAGAAAAAAACAATGATGACATCATACCTGAACGATTAAAAGACATCTTGGCCAACGCCAAAGAAGTGTTTCAAGAGAAACTAGGAACCTTGAAAGGCATCACCGCCTCAATAAAAGTGGAAGATGCAGCAATTCCCAAATTTTTTAAGGCAAGACTGGTGCCATACGCAATTCGTCCAGCAGTCGAGGCAGAGCTGGAGAATTTGGAAAAGGCAGGCGTATTATCCAAAATAGATTGGAGCGAGTGGGCAACACCCATCGTTCCAGTCATGAAAAAAGCATTGAATAATGATAAATCTGAAGAACAGAGAAAAATTCGCATCTGTGGAGACTTCAAGGTGACTGTAAACCCGGTCCTTCACACAGTACAGTATCCTCTTCCGAGGATAGAAGATATTTTCACCTCACTATCCGGAGGGAAACGTTTCACCAAAATTGACTTGGCACAGGCATATCTACAGATGGAGGTTGAGGAGGCCTCTAAAAAGTATCTCACGATAAACACACACAAAGGCCTGTACCAGTACAATCGACTGGTTTTTGGAGTAGCATCAGCTCCAGCTATCTGGCAAAGAGCTATGGAGCAAGTCCTGCAAGGAATTCCGGGGACTCAATGCTACCTAGATGACATCCTTGTAACAGGAGAAAACGACAACGAGCACCTTGCCAATTTGGAGCAGGTGCTCACTAGGCTGAAAGAACGAGGCCTACGAGCAAATCGCCCCAAGTGTGAATTTTTCCAAAATCAGATATCATATTGTGGCCACATAATTAATAATGAAGGGTTGCATAAGTCACCTGAAAAAAATTGAAGCGGTCATAAAAGCCCCAGCACCTGAAAATGTTTCACAATTAAGGTCGTTCCTGGGATTAATAAATTACTATCATAAATTTTTACCGAACTTATCAACTCTTCTACACCCTCTTAATGAACTTCTACAAACAGGAGTGATTTGGAAATGGAACGAAGACTGTAAACGTGCCTTCCATAAATGCAAAGACTTAATCATATCCGAAGAAGTTTTGGCTCATTACAACCCATCACTGCCAATCAGACTGACGTGCGATGCATCCCCTTACGGCATAGGAGCAGTATTATCCCATAAATTCCCTGATGGCTCAGAACGGCCGATAGCTTTTGCGTCACGCTCATTAAACTCAGCTGAGCGTAACTATGCCCAAATCGACAGGGAAGCACTCAGCCTGGTATGGGGAGTGAAGAAATTCAACCATTACCTACACGGACAAAAATTTACCTTGTTGACTGACCATCAACCCCTCATCTCCATATTCAATCCTAAAAAGGGTGTTCCCATTATGACAGCGCAAAGGCTACAGAGGTGGTCCCTTTTTCTAGGGGCACACCAATACAACATAGAATACAAAGGATCAAAACAGCATGGGAATGCTGACGGTTTATCGCGCCTACCGTTGCCAACGGTAGAAGAGGCACCTACAGTAGACCCAGTACAGATGTTCCACTCTACCATAGTGGAATGTCTACCAGTAACAAATTCTGCCATTGAAAGGGAGACGAGAAATGACCCGACTCTCTCACGGGTCTACGATTTAACAGTGAAGGGATGGCCAGCACATGGCGAACCACTGTTGCCAGCATTCTTGCAAAGAAGAGAACAGCTGTCAGTGTGCCGAGGAACCTTGATGTGTGGATCCAGAGTGGTGATTCCACCCAAACTCCAGGATAAAGTGCTAAAGGAGCTTCACGAGGAGCATCTGGGTGGAGTGAAATGAAGAACCTAGCTAGGGCGTTTGTATGGTGGCCAGGTATCGATGGAGACATCGAAGAAATGACCAAGTGCTGCCTAGGATGCCAGAAGGTCCAAAACGCTCCACCACAAGCCCCTCTACATCCATGGGAGTGGCCCTCACCTCCCTGGCAAAGGGTGCACATCGACTTTGCTGGTCCATTTATGGACTCAATGTTCTTAATCGCAGTTGATGCATACTCCAAGTGGCCGGAGGTAATAAAGATGTCCTCCACCACCACGGAAAAAACCATCACAGTATTAAGGACCATATTTGCCAGGAATGGGCTGCCGGAACAGATATGTTCTGATAATGGACCGCAATTTGTGTCTGAAGAATTCAGAAAGTTCTTAAAAAAACAATGGGGTTAAGCACTACACGTCCGCCCCATACCATCCCGCCACCAATGGATTGGCTGAAAGGTTTGTCCAGGCCTTCAAGAAGGCCAGAAAGGCCATGGGTAATGAAGACATAAAACTTCAGCACAAGGTGGATAACTTCTTATTCGCATACAGGAATGCAACACATATGGTTACCAACCAAACTCCCGCCATGATGTTCTTCAATAGAAACCTAAGATGCTGGCTGGATTTGGTCAAGCCCAACATCAGAAGGGACGTGGAGAACCGACAGTTTCAAGGCATGAATGAAAGGCCAACTAGAACCTTCCAGATAGGTCAACAAGTTTTGGTTCGGGACTACCGTACCGAGAAATGGCAGCCTGGAACTATCTGAACACGACTAGGACCACTGATGTATACCGTGGACATCGGAGAAAGCATAATAAGGCGCCATGCTGACCAAATCATAAAGTCATCCGAAAAGGGACAACCTACACCACAACTCTATACGTCTAACGATGAAGTAGAGATACCCATATCTACCTCCGATCCGGTGATACTGGAACCTGATGAACCCGACACTGGCATTCAAGCCGAATCAGCCTTGCCAAAAGAACCTACTACACCACCAGAAACTACTACACCCCGAGGCGTTATCCGGACTGAGTCAGGAAGCCTCCTGAGAGACTGACTTATAATTAATTAACTACAGCAATGTGTATATTATTTTTCTTATAACATGTAATTAATTATTACTTAAAATATGATGTACTGGTTAGCTAAAAGGGGAGGAATTGTAGTGTATGTGCCTTTAAGAGCCCCAGGTGTGCTGTAATGCCAGTAATTGCCACTCGGGCTATATAAGCCTGTATATTGTGTATATCCATTAGAACCCCCCCCCCCAGACTTTGCTTAGTAAACACCTATGAACCAACTCCTGTCTTCAGTGTCTTTATCAACACACAGACACTACAGAAGGAATGAACCTGGAGTACAGATTGTCAGTGTTTGACAGCTTCAAACAGCTGTCAAACGCTGGGCGGGCTCAACAAGGTCAATGAAGTGAAAATCACGTGGGTTGGCTAGAACTCGGTGGAAGCGGGACTACAACCCCGAAAGTTGTAGTCCCGCCTCCTACCCGCCTCCTCAATGAAAATCCAGCCCATGGTGTCAGCAAGAGCCTTTCCCTTAGGCAAAGGAGGTGTGAGGTGTGATTAGTTATGTGATTTTTTTCAACTGTCAATTGTTCAACTCGCACAATGGTCGCTCAGCTCTCACCTTGCTTTTACAGGCGAGGCTCAGGAAGCCTGTGAATCCCGTGGACAGCCAGTAAAAGCTGCAACATCAGGTTAAAAAAGCTGTTAATAGCCTGTTAACACACTCTCAAATCCTGGAATTACGTCGCCTGCCTCTCCCGGACGGGTCTCTTGCGCACTGACTAGCCATTTCCTACCCTCCATAAACTTGAGCTCATCCAAAACTCTGTCATATCCTAACTTGTACCACATCCTGTTTACCCATCACCCCTGTGCTCGCTGACCTATATTGGCTCCAGGTCCGTCAACGCCTGGATTTTAAAATTTTCATCCTTGTTTTCAAATCCCTCCATTGCCTCTTTATCTCTGTAACCCCCTCCAGCCCTACAACCCTCAGAGATATCTGCGCTCCTCCAATTCTGGCCTCTTGCACATCCCCAATTTTAATCGCTCCACCATTGACCACTGTTGCCTTCAGCTGCCTAGCCCCTGAGCTCTGGAACTCCCTCCCTAAACCTCTCCGCTTCTCTACCTCTCTGTCCTCCTTTAAGACGCTCCGTAAAACTAACTCTTTGACCAACCTGTCCTAATACAGGTAGACTACCCTTTATCCGAACTTCCGAAAACCGAAACCCTCTAAAAACCGACGTTTTTTTCGTTCAGCGTAAGTCGTGCGCACGACATGACCAGAGTGGCACACGACTTACGCTGAGCAGGGCAGAGGGTCACTGAGTTCCCTCCTGGGTAGGAGATTGCAGGCCGAGCCGGGCAGTGTGAAGGAGGTATACCGGGAGAGTGAACCCAACAATACAGCGGCCCGTCCGATAGCTGCAGCGGCCTGTCCGATATTCTTTTCTCCCCCCGCGACCCCCGACCCCCCGCCGACCCCCACCCTTTCGGATAAGGGCTAGTGTATCCTTTATCCGCACTTCCGAAAACCGAAATCCTCTGAAAACCGAAAGTGTTTTCGTTCAGCGTAAGTTGTGCGCACGACCCCACCCCCCGCCAACCCCCACCCCCGCCGACCCCCCCGCCGACCCCCCGCCGACCCCGACCCCGCCGACCCCGACCCCCGACCCCCCCGCCGACCCCGACCCCCCCGCCGACCCCGACCCCCCGCCGACCCCCACCCCGACAAATTTCCCAGTCTTATAAAATACCTTCCGAAATCCGAAATTTTCCGAAAACTGAAACACGGCTGGTCCCGAGGTTTTCGGATAAAGGATAGTCTACCTGTATCTCCTTATGTGGTTCGGTGTCAAATTTTGTTTGATAACACTCCTGTGAAGCACCTTGAGATGTTTTACTAGGTTAAAGGCGCTATGTAACTGCAAGTTGTTTTTGTTGTTGGTTACTCTTTATTATGGACTGTAGTCCACAGTGTATTAATTGATTGATTCCTGTATAAGCTAGTCATACTTTCAATATGTGCTGTTATGCTGGGAAACTGAAATTAGGGACAAAGCCTTGTGATTCATGGTCTAATGGATATCCAATTTCATATTCTGACTGGCACAAATGTATGAAACTGATCTATGAGACACACTGGTCTCGTGGAGATGTACTCACCAATCCCCCAGTTCCAGCTGGGAGCCACGCTCAGAGAAAGTATAGAGCACTGTAGCACTAATTCTCTAACCTGCGTGACCCCCTGGTGTGGCTCCCTGCTGGGAGAGTGGATTTGTTGAACTTACCCACGCACTTCAGGCAGGTTGAAAAATAACCTTTGAAGTACATTTCTATTTTGCCACCCTTATTGCCATGTGCAAACAAATGTTGTTCGATTGGGCGAAAGGCTACAACTGATTCAACACATTATGCACTCAGGCAATGAAGAATAACCCCAGGTCATATGAGGGTAGGACTTAACAATTGCATTTATGTAAATGTATTTGTTAAATTGCATTAAGTAGAAAAATCCATATCAATACTGAAATATTTAACTGTGCATAAAAGAAATAGGAGGTGCAACTGCATAATATCCAATTGAAATTACCAACAGTCTAGACAAGCTCTGATTGATCCGCAATGTAATGAAATAATGATGTATGAGTCAGTGTACATTAAGGCAGATCTGAGTGAGCATTTATCTAACTGAGTAAAGAACCATTAAAAGAGTTCAATATAGATGACTATTTTGGGAAATGTGTGGCATATGATAGCATATGAACGGTTTGAGATAATCAATTCATTCAAAGGACAAAATGAGACAGCAACATACTGTTGTTATGCAGTGGTGTGAGAAACAACTTTTTTTTACTTATAGGGCTTTCTATCATGGATTTTAATTTTAATTATTTGATTTAATACAGTATAAGTTCTGTGTTGTTAAAGAATATAGTTATACGTTGCGCTATATGATATACTTCAATCACTTAATCCTAATGAATTTATATCACTATATCTCAGCATATTTGATAAGGGTAGGTGGCACCATCTGTTTTGCAGCTGTTGTAGGCACATATCAAGGGTGGGTGGTACCCCTACTTGTAACAACTGATGGGTTACATGTTCCAGCATGCTGTCCGACATTGCTGGAGGTAATTCAACCAACTGGTTAATGTTTTAATTGCAAGTGCACTTTCTCTTATCTATTTCTAACGATGGAGAAAATGATTAATGAGAAGCAAGTTGACTAACAAACTTTAGCTATGCCTTCTGCTTTTGGAAACTGTATGTACTTTTCTGTCTCTGTAACCAATTGAATTTGTCAATAACAGAAATGAAATGAGGAAATACATTCACATTGTCATAGATGTCGGGTTCAATTCACACATTTATAAATGAGTAACTTAAGACGAAAGAAAATGCTTTCCCCATCTCCCATTATTTTTATAGTTGTTTTTGCTTTTGAAGATCAATCTCAAGGATTGCTTTGAATCAGAATTGTGGAAGAAATGGATGTTAGGCTTTCCTGTTAATAATAAAAGTTCAGTTCACAGCCATAATAACTGTGCCATATGTAGAAGCCTCAGGAACCTGCAGACCTGCAAACAGGCAATTCGCACCAGCAAAATAACAGTAACGGCCAGCATCTGATCATTATCAGCAACGTCCATCCAATAGTTGCTTAATCTATTCTCAGAACTATAAAGGATGCTGGAAATCTGAAATAAGAACAGAAAATGCTGGAGACACTCAGAAGGTCAGGCAGCATCTGTGGAGAGAGAAACAGAGTTAACGTTTGACCAAGTTGTTGTAATGTATATACCTTTAAGGGGGGAACTATCTTTTACAGCTCATGTATACTGCAGTACCGGCAGTGACCACACCTGTATATAGCACTGAGTAGTAATCTGTACAGATCAGTCCAGTGTGAGCCACGTTTAGTAAACACCTGTTGTACCATTCTCCTGCAGTCTGTGTCTTATTATACACGGACACAACATTGGCGACAAGGCAAGTTTGAACCTACCTGCAACTCTGCATCACATCCCGGGGATTCGTTCCTGGAGATCAGTGGATTGGAGGTCAAGGCCAGGGACTCGGGCGTCGACCACGGGCAACCGCCCAGTCATCCAGCAGAGACTCGAGAATTGCGGGGGAGGCTGTCGAGAGCCAGGCTTGGCTTTCCAGTCGAGGTGGTCCAGCGAAACGGGCTGGCAACAGGTAGTGCGCAGACCCTTCCCGGACAGCGGCAGGCTAGAGCCCGACCGAGCGGCACAGCAAAGGGCCGAGCAGCGTCGACAGGGGAGAGAGAGAGAGGGCAGAGCGCACAGGGCGCAGCCGGCATGACAGCGATGATTAAAATTGAAGAAAAAGCAAGCCCAATATTTTTTAAGGCCAGACCGGTACCTTATGCGATCTGCCCAGCCGTCGAAGCAGAGCTGGAGAGTCTGGAACGTTCAGGTGTACTGTCCAAGGTAGACTGGAGCAAGTGGGCTACACCCATCGTCCCTGTGATGAAAAAGTCATTGAGCAGCATGCCTGGGGAACCAAGGAAGGTTTGCATCTGTGGGGATTTTAAGGTAACAGTGAACCTGGTCCTTCACACCGTACAATATCCACTTCCGCGGATTGAAGATATTTTCGCCTCGCTATCTGGAGGGAAACGCTTCACTAAGATTGATCTGGCCCAGGCGTATCTGCAAATGGAGGTAGAAGAAGCATCAAAAAAATACCTCACAATCAACACCCATAAAGGTTTCTACCAATACAACCGGCTGGTATTCGGGGTAGCATCAGCTCCGGCTATTTGGCAGAGGGCAGTGGAACAAGTCCTGCAAGGGATCCCAGGGACCCAGTGTTATTTGGATGACATCCTGGTCATGGGTGAAAATGACAGTGATCACCTTGCCAACCTGGAGCAGGTGCTCACTAGATTGCAGGAATATGGGCTCCGAGCTAACCGCCCCAAATGTGAGTTTTTTAGAAAACAGATCTCGTATTGTGGCCACGTTATCGATAAAGAGGGGATACTAAGTCCCCAGAGAAGATTGAGGCAGTAGTCAAGGCTCCAGCACCGGAAAATGTGTCACAACTGAGGTCGTTCCTCGGGCTGGTAAACTACTACCATAAGTTCTTGCCAAATTTGTCGACAATACTACACCCACTGAACACCCTACTGCAAACTGGGGTGCCATGGAAGTGGAGTGAAGAAAGTAGACGAGCTTTCCAGAAGAGTAAAACACTAATCACATCGAATCCCATTACAACCCAGCATTACCAATTCGGTTGGCATGTGATGCGTCACCCTACGGAATTGGAGCGGTGCTGTCGCACAAATTCTCGGACGGCTCAGAGAGGCCAATAGCTATTGCGTCACGATCACTAACCTCAGCCGAGCGTAACTACGCCCAGATTGACAGGGGGGCCCTCAGCCTAGTGCGGGGAGTGAAAAAGTTCAATCACTATCTGCACGGGCAGAAATTCACCTTGCTGATTGATCACCAGCCTCTTGTCTCCATTTTTAATCCGAAGAAGGGCGCTCCGGTGATGACTGCGCAACGACTACAAAGATGGTCACTTTTTCTAGGGGCGCACCACTATGAGATTGAATATAAGGGCACAAAACAGCATGGAAATGCTGATGGGCTATCACGCCTGCCACTGCCTACTGCGGAGGAAGCACCAGCAGTGGATCCTGTCGAAATATTCCATTCGACTATAGTTGAATACCTACCGGTAACTAACGCTTGTATCGAAAAGGAAACCCGAAATGACCCGACACTGTCTCGGGTATATGATTTGACGGTGAAGGGATGGCCAGCACATGGCGACTCACTGTTGCCAGCATTCTCGACAAGGAGAGAACAGCTGTCAGTGTGCCGGGGGATCTTGATGTGTGGATCCCGAGTGGTAATTCCACCCAAGTTAAGGGATAGAGTGCTCAATGAGCTTCATGAGGGTCATCTGGGAGGGGTAAAAATGAAAAGTCTAGCCAGGGCTTATGTGTTGTGGCCGGGAATCGATAAACAAATCGAGGACCTGTCCAAGAGCTGCTCAGGATGCCAGAAAGTCCAAAATGCACCACCACAGGCCCCTCTACACCCATGGGAGTGGCCCTCATCTCCATGGCAACGGGTGCATATTGATTTTGCTGGTCCATTCATGGACTCAATGTTTTTAATAGCCGTGGATGCGCACTCGAAATGGCCTGAGGTCATCAAAATGTCCTCCACCACCACAGAGAAAACTATTGCAGTCCTACGGACCATTTTTGCCAGGAATGGCTTGCCAGAACAGATTTGCTCCGACAATGGACCACAGTTTGTGTCCGAAGAGTTCCGGAGGTTCTTGAAAAAGAATGGGGTAAGGCATTACACATCCGCCCCGTATCAGCCATCCACAAATGGATTGGCTGAGAGGTTCGTACAAACCTTTAAGAAGGCAATAAAGGCTATGTACAATGACAACATTCTGCTGCAGCACAAGGTGGACAATTTCCTGTTCGCCTACCGGAATGCGACACATGCAGTCACCAACCAGGCCCCAGCCATGATGTTCTTTAACCGAAGGTTAAGATCTCGCCTGGATTTGCTCAGACCAAACGTACGAAGAGATGTTGAGAGTAAGCAATTCCAGCACATCCATGAGAAGCCAACAAGGAGCTTCAATGTAGGGCAACCAGTCTTGGCCCGCGACTACCGAACAGAAAAATGGCAGCCAGGAATGATATGCACACGGCAGGGCCCACTAATGTACACAGTGGACGTTGGGGAGAGCATCGTGAGACGCCATGCTGACCAGATCCTAGAGTCACAGGAACAAGTCAACCCCATGCCTCGCCCATACGTACCTGGTGATGAACCCGACGTACAGGTCGCATCTACCCCAGAAACAATAGCATCGGAAGCTGATGAACCAACCGACAACAGGGGGCCAGAATCGCCTCCGCACCAAGAGCAAGGCACTCGGGAAAGGCGCTATCCAGAAAGGATCAGGAAGCCTCCCCAAAGACTGAATATATAAATAGACTATTTTCAGCTAATGTTGCATGTTAAAAGTGTTAATTGTAATTAGTTTGATATTTAATTGTTAAATGAGTGTTATGGTACTGTTAATCTAAAAGGGGAGGAATTGTAATGTATATACCTTTAAGGGGGGAACTATCTTTTACAGCTCATGTATACTGCAGTACTGGCAGTGACCACACCTGTCTATAGCACTGAGTAGTAATCTGTACAGATCAGTCCAGTGTGGGCCACGTTTAGTAAACACCTGTTGTACCGTTCTCCTGTAGTCTTTGTCTTATTATACACGGACACAACAGTTGTCGAGATCACATGGTTTCGGGTGGGGCAGAGAGTATATATTGTGATACACAAGGCATCGCAGTTGTGTGGAACACATTCGATGGACCAGAGGGTCTTTGCCTGTCTGTCATTTTTCGGATGCTCATATGTCCGTATGTCCCCTTTAACAGAGGGCCAATTTTACTGCAGCTGCTTTAAATATTTTGGTGTGTTCCAGGCCAAGACTCAGACCTCGACATTCCGGCAGGCTCCACTTCCACCACTCCATTGACCTGGACTTGCATATCTTGCTGGCATCTGGGTCGCTCAAGGAATAAGATGCAATACCATGAGGAATTGCAGCGGATAACTCCATCCCGTTGACCCCATCTCCTTCTTGACCTCAACCCATCATTGGGGCAGACAGAACTTCAGTCCACTCTGGTCCCCAGCAGTAATTCCTAGTCTCTGCCTGATTCTTGGCCCCTCATCTGTCCTCTCCTGGCCCTTTTATGCAGGAATTCTGCCCTAGGCCCTGAGGAAATTCAAGTCCAATGGGGGTAATTTTGACTATGGGAAATAGTTAGCCTAACATCTGTGGTTGGTAAAATGTTAGAGTCCATTATTAAGGAGACAGTAACGGGACATTTGCATAAACATAATTTAATAGGACAAACTCAGCATGGTTTCATGAATGGGAAGTCATGTTTGACAAATTTGCTTGCGTTCTTTGAGGAAGTAACATACAGGGTGGATAAAGGAGAACCAGTGGACGTAGTGTATTTAGACTTCCAAAAGGCATTTGACAAGGTGCCACACAAAAGATTATTGCTCAAGATAAAAAATCACGGGATTGGGGGTAATATTCTGGCGTGGGTGGAGGATTGGCTCTCTAACAGAAAGCAGAGAGTTGGGATAAATGGTTCATTCTCAGACTGGCAATCAGTAACTAGTGGTCTTCCGCAGGGGTCAGTGCTGGGTCCCCAACTCTTTACAATCTATATTAATGATTTGGAGGAGGGGACCGAGTGTAACATATCAAAGTTTGCAGATGATACAAAGATGGGAGGGAAAGTAGTGAGTGAGGAGGACATAAAAACCCTGCAAAGGGACATAGACAGGCTAAGTGAGTGGGCAGAGATTTGGCAAATGGAATACAATACTGGAAAGTATGAGGTTATGCACTTTGGCAGGAAAAATCATAGAGCAAGTTATTATCTTAATGGCAAGAAACTGGAAAGTACTGTAGTACAAAGGGATCTGGGGGTGCTGGTGCACGAAACTCAAAAAGTTAGTATGCAGGTGCAGCAAGTGATCAAGAAGGCCAATGGAATGTTGGCTTTTATTGCTAGGGGGATAGAATATAAAAACTGAGGTATTGCTGCAGTTGTTCAAGGTATTGGTGAGACCGCACCTGGAATACTGCATACAGTTTTGGTGTCCATACTTAAGAAAAGACATACTTGCTCTCGAGTCAGTACAAAGAAGGTTCACTCGGTTAATCCCGGGGATGAGGGGGTGGTCAGATGAGGAGAGGTTGAGTAGATTGGGACTCTACTCATTGGAGTTCAGAAGAATGAAAGGCGATCTTATTGAAACATATAAGATTGTGAAGGGGCTTGATCGGGTGGATGCGGTGAGGATGTTCCCAATGATGGGTGAAACTAGAACTAGGGGGCATAATCTTAGAATAAGGGGCTGCTCTTTCAAAACTGAGATGAGGAGAAACTTCTTCACTCAGAGGGTGGTAGGTTTGTGGAATTTGCTGCCCCAGAAAGCTGTGGAAGCTACATCATTAAATAAATTTAAAACAGAAATAGACAGTTTCCTAGAAGTAAAGGGAATTAAGGGTTACGGGGAGCGGGCAGGAAATTGGACATGAGTCTAGGTTCGGAATGGTCATGGCCCTGTGGGTAGTGGAGTGGGCCCAGGGGCCGTGTAGCCTGGTTCTGCTCCTACTTCTTGTGTTCTAATTCTGTGTTAGATTTCAGGAGCTGGTTTTATTCCTGTTCCTGGATTGGGTGGAGATCGCCTTTACAGAAGGTAAGTACTGTAGAAAATATAGGGACAGAGTGATCTCCTGGACGAGTTTCGATCGCCTAGATGGGTCGGAGAGGAATTTCCCAGATTTTTTTCTCCCAAATTGGCCATTGGGTTTTTTATCTGGTTTTTCGCCTCTCCCGGGAGATCACATGGGTCGGGTGGGATGGAGAGTGATAGAAGATTTGAGGTTAGGATCACATCAGCCATGATCTTATTGAATGGTGGAGCAGGCTCGAGGGGCCGATTGGCCTACTCCTGCTCCTATTTCTTATGTTCTTATGTTCTTATGTATGTAGTGCAAAATTGTCAATATCGGATAAGCCACTGTTACACATCTCTCCTGATTTTCATTTCCATTGAAGTCAATCACCAAAAGTTAAAATTACGCCCAACATGCCTTAACCTCAGCCTGAGATGAGCACCTACCCTTCCCCACTAAGTGGATGTTTCCATTTTCCATATTAACCACCCTGGTGGCATCTCAGTGAGACTGCTAATATAAGTAAAAATTTAGCAATCTCACGCTTCGAGGGAGAGCAGTGCTAGAAATTAGCATTCCTTGGAGATAAGGTTACAGCATTGTAGTGCGATTCTCCAGCCTCCCTCTCCCTTTGAACGTGGCTTCCTGCTGATAGCGCTGAATATACCTTATTTTGTCAATTACCGTTGAACTAATTGTCGACTCAAAAGGCTGCTGGTCTGAGTTTTCCAGGCTGATTTCACTTTAGGCCCTCTTAAGCATTAGAGAGGAAATATCAATCTGGACCTGATTCAAATCCAAGACCCAGATATAATAGGACAGTGTTCTAACTCGTGTCACTCAGTCCCTAAAGAGATGTATTTTTGATCCAAATAAATTACTGCAGTTACGTCAGTTTAGACAACAGCATGAAAATATAATCAAAGCACATCTGATGTCCTCAGGCAGCTGTATAACTTTGCATTTGGCTTTCAGAACAAACAGCATAACTCAGCCTTCTCGTAAAGGCTGGATCAATTCCAGCAATAATTGCAAATTTATTTTTAAATCTGACGAGATAAAACAGAAAATGCATGTAAAAATGATAATAAGTGTTCTACAAAAACACATTATAATATAATAGATAGGGCGCTAGTTTATTTTAATGAAGCATCAAAATTATTCTTATTCTGATTGCGTTCTCTGTCAGTACAATTCCATTTTGTTCCCTTCCCCGTTAATAATTGCAGTTGCCCCCAAATTAATTTAGCTCTGGCTGCAGTTTTGCTTTTCCTAGCAGAGATGGAACTCCTGCCAGGCTGAAGTGTTAATCCTTTGGGGTAGTAAATATTCAAAGCTGTCCAACAAATAATAAGCCATGGCGTGGTGAAAGCTCTGATTACAAGATATAGTGGCCCTGAATTTCCTCGTAACTTTCGCCACAACAACGGCATAAGAGCTGCGTAGCGCTGGTTGTTTCGGAGGAAATTCGTGCATAAGTGATTTACGCTGGTTTTACACCAGAATCTCGCTACGCAGCTTTGATCATTCATGCTACTCCTGAATTACGTCCACTGAAACCTTACTTAGTTCATTAACATAGCTTCGTCCCCATACAAAAGTCCAGAAAATGTTATTTTCCTGCATTTACGGTAGGTTTGAATGGGTTTAAATATATGGCCAAAATTTTAGGCACAGCAGGATCTGTAGTCACTATTTCTGTTTTTTTATAGCAAAGTTTTAGTGTTTTTTAATATCCCCTTACTGAGATCTGCACTGTATTTTCCTTAACTTTCAATGCTTCTTAGGGAATTAAAAAGAGAAAAGCTTCCACAATTGCAGTTTCTTGAACATGCTGTGTTTAGTGTGCAAAAATGATGATTTGATGGCTTCAAACTTCAATTCTCATAACATCAGTAAGAGGAAGAGGAACGTAAAGAAGGAAGGTGCCGTATGTTCAGCACTCTTCTCGGGGCCCGATTATATACGCTAATTTACAGGTTTTAATGAGATTCGCAGGAAATTTGGGCGTGAGTTGTTATTACCAAGAACGACGTAGAAACCGCTGTAAATTTCAGTATAACTTTGTCGTAAGTAGGATCTAGGAAATTCTGGTCTAAATGTTTCATGACTCTCCTCCCCCCACCATGTGATCAGTAGCTAATAATTCCATTTTTTTCTTGTTTTATGGGATGTGGGCATCGCTGGCAAGGCCAGCATTTATTGCCCATCCCTAGTTGCCCTTGAGAATGTGGTGGTGAGCCGCCTTCTTGAACCGCTGCAGTCCATGTGGTGAAGATAATCCCACAGTGCTGGTAGGTAGGGAGTTCCAGGATTTTGACCCAGCAACGATGAAGGATCGGCGATATACTTCTAAGTCAGGATGGTGTGTGACCTGGAGGGGAACTTGGAGGTGGTGGTGTTCCCATTCGCCTGCTGCCCTTGTCCTTCTAGGTGGTCGAGGTCGCGGGTTTGGGAGGTGCTGCTGAAGAAGCCTTGGTGAGTTGCTGCAGTGCATCTTGTAGATGGTACACACTGCAGCCACGGTACGCCAGTGGTGGAGGGAGTGAATGTTTAAGGTGGTGGATGGGGTGCCAATCAAGCGGGCTGCTTTGTCCTGGATGGTGTCAAGCTTCTTGAGTGTTGTTGGAGCTGCACTCATCCAGGCAAGTGTAGAATATTCCATCACACATCCCATGAGCAAATAAAAAAAAAATCATCAGCAAAGTGATGGAAGGTGTCATCGACAGTGCTATCACGCGGCACTTACTCACCAATAGCCTGCTCACCAATGCTCAGTTTGGGTTCCGCCAGGACCACTCAACTCCAGACCTCATTACAGCCTTGGTCCAAACATGGACAACAGAGCTGAATTCCAGAGGTGAGGTGAGAGTGACTGCTCTTGACATCAAGGCAGCATTTGACCGAGTGTGGTATCAAGAAGCCCTAGTAAAATTGAATTCAATGGGAATCAGGGGGAAAACTCTCCACCGGCTGGAGTCATACTTACCACAAAGGAAGATGGTTGTCGTTGTTGAAGGCCTATTATCTCAGGCCCAGGACATCGCTGCAGGAGTTCCTCAGGGCAGTGTCTTGGTTCCAACCATCTTCAGCTGCTTCATCAATGACCTTCCCTCCATCATAAGGTCAGAAGTGGGGAAGTTCGCTGATGATTGCACAGTGTTCAGTTCCACTCGCAGCTCCTCAGATAATGAAGCAGTCTATGTCCGCATGCAGCAAGACCTGGACGACATTCAGGCTTGGGCTGATAAGATGCAAGTAACATTCATACCACACAAGTGCCAAGCAATGACTATCACCAACAAGAGAGCATCTAACCACTGTTCCTTGATATGCAATGACATTACCATTGCCAAATCCCACAACATCAACATCCTGGGGGTCACCATTGACCAGAAACATAATTGGCCAAGCCACATAAATACTGTGGCTACAAGAGCAGCTCAGAGGCTGGGTGTTCGGTGGTGAGTGTTTCACCTCCTGACTCCCCAAAGCCTTTCCACCATCTGCAAGACACAAGTCAGGAGTGTGATGGAATACTCTCCACTTGCTTGGATGAGTGCTGCTCCAACAACACTCAAGAAGCTTGACACCATCCATGACAAAGCAGCCCGCTTGATTGGCACCCCATCGACCACCTTAAACATTCACTCCCTCCACCACCAGCGTACCGTGGCTGCAGTGTGTACCATCTACAAGATGCACTGCAGCAACTTGCCAAGGCTTCTTCGGCAGCACCTCCCAAACCCACGACTGCTACCACCTAGAAGGTGCATGGGAACACCATCACCTTCAAGTTCCCCTCCAAGTCACACACCATTCGGACTTGGAAATATATCGCTGTTTCTTCATCGTCGCTGGGTCAAAATCCTGGAACTCTGTCCCTAACAGCGCTGTGGGAGTACCTTCACCACACAGATTGCCATAGTCATAATGGCACAGAAGGAGGCCATTTGGCCTATCGAGTCCCTGCCGGCTCTCTGTAGAGCAATCCAGTCAGTCCCTAACCTCCGCTCTATCCCCGTAGCCCTGCAAGTTTATTTCCCTCAAGTGCCTATCCAGTCTCTCCTTGAAAACATTGAGTGTGTCCACTTCTACCACGTCCGTCGGCAGCAAATTCCAGGTCATCACCACTCGCTGTGTAAATTTTTTTTCCTACATTCCCCCTGTGTCTCTGGCCCAAAACCTTAAATCTGTGTCCCCTAGTCCTTGTACCATCAACTAGTGGGAACAGCCTTTCCCTGTCTAGCCTATCCAAACCCGTCATAATCTTGTACACCTCTATCAAATCACCCCTCAACCTCCTTTGCTCTAATGAAAACAAATCCAGCTTCTCCAATCTGTCCTTGTAGCTAAGATCCTCCATCCCCAGAACAATTTTGGTAAATCCTTTCAAGGGCCTTCACAACCTCCCTAAAGTGTGGTGACCAGAACAGGACGCAATACTCCAGTTGTGGCCTAACCAACTCTTTATAAAGGTTCAGCATAACTTCTATACTTTTGTACTCAATAGCTCTATTTATGAAGCCCAAGATCCCATATGCTTTGTTAACTACTCTCTCAATATGTCCTGCCACCTTCAGGGACCTATACATATTAACTCCCAGGTCCCTCTGTCCCTGCACACTCTTTAAAACAGTGTCATTAAGTGTATATTGCCTCTCCCTGTTCCTTCTGCCAAAATGCATCACCTGACATTTCTCTGTATTAAATTCAATCTGCCACTTGTCTGCCTATTCTGCTAGCCTTTCTATGTCCTGTTGTAGTCGATTGATATCATCATCACTGTTTGCCACACCCGCAAGTTTGGTGTCATCGGCAAATTTAGAAATTCTACTCTAGAAATATCCAGGTCATTTATATATATCAAAAAAAGCAGTGGCCCCAGCACTGACCCTTGGGGAACACCACTGTCTACCATCCTCCAGTCTGAAAAACAGCCATTTATCACAACTCACTGTTTTCTGTCCTTAAGCCAATTCCTTATCCAAGCTGCCACTGACCCACCTATTCCATGAGCTTCAATTTTGTTAACCAGCCTTCTATGTGGTACTTTGTCAAACGCCTTCCGAGAATCCACGTAGACAACATCCATTGCATTCCCTTCATCAATCCTCTCTGTTACTTCATCAAAAAATTCAATTAGATTAGTCAAACACGATCTTCCTTTTACAAACCCGTGTTGGCTCTCCTTAATTAGCTTAAACCTCTCCAAATGCCCGTTAATTTTTTCCTTGATTATTATTTCTAAAACTTTACCCACCACTGATGTTAAACTGACCGGCCTGTAGTTACTAGGATTGTCCTTACACCCTTTCTTGCAGCGGTTCAAGAAGGCGGCTCAACTCCACCTTCTCAAAGGCAATTAGGGATGGGCAATAAATGCTGGACTTTCCAGCCACACCCACATCCCAGGAACGAATAATAAAAATGTTAATTTGTTAACAACAATAGTTATAGATAATACGGTTCATATCAGTCAGTGGTGAAGGACAGAGGAGGACAGAATTTGAAAATATATTATCTAAAAATCAGTTTTAAAGCTCTTCATTTACAATACAAGTGTTGGTAAGGCTGCTTGTAACCAGCTGCACAATCAGCTGGGAGGTATTGACCTTTTACCCAATTCAGAAACCCTATTCCATGGTTATTTATAGAAGACTTAAATAATGCAATTTTCCTCCAAGACTGCCTGAGTTGAACAAGTATTACAAACACGTAAGGCAAATTAATTTCATGGCAGATTTAGCAGTTAGAATATATTACAGGATGGTAGTTTACACCAGATAACTAACTCGTGATATTTTCATAACACAGTCCATGTGAATATTATTATGAGTATCCTGTCATTTTTTTAAGCTTACAGAATTACAATAACATAAATGCAGTGGTTCTCATGTAATTATTTATTGGTACCAAAGCCTTAATAAACCCTTTGATTGCTAAATGTGTGTTTCACTTTAGAAAACACTGTTATACATCATGTATTGCATAACAAATTTAAATGTTTCTTGTTATAAGGACAAATTATTGAATCTTTCACATTCTATAATGTGGTTTTCTAATAAGGATTCCAAGCTCTTAGGCACAGTGCAATATTACTGCTGAAATCAAGTTATGAAAAGGTCGAAAGTAAGATAATGTACCACTTTAAAATGATACAGGTTTTCATTTACTGAAAATGTGTTAAACAGCTTTGTGGGAGTACCTTCACCACACGGACTGCAGCGGTTCAAGAAGACGGCCCGCCGCCACCTTCTCAAGGGCAACGAGGGATGGGCAGCAAAAGCCGGCCTTGCCAGCGATGCCCATATCCCAAGAACGAGCTTTTAAAAATATATAATAAAATATTTTTTAAAACAATCAGTGAGCAAAGCCATAGGTGAGCAAGTAGCAAGTAGCATGTAATAAAATCTACTGCACATTGAGTGGTCCTAACACTTCATTTTACCCACACGCAGGGACACCAGATATTAGCAAAATATATTATTGCTAAAGCATTAAAATCCTGACAGGGAAACCTAACTGTTCAATATGATCTTTCTGAAGATTTTGCCCATTACGAAACATGTAGTATATTTTTAACAAGAAAAACAAAATATCTTATAGATGGAAAAAAAATTCTTCACAGTGAATGTACCAATTTCTGATGGATTCTGCCACACTGCACTGTTACAGTTAGTCTGAAGGCAGAGAGCCGTTTAATAATACAACACAGAAAATAAATGACAACAAATTAGATGGCATCATAAATTATGAAGTGCCTCATGGGAATGAACAGAATTAAAAGATAGACATAATCCTAAGTAAATACAGATTTTATTCATTGCCACAGCAGGGGATATTTGGAACATCATGAACAATTTTATTAATTAATGCCCCACTGTTATGTGAGATGGCCAACCTGCATATTCCGACTCTGTCCCAACAAGCTGTGTTATTTCTGGCCCATTTTTCATTTAATGGCAATCAATCATTTATATGATCAGGATTCATGTAGCAATTTTTTAAATTAGTTTTCCTAATTTGACTAATGGATATAAGCCAAGTGATCATGAATCCTGTAGACAAATAGTGATTTACAACAGTTGAGAAAGATTGAAAAGGCTTTCGTTTTCTAATTAAATAATTCAGCCCTGTTCAGTCTAAAAAGACTGATCAAGGGATTCCTCCAGCGGCATCGCATGGTACAATACCAAGCCTAGCAGACGAGGTTCAATCCATGGTATGTGCCGAGTTAGCTGATCTTAGTGAGGGCAGCAAAGGCAGGGGGATTGGAGTTGACCTCAGTGTCATAGGACTTGGGAGAGGAGGAAAGAACAACCAGGGGTTCCACTGGGCTCTACTGATCATGGCAATGTCTACTGGAAAATGCATGTGTGTGGATTTTCAGTTAGGACAGGAGCAGACTTACCCAAGATTGAACAGCCTATTGACGCTCACTGTCTAAGCCACATATGAAGAATGGTTAGCAATGGGAGGTAGTGGAGTGCTGACTGCACCCACCCATTGAACTGTATTTCAGAAAGAAATACATAGAAATATACAGAAGTTGTACTCAGCACCAGGCCATTTGGCCAACCTTTAGTGTCCATTCGTCAAATTAGGGAAGCTAATATTTCAGTGTTAACTCTCGATGAGTTAGTCCTAATTATGTTTACGCACCCTTTTCCATAACTCTTTATTTGCTTTCCTTTCATTCACCCATCCAATCTAATCTTGAATGTTGACTTTGTTTCTGCCTCAATCACTAACTCTGGAAGTGAATTCCACAGCCTCATAACTCTCTGTGTAAAGAAGCTCCCCTTACTCTCTGTTTTAAATCTCTTACATTTTATCTTGTATCTATGGCCCCTCACTCTAGACCCCAAAACTACTGCTTCTACCTGCTCAGCCCCATCCATTAATAACTTTAAACACTTCTATCATATCGCTCCATGATCTGCATTGTTCTAACAAAAAAAAATCAATGACATTGAATGTCATCTGCCACTTTTTAGCCAATCCTCCATCTTAGCAAAGAAAGAACTTGCATTTATATAGTGCATTTCCCAACCTCAGGATGTTCCAAAGCACTTCACAGCCAATGAAGTACTTTTGAACTGTAGCCACTATTGCAATGTAGGGAAACACAACAGCTCATTTGTGCACAGCAAGGCCCCGCAAACAGCAGTGAGATAAATGATCAGGTAATCTGTTTTAATAATGTTGGTTGAGGGATAAATATTGGCCAGGAAACCAGGAGAACTTCCCTGCTCTTCTTTGGCCTGTGCCATGGAATCTTTTACATCCACCTGAGAGAGCAAACAGGGTCTTACTTTAATACCATGATCTAATTGAATGGCGGAGCAGGCTTGAGGGGCCGTTTGGCCTACTCCTGCTCTTATTTCTTATGTTCTTATTATCAATATCCCTTTGCAACTTCCTTTGGTCTTCTAAAGAATTAACTGTACCACCTACAGGAAACTCTCTTTTTACCGGCAGCTAAATAACCGGAAATCTCTCTTAACTGGGAAAATTCAGGAGTAGGTTCAGGTAAGTTTTACTTCATATTAGTGGCCGTGTAACCGGGGTTCCTGGATCTGTGGCCGTGTAACCGGGGTTCCTGCACCTGCAACAGGGACGCCTGGATCTGTGGCTGTGTACGGGGCTCTCGTACCTTAGTAAGTATACCTTGCTGTAATCCGGACTTTTTGATCAACCAGCACCACGCCGGTCCCGTCGGTGCTGGATAAAAAAGAGTTTCCTGTATTTTGGTATCCTCTGCAAATTTCGACACCACTCCCTCTAGACCTGTATTCAAGTTATTCATATGCACACTGAACAAAAATGGCTCCAGAACTGAACCCTGTAGGACTCCACCTCCCACTTCCAACCACTCTGAAAAATTGCCCTTAACTTCTACTAGTTGTTTATCTCTTCCAACCAATTTTTAATCCAGTATGCTATCCTTCCCATCCCACATCCCTTAATCTTCTTTAGTAATGTCCTGTGTGGTACCTTGTCAAAGCCTTTCCTAAAGTCCATGTACAGTACATCCATTGCATTCTTCCATCTGCCATGTCTGTTACCTCCTCAAAGGTTTCATAGAATCATACAGCACAGAGGAAGGCCATTCAGTCCATCATGCCTGTGCCAGGTCTTTGAAAGAGCTATCCAATTAGTCCCAATCCCCTGCTATTTCCCCATAGCCCTGCAAATTTTTCCTTTTCAAGTATATATCCAATTCCTTTTGAAAAGTACTATTGAATCTGCTTCCACCACCTTTTTAGGCTGTACATTCCAGATTGTAACAATCACTGCATAAAAAGAATTCTCCTCATCTCCCCTCTGAATCTTTTGCCAATTAACTTAAATGTGTGTCCTCTGGTTACTGACTCTCCTGCCAGTGGAAACAGTTTTTCCTTATGTACTCTATCAAAACCAATCATAATTTTGAACACCTCTATCAAATATCCCCTTAACCTTTTAAGAAGTAAACAATTGATATAATCAAATAATTTGATTTACATTTGAAATTAATGCTCGCTTTTTTAAGCTGTGGAATTTGGTGTTAAGTAATATAAATAATAATTAATTCCTACTAACTATTGACTTAATAGAAATAGTTTCTTAGTAATTATGTCTTTATTTAAGAGTTACTAGGAAGCAGAAAACTGCATACCTCAGTACAGTCTCTTACGCAAAAGGTCTTTATAAATCTACTTACAGGATCCTATAAGAATTGTTCAAAAATTGACAAAGATTCTATAGGATTCTGCAAATTGAACACTAGCTATGGTTGCTTGTTAGAATATCTTCCTGTATAATGTAGTATATCTGCTTTTTAAAGCTGCTAATGCAATCCGTTCACTATATGCACAAGAGATTTAAACGGCTATTATAATGATATGTTTGCAGTATCTGGTTACTGTCAGTTGTTTGAAATTAGATTCGCAATTATTATTGTTGCTGTGACAGGCTGAGCAAACATATAACCCTATCTGATCTAGCTTTCTCGGTGAAATCAGACTGGCTTTTTTTTTAATTTATATTTTCCCACATTTTCTCCATTTTAGGACGTAAGCATTTGTCTTATAATGTGTTTGTTTTACCGACATTGATCAATCTTCCACTTCCAAGTGTGAGCTCATATCTTCGTTGGGGTATCTACTAACTTCAAAGTTGAAACTTGCTGTGTCCTTTCTTCGACCTCACAGCTGAAATGTAAATATGATCTTTTCAAATGTACTTGAGGTTCACTAATTCCTTCTAAATCTGTGCATGCAAAGGATTCTGGAACACAACCAGAAACAGGAGGAGATGAAAAGATGATATCATCAAGGAGCTCCCATAATTCTGTAATATATTCCTGTCTATCAGTCCTTTCTGTCTCTGTTGAGCTTTGTCAAGTATTTTAATCTCTCCTATGTAAATTACTTCAATGATACTAATGTTTGTGCTGGAAAATGTCCCATATGGATTGCTGTGTACAGGATAGAGATATCTATGATTCTCTCTGCATTTTCTGCATTCCTTAAGGAATCACTTAAGAAATCACTGATTTAATCTTGAATTGTTTTGCATTGACCCATATTACAATCATTCTTTATCTCAAGATCATCGCAGGGAACAGCAAAATAATCTTGAATTTAAAAAAAATTGCAGTGATTTCTGGAAAATAAACTATTGAAAAAAATATTGAATCCCTAATTTTCCCTAAAAGTACTTTGAAAATTTTCCCTTAGGAAAAGTTCAAATATCTCCAAATTGCAACAATCCAAATCCAGCCTAGCTTTTTAAAAAAATATTCAGGGGATGTGGGCGTCACTGGCAAGGCCAGCATTTATTGCCCATCCCTAATTGCCCTCGAGAAGGTGGTGGTGAGCTGCCTTCTTGAACCACTGCATTCCGTGTGGTGAAGGTTCTCCTGAAGGGATAATTACAAGTCCTAGCCCTTTTCGGGCTACCCCAGATCAGGCGTATTCACCTTCAATTAAAGTTAAAGATAACCAAATTCTATAAGATGCTTAAATAGGTTCAGACTATCTCTCCCTAAAGGAAAGGAACATCGTGAAGATGTTACCATCCTCCGGATAGCACTTTTAATAAGTTTAACTAGACTGTAACCTTCTGGATGTTATGAGGGTCCGGAATACCCTCCAGAATTCTGCAACTCCTTACAAAAGAGTGTACAGAAATTGAGTTCACGAGGTTGATACAGAAATACTCTGAGAGACAATTCTAAAAATATAGGCCTAGAAATTAGGTTTGCCTCCGCCAGGGCTTTTGCGCCCGAAATTTTGCGCCCGCGATAATTGCCGCTGCGCCCGCCAAAAATTCAGCTGCCCCGCGCCCAGATGGCTGCAGGCGCTAACGGAGGGTTTCAGCGCCTCGCTATGGGCGCTGAATGCAGGTTTGCAGCGCTAATCCCCCGCTGCGGCACCCGATGCGGTGCGGCAAGCTGGGGTACTGCAGGCCTCCTCCTTCTGTTAAGGAGGAGCTGCCTGCAGCCGACCGCTGACCGGTCGATTCGCCCGACAAATGAGCCCGGCACCTCGGAGAAGTGCTGGGCTCGCGGGCCACACACATCAGTGCCGCGGGGGGGTGGTGGAGGAGTCTGGGGCAGGCGGCCGCCGGGAAAGTGGCCGGCCGCCGCTCCACCTTGATGCGCCGGCGCTACGTGCTGCAACATCCCGTTGAACAATCGTTGGTTGCGGCTGCCACGGGCGAGGCGGCCGCAACTGAATTTGGGCGTCCGGCCGCGTTACCACGGCAACCGGGACGCTGCGCTCACCGATGACGTCATCGGTGCCGGCGCAGCGCTACCGGCTAACGCCGATGGTAGGGCCCAACGCAATTTTGATCGCGGCTATAATTCCGGCGCAAGGCCCTCTAACGCCTCTAATTGGGCGCTAACCCCACCGAATTTCTAGGCCATATAGTTTTATTTAAGTGCCGACATTCAGTTAACAGCTGTTGATTCAATCGCAACTTTTACAGTTCAAAATACAATTAGCTTACACAATCTTATTCTCAGAGATCCTTATTCTCAAATCTTAACTTCGTTACATTTCCACTCTTCTATTTATTCTTAATCCAGAATATCCACCAAAATCAAATACTTTGATTACCCGAGACTCAGAGTTGTAGGCTTACAGAGTGGTTCTGAAGCCGAGAATTGCTTGCCCGTTGCCAGCGATTTCTGTTTTCCCATTTGAAAAGGTCTATTTTTATATATATTTTTTTTGAATGGTATATTCTTTGAAGTTTTCTGCTGATGTAAGCTAATTATCTTTATTAATTCTTTGTGTTGATTTCTTTCTATTCTTACTGCCATTTCAGCTGCTAACTCTCAGACTTCTGTCTCTACCTTTACGTGTTCAATAGTTATCATAAAAACAATATGACAGTAGTATTTATTTGATGTCATTCTTATCGAAGACCTTTCATTCAATTCTTAATATTGGCTTAACTATTTATTAGCAGACGTTGTGACTCCGTGGTGTTCCAAGTTCAATACAAAAACAATGTAATTGCTTGGTGCATCTATTGAAGTCATATCTTCAAAGTGTTCTGTTGGTATCATATTTACTACATGTAAATTAAAGACACTTCAACTAGGGTGGTTGTTTTCCTAGCCATCTTAGTTGGTTATATTAACAGACTTCAGGACTCCATATTTCAAGCTTAACATAAAAATTATTTAACCAGCAGGTGTTTCTTTTACTTGATGTAATTTTTTCAAAGGCACATTTTTTTTTAAATATTCTGTGTTTCTGTTCAACGTGTTGATTTTTAACACTTTACTTGGGTCATTCCATTGTGTTTCTCCCAAAATCCAGACCTCCTGGAAGTGCCAAGCTGCTATTTCAATAGGGCCATTGTATTAGCATTAACAATCAATTCCCATTTCAAAGCTTGTGTGGTTTTTACAGCTTGTGCTATCAAACCAACCCATCTCAGAAGCTTGTTTTCTGTTTGCAGCCTATGGGGTCAATTTTCATTGACCCGTGGAGGCAGGGTTGGAGGCATGCGGGGTGTTAAAGTGTCAAATTTGGGGGTCCTGACACCATCCCACCCCCAACCCGCCTCCATGTAAATTTCAAAGGAGGTGGGTACCCACCCCGCACTGGGACCCGCCTACCTGAGGCGGGAAGGGATTAGTGCCAATTAACTGCCTGTTAGCAGGTAGTTAACAGGCAGTTTTTAGCCTAATCCCTATTTTAAAGCTTGAAGTGTGGGATTACCGACGGCTCCAAACCACGCCAAGTTAGAGGAGTCGAGCCGTCGGGTTGAAGGACTTGCAGGGGTCGAGATGTCGGTGTTCAGGTGAGTGATGGGTGCATGAGTGCAAAGGTAAGTGTATTTGGTGTGTCTAAAGTGTGTGAAGAAGTTTAAATTACCTGTACTTACCTTTACAGCCTTCCTTCCTCTAGGTTTTGGGAGTCCATCATCCTATCGGCACAGAAAGCAGAATGGCTGCGAATTGTCAAAAGTGACAGCCTGCAGCTTTCTGTGCCGGTGAGATTTCTAACTGAGTCTGTGTAATAGGACTCAGGTTAGAAGTAAGACTGTCAGTGTTTGACAGCTTCAAACAGCTGTGAAATGCTGATATTTCATCTGTCGAAACGTCTTGACAGATGAAATTTCAGTCTGTGATGTCACCTGTAGCCGGGTGGCCCTTAATTGGCCTGCTGAGCCCGCTGGGTGGGCTCAACAAAGTCAATCAAGTTAAAATCGCGTGGATTGGCCGCATCTCGATGGAGGCGGGCCTACAAGCCCGAAAGTTGTAATCCCGCCTCCTTCCCGACTTCTGAATGAAAATCTCCCCCTATGTCTCCGAGGCTTTAAATTGTTAAACCCAGTATATCATGTATTAATAATATCAGAAATCTGTTCATAGTATGGTGTATCTCTTGGAATATGGCTTATTCCGTCACACTCCCACAGTGCTGTTAGGTCAGGAGTTCCAGGATTTTGACCCAGTGGCGATGAAGGAAGGGTGATATATTTCCAAGTCAGGATGGTGTGTGACTTGGAGGGGAACATGGAGGTGGTGGTGTTCCCATATGCCCTGCTGCCCTTGTCCTTCTAGGTGGTAGAGGTCGCAGGTTTGGGAGGTGCTGCCGACGAAGCCTTGGCGAGTTGCTGCAGTGCATCTTGTTGATGGTACACACTCCAGACATGGTGCGCCAGTGGTAGAGGGAATGAATGTTTAAGGTGGTGGATGGGGTACCAATCAAGTGGGCTGCTTTGCCCTAGATTGTGTCGAGCTTCTTGAGTGTTGTTGGAGCTGCACTCATCCAGGCAAGTGGAGAGTATTCTATCACACTCCTGACTTGTGCCTTGTAAATGGTGAAAAGGCATTGGGTAGTCAGGAGGTGAATCACTCATCACAGAATACCCAGCCTCTGACCTGCTTTTGTAGCCACAGAATTTATGTGGTTGGTCCAGTTAAGTTTCTGGTCAATGGTGGCCCCCAGGATGTTGATGTTGGGGAATTTGATGATGGTAATGCCATTGAATGTCAAGGGGAGGTGGTTAGACTTTCTCTTGTTGGGGCTAGTCATTGCTTGGCACTTGTGTGGTGCAAATGTTACTGTAGGCTCAGAAGCTGTGTTAGCTTAGCAGCCACAGGGAAAAAATTCTTTAACAGCTTTGCACGAGGAGACATCGAACATTCAGTTCGTAATCAACTCATGTTTGCATCTTAGGTTATTCCTCAGACCTTAGAGCCAGCTTTCCTTCAGAACACTGAAAATACTAGGTACGACCCATTTCTTGGGCATGTAATTCCAATTTTATGGATCCCACATTACTTGCTATAGGATTTCCAAACCTAAATGCACCTAACGTCCTATCACTACCTACATGATACATCAATCAGTCACCTGAAATTCCAGAGGAATTATTACTTAAGTTTCCACTACCAGCAACCTTAGTGAACAACTTCCTTCTACCCATCCTCACTAAAGGTTACTTCTATCAAATAATGTGAGGCCTCACAAAGCCAAACTTCCACAAAGCAGTTATGGTGTTGTCATAGTAACATGGGATCCTCTGTAGGCCATTCTGATTGCTCTTGGTCAATGGAATTAATTTTCAAATGACTGCCCGGACTCCCATTTCCATGTACAAGCCATCACTGTTTGCACTTTCAAATCTAACATTCATAATGTGTTTCTTCACAAAGTGCCAGATATTCTTGGTATTTAACTCTTTTCACCTTGGAGTGAATCCTTCTTAGATCTTTTCCATTGGGATCAAACAAGACCAATACATAGAGGTCAATTTAACTTGTTTACCCCAACGTTAATGGGGCAGTAATGACCTCAAAATAGACTTATTGTCTGTTAACCCTGATGATGTGGCAGCGACATTTTGAAAGGGGCCTAGCGCTTGGCGCCCAAAGCACCTATCCACCTGTTTCAGATGGTAGGCCTGTTTTAATGTGCAAATCTGGATGAAGATAGGTCATGAGATGAAGGTCTTCTATCTGTGATTGGTGCTGAGCTCAAAGTAAAATTAATTGGGCAATCTCAATCAAATCTACACTTCCATTCAGGATCTTTAATTACAATCAGTGAGAATTAGCATCCTATCTAGCTCAGATTAAAACTAAGTCCCCAATGAATTAATACAACAACCACATGGAACCATCTCCACTAATTAAGAATAATTAACATTAATCTTGAGAGGAACTGTAAGGTCAGTACTGAGACAAAATGCCACATTTTGCAGAAGGGCATTATTCAGAGGTTGATGCTTTATTGGATGAACTGAAGAAGTACATTATTGATTAGAATATATAACATAGGTCATCTTAAAGTGTTAATGCTCCCACAATTGCATTGAGGCGAAGTTTAATTCCCCATTACTATCATTCTTCATACATGCAAAAAAAATTAAAGAAATGCACCAATAAATAGGTAAATATATACATTAAAAAAATTAATTCTGGGGATATGACGTCGCTGGCAAGGCCAGTATTTATTGCCCATCCTTAGTTTCCCTTAAAAAGGTGGTGGTGGGCCGCCTTCTTGAACCACTGCAGTCCATGTGGTGAATGTTGTTAGGTAAGGAGTACTGGGCCTTTGACCCAACAAGTTTGCCGCAAATAGGAGACATTCTCTTAAGTTGGAAATGTACCCACTGTATGAACAGTGCTTTCTACAACTTCCCCATGTCCTCCACAAATATGTCTTCATTTAAAGTGCATCAAATTTTCCTCATAACTCCGAAATCTGCCATTCCTGCCATTTGATTAAAACATGCTCCCTATCCTTTGCAAGAACACGCTCTGCAATCACAACTTCAGTGCAACTAATTATTATTAACTGTATGTGTGACATGTATGAGTGCCCATCGCTTCCTTCCTCTTGGTGACAATGTGATGTATGTACTCTTAAATCTATTTGTGCTTCATCTACATTCTACCTCAGTGGCAGGGGTATGTAAGGTATTGTTTGCCTTAGGATTGAGGTCCACATGGCTGCCATCAATCTCACCTCTAATTCTGGAAATGATATTCAGTGGATAAAAAACATTAAAGTGCTGGCCATGCTGACCAATGCATCTGTCACCTGTATGGCACATGTATGGATAGCACATTGGCTGATACTTCAGACCATCTATATTCTGGAAGGAGGCAGAGGAAGAAATGTTGGGGGTGGTGATGATCTTGCCTACCACTGGCATTGCCAGGTATGTGTGCCATGGCTGCAGATGCAGTTGATGTGGTCAAGCAGTGGTGGTGCTTGCTCATTTCCCTGGCATGCTTGCTTTCATTGTGTACATTTCCACCATGGAATGATGCATTTGGTACGTTTTAAAAGCAGCCCACAGCATTATTTTGAAGTTGTCCTGCCAACTGACATGGGACCCAGCAGCATGGATTAGGTGGTTTGTTGTTCCCTGAACTGGAATGAGTGCTTGTATTGTAAGAGCATCTTTTTATGTCCACTGCCCTTTTATCATTTTCCTGTTCTGCTAAACTCTTAGAAATGCTTCAAATACAATTGAGTTTCCCAGGGATTTTGTAGACAATATTTGACAGCTTTTGTGTCCATGTAAACATTCCAAAAATGTTGTGATGAAAGGAATTCCAAAAAAAACTAATTAAAAAGAAAAGAAATAACACAGAAAAATAAAACATAATGCAGCATGGTGCTTCTGTTTCTGCTCACTGCAGATGGACGGGTTCACGCCCCATCATAAAATATAGGGTATGTTCTCCAATTTGCAAACATTTAGGCCTTATTTAAATATTGCGACGAAGCTTTTTCACAAAATGTCCACCCACCCGAATTGCACTGGTGGGAACGATCAGTCCAAAAAATATGCCCCAGTATTCTTTAATTCAGATTTCTGTAGTTTAATAAGTAGTCACCTGATTTTTTTTATTTTGGAGGAGGCTGAATAGCATGTACTTCTCGTTATTTTCAGCTTTTCAAAAAAAACTTAGTAAATATTTATTATATTTCTGCAAATTCATAATGTACTTCAAAAACAAATGTAGTAACCGTATTTTAACCACTTACTGTGTTACCTATTACAGTTTTAATGACATTGGGTTTAAAATCATTGGGGTGAATTTCTGCAAGAGTTCTCCCAATCCTCTGCTGCAATTTTGGTGGAGGAGCTGTGGAGACCCCAGGAAAGTGGCGTAAATGATGTTTACACCATTGTTCCAGGTTTCCCTGGCTCCTCTGCTGAAGTTGCAGTGGACGATTGGGAGAACCTCTGTGGAAATTCACCCATCCCACTTTCTTTAGGTATGGCTTTAATTTCCTTTGTGTAGTTGTTAACACATTTCATCAGCTTTGTATCTTCACTACTTTAACGCAGTAGTTAATCTGATCAGTTCAACTGGGCTAGCAATCATAGTAAAATAGTGGAGACAGGGAGTTACACAAATGTGTTAACCAGCGCACTTAAAATAATGCACAGAGAGAACTAAACTCCCTGGTGTGTTTTTTCTTCTGTGTTCAAGAAAGGGAATTTGCTAGATGTTTTTCTAACTGCACCAATGGTGCACTTCTCTATCCATCCTGAGCGTACTGAGGCAGACCATTATTAATTTCACATATGACAGAGTTTGGCCTTGTGCATTTTCAATATTTTCTTTTGGATTAATAAAGGTATCATTTTCTTGGCATATATAACAAATGCTTCCACAGGCAGTTCTTGTTTCAGTGGGTCTTCCGTTGGCATTTTACAGTCTTGGTTTTATTTCCCTTTTTCATACGAGTGACTCTAAATTGATGTGCTACATTAAGCTGGCGTACCCTAAAAATGCTAGCGCTGTTGATGTCAGAGGACGGTAACACCCAGTTACGATATATAAATATAAGGCGGATCACATTAAATGGTAGAAAGGGCACCGATACTGTGGTGTATGTAACCTGTTCCACCTTAAGAGAACTTAAGCCTGTTCCACCTTAAGAGATGTACTACTTTCTCTGGCTGCTGTATACGTAATACCGGTGGTGACCACCGGTATATAAGTACTGTGTAGTGATATTGCTGTTAGTATAGCCCTGACCTCCAACTAGTAAAGACCTGTTGAAACGTTATTCTTGTAGTCTATGTCAGTAATTAATCTTAAATACAACTAGAACACACAGACTTAACAGTGGCGACGAGTCCAATTCTTACCCTGCGGCAGTTTATATCCACGGTGGCTTCGTCCACAGAACGGGCGTCGAAGAGAGGCATCCACCCTCATCACCCTGCTGGAAGACACGTCGCGCGGCAGGCATCGAGAACTTGGAGTGCAGAAGATATCCTGAACTCGAAGCCTCCATCAGCGGCAGTCAGCTATCTTCCTTCTACCTCGGTGGTGGGTAAGCCGGTCAGCGACGCGAGCAGAAAGTCGGCCGCGTTGGCTGTACAGACGGGGAGGGAAGACGGAGGAATAAGGGCGGTGAGATCGATCGCGACCGGAGATAAGGGCCGGGCCGCATTCGGGCCGAAAGGCACAGCGCGGGGACATCGATCGCGGCTGGTGATAAGGGCCGGGCCGCATTCGGGCCAAAAAAGGCGCAGCGTCTGGGGCGACTGAAGGCGCGAGAGCCGCGGTGAAGGCGAACGCAGCCGGTGCTAATAACCAGGCTGCAAGAAGGGCTGCGAGGCGCGACATCGGGGAAGCGCGAATGCCCGAGGGAGCCGCGGTGAAGCGGAGACAGCGTCGGGGGAGTTACTAACCACTGGGAAAGGGGAGCAGCAGCGGCACGCCAAACGCCATTGCAGCCAGCGGGTGAAGAAGGCGAGCGCGGGAAAGACCGCCAAGCGCGGGAAACCGCCATTTTGTAGGCGGAGGACGAAGACAAGAGCGGGAAGCCGCCATCTTGGAAAAAGGGAAATCACTAAAAAAAAAAAAAATTGCAACGATGCCTAAACATGGGAACATTAATACCTTTGATAGCGACATCGAAGATTGGGCCACGTATGTAGAATGCATACAAAATTATTGTAAAGCAAATAAAATCCCAGATGATGAGAAAGCACTAACTTTATTAAACTTAATGGGTGTGAAGACATACGGGCAATTGAAACACCTTTTATCACCAGATGAACCGGTGGAGAAGACGTTCGAGGAGATTGTTACTGTCCTGAGAAATCATCTAAACCCCACGCCGCTGATGCTACCGGAACGATTTAAATTTTACAGCAGAAAGCAGCTGAAAGATGAAAGCAATGCTGAATATTTAATGGAATTGCGTAAGCTAGCAAAGTACTGTCAGTTTGGAACGGGACTAACAGATGCGCTAAGAGATAAATTTGTGTGTGGATTATTAAAAGAAGATACACAAAAGCGACTGCTCGAGGAGAATGAGCTGACGCTTGAGAAAGCGGTCACTATGGCAGCATCACACGAAGCCACAGCGAGAGGCACGGCAGTAATGCAGCTACGGTCACCGGAACTCAGTACAAATCAATTGGTTTTGAGTACTGTAAAATGTTATCATTGTGGAAAGACAACGCACGATCAGAACCAGTGTTGGTTTAAAAACCAAGAATGCAGAACGTGTGGCAGGCTTGGCCACATAGCTAAAGTATGCCGGTCAGGAAAGAAGACCAGCAACAAAAAGTCACCGCAAGGAAAATACATAAAGGTACACAAGGTGACAAAGAACAGTTCGAACGAACAGAAGTCAGATTCAGACGCCAGCAGTAATGAACTGGGTAGCTTAAGAGTACACAACGTTGGTAAGGATGCAGATCTCCAGACAATTTGGGTCACTCTTCAGATAGCAGGAGTCCAAGTAAAGATGGAATTGGACACTGGATCGGCATTGACGGTCATGAATAAGAAAGATTAAAAAAGGTTATTCCAACATATTCCCCTACGGGATACGGAGATTATATTGAAAACATACACGGGGCAAAGAGTGTACCCCATCGGAAAGATAGAGGTAAAAGTGGTCCACAAGGGCAAAGAAAGCCAAGTAATGGACTTATATGTGCTACCTGAAGGAGGTCCACCACTACTGGGACGGGAGTGGATTAGGAAAATGAATATGGACTGGCACTCCTTAAAGGCACTAACGGTAGATTCCGGGGAAACAGATGTCAAACCTAAACGATTGTCCAGAATATTGGATGATGCTAAAGAGGTGTTCCAGCAGGGACTGGGAACACTGAGAGGAATTACGGCAAACATCAAGATTGATGAACATGCACACCCAAAATTTTTCAAAGCCAGACCGGTACCCTAAGCAATACGACCTGCTGTAGAAGCGGAACTGGAAGCGCTAGAACGTTCAGGTGTACTGTCTAAGGTAGATTGGAGTGAGTGGGCTACGCCCATTGTTCCCGTTATGAAATGTCCTTCGAGCAACAAGCCAGGAGAACCAGGGAAGGTTCGCATCTGTGGAGACTTCAAGATCACCGTTAATCCGGTGCTTCACACGGCGCAGTATCCGCTTCCGCGGATTGAGGATATTTTTGCTTCGTTGTCTGGCGGGAAACACTTCACCAAGATAGACCTGGCGCAGGCGTACTTGCAGATGGAGGTTGAAGAAGAGTCACACCAGTACCTCACGATCAACACGCATAGAGGTTTGTACCGGTATAATAGGCTGGTTTTTGGAGTGGCATCGGCTCCAGCAATTTGGCAGAGGGCCATGGAGCAGGTATTACAGGGAATTCCAGGCACACAATGTTACCTGGACGATATTCTGATTACAGGAGATGGTGATGAAGAACACCTCGCAAACTTGGAACTGGTGCTCAACAGACTGAAAGAGTATGGACTTCGAGTTAATCGGCAGAAATGTGAGTTCTTTCAGAAGCGGATCTCGTACTGTGGTCATGTCATTGACCGGGAGGGGCTTCATAAGTCTCCTGACAAGATAGAGGCAGTTGTAAAGGCTCCCGCTCCGGATAATGTCTCTCAGTTGAGGTCGTTTCTAGGATTGATTAACTATTACCATAAGTTTCTACCGAATCTATCCACGGTACTGCACCCGCTGAACGCTCTTTTACAGAAGGGGGTACCATGGGAATGGAGCGAAAACTGTAAGAAGGCATTTTGCAAAAGCAAAGAATTGATCACCTCAGAAGAAGTGTTGGCTCACTTCAACCCGACACTGCCTATTCGGTTGGCTTGTGATGCTTCTCCATATGGTATTGGGGCAGTACTCTCACACAAGTTGCCAAATGGCACGGAAAGGCCAGTCGCGTTTGCATCCAGATCATTGACCTCCGCTGAGCGCAACTATGCGCAGATCGATAGGGAGGCTCTCAGCCTTGTATGGGGAGTGAAGAAGTTTAATCATTACCTGCAGGGCCAAAAATTCACACTTCTGACAGACCATCAGCCGTTGGTATCCATTTTTAACCCTAAGAAGGGTGTTTCGGTGATGACAGCACAGAGACTACAGAGATGGTCCCTATTCCTAGGGGCACATCAATATCAAATAGAATTCAAAGGTACAAAGCAGCATGGCAATGCTGATGGGCTGTCACGCCTGCCACTACCTGAAGAAGAAGAGACGACGAAAGTTGACCCTGTTGAGTTATTTCATTCGACCATCATCGAGTGTTTACCAGTCACCAATGCAAGTATTGAAAGAGAAACCAGGAACGACCCGACACTGTCCCGAGTCTACGAGGTGACAGTGAAGGGATGGCCAACACATGGTGATCCTCTGTTACCGGCATTCTCGGCAAGGCGAGACCAGCTGTCCGTCTGCCATGGTACTTTGATGTACGGGACAAGAGTGATTATTCCTCCCAAGTTAAGGGAAAGATTTCTAAAGGAACTGCATGAAGGTCATCTGGGGGGAGTTAAGATGAAAAGTCTTGCTAGGGCTTATGTATGGTGGCCGGGTATTGACCAACAGATAGAGGAGTTGACGAAAAGCTGCGCTGGGTGCCAAAAAGTGCAAAATGCACCTCCGATCGCACCGCTACACCCATGGGAATGGCCTTCAGCCCCATGGCAACGCGTACATATTGACTTTGCTGGTCCATTCATGGACTCCATGTTCCTAATTGCGGTGGACGCACATTCCAAATGGCCAGAAGTGATCAAGATGAATACCACTACTTCAGAAAAGACAATTGCGGTGTTAAGAACAATATTCGCAAGGAACGGATTGCCAGAACAGATATGTTCGGACAACGGACCACAGTTCGTGTCAGAAGAATTCCAAAAATTCTTAAAGAAGAATGGGGTGAAACATTATACCTCTGCCCCATATCATCCGGCGACAAACGGGTTGGCCGAGAGATTTGTCCAAACATTCAAAAAGGCAATAAAGGCCATGAACGATGATCAAATTCTGCTACAACACAAGGTGGACAATTTCCTAATGGCATATCGAAACGCCGCTCATGCAGTAACTAACCAAAGTCCTGCCATGATGTTTTATAACAGGAGGTTGCGGTCCAGGTTGGACTTGTTAAAACCAAATGTGCGGAGGGAAGTGGAAAACAAACAGTTCCGGCATATTAATAACAAGACCACTCGAAGTTTCGACATAGGACAACCAGTGTTGGCAAGGGACTATGGAAATGAAAAATGGCAGTCCGGAACAATTCGGGCCAGACAAGGACCTCTGATGTACACAGTAGATATTGGTAACAATGTGATAAGGCGTCATGCAGATCAACTGGTAGAATCGAGAGCAAGGGTCGAACCCATGGTTGCGACAGAGACAACTGTGGAAGACGTTAATGAACCTGAAGCATCTACCTCGGCAGGGAATGTACCTGATGATGATGTCCAATACATAGGAAACCAACTAGAGGGGTCACCTCAGCAACAAGAATCAGAGACCACTGAAAGGCGTTATCCAACCCGAATCAGAAGGCCTCCTGAGAGACTGAACCTTTGAACTGTTTATACCTGAAGTTATATATATATATATGTTATTATGTTATGTTAAATGGGGATATGACTGTTAAGCTAAAAAGGGAGGATTGTGGTGTATGTAACCTGTTCCACCTTAAGAGAACTTAAGCCTGTTCCACCTTAAGAGATGTACTATTTTCTCTGGCTGCTGTATACGTAATACCGGTGGTGACCACCGGTATATAAGTCCGGTGTAGTGATATTGCTATTAGTATAGCCCTGACCTCCAACTAGTAAAGACCTGTTGAAATGTTATTCTTGTAGTTGTTGTGTATGTAACCGTTTACCTTTAAGGGAACTATAGAATGTGACCGTTCGCCTTTTGTGGTAAACCACTGTCATACCTGTCTGTGTCTGTATGTGTATTCCACTAGGTACAGGTCTGGACATGCCTCGGCTGACTCCTCCCACTATTCCAGGTATATAAGTGACTACCTCCCAGTCCCTTAGTATTCTGGACGGGTCGACCACTCGAGACAAGACCTTCATTCTTTAGTTAATAAAAGCCTGATTGTTACTCGCTCAACTTCAGTCTTTTGAGTAATTGATGGCGCATCAATTTTATTAACTAAATTTTTTATAATGGAGAAGATCCTCACACCAGCATGCCTGGACCTGGACAGTCGGGAAGCGGACGCTTCCACCAAGTTTGCTCACTGGCTCACGTGCTTCGAGACATTCCTGACTGCCTCCACTGCGGTCGAAACGGATGCGGACAAACTGTCTGTCCTGTTCTCCAAGGTGAACCACCGAGTGTACTCAGTCATCCGGGATGCGACCTCGTACACAGCCGCCCTCCAGCTCCTCAAGACCCAGTACACGCGCCCTGTGAACGAAGTATACGCTAGGCACCTTCTGGGGAGTCGCAAGCAACAACCTGGGGAATCGACTGAGGAATACCTCCAAGCACTGTCCGTGCTTGGCCGGGCCTGTGGGTGTAAGGCGGTAACGCCCACTAAGTACACGGAGGAACTGATCCGGGATGCCTTCGTTGCGGGCCACAGGTCCAACTACACCAGACAGCGACTGCTGGAGCAGAGTGACCTCACCCTCGACAAAGCCTCCGACATCGCACTAACGCTGGATGCAGCCTTCCGGGGCATGGATGCCTACTCCTCTGCACCGTGGACGCCGCGGGGAACGACAACCTGGGACACGGTAGGACAGCCCCATAGCACCGTGCCACCCCAGCCACAGCCCAACAACGGCCCAACTACCGCAGCAGTGTCCCAAAGCCAGACAGCAGTATCCCAAGGCCAGAAATGCTACTTCTGTGGCCAGGCCAAACACCCCAGAGCGCGCTGCCCGGCGAAGAATGCAACCTGCTCGGGCTGCGGGAAAAAGGGACACTACGCCAGCGTCTGCAAGGCCAAAGCCACCCCGAACGCCAGCAGCGCCGCGTGTGGGCCGTGCGAGCCGCCATCTTGGGCCTCCCCAGCCATGTGCGAACCACCGCAGCAGCAGCCATCTTGGACGACTCCAGCCACATGGGAATCATGGGCGCCGCCATCTTGGACACCAGCCGGGACGCAGCAGACCGCCAACCCCCCCCCATCTGATACTCGCAGCGACACACCGACCCCTACGCTGGCCTCTGTGACGCTGGACCAAACGAGACCGCACCAGCTAGCTCGGTCCAAAATGGACGTTAAGGTAAACGGCCATGCAATAAACTGCCTTTTTGACTCCGGGAGCACAGAGAGCTTCATCCACCCCGACACGGTGCGGCGTTGCTCTCTCCCAGTCCTGCCTGCGCACCAGCGGATTTCTATGGCCTCCGAGTCCCAGTCAGCGGACATTGGCGGCTACTGCGTGGTGACACTAGTAGTAGACGGGACTGTGTTCAATAATTTTAAACTCCTGGTCCTGCCCGACCTCTGCGCTGCCGTTCTACTGGGGTTGGATTTCCAGTGCCACCTCAAAAGCGTTACGATGGCGTACGGTGGCCCCCTCCCCCCACTCACAGTCCGCAGCCAGCAGCCTCCAAATTGCCCGCCGCGCACTAGATGCAACCTCTCCACACTCAGAGTCCCACCCCCCCCACTGTTTGCTAACCTCACCCCCGACTGTAAGCCCATCGCCACAAAGAGCAGGCGATACAGTGCCGGGGACAGGGTTTTCATCAAAACCGAAGTGGAACGGCTCCTGAAGGAGGGGATTATTGAGGGCAGCTCCAGCCCCTGGCGAGCCCAGGTTGTGGTCGTTAAGACCGGCGAGAAACAACGCCTGGTCATCGACTACAGCCAAACAATAAACCGCTACACCCTGCTGGACGCCTACCCACTCCCCCGCATAGCTGACATGGTCAACCAGATCGCGCAGTACCGCGTCTTTTCGACCATTGACCTGAAATCAGCGTACCACCAGCTCCCCATCAGCCCTGAAGACCGCCAGTATACTGCTTTTGAGGCAAACGGCCGCCTCTATCACTTCCTTAGGGTTCCCTTCGGCGTTACCAACGGGGTCTCCGTCTTCCAAAGGGAGATGGACCGGATGGTCGATCAAAACGAGCTGCAGGCCACTTTCCCTTACCTAGATAATGTGACCATCTGCGGCCATGACTTGCAGGACCATGACGCAAACCTCGAGAAATTCCTCCGCACCGCCCAACTCCTGAACCTGACATATAACAAGGAGAAGTGCATATTCCGCACAGACCGCCTCGCCATCCTTGGCTGTGTTGTAGAACACGGGGTCATCGGTCCCGACCCGGACCGGATGCGTCCCCTTATGGAACTCCCACTGCCCCACTGCCTAAAAGCTCTGAAGAGGTGCCTAGGGTTTTTTTCCTACTACGCTCAGTGGGTCCCCTACTATGCAGACAAAGCCCGTCCGCTGATCAAGTCCACCTCTTTTCCCGTGACGGCAGAGGCCCGCTTAGCCTTCCACCGTATCAAGGAAGACATTGCCAAAGCCACCATGCACGCAGTGGACGAATCCATCCCCTTCCAGGTGGAAAGCGATGCGTCCGACTTCGCTCTGGCCGCCACCCTTAATCAGGCGGGGAGACCTGTGGCATTCTTCTCACGAACCCTCCAGGGCCCGGAGACCAGACACTCCGCGGTCGAGAAGGAGGCCCAGGCTATCGTGGAGGCTGTGCGTCATTGGAGGCACTACCTGGCCGGAAAACGATTTACCCTGCTCACTGACCAGCGTTCAGTTGCTTTTATGTTCAACAACAAGCAGAGGGGCAAAATCAAAAATGACAAGATCTTGAGGTGGAGAATCGAACTTTCCACCTACAATTACGAGATCTTGTACCGGCCTGGGAAGCTCAATGAACCCCCAGATGCCCTATCGCGTGGCACCTGCGCCAGCGCGCAGATCGATAGGCTGAGGGCCCTCCACAATGACCTCTGCCACCCGGGGGTCACCAGGTTCTTCCACTTCATCAAGGCCCGCAACCTGCCTTACTCCATTGAGGAGGTCAGGACCATGACCAAGAACTGCCAAGTCTGCGCTGAGTGCAAACCGCACTTTTATAGACCAGACAGAGCCCACCTGATAAAAGCCACTCGCCCTTTCGAACGCCTGAGCGTCGATTTTAAAGGGCCTCTCCCCTCCTCCGACCGCAATGTGTACTTCCTCAACATCATTGACGAGTACTCCCGGTTCCCGTTCGCTATCCCCTGCCCGGACATGACCAGTGCCACGGTCATTAAATGTCTGAACAGCCTCTTCACCCTGTTCGGTTTCCCCAGCTATATCCATAGCGACCGGGGCTCATCGTTTATGAGCGACGAACTCCGCCAGTACCTGCTCGCTAGGGGTATAGCCACAAGCAGGACCACCAGTTACAACCCCCGGGGGAACGGACAGGTGGAAAGAGAGAATGCAACTGTTTGGAAGGCTGCCCTACTAGCCTTAAAGTCTAGGGGCCTTCCGACCTCCCGCTGGCAGGAGGTGCTCCCCGATGCGCTCCACTCGATTCGGTCACTTCTCTGCACTGCCACCAATGCCACCCCTCACGAGAAAATGTTTGTCTTCCCAAGGAAGTCCACATCGGGGACATCGTTACCGCCATGGCTGACGTCCCCAGGGCCGGTACTACTGAGAAGACACGTGAGGGCCAATAAAACGGACCCCCTGGTCGAGAGGGTCGACCTCCTCCACGCCAACCCCCAGTACGCTTACATTGCGTACCCGGACGGGCGGGAGGACACAGTCTCCATACGAGACCTCGCACCCTCGGGGACCGCTGTAACCCACTACCCATTACCACCCCCCCCCACGACCCGATATCCAACCCCAGCAGCCGGCTCGCCTTGGACCGTCACCCATGAGGACTACACTCCAGGGCCCCAGCCTACACGGGACGCGACGCCGGAAGCTCCACCACCCCTGCCGTCGCCACGTCGATCACAGCGGCAGACAAGACCTCCGGAGAGACTCCAATACACGAACTTTTAAATACACTTCACCCCGCCGGACTCATTTTTAAACAAGGGGTGAATGTGGTAAACCACTGTCATACCTGTCTGTGTCTGTATGTGTATTCCACTAGGTACAGGTCTGGACATGCCTCGGCTGACTCCTCCCACTATTCCAGGTATATAAGTGACTACCTCCCAGTCCCTTAGTATTCTGGACGGGTCGACCACTCGAGACAAGACCTTCATTCTTTAGTTAATAAAAGCCTGATTGTTACTCGCTCAACTTCAGTCTTTTGAGTAATTGATGGCGCATCACCTTTAAGAGCACTACTTCAGGGTGGCACTATTTATTGGCTCATGTATACTGTAATACCGATAGTGACCACACCAGTATATAAGGGTTGTGATACGTTAACTAGGGCAGAAATCGCCCAGACCTCTGAATAGTAAAGACCTGTTTTGTTTGTACTCCTAAAGTCTCTGAAGTTATTTACTACACAACTTACAGACTTTACAATGGCGACGAGGCCGATCGTACCCTGCGGCAACAGTAGTTCCTAAGCAACTAAGGAGCGTCGAAGTGAGGCACCCGCCCTCGTCGTTCTGCTGGGTGAAAACTCGAGGCTGCAGCGATAGCAAAGAGGAAGATTTTGGCATTGAAAACTTCCATCTGCAACAGGCACTGACGGTCCCTTCTGCCACAGTGAGGAGCGAGCCGATCGACAAGAGAGGCAAGGCTGCCACGGACTGTGAGTAAGGGAACAGTAAAAGAAAATAAGGAAGGAGTAAAACCAGAGGATCAGGGCGGTACACTCGACCACGGTCGAGGGGGAAAGGAGCCAGACAAAGTCGGGTCCAGAGGCGCTGAGACCGGGAGCAGGCCGGGTGAGACAGAGCCGAGAAATCGGGAATTGGCCGAGAGCCAGTTCAGAGGCTGTAACTGTCCGCCGTCATCGGGGGTACCCGGAGCCGGTTGCCTGCCGCGGGAAGGAGAGCGCTGAAGCCGACGCGCGGGCTGGGGATCTGAAAGCCAGCGGAGAGCGCTGAAGCCGACGCGCGGGCTGGGGATCTGAAAACCAGCGGAGAGCGCTGAAGCCGACGCGCGGGCTGGGGGTCTGAAAGCCAGCGGAGAGCGCTGAAGCCGACGCACAGGCTGGGGACCGGTAGCCAGCGGCCGTCGCCCGCGGGGGAAAGTGTACCCCTCCCGCCAGGGGAAGAAGCGGGAAACCGCCATTGCCGTGGGCGGGGAGAACAGAAAAGCGCGGGGAAAACCGCCATTAAAGTGGGCGGGGAGAGCCGAGAAGCGCGGGAAAGCCGCCATTTTTCGCGGGAAAACCGCCGAAGAAGAAGGAAGAAGCGGGAAACCGCCATCTTGGAAATTATTAAGAATTTCAGAAAAGTAATAAGATTTTTCAGAAAGGCTGGTGTGTTCTCAAGAAGAGAGAAGAAAATTAATAATAAGTAAAGTAATACTTGTACTGTTCTCAAAAAGAGAAGAAGATGCCTAAGCGAGGAAATATTAATGACTTTAATGCAGAAATAGAAGACTGGGCCACGTATGTGGAACGCATAGAAATATATTGCGTAGCCAACGAAATTGAGGATGACAACAAGGCAATAACTTTGTTAAATTCGATGGGAGCAAAAACATACGGGCTTTTGAAACATCTAATAGCACCAGTTAAACCAGTGGACCAGACCTTCGAAGAGATCGTAACAGTGTTGAAGGATCACTTGAACCCCACACCGTTGATGCTGGCTGAACGATTTAAATTTTACGCCAGAACCCAGAGGCAAGATGAAAGCAATGCGGAATACTTAGTCGAACTGCGTAAGCTAGCGAAATACTGCCAGTTTGGAGGGAATTTGACAGAGGCGCTGCGGGACAAGTTCGTATGCGGCTTGGCCAAAGAAGGAACGCAGAAGCGACTTCTGGAAGAAAACGACCTCACACTGGACAGGGCTGTCCTCATAGCTTCATCGCACGAAGCCGCAGCGAAAGGGACGGCGGAAATGCAGCTAAAGGCGGCGGCACTCGGGGTGGACCAAATTACAACAAGCACTCCCAAATGCTACCGTTGTGGAAAGACAACGCACGACCAGAATCAGTGCTGGTTTAAGAACCAAGAGTGCAGGAAATGTGGCAAACTGGGTCACATCGCGAAGGTATGCAGGTCCGGAAAGAAGACCAACAAGCAAAGGAAGCCACCACCACAAGGAAAGTACAACAAGGTGCATCAGGTGGCTGAAAAGAGTTCAGACGAACAAAATTCAGACTCAGACCCAAACAGCCAGGAGCTGGATAGTCTGAGAATCCACCATGTGGGTAAAGTAACTGATCTACAGTTGATCTGGGTCACACTAAAAATAGCGGGAGTCCAAGTACGAATGGAGCTGGACACGGGATCAGCTGTATCCGTCATCAACCAAAAGGACTATCACCGGCTATTCTCTCACATACCCTTAAGAAATACAAAATTCGTATTACAGACATACACGGGGCATCATGTATACCCCCTGGGAAAAATACGAGTCAAGGTGAGAGATAGGGGTAAAGAACACCCACGAATGTATCTGTACGTACTACCTGAGGGAGGACCACCACTTCTGGGACGGGAGTGGATCAAGAAAATAGACATGGAATGGCACTACCGACAAGCAATGACGAGTGAGGACTCGGTGCAGACAAGCAGCTCAGACTCCGAGCCGGAAGACGATAAGTCCAGCTTATGTATGAAAAACAAGATTAACATGAACTCACGGACTAAGGTTGGGAAATCGATGGCGTGCATAAAGACAGAGAATTCTGAGTCTGTTCAAGCTACAGACAGATGCATTACGGAGGAACACCGGGCTAGAACTCAACGTTATGTCAAAGTACAACGACAATTAGAACAGTTGAGTGCCCGTCTCCTACAAGAGATGGAAAAGGTGAAAAAGTTCTGGGACACCGAATGGGAGTCCCTGGAAAGACAACAGAGACAGCCCGCTCAAGCAGAGAGCGACCATAGAGCCATCGTGGTCAAGTACCAATCACATCTCCCTGAGGCTGTTCAGGAACTAGAATATACACAGAATGATCCAAAGGAAGAGGAATCTTCAGGAAGTCAGGATGGTATTCCAGTTCACCTCTACGACTTGTTGCAAGCAGAGTGTAACGAGTTGAAAGAACAGTATGAACAGGCTCGGACTACAATCCTGGAAGGGGTTAACTTGGCAACTTCCGAAAAGCTCGTGTTAGTGAAAGAACATGAACGACTAAAGGTTGACCATAAGCAAGAATTACAAAGTCTGCAGGAAATGTTTGATGAGCTTCAGGCCAAGGCTGACTCATCGTTAGGGATTCAATCCATAGGAAAAAAATTAGTGGTGGAAGACATACCAGAACAGGGAATTCAGGATGTCCAAGAACTCGTTAAATTATTAAAGGAAACACAAAATAAATATGAAGCGGCAATGGCCGAGGTCCAACGACTTGAAGAACAGATGCAACTGGAAATCTTTTCAGTGGAAGAAAAGGGAACTGTAAGAAACACAGAGACCGTAAGAATGGGCCATGAACATGAGCTTAAATCGTCAGAGGAGAAGGGTTTGGAGCTCTCAAAAGTTATTGAAATAGCCGAGGTTGCAACACAGACGGAGAAGATGGCAGCAGAGCAACCCTTAGATACCAAAAGTACGCTGACTCATGTCAAGGTTAAACAACAGAACGCTGAAACAACTGCTCCGGTAGAGGGATTGAATAGTCCGATCAATCAATCTCCAAAGGAAGTTGAAGTATTAAAATCACAAATGAGGTCATTAGTAAACAACTTGCTGAAAGCCCAGAAAAAGTTAGAGGAAGCGGAACACGTGAAGAAGTCTCTTCAGGAAAGATGTCTGGATTTGGAACAAAAATTGGCTGACGTCCAGCTGGGTAGGGAGGATATAGAAGACCCTCTCGCTGGCCTAGCTCAGGACGACTCCGAATATTACTATGTCCTGTCCTGCCCAACTTGTAACTTCGACTCCCACCATACAGAAATCATGGAGGAGCACCGAAAGTCTACGGAACATCGGGAGAAGGTGGCTCTACTACGGAAAAAGGAGGAAGAGAAGGAGGAACTGCGCATACAGCTGGCAGCTGACAGTGGAGCCCAGAGAGTCTCCAAGAAGCAGAAAAGGAAAAGTCAAAACAGAAGATGACCCATCTGAACCATGATTACCTCTACCAGATCACACACGTGGTCCCTCCGAACGGAGCCAATTCAGTTCGGAAGTTCAAACTGTTAAACCCATGGAAGGACTATTGAATGAGTCACTCCAGCAATGTGAACCGACTACACCACAGAGACTGAATCTATGAACTGTTTTCCACAGAGACTGAATCTGTGATCTGTTTTGACATGAAGATATATATGTTATTATGTTATGTTAAACATGAAGTTATATGACGTTGACTCCATCGAGAGTATATCTGTAAATTGTTATATGACGTTGACTCCATCGAGAGTATATCTGCAACCTGTTTATATAAAATTGAAGATTGTATGTTTAACGGGATTCTGTAAGTAATAAGCTAGGAAGGGAGGAGTGTTGTGTATGTAACCGTTTACCTTTAAGGGAACTATAGAATGTGACCGTTCGCCTTTAAGAGCACTACTTCAGGGTGGCACTATTTATTGGCTCATGTATACTGTAATACCGATAGTGACCACACCAGTATATAAGGGTTGTGATACGTTAACTAGGGCAGAAATCGCCCAGACCTCTGAATAGTAAAGACCTGTTTTGTTTGTACTCCTAAAGTCTCTGAAGTTATTTACTACACAACTTACAGACTTTACAGTAGTCTGTGTCAGTAATTAATCTTAAATACAACTAGAACACACAGACTTAACAGATACCAGAACAGTTTTGTTAGTATAAAGTTTCCTGAAGACAACAACATTTTATCTGTCAAGAGACAGGATAAAGGAAGGTATAGCAAGAGATTTAGGGTATATCAGATCACATGGAAGTTACATAGGAGCATAAATTGAAAAATAAAATGCATATTTGCTTGTATATGCAGTAATAAAATATTTTAGAATGTGATTTTAATGGTCCATTGATTGTTGCCTGGTCACTTTCAATTGACTCTCCCAGTAGATAACATTACCAGAGGTAGGTGAATGATGTGTGAGGTTGCATCATTGACTAGATAGGATGGGCTTGATAACCCCAGTCTTTTCTTGCCCTTTATTTCGCATGTAATTTGAGTCCCTTCTCTACATATTGTTGGTTAAGAAAACTATTCATGCCTTAATTCAAACCAACTGGCAATCATATCCAACTGTTTGCAGCTATCATTTTGAAAATCAAATAGAACCAGTCATTGCTATGCCCAAATGTTGACAACTATCACCTGTTATGTGTATAGTTTGTGGCACTCTCGCACTGCCAGGCTACAATGCAATCAAATCACAATGAAGCAGAGGCTATTATACCTTTCAATGGGACAATAAGATGTATTCAGGCAAGTAATGGAAAATTTTAGGAAATTCAGTTGATAACTTCAACCTTTGTCAAACTACTGATAAAATTAAATTGGAAGACAGCAACAAAATAGTTTTATAGTTCTCCCTTTATGAATTATAATCCATCCCCATCACAGGAACCAAGTAGAAGTGTCAAAGGATTGAAGAGATTTGTATTCCTCTGAGGGTATCTCAAACAATTTGCCCGTTGTTATTTTTCAAGGACAAGAAATCTTTTAGGTTGAGTAATGGAGACAATTTCAGTGGGTTTTGTATTCCTTGATCTTTCTTTAATCCTGGTAGAAATGTCATTGCTTTTTTCTGTATATTCGATGATATTTGAGCTCAGAATCTTTTGATGACTTTTTAACGGATGTCAACTAAGGTTAACTACTGAATAATTGCTAGTATTGCTTCTCAAAAAAGAGACTTTTTATTTATTCATTGATGGGATGTGGACGTCTCTGGCAAGGCCAGCATTTATTGCCCATCCCCAGTTGCCCTTGAGAAGGTGGTGGTGAGCCGCCTTCGTGAACCGCTGCAATCCGTGTGGTGAGGGTACTCTCACAGTGCTGTTAGGGAGTGAGGTCCAGGATTTTGACCCAGCGACGATGAAGGAACGGAGATATATTTCCAAGTCAGGATGCTGTGTGACTTGGAGGGGAACTTGAGGTGGTGGTGTTCCCATGTGCCTGCTGCCCTTGTCCTTCTAGGTGGTAGGGGTTGCGGGTTTGGGAGGTGCTGTCGACGAAACCTTGGCGAGTTGCCACAGTGCATCTTGTAGCCACAGTACGCTGGTGGTGGAGGGAGTGAATGTTTAAGGTGGTGGATGGGGTACCAATCAAGCGGGCTGCTTTGTGTTGGATGGTGTCGAGCTTCTTGAGTGTTGTTTCTAAGGGGTCGTTTTAACGAGCTTGTGGTGTGCGAGATCGGTTTTTGATTTCACACTGCTCGTGAGCGGTTCCGAAGCGCTCCCCCCTCACCGGTTCTAGACACTGGGCTTAATGCCAGACCACCTTGATGTGTTGGCCCAACTTGTGACTCGGAAGACAAATGGATCAGGTGAGACAAGGTAAGTTTTAAATCAAAGGTATCTTTATTTTTAAGGAGAATAAAACATAGAGAATGAAGAAACAATGCAGACAAAAATCATGAACACGCCTCTCAATGGGAACTAAAATTTAACACACAAGAGTTACTTTGACTATCATAATACATCAATTCTAGATCAGCGATATAATAAAACGGGGGTGGAGAAAGCGCACGGCACAACGAAGGATGAATAACACTCCCGAATTACAAAGCCCTTAATATTAAAAAACCCTCCCGTCTCTACAGTATACCTCAACTAGATCAGCTAGGTGGAGTTGAGCCTCTATGCTCACCAGGGTTTTTAAAACTGTCCTTGACCTTGGTGCTCCTGTATCGTCTGGGATCTCCAATCTTCCTTATGGGACCGGCTCCTGAACCTGCTCTCCTGCTCGAACTTGTAGGCCCTCCGTGCTCCTCGAACCGTAATCGAACCTCTCCACTTGCTCTGCCTTTTGACCTCGTGTCTGTGTGAAACTGTGTTTTTTTTTTATGTCTCTTTTCCCCCAACAGTTATACTATTTTCTAGCCCTTATCTTGGCGCCAAATCAGGGGTTTTCTTTTGTTAAAGTAATGGGCAGGCTGCTTTGACAAAAGCGGGTACTTTATTTTAATGTCTTGTAAATGAAACTAATGGGATCTGTCCTGTGTCCCTCTGAGTTTGGTACAGATAATAGGTTTTGTCTGTGCCCTGCGATTTCAGAGGTGGGTTTGCGTTTTGCTAGCAATTAACACACCTTGAGGTGTAAATACTTTTGTTTTGACTTCGTTACTACTGTAACCATTTTACCATATCAATTGCAGTCAGTTCTGGAATCTTCTAATCGGTGGTGACTCAGGTTTCTTCAAGATACTGCAGTGGTATGTCCTTCTGAAATGAGTCATGTGATCTGCCAACTCCATCTTGTGTTCATAAAATATGGCCATTTCAGGGGTTTTACAATGTAGACTGTATTTTCCTGGATTTTTGCGAATCCTACATGTTGGAGCTGCACTCATCCAGGCAAGTGGACAGTATTCCATCACATTCCTGACTTGTGCCTTGTAGATAGTGGAAAGGCTTTGGGGCATCAGGAGGTGAGGCACTCAGCCTCTGATTTGCTCTTGTAGCCACAGTATCGATGTGACTGGTCCATTTAAGTTTCTAGTCAATTGTGACCCCCAGAATGTTGATGGAGGAGAATTTGGCAATGGTAATGCCATTGAATGTCAAGGGGTGGTGGTTAGACTCTCGCTTTTTGGAGATAGCCATTGTCTGGCACTTGTGTGGCGTGAATGTTACCTGCCACTTCTCAGCCCAAGCCTGAATGTCGTCCAGGTCTTGTTGCATGCGGGCACAGACTGCTTGATTATTTGAGGAGTTGCAAATGGAACTCAACACTGTGCAGTCATCAGTGAACATCCCCACTTCTGACCTTATGATAGAGGGAAGGTCGTTGATGAAGCAGCTGAAGATGGGGCCTAAGACGCAGCCCTAAGGAACTCCTGCAGCGATGTCCTGGGGCTAAGATGATTGGCCTCCAACAACCACTGCCATCTTCCTTTGTGCTAGGTATGACTCCAGCCAGTGGAGTGTTTTCCCCCTGATTCCCATTGACTTCAATTTTACTGGGGCCCCTTGATGCCACACTCGGTCAAATGCTGCCTTGATGTCAAGGGCAGTCATTCTCACCTCACCTCTGGAATTCAGCTCTTTTGTCCATGTTTGGACCAAGGCTGTAATGAGGTCGGGAGCCGACTGGTCCTGACAGAACCCAAACTGAGCTTCGGTGAGCAGGTTATTGGTGAGTAAGTGCCACTTGATAGCACTGTCGACGACACCTTCCATCACTTTGCTGATGATTGAGAGTAGACTGATGGGGCGGTAATTAGCCAGTTTGAATTTGTTCTGCTTTTTGTGGACAGGACATACCTAGGCACTTTTCCATATTGTCGGGTAGATGCCGGTGTTGTAGCTATACTGGAACAGCTTGGCTAGAGGGGCGGCCAGTTCTGGAGCACAAGTCTTCAGCATGACAGCCAGGATGTTGTCAGGGCCCACAGCCTTTGCTGTATCCAGTGCCCTCGGCCATTTCTTGATATCACATGGAGTGAATCGAATTGGCTGAAGACTGGCTTCTGTGATGGTGGGGACATCAGGAGGAGGTAGGGATCTATCGTCCAGTTGGCACTTCTGGCTGAAGATGGTTGTGATCACTTCAGCCTTGTCTTTTGCACTCACGTGCTGGGCTCCACCATCATTGAGGATGGGGATGTTCATGGCACTTCCCCCTTCTGTTAGTTGTTTAATTGTCCACCATCATTCATGACTGGATCTGGCAGGACTGAATGTAATCATCTAGTTTCTTGACTGAGGTAAAAAGAATGCCAAGAGGTTACAGTGCAAACATGAGCTTCTTTGAAGCTTTTAGAAGTTCATAATTTAATTCTTTATACACGGAGCTGTATTAAAGGTGTGGTGGTGAAGAGAACCGTCACAGAAATCACAAAGATATTTACAGATGAGGGAGACCATATGATGCATCTAAGCTTATCCTTTTAGAGAAACCTATGCTCACCCCATCATAACATCTCCAAGGACGCTCAGTTATGAGCCACAAGGGAGGGCTGAGACAGGGGTTGGAACAGGTAGTTTCAGCATTTACATGAAGTATTATTTATTTGTCATTTGTCGGGTCTTAGGAGGTCCACCTCCCTTAGAGAATTATTCTGACTGGCATTAGAAGTTGCAGTGTGTGATTGGTAAAAGTGTTGGAGCATATGTTGCACCTGTTTGGTTCGGAAAGTTGATTTGTCACACAAGAGGGTGAACATTAAAGAGCATAAAAGTGTATGCTCGCTAATATAACTGTACTTTGCTTCGTATAATTTATGAGGCTCCACAAGGGATTAAAGTAGTGTAAACTTTCTCTGCTCATAAAACTACACAACAGCTTGTGGGATATAATTAGAGATCCGTCCAAATTCAAATTGCGCATAAGCAATGAGAAAGTTTACAGAAATAAACAGTTTTAAATAAACAGTTGCATGGAGTGCAACGTTTTCTAAGGTCAGCACCTCAAAAACCTTATTTAAAGTCCAATGCTCATAATTTATGGTCTGTCTGTAAAGCGCCTTGGGATTTTGAGGCAAAGCAGGTTTAAAGGGGACATTATATTAAATTGTTTCCCCATTAGAGCTCAGTGATGTTTTCAAAAAAATAGTTGCACAGCTGTTTTCTATCCATTACTGTATTTTGTTCTGTATTATTTGTGTTTTGCTTGAACATTGCACCAAAATGTAAGCTTTGAGATCCTGACATGGCAAAACACCCTTCATAAATGCTTTGACACGTGGCATTTTTCTGTGCACTCCAATATTAAATTAGATTAGTCTTCACACTTATATTATGTAGTATTTTTGCTTTTTTAAATGTGTAATGCTTCCCTTTAAATGGGGGCGGGGGTGGGGTTACGAAAGGGATTATTATATATATAGTTGTGCAAATATGACTTGCAATGCACCTAATATTCCCAGTGGCATCCAGTAAACCTACAGGCATCATTTTCTGGAACCAATATAAATGGTCCCTCCTCGGACAATCTGCTTATATCAATTTGCCATCTGAAACATGCACTTATCAGCATGATAGGTGCAATAGGGGCACGCAAGACTGCACCCTGATGGAACCGATATTGCAATATAGATTTCTCATCATCGAGAATTCAAAGTTTTTCTATATTTGATTATTTATGGTTTGTCATATTAAAGTAACAGAAATATTACACATTCAAAAAATAGTACCGCTACTGAAGTTGTCACTAGAATGAATAGCTATTCTCTAGCACAGTAATGGCAATCTGTTTCTTTCTTCTGTTGTTTATACGTACCATCAAATGCATTGGCCTAATGTTACTAAACAGATTTAGCGATGGTTCCGTAATGAATACTAACACTGCATAGTGTATTGTAACATGATCAGATTTTCTATTTATTTATATGAGCCATAATTGTAGTGTCAGCTGTGGCTCAGTGGCTAGCACACTCGCCTCTGAGTCAGAAGGTTGTGGGTTCAAGTTCCGTTCCAGGGACTTGAGTCCATAAATCTAGGCTGACCCTCCAGTGCAGTGCTGAGGGAATGCTGCACTGTCGGAGGTGCCGTCTTTCGGATGAGATGTTAAACCGAGGCCCCGTCTGCTCGCTCAGGTGGACGTAAAAGATCCCATGGCACTATTTCGAAGAAGAGCAGGGCAGTTCTCCCTGGTGCCCTGGCCAATATTTATCCCTCATATCAACATAACAAAAACAGATTATCTGGTCATTATCACATTGCTGTTTGTGGGAGCTTGCTGTGCGCAAATTGGCTGCTGCGTATCCCACATTATAACAGTGACTACACTTCAAAAGTACTTCATTGGCTGTAAAGCACTTTGAGATGTCCGGTGGTCGTGAAAGGCGCTATATAAATGCAAGTCTTTATTTATAATACGTTAGTACACACTTTTGATATACATCATCATTTATGTAATAAAGGTATAATGGACAATCGTAATGTCTTTGGAGGGTTTTATTTTCCAGCACTTCATAGAGGAACTATCTGTTCATAAGGACCACTTTTGGTCTGAACAGTGGGTGGTCCTTTTTGATAGATTTCACTGTAAAAGCACAAATGAGTGCACTGGGAATGCTAATGATGTTTTGTTTCTTGAAGAGATTATTAAATGACTTTGGGCTGTTTTTACCTCATTTAACTGCTATGTATATGAGGTTTCTGTCACCAGTCGTGGACATTTGTCAAATGGCAGAACGCAGAGTCTAACTCTCCACGTTTGTCTTTGGAAATATCTAGCGCATAAACACAACGTCCACAACACAGATTAACTGGCATACCTTGTGAGCTAGGCACCAATCAGAACAAAATAACAATGTCACTTTCCAGGCATTATTGTAATAATGTGTTAACAGTTAAAGCTGATTTCTAGCTATAAATAGCTCTCAGTAATAGTATTAGGAATGCCTCACCAACTGTGTCAGTTTAACCGAGTCTGTGAATCCCTCAAAACCGTATCATTTATTTTATGGATGTGCTCAGTACCCTACATAATAAAGTCTTTCATGGTCCACAATAAAAACAAGTGATATTCACCACATTTACATTTCAAAAACACAAAACGAACAGAAACGAGAGCGGTGATTGTAGCACGAATAAGCAGCCACCGCTCATGAATAGTTCATCAAATAATTAGCACAACACTCAGTGTTTCTGCACACCATCACCAAGTAAAGTACCATAGAGTGCTGAGTGAAGCACAGGGGAAAAAATAATTGACTGGCTTTTAAATGAAGGCAGCTGTATGCTTTAGAGAATAAAGAGTCAAAAGGTTTGAAGGAAGTATTAGTTCTAATTTACTTGCTTAGGTAGGAATTTTCTTGTTTACTCACATTATGGAAACAGCTTATTCACTCTGCCTGTTTGTGTATAATTACACAAATTGTAATAGCAGGTGAATAACTATCACTTTCATGTACTTATCATACAGAAAATATTTATGTATCTAATCATAAAAATTAAAGCACAGAAGGAGGCCATTTTTGCTCTGCTGGTGCTAACTCTTCAGCTGCGGCTATCTACTCTAATCCCATTTCCCTGCCCTTTTCCCACATTCATTTATATTTATTTTCTTTTCAAATACTTATCCAATTCTCTTTAAATTTCCAAAAAGCTTTTGATTAGGTAGATTCATGAATAAGGTCAAAACATGTGGAGTCAAGGGAAGACAAGTAGCAGAATGAAGAGCAAGCTGGCTCCAAAACAGAAAACAGAGAGTAGGGGTTAAAGGTCGTTCCTCAGATTAGCAAATGGTGAGAAGTGGTGCTCCACAAGGATCGGTGCTGGGACCACTGTTGTTCACCATTTACGCAGCGATTTGGACACGGGAATCGGAAATACAATTTTAAAATTTGCGGATGACACCAAATTGGGGTGTGTGGTTAATTGCAGAGGAGGACTGCGAGGAAAATACAGGAAGACGTTAATACACTTGCAGAATGGGCGTGTAATTGGCAATTGAACTTCAATATAGACAAGTGTGAGGTCATACATTTTGGTGGGAAGAATAAAGAGGTCACCGACTCCTTGGAAAATAAGGGAGCAAAGTTTACTTAGTAGCACCCGTTTTTTGGGTGCTACGAGACCCTGAAGGTTCCAAAATGGCATCCACAGCAGTGTGCACACTTCCGACACAAAGTGCGGCGGACGCTATATTGGTAAAGGAATTAGCGTGCACGCACCTCATGTCCGCCGGTAGCACACAGAGCAGGCAGATCATGACATCAATCAGCGCGCAATACTGATTTGATGCTAGCGCTGGCTTTTTGGACCTCTACGCTGCCTTCTCTCCACCTCGCACATGTTAAGCAGCATGAAGGCCCCTCAGCAGTGCTATTTAAAGGGATCATCAACTACTTACAGGTTAGTTGCAAGTTTATTTCTTCTGGCTGTTGCTGCAATTCTATGAGTTTTGGGTACTTTCTATAGTTATTTAAAGTTTCAAAAGTCTCGAAGGAGTGGTCTGGCAGGTTTTGAAGTACTTTTTTGCTGACATCAAGACTTCTGCACAAACCAGCTGATTCCACAGATGGGTGCACTAGTAGGCCTTCCTGTTGGCATTGAACATGACTGGGAGAATGAGTAGAGGCCATGCAGAGCAAGACAAGCTGCTAGAAGAGGGAAGAGGAGAAGGAGAAGGGGGAGAAAGGTTCTTAGCAGGAAGCCATATCTGCCCAGAGTGGTTGGGAAGCAATTCTCCTCCCTGAACTTCAGCAACAGCCAATGTTTGAGACTAAGGAAGTCGTCACTGAAATCTGCCACTTCACCTACTTTTACCTATCCAGTTGTAGCCGGAAAATCTCCTGTAATGGCTTCTCTTCTTGTCCCCATACCATTAAGTCTGGAGTCCCTCAAGGATCTATCCTAGGTTCCCTCCTATTTCTCATTGATACTCTGTCCCTCGGTGACATCACCCAAAGACATGACATCAGGATACACATGTACGGTGACCAATGTTCCCTGTAAGTAGTGCTTTCTTCTGTGCAGCCTGTTTCTTTTAGTGCACGGTGTTAAGTCTGTGTGTTATAATGAGAATTACTACACAGACCACAAGAGTAACTTTTAACAGGTCTTTACTAGTCGAAGGTCCGGGCTGAACTGCCCAATAAATCATTACACAGCACTTATATACCGGTGTGGTCACCACCGGTATTACAGTATACAGCAGCCAAGATAAAGTAGTGCAACCCTTAAAATAGTTCTCTTAAAGGTGGAACGGTTACATACACTACAATCCTCCCTTTTTAGCTTAACCGTATATATTCCCCATTAAACATAACATCATAACATATATACACAACTTCATGTAAAAACAGTTCACAGATTCAGTCTCTGAGGGGGCGCCTCCTGCGCCCCCTGACTCGGTCCGGATAACGCCTCGGTGGTGTAGTAGTTCTCGGTGGTGTAATAGGTTCTCGTTGCTGGGGTGACTCATCTAATAGTCCTTCACTGGACTTAACAGCTTGAACTTTCGTAACTTCAGAACCAGCATTGCTGACTTCTAAAGGCTCGAGTACCTTGGGAAGTTTTTCTACTTCCAGACTGATTTGGCTCAGTTCGGAGGGACCACGTGCGTGACCTGGTAGGGGTGATAATGGTTCAGATGAGTCATCATCTTCTGCTTCTTCTCTATTGTCTTCTATTTCCTCCATCACTTCAGCTTTTGCCTCTGCCACCAATTCCCTGAGTGGCTTATTACTGCTGACACTGCTCACAAAAGGGTGCTGTTTCTTCTTAGCTTTCAACTGATCGATGAATTTGACATATTCCCTTTCTTGCTCAGCTTTGATTCGTTTGGCCTCATCGCGCAGATGGTTTGTGTGTTCCTGCTCCATTTTCTCAATCAGCTGCTTCTGCTGTCTTCCCAGATTCTCCAACTCTGTATCAAAGAACTTTTTCTTTGCATTCATCTCTTGCTCAAAACGGCGAATCATTTGTTCTAATTGCTGTTGTAGTTTGAAATGGAGTTGAGTTCGAGCCCGGTGTTCCTCAGAAATGTGCATGTCTGTAGACTGGACAGACTCAGAATTCTCTGTCAAACTATGTTGTTGTTGTTCAGTGGAATTCTGTTCTGATACTTTGTTCTCTTCTGAAGCATTTATGCACTCCTTCGTTTTTCCATCATTAGTCTGCAAGTCCATTTTAGACTTGTCTTTTGCACATGGGCTGGTCTTACCATCATCAGTTCCAGAGTCTGAGCTGATTGTCTTCACCGAGTTCTCACTCTCTGCTTTGTCACTGTCACTGCTGCATATGCCCTCATCCAATATTCTGGACAATCGTTCAGGTTTGACATCTTTTCTTTTTCCGGAATCTACCGTCATTGCTTTTAGGGAGTGCCAGTCCATATTTATTTTCCTGATCCACTCCCGTCCCAGAAGTGGTGGACCTCCCTCAGGTAGTACATATAAGTCCATTCCTTGGTGTTCTTTGCCCTTGTGTCTCACCTTGACTTTTATCTTTCTGATGGGGTATACTCTTTGCCCCGTGTATGTCTGCAATACTATCTCCGTATCCCGTAGGGGAATATGTGTGAATAACTTTTTGTAATCTTGCTTATTCATGACCGTCAACGCCGATCCGGTGTCCAATTCCATCTTCACGTGGACTCCTGCTATCTGCAGTGTGACCCAGATAGTTTGTCGGTCAGCTTCCTTACTCACATTGTGAATTCTCAGACTACCCAGTTCCTGGCTGTTGGAGTCTGAATCCAAATTCTGTTCATCCGAACTCTTCTCAGCCACCTTATGTACCTTTCTGCACTTTTCCTGCGGTGACTTTTTGTTGCTGGTCTTCTTTCCTGACCGGCATACTTTAGCTATGTGACCAAGCTTGCCACATTTTCTACATTCCTGGTTTTTAAACCAGCATTGGTTCTGATCGTGTGTTGTCTTTCCACAACGATAACACTTCGTTGTACCCAAAGCCATTTGATCTACGCTGAGTACCGCTGCCTTCAGCTGCATTTCCGCAGTGCCTCTCACTGCGGCTTCGTGCGATGCTGCAATAGAGACAGCCTTATCAAGTGTAAGATCATTCTCTTCAAGCAGCCGCTTTTGTGTTCCTTCTTTCGACAATCCGCACACGAATTTGTCTCTCAGTGCCTCTGTCAGTCTTTCCCCAAACTGACAGTATTTCGCTAGCTTACGCAGTTCAATTAAGTACTCCGCGTTGCTTTCCTCTTTCAGTTGCGTTCTCGCATAAAATTTAAATCATTCCGCTAACATCAGCGGTGTGGGGTTCAAATGATTCTTCAGGACAGCAACAATATTAGCGAAAGTCTGATCCGCCGGTTTAGCTGGTGATAGAAGATGCTTCAATAGCCCGTATGTCTTTGCAACCATTGAGTTTAGTAAGGTTAGTGCTTTATCTTCATTTGATATTTTATTTGCCTTACAATATATCTCTATGCGTTCTACATACGTGGCCCAATCTTCAACATCGGGATCGAAATCGTTGATGTTACCACGCTTAGGCATCCTCGCAATCTTCTTGAGAAACAAAAAGAAATTTTTCTTTAACTTTTTTTTTTTAAATGGCAGTTTCCCGCGCTTGTCTTCTTCCCCGCCTACGAAAATGGCGGCTTCCCGCGTTTGCCTTTCTCCCCCGCTGGCTGTAATGGCGATTGCCGTATTGCTGCGTTCGCCCTCCCCAGCGGTTTTCAAATCGTGGCTCCCAGCCCCTCTTGCAGCCCGGTCCTTTCCCCCCTGGCTGCGGCTGAGTTCTCCGCGGTTTTTTATTTTATTTTCTCCCGCGCTGATTGCCGTATTGCTGCGTTCGCCCTCCCCAGCGGTTCTCGAATCGTGCCTCCCAGCCCCTCTTGCAGTCCGGTCCTTTCCCCCCGGCTGCGGCTGAGTTCTCCGTGGTTTTTTTTAAAATTTTCTCCCGCGCCTTACGCTGTCCCGGTCGCTGCGCCTCGCGGCCTCGGTAGCTGCCCGGCCTTTTTCACCGGTCGCGGTCGAGCTCTCTCTCGACGCTGTTGCATCTCCCAGCCCGCTTGCAGCCCGGTCTCTCACACCGGCTGCGTTTGCATTCACCGCGGCTTCCGTGTCTTACGCTGCCCCAGTCTCAGCGCCTCTGGCCCCGACTTCTGTCCGGCTCTTTTCCCCAGCCGTGGTCGAGTTCTCCGCCCTTATATCCTCCGTTTTTCCCTCCCCTACTTCACAGCCAAGGTGGCCGACTTGCTCTCGTCGCTGATCGGCTTACCCACCACCGTGATAGAAGGGATGATCCTGCCTGTTGCTGATGGAAGGCTTCATGTCAGAATTCTTCCTTTGCTCTGCAGACCCGAGTCTTTTCTCAGCAGAATGATGAGGGCGGATGCCTCTTCTCGACGCCCGTTAAACTGCCTTGGATATATCTCTGCCGTAGGGTAAGATCGTACTCGTCGCCACTGTTAAGTCTGTGTGTTATAATGAGAATTACTACACAGACCACAAGAGTAACTTTTAACAGGTCTTTACTAGTCGAAGGTCCGGGCTGAACTGCCCAATAAATCATTACACAGCACTTATATACCGGTGTGGTCACCACCGGTATTACAGTATACAGCAGCCAAGATAAAGTAGTGCAACCCTTAAAATAGTTCTCTTAAAGGTGGAACGGTTACATACACTACACACGGTCCCTTTAAATTTCTGTGCATGCGCGGTATTTACAATGGAGAAGCTGGTGAGCGGCCTGTGTGGGATCTTTCCCTTGCTGCACCGCCGTGCATCGATCCCTCCACTGCCTCTTCATTGTCAGAATGGTTGTCCGACACCCAGTCCTGGATGAGCCACAGTTTCCTCCAATTAAACATGACCAAAGCCATTGTCTTCGTACCTTGCCACAAACTCTGCTCCCTCGTGATATACCTATCAATTCAGTTCATGAAAAGCGACGAGTTAAGTTAGTAACTATAGGTTTTTATTGGCTAAATAACAGAGCCCACCCTCGTGGGTGATCGGATCCAACAAGGAGGAATACCAGCCAGTCGACCACCTTTATACCTGGGCAAGCAGGCGGAGCCATGGGGCGGAGTCAGCTGTGGTCAGCCCAGGTATAACAGCGTGACAAGAGGTGACCTTGTGTAGTGATACAACAGTGTAAACAGTGATAACTATAGTGTAACGATATAAGCAGTGATAACCATAGTGTAACGATAGTGAACGATAAAAGTGGTTTACCACACCTCGCCATCAATTCCATTCTCCTCCCTAGTCATTGAGGAGAATTTTAGCATGGCAGAAGCGGGTGAGATTGGGTGTTTTTTTTTGTTTGTTTTTTTATTCATTCCTGGGATGTGGGCGTCGCTAGCAAGGCCAGCATTTATTGCCCATCCCTAGTTGCCCTTGAGAAGGTGGTGGTGAGCCAACTTCTTGAACCGCTGCAGTCCATGTGATGAAGGTACTCCCACAGTGCTGCTAGGGAGGGAGTTCCAGGAATTTGACCCAGCGACGCTGAAGGAATGACAATAAATTTCCAAGTCCGGATGGTGTGTGACTTGGAGGGGAACTTGGAGATGGTGGTGTTCCCATGCGCCTGCTGCCCTTGTTCTTCTAGGTGGAAGAGGTCGCGGGTTTGGGAGGTGCTGCGGAAGAAGCCTTGGCGAGTTGCTGCAGTGCACCTTATAGATGGTACACACTGCAGCCATGGTATGCCGGTGGTGGAGGGAGTGAATGTTGAAGGTGATGGATGGGGAGCCAATCAAGCGGGTTACATAGAAACATAGAAGATAGGAGCAGGAGTAGGCCATTCGGCACTTCGAGCCTGTTCCGCCATTCAATGAGATCATGGCTGATCATCCAAATTCAGTACCCTGTCCCTGCCTTCTCCCCATATCCCTTGATCCCTTTAGCCTTAAGAAATATATCCAACTCTTTCTTGAATATATTTAATGAACTGGCCTCCAACGCCCTCTGTGGCAGAGAATTCCACAGGTTCACCACTCTCTGGGTGAAGAAATTCCTCCTCATTTCAGTCCTAAATGGCCTACCCCTTATCCTTAGACTATGACCCCTGGTTCTGGACTCCCCGACCATCGGGAACATCCTTCCAGCATCTAGTCTGTCCAGGCCTGACAGAATGTTATAGGTTTTGATCAGATCCCCTCTCAATCTTCTAAACTCCAGTGAGTATAAGCCCAATCGACACAATCTCTCCTCATACGTCATTCCTGCCATCCCAGGTATCAGCCTGGTGAATCTTCGCTGCACTCCTTCCATGGCAAGAACTTCCTTCTTCAGATAAGGCGACCAAAACTGCACACAATACTCAAGGTGCGGTCTCACCAAGGCCCTGTACAACTAGAGTCATAGAGTCATAGAGTTATACAGCATGGATAGAGGCCCTTCGGGCCATCGTGTCCGCGCCGGCCATCAAGCCCTGTCTGATCTAATCCCATATTCCAGCATTTGGTCCGTAGCCTTGTATGCTATGGCATTTCAAGTGCTCATCCAAATGCTTCTTAAATGTTGTGAGGGTTCCTGCCTCCACAACCCTTTCAGGCAGTGAGTTCCAGACTCCAACCACCCTCTGGGTGAAAAAGTTCTTCCTCAAATCCCCTCTAAACCTCCCGCCCTTTACCTTGAATCTATGCCCCCTAGTTATTGACCCCTCTACTAAGGGAAAAAGCTCCTCAGCATCCATCCTATCTATGCCCCTCATAATTTTGTGCACCTCAATCATGTCCCCCCTCAGCCTCCTCTGCTCCAAGGAAAACAAACCCAATCTGCCCAGTCTCTCTTCATAGCTGAAGCGCTCCAGCCCCGGTAACATCCTGGTGAACCTCCTCTGCACCCTCTCCAACGCGATCACATCCTTCCTGTAGTTTGGCGACCAGAACTGCACACAGTATTCCAGCTGTGGCCTAACCAGTGTTTTATACAGTTCCATCATAACCTCCTTGCTCTTATATTCAATGCCTCGGCTAATGAAGGCAAGTATCCCATATGCCTTTTTTACCACCTTATCCACCTGTTCCGCCGCCTTCAGGGATCTGTGTACTTGCACACCCAGATCCCTCTGACCCTCCGTCCTGCCTAGGGTCTTACCATTCATTGTGTATTCCCTTGCCTTGTTAGTCCCCCCAAAGTGCATCACCTCGCACTTTTCCGGGTTAAATTCCATTTGCCACTGTTCCGCCCATCTGACCAACCCATCTATATCGTCCTGCAGACTGAGGCTACCCTCCTCGCTATTTACCACCCTACCAATTTTTGTATCATCCGCGAAATTACTGATCATACCTTTTACATTCATATCCAAGTCATTAATGTAGACCACAAACAGCAAGGGACCCAGCACCGATCCCTGTGGTACCCCACTGGCCACAGGCTTCCAGTCACAAAAACAACCTTCGACCATCACCCTCTGCCTTCTGTCACTAAGCCAGTTTTGTATCCAATGTGCCAAGGCACCCTGGATTCCATGGGCTCTTACCTTCTTGACCAGTCTCCTGTGCGGGACTTTATCGAAGGCCTTACTGAAATCCATATATACCACATCCACTGCGTTACCCTCATCCACACACCTAGTCACCCCCTCAAAAAATTCAATCAAATTAGTCAGACATGATCTTCCCTTGACAAAGCCATGTTGACTATCCCTGATTAATCCTTGCCTCTCCAAGTGGAGACAAATTTTGTCCCTCAGAATTTTTTCCAATAATTTTCCTACCACTGATGTTAGGCTCACTGGCCTGTAGTTCCCCGATTTTTCCCTACTTCCCTTCTTGAATAATGGTACTACATTAGCGGTTCTCCAGTCCTCTGGCACATCCCCTGTGGCCAGAGAGGTCCTGAATATATGTGTTATAGCCCCCGCAATCTCTTCCTTTGCCTCACACAGCAGCCTGGGATACATTTCATCCGGGCCTGGGGATTTATCCATTTTTAGGCCAGCTAAAACCACCAATACCTCCTCCCTCTCGATGTGAATATGTTCGAGCATATCACAGTCCCCCCGCCCTATTTCTATGTCTACATCGTCCTTCTCCATAGTGAAAACAGATGCAAAAAATTCATTTAGAACCCCTCCTACATCTTCCGGCTCCACACACAGATTGCCACTTTTGTCCCTAATGGGCCCTATTTTTTCCCTAGTTATCCTCTTACCCTTAATATACTTATAAAACATCTTAGGATTTTCCTTTATTTTGCTCGCCAGTGTTATTTCATGGCCCCTCCTTGATCTCCTTGTTCCTGTACTCGAACCCTCTTGCTACGAAGGCCAACATTCCATTTGCCTTCTTAACCGCCTGCTGCACCTGCATGCTTACCTTCAGTGACTGGTGCACAAGAACACCCAGGTCTCTTTGCACTTCCCCTTCTCCCAATCTATTGCCATTCAAATAATAATCTGCCTTCCTGTTTTTACCACCAAAGTGGATAACCTCACATTTATCCACATTATAGTGCATTTGCCATGTTTCTGCCCAATCACCTAACCTGTCCAACTTGTACTGGAGTTTCATGACCTCCTCCTCACAGCATACCCTCCCACCCAGCTTTGTGTCGTCTGCAAATTTGGAGATATTACATCCAATTCCCTCGTCCAGATCATTAATATATATTGTGAACAGCTGGGGTCCTAGGACCGATCGTTGCGGTACCCCACTAGTCACTGCCTGCCACTCGGAAAACGACCCGTTTATTCCAACTCTTTGCTTTCTGTCCGCCAACCAGTTCTCTATCCAAGTCAATACCTTGCCCCCAATCCCATGTGCCTTAATTTTGCACGCTAATCTCTTATGCGGGATCTTATCGAAAGCCTTCTGAAAGTCCAAATACACCACATCCACTGGTTCTCCCTTATCTATTTTACCAGTTACATCCTCAAAAAATTCCAGTAGATTAGTCAAGCATGATTTATCTTTTGTAAATCCATGTTGACTTTGTCCAATCCTGTCACTGCTTTCCAAGTGCTCTGCTATTACATCTTTTATAATGGACTCTAGCATTTTCCCCACTACCGATGTCAGGCTTACCGGTCTATAATTCCCCGCTTTTTCTCTGCCACCTTTTTTGAATAGTGGGGTAACATTAGCTACCCTCCAATCCATGGGTACTGTTCCAGAGTCTATCGAGTTCTGGAAGATGACCAGCAATGCATCTACTATTTCTAGGGCCACTTCCTTAAGTACCCTGGCATGTAGATTATCAGGCCCTGGGGATTTATCGGCCTTCAGTCCCATCAATTTTCCTAACACCATTTCCCTACAAATACTGATTTCTTTCAGTTCCACCCTTTCATCAGACCCTATGTTCCCCGGCATTTCTGGGAGGTTATTTGTGTCCTCCTTTGTGAAGACAGAACCAAAATATGTATTTAGTTGGTCTGCCATTTCTTTGTTCCCCATTATAAATTCCCCCGATTTTGACTGTAAGGGACCTACGTTTGACTTCACCAATCTTTTTCTCTTCACATATCTATAAAAGCTTTTACAGTCAGTTTTTATGTTCCCTGCTTTGTCCTGGTTGGTGTCGAGCTTCTTGAGTGTTGTTGGAGCTACACTCATCCAGGCAAGTGGAGAGTATTCCATCACACCCCTGACTTGCGCCTTGTTGATAGTGGAAATGCTTTGGGGAGTCAGGAGGTGAATCACTCACCACAGAATACCTAGCCCCTGACCTGCTCTTGTTGCCACAGTATTTATGTGGCTGGTCCAGTTAAGTTTCTGGTCAATGGTGACCCCTAGGATATTGATGGTGGGGGATTCAGTGATGGTAATGCCGTTGAATGTCAAGTGGCAGTGATTAGACCCTCGCTTGTTGGAGATAGTCATTGCTTGGCATTTATGTGGCGCCATCATTACTCCTCTGAAATTGACCGCAACTTCAGGATTTAGCACATGCACATCTAAACACGGAAATCCTAAAGTTGCAGGCAGTAATTCACTGCTCCGACACTGGTTGAGCATGGGCCACCCCACCCCAACCCTCCACCCCCAACCCACCCCCCCTCACCACTCCCGTGCCAACATAGCCGGCAATCAGTGTAATCAGTGAGATAAATGAAACTGACGATGGCTTGGGCTTATCCACGGTAATATCGCTGTTAAATACACCATTAAATGTTAAGCCTTGTTGGAATAGGTGTAACTGGGGTTTTAACAGCGTATTGGCTAGTAAACAAACATACTGGCACTGAAAAATGAATTTTCATATTTGTAGAGTGTCAAATTTCTCCATTATGATAAAAATGACAATTAAAATTTTTTTTTTTTTAATGTTTCCTCTTGAAATTTCAGCTTCTACCTTATCACCATGTAAGAGTCACAATCTTTATTTTGCTCTCTGTAACATTTTTTAAATGTTTGGATAAAAGCAGCTTCTCATTTCCTGGTTTCCTGTCTGTGAGAATTCTGCAATGTGATTGGCTGCTTAGACAGCTTGTTGACGTCACAGCAGCATCGCACTAGGAATTCCCACTACACTGCGCTGCAATCAATTGCACGTTGAAAAAGGCAAACTTCTCACCACAGAGACCGCGAGATCTCTGTGGGCAGCTTTCTTTGGGAACAGCAGCAAGCGCCTTTGCTTCACTGCTGACCGCAAATTACGATCCCCAGACTTTGGGGTTTCCCAGGCACTACCGGGCCCTCCCGCTCCCAGTGCGTCAGAAGATTAAAATACCCCCCACTGTCCCAGGTTGAACCAGACTGTGCATAACCTCAGCATCCTATTTGACCCTGAGCTTACAACCCCAGATCCTCTCTATTAGAAATACTTCCTATTTCCACCTCCGTAAAATCGCCCATCTTTGTCCCTGTTTCAACTTATCTGCTATTGGAACCCTCCTCTGTGGTTTTGTTACCTCCAAGCTCAACTATTCCAACTTGGAGTGGGAGGGGGAGGATCCAGTTGTCATGGTCCATGTTGGTACCAACGACATAGAAAGGACTAGGAAAGAGGTTCTGCTGAGGGGGTATGAGCAGCTAGGGGCCAAATTAAAAAACAGAACCTCTAGGGTACCTGAGCCACGAGCAAATTTGGCTAGGGTAAATAAAATCAGAGGCTTAAATGCGTGGCTCAAAGACTGGTGTGGGAGAAATGGGTTTTGCTTCTTGGGACACTGGCACCAGTACAGGGACAGGAGAGAGCTGTTCCGTTGGGACGGGCTTCACTTGGCCAGTGCTGGGACTAGAATCCTGGTGAATCGAATAACTAGGGCTGTAGAGAGGGCTTTAAACTAATTAGTTGCGGGGAGGTTTCAAGAGAGCAAAAAATAAAAACGTCAGTGGAGAAGGCAATAGAGCAAGGTAGCAGTGGGGGATTTAAAAACCAGAGCGTGTCAAGAAGGGACAGAATGTATAAAGATAAAGGTAAAGTAGTAAAGGGGGTAAAAGCAGGAATAAATTGTCACAAAACATATTTAAAAGTTCTTTATCTGAATGCATGCAGCATTCATAACAAAATAGACGAGTTGACGGTACAAATAACTACACATGGGTATGATCTGGTGGCCATTACAGAAACATGGCTGCAAGGTGACCATGACTGGGAACTAAACATTCAGGGGTATTTGGCAATTAGGAAGGACAGACAGAAAGGAAAGGGAGGTGGGGTGGCTATGTTAATAAAGGATGGACTCACTGCAATAGTGAGAAATGATATTGGGTCAAAGGATCAGGATAGTGAAACAGTTTGGGTGGAGATAAGGAATAATAAGGGGAAAAAGTCACTAGTGGGCGTAGTCTATAGGCCTCCTAACAGTTGCAACTCTGTTGGTCGGAGTATAAATCAGGAAATAGTTGGGGCTTGTAATAAGGGAACAGCTATAATCATGGGGGATTTTAACTTTCATATTGACTGGACAAATCAAATTGGGCAGGGCAGCCTTGAGGAAGAGTTCATAGAGTGCATTAGGGATGGGTTCCTTGAGCAGTATGTTACTGAACCAACCAGGGGGCAGGCAATCTTAGATTTGGTCCTGTGTAATGAGACAGGATTAATAAAAAATGTCCTAGTAAAGGATCCCCTTGGAATGAGTGACCATAACATGGTTGAATTCCAAATTCAGTTGGAGGGTGAGAGAGTTGGATCTCAAACCAGTGTACTAAGCTTAAATAAAGGAGACTATGAAGGTATGAAAGCAGAGTTGACTAAAGTGGACTGGGAAAATAGATCAAAGTGTAAGACGGTACATGAGCAGTGGTGTACATGCAAGGAGATATTTCACAACTTTCAAGAAAAATATATTCCACTGAGGGAAAAGGGGCGTAAAAGAAAAGACAGCCATCCGTGGCTAAGTAAAGTAATAAAGGATAATATCCGACTGAAAACAAGGGCATATAAAATAGCCAAATCTAGTGGGAGGATAGAAGATTGGGAAGCATTTAAAAGCCAGCAAAGAATAACTAAAAGATTAATTAAGAAAGGGAAGATAGATTATGAAAGTAAACTAGCAAAAAATATAAAAACAGATAGCAAGAGTTTCTACAGTTATATAAAAAGAAAAAGGGTGGCTAAAGTGAATGTTTGTCCCTTGGAGGACGAGACTGGGAAATTAATGGTGGGGAACATGGAGATGGCAAAAACGCTGAACAAATATTTTGTATCAGTCTTTACAGTAGAGGACACTAAAAATATCCCAACACTGGACAAACAGGGGGCTATAGGGGGGGGAGGAGTTAAACACGATTAAAATCAATAAGGAGGTGGTACTCAGTAAGATAATGGGACTAAAAGCTGATAAATCCCCTGGACCTGATGGCTTACATCCTAGGGTCTTAAGAGAAGTAGTGGTAGGCATTGTGGATGCATTAGTGGTAATTTTCCAAAACTCCCTGGATTCAGGAAAGGTCCCAGCAGATTGGAAAACTGCTAATGTAACGCCCTTATTTAAAAAGGGAAGTAGACAAAAGGCTGGAAACTATAGACCAGTTAGCCTAACATCTGTGGTTGGTAAAATGTTGGAGTCCATCATTAAGGAAGCAGTAACAGGGCATTTGGATAAGCATAATTTAATCGGACAGAGTCAGCATGGTTTTATGAAGGGCAAGTCATGTTTGACAAATTTGCTCGAATTCTTTGAGGACGTAACAAACAGGGTGTGTTCTGCCTTATAATTGCAGGTGTTACGTTTTGTTGCCACCAGTAGGTGGCAGTAGATGGTAATGGCCAGTAGGGTCACTCAACAGGAACAGGAAGTAGTATAGTGATAAGCAAACAAAGAGGTCACATCAGCATGAAGTGTGCTGCAAGTTAATCTGCTGTAATCTTACATTGTTACGCCTTCGAAAGCATTGCCAGTGAGTTGAACGGTTTCATTACATATTCATGTTTAGATGTTAGTTATATCTCATGTATGTAACAAGGTACATTTCTTTCTTTTTCTTTCTCAGTTTTACTCCAACCCAATACAACTGATTTGTATTGTTTCATTGACCTCATGCAAGTGTGGCATCATTAAACACTGGAGCTTGGACGCTACATCCTGACTCCCATGTCGTTATTGAAAGGAGTTTGGCTGGCTGTCTAACTGCGTACAGACACATACACGTAGGGAGGACGGTTCAGTAAAAAGGCAAGTCATCAGCTGGCGCCACAAGCAACATTGGCAGTGCAGCACGGTGCAGCCATGGACGGGAAGAGCTTCCGAGACGAGCAGAGATCTGTGACCAGCTCAAGAAGTACACGCTCATTTAGATCATCAACAGCCAGTGTAGCAGCAGCTAGAGCATGTGCTAAAGCTAAAGCGGCACAGGCTCGCGTGACCTTTGCTAAAAAGGAACTGGCTGTGAAGAAAGAGAAGGTCCGACTACAAGCAGAGGCTGCTACATTGGATGCCACGCTGGAGGCACTACACATTGAGAAAGAAGCAGCTGCCACTACTGCTGAGGCAGAGATATGGGAAGCGGCACAAGAAGCATTGCTCGTCCTGCATCACCTCAAAGCACTGAGAGGTGGACAAGCGACTATGCCCAGGAGCAGGCTAGGATACGCACAGACATCTCCTCCTTCCCAAACTTTGAACCATTGCACGAGAACATGGAATCGCCATCACCAGCCCAACATGAGGTCACTCAGGTGAATCATTCATGCTGCACTGATGACGACCCCTTCCTTGTTATTGATGACTGGTCACACGAAGGAGAGTTTGCAGCGCTCCCGAAGAAACCTGTGCCTCAATCTGCCGCTCCCAACCACTTGGAAGGTACTCATGCCAAAATTCCACACATCAAAAAAGAACCCTTTTCAAAGGCTAGAACAGGTCACCCGGCATGGCAGTCTCCCATCCAATCGCAGCCCTTCTGATGTGATCATACTCTGGCAACCCATGCACAGACTCCTAATATGACAGGCATTGCCCAATATTTGGCACGTAGAGAACTTGTAATCACAGGTCTCACAAAATTTGACGACAAGCCAGAGAGTTTTAGAACATGGCAGTCATCCTTCCTTAATGCCACTGGTGGCTTGAGCCTGAGTGCTAGTGAGGAGTTGGATTTATTGTCATCATGGCTGGGCAAAGAATCGTCAGAACATGCCCGTAGGATCCGGTTTGTGTACACAAATGACCCAAGCACAGCCCTTAGAATGGTCTGGGCAAGACTCAGGGAGTGTTACTGCGCTCCTGAGGTGATAGAGAAAGCCCTCTTCAGTAAGCTGGAAAACTTTCCTAAAATAGGTAACAGAGACTACCTTAAGCTTAGAGAACTCGGAGACCTTTTAATGGAGTTACTGGCAGCCAAAACAGACGGATACTTACCCGGGCTCTCTTATTTAGATACTGCTCGCGGCATCAACCCAATAGTGGAGAAGTTGCCCCACCCTCTCCGAGAAAAATGGATCAACGTAGGCTCAAAATTCAAAGAAGACAACCACATGTGGTTTCCCCCATTTTCCTTCTTTGTGAACTTTATCTGCAGAGAGGCCAGAATTAGAAATGATCCAAGCTTTGCCCTGTCCATCTACTGTAGTGGACCCTCAAAGTATGAGAAGCCCATGTCAAAGTACGTAGGCACAAGAATGCCTATATCTGTGCATAAGACGGATGTCACTGCAAAGACCGACATCAGCATAGATGCAGCAAAGAATGAAGACGATCCCGGAAAACACTGCCCCATCCATCATAAACCTCATCCGCTCGCAAAATGTAAAGGCTTCAGAAACAAGGCCACAGATGAACGCAGAGCCTACCTCAAAGATAATGGGATATGTTTTAGGTGTTGTGCCTCCCTTTCCCACACTGCAAGAGACTGTAGGATAGCGTTGAGATGCAGGGAGTGTGAGAGTGACCGCCACAGCACAGCTATGCACCCAGGTCCTACCCCCACAACAGAAAAGCCAACCATCAAAGACTCTGAGCCCAGAGACGAGAGAAAGGGAACCCTTACCACTGCACCAACGGTGAGCTCCATATGCACTGAGGTGTGTGGCCAAGGCCTCACAGGATGATCGTGTTCCAAAATATGCCTTGTAAGAGTCTACCCACAAGGACAGCGCGACCACTCAGTTAACATGTACGCAATACTCGATGACCAAAGTAACCGGTCACTCGCACGGTCAGACTTTTTTGACATATTTGGCGTCGAGAGTAGCCCAGCCCCTTACTCACTGAGAACCTGTGCCGGACTCTTGGAGATGGCAGGAAGGAAAGCAGATGGGTTCTGTGCCGAGGCAGTGAGTGAAGGGGTGAGCATAGACTTACCGCCACTGATAGAGTGCAGTGAAATCCCGAACAACCGATCGGAGATACCAACGCCTGAGACAGCACTTCACCATGCCCACCTAAAGCCCATAGCATCACGCATCACAGCATTGGATCCAAAGGCCCAGATTCTCCTCCTGCTCGGGAGAGATGTGGTGAGGGTGCATAAGGTGAGAGAGCAAGTTAACGGACCACACGATGCCCCCTTTGCCCAAAGACTCGACTTAGGCTGGGTGCTCGTGGGAGAAGTGTGCCTAGGCCAAGCTCACAAGCCCAACGTAAGCACCTTTAAGACCAACGTGCTAGAAAGTGGACGACCCTCTTTCCTCACTCCCTGCCCAAGTCACATCCACCTGAAAGAGAGAGCGAACTACGGCGGGGAGCAACAAGGTGATTTCTCTCACACAGCATGGGGGTGCTCAGCTGACACCAGAGCTGTCGACAAACTGGGGCACAAAAGATGACAACAAAGGTGCTCTCTCCTTTGAAGACGAAGCTTTCATGAATATTATGGAGAAAGAATTTCACAAAGATGAGGTGAACAGCTGGGTTGCGCCTCTCCCCTTCAAGGTACCCCGGCTCCTTCTGCCTAACAATCGCGATCAGGCACTGTCACGCCTCGCATCACTGCGGCGCACATTCGATAGAAAGCCCGAAATGAAGGAACAGTTCATTGCCTTCATGGAAAAGGTTTTCGAGAGTAACCATGCTGAATTAGCACCTCCACTCAAAGAAGGAGAAGGGTGCTGGTATCTCCCGATTTTTGGAGTTTATCACCCCCAGAAGCCTAGACAAATAAGAGTAGTTTTCGACTCCAGCACTCAGCACTGTGGCATCTCACTCAACAACGTTCTGCTCACAGGTCCAGACCTAAACAACACCCTCCTTGGCGTGCTGATTCGCTTTAGGAAAGAGCTCGTAGCAGTAACCGCAGACATCCGACAGGTGTTCTATTGCTTTGTGGTGAGAGAGGACCATAGGAACTATTTGAGGTTCTTCTGGTATCGCGACAACAACATGTCAAAGGACATCACTGAATACAGGATGCGGGTCCACGTTTTTGGTAACAGCCCCTCCCCTGCAGTCTCCATCTATGGGCTCAGAAGTGCAGCCAAAGAGGGAGAACATGAGCATGGAACAGACACAAGACAGTTTGTGGAGAGACATTTTTATGTTGATGACGGCCTCATATCCTTACCTTCAGAAGCAGAAGCCATCAACCTGCTGAAGCGAACTCAAGCTTCATTAGCACAGTCCAACCTGAGGCTGCACAAAATTGCCTCAAACAGTGTAGCAGTGATGAAGGCCTTCCAAGCTGAGGATCTCGCCAAGGGCATTAAAGACTTAGACCTCAGTGACGAAACCATGCCAACCCAGCTAAGCCTTGGTTTACATTGGGAAATTGAATCTGACACCTTCACCTTTGCAGTGTCTGTAGGTGACAAGCCATTTACACGCCGTGGAGTGCTGTCAACGGTCAACTCACTCTTTGACCCTCTCGGCATGGTGGCGCCCGTGACTATTCAGGGAAGAGCCCTACTACGAGAACTCTGCACAGACACGAGCGACTGGGACTCTCCACTCCCCGAAGGCAGGTTAACAGAATGGAAGACATGGAGAAATTCTCTCAAAAATCTAAAAAATCTTCATATCCCACGCACCTACTCACCAGACACACTCTCCAAATCCAAACGCACCGAGTTGTGTGTATTCTCAGATGCATCCGAGAAAGCTATTGGCGCGGTAGCCTACCTGAGATCCCTGGATGATGAGGGCCAAAGCAACGTGGGATTTGTCCTGGGAAAGGCGAAGTTGACACCCCGGCCAGAGCCCACCATACCACGCCTGGAGTTATGCGCTGCAGTATTGGCGGTGGAGATGGCGGATCTCATCATAGATTTCAAGCTTGATGCAGTGAAATTCTACTGTGACAGCAAAGTTGTGCTCGGTTACATCTCCAATGAGCCAAAGAGGTTCTTCATATATGTACACAACAGAGTTCAGCGAATAAGACAATCAACATGCCCCGACCAGTGGCACTATGTGCCCACAGAGCTGAATCCAGCTGACCGCGCCACAAGGTCAGTGCCTGCCTCCCAGCTCTCCAGTACAATGTGGTTTACCGGGCCAGCTTTCTTACACAAACCTGACCAAGCTGACCATACGGCACAAGAATCATTCAAACTCGTCAGCCCAGAACTAGATGTGGAGATCCGTCCTCATGTGATCAGCTTAATGACTCACACCCAAGAGAGCCTACTTACCTGTGAGCGCTTTGAGCGCTTTTCAACCTGGCGATCGCTCGTTAGAGCCATAGCTTTCTTAATCCATGTGGCTCACTCTCACAAGTCCAATCCTGGCAGCTCATCAAACAAATGCAGAGGTTGGCACTGGTGCAGGAAGCCTCATTCCCCAGACGAGTTGGCTGCAGCTGAGAACATTATCATCAGGTCAGTTCAAGTTCAGGCGTACTCTGAGGAGTACAGAGCACTTGCTGAAAAAAGAACCATTACCAAGACCAGTTCACTGTGGAAACTGAATCCAGTTTTGAATGACGACATCATCAGAATTGGAGGACGGCTGATGCATGCAGAACTGAGCTTGCAAGAAAGGAGTCCTGTTGTCCTGCCACATCAAAGCCACATCACAACATTGCTCACAAGACACCACCATGAACTGATAGAACACCAGGGCCACCAGTTCACTGAGGGAGCCATTCGAGCAGCCGGCTTGTGGATTGTCAGTGGCAAACGGTTGATTGGATCTGTCTTACACCAATGCGTCACATGCAGAAAGCTCAGATGGAGAACGGAGGAGCAGAAGATGGCTGATCTGCCTCCGGATCGACTTAGTTCATCGCCACCATTTTCATACGTCGGCCTGGATGTTTTTGGCCCTTGGACTATCACTACTTGCCGCACCAGAGGAGGCGCCGCTCACAGCAAACGCTGGGCTATGCTATTCACTTGTATGAGCACAAGAGCTGTGCATATAGAAGTGATCGAGTCCATGGACACGTCCAGCTGCATTAATGCATTACGAAGATTCTTCGCCATCCGCGGGCCAGCAAAGCAGTTAAGATCCGACTGTGGAACAAATTTCATTGGAGCCTGTCGAGAACTAGGGTTAGGGAATGAACACAACCAAAGGCCAAGCATCCTGCCATACCTAAGCCAGCAAGGTTGCACATGGGAATTTAATCCTCCACATGCTTCACACATGGGTGGTGTGTGGGAGCGCATGATTGGAGTGTCGCGGCCCATTCTGGACTCCATGTTGCGACAGAACAGACCACCTCAGCTGATGCACGAAGTGCTGTGCACCTTCATGGCTAAAGTGTCAGCAATCATTAATGCAAGGCCCCTTGTTCCTGTTTCTTCCGATCCAGATTCACCATTCCTTTTGACTCCAAACATGTTACTCACACAGAAGGGCAGTGTACCCACTCCTCCTGGAGACTTCACTGACAAAGACCTCCTGAAGAGCCAGTGGAGAAGAGTACAAGCCTTGGCCAGTAAGTTCTGGAGCCGCTGGCGCACCGAGTACCTTCCCACTTTGCAAAGCCGGCGGAAGTGGAACGAGGCTCGTCGGAGTCTCCAAGAAGGTGACATCGTCTTACTGAAAGAAAGCCAAGCATCCCGCAATGACTGGCCTATGGGTCTTGTCACCTCTGGTCTTCCCCAGCAAAGACGACAGGGTGCGAAAGATAGAGGTGAAGGCCACTGTTCAAGGGACAGTCAAAAAGACCCATCTCAGAGGTCGTACTCTTACCTAAGGAGGACTGAGTGTTATTGATTCCACAGTTCTGTATGTTTTATAAGTAGTGGCACCTAATAGATGCCAGGCGGGGAGTGTTCTGCCTTATAATTGCAGGTGTTACGTTTTGTTGCCGCCAGTAGGTGGCAGTAGATGGTAATGGCCAGTAGGGTCACTCAACAGGAACAGGAAGTAGTATAGTGATAAGCAAACAAAGTGGTCACATCAGCATGAAGTGTGCTGCAAGTTAATCTGCTGTAATCTTACATTGTTACGCCTTCGAAAGCATTGCCTGTGAGTTGAATGGTTTCATTACATATTCATGTTTAGATGTTAGTTATATCTCATGTATGTAACGAGGTACATTTCTTTCTTTTTTCTTTCTCAGTTTTACTCCAACCCAATACAACTGATTTGTATTGTTTCATTGACCTCATGCAAGTGTGGCATCATTAAACACCGGAGCTTGGACGCTACATCCTGACTCCCATGTCATTATTGAAAGGAGTTTGGCTGGCTGTCTAACTACATACAGACACATACACGTAGGGAGGACGGTACAGGGTGGATAAAGGGGAACCAGTGGATGTGGTGTATTTGGACTTCCAAAAGGCATTTGACAAGGTGCCACACAAAAGATTACTGCACAAGATAAAAAATCACAGGATTGGGGGTAATATACTGGCATGAGTGGAAGATTGGCTATCTAACAGAAAACAGAGAGTTGGGATAAATGGTTCATTCTCGGGTTGGCAATCGGTGACTAGTGGTGTTCCGCAGGGGTCAGTGCTGGGACCCCAACTCTTTACAATCTATATTAACGATTTGGAGGAAGGGACCGAGTGCAACGTATCCAAGTTTGCCGACGATACAAAGATGGGAGGAAAAGCAATAAATGAGGAGGACATAAAAAACCTGCAAAAGGACATAGACAGGCTAAGTGAGTGGGCAGAAATTTGGCAGATGGAATATAATGTTGGAAAGTGTGAGGTTATGCACTTTGGCAGAAAAAATCAAAGAGCAAGTTATTATCTAAATGGAAAGAAACTGCAAAGTGCTACAGTACAAAGGGATCTGGCGGTCCTGGTGCATGAAACACAGAAGGTTAGTATGCAGGTACAGCAGGTGATCAGGAAGGCCAATGGAATCTTGGCTTTTATTGCAAGGGGGATGGAGTATAAAAGCAGGGAAGTCTTGCTGCAGTTATATAGGGTACTGGTGAGGCCACACCTGGAATACTGTGTACAGTTTTGGTTTCCATATCTAAGAAAAGATATACTTGCTCTCGAGGCAGTTCAGAGAAGGTTCACTCGGTTGATTCCGGAGATGAGGGGGTTGACTTATGAGGAGAGGTTGAGTAGGTTGGGCCTCCACTCATTGGAATTCAGAAGAATGAGAGGCGATCTTATTGAAACATATAAGATTGTGAGAGGGCTTGATCGGGTGGATGCGGTAAGGATGTTTCCACTGATGGGTGAGACTAGAACTAGGGGGCATAATCTTAGAATAAGGGGCTGCCCTTTCAAAACTGAGATGAGGAGAAACTTCTTCACTCAGAGGGTAGTAAATCTATGGAATTTGCTACCTCAGAGAGCTATGGAAGCGGCGACACTAAATACATTTAAAACGGAGATAGACAGTTTCCTAGCTGATAAAGGAATTAAGGGTTACGGGGAGCGGGCAGGGAAGTGGGCATGAGTCTAGGTTCGGATCAGCCATGATCCTATTGAATGGCGGAGCAGGCCCGAGGGGCCGTATGGCCTACTCCTGCTCCTACTACTTCTTATAAAGCTTTCCTGGCCAGCCTTCCATCTTCTAACCTCCATAAACTTGAGCTCATCCAAAATTCTGCTGCCCATAGCCTAACCTCCATCAAGTCCCGCACACCCATCACCTCTGTGCTTGTTGACAATTGACTCCAGGTCAACCAACGCCTTGGTTTTAAAATTCTCACCCTCAAGTTCAAACCCCTCCATGGAGTTACCCCTCCCTATCTCAGTAAGCTCCTCCAGCCCTACAACCAGCACGGCCGTGCAGCGGTCCGGAGGTCCTGCGCAGGCTTTTCAATGTAACTAGCCTTGCTTCCACGATAAGTTGAATGGGCCACGCAGCCAGTTAAAGGGCCCGCACACCAAAAAAACAATACAGGGAACATTGTCTACAACCCTCCAAGAACTTTGCGTTCCTCCAACTCTGGCCTTTTTATGCATCCCCCACTTCCTTCGCCCCACCATTGGCGGCAGTGTCTTCAGTCATTTAGGCCACAAGCTCTAGAATTCCATCCCTAAACCTCTCCGCCTCGCCACCTCTCTCTCCTCCTTTAGGATGCTCCTTAACACCTACCCCTTTGACAAAGATTTATTGACCCATACTAATATCCCCTTCCTTGGCTCTGTGTCAATTTTTGTCTGACTATGCTCCTCTGAAGCACCTTTCGATGTTTTCCTACATTAAAGGTGCCAAATAAATGCAAGTTGTTGTTGTAATTAGGAAGTCTGGCGGTGATTTTGACTTTGGGCGATAGTGTAAAACGAGCGATGAAGTCAATGGAAGTGAAACCCGGGAGAGATATATAATGGGAGGCTGATCCCATATCATCCATTTTACCTTATTGCCCAAAGTCAAAATTACCACCTGAAGTCTTCGTTGACTCAATGCTAAACATGTCCAATCAATGTAGTGCTGCAATCAACGAAGCCAATAGGTTGTTGAACTATACAGTCAAAATAGTAGAATGTAAGTCAGAGGAAGTTGTGATCACTCTATAGTATTCTGGTCAGAAAACACCTTGACTACTGTGTCGAGTTCTGGTCTCCAAGAGGCAAGAGAGATATTCAAGTATTGGAGGCAGTACAGAGAAGAGCCATGAGGCTGATCCTTAGGCCCAGGGGTATGAGTTATTGGGAAAGACTGGATAGACTTGGGCTTATTGAAATAGAGGATCAGCCATGATCATATTGAATGGCGGAGCAGGCTCGAAGGGCCGAATGGCCTACTCCTGCTCCTATTTTTCTATGTTTCTATGTTTTTAGCCTGGAAAGGTGTTGCCTGAGATGTAATATTGTAGAGGTATATTCAGAGTGTTAAGAGTATTGAAAACATTAGGCTGGAATTCAACTTTAAATTAACTGCAGGAATAGGACTAGAGGACACAGGTTTTAAGTTATTAATCACAAGATACTAAACACGTTCTCCACCAGGAATGGAATGGAGAGAACTTGCAGAGATTGTCAACTCCAGCAGTATCACCTGCAGGATCTGGATACACTGCAGGAAATGCTTCAGTGACCTCACTAGAGTTGCAAGGGCAATACTGCTCTTCATTTATCCCTCTGCTTCTAGGCAGCGAGTCCCCTCCCCCAACACACTGAACAATTGCCTTCCCTCCATCACTTCCTTCACTACTCAGCTCACGGCATGCTCGACCACCTCTCATCCTCATTCCAAACTATTCTCTTCCTTGATTCCTTCACACCAGCCACGAGCACCATTCTCCTCTCACTTGGTTGCCTTTGCAGAATCAGCAACTTTTCTCAGGACTGCATCGTCATTTCACACTCCAGACACTTGCTTCCCATTCAACACCACTTCATCCTGCTTGCATCTTACTTCTTCTCCCCCTCAGCATATGCACTACCAGTACAAGCCCCACACATCTGCGCTACCATTTTCAATAGCCACTCACCATCTCTCGCCCTCTCTTTCGGCAAGACAAAACAGCAGACAATAATCATGAGAGGAGCAAGACCAGGGGAGGACCAACCGTCTTCATGATCTTGAGCAAGCTGAAGCAGCAAGCAATGGAAATATGTGGGCCTCCTAGAGCAGTGCTCATTGGGGATTTCGCTGAATGGGGTTTCTGACGATTACTTGTACTTCTTCATTGAGCACTGGAAAAACGCACATTCAGCCAGTTTGACTGCAATAAATTACATTGTGATGCATATCTTCTGCAAATGTGCAGCCTCTCGATACTATCCTGCCACTTTTTTCTTTCTTCCCGATCCTTCTCAACAGCCAGAGACCCCCAAAGAAAGAACTCAGAGGAGGAGAATCCTTCTGAGGAGACACCGTCATGCGCCACATCACTCCCAAGCATCAACACAGAGATTGGCACTCCGGCTGGGTTAGAGAGTGAGGTAGAGGGGTCAGCACATGGTGATGCACCCAGCAATAGTGCACAGGAACAGGTAGTGGTGGCAGGGGCATCCTGGGAGGCAGCTCGCCAAAGGGTGATGACCTCTCCCATATCTGCCGAGGAGGATAGAGATGCGGACCTCAGGGGCCCAACAATGAGAAGAAACCTGCTTGCCTCGCACAAGCATCTGTACGAGGTATTGGAAATCCTGTCAAGGGGTTTCACCACCATGGCTGAAAGTGTGGTGAAGTGCACTTCCAGCCTAAGTGGTGTCATCTCGCAGGGCATCAGCACTCTGCAGTCCACCTTGGAGAGTGTGGCCACCTCCAGTGACACTGCAGTTGGGCCCTCACAACAGAAGTCCAACCTCGTAAGCTTTGCAGCTTTGACGCGTGTCTCATAAATATATGCATATCGGGTCCCATGATGTCATTGGGACCTTGACACTAGTCCCGCCGAAGCGGCCAACCCGCTCAGTAAAACCTTGCTGGATTAGCCTCAGAAACTAGTTGATCAGAGCGGCTACAAGAATTTAAAGGGAAACTTATATGATGACAGAAGATTGTAGTGGAAGATTGTGTTGCAGAGCTTATTGGAAGTTGTGGATATCACGTTTAATCAGTTGGTCACACCGCAGGTAAAGGTTGCACAGGCAGGAAGGGAATGGGTGACCGCCAGGCAGAGTATTAGGCACAGGCAGGTAGTGCAGGGGTCCCCTGTGGCCATCCCCCTCTCAAACAGATATACCGCTTTGGATATTGTTGAGGGAGGTGGCTTATTGGGGGAAGGTAGCAGCAGCCAACTTCCTGGCACCATGGGTGGTTCTGCTGCACAGGATGGGAGGAAAACGAGCGGGAGAGCTATAGTGATAGGGGATTCTATTGTAAGGGGAATAGATAGGCATTTCTGCAGCCGCAAACGAGACTCCAGGATGGTATGTTGCCTCCCTGGTGCAAGGGCCAAGGATGTCTCGGAGTGGCTGCAGGGCATTCTGGAGGGGAAGGGTGACAGCCAGTTGTTGTGGTGCATATAGGTACCAACGATATAGGTAAAAACCAGGATGAGGTCCTAAAAGCTGAATATAGGGAGTTAGGAGGTAAATTAAAAAATAGGACCTCAAAGGTAGTAATCTCAGGATTGCTACCAGTGCCATGTGCTAGCCAGAGTAGAAATAGAAGGATATTTCAGCTAAATATGTGGCTAGAGGAATGGTGCAAGGGGGAGGGATTCAAATTCCTGGGACATTGGAACCGGTTCTGGGGGAGGTGGGACCAGTACAAACTGGACGGTTTGCACCTGGGCAGGACCGGGACTGATGTCCTAGGGGGAATGTTTACTAGTGCTGTTGGGGAGGGTTTAAACTAAAATGGCAGGGGGTTGGGAACCTGTACAGGGAGACAGAGGAAAGGGAAGCAAGGATAGAAGCAAAAGACAGGAAGGAGAAAAGCAAAAGTGGCAGTCAGAGAAATCAAGGGTGTAAATCAAACATGGCCAGTGTAAATAATAATTCTAAAAGGTCTAAGAGTGTTAAAAAAACAAGCTTGAAGGCTTTGTGTCTTAATGCGAGGAGCATTCATAATAAGGTGGATGAATTAGCTGCACAAATAGATGTAAACAGATATGATATAATTGGGATTACGGAAACATGGCTCCAGGGTGACCAAGGCTGGGAATTCAACATCCAGGGGTATTCAATATTCAGGAAAGACAGGCAAAAAGGAAAAGGAGGTAGGGTAGCATTGCTGGTTAAAGAGGAGATTAACACAATAGTAAGGAAGGATATTAGCTCTTATGATGTGGAATCTGTATGGGTAAAGCTGAGAAATACCAAGGGGCAGAAAACATTAGTGGGAATTGTATACAGACCCCCAAACAGTAATGCTGAGGTTGGGGATGGCATTAAATGGGAAATTAGAGACGCGTGCAATAAGGGTACAGCAGTTATCATGGGTGACTTTAATCTACATATAGATTGGGCTAAACAAATTAATAACAATACTGTGGAGGAGGAATTCCTAGAGTGTATACGGGATGGTTTCCTGGACCAATATGTCGAGGAGCCAACTAGAGATCAGGCCATCTTAGACTGGGTATTATGTAATGAGAAAGGATTAATTAGCAATCTTGTTGTGTGACGCCCCTTGGGGAGGAGCGATCATAATATGATAGAATTCTTCATAAAGATGGAGAGTGAAGTATTTGACTCAGAGACTAGGGTCCTGAATTTAAATAAAGGAAACTACGATGGTATGAGGCGCAAGTTGGCTAGGATGGATTGGGAAACATTACTTAAATGGTTGACGGGAGATAGGCACTGGCAAACATTTAAAGATTGCATGGATGAACTACAGAATTTGTTCATCCCTGTTTGGCATAAAAATAAAACAAAAAAGGTGACTCAACCGTGCCTAACAAGGGAAATTAGGGATAGCATAAGATCCAAGGAGAGGACATATAAATTGGCCAGAAAAAGCAGCAAACCTGAGAATTGGGAACAGTTTAGGATTCAGCAAAGGAGGGCAAAGGGATTAATTAAGAGGGGGAAAATAGAGTATGAGAGTAAGCTTTCAGGGAACATAAAAACTGACTGTAAAAGCTTCTATAGATATGTGAAGAGAAAAAGATTGGTGAAGTCAAGTGTAGGTCCCTTGCAGTCAGAATCAGGGGAATTTATAATGGGGAACAAAGAAATGGTGGACCAATTAAATACGTACTTTGGTTCTGTCTCCACAAAGGAGGACACAAATAACCTCCCAGGAATGTCGGGGAACATAGGGTCTAATGAGAGGGAGGAACTGAATGAAATCAGTATTTGTAGGGAAATGGTGTTCGGGAAATTGATGGGATTGAAGGCCGATAAATCCCCAGGGCCTGATAATCTACATCCTAGGGTACTTAAGGAAGTGGCCCTAGAAATAGTAGATGCATTGCTGGTCATCTTCCAAAATTCTATAGACTCTGGAACAGTTCCCATGGATTGGAGGGTAGCTAATGTAACCCCACTATTTAAAAAAGGTGGTAGAGAGAAAACGGGTAAGTCTGACATCGGTAGTGGGGAAAATGCTAGAGTCCATTATAAAAGATGTAATAGCAGAGCACTTGGAAAACAGTGTCAGGGTCGAACAAAGTCAACATGGATTTACAAAAGGTAAATTATGCTTGACTAATCTACTGGAATTTTTTGAGGATGTAACTGGTAGAATAGATCAGGGAGAAGCAGTAGATGTGGTGTATTTGGACTTTCAGAAGGCTTTCGATAAGGTCACGCATAAGAGATTAGTGTGCAAATTTAAAGCACATGAGATTGGGGGTAAGGTACTGACTTGGATAGAGAACTGGTTGGCAGACAGAAAGCAAAGAGTTGGAATAAACGGGTCTTTTTCCGAGTGGCAGGCAGTGACTAGTGGGGTACCGCAGGGATCTGTGCTAGGACCCCAGTTATTCACAATATATATATTAATGATCTAGATGAGGGAACTAGATGTAATATCTCCTCGTTTGCAGACGACACAAAGCTGGGTGGGCGTGTGTGCTGTGAGGAGGATGCAGAGAAACTCCAGTATGATTTGGACAGGTTGGGTGATTGGACAGATGCATGGCAGATGCAGTATAATGTTGATAAATGCGAGGTTATCCACTTTGGTGGCAAAAACAGGAAGGCAGATTATTATCTGAACGGCAATAGATTGGGAAAAGGGAAGTGCAAGGAGACCTGTCGCTGAAGGTAACCATGCAGGTGCAGCAGGCGGTTAAGAAGGCAAATGGTATGTTGGCATTCATAGCGAGAGGATTCGAGTACAGGAGCAAGGATGTCTTGCTGCAGTTGTACAGGGCCTTGGTGAGACCACACCTTGAGTATTGTATGCAGTTTTGGTTGACTTATCTGTGGAAGGATGTTCTTGCCATGGAGGGAGTGCAGCGAAGATTCACCTGACTGATACCTGGGATGGCAGGAATGTCGTATGAAGAGAGATTGGGTCGATTGGGCTTGTATTCGTTAGAGTTTAGAAGAATGAGAGGGATCTCATTGAAACTTATAAAATTCTAACAGGACTAGACAGACTAGATGCAGGAAGGATGTTCCCGATGGCCGGGGAGTCCAGAACCAGGGGTCACAGTCAAACGATAAGGGGTGAGCCATTTAGGACTGAGATGAGGAGGAATTTCTTCACCCAGAGAGTGGTGAACCTGTGGAATTCTCTACCACAGAAGGCAGTTGAGGCCAATTCATTAAATATATTCAAGAAGGAGTTAGATATATTTCTTAAGGCTAAAGGGATATGGGAGAAAGCAGGGACAGGGAACTGAATTTGGATGATCAGCCATGATCTCATTAAATGGCGGAACAGGCTCGAGTGGCCAAATGGCCTACTCCTGCTCCTATCTTCCATGTTTCTATGTTTCCAAGACATTGATAAGCTACCACATTTATTTTCTTCCCTTTTGACTTCCCTCACCCAGACTAAGTACTCTCTGCTTGTTATGGTTGCCACTATTGCTTATCTACTCTGGTTGGAAGGACAGTTGGAGGAAGAGGAGCAGCAGTCTCAGCAACCAGGACAAGCAGCAGCTGGGTCTGTTTAGAGCACAGCAGGTGAGTGAGGCAGCCAGAAAGGCCAGGCTTTAGTTGATACAGAAGCCCTCTCGTTGACCTCACTGCACTCACCCGAAAAGTGACAAATAAAGCCCCTGTGCATTAACAGTCCTTGTTACTCCCTTCAACACTCCCTTCAAACTGCATAAAAGAACAGTCAAACCTTTCAGCCAACCTCTATAAGAGTGACATTCTGGCAATTCAGACTAACTGGCTGCAATGAAAAGAGACCATAAACCAAATTCTCAAACGTGAAAAAGACAATGAATTTGTTTACAAACAGATGATTTAACTGAAACCTTTTGTCGCCCGAGTACTCAACCAACCCATAGTGCTGGTCTTAACAGAAGGTGTCCTCACTCTACCACCTCTATGAGGTGCTCCCCCAGTGGCATCAGCAGAGCTGGTGGAAGGCTGCTGTTGCTCATGTGGGGACCCTGGAGATGACCATGGTAGGTGACTCCTGGATGCTCGAGCCTGAGAGGGCCCGACTGCAGACAGCTGCACTTGGGCCGGGGTGGTCTGACCCGGCTGGCTTTCTGACACGGTACTGGGTATTGGTTGAGGGGGTGATGAGGGAACAGAGGCGCTGACATCCTGAGGGATGGGTATCACGTACCACTCCCGGTGTTCCACTGCCACTCCCATGAGGTGGGGATCGTCCCTTCCACTGATCTGCAGAAGATGAGTGATGCCTTGTAAGTCCCTATACAGTTGCTCCACCAATCACTCCACGGTGGACATCTATCTATCCAAGGCTTGAGCCCAGAGTCTGCATGGCGGGTGCCTTTCTGACATGTTTTAGTGCTGCAGTTAAAATTGTTCAAATGCAGCAGGTTCTCAGTGGGACCCGCTCACCCTGCCGAGCATGTGGAGTTAAAATCAAGACCCATATGATGTATTCTTGTCTCTTGTACACGGCAGCACTAAAATGCAAATGACATCATATGTTGTATTCCTGTCATTTGCATGTAATTATAATACGCCTACCCAAATTTAGGCAGGTGTATTATATGCTAAGCATGAAGCCGGTGGAGTGCACTCCGAAAAAGGCTTGCATGCCAGGAGTTTGAAATATATTTGAACCCATCTCCCAGAAGTAGAAGGATCATGAACGAACACACTGTGCCATCCTACCACAATGCAGCTTGGAATATTCCAAAGTAGAAAGGGATGATACCTATACATAATTCAGCTTGTTTGAATCAGTGAGATCACAAATCTATCATGTTCAGTGCTAGAATGATGCACAAACAACTCCAAGCAGATGGTTGTCATCTAGATCAAATAAACCAATTCAATCACTTTGATGAGTGGCTTATTAAATCAATGATGCCTTTCCAGATTTCATTTTAAATGTCTTTGTAAAAGAAACTCCTTAATTTACGCAGCTTTACTTGATTGATTTTTCTTTCTATTATCTTGAGCAAAATGTAAGAAAAAAATACATATTAAACACTTCCCTTAATAAATATACTGACTGCACACAGAAGAAGCACTTTCTGTTTCCTTGTGAAACCTTTGTGATGTTTCACTGAGACAGGAGAGTGTCATCAGTAAAATGTCAAGGACACAACTTCCAGGGTGGATTGGAGTGTTGCTTTATGGTCAATTTGTATGTCTTTTGTTCAAGAGGTTTTTTTAGAAAGAGACAGAAAGGCAAAGTACAATTAGCATATTGGCCATAATCTGTTTCACAGTTGGTGGACTATTTTCCGGCTTGTTTCAGGCAGGTGACTCTTTAAATATACAAATTGGCCAATTGTAGGGCACAGTTTGTAATAGTTTTTTAAAAATTATTCATTCACGGGATGTGGGCGTCGCTGGCAAGCCAGTATTTATTGCCCATCCCTAATTGCCCTTGAGAAGGTGGTGGTGAGCCGCCTTCTTGAACTGCTGCAGCCCGTGTTAGGGAGGGAGCACCAGGATTTTGACCCAGCGACGATGAAGGAATGGTGATATATTTCCAAGTCAGGATGGTGTGTGGCTTGGAGGGGAACTTGGAGTTGGTAGTGTTTGGTGCAGTTGGGTGGAGAGTGAAGCACACGCACTCTGCCTATTTGTATCAGACAGGAGTGGCCTAACCAGCGGTCCCTAAAGGAACCACTGCTGGCCAAGCAAGAATAAAATGCAGGATTGTTTTTGGGGAGAATTTTTGTGGGGCCTGGAGGAGCAGATGCTGACCCTTGCTTGACCTCCTTGAGGATTGGGTGCTCTCCCACTACCCAGGCTCGACCTGCTGGCCTGGCTCAGCATGTGAGCCAATCGATTTCCCACCCTCCTAAAACCAGTGAGCTGCTGTGGAGCACCTGTTTGGTGTCAGCAGCTTGCCAACGGCAGTCAAATGAGGTACAAACCTGAAAACAGTTTGGGACTCCTGCTACCAGCTTCGGGCGGGCAGCGTGTCTGCCCTGCCGACTGTGCGTCCATGTTAGGCGGAAATCGAATTTCCTCTCCGCCGCATTAGACTGGCACACCTCCTGACCTCTCAAAGCCTCTCCACCATCTACAAGTTCCAAGTCAGGAATGTGTTGGAATTCTTGCCCCTTGCCTGGATGAGTGTAGCTGCAACAACATTCAAGAAGCTTGGCACCATCCGGGACGGAGCAGTTTGCTTGATCGGTGTACCCCTGCCACTAGACTTAATACCTACCCCTGCCATCACCAGCGCACTGTGGCGCCGATCCACCAGTAGCACTACAGACACTGACTGAACTTACTTCGACAGTGACCCCACAGCTCCATGACCTTCGTCACCAAGAAGGACGGGAACAACAAAACCATGGGAACACCATCGCCTCCAAGTCACACACCATTCTGAGCTGGTTATACGTTACTGTTCCTGCATCATCACTGGGTTAAAATCATGGAATTCCCTACTCAACAATGTTGCGGAGGCCCCATCAGCATAAGGACTGCAGTGGTTCAAGGAAAAGATCTTCTATGGGCAGCTGGGGGGTTGGCAATAATCATAATCATAATCATAATCAACTTTTATTGTCATTGTTAGTGCACAAGTGCAGTACAACGAAATGTAGGCTTGCGGCTCCCGAGAGTGTACATTTAGATTAAGACATTTAAACATTCAACATTCATTTGGCTTGTAATATATTAACATAAACATAACCATAATAAAGTGCATTGGCAGATGTGCAGGCTTTAGAGTTTATTTGTGGAGTTCAGTAGGATGACAGCCCTGGGAAAGAAGCTGTTCCTAAATCTGGTCGTTCGGGTGCGAATGCATCTGTAGCGTCTCCCAGATGGCAGGAGGGCGAACAGACTGTGGCTGGGGTGGGTAGGGTCTTTGATGATGGTCCGTGACCTCCGTAAACAGCGTTTCTGGTATATGTGCTCTATGGTCGGTAGCCGGTTGCCGGTAATGCGTTGGGCAGTTTTGACTACCCGCTGCAGGGCTTTCCGGTCATAGTAGCTACAGCTGCCATACCATACTGTGATACAGTTCGTCAGGATGCGCTCTATTGTGCAGCGGTAAAAGTTAGAGAGGATCAGGGGTGACAGGTTACATCCCTTCAGCCTCCTTAGGAAATATAGGCGCTGCTGGGCCTTCTTCACCAGAGAGGAGGTATTGAGGGACCAGGAGAGGTCTTCCGTGATGTGGACTCCGAGGAACTTAAAGCTGTCCACCCTTTCCACCACAGCCCCATGGATGTGGATGGGGGTGTGACTTCCGCCTTTAGACTTCCTGAAGTCCACAATTATTTCTTTGGTTTTCTTGATGTTAAGGGCCAGGTTGTTATCGGCACACCACTTCACGAGATGCAGCCTTGCCAGCCTCTTACACATCCCAAGAACATTAAAAAAAAATTAACACTAAGAAAGAAAAAGAAAGCGCCTTTCACAACTTCAGGATGTCCCAAAGCGCTTTACAGCCAATGAAGTACTTTTTGAAGTGTAGTCACTGTTGCAATGTAGGAAACGTGGCAGTCAATTTGCACACAGCAAGCTCCCACAAACAGCAATGTGATAATGACCAGATAATCTGTTTTTAGTGATGCTGATTGAGGGATAAATATTGGCCAGGACACCAGGGTAACTCCCCTGCTCTTCTTCGAAATAGTGCAATGGGATCTCTTACGTCCACCTGAGAGAGCAGATGGGGCCTCGGTTTAAAGTCTCATCCAAAGGACGGTGATGTAAGAAAACTACTAGACACTTGGTCTAAGCGTTAAACAAAGCTTTAATCAACTGTTTTACAACATGGAGGTCTAGTTGTGTCCTTCACTAGTTCCTGTTAAGAATGTCCTGCACAAGCTGGGCCCGTGCCCGCGTATTTATACTCTCCCTGGACAGCGCCACCCGTAGGCCACTCAGTATTATTTCATAAGTCTTTCTTTCATGAATGACTGATTCATGTCAGACGGCACCTCTAATAGTGCAGCACTCTCTCAGTACTGCATTAATGTGTCAGCCTAGAGTTTTGTGCTCAAAAAGCTTCCCCTACTCCAGCATCATCCCCAAACCACTGTCCAGTCCCTGTCTCAGAATGGGACCGTGCTACATATCACGACTGTAATCTAGACCCCAGAATACTCGTGAATGGTACCACAGAAAATCAGCTGGTTAAGATAAACCCCCTTTACACAATTTATGCTTGAAATATTTCAGATACAGAATTTTAAACTAGGTGAGTTGGAAGTCATCATAGGAAAATAGAATACATAACTATATCACATAAATCTCCACTGCAGCAATCTTTGTTTCTCGGGGGATCTATTTCAGCATTTCTCTAAACCATTCAGCCACTAATTGAGATCTTTTTTCATGCATTCTCCAGGGACAGTAATAATGGTTTCTTCCTGAGCAAGACCTTGAGTGACAGTTGGAGCTGAAAGCAAATAACTTTTTCTTTGAAACGCTAAACATTTTTTCAATACTCTTCTAAAAATGGAAAAGAAAACACCAACATATGGGTCACGCATGGGAGAAGCACAATAGCTTTTTGAAAGCATTATGTAAATTTGCTCTTTTCTGTGTTAAGTTCTTAACTGCACAGTGAAGAAATGGGAGATGTTCCTCCAAAGCTCCTCAACCAGCTCCGAACAGTGAACATTGGTAAATTCTGTAGAAATATTTTTTTTCTATTCGTTCATGGGATGTGGGCATCGCTGGCAAGGCCAGCATTTATTGCCCATCCCTAATTGCCCTTGAACAACTGAGTGGCTTGTCATAGCAGAGGGCAGTTAAGAGTCAACCACATTGCTGTGGGTCTGGAGCCACATATCGGCCAGACCGGGTAAGGGTAGCAGATTTCCTTCCCTAAGGGACATTAGTGAACCAGATGGGTTTCTTCGACAATCCGATAGTTTCATGATCACTATTACTGATACTAGCTTCTTATTCCAGATTTATTTAATTAACTGATTTTAAATTCCCTGCTATGGTGGGATTATGAACTCACAGATGACAAGGTCCAACACCGCCTTCAGTGTGCCAGTGCAGCCTTCGGTCGCCTGAGGAAGAGAGTGTTTGAAGACCAGGACCTCAAACCCAGCACCAACCTCATGGTCTACAGAGCAGTAGTGATACCCGCCCTCCTGTATGCTTCAGAGACATGGACCATGTACAGCAGGCACCTCAAAGCACTGGAGAGGTACCACCAACGTTGCCTCTGCAAGATCCTGCAAATCCTTTGGCAGGATAGGCGCACCAATGTCAGTGTTCTCGCTCAGGCCAACATCCCCAGCATCGAAGCTTTGACCACGCTCGATCAGCTCCGATGGATGGGCCACATCATTTGCATGCCCGATACGAGACTCCCAAAGCAAGCGCTCTACTCGGAGCTCCGACATGGCAAGTGAGCACCAGGTGGGCAGAGGAAACGCTTCAAGGACACCCTCAAAGCCTCCTTGAAAAAGTGCAACATCCCCACCGACACCTGGGAATCCCTGGCCCAAGACCACACAAAGTGGAGGAGAAGCATCCGGGAAGGCGGCGAACACCTTGAGTCTCTTCGCCAGGAGCAAGCGGAAGCCAAACACAAATAGCGGAAGAAGCGCACGTCAACCCAAGCACCCCACCCACCCACCCCTTCAACCACAATCTGCCCCACCTGTGACAGAGACTGTAGGTCTCACATTGGACTCATCAGTCACCTGAGAACTCATTTTTAGTGTGGAAGCAAGTCATCCTTGGTTCCGAGGGACTGCCTAAGAAGTAAGAAGCTCAATAAGCCATGAATCCAGAAAATGAGATGGGAAGCTGAGAACAGCCCCTACCCCCTCACTAACATGAGCTGCACCTGCAGTAAGTGCAGGTCCAGCTGCACCACCCCCTCACCCTCTGCCCCCACCCCCCACCCCATCGCCAGGAAAATCCAGGAAATCCTGGGATCACCCCAAAAGGGCAGATCCCCAAAGAAATGGATCTCCTTCCCTTTTTCCTGACATTTGAGCCTGGGGAATGGGAGCCTTATACCACCATTTGACTTCTAATGACTAAAGAGAGCTAATTGTCATCGACAATTAGAGAACCGTGAAGAATGTTCCATGCATACATTTGCACATGCATTTCCCCGACCTACCACACCTTGTGCAGATATACAAGTATAATGGCCAGAATTGTCAACATTAGCACCTGCTCCTATTAATAGTGGTCGACCTGTTTTGGCAGTAATCTTATATTTGTTCTATGATTTGTGATGTTTCTATTACAATAGCTCTTACAGATTATTAATTAATTAGCTCATTCTTGCTTTAGAATTACATTGATGAGAGCTCCCCAGTCAAGAGGTAAAGACGGCTACAGACTACAGAATCCCAGGTTTGAATTCCACTGGTATCTGCGCTAAGATAGCTGATCTTAGCCCGAATGCAAATAGGGGTGCTGCAATTAGCCAGGGTCAGTTGTGATGCCAGTACTCACTGGGTTCACACATGAAGAATGATTGGTTGGTCGAGGTGTCAGAAGATGACCCTTACCCAGGGAATCCTACCCCAGCAAGACCTGATGTTTCAGGAGAGGAAAAGGAGAACAAATAGGTTTAATGGGCACTGCACTGCAAGCGGTTTTGTTTGGGAGCATTTTTAGACTGAACCCCAGTTGTAATGCAACATGCCACATGTGAGAGATTTCTTATTTTCAGATTGCTCATGATAACCTTCGACTTGAGGCCTCTTGTGAATTAGCATCAGTCAGTCAAAAGAAAGGATGCAGGCGCCAGCACAAAAGGGTAAAGTTATGGCTGGCTATGCTAACCTGAGGGGTTAACGCCACTGCTTGCTTTGAGGAACATAAAAGAGCGTCAGAGACAGTACTAGAAATTGCACCTCATTTTTTTTAGTTTACAATGTTCCTTAGGGTCAGAACAAAGTAGAAAAAGCCAAACAAATGTCACTGCATCAATGCTTTAAGCTTTTTTTGGAAGCAACACAAATACTGAATGAGTGATACATGGAACAAGAGGCAGGCAATGACATTGTGACATGAAAGATTTCTAAGTAAGCCCAATTTTAATCCAAGAAAAATCTTTTCCAATATTGGATTTATTACTGTCTTGCTATGTTTAAAAATGTAGTTTTATAATTGTAGTAGCTGCATTTTGAAATAAACAATATTTCACTTGTGTCTTTGTGTTGTCATTTGTGTCATTAAATAATGCCTAAACACATTAACTGTTACAAAAGAATAACATTTCCACTGGGCCTTACTTTACACACAATGAACTCTCAGGCTGATTCATAAAGCTCCCAAATGAAAAAGCTAATATTTCTAATATACTTGTAAGTATACATTGAAATATTCTTTTCTATAACACCATCATCTTACATTTTGAACATCTGGGAAGGCAGTGACACTAATTAGAGTAGAAGGGTTCGACTCGGTCCACATGTTCACCCTCCCTTTCAATCCTACATTTTGAAAACCAGATTAATAAGAAAAAAAATGTTTAAAAATTAGGGATTGTTGCTCTTAATGACCACTTGCTGTGATTCTGCTTTCAACTCAGGCTGGAGATGGCACTAGTTTTAAGTTATTGAAATATCATTGTAGTATTCTTATTGATAATCCAATTGCTAAGTCTAGTGCATTGCGATTGCTCATTCATGAAAATGAAAGACCGATGAGTTATGAAGTTCTATGTTACCACTGAATGAACAATCCATGTGATATTTTGTGCATTCAACCTACACTATAGCTACAGGCAAAATAATCCAGGTGAAAATGTTTATTCAGTATTTTGCATTATAACAAAATTAAAAGCCAGGGTGAATCTCCTACTTTGTTGCTGTTGTGGAGTATTTTAAACCAACACTCAACACAAGGTTTTAGATCGATAGTCAAGTTGTCTTTATTGCACTGGTGGGGAAACAGTCTGCTCTGTCTTAGCCAGACCTTTCCAAATTGGTACAGCAAACACTACATTTTTATACATTACAACACGTCAAAATTCATTCCTGCCAGCTGATTGGACCTTGGCCCACATGCACCTTCACTGATTGGTTGCCTATGCCGCGTTACATTAAAGTACCGCCTTTATTATTGGCCGTTATCCCCCAAGCTGTTGTTGCACCTATGACCTTTGTTTATGCCAGATGGGTCTCATCAACATTGTACTTCTGGTTCATTGTCCTCCTTTCCTGCCTCTCTCGGCCTCTTTCATTGTTTTACTTTCCTGCCAGAACAGAACTTACATCCTCTTAGGCCTCTTATGGTCCCATGTCCGGCTATGTTATCTCCACTGCCAATTCAGCAACTTAGAAAAAGCTTACTACTGCAAAGTATGGACTTTCTTACACCATTCAATGAAACTGCCAATGATGTCAGTTTAACTCTTTCCCCACTGCAGTTGCCATTACTAATATTCCTTTAGTACATTTTTAGGAAGCTTTAACCTTTTTAATAATCAAGGATGTCTTACAAATGTAAAGTACCTTTGTTGCAACATTTGCCATTTGTAAAATTTAGTTTGGTGATTTTCATGATTTTTTTCCATTACTTAAATCACCAACTTTAGGTTCAGGTAGATGTGATCTGTTTAAACAGATTACAATATTTATCAGTATATTTAATAATTAAAATCTTACTTCACAATTCCACTTCTTTATTAGGGAGCTACCAAACTCACTTTCACAGCAGCAAACTAATCAAGCTCAATGCAGACCAAAACCAATTATGTCAATCCCTGTTCAGCCTACTAAGCTTGAAAATATAACAATGAAATTAGTCAGTCAGTTACTGCTAAAAATAATGTGCTAAAATAATTTGACAAAATATAGAACAACTGCATTATTTGGAAATGCAGTTCCTACAAATTATTTATTTAAATATCAATGTTTGAGTGATCTATCAAGCGCATAATGTTGATGCTTTAAATATCATTATAAAGGATTGGTATTATGCGGACCCATTAATCCCCACCTTATATAGGAAGATCTAATATATATAATGTGAGTAAGGGTACTAAAAGTAACTTAACGTCTTGCTTTTTACTTTCTCTCACTTCAACTTTCTCACATTTTTTTGTTCTTCCTCTTTGCCAAAGATGGGGGTGAGATGGAATAGGCCTCCCACCCAAATGAGGACCAGCTCTGCTATTAATAAAGCTCTGAAAAGCTCTTTATGTATTTCATTCAGCACAGCTGAAATTGCTGCCCGAAGGATTGAGCTCTGGCAAAGAAATACATTTTGAGTGTCTTGTGCCTCCATATTTTCTTTTTAAACAGATGTAAGCCTGGGGCTTTCTGGAAGTGGAAAGGCTTAGCTATCCCACAGGGACCACCTGGTGGGCTCCCAGTACCACCGCATAACAATCAGGAGATCTACCTTCTCCATCTCCCAACTTCACTTACTTGCATACGTGCTGGTGACAACATTCAGTATTAAAAGGAAAGTGCCTCCATGAAAAGGTGTTTGGCTTTTTTTTCTTTGGGGAGGTAAAATAATCAGAAGAGCCATGAATCATTTCCATTCAATTTGATTATACACGACTGACACAGTGATATGTTTCTATGTATTTACACTAACACAGTGTATTTTCGTAAACAAAAAGAAAGTTTTATTCATGAAGATGGTGCCCCCATAATCTAAATACTCAAGTACATGAAAAACTGAGGGCTGCAAGGAGCAGACATGAGGATTGGAGTTAATTCCCAAATCAATGCTCATAAAGAGATTGGATGAGCTGAACTGTGACTTTATAATAAAAACAGAAAATGCTGGAAATACTCAGCAGGTCAGGCAGCATCTGTGGACAGAGAAAGAGAGTTAATGTTTCAGGTCGATGACCCTTCGTCAGAGGTGCTGAGGTGGTGGTGGGTAGCATGCTGCAGGATGGAGTTGAGGACACTCATGTCGAAGGGCTGGGTGGGGTGCTTGGGTTGACGTGCACTCCTTCCGCTGTTTGCGCTTGGCTTCCGCTTGCTCCTGGTGAAGAGACTCGAGGTGCTCGGCGTCTTCCCGGATGCTTCTCCTCCATTTTGTGCGGTCTTGGACCAGAGAAGACTTTATAATGTTGTAGGGGTGTATTATTTATTTAATCCATTAGGCAATAAACTCTCGGAAATATGTGGTTAAGTGCATCAGCTCCACATGTCCAATCATTGGGTTCATTCACTTGTATAAGGGAAGGAATTTGGTTGCATTGGATAATCATTGTATAACCAAATACTATGAGCTTGCGTCAGTTTCTAGCACTTGTCTTTGGGTCAGAAGGCTATGGGTTTGATTCCCACAACAGGCTGAGATCCTAACGTTGTACCGGAGGAGCGCCCTATAGTTAGTACCTTCTCTCCAATACGAAAATACAAAAATAATGACATGAAAAGACCAGAAAACCCAACAATGCTCATCCTATCCAATTGACAGTGCAAACCCGCACACCACCTTATTTAATCACTAATAATAAACATTCCCAGATGTTCACTCCACCTACCAAAGATAAAGAGGATCACATGGTGGCACATGGTGCATTTCAGTAAGTCAGAAGACAGTGACAAAGGTTCTCTGCTTGATCCCTAGATGTCAATATGAAGGGATAATTACTAGTCCTAGCCCTTTTCGGGCTACCCCAGGTCAGGCGTATTCCCCAGATGTTCACCTTCAACTAAAGTTGGAGGTAGCCGAATTCTATAAGACGCTTAATTGGGTCTAAATGTTCAGACTATCTCTCCCTAAAGGAAAGGACTGACCTGAAGATATTACCGTCCTCCGGATAGCACTTTTAATAAGTTTAACTAGACTAACCTTCCGGATATTATGAGGGTCCAGAAAACTCCCCCAGAATTCTGCAACTCCTCACAAAAGAGTGTACAGAAATTGAGTTTGCGAGTTTGATACAGAAATACTGGCCCAGTAATTCGGGTCCCAACGCGTGAGTACGCACGGGGTACCCACGCGTGGACCCGATGGAAGTGCCGGTTTCTTGCATGCACAGCGCATGCGTGGGAAAACGGCATTTCCGGTCCCCTGAAAGCAGGGGTTCAGAGGTGAAACGCGTGCAACGTATGAGGCAGCGCGTGCGCGTTGAACTTCCTTTTTTTTGACAGGTTTGCCCGTGCGTGAAGGTCTCCAATTTTTACACATTAAAAAAGCAGACGTAAGGACTTCATTTTAAAAGGTAAGTGGTCAATTAATTAAAATTAGAACATTTTTTCCACAGGTTTATTATTTTTTAATACTTTACAGTAAGTTAAGTGTATTTTTAGCTCCGATTTTTTATAAAATTCTTTTTTTCAAAAATTTAAATTATTGTTTAAAATGGTTATTTAATGTTATTTATAGTTGATTTAAATAGTGTGATGTTTAAAAAAAAAATATTTTAAGGTTATGTACTGTTTTGGGCGCCCGGAATTTTCATGAGGTTGACAGGTCTTATGTCAAACTCATGAATGGACTTTTCCCTCCTCCGATTGGTTGCCCAGTGCTCACGTGATCCCAACCAACGCATCGCACTAAGTACGCCGCTGGGTCACGCAAGCACAGCGCGCCGGGAGCTGGACCGGGCCACAGACCGGAAATCCACGCAGGCTCAGGCCTCAACTGTCGGCGCGCTATGTAAGTGTAGATCGGGGGCTTGCACCCGCGGGAAGCCCCCGACATGAATTTCTAGGCCACAATTTGAGACAATTCTAAAAATATATAGATTTATTAAAGAGCCGACATACAGCTAACAGCTGGTGATTCAATCGCTACTTTAACAGTTCAAAATACAAATAGCTTACATTTCTTATTCTCAGAGATCCTTATTCTCAAATCTTAACTTCGTTACATTTTTACATTTCTAAGTCTTATTTCTAATCCAGAATATCCACGGTGGCATAGTGGTTAGCACTGTTGCCTCACAGCACCAGAGACCCGGGTTCAAATCCGGCCTTGGGTGACTGTCTGTGTGGAGTTTGCACATTCTCCCCGTGTTTGCGTGGGTTTCCTCCGGGTGCTCCGGTTTCCTCCCACAGTCCAAAGATGTGCGGGTTAGGTTGATTGGCTATGATAAATTGATCCTTAGTGTTAGGGGGATTAAATACGTGGGGTTACGGGGATCGGGTGGGATATGTGTCGGTGCAGGCTCGATGGGTCGAAATGGCCTCTATCTGCACTGTGGGGTTTCTGTGATTTCTGTGAAAATCAAATAAGGAGTACATTTTGATCCCTGAGACTCAAAAAGTTAAAAACTTACAGAGCCTGCCTCTGAAGTTGAGAATCGCTTGCCCCTTCCAGCGACTTCTGACTTCCTATCTGAAAGTTGCATATTTTATACTCTTTTTGCAGTGGTATATTCTTTGAAGTTTTCTGCTGATGTAAGCTAATTATCTCTAGTCATTCTTTCTGTTGACTTCTTTTCTATTCTTACTGTCAATTCAACTGTTAACTTTCAGAATCCTGTCTGTTGTATAGGTGTTCAAAAACTTATCATAAAAATGGTTATAACAGATTTATCTGTTTGATGCCATTCTTACGAAGGACTTCAATTCAATTCTTAATATCACCTTAACTGGTTATAAGCAGACGTTGGGGTTGATTTTAACTGAGCCGTGAGGCGGGCTTTGAGGCGTGTGGGGGTTAAAATCGCTAAAACTGGCGGGCCCCCCCCCCCCCGCCTGGTTCCCGACCCCGAGCCATTTTAACCCAGGCGTGTCTGATGGTCCCGAATCAGTCCCACCTCCAACAGGTGGGATTGGTCTTTAAGGTCTTTAATCAGCAATAATTGACCTTTATAATGCCATTTTAACAGGCCCTTGCATTTTTAACCCTTTTCCCACGTAAAACACACCTGGTGGGGATCACGCCTGTGAAACCTGGCGTGAGCACTATTGGCTTGCTGACTATCAGCTGCAGGTCAACCATTAAAGAGGAGATTTGATCAGTCATCATTTGCAGGGGGCAGGACTTTGTTGTTTCAGGCCTGGGGCAACTTTTACCAGGCTTAACCACACCTGTGGAAGGTTGGAGCCTCACACACATCTCCAGTGTGAACTCCTGGGAAACCCCTCTCGCCACCCTCACTCAGCGCTTCCTCAGTGGAGGCATATGCCAGAAGCTTGGGAGCCATTTTTCTCCTTCCCTTCTTGGCATTAGAGGAGCTCGAGCACCAGGCGCAGCAGCAGCAGAACCAGGAACAACAGCAGCACCAGCAACAGCAGCAGCAGCAGGAGCGACAGGCTGCTGCTCACCCACCTGATGCATCACAGGCCAGAAGGGGCCAGCGCATGGAAGCCTGTCGGCGCAGGAGATACCCCCGAAACAGGGTCTACAGACACAGGGTCAGCTACCTCAACATGACTGAGCAGCAGTGCCAAAGGCAGCTCTGACTTTCGTGATAGGTAGTGACTGATATCTGCGCAATGATACAGCAAGACCTGCTGCCCAGAGGACCAGGTGGACACTCCTTACCAGTGGCCATCAAAACTATCACCGCACTCAACTTTTTTGCCTCAGGCTCATTCCAGGGATCATCAGCAGACATCAGCGGCATCTCCCAGTCGGCCGCACACACTTGCATCACACAGGTAACCGATGCCCTCTTTGCCCTCGTGCACAATCACATCCATTTCACCAAGGATTGAGCAAATGTGACGGCGTGAGTGGTTGGATTACCTCATCTGGCAGACTTTCCAAGGGTGCAGGGCGTCATTGACTGCACACATGTGGCCTTTAGGGCACCCCATCGCAATCCAAGTATTTTTGTCAACCGCAAGGGCTTCCACTCCCTTAACGTTCAGCTGGTGTGTGACCACAAGAAGGAGATTTTGCATGTTTGTGCCAAGTACCCTGGCAGTTGCCATGACTCCGTCATACTGCGCCAGTCTAGTGTGCCTCCGCTATTCAGGTCGCCAGACCAACTTCACGGATGGCTACTTGGAGACAAGGGCTATCCCCTGAGGATGTGGCTAATGACGCCGTTGAGGAGGCCAGCCAACGAAGCTGAGGAGCGCTACAACTCCAGCCACATTTCCACCAGATCCATAATCGAGCAAACCATCGGCATGCTGAAGATACGCTTCAGATGCCTGGATAGATCAGGTGGAGCTCCAAAGTACTCAGCAGCCAGGGTCTCCAGAATCGTCGTGGTTTGCTGTGCACTCCACAACATGGCACAGCGTCGTGGCTTGCAGATTCCTGAGGACCAAGTGGCTCCTCACATACCCTCCTCAGATGATGATGATGATGATGATGAGGAGGAGGAGGAGGGCGAAAACGAGCATCCTGCAGAGGCCCATCAACCGGCGGCAGCATTACGCGAGAACATTGCTGCCCGGGATGCAAGGAATGCACTCATCTTGGCCAGATTTGCTTAGCCTAGTAAATCAAACTCTTTTGCTTCGCAGCTTCTTACCTGAGCATCGACAATGGCCAAACCCTGCGGATTCCGAGCTATTTGACCAGCATCCTGACAACTGCAAGTAATCCTAAGCCCTCAATGTGAAAGCCCCATTCGCGAAATGACACACGCCAGAACTGCAACAGTTGCTATCAGAATTTTTATGCACAAGCACCAACTGATGGCATTTTTACAATATACACAGCATTTCACCCAAGTGACTACCCTTGTGACTACTTGTGCTTTATTTTCCTCTTACGTGTGCTCCTATGTAATGGTTCCCCTGTGGCTTCAGCAGGTGTGGAGGCCCCTTGCTCACTTTCCTGCTGCTCCTGTCTCGACACCTTTGGCGGGCGTCCTCTGGGGTGGTGAGCCTGTGAGGGCTCGTCAGCAGTCTGCTGCTCCTGCGGCTGTGCAGGGGTTGAGACGTCTATCTCACTTGGGTGTGGACTCCAGCGGGGCTCTGACCGAGGGATCTGCAGTGGCATGGAAGTGGGAGCGCTTGGAGAGGAACCCCCACTTCCTTGAGGCCTGCCACCAACCTCCCTCTTATGGGTCAGCTCCCCCTCCGCTCCTGCAAGTGGCTTGAGAGCACCTTGCTGCACATCAGGGGGGCCATGGGAACCCGTATCTGCAATGGCAGTCCTACTCAGAAGGACTTCCATGAAGGTCTGGTTTCTCTGTTCAATAGATGCCCATCGCTCCTCAAGAGATGTCATTCTATTCTGAACACTCACCATGTTTTCCATACCCTGGCAACTAACCTCCTACATGGCCATAGCCCTCCTCTCCTCTACCATAGCCAACCTTACCACGGAGGCAGCAATCATTTCCGCGTAGGTAGCCATCCTTTCCGTGTTGATGCGTTCATGCGCCACTGACTCCACAAAGGCTCTGCTCATGTTCGCTATGGAGTCCTCCATTCGCTCCACACTCACAGCGACCCTGGAGACAAAACCTGCCAGAGACTCCTGCATCTGTGCCTGGAGTCCCATCACCTCTGATCTTATGGATGGACCCAGAGGCAGAGGGTCGACATGCAGCTGAGCTGAGCTGACAGAGTCCAGCGCCCTCCAATGAGGACTCTCCACTGCTGTCCCTGTCTCTACAATCTGCTGATGCTCACTTGTGAGCTGTGATACACCAGGTGACAACACTACTCTATGTCCCGAAGGTCCCCCTGAGGTGTGAGTGTCTGCGCTGGTGCTGGGTGCGTTTATTTCTGCTGACGCTGCACCCTCAGAGGTTGCAGATTCCTCTGAGGAGTCTGGCATCTCAGGCTCTTCCTCCTGCACAGTGGGGACGGGGGCTCTCGATGGTCCTGTGGGGGAGTCAAGGAAAAAGTTAGAGATGTGATGCCAAGGTTACATGCACATTGCATTTTGCAGATGCTCATAAGTCCATATGATGTAGCTTCAGAATCATTATCAGCGACTCATGCAATGTCAATGAGAGAGATGGAAATCTATTCTGTCACCAGCTTGCGGGGATACACCTGTCTGTCCTTCCCCAACTTCCGCATCTGTATCAGCCCCGACAATCTCCAGGACGGCTTCCTCCCAGGGGGTGAGCTGGGCTAATGAGGGTGGCCCTCCTCCTGTCCTGGCTCGCTCTCTCCTGTTGTGAGCTCTCTTGTCCTGCAATGAGGGAGACAAGTGGAGGCTGAGTGAGAATGAAGGAGTGAGTGTAGAGATTGCATAGCATAGATACTTAGAAGGAGACAAAGATGGAGTGAGGTTGCAAGACCAAGGGCCCTCCCTGTGTGTTGTCAGTTGTGTTCAAAGCATCAGAGTGAGAGGGAGTGTGAGGGCTGCATGGTCGAATAGTTGGGTGAATGTGAGCATAGAGAGAGAGGGAATGGGTAAGGGTGCATGGATGTGAGTGTCAGGTGGGATGTGGAGGAAGAGATTGCTAAAGCTGAGTGCTGGTGAGGAAAGGCAATGGGGATCAGATTGAGGGTGATGGAAACTTCATACTTACTTTTCCAGTGTGATAAAGGTCATGGAATCTTTTCCTGCACTGCATCCAGGTGCGCCGTGTGAGCCCCAAGGAGTTGACTTCCCCAGCCACCTGTAGCCACACAGCCTTCGTCTGACTGGGGGGCCTCTTCCTCCCTGAAGAAGGGAACAGGACCTCCCTGTGGGCCCTAGCCCCATCCCACAATGCCTGCAGTGATGCCTCATCAAATTTAGGTGCAGCTCTTGCCCTCCCGCTGGCCATTGTTCCTGCAGGCTCCTGTGCCATCATAAGGGGAAAGCTTGGAAGCCTGCAGAGGAAGCAAGGCTTGCTGTGGACCTTAAATGCAGCAGCAATGATGACATCATCGGAGGGGACTTGCAGTCATGAAAAACCCATTTGCAAAGGCTACCCACACATTGGAAATCAATTGGCCAATTGAGTTAAAATTGCATCAATCTCACACATCCATTTAGATTCGTGTGAGAATCATGAAATTCGGGGAACCTGACAATTGCCTGCACCTGAGTTAAAATCAACCCCGTTGTGTCTCCTAACTGTTCCAAGTTCAATACAAACACAATGTGATTGCTTGGTGCATCTATTGATACCATATCTACAAAGTCTTCTGTTTGTACCTTTTACAACATGTAAATCAAAAACACTTCAACTAGGGTGTTCTATGCATTTCTTAGCTACTTCAATTGGTTGTATTACAGACTTTGAGACTCCTTGTTTCATTTGATGTTACTTTTACAGAGGCACATGGTTTTTTAATGTTCTGTGTTTCTGTTCTAAGTGTTAGTTTATAACACTTAACTTGGGCATTGCTGTTGTGTTTCTTCCAATGTTCAGACATAGAGGAACCTCCAACCTGCTGTTTCAACAGGGCTATTGTCTTAGTATTAACAATCAATTCCCATTTCAAAAGCTTGTGTGGTGTTTACAACTTTGTGTCAACAAACCATCTTATCTCAGAAGCCTATATTCACAGCTTGTGTCGTTGAGGCTTTTTAGATTTTTAAACCCAGTTTATCATATTTTAATAAAGTCAGAATTCTGTTCATAGGATGGTATATTTTTCTGAAATATGGCTATTCCTTTACAAATATTATTTACTTGATATTGGGTAGGTAACGGCACACTCCAGTTTTTAGGGGACGCAAGGTCTGCTTACAGAAGTGGTTGGGGATTCTGAGCCCGAGTAGAATACATAACGGCCCAGAAATTCCAGAACGGGGCTTGCAGCGCGTGCAAGCCCCGTATTTACACTTACCCCGCGCTACTGCCGATCAGCTCCAGGGACGCCTGGAATTGGTGTTTCCAGAAGAAGAATCCCGGGCAGCGTATGACGTCACGCCGCCCAGGAGTGCAGCCAGCGTGAAGTCAGGAGCGTGCAGTGCAAGTGAGACACGCCCCTTGAGGTCTCAGTTTCACTGGACACGCCCCCAATGTTTCTGTCAAGCTGCTAACCATTTTTACATGCAAAGCAGCAGTTTAAATAGGTTTTTGGAATTTTTTTGAAGATTTTGGTAACTTTCATAAACTTTTTAAAATGTTTACATTATTTTGAGTAATCTGAAGTAGTTTTAAAGAGAATTAAAGCAATTTAAAGACTTTTAAAAGCCCTAAAAGAATTTTTTTAATTCCATTTATTTATTTAGCAATGTCGTCGTCATACGTGTCTTCACACTGTTCCCTTTGGGGAACTGTATGAAGTGGTGGAAGGATTTATGGCCATGATTAACGCTCATTCCGTGACCGTAACCATCTTTGAACCAGCCATTAGGGCGGTTAGTCCTATGGCGGGAGGGTTTTACGGGCTCCCACAAGCTATACAAGGAGGGGGGCCACCCACACCCACGGACGCAAATATCCCACTGGATGTCAACCCAGAATTTAGAGCCGGAGCTCCGACTCCACTTGCCGGGACTGTCTGGAGCGGGGTTCGAAACCCTACCCTGATCTGGCCCAGCGGCGGGGATCCTACCGCTATGACAAAGGCCCAATCCAATTAGCAACGTGAAATGGCAGCATAGGGCTCCAGTCACGGGGAGGGAAAAGGCGCAGGAAACGTATGGGTGTCACCTTTTGTGCGGAGTGGGCCTTTTGCGTAGCAGTAAGCATCCCCGCCGCTGGGCCAGAAGGAGTAGGGTTTTGAACCCCACTCCAGACAGTCCCGGCAAGTGGAGTCGGAGCTCCAACTTTAAATTCTGGGTGGACATCCAGCGGGATGCTTGCGTCCGTGGGTGTTGGTGGCCCCCCCCCCCCCCCTCAGATGGGTTGTGGGAGCCCGTAAAACCCGCCCGCCATAGGACTAACCACCCTAATGGCTGGTTCAAAGATGGTTACGGTCACGGAATGAGCGTTAATCACGGCCATAAATCCTTCCACCACTTCATACAGTTCCCCAAAGGGAACAGTGTGAGGATACGTACGATGATGACCTCTTGCGCAATGCACCTCCTTGGACCCTCAGTCGCAGATGCGAGGGGGCAAGTTGTGCAATTGTTAAATTTTTTATTTTATTGACATGTAAAATGTTGGCCCAGTAATTCCCTTCCAAATGCGCTAGTACGGTCGGGGTACTTACGCATCTGGCCGGATGAAATGCCGGTTTTCAGCATGCACAGTGCATGTGGGGAAAACCGGCATTTCCTGTCCTCTGAACGAAGGGGTTCAGAGGCAGAACGCGTGCGACTGCACAGGCAGCGCGTGCGCAGTATAATTCGCCGCTTTCATTAATGCTTTCAGTGAGGTCCAGTCATTACAACTTACACATGAAAAAAGCATGGGTACAGTTGCTCCAGAGGCTGCGGAGGAAGATATTTCTTATCGTGGAGCTTCTGAAAGTATGTATGTCTGTATATATTCCTTTGCGTGTTATGTATATATTCCTTTACTTATGTGTATGAATGTATTATTTAATTATGACTTTCAGAGAAAGTAACTTATTGGAAAATCATAATTAAAAATATACATTCATACACATTAGTAAAGGAATATAAAACATACATACATATACGTAAAGGAATATATGTGGACATACATACATAACTCATTCTCACATTCCATTCACACAGCCACAATTGCTCCTTCTACCTACCGTTCTGAAAACCCGTTTAAAAAAAAAAAATTAAAGTTTAAAACTTAGTTAAAATTTCTTAAAATAACTTCCCCCCCTTTCCCAAACCTAAATATTGCATTTCATAAGCTCCTCCATAAAATATATCTCCTTCCCCAGCCAATGAACAACTTTACACTTGCTTTTTTTAAGTGCAAGTTCTAGGGACTTACCCTCACTGAATCCATCAGTGAAATCTACAAAGTTCACTGCGCAAGCGCTGCCTGTGCAGTCGCACGCGCTGTGAATAGACCTCGGGTCTGGAAATGCTGGCGTTCCCCGCGTGCGCTGTTCCTGCTGAACGCCGGCATTTCCAACGGCCAGATGCGTGAGTAACCCGACCGTACTCACGCTTCTGGCCTGGAATTTCTGGCCTAACATAAAATCCAAAACCAGAGCCCTTCCAGCTACTAACTAACTGTGATACTTCCGAGAACCAGGCAGTAAGAATTCCTCTGGCCGCTTTGTGAACTGAAATTATAAATGTGTTTGGTGAAGATGTTCTCTGTTCTCTATTTCTAGGCGAATTATAAACACATTCTAAAAGGATGAGTTTACAATATGACGAGAAGTGCCAAATAAACAAAACCATCACTAAATACATTTATCATGTGCAACACATAACAATCAGAGGAATTCTTATGCTCAGGATAGCTATAAGCTGAAAATCTGCAAGGTTTGTATCTTGGCATAAGTGCCAGGATGCGCCCATCTGAAAATGTTAGTGCTGACCCTGCCAAAATTGGTTGGGTTGCAGGAGGTCCCTTTATTTAAATATGGTGGGTGGATGCCTGTGCAACTAGAGGCGCATTAGGGGTTCTCTTTCTAAGGGAACTGCAGTAATAGCAGAAAATTTGTCTCCTCTTGAAGGGTCCAAGTCATGATCCAGGCTTGGACACCAAGATGGGTCCCATTTTCACCACTAAAGTGTCGAGTACACCAGGTCTCACTCGGCACACTGACCACCAATGATCGGCCTGGTGAGTGAGTGGTTGGGGGCACAGGAATGCCTGGCGTGGGGACGCCCTGCCCCGCTCCGCCCCGCCCCTGGCCTTGCCCGCTGTTACGCATCTCATCTTGTGGGGCGGGAAGAGGCTGCACAGAGACCTCAATGCAATGCCCGGAGCTAGTGCATTTGGGGTCCCAGCCGAATTTGCAGCTGTTTCACTGCATCCCCACCAGAGTTATGGCAGGATTGCACAAGGAGGACCGCAGAGTTTTGACCCTTGATAGCAATTTGTTTAGCGGTTAAGAAGTTTAAGACATAAAAGTTGGAGAAAGATTAAAATTAGGTTGGTAAAGATTCAAAACAAAACCAATCAGAACACCGCCAGAAGGAGGCTAGGAATGCAATTAACAAATCTTGGCTGCTCTTGTTCGCTCATGAGGTTGCTGGCCAGGAGATAGCTTGAAACATATGTGTATGTCAGGTTAACAGAGGTTATTGCTGAAACAAGAATGGATGCAAGCCAGCCATAAAGGCTTAAAAAGATATGCAAACAGGACGGTATCTAGTGTTTTCTCAAATCCAAATTTAATTGGATATTTAGGCCTAGAAATTCAGTGGGCTGTGCCATCCGTTAGCGCCCTAAGAGGGCACTTAGTGGGTTTTGCGCCACTGGCCACGCCTCCTGCTAAATTTAACAGGACGCTAATGGCGGCGCTAGCCGTTAGCGCTGCGCCGCTACCGATGATGTCATCGGTGTGCGCAGCGCCCCGCTACCACCCTGATCGCAAAATTTAGTAGCGCCCCCTGCTTTAACGCCGGTCGCAATTTGCGACCGGTTCAGGGGGGCCTACCTGCAGCGGTAGAGGCGCTGAGGTGCGGGGCGGCCATTTTTTTTGCTGGCCGCCTGCCAGCACCTCTCCGCGCCGCCGTCCCCGGCCTCCTGAGCCCCCCCCCCCATGGAGTACCGGCTGTGTCCCAAGAGCCCGGCACTTCTCCTCGGTGCCGGGCTCTTTTGCCGGCACTTGCGCTCTTCGAGCGCGCTGCAGCAGGCCCCTCCCCTTTAAGAAGGAGAGGAAGGCCTGCAGTACCGCAGCGCGCCGTGCCACAGCGTGTGGCGCTGCGGCACGTTGCGCTGCGATTTTCAGTTGCAGCGCCCCAAGAGGGATGCGGGGCGCCTCGAGTAGCGCTGCGCTTCCGTCTAGGGCGCTGAAACTGAATTTGCGGTGGGCGGCCGCGACTCCTTCCGGGGTGGTACTTCCGGCACCCTGGCGAGGCTGGCGCCCCAAACGGGGCACCAGTGAATTTCTGGCCTTAGTACCTAAAATCCTAATACCTAAAATAGTTACAATTGTATCACCACGGTATGTTAGGGCTGAATTTTGCCGGTGCTCAGAGGACGGGTTCGGAGCCAGGTCCGCTGTCAAAATCCAAATGATTGACAGCGGGGCGGTATCCCGCTCTAAACCCGCCTCCTTGTGAGTTTCCCTAATGCCGGTTCTGCCTGCACTTTGCAGACATGACACTAAGCGGCGGGTCATTCAATTGTGCGAGGTAAGAGGGTGTTTAAACCAAGTTACTCACCATTTTAGCAGGCACAAAGTATTTTACCAAGTTTTCCACGAGGTTCCCGTCGCTCGGGGATCACGCCAGGTAAGTATGTCGGGTTCTGAACAACTCTCCATTTCCTTCAATAGGTGACAGCTGCAAAAACGGTTTAAAACCTACCATTTTACAGCTGGTCACTTTCCACTCTCAGAAGCTTCGGGCTTGAGTATTTGGAACAGATTTTTCAGCTTTATGCATTTGGGAAGTGTTTGCAGTAAACTCTCTATTCACTGTCACCTCCTTGCAACATCATATCTAACCCTTGATAGATTGATTCTGTCATCTGAACTTCACCTGCCATATGAATCATCAGAATGGGCACGATTTATGCTCTGTCACCTTGGTCCTCCGAATTTGATGATGCTCAGCCACAGCAGCAGCAGAACCAGCAGCAGCAACAACAAGAGCGCCAACCTTCTCCTCAACCACCTGATGCTGCTCAGGGCATAGGGCATCAGTGCAGGGCTGCACCGCGCCAGAGGTGATACCCCCAACACAGGGTAAACAGGCAGAGGATGAGCTTCCTCAACATGACGGAGCAGCAGTGCCAAAGGAGGCTTGGGCTATCGCGCCTGGTCGTCACTGACATTTGCGCTTTACTGGAGCAATTCCTGCAGCCCAGAGGAAGGGGTGGACACTCAATTCAATTCAATTCAAATCGCTTTATTGGCATGATAAGGTACATCTTATGTTGCCAAAGCATCGAAAAACATTTATGGTTGAACACATAAACGCAGATCTATTCATACAGTGTATAAACAGATATATCCCTGAGTGTATAAATATACATTCGTATACTTTGTATATACTCTTTTCTTAGGTTTACTGGTTGTCCCTCTGTTTATGGCAAGCTGTAACATAGTGTGCCGCTAAGGTTACACAATTTCTCTGTTCCCCTAGTAGGTATGGGAGTTTTTGGTCGTCATTCAAATTTCTGAATTCAGGGCATATTTTTGTGAATTTTTGGTAGAAATTCTCCCTGATGCCCTGATATTTTCCACAAGCTGTGAGGAAGTGCCTCTCTGTCTCCACCACTCCCTGACTGCAGTGAGAGCATATCCTGTCCTCTCTTGGCAGCCGGGTCTGTCTGTGTCTGCCTTTTTCGATGGCCAGGCTATGTTCACTAAGTCTGTACCTTGTCAAGGTTTTTCTCAGTTTGCTATCCTTTCCTTACCAGTGGCTGTCAAACTCACCCTTGCCCTCAACTTCTTCGCCTCAGGCATGCTTCCGGGTTTCTGCAGCAGACCTTTGCGGAATCTCGCAGTCGGTCGCACACAGATGCATCGCCCAGGTCACCGATGCCCTCTTTAACAAGTCCGCAAATTATATTCATTTTGCCACTGATGAAGCCACTATCAATGAATGGGCGCTTGGCTTTGCCACTCTAGCTGGCTTCCCATGGGTGCAAGGCATCATCGACTGCAAATATGTGGCCATCAGGGCACCCCATCACAACCCAGTAGCATTTGTTAACCAAAAGGGCTTCCACTCCCTCAATGTGCAGCTGGTCTGCAACCATACGAAGATTATCATCCATGTGTGCAGCAAGTTCCCTGGCAGCTGCCATGACTCGTACATCCTGCATCATTCCACCCTCCCTCAGCTCTTCGCACCGCCAAACAGCCTTGGCGGCTGGCTGCTTGGAGACCAGGGCCATCCCCTGAAGACGTGGCTCATGACACCTTTGAGGAGGCCAACAAATGAGCCTGAGGGACGTTATAATCAAAGCCACATCTCCACGAGAAGTGTCATCGAGCAAACAATAGGCTTGCTCAAAATGCGCTTCAAATGCCTCAACAGATCTGGAGGAGCCCTTCAGTGTGCAGCAGCTAGGGTCTCGCGAATAGTCGTCACCTGCTGAGCCCTGCACAATACAGCGCAGCAACGAGGATTAGTACTGGATGAGGAAGACGCCGTTGAGCGCAGAGCCTCATCAGAGGACGAGGAGAATGAGGACGAGGAGGCCCACCATGAGGGTGGTTACGGGGATGAGGAACACCTGGACGAGCCGATGGTCCCATTGCGACCAGTATGTGAGCACGTTGCTGCCCGTCACGCCAGGGATACCCTTATCAATGGCAGATTTCAATAACTTCATGCAGCTCATACATGTGGCTGCCACCCACATACGCAGATTTGCATCACCCAACACCAACACCATGCAGCAGTCAAACAATGATTCGTCCCTTGTTTTGACTCTCACCACCATTGCTGGGTGTGAAATGAGCCCTGACCCTTCACTCTGCCACTTCCATTTCAACACACAAATTTGCCAACAACCTGCAAGTGTGACAATTAGATGATTTATGAACAGCACTTCATAGAATACCAACATGACATTCATAAAGAAAGACATACCCGAGTGACTTCCCTTGTGACTATTTGTGTGGGATCTTTCTTTTCCAGGTACTTCTACGTTGTGCTACCCCTGCGGCTTCAGCAGAGGTAGAGGCAGCCTCCTCATCTCCATGCTGCGCCTGCTTAGACACCTTTGGTGGTCGGCCTCTGTGTTTTGGAGCCACTGATGGCTCCGCCAAAGTCTGCTCCTCCTGCGACTGTGCATGCACAGACTCGGCCATCACTGTCCTGGGAGGCATCTGGAGCTCTGACTGAGGGGTTGGCAAGGGAGTGGAAGTCAGAGCGCTTGGAGCAGAGCCCCCACTTCCATGTCCCCTCCCACCATCATCCCTCTCATGGGCCACCTGCACTTCCCTGCTAGCAAGTAGCTGGAGAGCACCTTTGTAGGATTCGCAAAATTGGATTTAATATTAACAAGGGTTAAATGGCAGAAGAGGCCGTGATTTTAAAGACTGCTTTAAAAGAAGCCCAGAAAAAGGGGCATACAAAATGGCCACCGTATCATGTGACCAGCTTATTGGGACACTTTAAAATGGTTCCTGCGCAACCTCAGACAGCTATGTGGATTGAACCCATAGTAAGTTCTGGAAGCCGTTTCTGAGAGAACGAAACCAGACCCACAGGCATGCATATGGATTAGATCCACTCAAGATCGGCCTGGAGACAGAGGCCATCAAGATGTTGCCCCAGACAAAAGGGGACAATTTCATATTCATGAGAACAGCACCCAGGACTAGATAACGAGATCAGCAGGACATTCAAAACAATGGAGGTAATTCCAAATCAGAGATGGGCCTGTTACCAGCCGTTTAAGACATTTTGGCCTAGAAATTCAGTTGGGCGCGCCAGCCGTTAGCGCCCGGGCGCAGCGCGATCTGCGCCTTGCCCCAACTTCAGTACACATTTAGCGCCGGCGCAAAGTCTGCGCGCGCAGATCATGACGTCATTTACTAGTGCAACGCCCTTTGTGCGCCCCGAACCGGAACTTCACTCGCGCCGGCCCATTGTGCGCCGGGCGGCCCTAACGACTGTGAAGTGGAACGGTACACAGCCGAGGCGGGCCGCGGGGAGCGCTAATTAAAGGGCACTTACCCTGCACTATAAAGGCCAGCCATTTTGCAGCATTCACTCTTGTGCAACGGTTTTTTGGAGAGAGACCAAGGAGGAGAGCTTACTGGTTTGGACCAACACTAGAACAGGTATTTTTGGCTCAGGCCAGAGCTTAGCAATTATCTTTGCCTTCATTGAGAGCTCATTGTTTGCCAGCATATAATGGGGGCTGCATTGGGTGCCAACACTGACTTTCAGCCTTATGCCAGAAGGGCTTACAGACGCCGTGAGAGAGTGGCAGCCCTGGCTAGACGCAGAGGGGGCAACAGGCGTCGCCAACTGAGGCCTTACCCACCCAGGGTATACCGCCAGCAGTCCTCCTATCTGACCATGTCTGCCGCGATGTGTGTAAGGAGGCTGCGATTCAGAAGGGAGGTGGTTGCAGACATCTGCCAGCTGCTTCAGAGAGATCTGCAGCCACAGCTGATGCGCAGGACGTCTCTGTCGGTGGCAGTGAAGGTGACGGTGGCTCCCAACTTCTATGCCACCGGCTCCTTCCAATCCGCTGCTGGGGACATCGCTAACATCTCCCAGTTCGCCGTGCATTGCTGCATCCGCCAGGTGACCGAAGCCCTTTTCAGAAGGAGACATCAATTCATCTCCTTCCCCATGACCCTGGACAAGCAGCAGCAGCATGCAGTGGGATTTGCAAGAATAGCGGGCTTCCCCATGGTGCAGGGCGCCATTGACTGCACGCATGTGGCTTTGTGGGCACCTCTGGAGCATGCCGAGGATTACCGCAACCGGAAGGGCTACCATTCCCTCAACGTACAGCTGGTGTGTGACCACAGGTAGCGCATCCTAGCTGTCAATGCCCGCTTTCCAGGCAGCAGCCATGATGCCTTTATCCTGCGACAGACAACTGTGGCTGACATGTTCCAGGCACAGCCTCCCCCAAGAGGATGGCTTATCAGGGACAAAGGCTATCCTTTGTGTACCTGGCTCATGACCCCGCTCCGCGCGCCCACGACCCCTGCTGAAGAGGCATACAACGAGAGCCATCAAGCGACTAGGAACATCATAGAACAAACAATCGGCATCCTCAAGCAACGGTTCCGCTGTCTCGATCGCTCCGGGGGAGCCCTCCAGTATTCGCAGGAGCGAGTCTCCCAATTCGTCGTCGTTTGCTGCATGCTGCACAACCTGGCTATCCGCAGGACTCAGGCACTGCCACCTCACGTTGGACCCCCACCTCAGGAGGAGGAGCATGAGGAGGAGGAGGACGAGGAGTACCAGCCCAGGAGGGTGGCACAAGGTCCAAGGGCCGCCCGTCGGCGGCTTATTGAACGTCACTTCTAGGCCCCCTGTCAGGGAATGGCTTGTGCCAATGAAAGAACATGATTGCAGCCGCTCCGCAAGCCCTCAGCCGGTTATGGCAACAAACACTTCAAAGATCAAACATGGACAATGTTAATAAATAAAATGCTTTATTGTACAAACTCAGGGCCCTTCCCACATGAAAACCAAAAACAGACGAAACCCCCAAAAAACACTCAAACACATTACTCGCTCCCACAACCTGGAGAGGATTAACAAAACAGTGCAACTAAAATGGCCGTCATCCTCGGCCTTCGTAAAAAACAAACATCACATCCTCGGCCTTCGTAAAAAACAAACATCCAATTCTCGGCCTCAAAAAACAAACACAACTGGCCACACATTTGACTTTTTGGCCCGCTAGGGCGATGCCTTGGCCATCTTTGTGTGGCCCCTGCCCGCCCTGTTGCTCCTCCTCAAAGTAAGGCCATTAGCTGCTGCAAGGCTGGGGGCAGGCTCCAGAGGGGCACATGTCGTGACGGCAGATGCCCTTGGGGGTCGGCCTAGTCGAGGTCTGGCCGTCGAGCGGGCGGCTGTTGAATGCTGCAGCTGTGGCTGGCCAGCATCAGTCGCTGCAGCAGCTCCTGGCAGCTCCACTGGGGGAGTGGCAGTGGCGGCTGGAGGAATGGGGGCAAGCTGGCAGATGGCAGGTGCTCGCTGGTCGCCTGAGACACTGGCACTCGCCCGGGCCAGCACTGCAGCATGCGCACCAATCTGCCGAGGGACAGACCGCTGTGCTGCTGCAGCGCGCTGGGTGCCCTGGCGATGCCTGGCTGACACAGCGAGTGTGGCAGCAGTGAGTGCCCGTGTTGACCTGTTCAGTGACCTCATCAGAGCACCCAGTAACTGCACGGCACCACTGATCAGCTGCCCACTCGCTGCCTGAGCTGCCCCGAATGCCGCCCGACTCGCTGCCTGATCTGCCCCGAATGCCGCCCGACTCGCTGCCTGCTCTGCCCCGAATTCCGCCAAACTGATGGCCTGTGAGGCCCCGACGTCGGTGACACTCCGAGAGAGGGACTCGATGGCCTCAGGCAACCGTGCCACTACCCCCATGAGCTCCGTGTGCTGGCGCTCCGAGTCCGCGGACAAGTCCTCGAGGCGTTCCATCTCCTCGGCGAAGACCATCTCCGGACTGGAGGCCGGACTCTCCCTCTGGGGAGAAGGCCGCCGAGCTGGCCGACCCTTCCTGCGTTGCTGGACGCCGCTGGGCCCAGCAATTGGACTCCCCTCCGACCCTTCCCCCCTCTGGGGAGAAGGCCGCCGAACTGGCACCCCCCTCCCGCGTTTCTGCAGGCCACAGGTCCCATGAGCTCCCCTCCCCTCCGACACTTCCGCGACGCTCCCCTCCAGGGAAGACGTGTCCCCTACATTGGCATGGGTTGCCACGGCTGAGGGTTCCCCTGATGGGCCGCCTTCCTCTTGCTCCTCCTCCTCCTCCTCCTCTGAGGGGCTGTCACTGGCAAGTTCAGGGACCTCCTCCTCACCATCTGAAAGCAGGAAGGCACAAGAGTAGCATTAGAGTGAGGAGAGGGCGTCAGCGAGGGATGCATGAGTGGTGGCATTCAGCGCATTGGTCGGACAGTGGCAAAGGATGTAGATCTGATGCGCAAGTGGGACGAGAGAGGTCCAAACGTTGATGTCCTTACCATTGGTGCCCAGAACAGGGTCGGCATCTCCACATGCAACGGGGCCAATCACCCGGCCACCCATGATGCGCTCCACGCGATGTTGCAGCTCGGTGAGCGGCTGGATCTGGGGTCGGCCTCCCCTGGTCGCAGTCCGGCTCTTCTTGTTATTGGCCAGCTTGGCCTGCAAGAGAAAGGACGGCCTCTAAGTACAGTGTGTAGCCCTGATCTTGTGTGCACTGCCTCCCATGGTGGAATAGCCTGGCCAGTGTGTTAAGTGCAGAATGTGCAATTGATGTTCATGCCTGTTCCATAGCTGCTGGATGAGGGCTGGCCATTAGGGCTTTCAGGTCCCTTTGCCCATAATGTGAGGTGCGCATGCAAGGATGAGGAGGTCACTGGAAAGGGTACTCACCCTGACAAGCCGCGTGAGGTCATTAAACTTTTTGCGGCATTGGACACCGGTCCTGGGGACCTCGCTGTTGGCTGACACCTTGCTGGCGACATGCCTCCAGGCTCTCCGGTAGGCGCGGACCGGCGCCTTCCTGCCATTGTCCGGGTACAAAATATGGCGCCTCTTCTCCACACCACCAACCAGCACACTCAGATCACGCTCTGAGAAGCGCTGCGCTCGTTCACGGGCCCTCTGCATGGCTTCAGGCGCTATTTGGGTCCAGCAGCAGTGTTCAGGCCTAGCTGGAGGGCTCCACTATCCAGGGCGTGGCAGCAGACAAAGTCGACCCTTCCCCCTTAAGAGCTGGCCGGCGCCAGGGTGTCTGCTGTCAATCACGAGATGGCCGCACCTGCGCTGCGCCCGGCCTGGGCGCTCTCGCTCAGCACCTCCGGCTTAGCGCCTAAAGAGAGGCGTCCAGCGCCAGTTTTAGCGCTCGAGCAAACTCTTAGGGCGAAGCTAATGAATATCGGAGAAGTGGCCTCGATTTGGCGGCGGGCGCAAACTTTAGCGGCCGCCCGACTTTAACGCCCCAAAAGTGGCTACAATGAATTTCTAGGCCATCTTGTCTTGACATCGCAATGATGAAAGGCATGCAATTGTATGGAAATTCATTCTGTCACCAGCTTCTTCTACTGAGCCCATCTCTCCGTCCCCCACTTCCGAAACGTCCACCACTCCAGCAATCTCCAGTGCTGCCTCCACTGCACTCGTCAGATATGACATGGTTTGTGGACGCTCTCCTCCTGTTCTCTCCCTCTCCCTCTTATTGTGGGCTATCTTTTCCTGCAAGGAGGGAAAGAAGAGAAGGATCAGTGAGAGTGATGGTATGAGCGTAAGGAATGGAATGGCATAGAGCTTCACACTGACAATTTGATGGAGTGGGTTGGCAATACCAAGTTGCCTCCTTTTGTGTTGTTAGTTGCTGTCATTGCATAATGATGAGGCTCAGTGTGAGGGCTGCATACTAAGATGGCGACCTGATAATGTAAATAGAGTTAGAGGGATGGATGAAGGTACAGGGATGTTGGGCTGTGTAGCGTTGTGCAGGAGTAGGGGTGGCAATGTAGAGTGGTGCGAATGTGATGAGACGCACAGCAGCATCAAGGTCATTGTGGCTTAATACTCACTTTTCCTGATCTTATTAAATCATTGAACCTCTTGCAGCACTGCACCCAGGTGCGAACCACCACTGACAGCCCCGTAACCTCCTGCGGTATCTGCAGCCACGCTGCCTTTGTCTGCTGAGGATGCCTCTTCCTGCCATCCGCAGGGAAGAGAACCTCCCTACGTGCTCTCACTCCCTCCACAAGCTGATGGAGGGACTCATCTGTGCAGCGAGGTGCTGCTCATTGGCGCTGCAAGCACATAGTGCAGAGAATCAAACACTGACAGCACTGAATACTATCAATTTGCAACTGACAGTAATGGGGCCATGGCCCCTTTAAATAAGCCGGCAATAATCGCGTCATCCGGTGATGTCACCAGACCTGCACCTTTTAATAGGGCCGGGAAACACGTAGGGCGGGACTAACACAGCCCATTAGGGCAAGATTCAATTTATCGCGAGATCCACGCCGCAGTAGGGTTGCCTTGAAGCCACCCAGGTAGGCGAAATCGCGGCCTTTAGTGTGTAAAAAATAAAGTTTAAAACTACGAATAAAATTAGGATAAGTGATGATTATGATGGTACAAGTGACCCTGAACCCCAAAGAATGTTTCTGTATAGTACTGGGAGGGGAGAATGTAGTTTAATGCACAAAGTACTGTCATTTTTGAGAGCTACTTTAATAATTAATAAATAAAAAGGAAGGATTTGTATTTATATAGCAGCTTTCGTGATCTCACTTAAATATCTCATCTAAAAGATGGCATCTTCAATGGTACAGCACTCCCTCAGTACTGCACTACTGTGTGAACCATGATTATGTGCTCAAGTCCTGGAGTGGACTTGAACCCACAGCCTTCTGATGTAGAGGCAAAAAGTGCTACCCACTGAGACAAGGCTGGTATAAGTGATAAATAGTAGCCCTGCTTATGATGGAGCCTCTCTGGATCCTCAATGATTAGGTCATGGTTCTCTCTCACCTCAGAAGGCCATCTACTCCAGTCTGGTAATATTCACGAATAACTACTATGTAACCATTCTCAGTAGTCATGGAGTTCCTAATCCTCAACAGCTTACAAAATGTAAGAGTTTCCCATGTGTTTTCCTTCTGCACCTCTTTTTTTGCTTTAATGCAGCATGATGCTTATCGTTCTAAACTATTATGGTTCTGTTTCCAACTATCCAGAAACCTTCTAGAAGTCTTGATACATTTTTTTTAAGTTAGCAGAATGCCGCACAGTCCTCACTAATTACAGGCGTTTCCCTGAACACTGCTGCTGTTCTTCAGAGCTGGCCACGAGCCACAAAGTCTAGTGTGACTTCCGGGGCCGCACTGCCACTGTTCTGTTGATAGAATTGATTTAAATGAGCGCCTTGATGACTCTAGCCATCCACAGATATACTGCAGCAGCACTCCAGCAACCACAGGGAGTTATTCAGTGTACCAATCCAGCAGAGATAATTCCAGAGGTCCTGTGCCTCGATGTGACAACCACCCACACATTCTCAGCAAGGTAGGTGCCAACACGCCCCTCAATAACACAGGGCAATCTTGCTAGGTGAGGAAGGGAGAATGGTAACATACATTTTTTAAAATTTGTCTTACTCTCTATTTCTGGCTCTTAACATATGCTTACTGTTGTGTATGTACCTTTAAGAGAATAACTGGTCTCAGACTGCAGTACCGGCAGTGACCAGCCCTGTATAAAAGGCGCTAGAGAGCCTCTGTTGTTTAGTTTTGTTATTGCCTTCCACCAGTAAAGATCAGTTTGTTTTCACTCCTGCTAGTCCGTGTCGCAATCATTCACGGACTTAACACTGGCGACGAGTAAGAAACGTACTTACCTGCAACTCGGCAGCAGCTCCGACGACGTGTTGAAGGTCGGAGCCAGAAGAAAAAAAAAAAAAAAATAGAGTCCATTGAAACTCGAGAAACGGGCGTCGACCGTCAATCATCAGGTTCAAGGCTTTGCAGGAGCGACTTTCCAGAGCCAGGCTGGGTTCCTCGGTCCGTGGTTTCCCAGCTAATCGGGCTGGTGGCAGGTAGTGCTCTGATCCTTCCTGGGCTGCGGCGGGCTGAAGCTCGATCGGGTGGCCTTTCAACGGGGCCGGGCAGCGAGTCAGGAAGCAAAGAGAGAGAGAGAGGGTGGAGCATACAGGGCACGGCCGGTGTTTCGAAGCTGGGCAGCGTTCGGACCTCAGAAGAGGGAGGGAAGTGTCCCAGAGGGTCCGCTCCACGACAGGAAAATGATAAAAGAAAAAGAATACACGCAAGAAACCTTGGAAAGCAGCGCTAACAGCAGCGGGGAAGAAGACAAAGCGCGGGAGGCGCCATTTTGTTAAATCGGGGAAGAAGGCAAAGCGCGGGAGGCGCCATTTTAGATTTGCAAGATGCCGAAGACTGGCTGTATCACTGCTTTTGATAATACATTAGAGGACTGGACCACGTATGTGGAAAGAGTCGAGGTATATTTCGAGGCAAATGAAATAGCGGAGGGGAAAAAGGCATCAATATTGCTAAGCTTAATGGGCGCTAAAACGTACGGCCTATTGCGGGATCTGATTACTCCAGCCAAACCGAAGGCGAAGAGTTTTAACGAAATTGTTGCTGTTCTACAGGAGCACTTAAACCCTGCACCGCTGTTGATAGCAGAAAGATTTAAATTCCACAGGAGAACTCAGCACAAAGATGAGAGCAATGCTGAGTATCTTACGGAACTACGCAAGCTATCAAAGCACTGCCAGTTTGGAGCAGGACTGGCAGATACCCTACGGGACAAATTTGTCTGTGGACTCCTGAGTGAAGGAACACAGAAGAAGTTACTCGCAGAAAAAGAGCTGACGCTAGATAAGGCTTTCAGCGTGGCAGTATCGTATGAAGCAGCAGCCAGGGGAGCTGCAGAAATTCAACAAAAACCACAGGAATACGGCACCCACGAAATGACACGGGGATTTGCAAAATGTTATCGCTGCGGCAGAACTAACCATGACCAGAAGGACTGCTGGTCCAAAGACAAAATATGCAGATGATGCGGGAAGATTGGACACATTGCACGAGTTTGTAGGTCTGGGAAGAAGACCAGCGACAACAAAAAGGCTACTAAGGAACCGTACAAGAAAGTACAAAAGATGACGGACAGTAGTTCCGAAGACCAGATGAGCGATAGTGAATCCGAGAACAGGAGATTAAGCTGTCTCAAACTTCACAATGTAATCGCAAAAGAGGATCACTGAACCATTTGGGTCACCCTCACGATAGCAGGGTCCCAAGTTAAAATGGAATTGGATACAGGATCAGCGCTAACTGTCATGAATCGACGAGACTACGAGCGGCTATTTTCACACATACCCTTGAGAGAGACATCCATCGTCTTGACGACGTATACGGGGCAAAAAGTATACCCCAGAGGAAAAATAAGGGTGCCTGTCGAATACAATGGCAAGAAAATACGGAAATTGTATCTCTACATACTGCCAAATGGTGGACCACCATTATTGGGACGGGAATGGATCAGGAAGATAAACTTAGATTGGCATTCCATTCATGCAATGACGGTGGACGGTAAAAAAGATGAAGACGTCACTCCTGGATGATTGTCAACAATCTTAGCTAACGTCAAAGAGGTATTTCAACAAGAACTGGGCACGCTTAAAGGCGTAACCGCCTCGTTAAAAATAGAAGAGAATGCAGTTCCCAAGTTTTTCAAAGCGAGACCGGTACCATATGCAATTCGCCCAGCCGTCGAGGCAGAGCTGGAGAATCTGGAGAAGGCGGGCGTGTTGTCTAAGGTCGACTGGAGCGAGTGGGCGACACCCATCGTTCCTGTCATGAAGAAAACGTTAAGCAATAAGTCCGGAGAGCCAAGGAAGATTCGCATCTGTGGGGATTTCAAGGTGACGGTGAACCCTGTCCTTCACACAGTACAATATCCTCTTCCAAGGATAGAAGACATCTTCGCCTCACTGTCTGGAGGGAAGCGTTTTACAAAAATTGACCTAGCACAAGCATATTTGCAGATGGAGGTTGAAGAGTCCTCTAGGAAGTATCTCACGATAAACACTCACAAAGGTCTTTACCAGTATCATCGATTGGTATTCGGAGTAGCATCGGCTCCGGCGATATGGCAAAGAGCGATGGAACAAGTCCTGCAAGGGATTCCGGGGACTCAGTGTTACTTGGACGACATCCTTGTAACAGATGAAGATGACAGTGAACACCTTAACAACCTAGAACAGGTGCTCACTAGACTACGGGAACATGGGCTGCAAGCCAACCGCCCCAAGTGCGAATTTTTAAAGAAACAGATATTGTATTGTGGCCACGTGATTGATGAAGAGGGGTTACATAAGTCCCCTGACAAAATTGAAGTGGTTGTTAAGGCCCCAGCGCCTGAAAATGGATCGCAACTGAGGTCATTCCTCGGGTTGGTGAATTACTATCATAAGTTTTTGCCGAATTTGTCGACAATTCTGCACCCACTGAACGCCCTGCTATGAATGGGGGTAGCATGGAAATGGAGTGATGATTGTAAACGTGCTTTTCAGAAGAGTAAGGACTTAATCACTTCGAAGGAAGTATTGGCTCACTACAACCCAGCACTGCCAATCAGGCTGGCGTGTGATGCGTCTCCCTACGGCATTGGGGCGGTACTGTCACATAAATTCCTTGATGGTTTGGAGAGGCCGATAGCTTTTGCGTCACGCTTGTTAACTTCTGCCGAGCGTAACTACACCCAGATTGACAGAGAGGCCCTCAGCCTAGTGTGGGGGGTGAAGAAGTTCAATCACTATCTGCACGGTCAAAAATTTACTCTACTAACCGATCATCAACCTCTTGTCTCCATTTTCAACCCTCAGAAGGGCGTACCGATAATGACAGCACAACGGCTGCAGAGATGGTCCCTTTTCCTAGGGGCACACCAATATGACATCCAGTACAAAGGAACTAAACAGCATGGAAATGCTGATGGATTGTCACGTCTACCGTTGCCGACGGTGGAAGAAGAAGACCTTGCAGTGGATCCAATGGAGTTATTCCACTCGACCATAGTCGAATGTCTCCCTGTGACGAATGCAAACATAGAAAAGGAAACACGGAATGACCCGACACTATCACGGGTCTATGATTTAACGGTGAAGGGATGGCCAGCACATGGCGAACCACTGCTGCCTTGGATTTGGTTAAGCCAAACGTCCGAAGAGATGTGGAGAACAGGCAGTTTCAGAATATGAATGAAAGGCCGACCAGGAGTTTTAAGATAGGTCAACCAGTTTTGGCCCGGGACTACCGCACTGAGAAATGGCAGCCAGGAACGATTTGTACACGACAAGGACCTCTCATGTATACCGTGGACGTTGGGGAGAGCATTGTAAGACGCCATGCTGACCAGATTCTAGAGTCACTGGAAAACGTCAAGTCCACACCACGATCTGATGCACCTGGTAATGAAATCGACGTTCCATTTGCAGCTACCGCAGAACCGGTAATATTGGAAGCAGATGAACCAAACAACGACATTGATTCCGACTCAACATTGCCAGAAGAACCTGTTACCCCAGAGAGGCGTTATCCAGACAGAATCAGGAAGCCTCCGCAAAGACTGAACTTATAATTGCTTAAACTTAACCACTGTATCTAGTAACAGTAATTGTGATTGTAATTCGTTATCATTTAGTTGTTAAATGAATGTTATGTACTGTTTATCTAAAAGGGGAGGAATTGTTGTGTATGTACCTTTAAGAGAATAACTGGTCTCAGACTGCAGTACCGGCAGTGACCACCCCTGTATAAAAGGCGCTAGAGAGCCTCTGTTGTTTAGTTTCGTTATTGCCTTCCACCAGTAAAGATCAGTTTGTTTTCACTCCTGCTAGTCCGTGTCTCAATCATTCACGGACTTAACACTTATTATGAGTTACATAGAAACATAGAAGATAGGAGCAGGAGTAGGCCATTTGGCCCCTCGAGCCTGCTCCGCCATTCAATGAGATCATGGCTGATCATCCAAACTCAGTACCCTGTCCCTGCCTTCTCCCCATATCCCTTGATCCCTTTAGCCTTAAGAAATATATCTAACTCCTTCTTGAATATATTTAATGAATTGGCCTTATCAACTGCCTTCTGTGGTAGAGAATTCCACAGGTTCACCACTCTCTGGGTGAAGAACTTCCTCCTCATCTCTGTCCTAAATGGCTTACCCCTTATCTTTAGACTGTGACCCCCGGTTCTGGAGTTGTGTGATCAACACTGAAATAGAAGTTAAGGGGGAGAAATTGGCCTCCTTTGCACCTCCTGTTCGCGCCTCCAGGGGAAATTACCGACGTCCGCAAACTCCATGGCGGCTTAGCACTGGCGCTAAACCTTACCGCCTTGATCTCATGCGCCCCGGAGATCATGACATCATCCAGTGCACAGTGCCCTGTTATTGCCCCGGATGTAAAATTCGCCTTCTGCCCACTGCAGCATCGCCCGGCGTCCACAACAGCAGCTGTAGGGTTCTCAAAATTCCCACATTCCCCGAAGTTATGGATAAAGGGACCCTGCATGGACAAGCTATGAAAAGATAGGGTACCCAAAAATGGCTTCTGCAGCCTCGTGACCAAAAGGACAGGATTTTAAAAGCAAGGCCCTGCAGACAGGCAAGCCTGGGACGAAACTTAAAATGCAGGAATCTGTGAAAAGACTCTGGAGCCAGACAGCCAAAGTTAACACAGAATATACATTCATTCGCCTTGAAACAAATCAAGCTAGAATGGGCCTATAATCAAGGCCATTAGGTTTTTGCATTTTAATCTGTAACAGCTCACAGAAGCCATCAAGTCAGGAAAACCCGATTAAGTCTCATACATAACCAACAACCAGGACATCAAAACCATTATAACACAGAGACAGCCATTTCAGGGTCGTTAAAGTAAATGGCTGTAATCAGTTTAAATGAGCCCGCCAAAAGTTGGACAAAGGACTGACCTGATTTGGCGCGCAGATAAGGATTGAAGGTCGGGTATAATTGTAGGCCCATCAGTGGCAATCGCTCTCTTAGCTCGCTCTTGCTCTGGCCTCTTATCGTTTGGCTTTTGGTCTGCTGCCGCTCGTTCTCGTGCCCTGGCCTCGTGGCGGGCTCTCTTCTCATTCCCCACGCCGCTCAACACCAAGGACGCCCATTACTACACCGAGGGCCCAAACGCGGGAGGAGAACGAGACCCGAGTTCGAAACCACACAGGACACACAGGCCACAAACGGGCAGGCGAAACAAGACGAGACGAAGAATTACGGTAAACCGATAAGAGCAGAGAAGGGCAGCGAAAGACACATTGGGGAAACCAAACGCCTGGTTATAAGCTGGCGTTTGGTGAATAAGTTGGCGTTGCATGCATGGACAGTAAAACCCCAATTTGAAGAATAAGCTGGTATTCGAAGAATGGGTAGAAAAATCTAGACAAAACGGCCTAGCTATAAGCTGGCGTTTGTCACATGGACAGTAATAGCCCAGTTGAAGAATAAGCTGGAGTTCGAAGCATGGATAGCAACATTATTAGATGGTAAAAACCGCCTACCGACCCCAGACCGCAGCAATACCGTCGGCGACCGCCCAAAGGAGAAGAAGGCCCATCGTGACGAAGTACTCGACGAAGACGTTAACAGAGGAAAAGGGAGGGTGCCTTTGCACAAACAACTTCAGCACCGCGCCCTGTGACCACGTGGCGATGGGATACTCCAAAGGACAGAAAGAGCGGACCTCAAACCCCACCATCTAAAGCGACAGGTTTTGAATTGGTGAGCATGAATTCCTGGCCCCTCATAGCTTAATCTAATTAGGTATAGGGGGTGGGATTAAGGATAAGGGAATTTTTAATGTATTTGTATCCCTCGATGTGCTGTGTGTTCCCCATTCCCAAATAAGTGTATTAACTGTTTTATGCCTGGAACTATACCAGTAATTCTCAGTAGTATTGTGTTTTATTCAGCCTTTTAATAAAATTTTGGTTTTCTTGCACCAAACCACTTGTCTCCTCGATTTTCTGTATCGCCGCCTATACCTAAGTCCGGTGTCTAGAACCCAGGGGGTGTGGAGCGATTTGAACCGCTCAGGGACAGTCAAGGGTAGAGCTGACTGGGCACACATGCCAAAACCCCCTACACAGCTGCAGGAAGCGTTGTCACCTGGGCTGGCTGCTTGGGGAGCGCTGATTAAAGGCAGTGGTGGTCAGGTAGGCCAACATTTAATAATGTCCCCAGTGTGCTGTATTTTGATTTTTTTCCAGCCCGCGATTGATCAGCCCTGCACTCTCTTAGAGGGCTTGGGGCTGCTATGCGTGTATCGCGGGTGCTGTCAACGACCATTCCCAGCCTTAGCCTTCAATGACCGCAGCATTGACCCTTCCCTGTAAAACCGGCAGCGCTGCACGGAACATTGCTCAGCGCTCTGCCGCTACCGCCCCTCTCGCTCCCTTTAGCGCTCTAAGGGAAGTGGTAGCGCTTGATTTAGCTCCACTTCCCTCTTACATAGAAACATAGAAGATAGGAGCAGGAGTAGGCCATTCGGCCCCTCAAGCCTGTTCCGCCATTTAATGAGATCATGGCTGATCATCCAAATTCAGTGCCCTGTCCCTGCTTTCTCCCCATATCCCTTGATCCCTTTAGCCTTAAGAAATATATCTAATTCCTTCTTGAATATATTTAATGAATTGGCCTCAACTGCATTCTGTGGTAGAGAATTCCACAGGTTCACCACTCTCTGGGTGAAGAAATTCCTCCTCATCTCTGTCCTAAATGGCTTACCCCTTATCACAGAATCACAGAATCACAGAATCCCCACAGTGCAGATAGAGGCCATTTCGGCCCATCGAGCCTGCACCGACACATATCCCACCCTATCCCCGTAACCCCACGTATTTAATCCCCTAACACTAAGGGTCAATTTATCATAGCCAAATCAACCTAACCCGCACATCTTTGGACTGTGGGAGGACCCTTAGACTGTGACCCCTGGTTCTGGACTCCCCCGCCATCGGGAACATCCTTCCTGCATTTAGTCTGTCTAGCCCTGTTAGAATTTTATACGTTTCAATGAGATCCCCTCTCATTCTTCTAAACTCTAGCGAATATAAGCCTAATCGACCCAATCTCTCTTCATACGTCATTCCTGCTATCCCAGGTATCAGTCTGGTGAATCATCGCTGCACTCCCTCCATGGCAAGAACATCCTTCCTCAGATAAGGTGACCAAAACTGCACACAATACTCAAGGTGTGGTCTCACCAAGGCCCTGTACAACTGCAGCAAGACATCCTTGCTTCTGTACTCAAATCCTCTCGCTATGAAGACCAACATACCATTTGCCTTCTTAACCGCCTGCTGCACCTGCATGGTTACCTTCAGCGACTGGTGCACAAGGACACCCAGGTCTCGTTGTACTTCTCCTTTTCCTAATCTATTGCCGTTCAGATAATAATCTGTCTTCCTGTTTTTGCCACCAAAGTGGATAACCTCGCATTTATCCACGCTATATTGCATCTGCCATGCATCTGCCCAATCACCCAGCCTGTCCAAATCATACTGGAGTTTCTCTGCATCCTCCTCACAGCACACACGCCCACCCAGCTTTGTGTCGCCTGCAAACTTGGAGATATTACATCTAGCTCCCTCGTCTAGATCATTAATATATATTGTGAATAGCTGGGGTCCTAGCACAGATCCCTGCGGTACCCCACTAGTCACTGCCTGCCACTTGGAAAAAGACCCGTTTATTCCAACTCTTTGCTTCCTGTCTGCCAACCAGTTCTCTATCCAAGTCAGTACCTTGCCCCTCTTGGAGCGCTAAACCGGAAGTTCCCGTCGGAATCAATTGTCTAGTGCCCGGCGACACCTTTGCGCTCCCGCAAAAGTTATTGACTGAAACGGGACTCTCTAAAGTTTCTAGCCCTCTGAGGATTCATTTTCTGCAAAGGCAAGTACTATTCATTTGATAGCAGACTATGTTCCATAGGCGAATATAGCAGGTCCCCCAAATGACAAATAGTAAGAAGAAACTGATCAGATATTGCCCAGAAATTCGGGTCCCAACGCGTGAGTACGCACTGGGTACTCACGCGTCGGCCCAACAAAAGTGCCGGTTCCGTGCATGCACTGCGCATGCGCGGGAAACCAGCTCTTCCGTTCCCCTGAAAGAAGGGGTTCAGTGGTCGACCGCGTGCGCCGGAGAGGCAGCGCGTGCGCATTGAACTTACGTTTTTTTTGCCGCTTTCTCCGGGAGGGTAAGTCTCCAGCAGTTACACTTTTAAAAAGTAGGCGCAAGGCCTGCTTTTAACAAGGTAAGTGGTGAATTAATTAAAATTAAAACATTTTTTCCACAGGTTTATTATTTTTAAATACTTTAAAGAAAGGTAAGTTTATTTTTAGCCCAGTTAGAAAATGTAATTAATTTTTTCAAAAATTTAAATTATTGTTTAGAAGTTATTTCATGTAATTTATAGTTATTTTTAAAATGTGATTTAAAAAAAAAAATTATTTGAAGTTTTAATGATGTTTTGGGGCTTATAGTATTTATAGGTTTTGACAGCTCTTCCTGTCAAACTTATGAATGAAGCATTTCCCTGCTACCATTGGCTCTCCATGGCCCACGTGATCCCAGGGGACGCATCGAACTAACTGCGCCCCTGGGATATGCAAGCGCTGCGCACCGGCAATTGGTGCAGGCCCAGGATCGGAATCCCACGCAGGCCCACAGCACAACGGCCGGCGCGCTAGGTAAGTGCTGGCCGGGGGCTTGCACCCGTGGGAAGCCCCCGACCCGAATATCTGGGCCAATGTGTAACTGACTGCTGGTTCCCATGAGAGAAAAAGTCCCAACAATGTAGCTTTTCAAGTATACTGATGGTGGGAGGTACTCGTAGTTAGCTTCAGACTGTCTCCTGTAGATTTGTACTGTCTCCTGCAGTCTAGTGTTGTGAGCTATTACTCAACCAATGTCACAGTGTGTGTGGGAGTGATTTGTTTTTTTATACAAATGAATGATTTGTTTCTAAAAATAACTGAATACAAAACACTTATTAGAAACGAATTTGCTAGGTTAAAATCTTCCACGCCTCTCTTTTATTAATAAATTATGCATGGGGTGTCTTTTATGACGGAAATAAACAGCAGAGAATCACTGTGATAGTCCGCTGTATGCAGTGGGCCGATCACAGCCAGCAGTGAGGTGTAAGAAGAATCTCTGAGTCAAGCTGACCAGAAATTCATTGGTGGGAAGGGCAATGTTGCGTGTTAGTCAACCTGAAATGCCAAGGTGTTCATCATGTTTCACTGCTTCCTATGATCTATTCCACTTAATAGATACAACTTTAAATATAATTTAAAAATATAATTTATCCCAAATCTAGGTTCTTATGAAAGCACCGGTGAGGAGATATTTTTCAGTGTGAAGATAGCACATGTAAGTCAGACCTTTTGGAAACTATGGCCTCTCTATTGCGGTATAATGGATGGCTTGCATAAAACATTAGCCATCAAATATTAGCTTTAATATTCAAAATAGTAAAATTAACGACATTTTCAAAACTAGAAGTGATGCAGAATTGTCTCAGTGACCTCAAAGGAGTGGGACATTTGAAGATGGTCTATAGTTAAAAACTAATAGAGTTCTGAATCATCAGGGAGAACTGTTTAGACGCATGTCTTGTGCAACACAAGCTTACTTTGCACTGAAAGTTGCTGTTAATATCAAGAAAGATGAGAAAGACCAACATGCTCTTTGCCCCTCTCAATGCAGTCCCAAAGGACTGTTTCCAAGCTGAAGTTGCCATCCACTGGGACCTCAAAGGTACTGAAATGAATCAACAATGGGTGAGACATCCCTAGTCTCTTTCATTCAATGCCTTTGAGATCGCATTTGAGGTCATGCTAAGACATGATATTGCACTTGGGACATCAACCACTATATTCCACTGGTTAGCCCATTGCTCAAGATGATGAGTAGAGTGCATTAGATCCCCAGGTGATTCCATTTACAACACAATATCAGCTGTGAAAAGGAGCACTGCAATTATTTCAGATTTGCCTAAAACACAGGCCTAAAACGCCTCTTAAGGTGCCATCTACCACATCATTGATGATGACATTGAATAAGATGGGTGACAGTGGGCAATGGTCCCACTCCTCTATCATGGGAGATAGGCTCCATGAGTCTCTCATATATCCTTCTGTGAATCTTGGACACACATTCAAAGTAAAAGCCAAGATTTGGCTATGTACTACCATAGATTACAGCATTGTCATGAGGGCCACATCAAGTACTAGGTTGAAAGCCTTAAAAAAATTGTTGCAAGCAATGTAAGTGGGTTGTACCCTTTGGGTTACATGGTCTATGGAGGGGGAGGAACCAGCTTGATTTTTATTGTTCTAATGCCCTCATGTTTTTATTTAAGCTGCAGAGTGTTGAAATATTTTTTATTGTACATCCAATATTCAAGGAGTCATAGGCCTAGAAATTCGGTGGGCTGCGCCACCAGTTAACGCCTAAAGAGGGCACTCAGTGGCTTTAGCGCCACTGGCCACGCTTCCCGCGAAATTTAGTGGGGCGCTAATGGCGGCGTTAGCCTGTAGCGATGCGCCGCCACCGATGGCGTCATCGGTGTGTGCAGCGCCCCGCTACCGCCTCAATCGCGATATTTGGTCGCGCCCCCCGCTGTAGCGCCGGTCGCAATCTGCGACCTGTTCAGGGGGCCTACCTGCGGCGGTAGTGGCGCTAATTAAAGGGGAGGTGCGGGGCGGCCATTGTTTTTGCTGGCCGCCTGCCAGCACCTCCTTGCGCCGCCGTCCCCGGCCTCCTGAGCACCCCCCCCCGGGCAGTGCCGGCTGTGTCCCAAGAGCCCGGCACTTCTCCTCGGCGCCAGGCTCTTTTGCCGGCACTCACGATCAGAGATCACGCTGATGCAGGCCCCTCCCCTTTAAGAAGGGGAGGAAGGCCTGCAGTACCACAGTGCGCCGTGCCGCAGCGTGTGGCGCTGCGGCACTTTGCGCTGCAATATTCAGTTTCAGCACCCCAAGAGGGACATGAGGGGCTAGATTTTCAGTTGCTTGCGCCAGCAGTTAGCGCCTTAAGAGAAGTGATTTTCGGGCGCTATGCGTGTAGCGCCTGGGCGCAGTGCAGTTTGCGCCCCGCCCCAAATTAAGTTGCCCGTTAGCGCCGGCGCAAAGTTTAGCGGCCGCCCGGATGCGCGCGCAGAAAATGACGTCACATCCTCGTGCAACGCCCTTTGGCCGCCCCGAATCCAAACTTCAGTCGGACCGCCCCATTGTGCGGCTGGCGTCCAGAGCGTTTGTAAAATGGAACGCAACACACCCTGGGGAGCGCAAATTAAAGGGCACTCGTATAAAAGGCACTCTGCATGTGTTGTGCGGAAGGAACCAGTGTGTTGTTGTGAACGGTGTATTTATGTTTCCGGCCACCACATCATCATTCCTCCTCATCATTCCTCCTCCTCCTCCTCCTCCTCCTCCTCCTCATCATCATCATCATCATCATCATCATCATCATCATCCCAGACTTTGCATTTGAAAAAAACACATGCACCCTTCCCCTTTAAGAGCTCACTGGCACCAGAGTGTCTGCCGTGCGCTGCGCCCGAGCTCGGGTGTTGCGCTCTCCACCGCCGGCTTAGTGCCTAAAGATACTAGTGGAACGCCTCTTTTAGCGCTCCACCAACCTCTTAGGGCGAAGCCACTGAATTTCCGGCAACGGGGCGCTACTTTGGGGCGGGCACTAACTTCGGGCGGGCGCTAAGCTTAGCGCCCCAAAACTGTCTATACTGAAAATCTAGCCCGAGGTGTCTCGAGCAGCGCCTCGCTTCCGTTTGGGGCACTGAAACTGAATATCGGGATGGCGCAAGCGGCTCCGCCCGGAGCAGTAATTCTGGCGCTCAGGTGAGCTTAGCGCCCCAAACGGGGCACCACCGAATTTCTAGGCCATAGAGTCATAGGGCTGGATTTTCCTAAGCCCCTGGAGTCGGGTTGGAGGCGTGCCGGCGATAAAAATCGGAGATCGGGGGTCCCGACCTCATCCCGCCTCCAACCCGCCTCCATGTCAATTTCATAGGAGTCGGGTTCCCGACAAGTGCTGGAACCCGACTCCCAGAGGCGGGAAGGGATTAAAGGCAATTAAACTGCCTGTTAACAGGTAGTTAACAGGTAGTTTTTTGCCTATTCGTGATTTTTATTGCTGGTTTGTGGGCTTCCCGACAGCTCCAAACCACGAAAAGTTTTCGAGGCGGGACGTGGGTCTGAGGTCTTGGAGGGGTCGAGATGCCCAGTGTTCAGGTGAGTGAGGGGTGCAGGAGTGCAAAGATAAGTGTTTTGCAAGTGTTTAAAGTGTTTAAATAAGTTTAACTTACTTTTACTTACCTTTACAGGAGTCCTGCATTCCGGTGTCGGGAGTCGGCTGCAAGAACCACAGAAGCTCCGATTTTTAAAAAAAAATCAGCTTCTTGGTTTCTGCAGCAAAATGATTTTAAAGTTATACTGAGAAAGGACTGAGGCTGAATTAGCAGTTTTTCAGTGCTTGACAGCTTCAAACAGCTGTTAAACACTGATATTTCATCTGCCAAAAGCTTTTGACAGATGAAATGTCAATCTCTGACGTCACCTGTTGCCGGGTGGCCCTTAATTGGCCTGCTGAGCCCACAGGGCGGGCTCAACAAGGTCAATCAGAGGAAAATCCAGTGGGTTGGCCACATCTCCATGGAGGCGGGACAACAAGCCCGCATGTGGGTTTCCCACCTCCAACCCGCCCCCGTAGCAAAATCCAGCCCATAGAGTTATACAGCACAGAAAGAGGCCCTTCGGCCCATCGTGTCCACGCTGGCCATCAAGCCCTGTCTATTCTAATCCCATTTTCCAGCACTTGGTCCGTAACCTTGTATGCTATGGCATTTCAAGTGCTCATCTAAATGTTTCTTGAATGTTGTGAGGGTTCCTGCCTCTACCACCCTTTCAGGCAGTGAGTTCCAGATTCCAACCACCCTCTAGGTGAAAAAGTTTTTCCTCAAATCCCCTCTAAACCTCCTGGCCTAGAAATTGAGTTGGTGCCGCGCCAGGGCTTTAGCGCCGGAAATTTAGCGCCGGCGCTAAGTCCCCCTGCGCGCGCCAAAAATTCAGTAGCGCCGCGCCCAGACGGCTGCCGGCGCTACTGGAGGGTGTCAGCGCCTCGCAATGGGCGCTGACTGCCGCATTGCGGCGCTAATCCGCCGCTGCGGCACCCGATGCGGTGCGGCAGGCTGGGGAAGTGCAGGCCTCCTCCTTCCGTTAAGGAGGAGCTGCCTGCACCCGACCGCTGGCCGTTGATCTGTGGAGAAAAATGAGCCCGGCACCTCGGAGAAGTGCTGGGCTCGCGGCCCACACGCATCTGTGCCGCGGGGGGGTGTTGGAGGAGTCCGGGGAGGGAGGTGCGGGCAGGCGGCCGCCGGGAAAGCGGCCGGCCGCCGCGCGACCTTAATGCGCCGGCGCTAAGACCCGTAGCGAACTTTTGAAAAATCGTTGGTTGCGGCTGCCACGGGCGAGGCGGCCGCAACTCAATTTCGGCGTTCGGGCGCGTTGCCACGGCAACCGGGACGCTGTGCACACCGATGACGTCATCGGTGCCAGCGCAGCGCAACCGGCTAACGCCGATGGCAGCGCCCAAGTGAATTTCTCAATCGGCTGTACTTGCGGCGCTAGGCCCTCTAGCGCCTCAAAATGGGCGCTAACCCCACTCAATTTCTAGGCCCCTGCCCCTTACCTTGAAACTATGCCCCCTGGTTATTGACCCCTCTACTAAGGGGAAAAGTTCCTTTCTATCTACCCTATCTATGCCCCTCATAATTTTGTACACCTCAATCAGGTCCCCCCTCAGCCTTCTCTGCTCTAAGGAAAACAACCCAGCCTGTCCAGTCTCTCTTCATAGCTGAAGCGCTCCAGCCTAGGTAACATCCTGGTGAATCTCCTCTGCACCCTCTCCAATGCAATCACATCCCTCCTATACTGTGGCGACCAGACTGCACACAGTATTCCAGCTGTGGCCTAACTAGCATTTTGTACAGCTCCATCATAACCTTCCTGCTCTTATATTCTATGCCTCGGCTAATGAAGGCAAGTATCCCATATGACTTTTTAACCACCTTATCTGCCTGTCCTGCTGCCTTCAGGGATCTATGTACATGCACACCAAGGTCCCTCTGATCCTCTGTCCTTCCTAGGGTCCTACCATCCATTGTGTATTCCCTTGCCTTGTTAGTCCTCCCAAAATGCATCACTTCACACTTTTCAGGGTTAAATTGCATTTGCCACTGTTCTGCCCATCTAACCAACCCGTCTATATCGTCCTGTAGCCTGAGGCTTCCCTCCTCGCTATTTATCACTCCACCAATTTTCATGTCATCTGCAAACTTACTGATCATACCTCCTACATTCATATCTAAATCATTAATGTACACTACAAACAGCAAAGGACCCAGCACCGATCCCTGCAGTACACCACTGGACACAGGCTTCCAGTCACAAAAACAACCTTCGACCATCACCCTCTGCTTCCTGCCACTAAGCCTATTTTGGATCCAATGTGCCAATTTGCCCTGGATCCCATGGGCTCTTACCTTCTTGACCAGTCTCCCATGTGGGACTTTGTCAAAAGCCTTACTGAAGTCCATGTAGACTACATCAACTGCACTATCCTCATCCACACACCTAGTCACCCCCTCGAAAAATTCAATCAAATTGGTTAGACATGATCTCCCCCTGACAAAGCCATGCTGACTATCCTTGATTAATCCTTGCCTCGCCAAGTGGAGACTAATTCTGTCCCTCAGAATTTTTTCCAATAATTCCCCTACCACTGATGTTAGGCTCACTGGCCTGTAATTCCCTGGTTTATCCCTACTACCCTTCTTGAACAATGGTACTACATTAGCTGTTCTCCAGTCCTCTGGCACCTCCCCTGTGGCCAGAGAGGTTCTGAAAATTTGTGTCAGAGCCCCTGCAATCTCCTCCCTTGCCTCACACAGCAGCCTGGGATACATCCCGTCAGGGCCTGGGGATTTATCCGCTTTTAAGCCCGCTAAAACCACTAGTACCTCCTCTCTCTCAATACTAATTTGTTCAAGTATATCACAATCCCCCTGCCTGATTTCTAGGTGTACATCATCTTTCTCCATAGTGAACACAGATGCAAAATATTCATTTGAAACCTTACCTACATCTTCCAGCTCTACACACAGATTGCCACTTTGGTCCCTAATGGGCCCTACTCTTTCCCTGGTTACCCTCTTGCCCTTAATATACTTATAAAACACCTTGGTATTTTCCTTTATTTTGCCCGCCAGTGTTTTATCATTCCCCCTCTTCGCTCTCCTAATTTCTTTTTTAAGTACCCCCCCTGCACTTTCTATACTCCTCTAGGGCTTCCACTGTTGTTAGTCCTTTGTATCTGCCAAAAGCCTCCCTTTTTTTCCTAATCCATTCTTGTATATCCCTTGACATCCAGGGTTCCCTGGGTTTGTTGGACCCACCCTTGACCTTTACAGGAACATGTTTGCGTTGTACTCTCTCTATTTCCTTTCTGAAAGACTCCCACTGCTCTGATGTGGATTTTCCTACAAGTAGCTGATCCCAGTCTACTTTGGCCAGATCCTGCCTTATCATATTAAAATCGGCCTTCCCCCAATTTAGAACCTTTATTTCCGGTCCATCTTTGCCCTTTTCCATGACTACCTTAAATCACACCGAATTATGGTCGCTGTCATCAAAATGCTCTCCTACTGACACAACTACCACTTGCCCGGCTACATTCCCTAGAATTAGGTCCAGTACCACCCCACTCTCTTGTAGGACTTTCTACATGCTGGCTCAAAAAGCTCTCCTAGATGCACTTTAAGAATTCTGCACCCTCTAAACCTTTCACACTCTGACTATCCCAGTTAATATTGGGGAAGTTGAAATCCCCTACTATTATTACTCTATTATTTCTACACTTCTCTGAGATTTGCCTACATATCTGTTCCTCTATCTCCCCCTGACTGTTTGGGGGCCTATAGTACACTCCCAGCAAAGTGCTTACCCCCTTTTTGTTTTTAAGTTCTACCCATATGGCCTCATTAGAGGAACCTGCTAAGATATCATCCCTCCTTACTACAGTAATTGACTCCTTGATTAATATTGCGACACCCCCTCCTCTTTTACACCCCCCTCTGTCTCACCTGAAGATTCTATACCCCGGAATATTGAGCTGCCAGTCCTGCCCCTCTCTCAACCATGTCTCTGTGATAGCAACAATATCATACTCCCATGTGTTCATCAACACCTTCAATTCAGCTGCCTTACTCGCAAGACACCTTGCATTAAAATAAATGCCATACTCCCTTGTGCCGTTACATATTTGTTCTGCCTTCAGACTGAGTATTACCCTGCTGGGAAAAGAGAAAGAAGGGAGAATGTCACAAAAGATAAGATCATCTGCCAAGGCATCTGGAAACCAAGAAGGGCTGCAGGGATTGAGAACTGTGTCATTAACCACCTTGAAACAACAGGAAAGAAAAAATGCCTTGAGCACTCAGGAACCAAATGTAATTTGGATCATGAGCAAGGTATCTTATATCAACAGCATTGTGATATCATAACGTGCAAGTTAACTGAGCAAAATTAACTAAACAGGTGGATCCTATCATCAGTCTACTGACTGCACAAGTTCTCAGCTAACCACCATCTACTACACAACTCCGAAATGTTACAGCCAGAGTTCCTTAGAGTCCTCTGAGGGCCATCCCCTAGGGGTTGTTGGGGAAACAATTCAACGGATCTGCCATTCCTCACTTATGGAAGATCCTTCCTGTGATTTCTATTCCTAACATTGTGCATCGATTGATTTTTAAAGTGTTTTTACCAAAAAGAAAATCGATAATAAATATTTTTTTATTCACAATTGTTCTTTATTGGACTTGTTAAAATTTATTTTTTTAATCACTTCTGTGTCTAAACCCATGTTGAAAAATTGGTTATTAGTTATTGTTTTACTATATTTTTCTAAATGGGAAGCTTATGCTGTAGATAATGTAGTGTCCTGGACCATTCAATTTGCTTTTATCATCTGAACCCTTATTATATGCATTTGAAATGGAGGTCGGACATGTGTCCTTCAGACATGTGTCCTCCTGGCAGTTGGCTGTACATATTTTTAAATATCATAGATTGCTTTGAATTGAAAATGTCTTATCTGATTGCGTCACAGTTTATGTTAGTGAATCTCTATAATTAATCAATCACAAACATGTAATTGGATGATTATATGGCAGATCTCTGACTAAACATTGGTCAGATGGTATAGGGATTACTAAGCCACATTTGGTCAGATAAGACTTCACTGCTATACATCAAATCCTTATAAAAGGCAATACAAGTCACTGCATTCAGTGATCTATCCTACTTCATAAATTTGAACAGTAAACATTCACTTGATTATATATTCTGTTATATCGCCATGGTATATATTAATGTTATACTGCTAAAAGGACTGGGTGATGTGATAGGTTAGAAAACTGCCCTTTTACCTCTGGGACCTGGGATTGAATCCAGTCTTGACAGATGCAATGAAAGGCTTCTCTTTGAGACGCCTTTTAAATGTTATCAAGTTTAGCCACTTTCAATGCATTTCCCAGTGGATATGAATTCACAGCAAAAACTCATAATTCAGTATTTGGTCAATCTCACTCAGAGGTCATTGGGATAGCTGTGTCCAGAAGTGTCATATCATGCTGCTACCATAGGGGACTATCTTCTCCATTTGAGGTTGAAATGTTAGACATTCTGGCCCAGAATTTGCTGCAATGGTGATATTGGTGACAAACGCCATAAGTTAGGCCAATGTGCAATCTCCCAGTGGCGAACGGCAACATTTGCTGAAGAACTGATTAGAATGCATTGATTAGAATTCTGTTGCTTAAGCAGTCTGTAATCCCTGTGCTATTTCTGACTTGCTACTTCGATAGTAATAAGGTGTAAAAGGGCACATTGTGATCACTGATATCCACTATTACAATGCATAGGATTAACAATCCAAATTACATATAAAAATAGTCACATTCGGATGGTAGTTTAAGGCTAGGGACCAGCAACCCATTCCCCCTAGATATATATAAATTCTGTTGCTTTTCACATTGCACTAGTGCGACCCCAGACACTGTCAGAACTGCACCATTGAATAACTTTAAAAAGCACCTAACGAAGGCGACATAATTATTTTTTAAACAGTAAACTATGATGCCTGTGAATGCACCAAACATACGGATCCCACCAGCGCCATTCTGCAACGTTCGCAGTGACAGCAGCAATCACAGTGGCATTAATTCCACAAACTTGATCTCGCCGTTGATTTGAATGGGGACAGAGCTATGATAATTAGCTGATGAACTGTCTCAGCGAGGGAAACGGCGGAGCGGTGCAAAAAGTCTCAGGCGATTGCAGTAATGGCACAAGTAATGGCTGGAGTTACTTCCGCCATAACTTCCTTGAACCTTTAGCATAAATCGGGCCCTGCAAGGTAGATGTGCCATTACAGATGCTCAGGTCTCCAGGACGCTCTGGGCCGATGTTTAGTTCCATTGGCATAAACGCTTATTAGCACCTGCCTTTCAACTCCCTTTGCTGCCATTCAATGTCAGGGATTTGAGATGACGGCTTGTTGACTGTCATCACTAGAGCTGCCTGCAGCTTTGTACACTGAAAATCACAATTTTCACCCTTTCTTGGTATTTTCAACTCATTTCATAATGCCTCTTGTTGCTGTTTTTACAGCAGCACTTTCATTCAGCAAATTTGATGCTGAAGATGCAGAGTCTGCGATCATTATGATTAGAAGTTAACATAATTATATACAAATTTGAATATGGCAATCTGTCGGTATTATTATATTGAATCTAAAGCTGTGTGATAAACACCCCTCCCTGTATTACTGTGGAAGATCACTTATCTCTCTCCTTTATAATAGTTTGAGCTCTAGTAACAGTCAACTTGCTATCACATTTCCACTTTCCATCTTAAGGAAAAATTGGACATGATGAATTTTATCAGTTAATAGATGGGCTGTATGGGCAAAATTAAATCACTGTTCCATCTTATCCTATGTGCAGACTATACAGGAGAATTTTTTATTGGAAATCATGAGTATTTGCTAATCTGCTTTTCAGGCTGAAAGAAGGTGCTAAGGAGGCGAAGGAGTGCAGAAATGTAGAGCAAAAGAAGTCAAGAAATTATTTTGATTGCAATTAAAATGCTCACTTTGAATTTTATTGGCCCATATTTTGCGCTCGCCCTTCACCTCGCTGACACCAGCCCAGCAAGTGTTTGCAGGCTTTTGAACGAAGACTTGCTCTAATCCGGCGTCTGATCCAGCGCAGCGCCCTCTACAGGGCATCTGTGTATCTGCGAGTAGGGAAAGAAACAGCGAGGCTCTTCAACCAATCAGATTGAAGAATCCTCATTGAGACATGTAGAGGGGGATTTTAACTCAGGTGCGGGATGGTGTCGTGTTATCCGAATTTTGTGTTTCCCACATGAACCTAAATGGATGTGGGAGATTGATGCAATTTTAACTGAATTGGCCAATTGATTTCCAACGTGCGGGAAGCCTTTGCAAATGGGTTTTTCATGACTGAAAGTCCCCTCCGATGACGTCATCATTGCTGCTGCATTTAAGTTCCACAGCAAGCCTTGCTTCTTCTGCAGACTGCCAAGCTTCTTGACTGTGCAGTGTGAGGGAGCTGCAGCAATTATGACAAGTGGGAGGGCCAGATCAGCACCTCGCTTTGACAAGGTGGCACTGCAGGCATTAGTGGATGGGGCTAGGGCCAACAGGGAGGTGCTCTTCCCTTCAGCGGGGAGGAAGAGGCCTCCCATTCAGACCAAGGCAGTGTGGATGCAGGTGGCTGAGGAGGTCAACTCCTTGGGAGTCACCCGTAGAACCTGGATACAATTCAGGAAAAGATTTCATGACGTTCAGCGCACTGGAAAAGTGAGTATGAATTTCATAGAAACATAGAAACTTAGAAGATAGGAGCAAGAGTAGGCCATTTGGCCCCTCGAGCCTGCTCCGCAATTCAATGCGATCATGGGTGATCATCCAAATTCAGTACCCGGTCCTTGCTTTCGCCCCATACCCCTTGATCCCTTTAGCCCTAAGAAATATATCCAACTCCTTCTTGAATATATTTAATGAATTGACCTCTACTGCCTTCTGTGGTAGATAATTCCACAGGTTCACCACTCTCTGGGTGAAGAAATTCCTCCTCATCTCTGTCCTAAATGGCTACCCCTTATCCTTAGACTGTGACCCCTGGTTCTGGACTCCCTGACCATCGGGAACAGCCTTCCTACATCTAGTCTGTCTAGTCCTGTTAGAATTTTATAAGTTTCAATGAGATCCCCTCTCATTCTTCTAAACTCCAGCGAGTACAAGCCCAATCGACCCAATCTCTCCTCATACATCATTCCTGCCATCCCAGGTATCAGCCTGGTGAATCTTCGCTGCACTCCTTCCATGGCAAGAACATCCTTCCTCAGATAAGGTGACCAAAACTACACACAATACTCAAGATGTGGGGGTCGATTTTCCCGAAGCTGTCGGGAAGAAGGCGGGACTACAACTTTCGGGTTTTAGACCCACCTACTTCGACGTCCGGCCAATCGCGCGATTTTCCCTTGATTGACCTTGTTGAGCCCACCCAGCGGGCTCAGCAGGCTAATTAAGGGCCACCCGGCAACAGGTGATGTCACAGACTGCAATTTCATCTGTCAAGAGTTCTTGACAGATGAAATATCAGTGTTTCACAGCTGTTTCAAGCTGTGAAACACTGACTGTCTGAGTTCTAACATGAGTCCTTCTGCACAGACTCAGTTAGAACTCTCAGCAGCACTCAAACCTGAAGGCTGTCACTTTTCACAGATCGCAGCCATTCAGCTTTAATTGCCGGCTGAGTGATGGGCTCCCGACGGCTACGGGAAGGCTGTTAAGGTAAGTACAGGTAAGTAAAAATTCTTTACACACTTTAGACACACCAAACACACTTACCTTTGCACTCATGCACCCATCACTCACCTGAGCACTGACATCGCGACCCCTCCAACTCCTTCAACCCGACGGCCCGCCTGCTCTAACCTGGCGTGGTTTGGAGCCGTCGGGAATCCCACACGAAACCCCTCAAAATAGGGATTAGGCTAAAAACTGCCTGTTAACTACCTGTTAACAGGCAGTTAATTGGCACTAATCCCTTCCTGCCTGGTTTCGGCGGGTCCCAGTGCAGGGCGGGTACCTGCTGCCCCTGAAACTTGCGTGGGGCGGGGTTTTGGGCGGGATGGTGTCGGGACCCCCAAATTTGGGATTTTCCCCCCCCACACGCCTGAAACCCCGCCTGACGGCTCCAGGAAAATCGACCCCGTGGTCTCACCAAGGCCCTGTACAACTGCAGCAAGACATCCTTGTTCCTGTACTCAAACCCTCTCGCTACGAAGGCCAACATACCATTTGCCTTCTTAACCACCTGCTGCACCTGCATGCTTACCTTCAGCGACTGGTGCACAAAGCACTTCCCCTTCTCCCAATCTAGTGCCATTCAGATAATAATCTGCCTTCTTGTTTTTGACACCAAAGTGGATAACCTCGCATTTATCCACGTTATATTGCATCCTGCCATGCTTCTGCCCAATCACCCAACCTGTCCAAATCATACTGGAGTTTCTCGGATTCCTCCTCACAGCACACACGCCCACCCAGCTTTGTGTGGTCTGCAAACTTGGAGATATTACATCTAGTTCCCTCATCCAGATCATTAATATAGATTGTGAATAGCTGGGGTCCAAGGACCAATCCCTGCGGTACCCCACTAGTCACTGCCTGCCATTCGCAAAAAGAGCCATTTATTCCAACTCTTTGCTTTCTGTCTGCCAACCAGTTCTCTATCCAAGTCAATACCTTGCCCCCAATCCCATGTGCCTTAACTTTACATGCTAATCTCTTATGCGGGACCTTATTGAAAGCCTTTTGAAAGTCCAAATACACCACATCCACTGGTTCTCTCTTATCTATTTTACCAGTTATATCCTCAAAAAATTCTAGTAGATTAGTCAAGCATGATTTACCTTTTGTAAATCCATGTTGACTTTGTCCGATCCGGTCACTGTTTTCCAAGTGCACTGCTATTACATCTTTTATAATGGACTGTAGCATTTTCCCCACTACCGATGTCAGGCTTACCAGTCTGTAATTCCCCGTTTTCTCTCTACCAGCTTTTTTGAACAGTGGGGTAACATTAGCTACCCGCCAATCCATGGGTACTGTTCCAGAGTCTATAGAATTTTGGAAGATGACCAGCAATGCATCTACTATTTCTAGGGCCACTTCCTTAAGTACCCTAGGATGTAGATTATCAGGCCCTGGGGGTTTATTGGCCTTCAATCCCGTCAATTTCTCTAACACCATTTCCCTACAAATACTGATTTCTATCAGTTCCTCCCTTTCATTAGACCCTATGTTCCCCGACATCTCTGGGAGGTTATTTGTGTCTTCCTTTGTGAAGACAGAACCAAAGTATGTATTTAATTGGTCTGCCATCAACCTCAATCTGATCCCCATTGCCTTTCCTCACCAGCACTCAGCTTTAGCAATCTCTTCCTCTACATCCCACTTGACACTGACATCCATGCACCCTTACCCATTCCCTCTCTCTCTCGATGCTCACATTCACATAACTATTCTACCATGCAGCCCTCACTCTCCCTATCACTCTGGTGCTTTGAACACAACCTACAACACACAGGGAGAGCCCTTGGTCTTGCAACCTCACTCCATCTTTGTCACCTTCTAAGTATCTATGCTATGCAATCTCTGCACTCACTCCTTCATTCTCACTCAACCTCCACTTGTCTCCCTTATTGCAGGAAAAGAGAGCTCACAACAAAAGAGAGCGAGCCAGGACAGGAGGAGGGACAGCCTCAATAGCCCACCTGACTCCCTGGGAGGAGGCGGTCCTGGAAATTATGGGAATAGAGGATGATTCGCGCGTGGGGGACGGACAGAACGGTGTAACACAGCAAGCTGGTGACAGAAAAGTTTCCCATCTCTCTCTTTGACATTGCATGAGTCACTGATAATGATTGTGAAGCTGTAACAGATGCACTTGTGAGCATCTGCAAAAAGCTATGTGCATGTAGCTTTTGCATCACATTTCTGACTCTTTCCTTTACTCCCCCACAGGACCATCACAAGCATCCGTCCCCCCTAGACAGGAAGAAGAGGCTAAGCAGCCAGACTCCTCAGAGGAAGCTGCAACCTCTGAGGGCGCAGCATCAGCAGAAATCTGTGCACCCAGCACCAGCGCAGACACTCACACCTTGGTGGGACTTTCGGGACATAGAGTAGTGTTGTCACCTGGTGTATCACAGCTCACAAGTGAGCATCATCAGATTGTGGAGACAGGGACAGCAGTGGAGAGTCCTAGTCGGAGGGCGCAGGACTCTGCCAGCTCGGCTCAGCAGCATGTCGACCCTCTGCTTCTGGGTCCATCCATAAGATCAGAGGTGATGGAATTCCAGGCAGAGATGCATGAGTCTCTGGCAGGTTTTGTCTCCAGGGTCGCTGTGCGTGTGGAGCGAATGGAGGAGTCCATAGCAAACATGTGCAGAGCCTTTGTGGAGTCATTGGCGCATGAACGCATCACCACGGAAAGGATGGCTACCTCCATGGAAAGGATTGCTACCTCCGTGGTAAGGCTGGCTACCATAGAGGAGAGGATGGCTACGGCCATGGAGGACCTTAGTCGCCAGGGTATGGAAAAGATGGTCATTGTTTAGAATAGAATGACATCTCTTGAGGAGCGATGGGCATCTATTGAACAGAGAAACCAGACCTTCATGGAAGTCCTTCTGAGTAGGACTGCCATTGCAGATACGGGTCCCCATGGCCCCCCTGATGTGCAGCAAGGTGCTTCTCCAGCCACTTGCAGGCGCTGAGGGGGACCTGACCCATGAGGGGGAGGTTGGTGGCAGACCTCAAGGAAGTGCAGCGGCAGCAGGCAGGCGGACCTGCGAGGGAACGAGGTGGCTGAGCGGCGGCAGTTAAAAGCGGCTCCGAGACCAGGTAGGCCTCAGAGCAGCAGCGGCAGGCGGGCGGACCTGCAAGGGAATGAGGCAGCTGAGCGGCGGCAGTTAAAAGCGGCTCCGAGACCAGGTAGGCCTCAGAGCAGCGGGGGCAGGCGGGCGGACCTGCGAGGGAACGAGGCGGCTGAGCGGCGGCAGTAAAAAGCGGCTCAGAGACCAGGAAGGCCTTAGAGCAGCGGCAGCATGCGGGCAGGCCTGCGAGGGAACGAGGCGGCTGAGCGGCAGCAGTTAAAAGCGGCTCCGAGACCAGGTAGGCCTCAGAGCAGCGGCGGCAGGCGGGCGGGCCTGCGAGGGAACGAGGCGGCTGAGCGGCGGCAGTTAAAAGCGGCTCCGGGACCAGGTAGGCATACTAATCTGCAGTCTCCGAGCTCAGAGGGAGGGAGAGAAGTAAAAAGTAATCGAAGTGTGACGTCACCAGAAAGTAGGAAGGTGATGGGTTGGTGAGTATTTCTCTCTTTTTAAACTTTAACTCTGTGGTTTATAGTTACTAAGGTCTCTCTGGTGTAGCGGGGACTGTTGGTAAACCATTTAACTGTAGTGTAATTGGTGGGATTGATTTGATTTAATTTAATTTAAATTAATTAAAGGGTAAGTCATGGCAGGACAGCCCAGCCATGTGGTATGCTCCTCCTGCGCTATGTGGGAACTCAGGGACACTTCCTGTGTCCCTGACAACTACGTGTGCAGGAAGTGTATCCAGCTGCAGCTACTGACAGACCGCATTGCGGCGCTGGAGCTGCGATTGGATGAATACTGGAGGGTTCACGATGCTAAGGACGTCGTGAATAGCACGTTTAGGGAGTTGGACACACCGCAGGTAGAGGTTAGACAGGCAGAAAGGGAAGGGGTGAAAAACAGGCAGAGTACTAGGCACAGGCAGGTAGTGCAGGGGTCCCCTGTGGACAGCCCCCTCTCAAACAGATACACCACTTTGAGTACTGTTGGGGGGGATGGCTTATCACAGGAAGGCAGCAGCAGCCAACTTCCTGGCACCAGGGGTGGCTCTGCTGCACAGGACGGGAGGAAAAAGAGGGGTAGAGCTATAATAATAGGGGATTCTATTGTAAGGGGAATAGATAGGCGTTTCTGCGGCTGCAAACGAGACTCCAGGATGGTGTGTTGCCTCCCTGGTGCAAGGGTCAAGGATGTCTCAGAGCGGCTGCAGAGCATTGTCGTGGTGCATATAGGTACCAACGATATAGGTAAAAACCGGGATGAGGTCCTAAAAGCTGAATATAGGGAGTTATGAGGTAAATTAAAAAATAGGACCTCAGAGGTAGTAATCTCAGGATTGCTACCAGTGCCACGTGCTAGTCAGAGTAGAAATAGAAGGATATTTCAGATGAATACGTGGCTAGAGGAATGGTGCAACGGGGAGGGATTCAAGTTCCTGGGACATTGGAACCGGTTCTGGGGGAGGTGGGACCAGTTCAATACTGGAAAGTGTGAGGTTATGCACTTTGGCAGGAAAAATCGTAGAGCAAGTTATTATCTTAATGGCAAGAAACTTGAAAGTACTGAAGTACAAAGGGATCTGGGGGTCCTGGTGCACGAAACTCAAAAGGTTAGTATGCAGGTGCAGCAAGTGATTAAGAAGGCCAATGGAATGTTGGCTTTCATTGCTAGGGGGATAGAATATAAAAATAGGGAGGTATTGCTTCAGTTGTACAAGGTATTGGTGAGACCGCACCTGGAATACTGCATACAGTTTTGGTGTCCATACTTAAGAAAGGACATACTTGCTCTCGAGTCAGTACAAAGAAGGTTCACTCGATTAATCCCGGGGATGAGGGGATGGACATATGAGGAGAGGTTGAGTAGATTGGGACTCTACTCATTGGAGTTCAGAAGAATGAGAGGCGATCTTATTGAAACATATAAGATTATGAAGGGGTTGGATCGGGTGGATGCAGGGAGGATGTTCCAGATGATGGGTGAAACTAGAACTAGGGGGCATAGTCTTAGAATAAGGGGCTGCTCTTTCAAAACTGAGATGAGGAGGAACTACTTCACTCAGAGGGTGGTAGGTCCATGGAATATGCTGCCCCAAAAAGCTGTCGAAGCTACATCATTACATAAATTTAAAACAGAAATAGACAGTTTCCTAGTAGAAAAGGGATTTAAGGGTTACGGGGAGCGGGCAGGAATTTGGACATGAGTCTAGGTTCGGATAGGTCATGGCCCTGTGGGTAGCGGAGCGGGCCCAGGGGCCGTGTAGCCTGATCCTGCTCCTGTTTTCGTGTGTCTAATGCTGTTAGATTCAGGAGATAGTCCTGTCATAGTGGATTGGCGGTTAGGATCAGATCAGCCATGATCTTATTGAATGGCGGAGCAGGCTCGAGGGGCCAATTGGCCTACTCCTGCTCCTATTTCTTATGTTCTTATGTTCTTAAACCGGACAGTTTGCACCTGGGCAGGGCTGGAACCGATGTCCGAGGGGGTGGTTTTGCTAGTGCTCTGGGGGAGGGTTTAAACTAAGATGGCAGGGGGTTGGGAACCTGAGCAGGGGGACAGAGGAAAGGGAAACAAGGATAAAAGCAAAAGAAAGGAAGGAGAAAAACAAAAGTGGCAGTCAGAGAAATCAACTGTTTAAATCAAATATGGCCACAGTAAATAATAATTCTAATAGGTCTAAGAGCGTTAAAAAAATAAGCCTGAAGGCTTTGTGTCTTAATGCGAGGAGCATTCATAATAAGGTGGATGAATTGGCTGCGCAAATAGAGGTAAACGAATATGATTTGGTTGGGATTACGGAAACGTGGCTCAAGGATGGCCAAGGCTGGGAACTCAACATCCAGGGGTATTCGATATTCAGGAAAGATAGGCAAAAAGGAAAGGGAGGTGGGGTAGCATTACTGGTTAAAGAAGGGATTAACACAATTGTAAGGAAGGATATTAGCTCTGATGATGTGGAATCTGTATGGGTAGATTTGAGAAATACCAAGGGGCAGAAAACGTTAGTTGGAGTTGTATATAGACCTCCAAACAGTAAGGCGGAGATTGGGGATGACATTAAAAGGGAAATTAAAGGAGCGTGCAATAAGGGCACAGCAGTCATCATGGATGACTTTAATCTACATATAGATTGGGCTAACCAAATTAGTAACAATACTGTGGAGGAGGAATTCCTAGAGTGTTTATGGAATGGTTTCCTGGACCAATATGTCGAGGAACCAACCAGAGAATAGGCCATCAGAGGCTGAGTATTATGTAACGAGAAAGGATTAATTAGCAATCTTGTTGTACGAGGCCCCTTGGGTCGGAGCGATCGTAATATGATCGAATTCTTCATTAAGATGGAGAATGAAGTAGTTGACTCAGAGACTAGGGTCCTAAATTTAAATAAAGGAAATACGATGGTCTGAGGCGCGAGTTGGGTAGGATTGATTGGGGAATGTCACTCAAAGGGTTGACGGTGGATAGGCAATGGCAAACATTCAAAGACCGCATGGATGAACTACAGAATTTGTTCATCCCAGTTTGGCATAAAAATAAAACAAAAAAGGTGACTCAACCGTGGCTAACAAGGGAAATTAGGGATAACATAAGATCCAAGGAGAGGACATATAAATTGGCCAGAAAAAGCAATAATCCTGAGGATTGGGAGCAATTTAGGATTCAACAAAGGAGGACAAAGGGATTAATTAAGAAGGGGGAAATAGAATATGAGAGTAAGCTTTCAGGGAACATAAAAACTGACTGTAAAAGCTTTTATAGATATGTGAAGAGAAAAAGATTGGTGAAGTCAAACGTAGGTCCCTTGCAGTCAGAATCAGGGGAATTTATAATGGGTAACAAAGAAATGGCAGACCAACTAAATACATATTTTAGTTCTGTCTTCACAAAGGAGGACACAAATAACCAGATGCCGGGGAGCATAGGGTCTGATGAAAGGGAGGAACTGAAAGAAATCAGTATTTGTAGGGAAATGGTGTTAGGGAAATTGATGGGATTGAAGGCCGACAAATCCCCAGGGCCTGATAATCTACATCCTAGGGTACTTAAGGAAGTGGCCCTAGAAATAGTAGAGGCATTGCTGATCATCTTCCAACATTCCATGGAATCTGGAACAGTACCCATGGATTGGAGGGTAGCTAATGTTACCCCACTATTCAAAAAAGGTGGTAGAGAGAAAACGGGGAATTACAGACCGGTAAGCCTGACATCGGTAGTGGGGAAAATGCTAGAGTCCATTATAAAAGATGTAATAGCAGAGCACTTGGAAAACAGTGACAGGATCGGACAAAGTCAACATGGATTCACAAAAGGTAAATCGTGCTTGACTAATCTACTGGAATTTTTGAGGATGTAACTGGTAAAATAGATAAGGGAGAACCAGTGGATGTGGTGTATCTGGACTTTCAGAAGGCCTTCGATAAGGTCCCGCATAAGAGATTAGCGTGTAAAGTTAAGGCACATGGGATTGGGGGCAAGGTATTGACTTGGATAAAGAATTGGTTGGCAGACAGAAAGCAAAGTGCTGGAATAAACGGGTCATTTTCCGAGTGGCAGGCAGTGACTAGTGGGGTACTGCAGGGATCGGTCCTTGGACCCCAGCTATTCACAATATATATTAATGATCTAGACAAGGGAACTAGATGTAATATCTCCAAATTTGCAGACAACACAAAGCTGGGTGGGCGTGTGTGCTGTGAGGAGGATGTCGAGAAACTCCAGGATGATTTGGACATGTTGGGTGATTGGGCAGAAACATGGCAGATGCAATATAACGTGGATAAATGCGAGGTTATCCACTTTGGTGTCAAAAACAGGAAGGCAGATTATTATCTAAATGGCAATAGATTGGGAGAAGGGGAAGTGCAATGAGACCTGAGCATCCTTGTGCACCAGTCGCTGAAAGTAAGCATGCAGGTGCAGCAGGCGGTTAAGAGGGCAAATAGTATGTTGGCTTTCATAGCGAGAGGGTTTGAGTACAGGAACAAGGATGTCTTGCTGCAGTTGTACAGGGCCTTGGTTAGACTACATCTTGAGTATTGTGTGCAGTTTTGGTCACCTTATCTAAGGAAGGATGTTCTTGCCATGGAAGGAGTTCAGCGAAGATTCACCAGGCTGATACTTGGGATGGCAGGAATGACGTATGAGGAGAGATTGGGTCGATTGGGCTTGTACTCGCTGGAGTTTAGAAGAATGAGAGGTGATCTCATTGAAACTTACAAAATTCTGACAGGACTGGACAGACTAGATGCAGGAAGGATGTTCCCGATGGTCGGGGAGTCCAGAACCAGGGGACATAGTCTAAGGATAAGGGGTAAGCCATTTAGGACAGAAATGAGGAGGAATTTCTTCACCCAGAGAGTGGTGAACCTATGGAACTCTCTACCACAGAAGGCAGTGGAGGCCAGTTCATTAAATATATTCAAGAAGGAGTTGGATATATTTCTTAAGGCTAAAGGGATCAGCCATGATCGGATTGAATGGCGGAGCAGGCTCGAGGGGCCGAATGGCCTATCTTCTATGTTTCTATGTTTCTATAAGTGGGGGCTCCTCTCCAAGCGCTCACACTTCCATGCCACTGCAGAGCCCTCGGTCAGAGCCCCACCGGAGTCCACACCCAAGTGAGATAGACGTCTCAACCCCTGCACAGCCGCAGGAGCAGCAGACTCTTGATGAGCCCTCACAGGCTCGCAACCCCAGAGGACGCCCGCCAAAGGTGTCAAGACAGGAGCAGCAGGAAAGTGAGCAAGGGGCCTCCACATCTGCTGAAGCCACAGGGGAGGCACCACGTAGGAGCACGTATAAGAGGAAAATTCTGCACAAATAGTCACAGGGGTAGTCACTTGGGTGAAATTTTGTGTTTATTGTAAAAATGCCATCACGTCGTTATTGAACATAAAAATTCTGATGGCAAATGTTACACTTGTGGCATCTGTCATTTTGCTATTGGGACTTCCACATTGAGGCCTTAGGAATACTTGCAACTGTCAGTATGGTGGTCAGTGTGCTAGGAATACTCTGGTTCTTGGCCATTGTCAAAGCTCTGGTAAGAAGCAGCGAGGCAAAAGTGTTTGATTGACTAGGCTAAGCAAATCTGGCCAGGATGAGTGCATTCCTTGCATCCCGTGCAGCAATGTTCTCGCGTAATGCTGCCGCTGGTTGATGGGCCTCTGCAGGATGTTCGTTTTCGCACTCCTCCTCCTCCTCCTCATCTGAGGAGGATATGTGAGGAGCCACTTGGTCCTCAGGAATCTGCAAGCCACGACGCTGTGCCATGTTGTGAAGTGCACAGCAAACCACGATGATTTTGGAGACCCTGGCTGGTGAGTACTGTAGGGCTCCACCTGATCTATCCAGGAATCTGAATCGCATCTTCAGCAAACCAATGGTTTGCTCGATAATTGATCTGGTGGAAATGTGGCTGGAGTTGTAGTGCTCCTCAGCTTCGTTGGCTGGCCTCCTCAACGGTGTCATTAGCCACGTCCTCAGGGGATAGCCCTTGTCTCCAAGTAGTCATCCGTTAAGTTGGTCTGGCGGACTGAATAGCGGAGGCACACTAGACTGGCGCAGTATGAAGGAGTCATGGCAACTGCCAGGGTACATGGCACAAACATGCAAAATTTCCTTCTTGTGGTCACACACCAGCTGAACGTTGAGGGTGTGGAAGCCCTTGCGGTTGACAAAAATACCTGGATTGCGATGGGGTGCCCTAAGGGCCACATGTGTGCAGTCAAAGACGCCCTGCACCCTTGGAAAGTCTGCCAGATTAGCTAATCCAACCGCTTGCGCCGTGACACTTGCTCGATCCTTGGTGAAATGGATGTGATTGTGCGCGAGGGCAAAGAGGGCATCGGTTACCTGCGTGATGCAAGTGTGTGCGGCCACCTGGGAGATGCCGCTGATGTCTGTTGCAGCTCCCTGGAATGAGCCAGAGGCAAAAAACTTTGATTGCGGTGGTGACTGATGGCCTCTGGTAATGCTTGTCCACCTGGTCCTCTGGGCAGCAGGTCTTGCTGTAGCATTGCGCAGATATCAGTCACTAGCTCTCGCGAAAGTCGGAGCTGCCTTTGGCACTGCTGCTCAGACATGTTGAGGTAGCTGACCCTGTGTCTGTAGACCCTGTTTGGGGGGTATCTCCTGCGCCGACGGGCTTCCAGCCGCTGGCCCCTTCTGGCCTGTGCAGCTTTAGGTGGGTGAGCAGCAGCCTGGCGCTCCTGCTGTTGCTGCTGTTGCTGGTGCTGCTGTTGTTCCTGGTTCTGCTGCTGCCGCGGCTGGTGCTCGAGCTCCTCTAATGCCCAGATGGGAAGGAAATAAATGGCTCCCATGCTTCTGATATATGCCTCCGTTGAGGAAGCGCTGAGTGAAGGTGGCGAGAGGGGTTTCCCAGGAGGTCACACTGGACACAGATACACAGACACACAGAAACCCCACAGTGCAGATAGAGGCCATTTCGGCCCATCGAGCCTGCACCGACACATATCCCACCCGATCCCCGTAACCCCTACACCAACACATATCCCACCCTATCCTTGTAACCCCACGAATTTAATCCCCCTAACACTAAGGGTCAATTTATCATAGCCAATCAACCTAACCCGCACATCTTTGGAGATGGGTGTGAGGCTCCAACCTTCCACAGGTGTGGTTAAGCCTTCTAAAAGTTGCCCCAGACCTGAGACCACTAAGTCCTGCCACCTGCAAATGATGGCTGATCAAATCTCCTCTTTAATGGTTGACCTGCATTTGATAGTCAGCAATCCAATAGTGCTCCGACCAGGTTTCACATTCGTGTTTCCCACCAGGCGTGTTTCATGTGGGAAAAGGGTTAAATTCGCAAGGGCCTTTCAAAATAGGTTTATAGAGACCATTTAATGGTTGTTAAGGGCCTTAACGGCCAGTCCCGCCTGTTGGATGCGGGACGGAGTCGGGACCATCAGACACGACTAAGTTAAAATTGCTCGGAGCCGGGAACTAGGTGGGGGGGTCCCGCCCGCCAGTTTTTGCGATTTTAACCCCCACCCCCGCACGCCTCCAAGCCCGCCTCCATGGCTCAATGAAAATCGAGGCCGTAAAGTCTAAACCAGGAAGTATAAAGCAGGCGTATATATTATATTTAAATCATGCACAGAAAGTGAAATAAAGATTCAGAAAAAAAGATGGGATTAAGAGAGAGAGACAAAGGAGACAGGCAGTAAAAGTTTTTAAAAATATTTAATTTTGAAAAATCTCCAGCACATAAGAACATAAGAACATAAGAAATAGGAGCAGGAGTAGGCCAATCGGCCCCTCGAGCCTGCTCCGCCATTCAATAAGATCATGGCTGATCTGATCCTAACCTCAAATCTACTTTCACTCTCCATCCCACCCGAACCCATGTGATCTCCCGGGAGAGGGGAAAAACCAGATAAAAAACCCAATGGCCAATTTGGGAGAAAAAATCTGGGAAATTCCTCTCCAACCCATCTAGGCGATCTAAACTCATCCAGGAGATCACTCTGTCCCTGTATTTCCTGCAGTACTTACCTTCTGTAAGAGGTGATCTCCACCCCAGCCAGGAACAGGCCCAATTTACTCTTGAAGGACTCCTAGCTGGCAGCCTGTTCCCGAGGTCTCCACTAATCCCTGTGAATAGAACCATCTCCTGAAATCTAACACAGAATTAGAACACAAGAAGTAGGAGCAGGACCAGGCTACACGGCCCCTGGGCCCGCTCCGCCACCACAGGGCCATGACCGATCCGAACCTAGACTCATGTCCAATTTCCTGCCCGCTCCCCATAACCCCTACTTCCCTTTACTTCTAGGAAACTGTCTATTTCTGTTTTAAATTTATTTAATGATGTAGCTTCCACAGCTCTCTGGGGCAGCAAATTCCACAGACCTACCACCCTCTGAGTGAAGAAGTTTCTCCTCATCGCAGTTTTGAAAGAGCAGCCCCTTATTCTAAGATTATGCCCCCTAGTTCTAGTTTCACCCATCATTGGGAACATCCTCACCGCATCCACCCGATCAAGCCCCTTCACAATCTTATATGTTTCAATAAGATTGCCTCTCATTCTTCTGAACTCCAATGAGTAGAGTCCCAATCTACTCAACCTCTCCTCATATGTCCATCCCCTCATCCCCGGGATTAACCGAGTGAACCTTCTTTGTACTGACTCGAGAGCAAGTATGTCTTTTCTTAAGTATGGACACCAAAACTGTATGCAGTACTCCAGGTGTGGTCTCACCAATACCTTGTACAACTGCAACAATACCTCCCTGTTTTTATATTCTATCCCCCTAGCAATAAAAGCCAACATTCCATTGGCCTTCTTGATCACCTGCTGCACCTGCATACTAACCTTTTGTGTTTCGTGCACCAGGACCCCCAGATCCCTTTGTACTGCAGTACTTTCCAGTTTCTTGCCATTAAGATAATAACTTGCTCTATGATTTTTCCTGCCAAAGTGCATAACCTCACACTTTCCAGTATTATATTCCATCTGCCAAATCTCTGCCCACTTACTTAGCCTATCTATGTCCCTTTGCAGGTTTTTATGTCCTCCTCATTCACTACTTTCCCTCCCATCTTTGTATCATCTGCAAACTTTGATATGTTACACTCGGTCCCTTCCTCCAAATCGTTAATTATCTTCTGAAGGAATGAGACCCAACACGTGTAAAATTAAATTTTCAGGGCCAGAGAGGTTATTTGACAGTAATTATCACATCATGTAAGTGCAGGTCGGGGGCTTGCGCCCGCGGGAAACCTCCAACCTGAATTTCTGGCCCATTATACTTATTAGGAAAATAAAAAAGTCAGAATGAGAAAAGGCCAATCATTCCATTGAAGCCTATCACTCTACCACCCTGATCAGCATCAGCTACATTTTCAACTTCTGTAGTGCTATTTCCTGAACTATTCCAATGGGTTGATAATTCTTCACACTTATCACTCTTTATCTTTTTAAATTTAGATTCTCTGGTCCCACTTCTCTGGTTTACTTTGAAGCAATATTCTCGGCTTACATTATCTGGTTTAATTTGAAACAATTTTCTCCTACTTATACCATGTTGGTTGAGGGGAGTGTTTTGCAGTCAGAAAGGGACTGGGGGAGCGCTATTTAAAGGTGACCGCTTCCTGCCTTTTTTTGTCGGTGGCATTTTTGCACCACGCATTCTGAGCGAGAAAGAGAGAGAGACTTCTGGAGAGATTCGACGCCGTGCGAAGGAGTTTTGAGTACTGAGCAGCACTTTGCATGTTTATTTTCACTTGCCCTTCCCTACTTCGCCAGCGCTCTGAGGTAGCGCCTCGCTCCTCGGCCTTTGCGCCTTAAGACAGGTGTGAAGCGCCTGATTTAGCGCTCCAATCACCTCCAGGGGCGATAAAAGCCAAGTTCGCCGTCGGAGGCGATAATTAGCACCAGGCGCTAAACTTTGCGCACGGCCGATAATGGCGCCCCAAACGGGGCGATACTGAATTTTTCCCCCTGTGAATTTTGTTTGGTAACACAAATTAGAGAAAGAGAGAATCGAGGCACTAGTAACACTCAGTGTTTATTCTGTTGATGTTACATCTAATTTTGGTAGCAATCAAGCTGTTCAGAAACAGGAAGTGATTATCCATGTATCTGACACTTTTGCCTGAATCATAACCAATTCAGATGCAGTTTCTTTACAAAGTAATGTTTTCAAAGGTATTCTATGTTGAGGTGCTGAACATTACAATTATATTAGTATTTATTTCATGTACGAAGGGGTAAGCCCTTAATCACTTTCATAATTTGTCCCTTTATCAAGACAATAAATTGTCCACCACACAATAAAAAGGATGGAGCTCAAATTAGAATTTAGTGATTTTAAGAGATCATTTTAGTGCATCAACATCAACATTTAACCAACTGAGATTTGGAGGACGAAACAAGATACTGTGAAGGATAAACATATGTTAATATATTTTTGCTAAATGAGATTGATGAAGATTAATGTAGAGACTGCAATAAATGGTAGAAATGGCCAAATCCGAAACAGCTGCACCCTCTACTGGTTCAAAGTGATCTCTGCTTAAATTTTAGTATTATGGCATGGAAACATAGGCAGTCCCTCTTGAGAATGAGTATGAGTTTTTCTTAATAGTACAAGTGCTCTTAACGAGAATGACTCTTTTCATTAATTTGTATTTCTAATGTTAATACCAACTTCAAACATAGCACATACGATGGTAAATTGTTCTTCAGACTTTTGCCTCTGAGAAGGCTATCTCTATTACCTGGAACACTGTAGTAAATATAAGAGCAGACATTCAGAGACAGCATAGTTACATATGGAAGAAAATGTATGCAAGATCACCATAGGTCACTGAGCAGAACTACAGTCCAAGAAAATATATTTTTATAAAAGGAGTCTAAACAAAAGTTGTATAATGGATAAGCTTGCTCTAAACAGACATCATCCCAAGTGGAGTAACCATTTGGATGTTGATAGATTTATTTAATGTGTATAACACACATTAACTTCCCCTGCACCCCAACAACTTTTAGGATTCAAGCTTCAGAGAAAGTCCAGATAGCATACCTACAATAAGATCAGGTAGCAGATAATGATTACTTGACATTACATCATGTGTTATGTCTGTGTAAATCTTGAACTTGGCTTGACTGACTTTTTTAAATTTGTTCTTGTCATGTGGGCAAGGCCACATTTATTGACCAACCCTAGTTGCCCTGAAAAGGTGATGGGCTTTTCCTTGAACTGCTGCAGTCGCTGTGGTGATGGTGTTATGTAACGAATTTCAGGATTTTGACCCAATGTACAATACAGGATGGTGTGTGACTTTGCGGGGTACTTGGAAGTGATGGTGTTTCCACGACATTGCTGCTTTTGTCCTTCTTGGTGGTGGAGGTCACAGGACTGGGAGGTGCTGTCAAAGTAGCCTTGCTGAGTTGCTGCAGGTCATCCTGCAGATAGTATTGGCCCAGAAATTCGGGTCCCAACGCGTGAGTACAGACGGAGTACTCACACGTGGACCCGATGGAAGTGCCGGAATCTTACATGCACTACGCATGCGCGGCAAACCGGCGCTTCTGATCCTCTGAACCAAGGGGTTCAGAGGTCGAACGCATGCGCACGGGATTCTGCGCGTGCGCGTTGAACTTCCTTTTTTTTTACAGGTTTTAACGTGCGGGTAAGTCTGTACATTTTAGAAATGTAAAAAGCAGCCATAAGGATTTCATTTTCAAAGGTAAGTGGTCAATTATTTAAAATTAAAAAAAATTTCCACAGGTTTTTTCCTTCTAAATACTTTAAAGCAAGGTAAGTTTATTTTTAGCCCTGTTTTTTTATAAAATTATTTTTTTCAAAAATTAAAATTTTTGTTTAAAATAGTTATTTAATGTCATTTATAGTTTATTTACAAAGTGTGATTTAAAAAAAAAATTATTTGCAGGTAAAGTACAGTTTTACAGCCTCAGCATTTATACGTTTTGACAGGTCTATCTGTCAAGACTTATGAATGGAGCATTCCCTGCTCCGATTGGCTGCCTGTTGCTCACGTGATCCCAGGGGACGCTTCACACTAACTACGCCCCTGGGACACGCCAGCATAGCGCGCCGGCCTCTGGGACAGGCCTCGGAGAGGAATTCCACGCAGGCCAAGAGGTCAACTGCCGGCGCTAGGTAAGTGTAGGTCGGGGGCTTGCACCCGCGGGAAGCCCCCGACCCGAATTTCTGGGCCAATATTGCAGCCACAGTCTGCCAGTTGTGGAGGGATTGGATATTGAGCTCCATGGTAAGGATGCCAATCAAGTGGGCTGCTTTGTCCTGGATGGTGTTGAGCTTCTTGACTGTCATTGCAGCTGCACCCACCCCAGCAAGTGCTGAGTAGTCCATCACATTCCTGACTTGTAGAGGATGGAGAAGTTTTAAGGGGTTGCAGGTGGTTTGCTTTGGTGGTTCGAATCACCCCATTTACTCAGTTCTATACGACAGGAATTACGGTGAACAGGATTGGGACACAGACAAGCTTTTCAGACTCAACCGTACGGTGTTTAATAAGGTTAACACACACACCCGCCTCCAGTGCGTAAATTGCCTGGTGGCGTAAAACAAACAGTACAACAATACAACTTGGCCCGTCGAACAGGCCCCTGTCTCATATTAAGGCGCCTAAAATCACACTGCATTGCAGAACCTCCCCACTAAACCCCTCTGGCTTGGTTGGGACACACAACACCCCCTCAAACAGTACCAGTGGTCTTAAGGATGCGTGGGCTTGGACAATGCTCACCCCGATTGTCCGTCTTCTTGCTCACTGCTTCCCTGTGTAGAACATGTCTCCTGGTTCCGTATCGCCGCTGCAGTATCCAAGTCCCAGTTTTGAGGTTCGTTCCTACAGTCGAAGAGCAAGGCGAGGCTCTTGTCGCTCATGGTGGTTTAGAGCAAGCGAGAGAGAGAGAGAGAGAGAAAATGGCAACGCTGCCTTCTCTATATCCTAAAAGTTCACTCTGGTCTGTATAGTTGCAGTGATGTCTTTTTAATCATCCTTTCTTTGTCTTCTTTGTCTGGTTTCCCGTCTTTCGGGGCTATCCCATCGAGGTGCTCGTCTTAATGGCAGATGATGGGCCGCACTTCTCACCTGATCCTGGGTTAAGTGGCTTCCCATTAATTTACAATGGCCCTCTTTTGTCCGGTTCCCGCCTTCGGGGCTATCTCATCTAGGTGCTCGTCACTGTGAGTCACCTACTCGGACCCATTGTCTTCCCAGAGAATTCTGTCTGCCCAGAAATTCTCCCATAATTGGTTTGTAGGCCTGGCTGGAATCTCCTGTCCACGAACACCTGGGCCCCTCCCATCTTCTCCAAACAGGCTGTTGGTCAAATAGCAGTAACAATCATTCAAAAAGTCTGAAATGAACTTGGGGCCTGCGTTCGATGCTTACAGACCCCCCTTTGATATTTCAATGTCCCCACTGGAATATCAAGCATCCTTGTCTTCTTCCACTGTGTAGAAGCATCGTGAGCCCCAAGCAAGCCATTCATTACCTTTAAAATCCCCAGGTTCTGTTCTTTAATCAAATACATACTTGTAAAGTCTGTGAGTTGTTTAGTTAATTAATACACAGACTACCAGAGTAACTTAAAACAGGACTTTACTATTCGAAGGTCAGGGCGAATCTGCCCAATAAGTTCTGCCACAGCACTTATATACCGGTGTGGTCACCGTCGGTATTACAGTATACAGAAGCCAACAAAGTAGTGCCACACCTAAAATAGTTCTCTTAAAGGTGAACGGTTACATACAATGGTTTTCTTAAAGGTAGACGGATACATACACTACAATCCTCCCTTTTTAGCTTACAACATACTTAGTCCCCCATTAAACATAACATATATTCAACTTCATGTAAAACAATTCACAGGTATAATCTATGCGGGAAACAGTTTACAGATTCAGTCTCTGCGGGAACAGTTCACAGATTCAGTCTCTGGTCTTGACTCGGTCCGAACAACATCTCTGTGGTGTAGCCGGTTCACATTGCTAGCATGACTCATCCAATAGTCTTTCCCTTGACTTAACAGCTTGAACTTCCGTCCTGCTGAATCAGCAGTGCTGACTTTTACAAACAGCTGGACTGCCTTGGTAATTTTTCCTACTTGCCAACTGATTTGGCTCCCTTCGTAGGGCCCACGTACATGATCTGGTAGAAGTGATAATGATTTAGATGGTTATCACCTTCTGCTTCGTCTTTTTCTTTTCTGCTTCTTGGAGACTCTCGGGGCTCCCTTATCAGCTGCCAGCTGTAGCGCCACCATCTCCCTATGTTCCTTAGACTTTAAGTGCTTCATCCTGATTTCTGCACTTTGGGAGTTTTCATCACAAGCTGGGCAGACCAAGTCCTCGTAATATTCCGTGTCACTCAACAGGTCATGGTAATATTCGGTGTCGTCCTGAACTAGTCTAGCGAGAGGGCCTGCTACTTTTTCCTCACCCAACTGGACGTTAGCCGACTGTTGTTCCCTCCCTAGACATCTTTCCTGAAGAGACTTCTTCATGCTTTCATATTCATCCCGCTCTTCCTGGGTTTCCTGCAAATCCTTCACTAATGGCCTCATTTGTGATTTCAATACTTCCCCTTCCATCGGGGATTGATTGATCGGGCTATTCAATCCTTCTACTGGAGCAGCTGTTTCAACATTCTGTTGTTCACATAGATGTGATTCAGCGTACTTTTGGCATCCCAGTAAAATCTGTGTTGCAACCTCAGCTATTTCCATAACTTTTGAGAGCTCCGAACTCCTTCCCTTTGAAGATTGAAGCTTGTGTTCAGATTGTTCCCATTGCAGAGTCTTGTCCCTCAGCATATGAAGGAGTTGGCTGGCCATTAACTCTTCCACGGGAACACTGTGGATCAAAGTCTTCTCCATTTCATCCACCTTTTCCTCCAATGCTTTCACCTTCTTTTCCTCTTGTACTTTGGCTTTCAGCGCTCGGAGAAGTTGCGCCTTGATGCTCTCTAGCTCATGTTCAGGGGCCATTCTTACAGTCTCTGTGTTTCTTACAGTTTCCTTTTCTTCCACTGAAAGGATTCCCAGTTAAATCTGTTCTTCAAGTTGTTGAACCTCGGTCATTGCCGCCTCATATTTGTCTTGGGTTTCCTTCAATATTTTTATGAGTTCTTGGACATCTTGTCTTTCATGTTCTGCCATGTCTTTCACCTCTAATTTCTCATCTATGGATGGAACTTCTACCGATGAGTCTGTCTTGGCCTTGAGCTCATCAAGAATTTCCTGCAGCCTTTGGACTTCTTGCTCATGTTCAACCTTTAGTTGCTCATATGCTTCTACTGAAACTAGCTTTTCGGAGGTTGCCGAGTTAATCCCCTTCAGGATTGTAGCCTGGGCCTGTTCATACTGTTCCTTCAACTTCTCAAACTCTGCTTGTAAGGAGTCGTAGAGAAGAACTGGAATAAAATCCTGGCTTCCTGAAGATTCCTCTTCATTTGCTCCTTCCTGCAAATATTCTAACTCCTGAACAGCATAAGGGAGATGTGATCGGTAATTGGTCACAATGGCTCTATGGTCGCTCTCTGCTTGAGCTAGCTGCTTCTGTTGTCTTTCCAGATTCTCCCATTCGGTGTCATAGAACTTTTTCATTGTTTTCATCTCTTGTTCGAGACGGTAACTCACTTGTTCTACTTGCTGTCGTAATTTGAAATAAAGTTGAGTCCGAGCTCGGTGTTCGTCAGTCATGGATATGTCCGTAAACTGAACAGACTCAGAATTCTCTGTCAAACTATGTTGTCGTTGTTCGGTGGAGTTCTGTTCTGAAACTTTGTTCTTCTCTGGAGCATAAGCCTTTATGCATGCCTTCGTTCTTCCAACCTTAGTCGGCAAGTCCATTTTAGCCTTGTCTTTCATATTTGGGTTGGTCTTATCGTCATCCGTTTCAGAATCTGAGCTGATTGTCTGCACCGAGTCCTCACTCGTTATGGCTTTTAGATAGTGCCATTCCATGTCTATTTTCTTGATCCACTCCCATCCCAGAAGTGGTGGTCCTCCCTCAGGTAGTACGTATAAGTTCATTCTTGGGTGTTCTTTACCCCCATCTCTCACCTTGACTCTTATCTTCCCCATGGGGTATACTTTATGCCCCGTGTATGTCTGCAATACGAACTTGGTATCTCTTAAGGGTATATGTGAGAATAGCCGGTGGTAATCCCTTCGATTTATGACTGATAGAGCTGATCCAGTGTCCAACTCCATTTTCACTTGGACTCCAGCTATTTTTAGCATGACCCAGATAGTTTGTAGGTCAGCTTCCTTACTCACATTGTGAATTCTCAGACTGCCCAGCTCCTGGCCGTTTGGGTCTGAGTCCGAATTCTGTTCGTCTGAACTCTTCTCAGCCACCTTGTGTACCTTGTTGTACTTTTCCTGTGATGGCTTCTTTTGGTTGTTGGTCTTCTTCCCTGACCGGCATACCTTAGCTATGTGACCCAGTTTGCCACATTTCCTACATTCCTGGTTCTTAAACCAGCATTGGTTCTGGTCGTGTGTTGTCTTCCCACAACGATAGCATTTTGTTGTACTCGAGGTAATTTGATCCACACTGAGTGCCGCTGCCTTTAGCTGCATTTCCGCAGTTCCCTTCGCTGCGGCTTCATGCGATGCTGCAATAAGGACAGCCCTGTCAAGTGTAAGGTCGTTCTCTTCGAGTAGTCGCTTTTGCGTTCCTTCCTTTGACAACCCGCACACGAACTTGTCTCGCAATGCCTCTGTCAGATTCCCTCCAAACTGGCAGTGTTTTGCTAGTCTACGCAGTTCGACCAAGTATTCTGCGTTGCTTTCGTCTTTCCTTTGCGTTCTCGCATAGAATTTGAATCGTTCCGCCAACATCAACGGTGTGGGGTTCAAGTGATCCTTCAGAACAGTCACAATATCATCAAAAGTCTGATCCGCCGGTTTAGCTGGTGCTAGTAGATGCTTCAAGAGCCCGTATGTCTTCGCGCCCATCGAGTTTAGCAAGGTTATAGCTTTGTCATCTTCTTCTATTTTATTGGCCTCACAATAGATCTCAATGCGTTCCACATACGTGGCCCAGTCTTCTACCTCGGAATTAAAATCGTTGATGTTACCACGCTTAGGCATCTTCCTCTCTTCCTGATAACACCACGAATTATTTCTTTAAATTTTCTTTTATTTTTTTTCCAAGATGGCAGTTCCCGCGAAAATGGCGGTTTCCCGCGCTTATCTTCTCTCCCCGCCCACTTCAATGGCGGTTTCCCGCTTCTGTCTTCTTCCCCGCCTAATGGCGGCTTCCCGCGTTTCTTCCCTAGCGGGAGGGGTACACTTTCCCCACGGGCGACGGCCGTTGGCTTTCAGGTTCACAGCCTGCACGTCGGCTTCAGTGCTTTCCCTTTTCTCGGCAGGGAAACCGGCGCTGGGTACACCCCATTGACGGCGAACAGTTTCAGCCGCTGGGCTGGCTCTCGCTCAGTTCCCCTTGCTCGGGCTCTGTCTCTCTCCCGCTCGCTCGGCTCTACCGGCGCTGGGTACACCCCGTTGACAGCGAACAGTTTCAGCCGCTGGACTGGCTCTCGCTCAGTCTCCCTTGGTCGGCTCTGCCTCTCCCGCTCGCTCAGCTCCCAATCGTGCCTCCCAGCCCTCTCGCAGTCCGGTGCTTCCCTCCCCGGCTGCGGCTGAGTTTTTATATCTTCCCGCGCCTACGCTCCCGGTCGCAGCGCTTTGTGGCTTCGGTCGCTGCCCGGCCTTTTTCGCCGGTCGCGGTCTAGCTGTCTCACGACGCCGTTGCGTCCCCAGCCTGTCTGTACCGCGGCTTCCTTGCTCCACGCTGCCCCAGTCTCAGCGCCTCTGGGCCCGACTTCTGTCCGGCTCCTTTCCCCCTCGACCGTGGTCGAGTGCACCGCCCTTATCCTCCGGTTATTCTTTTTACTTTTCCCTTACTCACAGTCACCGTGGCCGGCTTGCTTCTCGTGCTGATCGGCTCACTCCTCACCGTGGCAGAAGGGACAGTCAGTGCCTGTTGCTGATGGAAGTCTTTGTCTCTGAATTCTTCCTCCTTTCCAGCTCTGCAGACTCGAGTTTTCTCCCAGCAGAATGACGAGGGCGGTTGCCTCTTCTCAACGCTCGTTAACTGCTTCGGAAGTATTGTTGCCGCAGGGTACGATCGGACTCGTCGCCACTGTAAAGTCTGTGAGTTGTTTAGTTAATTAATACACAGACTACCAGAGTAACTTAAAACAGGACTTTACTATTTGAAGGTCAGGGCGAATCTACCCAATAAGTTCTGCCACAGCACTTATATACCGGTGTGGTCACCGTCGGTATTACAGTATACAGAAGCCAACAAAGTAGTGCCACACCTAAAATAGTTCTCTTAAAGGTGAACGGTTACATACAATGGTTTTCTTAAAGGTAGACGGATACATACACTACAATACTTATACAACCTTTTACAGAGAACAAAACTCCTGGTTATCCTTTAATCAGGACCTGCCAACGACTTCGGAGTGCCTTGCTTCGCTTTTTACAGGAGAGCCATAACAAGTACAATACCACCAAACTCTATATGATTACAAGAGCGTGCGAACATATCCGGATCCACGGAGGGATCTCGACATTTAACCCAATGTCCCACCAGGGCGGGGAAATCATCCCTTTAATTTCCTCCCGTGTCCTGGTTTCACTGTTCAAGCGTGTAAAAATGTTTTTGTGGCAGTTCAACGGCTTTTATTAATGTTGTGAGGTGTTCGGGCAGAGGCTGTATCTTGTACCCGAACCGTGTAATGTACTGCTGCAGATTCTGTACTGTGTTGTTTACCACGAGGTGTACTGTGGATGGCTCTGAAATGAGAAGGATGCGCTCTTGCGCCACCTGAACTTCGGTGTGGGGTTTGAAGCAGAAAGTGGAATCAGTGACCGGGCACCAAGTGTCGTTGTGTACCCGATACTGGTCCACGCTTGTCGTGATGCAGTACGTCCCGTCGCCCGCGTATGCTACCTGAGGTGGAACGTGGCTCTGGGCCATCAGCTCCATGGTGCAATTAATGGGCTCTGCACTTTCCGATTCAAACCCATACATTGGTCAATCGAACGCGTTCAGGTGTTGGGGACACAATATCACGTGTGCGCCCCTGCTCTGGCACCCCTTGAGGTCAGTGCCGGTCATGGCGGCTCCCACTTTATAACAAACGGCGGGGCCCCATGATACTGCACATGCACCCCGTCCCTCAAGACGCCAATGTTATCGACCCGGTATACCGGCACTGGCTGCGGTGACCCGCCCATTACCGGCATCCGCAGCACAATCCCCATCTACCCGGTTTGCCTCTATCGTACGCATCCATGCCATACAGTTTCTCCCGACTCACATCCCTGTAGCTGAGCTCGAAAAATTGGCAGAACATTTCTTTAATAAGGGTTTCGTAAAACTGCTCAGTCCCCTTCGGACACCACTCAGGCAGCTGCACCCGGGTTAAATTTAAGATGACAGACGCAGCCGCGTAATGTACATCCTGGAATAAAACCTTCCTGGTCGGGACTAGAACGAAACCATTACCTGGGCCTGGTGTGGTGGCGGGACACCTAACTTCTGTCTCCTGTACCAGTGGGGCTGTGGGCAGGGGCTTCCTATCGTGCACTACCAGTTCCGTGGAATTTATTGTGTTGGGAGGGTCTGGGACTGTGCAAGCCTCCAAACTCCGATCCCATCCCACACCAGCCCTGGAATCCTGCCATTGCCGTATGAAAGCAATCGACACACCCGCTGGGCAGATCCGTTCTGACCCCCACACACACACATAAATCTCCTGTTCCTCCTTCCACCACTTGTTCCAGCACACTTCCACTCCCCCCTTCGTCCCCGTGTCGTTCCCCAGTCTTTCCCAGTCCGCTGACTTGTTCCCCTTGTCCTGACTCAACTTCCTAAGCCACCACCACCGTCCCAGAGGAATGTGTCCCTTGCATCTTTAGCACATGCGCTTGCCCTCGGTCACCCTAACCCGTGTGGCTGTGATCTTCAGTTGGGGACATGGTAGGGAAGCCTCCCTGTACGTGAACCCGGCGTGACTGGAGTATTTCGTCGAATTGGACCCCAGCCACCCTGGCCATCTTCCCTCGTGGAAGTAGGCTGCCATCCCGTCTGTGTCCCCCCTTCCTACCCCCCTTGTGACAGTGGGTCCCCCCCCCAGTACAGCCGTAGAGGAGGGACGACTCGGTGTCCCCTCTCCTGCTATGCCCTGTTCCGGCCAACATCAAGATCACACTCAGTCTCAGGGCTGTCTCCATTCCGTCCTCGGCTTCCTATGAAACAAAAAGCAACAATCGCTTTCTGTGAGAGGGTTTACCTCCACAGGTCTGGCTTCGTCATTTACAAGAACTATGTACATTAAGACCATATACATCACTACCTGTGTTGCCGGGTGCCCCCGCTAAGGCTCTTCTCACCAGTGCCTTTTGTGGCTCACGGTCGGCGTGTAAGAAGGTGTCCACGGCGTCCTCGGCCGTGGGACCCTACTGCTCCTCCTTACTGTCCCGAACACCGGGTCATCGTTGTCCCAAATCATGGGAGGAAGACCCGCGTTCACCATGCTCATTATTGGGCCTTGGTGTTGTTTTACTTTTGTTCGCTCCCCTGGGTTAAACCGCTTGCACTGGTTAATATGGAACCACTTGGTGCGTTGTGGGAGTTTAACTGCATACACCATGGGGCTTGCCTTGTCCACTATGCTATATGGCCCCATGTATAGTGGCTCAAATGCCCCTACCCGGGCATAGTTCCGTACCATTACCTGGTCTCCCACCTTCCACTCGTGGGTTTTCTGGGGCTCGAGCAGCAACCGATTTTTCCAGTGCTGGTTCCCCATGTTACTGGCTGCCTGCCAGTGAATCTGTTTAAATTTATCATACAGATTCTGTACAAACTTGTCCCAGTTCACTTCCCGGATTTGGGCTTCCGTTAGGACCAGTGCCAAAACGTGGGTGGGGGTGCGCATGACCCTCCCGGTCATGAGCTCATGCGGGGAATACCCTGTTCTTCTGGAGGGGCTGGCCCGGACACCCATTAAAGCTAATGGCAGGACCTCATCCCACTTTTTTGGGGACGACCCTGTCTCTTTCCTTAGCCTTTCTTTAATCGTCCGGTTAAGGCACTCCACAACCCCGATGACTGTGGGTTGTGAGCCACATGCCACTTCCCCTCAGTCCCTAAAAGCTTCAAGGTGGCCTGCATTACTTGCCCCGTGAAATTACTCTCTTGGTCGGACTCCACGACCTGGGGCAGTCCCCACTGGGAGAACACTTCCTTTATCAGAATCTTTGCCGTCGCCAAAGCCGTGGCTGCTCGGCAAGGGAAGGCTTCCACCCACTTGGAGAACACATCCACCAGGGCTAGGCAGTATTTGTTACCTGCCTGCGTAGTGGGTAGTGGTCCGATGTAATCGACCTGGAGGGACTGCCATGGTCCCACTACCCTCCTTGTGTGTCCTATGGGGACTTTCCTCCGCTGAGGATCAGGATTGTTTGCTGCGCACACCAGGCAGTCCGCGCAAAAGTCGCGGACATCCTCCCTGACTTGCGGCCACCATCCTGCCTGTTCTACCCTCTGCCAGGTAGTTTCCTGTCCTGGGTGTCCTGCTCCTGGACCCCCGTGGGCCAACTGGAGGAATTCCCTCTGGTACCGCTTGGGAGCTATCCACCGATCCCCTTTAAATAGCATCCCCTCTTTAACGGTAATGTCCGCTGCTCTGAATGGACCCTCTACCTGTTCGCCCTTTTCCTTCTTCCCCAGGATAGCCCTAAGGATGGGATCCTGGGCTTGGACTTGTTTTAAGTTCGGGGTCAAAGTTACCCCCCGGTGTTCCTCCCTTGTCCCGGATTGCTGCTACCGGGCCTACTTCATAGGGATCCCAGAACTCTCCTTCCCTGGCCCCCTGCGTGGCCAACTCGTCGAACTTTTGGTTACCCTCCGACGTGGTATGGAGGGATCCTAGTACTGTGGCCAAAGGTTTGGCCATTGCCCCCATCTGCTCGTTCCCTGTGAACCCCACGAGACTGAATGGGACCCTGCTAGACCGGGGTGAATTGGTCAGGTCCCTTGAATGGATCACTGTGCTCGAGGCCCCGCTGTCCACCAAGTACTTCCTGTGTACCGTCTCCACCCCCATCTTCACACAAGGTCTGCCCCACTCATCGTCTGTGAGCGGACACAGGTACTCAGGCTGGGCGTACTCTAGTCAGGGTGAAGGGCATACAGGAGCGGTGGGGATCACACTGCTCGCGGCAGCATCTACCCTCCCTTTCTCCTGTACAAAAAACCGTCCGAAGGGCAGCCACCAGAACATCAAACGGTTCCCCGGTCGCCCCCTTCGCCTCAACAGTCTGTGCCTTTTGCACCGGAGGATCCCCTCGGCCTTGCCCCTTTTTCTGGGTCGGGCACTCTCGCCTCCAGCTTCCCGTCTTCCCACACCCAAAACATGTCCTTGCCTTTTCTGCACTAACCCCTTCCTGACGTCATTCCTTCCTATTACCCTCACTGGCTTTCATTTCGTGGACCCTTCCCTTTGGTTTGACCTCCCCGGAATCGGCCTTAAAGACTAGACTCAGCTTTCTGAGCACGCCTGCCTCCGTATTTGCGAGGTCCTCGGAGTCAAACCAGGCTTCTGCTTTTGCCCTTATTCGTGGCAAACAGTTTGCCACGAGGGTCCTGAGCCAGTGATTCCTGGGGCCCCCTTGCAGCTGTAACCTGTCTAGTATCCCACCCGTGGCCTTTTCGTATACAGGCCATAGCCTGTCTGCGAATGCCTGTGGTGCTTCGCCAGCCAGCTGCAGCGTTCTCTCCACTCGGGAGAACGGACTACCCTGGGGATGTCCCATGGCTCTCAGGATTTCCTCCTTTAAACCTGCCGTAGTTCCCTGCCCCAGCTTGGTGGCTGCGGACAGGCCCTGGTACAATTTTCCATCCAGGGAAAATAGTAACAGCCTGTGAGTTTTGCTCTCACTACACCCATTGATGCCCCCAATTTGCTCCACTTCGATGAAGTGAATGGAGGGGTCCCCTTCTTTTCTTAATTTGGGCATGCTTGCTCTCATAGCCTGCAGTTGTGGGGTGGTAAATGGGACCACGTAATCGCTCTGCAGCGGGCCCTGAGCACCGTTAGGTGCGGGCCGACCGTACTTTTGCTGCCGCAGAGGGTACATTGGTCTCGGTGGCGTTTCTGGTGCCAGTGGGACTTCCCTATCCCAGACCCAATCCTCAGACCCCTGTCTTTCCTCTTCCCAATCCACCCGAGTTTCCCCCAGGGTTATTAAGCAAACCATCCCTCTGGCTTTGGACAGGGCTCGGGTCAGACCTTTTATCCTTTCCTCACAGGGCCCGTGGTTTAAATCCTCATACCCCCTGCTCCTGGCTACCCTGTAGGCTGCCTTTATGTCTCTAAGCTGCCCCTCTAGCCCGTCAACTTTACCCGTTAAGCGGGCGTTCTCCTCCCTTACAGCCTGCCCATTGAGCTTGGCCTCGGTGACCTGGCACTGCAGGTACTCCCAGGTGTTACGGGAGGTTTCCTCCTGTGTGCGTTTCTCCTGTTTTTCCTTGCGCAACTCCTCCACTAGTCTACTCCCGACTATCCCCCTTGCGTCTGACTTTTCTTCTGATTCCCTGAGCTCGGCCTGCAGCTTTCCAACCTGCTCCCTGAGCAGTTGGACCTGTTTCTGCAGGCACAGGAGCCAAATCACCTTTTCTTTAGACTTTTTATGCTCCTTGCTCCCTGTCCATTCTGCGGCCCTACCCTGAGGACTGTCAGAACGCAACATCTCCAGCACCCACTGCTGAGACACATTAACTTTACCAAACACATAGGAGGAAATTCTGTCCCCCATTGCAGATCTCTTTCCCTCTAAACTTTCCATGATCCTGTTCACACAACCTATCGTCCTGCCGACGGTCGCCAATCCTGTAGGTGGTTTGCTTTGGTGGTTCGAATCACTCCTCCTACTTAGTTCTATACGACAAGAATTACGGTGAACAGGATTGGGACACAGGCAAGCTTTTCAGACTCAACCGTACGGTGTTTAATAAGGTTAACACACACACCCGCCTCCAGTATGTAAAATGCCTGGTGGCATAAAACAAACAGTACAACAATACAATTTGGCCTGTCGAACAGGCCCCTGTCTCGTATTAAGATGCCTAAAATCACACAGCGTTGCAGAACCTCCCCACTAAACCCCTCTGGATTGGTTGGGACACACAACACCCCCTCAGACAGTACCGGTGGTCTTAAGGATGCGTGGGCTTGGACAATGCTCACCCTGATTGTCCGTTTTCTTGCTCGCTGCTCCCCTGGGTAGAGCGTGTCTCCTGGTTCCGTATCGCCGATGCAGTATCCAAGTCCCAGTTTCGAGGTTCATTCCTACAGTCGAGGAGCAAGGCGAGGCTCTTGTCGCTCATGGTGGTTTAGAGCAATCGAGAGAGAGAGAGAGAGAGAAAATGGCAACGCTGCCTTCTCTATATCCTAAAAGTTCACTCTGGTCTGTATAGTTGCAGTGATGTCTTTTTAATCATCCTTTCTTTGTCTTCTTTGTCTGGTTTCCCGTCTTTCGGGGCTATCCCATCGAGGTGCTCGTCTTAATGGCAGATGATGGGCCGCACTTCTCACCTGATCCTGGGTTAAGTGGCTTCCCATTAATTTACAATGGCCCTCTTTTGTCCGGTTGTGATGAAATATTCCATTCATCACTGCCTGTGACTGTGGTCGGTTTCAGTGTCATTTCCCTTCCCCCAGTCCTCATTGTATTGTTTATTGGAATGTGCTGGAATGTGCTGTGTGTGTAGGGCTCCGCCCATACCTGGCCCCTTTTGTAAGCTAGCTCAGTCTGGCCTCAGTCTCCAGAAGGAAGATACCTCTCTCTCTTACGTGTTACTTTCTAAGTTAATAAAAGCCTTGTTTTGCTTCGCTAACATCGAGTCTCGGAATTATTGAGGCACATCAATTTTATTAACTTATTTTTCAACACTATGGATCAACTCCTGAAACCCGAACGTTTGGATTTGGGTCAACATGCTCCGGACGCATCAGCACGCTTCGGACACTGGTTTATGTGTATGGAATTCTTCCTGGACAATTCCGCAGCCGTCAAAGACGCTACGGACGCTGCGAGGATGAGACTCGGAATTCTGTGGAATTGGGTAAGCCACCGGGTTTACCCCCTCATCCAAGACGCCGATACGTACCTGGCCGCCTGCGACATCTTAAAGGCGCATTACCAGCAGCCTACGAATGAGGTGTATGCTAGGCATCTGCTCGCTACTCGCGCACAGTGACCTGGGGAATCGGTGGAGGAGTTCCTAAGCACCCTGAAAATGCTTGGCAAAGACTGCAAGTGCCGAGATGTAAAAGCCGCAGTGTACACTGACGAGCTTGTTCGCGATACCTTTATCACAGGCCTCAGCTCCACTTACATCCGGCAAAGACTGCTGGAAAAAGCGCGGTTGGACCTGAAACAGGCTGCGGACACCGCGCGATCCCTGGATGTGGCCCAGAGAAACTCGGACGCCTACTCTTCAGCCCGCGCCATCCACGCCGCCACGTGTGCACCGAGGGCGCCGCCATCTTGGAAGGCATCTTCCCCGCCCGGCAGCCCGACACCGGCGGGGCCCCGCTCTCCCCCCAGAAGCCCGACGACAGCCGCGACGCATCAGGGACCCAACTGCTACTTCTGCAGGCAGCCAAAACACACCAGAAACCTGTGCCCGGCGAAAGGCACCACCTGCTTTAAGTGCGGTAAGAAGGGGCACTTCGGGAAGGTGTGCAGAGGGAACCCCGCCGGAAAACCAACCGCCGGAAAACCCGCCACCGCCGCGTGTGCGCCGTGGGAGCGGCCATCTTGGACGCCATCTTGCCCGACCTCGTGGGGTCCGCCATCTTATGAGCAGACAGCGTGGACGCCATCTTGTATCGATCAGGGCCCTACAGTGGCATCGGTCACAGTGGACCAGACCAGGCCACACCCGCTATCCAAATCAATGGTGGACATCGAGGTAAACGGGTGCCGGGTTAAATGTTTAATTGACAGTGGAAGCACGGAGAGTTTTATCCACCCTGAACTGGCACAGCAACTCTCCCTAAAGGTGGTCCCTGCTCAGGGTACCATCTCTATGGCTGATAAAACCCAGACATCGACCATTCTGGGTTACTGCACGGTACAATTGGGCGTTAACGGAACTGTATACGATAATTTTAAAGCATTAATCATGAAGAACCTATGTGCGAGCGTGATCTTGGGCCTGGATTTCCAGTGCAACCACCAAAGCATCACGCTCAAGTACGGTGGGTCCCAGCCGCCCCTCACAGTGTGCGGTCTGGCTACCCTGAAGGTAAAGCCGCCTTCGCTATTCGCGAACCTTACCCCTAACTGCCGGCCAATAGCGACCAAAAGCAGGAGGTACAGCTGGGAGGACAGGCGGTTTATCGCGACCGAGGTAGACAGGCTCCTGAAAGAGCGCATTATTGAACGCAGCAACAGCCCGTGGCGCGCCCAAGTGGTAGTGGTAAGGGGTAGCGAGAAGAAACGGATGGTGATCGACTATAGTCAAACGATCAACAGGTACACCCAACTAGACGCCTACCCGCTACCCCGCATATCAGAAATGGTGAACCAAATCGCCCAATACCGGGTGTTCTCCACCATCGACCTCAAGTCAGCGTACCACCAGCTCCCTATCAGACCAGAGGACCGCCCGTACACCGCCTTCGAGGCGAACGGACGCCTCTACCAATTCCTCAGAGTCCCCTTTGGGGTGACGAATGGGGTCTCGGTTTTTCAGAGGGAGATGGACCGCATGGTCGATGACCACCATTTGCAGGCAAACTTCCCCTACCTCGACAACGTCACCATCTGCGGCCACAATCAGCAGGATCACGACTCGAACCTCAAGAGGTTCCTGGAAACCGCACAAAAACTCAACCTCACCTACAACGAGGACAAGTGCGTTTTCAACACCACGCGCCTCTGCATACTAGGCAGCGTGGTGGAGAATGGGGAAATCGGACCAGACCCCGACCGATTGCGCCCCCTACGGGAGCTGCCCCTGCCCAACACTCCCAAAGCCCTGAAAAGGTGCCTGGGGTTATTTTCTTATTATTCCCAATGGGTCCCCAACTACTCCGACAAAGCCCGCCCCCTCTTGAAAGCATCCTCTTTTCCACTCTCTGCTGAGGCCCACGCCGCCTTCAAAAGCATTAAGCAGGATATTGAGCGGGCCACGCTACAGGCAGTGGATGAGAACACTCCATTTCAAGTGGAAAGTGATGCGTCTGACTTCGCCTTGGCGGCCACCCTCAACCAGGCAGGGCGGCCCGTAGCTTTCTTCTCGAGGACCCTCCAAGGGCCCGAGATCAGACACTCCTCCGTGGAAAAGGAGGCCCAAGCCATCGTGGAGGCAGTGCGCCACTGGCGCCACTACCTAGCCGGCAAACGCTTCACCCTACTTACCGACCAGCGGTCGGTAGCGTTTATGTTCAATAATAAACAGAGGGGGAAGATTAAAAATGATAAGATTCTTAGGTGGCGGATCGAGCTCTCCACCTTCGAGTACGACATCATTTACCGGCCAGGGGCCCTTAACGAATCCCCTGACGCCCTCTCACGAGGGATGTGTGCCAGCGCCACCGGGGATCGGCTACAGACCCTCCACAACGACCTCTGCCACCCAGGGGTCACGCGGCTGTTCCACTTCATAAAGTCCCGTAACTTACCCTACTCGATTGAGGAAGTTCGGTCTCTGACCAGGAACTGCCGCACTTGCGCTGAGTGCAAGCCTCGGTTCTACCGCCCAGATAGAGCCCACTTAATCAAAGCTACACGGCCCTTTGAGCGGCTCAGCTTAGATTTCAAGGGCCCCCTCCCGTCCGTCGACCGCAATGTTTACTTCCTGAACATTGTGGACGAATACTCCCGGTTCCCATTCGCCTTCCCCTGCCCAGACATGACCAGCGCCACGGTCATTAAATGCCTCAACAGCCTGTTCTGCCTGTTCGGTATGCCGAGCTACATCCATACGGATAGGGGGGCGTCCTTCATGAGTGAAGAGCTACGCCAGTACATGCTGTCCAAGGGGATCGCCACGAGCCGTACCACCAGCTACAACCCCCGGGGTAACGGCCAAGTGGAGCGAGAGAACGGGACAGTATGGAAAGCAGTCACTCTAGCTCTAAGGACCAAGGACCTCCCTATCTCCCGCTGGCAGGAAGTCCTCTCGGATGTGCTCCATTCGATACGGTCGCTATTGTGTACGGCCACTAATGCCACGCCTCATGAACGAATGTTTGTCTTTCCCCGGAAATCCACCTCAGGCGTATCCATGCCGTCATGGCTCTCCACCCCAGGTCCGGTACTCGTGCGAAGGCATGTGAGGGGCCACAAGACGGACCCTCTCGTGGAGCCAGTACACCTACTCCACGCCAACCCCCAATACGCATGTGTCCGGCACGCCGACGGAAGGGAGGACACCGTGTCCATAAAAGACGTCGCCCCAGCCGGCATCGACAACAACCACGGCAATAGCAGCAACAACGATCACAGCAACTCTTACCCACCCACTACTCTTTCATCACCCCCGGAAGAACATCGACCAATGGCACCCCCACCAACTACCCCTTCAACAACCCTGGCGGCACCCCCGGCAGAGACCCAGGAGACTACCGGGGACACCCAGCCGACACCCGCGGCACCACAACAGCCACGTCGGTCGCAGAGGACTATCAAACCCCCGAACAGACTAAATCTATAGAAGGGGTGAATGTGATGAAATATTCCATTCATCACTGCCTGTGACTGTGGTCGGTTTCAGTGTCATTTCCCTTCCCCCAGTCCTCATTGTATTGTTTATTGGAATGTGCTGGAATGTGCTGTGTGTGTAGGGCTCCGCCCATACCTGGCCCCTTTTGTAAGCTAGCTCAGTCTGGCCTCAGTCTCCAGAAGGAAGATACCTCTCTCTCTTACGTGTTACTTTCTAAGTTAATAAAAGCCTTGTTTTGTTTCGCTAACATCGAGTCTCGGAATTATTGAGGCACATCACCGGTTCCCGCCTTTGGGGCTATCTCATCTAGGTGCTCGTCACTGTGAGTCACCTACTTGGACCCATTGTCTTCCCAGAGAATTCTGTCTGCCCAGAAATTCTCCCATAATTGGTTTGTAGGCCTGGCTGGAATCTCCTGTCCATCAAGAACACCTGGGCCCCTCCCATCTTCTCCAAACAGGCTATTGGTCAAATAGCAGTAACAATCATTCAAAAAGTCTGAAATGAACTTGGGGCCTGCGTTCGATGCTTACAGGGTCAGGAGGTAAACCATTCATCAGAGTCCTCAGCCTCTGATCTTCTCTTGTAGCCATGGTGTGAAATGGCTGGTGCAGTCAAGTTTCTGGCCAATGGTGACCTCCAAGATGTTACTGGTGAGGGACTGGGCAGTGGTGGTGCTGTAGGATTGAAACATTGCTGTATTTCCAAATTACATTTTGTTCCAACATATTTTACTTTGATATTCCAATAACATAGAAACATCGAAAGATAGGAGCAGGAGTAGGCCATTCGGCCCCTCGAGCCTGCTCCGCCATTCAATGAGATCATGGCTGATCATCCAAATTCAGTACCCTGTCCCTGCTTTCTCCCCATATCCCTTGATCCCTTTAGCCTTAAGAAATATATCCAACTCCTTCTTGAATATATTTAATGAATTGGCCTCTACTGCCTTCTGTGGTAGAGAATTCCACAGGTTCACCACTCTCTGGGTGAAGAAATTCCTCCTCATTTCTGCCTAAATGGCTTACCCCTTATCCTTAGACTGTGACCCCTGGTTCTGGACTCCCCGGCCATCGGGAACATCCTTCCTGCATCTAGTCTGTCCAGTCCTGTTAGAATTTTATAAGTTTCGATGAGAGCCCCTCTCATTCTTCTAAACTCCAGCGAGTACAAGCCCAATTGACCCAATCTCTCCTCATACGTCACTCCTGCCATCCCAGGTATCAGCCTGGTGAATCTTCACTACACTCCTTCCATAGCAAGAACATCCTTCCTCAGATAAGACGACCAAAACTGCACACAATACTCAAGGTGTGGCCTCACCAAGGCCCTGTACAACTGCAGCAAGACATCCTTGTTCCTGTACTCAAACCCTCTCACTACGAAGGCCAACATACCATTTGCCTTCTTAACCGTCTGCTGCACCTGCATGCTTACTTTCAGCGACTGGTGCACAAGGACACCCAGGTCTCATTGCACTTCCCCTTCTCCCAATCTATTGCCAGTTAGATAATAATCTGCCTTCCTGTTTTTGATACCAAAGTGGATAACCTCGCATTTATCCACGTTATATTGTATCTGCCATGCTTCTGCCCAATCACCCAACCTGTCCAAATCATACTGGAGTTTCTCGGCATCCTCCTCACAGCACACACGCCCACCCAGCTTTGTGTCATCTGCAAACTTGGAGATATTACATCTAGTTCCCTCGTCTAGATCATTTATATATATTGTGAATAGCTGGGGTCCAAGGACCGATCCCTGCGGTACCCCACTAGTCACTGCCTGCCACTCGGAAAAAGGGCCGTTTATTCCAACTCTTTGCTTTCTGTCTGCCAACCAGTTCTCTATCTTTAATGATTATAGCTGGTGAGATATATTTATACTATCCATCATTTATTGTTGTGATAAGATTCTAACTAAGATAGGACTTATCCTTGACTCAAGTGACCTTAGATAATATATCTTGGTGTTTTGTGATATTGCATGATATGACACCTCAAGGACCTGTGTTTATTAATCCAGTCCTAACTGAAAGTTTCCTCTTTGCTGTAAGGGCTTTAGATAAAATTAATTCAAGCAGCCTCAATCTAGTTGTGTGATACCACAGCGAAAAAAATCTGTTGATAATTTGGCACGAAACACTCTCTCAGAGATGCCAAGAGCATGAATGGTGTGGGAAAAGGAAATTTCGCAATGGCTTTGAGGGATTGTTATAAGGTTGGCATGTTGTTGTGGCAACGTCGAGAGAGATTAACACCACATCTAATCCATATAATATTTGACACAGGATAGCTATATGTCAACATGAGTGTAAAATATTTTTTAAAATTAGTTGCCCAGCATTGACATTCTTCACCTTGAACACAAAACTCACTGAACATCTGAAGCAAATGGGTGTAATAGTAAAACTGTTAACAATGCTAACGGTTCCAAATGGACAGCAGTAACCAATAAATTCGGCCACGGATTGGCTGATTTTGGCTTCTTATTTATTATAAACTAAGTTTTGAAAGGGCTGATTTTCCACCACTGGTGCAGTCAATTGCTAGAGGAAAGCTTGCCAGCAGCACAGTGAACTGACTGCCCCAATTTTCCACCTCACCTCATTTAAATAATCATTCATAACTGACAATGCAGCTTTGGCCTTGTGCAGGGAGCCTTCATAATGGAGATAGTGGAAAATCTGGCCAGCAGGTCCAAATTAAATGGGTTTTTAAGATAAGTGGCTTCAAATGGGGACAAATATTTGTTTAACCTTTAACAAGCCTCAAAATTAATTTTAGATATTTGTCAGTCTTGGCCAAGGCTGCGAGAGGGGGTGGGGCATAAGTGAAGTTAAAGGAAAGCCAATTGGAGGCACAACACAGGTTCTGTGGTTAAGTGGCAGAATGGTACAGCACCTCCATGGCCTGTTTAATGGTGGGTTAAATGGACTTACAGCTCCATAAAATGGGTGCATGGAGCGTTGCTCAATCAGGGTCCCCTCCACGGTACAACATTCCTGGCAGCAGATGGTTACCAGCTCAATGCTGTATACACTACCTACAGCACCTGGGAACAGGTCCAAAAGAGGTCGGCACACATAAAGGAACCTGGTAAAGAAAGACTACCCAACAAGTACCACATATCTCACGGCTGATGCAAAGATTGCACGCCTCCTTTGGATTCTGAGTGGCGCTTTACAGAGGCAGAAACCAATGATGCCGCACAGCAGGTGCACAAGTACAGCAAATACAAGGCAGGAAACCCTTCCTTAGTTTGATTGTTTTTGAGCTCATAATAAGCCATGTGCACTGGCATAGTAGTAGCTTCCAGCTCCTTTGGCATTGCCTGGTTGCAAAATACCTGGCAGTGTGCCCCCGGTGCTTTTTCTGCCCCCAACTTTCTGTCCCCATGCTGGTACCTGCTTGTGCCACCAAACCTCAAATTAACGCATCACAGGGAAGGTAAGAGGTATCGTTGTGTCTTAGTCTGATAGCACAGCTTAGTGGCCAGTGCCGAGTGGATGATGCTCTGGACTGCAGCTGTAAAGGCTGTAATCAGCTGGTGATTAATGTCACATTAATTAAAATCACCACATTACAGGAAGGATGTGATCGCGCTAGAGAGGGTACAGAGGAGATTTACGAGGATCTTGCCAGGACTGGAGAATTTTAGCTATGAGGAAAGATTGGATAGGCTGGGGTTGTTTTCTTTGGAACGGAGGAGGCTGTGGGGAGACTTATTTGAGGTGTATACAATTATGAGGGGCTTAGATAGAGTGGATAGGAAGGACCCATTTCCCCTAGCAGAGAGGTCAACAACCAGGGGGCCTAGATATAAAGTAATTGGTAGAAGGATTAGAGGGGAGTTGAGGAGAAATTTTTTCACCCAGAGGGTGCTGGGGGTCTGGAACTCACTGCCTGAAAGCGTGGTAGAGGCAGGAACCCTCGTCACATTTAAAATGTACTTGGGAATGCACTTGAAGTGCCGTAACCTGCAAGGCTATGGACCAAGAGCCGAAAAGTAGGATTAGACTGGCCTTCTGTGCCGTAACTTTCTATGATTCCATGATTGACGCTTGTTCACTTTCAGTCACTGACTGCAATATTTGCTTCCTGGTTCAGGTTATAGCACCACTGCTACTGCCATTGCAAGAAGGGCCTACTGTAGTTGGGAAGAATCAATTCAGGAGTCAATCTGGGAAATTGCTGCAAAACGTTTACATGATGTTTAGGCTGTTCATTTGAAAAAGGAACAAACTTGCACTTAGATAGCACCTTACACGATGTCCCAAAGTGTATCACAGCCAATGAGATACAGTTCCTGTTGCAATGTAGCGAAATGTAGCAGCCAATTTGAACACAGCAAGGTCAAGGTTAAGAAAGATGCATTTACTATAAAGGGTGTGTGCCCAGATCAGGCTATAGGAGTCAGAAAACACTGCATCAGCACAAATCCCACCAACAAAAATCTCTTCCTCTTCGACCCACATCAACCTCCCGGCACAAATTAAATGATTTTGTTCTTGAGATGTAAGTGACACTGGCAAGGCAGTATTTATTGCCCATGCCAAGTTGCCCTGAAGGCATTAAGAATCAAGCCTTTATTTTGGAAGTGGAGTCACATGTCAGCCAAACCAGGTAGAGGTGCCAGTATCCCTTCCCTAGAGGATATTAATGAACCAGTTAGGTTTTTTACAACAATCCATTAGCTTTTGTGGTCATTTTCTCGTGCTAGACAACATATTACCAGATTTATTGAATTCAAATGATCTTGGCCCTGACCTTGCTGTGTTCAGTATCACAATGTGCTATGGTGGGATTTGAATTCATGACCTCTGGATTAGCTAGTCTAGTACCACAATCACTAGGCTACCCCACTCAATTTTAATTTATTCTAATTGTATTGTGTGACCTGTCTTTTTTTTTGCATTGCTGTACTCTTGGTGTAAGATTAAAAATTTCATTTTCCAGGATCATAAATTGATTCTTTTCGTCTGTTATAGTGGATAAGGAAGTTCCACTGTATCTACATAATAAACATGTAGAATGCTATTCAGTTTAATTAAGGAATTAACAAGATATTAATTATAGAAAAGCTGACACCCTGCTACAATTTACAATATTTATCTCTTCAGAAATGTCATTTATGATTTCAGAAGTTCATTCTGGAATCCCTAGTCTGTTTTGTTTTATGAGCTGGGTCTAAAACTGAATTATGATCTTTACAAAATGACAGTTAAATAGTTTGCAAGATTCACCTCCAGAGGGCAGTATTTTTTAAATGCTCGCCATTTATTGTGAAACAAGTAGGCCATTTCCATCGGAACAAATGATATCAGGTAACATTGTGCTCATTCTTCCTGTGGATCTAACGTGTGAATCCAAAAATATCAAACAAGCATTCCTACATGTGCAAAAATGCACGCACACATGCCATGCATGGAATGTGATTTACAGATTAGATCATTTTTAGTGATGGAATGTGCAAAAGGAAAGAACTGCAATGTAACTTGCCCTTCACCCTTCACCGTGTGCTGATGCAGCAATCAATCCAAACCTGGTAAATGAATACTTGAGCTCAATGAACAGTCGCTGTTATTAACGCAGCTTAAGTGAAAATGAGTAGCTGTAACTTCATATTATGTAATTTTTGTAGTAGACGCTAACACTGTTGTATGCTCATAACCAATTGCAGTTTATCACCCTATAAACGTGCACCAATTACATTGCAGTTGTTAATCGTCACTGAGGATATTACAGATCAACTGCATGCATTTCTCAACCATTGATGTTCACCATAACATTCACCACTGACAAAACCAAAGAAATTGTTATAAATAATCATCTTATAATAGCGCAGGAATGAGACTACTGGTGATCAGTCCTAGCCAACCATTTTTATTAATTTAACCCATGTTATGCATTTTACCTTTGCTACCTATATTGCACAATCATTGTGTTGTGTCTGTACCTTTCTACCTAGACAGAATTAGGATTCAGAACTCAGAGATTCAAACATGAGGCTTTATTCAAAAGAAGGTTCTGGGGAGAACCGAACAAAGAGAGCTAAAGCTTAACCAAGAGAACAACCCCAACCATTTCTCTGCTGTGACAGCGCCACCACAGGTGAGAGGAGAACACCCAATACATAACATATTCCTCCCCTCTTAAATGAAAGGTCCACATTATTCCTCAACAGGTAAGTTACTTTCAATGCACTCAACTAACCAAGGGTAGAGGTAGACTGCCTCAAACCCTGACTTTACCCTAGGGTTTATTCTGCCCCAGTCTTGTGGGTAAGTCACTAAGCCTACAGATCCAAGCGTCTTGGAGGCCACCGCTCTCTGACAGGATACCGGCGGTCATCGCTGGCTTCCACAGCAGTAGGCATTGACACAGGCCTAGATGGAGAAGGTGCCTGTGTCAGTCGAAAGTCAGGAGTTTGCACAGGTGGAACAGTCTCTTTGACTTCCTGTGTTGGAAAAGAGCACTGTGGCAAAGGATGCTGGTTTGCGGTATCATCCGGAAACAGTTCTGGCCAACCAGCCGTTGGAGCCTCTGTGGCTGTCTCTGCTCCTAGCAACAGTTGATCTGTGTGTCTTCTCCAGACGACGTCCTCAGCCGTCTCAACCGTGTAAGACACAGGGCCCGTCTGCACGATCACCGTAGCAGGAACCCATTTTGGTCCAGTGTTGTAGTTTCGAGCTAGGACGTGCTCTCCAGGGTGAAACCGTCTCTCCTTGGCTCTTTTCTCGCTCCTTTCAACTTGAGCTTGTTGTTGACGATGGACAACCTGCTCTGCCCTTGGAGGTTTGAGTAAGTCAAAACTTGTCCGCAACTGCCTCTTCATCATGAGCGAAGCGGGGGAAGTTTTGGTTGTGGCATGCGGCTCGTTCCTGTAGGACAACAGGAAGCTGTTCAGACGTTGGTGGATTGAGCCCTGACCTTGCGATGCCTTCAAGGCGTGCTTCAAAGTTTGCACGAACCTTTCTGCCAGGCCGTTAGTAGAGGGATGATAGGGCGCAGACCTGATGTGTTGGACACCATTTACATGCAGGAAGGTTGCAAACTCCTGTGATACAAATTGTGGACCGTTGTCACTTACGAGTTGTTCCGGTGAGCCATAACGGCTGAACATCTCACCCAGTTTCTCAATTGTTTTCTCTGCCGTGGTAGACCTCATCACAGCGACCTCTGGCCACTTGCTACGAGCGTCCACAACCACAATAAACATCTTCTCTTCGAAAGGACCGGCGAAGTCCACATGTACTCGCTGCCAAACTTCTTCAGGCCAATCCCAGGGGTGTAGGGTTGCCAGCTGTGGAACATTCCAGACCCTTTGACATGGGGAACATGTTTTGGCTTTCTCCTCAATATTTCCATCGAGACCTGGCCACCAGAAGTAGCTTCTTGCCATTTCCTTCATCCGAACCATCCCACTGTGGCCTGTATGAAGTTGTTGCAGTATAGGTTCCCTCAGAGGTAGCGGAATGATGACACGGCGTCCCCAAAGAAGACAACCTGCCTGGACGGAGAGCTCATTTCTTTTTGAAACGTAAGGTTTCAAACTAGGAGAATCTCCAATAGCTCTCCCTCGAATGACATTGTCCATTACCTCAGACAGGACTGGATCGTTGCGGGTGTACCTTCGCACCTGAGCTGCAGTGACAGGTGCTCCCTCCACTTGTCTAAAGTAGAAGATGTCTACCTGACGAGGTTCTGGGGGAGTAACAGGCAAGGGCAGCCTCGAGAGACCGTCTGCGTTGCCGTGCAAGTCTGATTTGCGATATTTGATGTCGTATGTGTGTCCTGACAACAGTAAAGCCCACCTTTGCATCCTGCTTGCAGCAAGAGACGGAATTCCGGTGTAGGGCCTGAAGATTGAAGTCAATGGATGGTGGTCCGTCAGGAGTGTGAACCTTCTCCCAAACAGGTACTGATGAAATTTTCGAATTCCAAAAACGATTCCCAAGGCCTCGCGCTCAATCTGCGCATAGCTACTCTCGGCCTTGTTCAAGGTGCGTGCTGTGAAGGCGATAGGTTTCTCTTCCCCAGAAGGCATGATGTGGCATATGACTGCTCCCACACCATGTGGTGATGCATCACATGCTGGCTGCATGGGTAGCTTTGGGTCGAAGTGTGTCAGGACCTCCGACTTCAGCAATGCTTTCTTTGCTTGGGTGAAAGCTTCGTTGCACAGTTCAGTCCATTTCCATATTTTGCCTTGACATAGCAACTGGTGAAACGGCTTCAGCAATGTTGCTAAGTCTGCAATAAACATCCCATAGTAGTTAAGTAGCCCCAGAAATGAACGTAACTGGCTCACATTCTGGGGTGCTGGGGCCTCCACGATCGCCTGACCTTTGATGGCATCTTATGCAGGCCAGTAGCGTCAATCACATGCCCCAGGTACTCAACTGAAGACTGAAAGAATTCACATTTGTCCTTACGAACTCTGAGTCCGTACTCTTTCAGTCGCTGTAGTTTCGCATCCAAGTTCAGAAGATGATCCTCCTCATTTGTCCCAGTGACAAGGATGTCGTCCAGGTAGCACTGGACTCCTGGCAGTCCACTCAAGATCTGATCCATTGCCCTTTGGAATAGAGCAGGGGCCGACGTAATTCCAAATGGAAGACGGCAGTACCTGTATAGCCCCTTGTGTGTCACAATTGTCAACAGCTCCTTTAATTTGTCATCGACATGCATTTGTAGATAAGCCTGGCATAAGTCTATTTTGCTGAACTTTTGCCCTCTGGCCAGGCCCGTAAAAAGATCACCAATGAGGGGAAGAGGGTACTGTTCCACAGACAGCACCGGGTTAATAGTCACTTTAAAATCCCCGCAGATTCGAACAGATCCATCCTTTTTCAGGACAGGAACAATGGGTGTGGCCCATTTGCTCATGCTCACAGGCTCCAGGACTCCATTCTCCACTAAGGCCTCCAAGTTAGCCTCAACTTTTGGCCTAATTGCATAGGGTACAGGTCGGGCTTTGTGAAACTTCGGCTTGCTGTCAGGTTTAATGTCCAGTCTCACGCTAATCTTTTTCATGCTCCCAAGTTCACCATTGAAGAGTTCTGCATGTTTGTTTAACACTGCAGTCAGACCTGACTCCCCTTTTGACATCATGCAGACTGCAGGCCAGTCCAGCGTGATTTTCTCTAGCCACGCACGTCCCAGTAGAGATGGGTAATTTCCCTTTACCACATATAGTGGCAGTTTCACAGTCTGTCCGTTCAATTTAACTGTCACCTCAATGGCGCCTCTCATGGCCACAGGTTCGCCGGTATATGTCTTTAGTACAATGTTTGTTGGCTGAAGGGTAAGATGCTTTAGCATTTTGTTGTAGACAGTGTCTGAAACAAGGGACACAGCCGCGCCTGTGCCCACCTCCATCCGCACTGATTGTCCCTCCACCAGTGGCGACACCCAGTAGTCATTTGGACCCCCTGCAACCGTCAGTATGTGCACCTCTTCCTCCTCAGAGGTGTCACTCCCCTCTGTTTTGCTTGTTCCATCATACTGCACTGAATGAACACTCTTTTTCTTCTCTCGTCCAAATACAGACATTTTGCTTTCATGCTTCCCAGCTCTGTCTGTTCTTTTCTTACCTCTACAGGCACGTTCAATGTGACCTTTTTTGCCACAATTTCGGCATTCCAACTCTGTACACCAGCAGTCATTAGCGTGATGGCCCGTTTTCCCACAATGGTAACATGTGCCGTTCCGCACACCTTTAGGCTCAGACGACATCTTGTGAACTCTCCCTGTTGAACTCAACTGGTGAGCCTCCTTTTCCGCCATCTCCATGGAGACACTAACTTCAATGGCCTTTTCAAGAGTAAGGTTGTCCTCAGTAAGAAGGCGCTTCTGTGTGGCTGCACTTAGCAGACCACACACAAGTCTGTCTCTAATGGTGTCATTCAGCACCTCCCTGAACTCGCAGTGTTTTGACAACCTTTTTAAAGCAGTAATAAACATCATCACTGATTCCCCCTCCTCTTGATTCCGTTTGTGAAATCTAAATCTCTCAGCAATAACCAGAGGTTTTGGTGAAAAATGTTTTCCAAGAATTTCCACTAGTTGTTTATATGTTTTAGTTCCTGGCTTATCTGGCTGTACCAGGCTGCGAAGTAAATTGAATGTCTTTGCCCCATTATACTCAAAAAGGTAGGCATGACCTTTTCGTTTGCCACCGCATTCGCCAAAACAAAATAGTCAAAACGTTCCGTATAAGTGCTCCATTGCTCCACATTTTCATCAAAATCACCGATGCTTCCTAATATAGTAGCCATCTCACGTTTCAAATTTTAATTTCTGTTTACTCACTGTACCCGTAACGTTAATGTGATGCTGCAATCTCTGTTCCGAGTGTTTTGTAGTCGAAAACAAGAAAGTTCCACAACGCAGATTCGTCTGATCCTCATCGCCACTTTGTTGTGTCTGTACCTTTCTACCTAGACAGAATTAGGACTCAGAACTCAGAGAGTCAAACATGAGGCTTTATTCAAAAGAAGGTTCTGGGGAGAACCGAACAAAGAGAGCTAAAGCTTAACCAAGAGAACAACCCCAACCATTTCTCTGCTGTGACAGCGCCACCGCAGGTGGGAGGAGAACACCCAATACATAACACATTGTCTATGTAACATTTTATTTGTCTTGTACTATTTTTGCAATCGCCTGATGTCTCAGTGGGTACATGGACACTGAAGCTTGGTACTGAGCCAGATAGAGCAGAAAGGTTCCAGGTTTGATCCCTGCTCTGTGCTGAGTTAGCTGCCCTCAGCTGGCCCAGCAACGAGGACACTACAATCGGCTTCAGTGTCTCCAGTCTAAAGAAGGGAAGAAGTAAGTGTCCCCTCCTGATCACTGTCCAGTAATGTCTGTCAGAATGCATTCATGTGTGGCTGTCAGGTGAAACTGAATCAAGCTTGGTATAATGCCGCCAGTGACAGGAAAGCTTGGTAACCTCGTTGCCCAAGTTGGCACATGACAAATGCCCAGTCCGACGAGGTACTGGAGGACTGCCAGCAGCTGTGGCATTGTATTCAGTATGTGTCAACTCCTTCAGAAACTAATTGCTGGTGGGAACGGAAATACAAGAAATACTTAACATTTTGGAAAACCCTACTTTACAAGGAAAAGTATGCAAGAATATTTACTAATATTTCATTGTAATTTTGAATATGTGAACACAGTTTTGTGACAACACAACTTTACACTGAACAGGAATTGAGCGTGTTTTAATATCAGTTAAATATGACAGCTCTCAGCTGAGCTAGTACAGATGTGGGTAATTGTCCAAGTACTGGCGGAAGGGAGCCTCACCTGCAGGCTAGTGCACATTGTGGGCAGCGTGTTTGCCATTTCCCCGTATGCGCCGGCAGTAGATGAATTTCCTCGTCCCAGCATCCACACCCCTTACTGTGCAACCACAACACTGTTGACTTTTTTTTAAAGCAACAAAAAATCCTCCAGCTTTTTCAGACTGGGGCCATTTCAGTTCCATTTGCCGAGAGTCTTCAAAGTCAGTCATTGAGTCACTGCCGTTTAACATGAATTTGAGTGTGTCCGCTGAGGCTTGTCCATGCCATGACTTGTTTTCTTCTTCATAAGTCAGTGGGAATTGGTTGGATTTTGATTTTAGCGAAGGCTCCTAAGAAAGAGAGGTGAGCTTATCAGTAACATATACAACTCATAGCAAATTAGGACACAGAAACAAAATGGAGTACCAAAGAAGACATAAATTGACTACAAAGTAGCAGATATGCTGGGCCGTTCCTTCCTTGCGTACACTGACCGAGATTTTCCTCCTGTCTACTTCTCGTTTTGTGGTGGATTTGGACAGATAATGGAGGACAATTGCGGTGTGAAGGCCTTGCATCAATTCCCTGCCAGTCAAAAAACCCCATTACACTTTTAGAATCATAGAGTTATGCAGCACAGAAAGAGGCCCTTCGGCCCATCGTGTCCGCGCCAGCCACAGTGTGGGCTGCCTCTGGTGCCAATGCAATCCCACCCGCTACATGCGAATGGGATTTAAGTGATGTCCAAAGGTGGATTTTTCTCCCCTACTCCCTGTGGCCCGCCCCAAAAAATCAACACCTGTATAAAAGAGGCAGTGCGAGTTGCTAAGTGGAGTTGTGGGAATAGCAGCCACATATAAGGATTTGCACTACGCTGAGCATAGTACATCTGTGGTAAGTTTCACAGCATCCAGGCATTACAAAAAGACATTCACGCAGCATATACTGTCGTGACTGCTCAGTAATATTAACAGGCTCTCCTTTCTCCCATGTGCTCTCTTCACAGGTGAAAGGCCCCTCATTGCCGCTGGGTCAAAATCCTGTGACTCCCTACCTCATACCACTGTGGGAGCACCTTCACCGCACAAACTGCAGCGGCTCAAGAAGGCAGCCCACCACCACCTCCTCAGAGCAACTAGAGATGAGCAATAAATGCCGGCTTTGCCAGCAATGCCCACATCCCCAACATGATTTCGTTTTAAAAAGGTCTGGTCTTAAGCGTGCTGTAAAGTACATGATCTGAAATCAAGGGTGACATCTCATCTGCATATTAAAGCCCTTTCAATTTTTAATTCGTCCTCATTGGATGGTGCCGGATTAGCAATTTGAGCGCATCAGATTTTTTCCTGAACCCACAGATTATTTCCTGTGCAAACTCTGCTGCCTTTGGGATTATAGATGCTTCTCCAATACCAAAGTTGATGTACTAATGAGAATGGTCATATAGCGCAGCAGTCACCTGCTTTATGTCCTTCTAGACTGAAAAGCGGGGGGGGGGGGCGGCGGGTTACCCCAGGATTATTTTAGATAGTCCCAGTTAAAGAGTTAGCACAGTCTTAATGGGCCAGGTGATCTTCTCCTCTGTTGTAATTTCTAAGATTCTTTTGAGATTTGAAAGCTGCCAAAGGTGTAGAAATTGAGATTCATGATTACCTTGACTGCCACCGGGTGAGCAATATTGACTGAAGATTGTCCTTGCAAGCTTGCCATTCAGGAAAACAGAGATCAGAACCATTGAACCCATTTTTTAGGGACAGATAGCTGCTTCTTGACATACAGTCCCGACGATAGTGGGTGCCGGCGGTTCTGAATGTTCCTTCAAACCTTCACTCTCACCATGTCCTCTATCTCCTCTGATTTTGCAGGGCAGCAGATATAGAAACGACACTAACTCAGGCCAGACACAATAAGCAGCATTGGAGAATTTACTGCACTCAATGGAAAACAGACCCAGTCAGCATTAAGATCCATTACCAAGCCATTAATTGGCATTAGATAGCAGTGGGTTTAAAATAATGCCAGAACATTACTATTTATAAAAAAAAATTTTAGCAAACGCAAAATGGATCAAATCACTAACTGATGCTGCTAACACGTTTTCCACCCAACCTCTATGAGCACTTACAGTGGAAAACATAGCCATTAGTTACAGCATTTTTCAAATTATCTGGAGCACTGACTGAAAGTCTCTCTCAATAAATTTTCTGGGCAACAATTTTTAAACTTCCTTTTCTAAAGTAAATAGAGATGACAAAGACTATTCTCACTGTACCTCTGAGAAGTTGATTAGGAATCTCTCTTAGCTCAAACAGTTCAGTACATGATTCCCGGTTAGGAGGTTACAAATTCATGTCCCGGGAGACCAGTCATTCACTTTCTTTACTCGGGTGGATTTAGTGAGCTCCCGCTAGGGCTCTCAGATGAAGTGCATCACGATGACAGGTTGGGGGAGGGATAAACCGATGTGTGGCTTGCATCATTTGAATCTCCTCTCCAGCTGCCTGATCACAGAATAGCATTGACCGAAAAATCTGGCACCCAGATTGTCTCATCCTCTTGGCTGGAGAAGGATAGGCAGCTGCAAGTTATTTGAAATGGATAAAAAAAAAATCAAAACAATAAGAGGCTGACCAGCATATACATGTTATGTATGCAATGAAAGAAAATCTTCAGACAGTCTCAATTTGTTTCTTTTCAGGTGAACTATTTCATTAGTGAGGCATATGTGTAAAAAAAAAGTTTTAACCCTCTGAGAGCTGCAGACCAGTTTATTTGCCTGGTCAAAGCTGGCTGTGGGATTCTCCATCACCAAAAATGGCCATGATTTCAGAGCCGGGTTTAGTATAAAGAATATACTTCTTATCTACATGAATGATCCATATTCAGAAGTACAATGTAATTTGATCAAATTTGCAGATACGACTAAACTAGGGGAAAATAGAGTCTGGCGGAGCAGCTAAGCAATCGCAGCATGACCTTGACAATATTTACAAGTGGAAAGATCTGATGAAATTCAATACAGATGTAATCCGTGTCTTACATATTGGAAGAAAAAAAATGGGGCATGTGTTTACTTAATGAAAAAAAGTAAGGTGTTGGTCGAGGTATAGATGTTGGCCAAGACACCAGGGAGAACTCCACTGCTCTTCTTTGTTGGCCAAGACACCAGGGAGAACTCCACTGCTCTTCTTTGTTGGCCAAGACACCAGGGAGAACTCCACTGCTCTTCTTTGAAATAATTCCATAGGATCTTTTACATCCACAGACTGGGCCTCAGTTTAACTTCTCATCCGAATTATGGCGTCTCTGACAGTATAGGACTGGAGTGTTAGCCTGGATTTTGTGCTCAAGTGACTGGCGTGGGATTGTGAACTCAAGAACCTTGATGAACTCAGAAGACGAGAGTGTTGCCACTGAGCCACGGCTGATACCCTGAATGAATGACGTTGAACTAGCTAAGGAAGGGGGGGTGAAAGAGATTGGAGATTGTTAGTGCTGACCTTATCTAGTCATTGCAGAGCAGCAACTAACAAGGACATGGAATGTTGCGGTATATTGCCAAACAGGTAGATTTTAAGTCTGAGGCCATGGTGCTGAAGCTGTAAGTGTTCTGTTCAGGCTGCACCACCTTAAATATTGCACAGTTCTGGTCTCCGGAGCGCAAAGAAAACCTTGAAGCCCCGTGAGTGAACAGAAAGCTTAAAAATTGGTTAACCTAGGGGACAGGAGATTCCCTGGAGTTGCTGGTAGGCTAAAAGATAATGACCCAGAATTTGCTGGAGCGGTGCATCTCGTGGCGAGCGCGTGAATTGGATTTTTTAACTTACACTTTAGAACGTATTATTTTTGCCCAGCAAATGCAAATGGATAATGGCACAGTGATGTCAACTGGGCATCTGGGACCTGATGAACATCAGGTCCAATGGTCTATCTTCTTAACCAATAAATTTTAAGGATAAAGAAAGAGACAGAGCAAATGCCAGGGAAGGAAATAAGTTGAATTAGAGTCAAAACCGATTCAGAAAGAGAAATAATGAAAGAAAATTTAACATTTTTAAAATCTCTAGGAACAATTTACTACCTGCAAGAATGAGAGTTCACAGTTTCATTCTCCCCTTTCTGGGGCTCCAAGCTTGAGTGGCATGTCAGGACCATAAATCACGTCATTAACAGGGTCAATGTGACATGAATTACCAGCCTTAAATTGCTGCAGCGAGATTAATTCGTATTTATGGCACAAATCCAGCAATTTCTTGACACTCAATGGGAAGGTTGATGATGAGGATAACAGCAGAGCGATGCAAATCGTTCAGCAATTTGCGGCGATTCACAACTCACAGCATATCTCTTCCTTGCCACAAATTGCTGGGTTTTGTGCGGTCAAAAGATTTGCCCACAGAAAATATAAGGCTGGAACCTGGAGCTATGGTGGGACTGCAGAAGTAGGGCCAAGGGTTTTCGACCCAGTATAGTTTTATTTAAATTTTTTTTCTTGTGATGTGGGCAATGCTGGCAAGGCCACGTTTATTGCGCATCCACAGTTAACCTGATAATGTGGTGGTGGGTCTTTTCTTTGAACTGTTGCAGGCCTTGTGGTGGTGATGGTACTCCCACAATGGTGTTAGTAGGGAATTCTAGGATATTGACCCAGCGACAATGAAGGAAAGACGATATATGTCCAAGTCAGGATGCTGTGTGCCTTGGAGGGGGAAGTTTCAACAGCATGTTTAAAAGTTCATGATTATCACACTTACCACTAGCACACTAATTGTTACACCTTAATATGCAATTAACGTGTGGGTTACCAACGATGCCCACAGCAATTGTTCCTCCACAATGTGCTATCTTTACCGATGTGAGGTTAAGAACTTTGTTCTGATGAAGGGTTAGCCCTGAAATACTAACATAGCTTTTCTCTTTCTGATGCTGATTGATACGCTGCACATTTCCAACATTTTGCTGCTTTTAGTTAATAATTTTATCTTATTTAAAAGACATTGGGCCTGAATTTGTGGTTGGAGGCTTCCAAAAGCAAATGCCTCCAAACCGCAAGAAAAGTACGAACCTACCTGATGATCCCAGAGGTTCGGACACTTGCACTCCTGGGCCTCTCTGTGTACGCCTGTGTAAAGGCCCAAGCATCCCTGGAATCATGTGGGCCGGCCCAACCAATCACAAAGGGGGAGTCCCATTATACTTATGGGGATTCCACTGAATCCCCATAGCATGAATAGGAAGCCCCTAAAAAACACAATTACACACCAGTTAAATAAAAATAAATCATTACATGTTCAAAATTAATTAAAATTTAATTAAACATTAAAAACAAAAATTTAATATTTTGAAAATAAATTAAATGTTTTAAAGGGGCTAAAGATAACCTAAACTAATTTTATATGTTTAAATAATCTTTTAAAATGTATTTTAATATTTATTTAAACTCTTGCACAGATAAAAGAAGGCCTTATGCTTGCTTTTACCAGGCATAAGAGTTTCCTGGGCATTCACAGGGCAGTAGTTGGGCAAATAACCCAACTCTCCACCAGCGAATGTCCATTTCCTTCGGATTCGTACGACCTGTCAAGCTGAAACATACGCATCACACGTGGAAACCTGGAACTTGCGGGGCACTTATGGCCGCATAAGCTCATAGGCCCCGGAAAATCCGGGCCATTTTACTTAACAGGACATCTAACTTTTTGAAACTGTTATTGCAGCTCTGAAAGTTGCACAAATTCCTGTCAGATAATACCCATAACATTGACTGTATATTTCTAAAATTGATTATAAATCAGAAGATTTCCCCCTTGAGCAATCAGGAGAGTTAATTATGCTCACAGAGTGACACAACAAATCCTAACTGAAGTGTTCATAGTCTGGAAGTTTGCATAAAGCCAGGAGAGAGAACAGAGGAGAATGGGAGATCATTTAGGAACTGGATAAGCTAGACTAGGGAAGATCCATAGAATAAAGATTTAGATTTATGAATTTATTTAGATTTATTTAGATTTATTTTAAAAGTTTCTAAGTTGAGTCAGAGCTTCATAAATGTTTGCTAATGTCATGCTTTTTCAAACACCCTCCCAGGAGCTATAAACCAATGGTGCCAACACCTCTTGCTATTCCTTTCCAGGCGAGCTTCCGCTTCCATTCTTTTCTGTGATTTTTTTCCCTGACTGGTCTGACACTCTGCAGTGAAGAGGGAGGACAGCCTATTACCAGACCGTTGCCAACCCCTCTCTCCCCTCTGCCTCGTAGCTGTTCGGAGGTGCCAGGGAATACCAAGGTATGGCTTGAAATTCCCTCTCCTTGCTGGAGGATGCTCCTCTTGGTCTTCCTGCTTGATGCTGCTCAGATCAGGAACTGAACATGGCAGGGATTGAACCTCCACCTGTTTCCCCCCACCACCTTCTGAGTGTTAGCGTGCTAATGTTTGGCAGCACGTTGCATCTCAAACTTATATAACACAGGATAGACTCAAGAAGGTTATATGAAATAAGATGTAAGAACCTCCATACACGCTCATAAATGTACAAATTTTAGGGCAAGTGATCCTACAAGAAATCCTATGAATGTTTACACTTAGTGGGAATAAATTTGACTTTGGATGATAATGTAAAAGGGGCGATATCAATTCAGATGCTTGCTATATATTGTCTTCAATGCAAATGAAAATCGAGAGAGTTATATAACAGATGGCTGAATCGATATCCCCTGTTTTACATTATCATCCAAAGACATAATTACCCCCACTATTTGTAGACAATTTGAAACCTAAAATATATCTAAATTAAGATCTGGTGAAGCATGACATATAAAAAGTCTTGGAGGCAATGAAAATCTAGATCTGAGTTATAGCAAATTACATGGCCTAAAAATGATTATAGAACTAAATAAATGCAATGGATTATAAAATAGTTCTTCCTTCTCCATATTCCCTGCATAATAGAAAAATGCAACTTGAAACAACTATTTGTGGCAATTCTGGTACAATATTGTTGTTCCAATCCCGAAAGGGTTATCACAAATTTAGTCATTTATAAGGACAGAGAATCATAAAAAAATGAATGTTAAAATTATACTCCATTTATTTCACATTTTTTTAAAAAGCTGTCCCACCATCTATTAAACTAGTTATGGAGGTTATATGACTATTTTCTGAATTTATCTTTGTGTTGGGCAGACAGTTATAGGGTTATAAACTGGCATTTCACTGTTCTTCCCAGTCTTTCACAATCACGTTGCTATGGAAACATTAATCGGACCCTTAGAATTCTGTAGCAGAGGCCTGCATGCAGACTCATATAGTGAGCTACTGTAAGAAGTTTTCTGCAAACGTATGCTTTCACACTGCTGCCAGGGGACTCACAATAAATTCTGTTGTTTTCCTCATTTTTGAATTAAAAATATAAGATTCATAACACTAAGCAGATGTCTCCCAACGATGTACAATCTCACAACCAACACAATTGTAAAATTCATGCTGTGATGCTGACAGGAGCTATTCATTTATAATAGTACACCATCTGTCTCAAATGATAGGCTTCTGCAGAGAATCTCTCCCCTTTGAAACCCAGGGTGCATCTAAATTAGGGTCTGGTGAAACACGATGACGTATTTGGATAACAAATGCCTAATGAATTAAAATAATCGATATTCCATAGCCAGACTGAGCAATTAAAGAAGCTATACTCAAAATGTTCCAGTTACATCTGATCTTAACACAAGATCTGTTTGTAAGGGAATGTTGATTAGGGACGAGTGGTTGGTGCGATTTATATTGAATTTGAATATTGCTTGCTTGTTCGTAAGTACAAGAATCTGGGCTAATCTTTAAATTCAAGATGGTTCTGTGCTATTAAAAGTAGTGGTGAACATAAACAGACAGACAAAATGTTCCATCATGTTCATACATCACCATTTCCACGTCTGCAGAAACCTTCCTAGGAGCCTGTGGCAGATGTCTGTAGCCACAGCACCAAGCTTTTTTAATGCATGTTTTCCCCTGGTGGTCTAGTAAAAGGGGATGAGGAATCTGACATTTAAGTGCTCGATCTCTGATTGCTGGTGGTCTAGTGATGGAGTGCACTCCTAACCCCAGGCAGTTTTGTAGGAGAATATTCAAAATGCATCCAATTGGAGGGGGAATCATCTGTGCCCAAGCTCCTGCTGTTCTGCTGGTCTGTGAAATATTGTCTGAAATAGGGGGATGTATCCACCACTCCACTGATATGGGTCCAATCCCTGGCATTTAGTATATAATGTAACCGACTCCTCACAATCCAATAGCAGTATGGTCTTGACTTCAGCTTCTATTTTACTTAAATTTTGGATGTTTCAAAGTGAAAGGCCAAATAAGCTTCAAGAGTTATCTGTAATGACAGTTCTTATTTTTATCAAAAGCATTAAATATTTTTCTCTGAATGTTTGCTATATATTGTCAATATAATGAGTACAGGAAGAAAGACAGATCTACTGTTTGCATTCAGTAAAGACATGTAAAAGGAAGACAAAATATGTATTTAACATTCATTGTAAATTGTCAATTGTGCAAAATGCTATAACCATTGCTATTAAAGCTATTCAGTGTCAGTTGTGGCTCAGTTGGTAACACACTCGTCTCTGAGTCAGAAGGTTGTGGGTTGTTGAGCACATAAAGCTAGGCTGACACTCCAGTGCAGTGCTGAGGGAGTGCTGCACTGTCGGAGGTGTCGTCTTTCGGATGAGACATTAAACCGAGGCCCCGTCTGCTCTCTCAGGTGGACGTAAAAGATCCCATGGCACTATTTCGAAGAAGAGTAGGGGAGTTATCCCCGGTGTCCCGGCCAATATTTATCCCTCAACCAATATAACAAAAACAGATTATCTGGTCATTATCACATTGCTGTTTGTGGGAGCTTGCTGTGCGCAAATTGGCTGCCGCGTTTCCCTACATTACAACAGTGACTACACTTCAAAAAGTACTTCATTGGCTGTAAAGCGCTTTGAGACGTCCAGTGGCCCTGAAAGGCGCTATATAAATGCAAGTCTTTCTTTTATTAATTTCGTTTATTAACATTTGAATAATAGTTAAAGACTGAGCTGAGTGTTTAACAAAGGAGGAGTTATGATTGAACAAGTATTCGGGCCAAGACATGGGCTGTGCGACAAGCGTGCACCTGAACCAAGAGGCCAAGAATCGATGGAAATTGGTCCTCGGGTCTCATCAGCTGGTCGCACCGTCACAGACAGCTCGCCCGTGCGAAGACATCAATGTGGAACTGCCTGCCTCATAGGCAGTGGCTCTCAGGTAAGTCCCGGGAGGGGGGGGAATTGGAGCAGGCTAGGGGCGGGGGAGGGGCGATCGTGACTCGGGGGATAACTTCTGGTCCCCCTGGCTCCACAGGAGGGTAAATATTTTTAAACGTGTGTGGAGTTGACGGTGATGGCCGCGGGATCTGCTAAAGAATCCTGGGTGGGGCTAGTCCGACACCTGCCCCCCCCCACCCCCCCCCTCATCACCGACTAATTTCCAGATGGGGTCCTTCAACAGGCGTTAGGCCTCTGATTTATATACTGAAGGGCCCAACACCTGTTTTAGGCATCCTGTTAAAATACTGCTGGTAGTACATCAAGGCGTAGCATAAAGACATCATAAAACCATCACAGCTACTCCTGCTCAATTATGCCACGCAAAATAACTTGTAAACTGCATCATGACAGGAGGCAAAATTGCCCCAATCTTGTTACATAAAGTCAATGTGATGATGATACATGTTCAGAGCAGCCACACATTGACCTCTTCTTCCATTGCTTCTGCTTCTTGATGCATTTCTGTTTCTTAATGAAAGATTTACCAGAACCTCATGGTTGGTCTATTCGTAGTAACCTTATGTAAATCATTCTGTGATGAAGATTTGTTGTAAGCTATCTGTGTGAACTGAGCAACACAATATATCGTAATACACCAGAGATGACCTGCAGTATGAATGATGTGGCTTGATGTGTTTGATTACATTGTCCTTGGTCTGGTCTTTGTGAATTTTATGCTGGAGTTATGAGCCAAGACTTCAGATTACAACTTTTGCCACCTGTAGAAAGGGAAAAAAATATATAAACTCATGGGTAAAAAAGGTTCGAAATTCAAGATATTACTTGCCAAGTAGCTAGCTGCTAAACAGAAACCTAATCTCATACAATTGACATAAGGATTATTGAGAAGGAATCATAGCAGGAGCATAGAAAATTGGCAAACCCATCCTTAGTAACATTTGGCCGTACATACTGCCTGGGGACTCATTGAACAAAATCTTTTCCTAATTCTGAGCACAGCTTTATTGACTGAAGATGCTTGGAGGAGTGTATGGGTGCAATTGAATTCACTCGGGATGATAGAAAATTCCATGCTGCGCCAAAATCATTTTGCTTTATTCTTAGTTGCATTCTTAATCACTGCCACGAGTCAAAGGGAAGCAGGTGAAGTGATTGCCTCTTCTGAGTATTGCAGTAGTGACCTTTGGCATTACAGGAGCGCTCCGGGGAACACAGTTAAAACTCATATTTATGACCCTAAGCAGCATCCGGACAAATTGTCTTGCTAAAGCCTTTAAGATGTTGCTACCCTCCAATCTAAAAGATTATTTTTATTTTGGCACTTGCCTTGACCTATGCTTACATTTTCCAGTCCTAGCGCTCTGGCACTCAATGATAATTTGCAAGAATGCATTGATGCCCAGTGCTGTGTCCTCACTGTTGCCCCTTACCTGGTCTCTTTATATTTTATATCATAACCTTTTAAATATAACATTGTTTTTTTTAACAATATTATTTACATGAATGTAAAGAACAGTAGTGTTTCTGAATAATAAGTAATAATTCAGAGATAGTAATATACACAGCGCCCAGCCTTTGATACCTCCTCACACTGTACCAGAATATGCTGAAAATTAGAGAGGAGATAAATGCTAGTATAGATTGGGACGTGGAGGACAATCATTGATTAAAAGAAATCTACAACTATTATTACTATTGGAGGTATATACATTTTAAATGCCAATATTGATCAGAAACTGCTTAAAACCATATATAGCCTTTAACATTTAATTGCTTAATGTTTAATATATAGTGAGCTACAAACTTCATTGTCATGCACTGATCAGAAATATTCTCTTGTCCAATTTTGGTCTTGCATTCTAAAGATTTTGATACTTGACTCCATTTGTTTGATTATTTTGGGGACCTCTAAACTCTCCCTTGTGCTTTAAACTAATCCTAATTGCAGGATGTTAGTGAATAATGTCTAATGGAATTATTGATTTAATCTTAATAGTCAGTGTTACTGGATTTTCACACAATTACCGCTGCATTTTACACTTGTGCACCTATTTTGCTACTACACGATACTTGGAAAAATCCATTTAGTATCCCATATTGGGTACTCTAAAAAGGTGCATTCTGCAACAACTTCGGACCTCGGATGTAATTTCCCCCTGGCTGGATGGCAGTGGTTTTATTGACTCGTAATGATGCATTAAATCTACGTATTAACTGCCCAGTGTTTAGATAGATATTATTATATACACCCATATCCAGCCACTGTATTGTAGTCAATGACCTGTTAGTGCTTGCCCAAGGCCAGCTTTTTCCTGAGATATTCTTTGTCTGGATGGTAGTTGCAATTATTGCTGTTGATATTAAAAATAGGGTGAAACATGGAACAGCTGGAATTCTGGGTAGAACTGCCAACAGTAATGTTGCATCCTAGGGGAAATTCTGCCGTGTGTGACTTAAAACATCTGGTCTATGATCATACCTTTCTCCTTCTTCATCATTCATATAAAGCTAGTCATTTATATGAGGTTCCACTTCAGTTAGCTGCGTGAGGATAACTGCAAGTTAGGCAAAAAGTAACACCCAGCATTTCGGATAACAGAATATATCTCACCTTATAAGTGGGCAGTTAGACTCCTTACTCTAAAAAGAGTAGCATTAAGCACAAGGCCTGTCAATTTGTCAGACAAATAGTTTGGATTATTGGGACCCAGAAGTGACAGGTTTCCTGAAGCTGATGAATGAGACATTTATGGTACTGTCAGTCAGGACTGAAGCATCTTATTCTGAGGAGCATTGGAATTATCTTTACATTGTCAGAGTTAAGGATCCTAACTCATTCATCCTACCACTGAGCTCTCACACACTTTAGGCTTTTAGCCTTTTATAGGCAGCTATTGTCATGCAGAATCTTTGAAGCATTGTCACTTTTTATCTGCCATTCACTTTAATATGTTGGACCGCAGTGGCCAAAGGGGTTTAATCTGAATTATATTTGACATCATTAGCGTCACGGTACTGCTACCTTATAATCACATGCACTTGCCTTGGTCTAAAGTTCAATGCATTGTAAATAAATACAATGAATAAAATAATAGCAATAATATTGGAATATCTTACATCTATTAAACAGTGCTCACTATAAAAGATGTCTGTGACTACTGAATCACTTCTTTTCATTTTCTACTTGTTTTCCCCTACTTTCTAAAATTCTGTTTTCTTTTTTTCTCTCAGTTTGTGCTTGCGTATTGTGATTTGATGCCGTGCTGCCATTGAGGTCTGCCTTGTCTAGATGCCCTGGAAAAAAAGCCCAGTCACACAGCATTATGCATTCTCTCCGATTGAATTAGGCCAAATTCTTCCAGATATATATATATATATCCTTATTTGGAATACTTTAATCAGCAGTTAATGGAGAACCATGTATTGTAGATAACACCAGTAACTGTGTAAAGGGTAAATAGATGTTTTAGGGTTCACCCATCCATCACACTCGGTGACCATCAAAACCTCTTTTATTTTGAGTTGGATCCTCTTGGCTTTGTCTCAGTTTTTTTTCTTGGAGGGGGGAAGGACATCTTTCCGAACTAGAAGCATATTTTCAGTCCCACATGTAAATTATAGTTAGTGGAAGCCCTAATGACAATGTGACCCCATGTATGCTATGTTCCCCTGTAATAAATTGTAAATGGCTGCCTTTTCACCAATTCATTGCAGACCATCTATATCAGTTTAGCTTTCTTCTACTTTGTTTGAAATTCCTCCTTTAATGCGATATGGGGGATTGCCTGTTTTTTCTCTGTACTTAATGACATGTTAACAAAATCACGGGAACTCATAGCTTTAAACGTGCAACTTCTGAGATGCAATTTTGTTCGTGGATTGATAATTATAGACAATTTTTGTAAAAAATCAAATTTCAACCTCTTCTTCCCCCTCCCCTAAAAACCACCGTACATGTCCTGTAATTTTGCAAAGTTGAATTACAACTTAAAGGGGAAAAAAATGAAAGAACACACTGTTCAGCTGTTTGGCATAATCAGTGACCAAATGGATTTTATTGATTCAATCGACAAAGGTCAGCATGGATCAAATCAAACTGACCAGCTGAACAGAAGAAATTCACATTTGGTATGTCTCCCACAACCCCTCATCCCCAACCACAAGAAACAAGCTTGGCCCCAGGTGGATTCCCTGCTCAGGCCTGAGTTAAAATTATAGTCGAATCTCAATGATGTCATCGGGCTGCAACATACATATGTAAAGAAGGATCCTGTTGGCTCCAAGCATGTGTCCTTGCTGCCTGCTCAGGAGAGCAGGTTAAAATTGCAGTTGTTGCGTTCATGGCGGCTTTCGGGCAGCTAAGAGCCAGGGGCGATTTTAACTGCCCACCCGCCAGGTTTCTGCTGAGTGAGTACGGTTAAAATCACGCCCAAGAAATATTTTGGAATTGGAATGAATCCTTTTGGACGATGAAGTTATTGAATTAAGTTTTTGTTTTTGAAACTTTTCATGAAGAATTTCCTGTTAAATAAACGAGTTCTTTTTTTGCTTCAGAGCACTTTTCTAAACACATTTGACTGTTTTCCCATTCGTTATTACTTTATATCATCACAAGCTCTTTTAACTGGACACACCATTCTTGCGGCGCTGTGAGCTGTAATGTCTCCCTTTTCCACACCTGTTTTTTACTACTCCAAAGTGGATGTAGATGTTGCAGAATGCCTAGGTAAGAATCAAATAGATAAATTGCAACAGAAACCCCCTTCAATTGATTTTATAGAGTAACATTTTTTAATTAAAAAAATAGTCCCATACTTTTTCCAGAAATTGCCAGGGGAATCATCTACTTTCCTTTTCCAAAACATAAAAACAATGGTGCAGCATTAATTCTTCCTGTTGAGGACCATTTCTCATGCATTCTTCAGTAACCAAGATATGCCACTCAGAATGAAACCTACCCACGTAGGAAATAAAGGAAACACTTCACTTGTGTGCACATGGACATGCACCATGCCCATGCACATGAGGACAGGCTGGGCACAGAGTGGGCATACGAGCATGAGAGAAATATTTTTCCATCCTGGAGTCTAATGCTGAACAATAAAGAAGACAAGATAATTGGGACTGAGGAGATTAATTGTGAATGGCAGTTTTGACCTAACCTGATTGTAAACATAGTACTAGTCTATACTGCTCCACTAGTAATTCTATTAAAAACTAGGAAGTGAAGCTAAAACTAATGCATGTACTTTGTGTGTAATAATTTGGTGTGTTAGCAATATCATATTTTTACCTGCATTCCCAAAATTCCTCCCAGGACCAAATTGGTTTAATGCATGTCATTGCACAGACCCAGCATTAACCTTTTATTTTAATTTGTTAGGCATGTTAGGAACTAATTAAAGTTGAAATTTGCTTATTCTTGCTTTTCATCCCCATTGTGTCCACTATATATAAAGAAGGAAAGAAATTGTATTTATATAGCACCTTTCCGCCCAGCAAAAAGTATGCAACAATGCACATTTGAGAGACAGGGACATAATTGAGCGGATATTTGCCATGTTCAAACTGGGTGTCTTTCAGAATCATATGGATCACACACCATTTGAACTTGGACATTTATCACCACTCCTTCATTGTCATTAGGCCAAAATCCTGGAATTCCCTACCTAATACGATCATGAGAACACCATCGCCACAAAGATTGCCACCGTTTGAGGAGAAGGCCCACTACTGCTTTCTCGGAGTGACTAAGGATAGTCAATGAAAGCTACCTTGCCAGCATTGCCCATATCCTGAGCACAACTAAAAAGAAAATGTTCCTTTATGAACCAATGACAGTTTAGTAAAAACTTTTGTCCTTATTTTTTACAAACATAAGAAAATATGTGTCACAGTCTTTTTAGAAATACCAAAAAATTATCTCACCCGAACATATCAGCTTATAGCAAGGAGCTGAAATAAAAGAGGATGGATATACTTTTTAGGCTCTTCCCACCCACTCTCACTCCCTCCCAGCATGCCATGCACCACCTTCAGATGGAGGGTGTGGCCAATATGCTCCATGTCTCCTGCATCCAGGATTGATTGGCCCACTGATTTTTTCTCTTTTGGGGGAAACTTTCATTTTGCGCTCAGGCCTTGTAGGAAATCAAAGTTGTAAAGCCATGGCCTATACACTTCATAGTGCAGATTGTGGCATATTTCCTTTTAAGATATTCTTAAGTTGTAGTCAATTCAAGTATAATTAAACAATTTTATACAAAAACATTTTTAAAATGTCAAAACTTGATTTATCAAAACAGTTTGCCAGTTTTCCATTTTCATTGGAAGAGTTAAGGGCATCATAACATGAAATTGTTTCCAATAGTTTCAAAATACAATTTCTGAAGGAAAATAACTCGGGGGACTCATCTTTGCGCACAGAATATGGCAGCTGACAAACGTTTTATGCAAAGAGTTTATAAAAAAAACTGAAAAATAACATCTCACATTCAGTAATGGAGCATAATGTTACAATCTCATTCATTCATAAGACTCTTTAAACAATTTTTCTGGGCAGAGTTTGAGAAACACTACTTTGAACATGTTATTTGGAATTGGTCCTAAGTAAGATATATGGAAATGGATTCTTATTCTTTGTGCAACTTCAAACATTTGGTTCCCCAAGATAAGTATTCAGGCAACAATCTAAGCATTATATAAAAAAATAATTTCTGCTGAAAAAATACAGCATTGAAAAACTGTGGAAAAACTGGTGATAGCTCCAAATGTACTAGCAATATGATTAGTGCTGATCGAAAGCGTTTTAATGTTTTAATTTTTTTTCTTTTCTATGCTTATCAGCTGAAGTCCCCTTGAGACTGGTTATCTCAAATAGTGCCCATTTCTGTATCTGCGTCCTTCAATTAGGCTTCTCAGTAAAAAAGAATTCTTCCTCACATCCACAAACCCATGCACTGGCCTTTTATTCAACGTTGACATGCTCTTCTACATTAACAACCCTTAAATGTAAACAAAATTGTTTCACAAAATAGAGTGCTTTTATCTACATGGTGATTTACGGATCGTGTTACCAACAGTTCTTTTGACAATTACTTGAAAAGTTAACATTTGAAGCAATATTATGTCTTCAGAATTAAAAAGTCAATATACTCCAATTGTGGAATTATCATTACAAATATCTAAGACATGTTAAATATTACAAGCATTTTGTGTGAATATTACACATAATTGCTGCACACCTCTTACACCCTTTAGAGTCATTTCAGGGTGAGTTTTTTGTATGAACTTTTAACAAATGTGCAACATTAATTTAATATAATCTTATTTGATTTATTTTGAAAGATTGCAGTTTCTATGATTGATGACAACTTCAATGTCGCTTAAAGCATATGCACAGGTAGTAACCATAATGTTGAAAATGTGTGTGTGTTTTTTCTAAATCTAGTGCCGTCGTTGTAAATCTGTCAAGTACTAATCAATCAAAATGCATTCAGCTTTGACTGACACAATTACACAGTGTCCTACGTGACAGTTACTATATAAGGAGTTTACTTCTAAAATTCCATTCATTCTGAATATCAGTAAGACTTTTGAAGAAATGCACACTGATGATACCCAGCACCCTGACAGCTTGGGATGTGTCAGGAATGAAATTGGTGCACAGCTGGAACCTATCCGCATGCTGAGATGACATGTAGAGTCATTTTTGCCACTGCTGTCTTGGCTTGACATATTCACAGCTGTAAATGATTTATCTTCCACATTCTATCCCAACTACTTCAAAGTGCAATTCTTCTGCCAGGGGGTGGGGGGCTTTGGGGAGTGCCCTATTGTTAATTGTTCTTTTCACTTGGACATTGTTACGGACAAGGAAGAGCAGGCGATGATAAAAGCCTCCAGTGGCCTCTCGGGCTGCCATCAGCTGGCTCAACCTAAGAGTGACCCTGAAGAAAGTGGGATACATTTTGTCAATGTACAGCTGCAAACTGTACTGCTGAGAGTGTCACTTCAAGATCGTTTGTGTGGTCTCTTTCCAGTAATATTTCCTGACTCCCCCTAAAGTAAAGTGACAGTTTATAAATTGCCCCTAGTTACTGACCTCCACAAACACAAGCAAGAAAATAGGAAAATAGCCGTCTGCTGCGTGACCTTTTAATACTTATAATATAAATTATACACCATCATTCACATGTAGTACTTAGTTATGTGAGGGGCTCATAGACAGCCAAAATGTATCAAATAATTCGTCAAATAATGTTTTCTGAAATTACTTTCTAAAACGTGCATAGTGTCATCCTGATAAAATGCTTGATTTCAATCAAAGGCCAAGTAATACTGGCTTTCTTTCCCTAAAAGGCATATAGTATATTTGTTCTGAAGCAGTTGAAACTCTTAACTTTATAGGTTTGAGATGGGATCCATATTCGCTGGTACTTCGAAAAATGTGCAGTGATTCTATTTAAACAGTTAATATTAAATCGTGGTTTTCCTAAATGTGTTGGCTCATATCATTTATATCCAGGGTGTAGATAGCAAATTTGGAATTGTTCCCACTTCCTCCAAATACTTGCTCCACTCGTCCACTATCATACAACAACAACTTGTATTTATATTGCGCCTTTAAAATAGTAAAACGTCACAAGGCTTCACAGTAGTGTTCTCAAACAAAATTTGACACCCAGCCACATGAGGCAATATTAGGACAGGCCAGAGAAGTAGGTTTTAAGGAGTGTCTTAAAGGAGAGCGAGAGCTAGAGAGGTGGAAAGGTTTTAAGGAGGGAATTCTAGAGCTTAGGGCCTAGGCAGCTGAAGGCACAGCCACCAATGGTGGAGCGATGAAAATCAGGGATGCGCACGAGGCCAGAATTGGCCATAGAGTGAACAAACACCATTATCTGTATCTGTTCTAATTACTGTGTGCATTAAAGTTCATCAGCAATCGCAGTGTTTGATAAATCCATGTTTAGTCAATATTTGATGTGAGCCTTTCCACGGTATTGAAATGAAAATATAATTATAATACAAAATGAGGTGGCGATATAGCTAATGCCACAATTAGAATATGTCCTTTTGCCAGATGATACTTATAATTACTTAGAACAAGGTTGAAGCTATTGGCCTCAAACAAGTTTCCATTTTAATTTGCGAAGAGTGAAGCTGGCGATAATACTCGGCCTTTTGAAAATGTATAACCATGTTAAATATATTTTCGATTGCCATTTGAACAATGCATCTAAAACGGCACAACACTTGCAAAAGTGCAGCTCTTAGCAAAAGTTTAATCATAGACGTATGTTTAAAATAAACAGACACATTTAATGCCTCTACTGTTTAACTTGGCGTCGCATTGAGTCCCGGGAAATACATGTCAATTTCCTTTCAAAATGCCTGGGATTACATCCACATGTGTTAAACCCGGGCGCACCAACAAAAAAAAGTTGTCCTGCAGAGCAAATTTTATCCTAATTTCACAGTCCATAGAGAAGCTCCAAGAGATTCAGCCCAGGTGAGGGAGGAGCGTTGATCGGACTGCAGAGGCCGTGCCCTCCTCGTGTGTGAGCGAGGGGCTGTCAGTCTCCAATCACCTTCATCCCTTTCAAAGGAAGAGCCACCTTGCATGATCATGCGAGAGGTGGGAAGGACACGCTGAGCAACGTCCAGTTCATCAAGAAAGGAAGCAGAACAATTAGCATTTCACACGCTTTTCAAAAAAAAAAACCTCCAGCCCTACCTTCCCCACAGAGTTCATCGTTTCCAATGGATTGTCCTTTTTTGGCCGTTGCATGCGTTGGCAGGGTGACAGTAGTCGAGTGTGCAAACTTGCGCTATTGTCCCAAGACGCTGCGAAGCCATGGAGACCCACTAATATGACATAGGAAAATGTTTACTGATGGATATTCTATGGGCTTTGTCCAACTCTTTCTCTATCATGACGACTCGATTTAAGTCTCTAACTGTTTGACTACAAATGCAAGAGTGCTATCCAACTCGATCCCATTGTCAGGGCGGTTTGAATGGGTAATTCAGCTTTTGTCTGTCTCGATTGAGGAGGCAAACATAAAGACAAGATTCTTGAGCGCTCAAGCCCCCTATCCATGGATATCTGCACATCTCTTCAGTTTTTTTCTCCGACTTCTCCTTCTGACATCAGCCCCCCAAAAAGCCTGAGCAGAACAGTTAAAAGTAGGCAAGCCAGACTTGCAAAGCCAGCATTGTGTTACTGCACTGAAGCATGCCCGTTGCAAGCCTCCAGACAGCTTAAGTTATTTTTCCATGAAAAAAAAACCCTCTACCGAGTCTTTGTACATTATCCGCATATCATGTTTTATAGCAAGGGGTGAGGGGGCGAAGAGAGAGGGAGAGAATGGGGAAATTGCGCTGAAAATGATTGTACTTATTGGCTCACTTTTTTCTCTCTCTCTCGCGTTTCCATAACAACAATTTGTGATACAAAAGAATGTGGAACAAGCCAGCCCAGCGCCTGATTGGGATGTATTGTGTTAAGAAGGAGCTGCTGATTGGTCTGGAAGTGCCTTAACTACAGGCAGTTTATATTCATTCAGCTTACTCTAGTGGGAAAATAGAACGAAATTTCAAGATTTGTTCGCCAGCGGGTCTCAAAGGTGAGTATCAGCGATTAAACAAGGGGTGGGTTCTTGATGAAGATAATGTACAGGTACTGAACATGCAACCAGCATTGTGTTTACTTGTTTATTTATGATAATAGCCATACAGTGACACAACGGGTTTCAACCAGGGAATATATTAAATAGAAATGTACAGAAAGTATGACTAGGGAAGTTTTCTGCTAATACTAGATACTTGTACATAGAATAGGGAAGGTTGTGAGTACCTGGAATGTTGCAGGAAGTTAAACTCGCTTACTCTTTTAATGTGTTGGTATTTCTTTTCCAAAGAAGCTGTTATCAAATGACCGAATAAATGTGTGTGTATTTATGTGTGTGCTAGGAATCGTTACATAGGGCTCGTCAAGGTAAACATTTTAACGGTAAATATGAACAGCGCAAACTACTGTACATACTGAAATTCAGACAATGCTCGCGATTAACATCTATGAACACAGTCACGTGTGGTTGAAATCTCTGGTGCTTGATGTGTATAAAAGTATTGAAAGGAGTTGACATTGTTTGATGGGGGTCTACTCATGCCACTGATTAAAGTAAGTGACTTTTCTAACACTGCTGGTTTATAATCTAATTACTAGTGAAATGATCTCACTTCGTTATCTTACAGTCTTGGAGAGAGAAATTCAGCCACTTGAACTGTTGATGGCAAACCAGCCAAAGGCACGGATGCCCTGAAGTTAGGATTAAGATGGCATCGGCGGACAGCGAGGTGAAAACTTTACTGAACTTTGTCAATCTGGCTTCGAGTGATATCAAGGCGGCTCTGGACAAATCTGCCCCTTGCCGGCGTTCGGTCGATCACAGGAAATATTTACAGAAACAGCTCAAACGTTTTTCGCAAAAATACTCCCGGATCCCGCGGTGCCACCCCAACCGAGTGCTGGAGACCAGTTCGAAGAGAGGGTCAGAGGACAAGAACCGAGCTTATATTCTGCAGCATGCCGACTCTCACTTACATTTCAAAGCTGGCGGTGAGAAGGTATCTTGTGCGGCCGGCCAGGATTGCAGTGACACTTTGCCGGGCACTCTCACAGCGGAAGGGAAACAGCTGGGCAGACAGGACCAGGTGCCCATGAGGAAAAGACAGCTCCCTGCCTCCTTCTGGGAAGAACCGCGGCCGGCCAAGAACCTTCAGCCCTTGAATTTGCTCCGTGTAGAGCAAGTGGTTGGTGCCACTGATGGTCCGCCCGCCCACGGATCTGAGAGCAAACGAGCCCAGGAATGCTCCAACCCACCCAAACACGCTTCCGCACTTCCAGCGCTCCAGCAGGACTGTGACAGAGAGCCCGTGAAATTTCACTTTGCCTCCCTGGCACGTACAATGAATCTCTGCAGTTGCTGTCCATTTCAGTACCATGGCCACCGGGCGTACCAGAGCCACCTGGGCCTGCCTCATTCCGGCTTCCCTGACATTGGGATGTGGAGGAAAGGTGCGAACTTGCCAGCCGAACTCCACGCTTACTCCAAAGACTCGTTAAACGGACAAAAAATCCACAAACCTGTCGTTTTGAAACCCATTCCCACCAAGCCCACTGTCCCGCCTCCTCTGTACAACGTGTATGGGTTTCTCTGATCGCGGTTACAACAGGCTTTGCTGCATGATTGGACTTTCAAACTCAACAGTAGGGACATTTATAACGCTGGGGATACATGAATGTTTACAATTTATATCCAATTGATCACTTAATCACTGAGCAAGCAGTTTTCGGGATTGTGAGTGTGTGTGTGTGTATGTGTGTCTTTGTGTGAATGTCCTGTTTGTGTAGGTGCACGTGTGTGTATGTATTTTCTGTGCGCATGTGTGTCTGTGTGTGTGTTTGTGTCTGTTTATGTGTGGGGTTTGTGTATATGTCGGTCTGTGTGTGTGTTTGTGTGTGTGCGTGTGTTTGTGTCTGTGTGTGTGCGTGTCTGTGTGTGTGCGTGTGTTTGTGTCTGTGTGTGTGTGTCTGTGTGTGTGCGTGTCTGTGTGTGTGTTTGTCTGTGTTTGTGTCTGTGTGTCTGTGTGTGTGCGTGTGTTTGTCTGTGTTTGTGTCTGTGTCTGTGTGTCTGTGTTTGTGTGTGTGTGTCTGTGTGTGTGCGTGTCTGTGTGTGTGCGTGTGTTTGTCTGTGTTTGTGTCTGTGTGTGTGTCTGTGCCTGTGTCTGTGTGTGTGTGTCTGTGTTTGTGTCTGTGTGTGTGTTTGTGTGTGTCTGTGTGTGTGTGTCTGTGTGTGTGTGTGTGTGTGTGTCTGTGTTTGTGTCTGTGTGTGTGTTTGTGTGTGTCTGTGTGTGTGTGTCTGTGTGTGTGTGTCTGTGTGTGCGTGTGTCTGTGTTTGTGTCTGTGTGTGTGTGTGTCTGTGTCTGTCTGTGTGTGTGTGTGTGCATGTGTGTGTTTGTGTATGTGTCTGTGTGTGTGCGTGTGTGTGTGTTTGTGTATGTGTCTGTATGTGTCTGTGTGTGTGTGCGTGTGTGTGTGTTTGTGTATGTGTCTGTGTGTGTCTGTGTCTGTGTGTGTCTGTGTGTGTGTGCGTGTGTGTGTGTGTGTGTCTGTCTGTGCGTGTGTGTGTGTGTGTCTGTATGTGTCTGTGTGTGTGTGTCTGCGTGTGTGTTTGTGTGTGTGTCTGTGTGTGTGTGTGTGTCTGTGTGTGTCTGTGTCTGTGTGTGTCTGTGTGTGTGTGTGTCTGTGTGTGTGCGCGTGTGTGTGTTTGTGTATGTGTCTGTGTCTGTGTGTGTCTGTGTGTGTGTGTGCGTGTGTGTGTGTTTGTGTATGTGTCTGTATGTGTCTGTGTGTGTGTGTGTGTGCGTGTGTGTGTGTTTGTGTATGTGTCTGTGTGTGTCTGTGTGTGTGTGTGTCTGCCTGTGTCTGTGTGTTGGTGGTTGTTTAGATATTCATGCTGTGGTCTTTCCAGAGTAATTCTAACCATACAGCCCAGCCTATTTTAAATGTAGACCCAGTTCCGGAAGGTAATGCTGCAATCGCTAGCTGGAGAATATTAACAAGCACGGTTTAATGAGCTTTGCACAAGTAGGTCGAACTGAACAGAGGACGAGTTAAAACATCCCAAAAATAATTTCAAGAGCAGGCAGACAACACACGCTCTGTGGGAAGAGCGGCCCACGGCAGATATGTTGGCGACAACGGCAGCAATATTTCGGGGCCTTTTCTGCAGACATTGAGCAGGAGGTGCATTTCATCCGGCGAAAATGTTGTAACATTGTCACTACATTTGTCTGGATGGTTCTAAATGACGTCCAACCGCGTGTGAATTCTAGGTTCAAGAAATGGTTTCCCTCGTGTGTTACTTGTCTTTTATGTCTACACGTGATTAATGTAATGGAAGATATAATTTTATTGAATAAAAGAAAGGGACGTGTCTTCTCATTATCAAGTCAGTATGTGAAGTACTTTGTGTTGGCGAAGTGAAAGTGCTGCAAGTCTCGACTCACACATGGCCAGAGCCGGCTCAGTGTGGCCGCCGTGAGGCCGCACTCAGACCTGTACCTGGCTCGTTGCATTTACTGACACAGGGAGCTTCAATGTTGTATTTTGAAACACGGTGTGCCAGCCAAGAAATTTGTATCGTGTTTCATCTGCTCATACTTCTAATTGTGTAATACTAAAAATATACACTTAAAACAAAAAGCCATGGAACGAGGTTCAGAAATATATTTTGTTTCTGAGGGAATGGTCGGTTCCTAGCGTTTCCTTTAGATTTTCAACAGTTACAAACCTATAGCAGATATTAAGCAGAACGGGTTGTCAGCAGGCTTGAAGTGCACTTATAACAAACTATCGGCGTCCTTTTTATAATTAGATATGATTTACTAAATTCAGTGACTGGGACTGCAAACTTGTCTCTTTCGTGTCGAAGACTAGGGGGGTGGGGGGGGGTGGAATTCATCCCCTTAGTGCCTCTTGTTAGCGCCAGTAGATGGCGCCAATGGGGTGCTAGACCAGTATCACTGGGGCAAGGTGAATCCAGCACCGCACGCCAAATTCGGCCACCCCGCAGCAGCGCCAGTAAGAGCTATTGCTGGGAACGTCAACGCCAGGTAGATCGTGACATCAGTGAGTGTGCAACGCTCACTGACCACTGATTTGCAAAATTGATTCTAGCCGCTTACCTCACTGCCTGGAGTAAACACCGACAGGGAGAGCTGGCACGCAGCACCAGGAAGCCGACTCCAGGGACGTTATTTAAAGGGATCGTGAGTAATCACTCGCAGCTGTCAGGTTAGTGCTGTTTCAGAGGGGTTTTTTTTAGTTTCACCCACTGCAACAGTTTCATTCTGTAACTTCAAGGTTCTTTTGTATCAGGAGTCTTCTGGCAACTAAAAAGTAGCTACATTTATTCTTCAAAGATTGCTACACTTGGTAACATTAATGGGGACTGTATGGGCATGCCACCTCACCCTCCAGGATCTATGGCGGAGGGAGCAGAGGCAGCGAGAAATATGGGAACACGTATGCAGAGAGATGAGGAGGGACATCAAGGTTCTCACCAGGAGGTCTTACCCTCCGAGGGCATACCAAGAGCACTTCTCCTACCTTCAATTAAGTGAGGAGCAGTGTATTAGATGGCTCCGCTTCACCAAGGAGGTGGTCACAGAACTCTGCCACCTCCTCCAAATAGACCTCCAGCGTCACACCAGGATGGCTTAAAGCCCAGATCCCCTTTGTTCACCACATCCCCATCATTCCATCCCTCGCGCAGGCCATATCACAGTGCAAAGCTGAAATGGGAGACACCACAAAAGAATGGTAAGTGAAGTAATACATTTATAAAAAAGCAGTGGACACATATTTATCCCAAAAATATTTACTTTTCATCCTTGTGCAATCCCTTAGTGCCTGTTGTTACTGTGCCTTTTCCTGCTCTAGAGCTCCTACGAAGGCCCGGCTGTAAACTGCACCACCTCATAATGGCGGCAGCAGCCTGGGCTGGCTGGATGACAGGCAGCGACAAGGGCAATGGCGGAGTGGCAGTGGTGGGAGCAGGAATGCTGTCATCCTGAGAGAGGACAGCAGTTTCCTGCTCCACTAACCCACTGCCACTCCCCCGGGGCAGCATCTCAGCATCCCTAGCAATCTGTTGCAGCACAGATTGCTGGCCTGCTGCGACACAGTGAAAGCCCCGGTCGACGGTGGTAGACCCAGCCACGATGGCAGCTGTCAGAGCTTGCATGGCATCAAGCTGAGCCTGCATGAGAGCAGTCTGAGATTGGATGCCACCAACTATAGACTGCATTACAGCACTAAGACATTGCGTCGCTTCCGCCTGTGCTGCAATGGAAGCTGCCAGATCACCCTTCACACATGGCATCAGGCCTGGGTTGCCACAGTCTCTCTGGGAGTCTACCATCCTTTGCAGACTGGAAATGATGGGCTCCATGGTGTGCGCAGAGTCTTGTGCAATGTTGGAGGCAGACTCATCCACGCTCCTTACCATTGCCGAGAGGCTCTCGGGCACCCTTGCCATTGCACCTATCATCTCCGTGTGCATGCCCATCATCCTTCTTCTAAAGGCCTCCGCATCGAGGTCCTCATCTGAGTCCTGTGCAGCAGAACTCGCGCGTGAACTTGCCCACTGGGGAACTGGCTCCAGAGCTACCCTTTCCCCTGGCCTTGCTGCAGCTCACTCGTCCCCAGTGCCTCGCCCTGTGCTGATCCCACTACTATGTTAGCCTCTAAAGAATGTGTAGTGCCATTATCTCAGCTGATGCCTGTGGGCGAGACATGCAGTAATGTGGTGTGTTCTTCCTCCTCCTCTTCTCCAGCCTCGCTCTCAATGATGCCCTCAGGGACAGGCTGTTCAGGTGCTTGCTGATTATCTGAAAGCATAAAGGCACAAAAGTTGGGTTAAGGTGAGGGGAAGGGGGCAGGAAGGGAGAAATACATGCATGCAGCATGATTAGCTGGAAAGTGCGAAACACTTGTGGGGTGAGGGGGAATTGGGATGTGAGAAGAAGGAGTAGGGATGAACATACCGTTGTTGTTCCCTAGGGGTTTAACATCGTCGGTGGCCACAGCGCCCACCACCTGGTGCCCAATAATCTCCAGCATTCGATTCTCCAGCGCAGACTGTGGTTGGGTGTCAGCTTGTCCCCCACCTGTGCACTCCTCCTCCCTCCTGTTGTGAGCCAGCTTGGCCTGTAAGAGAAAAGAAAGTGTGTGAGTGAGTGTGGAGCAATGTGTTTGGGTGATGTGCCTGCCATAGTTGAATAGCTATCATTGTGTGCAAGGTGTGAGATGTGGGTGTGAGTGTTGGTAGGTAGAGATTGTTGTTGGGTGAGTGTTGGGGGTGTGGTGCTTTGGGCAGTGTGTGAAGACTGTGGCACAGATGGTAGTATGTAGCATTTATTGAAGCATTCACTCACCCTGACCACCCGAGTGAGGTCGTTAAATTTCTTCCTGCACTGTGTGTGGGTCCTGGGGACCACAGTGCTGCCCGAGACCTGCTGGGCAGCCTCGCTCCACATGGTGCGGGAGACTTGTGGTGAGAGCCTCCTGCCACTTGCCGGGTAGAGCACTGCCTCCTGTCTCTCCACAGCAAAAACTAACTCCTCCAGTGCTTCATCGCAGAATCTGCGGGCTATCTCCCTGGGGTGTGGCCCTGCCATGATCACACCTATTCCGCCCATTGGAAGGGAAGAGGACCTCCCTGCGTGCTGTGACTCCCTCCATAAGCATATGGAGAGAGTTATGGGAGAGCCTGGATGCAGCCCTGCGCCTCTGTGCAGTGCTTGTCAGTGTTTGCAACATCTCAATGCTGTAGATCACCGACAGCACAACTGTCAAAATTAATTTGCGCACAGGCCTTTAAGGAAACTGGCTGATGACACATCATCAAGTGACATCATCAGACCCGCTTCCTTCAATTGGCCGACAAACGCGCTGGGTGGGCTTAACAAGCCCAATCTCGGTAAAATCATTCTACAGAGCGGGCTGGAGCCAGCAGTGAGGTCAGAACCTGCCACCGACCACAGCCGCACCAGACCCGCCAAGGTAAGGGAAATCGCAGTCAATGAGTTGCAATTAGACTGCACCCAATATTGGTCCACCCTTTAAGTCTAACGCCAATGAGCTTGGGTTTTGAGACTTGATTTAGGACTCCAATCATTTTATTGAGCAGTGAGCACGAATTTTTCGTGCAGTCTAGATCATTTGCACCTGGCGCTAATTCTCCAACTTTTCATCTGATACCGCCCATTCCTTGGCTGTAACAAATTTCTAGCCATAGGGCTTTTGCATTGATCAGGACATTGAAACATTGAAATTTACGGCACAGGAGGCCATTCGGTCTATCGTGTCTGTGCCGACTGAAAAACAGCTATCCAGCCAAATCCCACTTTCCAGCTCTTGGTCCGTAGCCCTGTAGGTTATGGCACTTCAAGTGCATATTGAAGTAATTTTTAAATGTGATGAGGGTTTCTGCCTCTACCACCCTTTCAGGCTGTGAGTTCCAGACCCCCACCACCCTCTGGGTGAAAAAAGTTTGCCTCAACTCCCCTCTAATCCTTCTACCAATTACTTTAAATCTAAATATAAGAGTGCACAAGACCGGAAAGGACCATTGTGGTCAGCTTAGAGGGGTCCCACTTGGTCTTTTAGTTCCCTAATACACATTAAGGTCACTTTAATATCAGCTGTCATATTTCTGGATATTGATGATGTTACTGTCCTCCCAAGGTACTTTAAACCCATTGGAACACCTTTACAATTCAAAGGGCCATTGTACACAGTTTCAAAGGTGGATGTAAGATGTTCTGTGGGAAGTAAAGATACAATGGGGGCGAAATTCGCCTCCTTTGTGCCTGCCGTTAGCACCTCCGGGGGGAGCTAACGGGGTGCAAAGTGCTTATCGCCCATGTGGGGGGCGCTAATAGCACTGGCCGAGAAATTCGGCTGTGCCCCGCAAGGCTTCCGTGAGCGATGTCAACGACAGCCTTGCTTATTTTGATCTGGGCCGCATACCGCTGGCGGGATGCTAATTAAAGGGGCAGTCCAGTTGCACCCCGCGCCGACATTTTTTTTTGGCTGACCCCTAGCGTGGTCTGTGGCCGCCATTGTACCGTCCGGCACCATGTCTCAGTCATCTCTCTCGCACCTAGACACATGTAGACGTGATGTAGCTTGAAGAAAAATACGTTATGCGCTATTTTAAACCTGGTGGGCTAGTGGAGGCCATCAGATGGCCTGCAGAGTGCGCAGCGGCCCTCCCCTTTAACGGAAGGGGAGCTGAAACACGTCAGCGCTAAGTGGAGTGGCTGCGTAGTGCTCCGGCGCTACCGCACTTTGCGCCCCACGAGGAAGTGCAGCGCCCGAGATAGCCGGGGCGGTAAGCCCAATTTAGCGGCTGGGGTGGTACTCCCTGCAGAAATCATCAATTAGTTTAAACAGAGAGAAAAAGTGTTGCATACCTTTTGGTCTCCAGCCTCACTCTGAAGGGGATATTTTTTTTCCTTTATCTTGAGGCCCCATTGGCCCTGTGCCAGTCATGCTTGATTCTGTTATTTTATGGGAGATTTTATGTTTGGGCTTGTGCTGATGAATTTGCATGGAAACTTGGGTGTAACTTCACCTCGGCAAAACTAGCGTAGTGCGGGCACATTCTGCGCACAATTTGACGATTGCGGCGCCCTAGCGGAAACTCCAGGCCAGGGTGTTATGCTGGTAGTGACTGTTAGGGATAGAATTGGCCAGAGCACACAAGGGGCTATCATGCCTCATCTGGGAATTATGTTAGGCTGGAACCCTAATAACCTATAAGTTACAAAGTAATTTAAATGTGTTTTAATGTTAATGTTGATAGTTGCATGTTACAATATCTTGCTGTTAAATACAGACCCAAACACCTGAAATACATGGTGGAACGTTAGGTAGTTTTAGACGTTGCACTTTCTAGTCTTCATGCAGATGGAAAAAATATACCACTGTGTGTTAATGAATGCAGAAATGAGGCACATGGGGTACAGTATCCACAAACTCCAAGTGTACAGGACACCCCAAAGGTATACAGCATTTTTCTCTCTGTTTAAACTAATTGATGATTTCTGCAGGGCAGACCTGTGGCTTCAATTGAATGCTGGTCACTGCTGGTCAGACGATTAACGCTGGATTAATATAACCACATTTAGGCTGCAGATGCTCTCTGAGACCAGTAGCTGTTGTATCATTTCTAACCAGGCAGTACTTATTGGAATTTTCTCAACTACAGGAGACCTCTGGGCATGCTTACAGGCAAGTACAGATCATTGTTCAAGCCCTTCAATTCTCAATGTTTTGCGAGGGTGTGCCAATGGTCCAAAGTATTTAAGTGAGCTCAGATGACTTTACACTAGAACGGTAATGTTGCTGAGAAATAGTTTTGCTTTGCATGGATGCCACAGCTAATGAGTAAATGCAGCCAATGTCCAAAATCAGAGCCTACACTAAAATGCAGTGAAGTGAAGAAGTGAGTGTCACTCTACTTGGTTCCAAGGTCAGATTGGGCCAGAACTCCACTTTTACACTATGCAAGTTTAGTGTAATGTAAATACTAAACTTGTAATGTAAGAACACCCTTAAAGGTGTGTTTTTTAAATCCAGTTTGGCACCTTACTGGAGCTATACTCAATGTGCTGTCAAACCTTGGAGCTATACTCCATGTGCTGTCAAATCTTGGAGCTATATTCCATGTGCTGTCAAATCTTGGAGCTATATTCCATGTGCTGTCAAATCTTGGAGCTATATTCCATGTGCTGTCAAATCTTGGAGCTATATTCCATGTGCTATCAAATCTTGGAGCTATATTCCATGTGCTGCCAAATCTTGGAGCTATATTCCATGTGCTGTCAAATCTTGGAGCTATATTCCATGTGCTATCAAATCTTGGAGCTATATTCCATGTGCTATCAAATCTTGGAGCTATATTCCATGTGCTGCCAAATCTTGGAGCTATATTCCATGTGCTGTCAAACCTTGGAGCTATATTCCACGTGCTCTCAAAGATAAGCCGTTTATCAGCAAACACATAGAAAGAAAAGAAAACTTGCATTTATTTAGCGCCTTTCATTACCTTAGGACATAGAAACATAGAAACATAGAAGATAGGATAGGAGCAGGAGTAGGCCATTCAGCCCCTCGAGCCTGCTCCGCCATTCAATGAGATCATGGCTGATCGTCCAAATTCAGTACCCTGTCCCTGCCTTCTCTCCATATCCCTTGATCCCTTTAGCCTTAAGAAATATATCTAACTCCTTCTTGAATATATTTAATGAATTGGCCTCAACTGCCTTCTTTGGTAGAGAATTCCACAGGTTCACCACTCTCTGGGTGAAGAAATTCCTCCTCATCTCTGTCCTAAATGGCTTACCCCTTATCCTTAGACTGTGACCCCTGGTTCTGGACTCCCCGACCATCGGGAACATCCTTCCAGCATCTAGTTAGTCTAGTCCTGTTAGAATTTTATAAGTTTCGATGAGATCCCCTCTCATTCTTCTAAACTCCAGTGAGTACAAGCCCAATCGACCCAATCTCTCCTCATACGTCATTCCTGCCATCCCAGGTATCAGCCTGGTGAATCTTCGCTGCACTCCTTCCATGGCAAGAATATCCTTCCTCAGATAAGGCGACCAAAACTGCACACAATACTCCAGATGTGGTCTCACCAAGGCCCTGTACAACTGCAGCAAGACATCCTTGTTCCTGTACTCAAACCCTCTCGCTACGAAGGCCAACATACCATTTGCCTTCTTAACCGCCTGCTGCACCTGCATGCTTACTTTCAGCGACTGGTGCACAAGGACGCCCAGGCCTCGTTGCACTTTCCCTTCTCCCAATCTATTGCCATTCAGATAATAATCTGCCTTCCTGTTTTTGACACCAAAGTGGATAACCTCGCATTTATCCATGTTATATTGCATCTGCCATGCTTCTGCCCAATCACCCAAGCTGTCCAAATCATACTGGAGTTTCTCGGTATCCCCCTCACAGCACACACGCCCACCCAGCTTTGTGTCGTCTGCAAACATGGAGATATTACATCTAGTTCCCTCATCCAGATCATTAATATATATTGTGAATAGCTGGGGTCCAAGGACCGATCCCTGCGGTACCCCACTAGTCACTGCCTGCCACTCGGAAAAAGCCGTTAATTCCAACTCTTTGCTTTCTGTCTGCCAGCCAGTTCTCTATCCAAGTCAATACCTTGCCCCCAATTCCATGTGCCTTAATTTTACACGCTAATCTCTTATGCGGGACCTTATCGTAAGCCTTTTGAAAATCCAAATACACCACATCCACTGGTTCTCCCTTATCTATTCCAAATTCCAAAGCACTTTATAATCAATGAAATAAAGAACTTTGTGCAATTATTGAACCAGTTGGTTGAATTGAACAAGAGATAAATGAAAAACCCAGTAATAACCTTACCAGCAAACAGACTAGCGCATGTACATTGAGCAGAGTAGCTCACTACAAATATCTTGATGGTAACAGCCTAAATGTTTTGCAGGTTTTCCTGCAGCAATGAGAAACATTGACCTGAAGGCAAATTACATCCAGTGAAAATATTATAACATTTTAACTAAATTTGTTTGAATGGTTCTAGGTGATGTCAAACAGAATGTGATTTCCTGGTTCAAGAAATGATTTCACTTTGTGTTAGGTGATGATTACATGGTTTTTTTACTGTGTGTGTGTGTGACTGATATGGCTTAATGTAATGGGAATTATAATTAAATAAAACAGACATATTCTGAATAATATGGAGTTATGTGATGGAGAAACGGTTTGTTATATTGCTTTTTATTTAATTTTATGGATTGGATTTTGCTTTGATTTCATTACAGACAGGTTTACCAGTAAAAATGATGCTTGCAACAGTTTAATGGATAATGCAATATGTTTTTTGGGAGATTATAACACAAATCAACCATTTTTCTTGGAACTGATTCCTTCCTTTTCTGGGACATTTCCAGAAATCAAGCACCCTTGGAGAATAGTGTGAAGTAGTGGAGGGGTTCTCAGGTTGATTAATAGTCTGACAGGCTCCTTCCATAGTTGTAGCCGTTTTTTATACCAGCCGATAGGTGGTTAGTCCTATATGGCAGGAGGGTTTTCTGGGCTCCCACAGCCCATACAATGAGGGGGGTGGGGAGCACCCACTGGACGCGAGTATCCCATTGGATGTCAACCCAGAATTCAGAGCCGGAGCTCTGGTCTCCACGCAACAGGACGGCCAATTTAGATTAATGGCTTTGATAATTACTCTGTTTAATCCAGACAGTAACGCTTTTGTTCTAATGTCTTCCTCTTCACCTTAGTATATTTTGCCACATTCCATCTCTTCCTCTTCCTCTACCCAGCCCCTCTTGCACTGACAGATCTCTTTATATGCCCAACCATTCCCTCTTGCACTGCTATGTCTCTTTAAATGCCCCAATCTCCTTTACTTTTACTTCCAGGTCTCTGTATAAACAACCTATCCTTTTCTCATTGCAAAGTTGAAGGGCCTCTTGCAGGCAGCCTTATCACCAGCTGTCAGTCATCTGCAAGAAAGGAATTGTGAGAGACAGTTCAGACTCTCTACAGAGAAATTTAAATTAATGACTGTAAAGGTTTGTAAGACAGAGAGATACGTGCTGCTCACCTTGCAGTCTCCAGCCTCACTCTGAAAGGGTATTTTTATCTTGCCTTTTACGCTGACCAAGCACCTTGAGGCGCCATTGGCTCCATTCCAGTTACGTTTCAATAACTCTCATAGATTGCGCTGACTGATGGGTGATTTTAAGCTCAGGCTTATGGTAATTAGTTTGCGCAGAAACTCAGGCTCAATTTCACCTCGGCCGTCCGGGCACATCTTCGGGCGCAGTTTCCCGATTGCGCCCATGGAGGAAGCTCCGGACCACAGTCTGTCTTTGATATATTCCCTCTCCTTTCACTGTCATTCTCTCTCTGTATTCAATCTCGCCCTCTTTCATTAGCATGTTTCTCTTCATCTCCAAGGTTCCCCACTTTATCAACAACAACAACAACAACTTGCATTTATATAGCGCCTTTAACGTAGTAAAACGTCCCAAGGCGCTTCACAGGAGTGTCATAAAACAAAATTTAACACCGATTACAAAAATTAAAGCAGATGACCAAAAGCTTGGTCAAAGAGGTCGGTTTTAAGGAGCGTCTTAAAGGAGGAAAGAGAGGTAGAGAGGTTTAGGGAGGGAGGGCTAGATTTTACCAACCTCGGCGTTTCCATGGAGGGCAACATCGGTGGTGGGTCCCTGCCCCAATTACGGCTCCAGCCCACTGTCCAAAATGATGTCTCCCTGATTGGGCTTGCTAAGCCCGCCTAGCGCGATTCCCGGCCAATTGAAGGAAGTGGGTCTGATGATGTCATTTGATGAGGCGTCATCAGCCCATTTCCTTAAAGGAACCATGTGCAAATTTAGTTTGACAGCGGTGCTGTTAGTGTTCTACAGCATTGAGGTGCTGCAAACACTGACGAGCACTGCACAGAGGTGCACGGCTGCAGCCAGGCTCTCCCATGACTCCCTCCATATGCTTATGGAGGGAGTCACAGTACGCAGGGAGGTTCCCTTCCCTTCAAATGGGCGGAAGAGACCTCCCCAGGAGACCAAAGCAGCCTGGTTGCACATTGCACAGGAGGACACAAGCAGGGATGTCGTCAGGAGGACCAGGCTGCAGTGGCGCAAATCTTTCAATGATCTCAGTAGATCACGAAACGTTACTGCAAAGCCACATTCAACCTCATCCTGCTGTGCCACTCATCACATCCCCATCACTCTGCCTTCTCTGCCCTACTCCTGCACATCCTTACTCACACCAACTTACCTTGCACCTCCACCTATCCCTCTCTATCTACATTATCACTTCCCCATCTCACTAACCACGCTTCACACTCACCCTCATCCTAGTGCAATCATACCAATTAACAACACACAAGGGTAGGCACTTGAGTGTTTTAGCCAATGTTCATGTGAAGTTTCTGTTAATGTGCTGTCAAACATTTGAAACCTTTATTTTCAACACTTTGCGTTCTTGGACAGGTCTGTGCGCACCTTTGGAAGTGGCTTAGCGAGTTGCAGTGAATGGTGAGACATAACAGTACCCCCCGCAATGCTGATGAGTGTGAAAGGAATGGCTTGGGCATTGTAGGGATGCTTTATGGTGTTGGTGTAGGGTGGTGCCAACCTGGCGCATCATGTGGCAGCCAGGGTGTACAGCCTCAAGTGAAGTAAATCTGGCCATGGTGAGGCCATCTCTGGCGTCCCGGGCAGCAATGTGGTCGGGTGCTGATGCCCTCTGTCCTGTGCAGCATCGGTTGATTGCGGAGAAGTTTGGTGTTGTTGTTGGTGATGCTGGTGTGCCTGGTGCTGCTGATGTTGGGGCTGATTGTGGAGGGATTCTGAGGATCAAGGTGAGATAGTTTCAAGGGCACCGATGCTGATGTGATAGATGGCAGGTGAAGTTGAGATGACAGAAGCGACCTGTCAATGGTGAGAGAGGTTGCTCCAATGAGGTGACACTGAATAGCGAGTTTACTCCAAACACTTGCAATCTGCATAAAGCTCAATCTGTCTTCCAAGTGCAGTAAGAAACAGCTTCTGAGCCTGGAAAGTGAACAGCATGAGATGGGAAATTTTATAGCACATTTCCAGCTGTCAAGTAATGAGATGATTCCATGGCCATTCAACTCCCGATCTGCTTACCTGACATGATCCCCGAGCAGCGTAGACCCCATGGGCGACCTGGTAAACTCTGAAGGTGAGCTCAAAATAATTCTTAATGGACTGTTAACAAGGTCATAATGACCTGAATTGCCTCCCCCACCGCTGTGTGTCGGGTCTGCTCAGCGTTGACAGACCCGACTTTTCGGAAAGGTGTGTGGTGGCGGGTTGACAGCGAGGTCCTGACCTGCTGTCAGAAAAAAATATTTTCCCACCCGACCCGCAACCGATGGCACCCACTGACCCCCTGAAAAATTCCCCCCTGAATTCCAGAGCTTACGGCTTAGGCAGCTGAAGGCACAGCCGCCAATGTTTGAGCAATTAAAATCGGGATGCTCAAGAGGCCAGAATTAGAGGAGCACAGATATCTTGTGGTGTTGTGGGGCTGCAGGAGGTTACAGAGATTGGGGCAGGTGAGGCCATGGAGGGATTTGAAAACAAGGATGAGAACTTTTTAATCGAGGTATTGCTTAACCGGGAGCCAATGTAGGTCAGCGAGCACAGGGGTGATGGGTGAACGGGATTTGGTGTGAGTTAGGACACGGGCAGCTGAGTTTTGGATGACCTCATGTTTACGTAGGGTAGAATGTGGGAGGCCAGCCAGGAGTGCGTTGGAATAGTCAAGTCTAGAGGTAACAAAGGCATGGGTGAGGGTTTCAGCAGCAGATAAGCTGAGGCAGCTGTGGAGACGGGCGATGTTACAGAGGTGGAAATAGGCGGTCTTAGTTATGGTGCAGATGTGTGGTCAGAAGCTCATTTCAGGGTCAAATATGATATCAAGGTTGCGAACAGTGTGGTTCAGCCTCAGACAGATGTTAGGGAGAGGGATGGAGTCAGTGGTTAGGGAATGGAGTTTGTGGTGGGGATGAAGACAATGGCTTCGGTCTTCCCAATATTTAATTGGAGAAAATTTCTGCTCATCCAGTACTGGATGTCGGACAAGCAGTCTGACAATTTAGAGACAGTGGAGGGGTTGAGAGAAGTGGTGGTGAGGTAGAGCTGGGTGTCGTCAGCGTACATGTGGAAACTGACGCTGTGTTTTCGGATGATGTCACCAAGGGGCAACATGTAGATGAGAAATAGGAGGGGGCCAAGGATAGATCCTTGGGGGACACCAGAGGTAACGATGCGGGAGTGGGAAGAGAAGCCATTGCAGGTGATTCTCTGGCTATGATTAGATAGATAAGAATGGAACCAGGCGAGTGCAGTCCCACCCAGCTGGACGACAGTGGAGAGGGGTTGGAGGAGGATGGAGTGGTCAGTCGTGTCAGAGGCTGCAGACAGGTCCAGAAGGACGAGGAGGGATAGTTTACCTTTGTCACAGTCACATAGGATGTCATTTGTGACTTTGATAAGAGCTGTTTCGGTACTATGACAGGGGCGGAAACCTGATTGGAGGGATTCAACCATGGAGTTCCGGGAAAGATGGCCACGGATTTGGGAGGCGACAACATGTTTAAGGACATTGGAGAGGCAAGGGAGGTTATCATCATCAGTCTCTCTACACTGAATCTTCTTTTATCATCGTACCCTTACCCATATCAAATCCTCCCTCCTTAGTATGGTATCCTCATTCTCAGTGTCTCCTTGTTGTGTATCTCTCAATAGCCAATCTCCAGCTTTTAGTACCATATCCCTATACAAGCCTAGTTTCTCTTTCTTTTATTGCATGCCCTGCTTTCTCTGTTTCCAAGCTCAGTTACTTACACTGTTCCTCCATATCACCAACTTCAAACCATGGTTTCTACATGTCACAGCAGCGATGGTGCCACCCAGTGGCTTCCTGCTAAAAATGCCTATAAAATAATGTTCTGTCAGCCGAGACACTGGCAAACTTAAACTGAGAATAGGAACACAAGGCTATGAAGCTACCTGCCCCTTAGCCTCCCAGAAAGAGATGGCACAGTGATGGCTGCTCTTCAAATACCAGAGCAATTAGTTTTGTACTTGAAAGGGCAAGTGGTTTATTCCTTGGCAAATCCAGCTCACAGAAAAGGGGACACTAAAGGAATCCTATGCAAGAGGACATGGAATAGGAGGATGGGCTAAAACAAAATAAAAGGGAGGTTTAAAATAACCTTTACACAGAGAGCGGTTAGCATGTGGAATTCTCTGCCACTAGCTGTTGCTGAGGTAGAGTCCATGGGCCTGATAATAACTCGGAGCCTCAAAGAGAGTGGGAGAGGCGGACGGGGCACCCGGAAGTAAGAGTTCCCCGCAAGGCCTGCCGACATTAACAGCAGGACCTGTTTTAAATGATCTCAACAAGTTTCCCACCCGACAACCAGCCAGTTTGACAGGCTTGGCTGTCTGTTGGGCTGGAAAGCAGCCAGGGAGCAGATGGCAGGTTCGTCCGACGTTGCGGGGGAGGGGTGGAGGGTGCTGGGGTAAAATCGGACATCGCGGGGGGGCGGGTGCTGGGGTAAAATCGGACATCGCGGGGGGGGAGGGTGCTGGGGTAAAATCAGACATCGCGGGGGGGAGGGTGCTGGGGTAAAATCGGACATCGCGGGGGGGGAGGGTGCTGGGGTAAAATCAGACATCGCGGGGGGGCGGAGGGTGCTGGGGTAAAATCGGACATCGCGGGGGGGAGGGTGCTGGGGTAAAATCAGACATCGCGGGGGGGTGGAGGGTGCTGGGGTAAAATCAGACATCGCGGGGGGGGAGGGTGCTGGGGTAAAATCAGACATCGCGGGGGGGGAGGGTGCTGGGGTAAAATCAGACATCGCGGGGGGGGAGGGTGCTGGGGTAAAATCAGATATCGCGGGGGGGAGGGTGCTGGGGTAAAATCGGACAGCGCGGGGGGGAGGGTGCTGGGGTAAAATCAGACATCGCGGGGGGGGGAGGGTGCTGGGGTAAAATCAGACATCGCGGGGGGGGGAGGGTGCTGGGGTAAAATCAGACATCGTGGGGGGGGCGGAGGGTGCTGGGGTAAAATCAGACATCGCGGGGGGGGCGGAGGGTGCTGGGGTAAAATCAGACATCGCGGGGGGGTGGAGGGTGCTGGGGTAAAATCGGACATCGCAGGGGGGCGGAGGGTGCTGGGGTAAAATCAGACATCGCGGGGGGGCGGAGGGTGCTGGGGTAAAATCAGACATCACGGGGGGGGGGAGGGTGCTGGGGTAAAATCGGACATCGCGGGGGGGGCGGAGGGTGCTGGGGTAAAATCAGACATCTCGGGGGGGGAGGGTGCTGGGGTAAAATCAGACATCGCGGGGGGGGAGGGTGCTGGGGTAAAATCGGACATCGCGGGGGGGGTGGAGGGTGCTGGGGTAAAATCGGACATCGCGGGGGGGTGGAGTGTGCTGGGGTAAAATCGGACATCGCAGGGGGGCGGAGGGTGCTGGGGTAAAATCAGACATCTCGGGGGGGGCGGAGGGTGCTGGGGTAAAATCGGACATCACGGGGGGGGAGGGTGCTGGGGTAAAATCGGACATCGCGGGGGGGAGGGTGCTGGGGTAAAATCAGACATCTCGGGCGGGGGCGGAGGGTGCTGGGGTAAAATCAGACATCGCGGGGGGGTGGAGGGTGCTGGGGTAAAATCAGACATCGCGGGGGGGTGGAGGGTGCTGGGGTAAAATCGGACATCGCGGGGGGGGCGGAGGGTGCTGGGGTAAAATCGGACATTGCGGGATGAGGATTGAATATCGGTGGGGGGGTGGGTTGGTTGACATCGAGAGGGGTGGGTGGTCGGCTGATCGTGGGGTGTTTAAAAGGTAAACTTGATGGGCTGGTATGGGGGGAGGGGAAGCACTCCTGCTCCTCCTGGCCCATAAGCAATGCAATAAAGACACTCACCTCCTATCCTCTGCCGGGAAAACCGGTCTGTTGAAAAAAAAATTTTAATTAGTTAAAATGGAGGCACACAGCTTCCTTAAAATGTTTCAGTCACCGACCCGCCTCCTGAGAGCAGATTACTCACCAATCTCCCAACCCCCCAGTCCGCCTCCGTTAGAACCAGAAGTGGTTGGGTTGGAGGTGGGCTGGGGTCAGGTTTCCCATTGTTTCATTTTTACTCCACTCCCACCTCCCCCACCACCCACCCTGGGACTTTAAAATTATTCCCCGTTTGTTCTTAGAAAGCAAATTAGATGTTTGCTTGAAAAAGAGGAGTATTAAAGAGTATTGCAAGAGGATTTGAGTACCGGAGCAAGGATGTCTTACTACAGTTATACAGGGCCTTGGTGACACCACACCTGGAGTACTGTGCGCAGTTTTGGTCTCCTTACCTAAGAAACGATATACTTGCCATAGAGGGAGTGCAGCGAAGGTTCATCAGACCGATTTATGGGATGGCAGGACTGTCATATGAGCAGAGATTGGGTTGACTAGGCCTGTATTGACTAGAGTTTAGAAGAATGAGAGGGGATCTCATTGAAACATATAAAATTCCGACAGGGCTAGACAGACTGGATGCAATTGAGGATGTTTCCCCTGGTTGGGGGGTCTAGAACGAGAGGTCACAGTCTCAGGATATGGGGTAGGACATTTAGGACTGAGATGAGGAGAAATTTCTTCACCCAGAGGGTGGTGAACCTGTGGAATTCTTGACCACAGAAGGCTGTGGAGGCTCAGTCACTGAATATATTTAAGAAGGAGATATAGATTTCTAGACACAAGGCATCAAGGGATATGGGGAGAGAGCAGGAATATGGTATTGAGATAGAGGATAGCCATGATCATATTGAATGGCGGAGCAGGCTCGAAGGGCCGAATGGCCTACTCCTGCTCCTATTTTTCTATGTTTCTATGTATGGAGAGCAAGCAGGAGAGTGGAATTAAACTCGATGGCTCATGTAGTCTGCATGGATTTGAAAGGCCGAATGGCCCGTTTCGATGCTGTGTCATTCTGTGATTTGTTGATGTGTCAGTGCACTACTGTCTTGTTCAGAGGTCAGTTTCATTTTCTTTGAAAAGCAAAGAATATGGAGGGTGAGAAATTGGACTTGGTAGCGTCCGTTATCTGACACAAAGCGCGCCGGACGCCATCTTGATAAAGGCATTGGCGCATGCAGTTAACATCCACCAGAAGTATGCGGGGCAGGCAGATCATGACGCCAATCAGCGTGCAACGATGATTTGACGCCAGTGCTGCCATTTTGGAGCTCAACGCTCCAGCCAATGCCTTCTCTTAGGCTCGCACAGTTGAACATGCATTAAGAATAGGAAGGACCCCTCATCAGCACTATTTAAAGGGATCATCAACTACTTTCAGATTAGTTGCTGGTTGATTTCTTATGGCTGTTTCTGGAATGCTACATATTTTTGGTGCTTTTCATAATTGTTTCAAGTTTCAAAATTCTCCAAGGAGTGGTGTGGCAGGTGCTGAAGTACTTTGTGCTGACTTCAATGCTTCTGCACAAACCAGTTGCTCCCAGACATGAGTGCACGAGTAAGCCTAACTCTTGGAATCGAGCATGACTGGGAGAATGAGCAGAGGCCACGCAGAGCAGGACAAGCTACTAGAAGAGGGAGGAGGAGGAGGGGGAGAAGGGCTCTCAGCAGGCAGCCATATCTGTCCAGCGTGTTCAGGGAGCAATTCTCCTACCTGAACCTCAGCTTCACAAAGGAGGTCCTCACTGAAATCTGCCAACTGCTGCAGCCACAACTCCAACTTCAGAGCAGGAGAAGGACCGCATTGCCAGTGCCTGTGAAGGTGACCGTGGCTACGAACTTTTATTTATCTGGCTCCTTCCAGGCTGGTGTTGGAGGTATTAGCAACATCTCGCAGTTTGCCATCCACTGTTGCACAAGAGAGGTCACTGAGGCTCTCTATTCAAAGAGAGATAACTTCATTTCATTCCCTCTTGCTAGAGACAAGCAGGCAGATCAAGCACGAGGATTTGCAAGGTTAGCAGGCTTCCCCATGGTGCAGGGTACCATTGAGTGCACGCGCGTTGCTTTGCGAGCACCACATGTCAACTCTGCCATGTACCAGAACTGAAAAGGATTCCACTCCCTCAATGTGCAGCTGCTGTGTGACCATAGGCAGCGCATCATGCAGGCCAATGCCCGGTAGCCTGGCAGCAGTCATGATGCCTTCTTTCTGTGGCAGTCCGCTGTGGCAGCTGTATTTTAGCAACTGTGGCAAACCAAAGGGTGGCTACTGGGCAACAAGGGCTCTCCAATTATGACATGGTTCATGACTCTGGTGTTCAACCCACACACACATGTGCAGCATACATACAATGAAAGCCATGCTGCCACACGAAATGTGATCGAGCAGACCATTGGCATGCTGAAGCAATGATTCTACTGCCTGGACTGCTCTGGATGAGCCCTGCAGTACTCGACTGAGCGGGTCTCAAGATTCGTGCTGGTCTGCTGAATGCTGCACAACCTTGTCATCATGAGGGGACAGCCCTTGTCATCACCTATCAGGCGAGAAGGTGAGGAGCAGGAGCATGAGGAGGAGGACGTGGAAGAGGAAGGGAGGCGACAACCTAGACAGCCCCTTTCTGCTTGGGCTGTACGTGAAGAACTAATTCAAGTGCGATACCAGAAATCTCAACCCCAGTTCCCCATTCATCAACAGTACCACACTCCTTACCTTCCCTCTGTCACTGATCATCACAGCAATAAAAGCCAACACAAAATAAACATTCCAAACCAATTTTATTAATGAAATCATACCATATTGCATACGAACTTAAACCAGTCACCCTTGTGCATTCCCTTAGTGCCTGTCTTCCATGTGCCTTTGCCTGTCCTAGTGCTGTACACAGTGTTACCCCAGTGGCTGCAGCCTGGCCGGTGGAAGGCTGCTGACTTTAAATGGAGGAGACTGTAGATGGCCTTGGAGGACGACCTCAAGCAGCTCTGGGGCTAGAAGGCCCGGTTTCAGACTGCACCATCTCACCATGAGTGGCAGCAGTCCGGGCTGGCTGACAGGCAACAGCAAGGGCACTGGTGGAGTGGCAGGGGTGAGAGCATGAATGCTGTCATCCTGAGAGAGGACAGCAGGTTCATGCTCCATGGAGCCACTGCCACTCCTCCGGGCCAGCGCCTCAGCAATCCTAATAATCTGTTGGAGGAGAGATTGCTGGACTGCTGTGACACCCTGCAAGCCCCATTCCACACTGGTATCCACAGCAATGGTGTAAGAGGTGCAGGCTTACACCATCTGCAGCTTGTAAGTCAGAAGAGAATATGGGATCAGGGGGAAGTGGGATGTGAGAAGGAGATTTAGGTATGAGGATACCATCATCTTTAATGGACTCAGCCCCGCCGCTGGCCACGTCCTCAGCAATGGCCCTTCCAATAATGGCCAGCACCGTCTCCTCCTTTGGGATTAGAGCATGCAGTCATTCCTCTCCCCCTCCGGTTTGTTCCTGCTGCCTTCAGATGTGCACCACCTTCTCCTGCAAGAGAGAGGGAAGTGTGTCAGTGTCGTGCAATATGTTTGGGTGATGTGACTGTCATGGTTGAATATCTGCCTGTGTGTGCAAGCTGTTGAGGTGGGTGTGAGGCTTGCAACATTGCTAAATGTGTGAGGGTGAGGTGAAGCATGTGCATGTTAGGCATGAGTCCTGATTAATAGAGATTGTTGGTAGGTGAGTGATGGGATGTAGTGATTTGAGCAGTGGCTGTGGCTAGTGGTGCAGCTGGGATGATATGGCATTTGAAGATGCATTCACTAACCTTGACCACTCGTGAGGTCATTAAACTTCTTGCGGCACTGCATCCAGGTCCTTGGGGCTAAACTCTTGGCATTGACCTCTGTAGCTATCTGCTCCCACTGCCTTCTCACCGTGTGTCTGTTGGGCCTCCTGGCCCCTTGTAGTTACAGGACGTCTCTCCTCCTTTCTACCTTCTCCACCAAGACCTCCAGTGCAGCATTGGTAAACCTGGGTACCTGATCTCGGCCATATTCAGCCATTTTTCTGTCTTTCCCAGGTCAGGTTCTGCTCATATAGGACTCCCAGCACCTGCTTCAGCCATCATGCACCTCCCCTTTAAGAGGTGCAGGCTAGCTTTAAGCAGTGCAGGATTGCTTTAAGTAGTGCTAGCATCTATCGATTTTGGGCCCCCTTGATGATGCGTGCAGCCAATCAACAGTGCGTTTAGTGCTGGCTGCACACAGAAATCATGGTATTAAGCAGGCAGCACAAAGATGCCATGCTGCCTGCATTACACCGAACAGGCATGGGATAATCACGCATCACAATCCCCAAGCCCATTTTCGGGGACTATATGAGGCCATATGGGTTGAACTGAAAAACAAAAAAGGGGCAATCACGCTGCTGGGAGTGTACTATAGACCCCAAAACAGTCCAAGGGAGATAGACGAGCAAATATGTAGGCAAATTTCTGGGATGTGCAAAAATAGGGCAGTAATAGTAGGGGATTTCAACTTCCCTAATATTAACTGTGATAAAATTAGTGTGAAAGGTATAGAGGGAACAGAATTCTTAAAATGCATTCAGGATAATTTTTTTTAGCCAGTACGTAGCAAGCCCAACAAGAGAGGGGACGGTTCTGGACCTAGTTTTAGGGAATGAAACTGGGCAGGTAGAAAGGGTATCAGTGGGAGAGCATACTGGTGGTAGTGATCATAATTCAGTTAGATTTATGGTAGTTATGGAAAAGGACAAGGATAGACCAGAAATAAAAGTTCTCAATTGGGGAAAGGTTAAATTTTACTAAGCTGAGATGTGATTTAGCCAAAGTGGACTGGAGACAGAAATTTGAAGGTTAATCAGTGTCAGAGCAGTGGGAGGCATTCAAGGAGGGGATAGTGAGGGTTCAGAGCAAGTATGTTCCCTTAAAGAAAAAGGATGGGACTAACAAATCTAGAGCTCCCTGGATGTCAAGGGGCATACTGGGTAGGATAAAGAAAAAAAGGGAAGCTTGTGACAGATACCAAGGGCTCAATACTGCAGAAATCCTAGAGGAGTATAGAAAGTGCAGGGGTGAAATTAAAGAGGAAAATAGGAAAGCAAAGAGAGGGCATGAAAAATATTGGCAAGCAAAATCAAGGAAAACCCAAAGATGTTTTATACATTCATTAAGAGCAAGAGGATAACTAAAGTAAGAGTAGGGTTATTAGGGACCATAAAGGTAACCTGTGTGTAGAGGCGGAAGACATGGGTATGGTTCTTAATGAATAATTTGTGTCCGTTTTCACAAAAGAGAAGGACGATACAGACATTGCAATCAGGGAGGAGGAGTGTGCAATATTAGATGAAATAAACATAATAAAAGGGGAAGTATTAAGGGGTTTAGCATCTTTGAAAGTGGATAAATCCTCAGGCCCAGATGTAATGTATCCCAGACTGTTAAGAGAACATAAGAACATATGAAATAGGAGCAGGAGTAGGCCATTTGGCCTGTCGAGCCTGCTCCGCCATTCAATAAGATCATGGCTGATCTTCTGCCTCATCTCCACTTTCCTGCACTATCCCCATATCCCTTGATTTCCTTAATATTCAAAAATCTATCAATCTCTGTCTTGAATATACCCAATGACTGAGCCTCCACAGCCCTCTGGGGTAGAGAATTCCAAAGATTCACCACCCTCTGAGTGAAGAAATGTCTCCTCATCTCAGTCCTAAATGGCTGACCCCTTATTCTGAGACTGTGACCCCTGGTTCTAGACTCCCCAGCCAAAACATTCTCCCTCCATCTACCCTGTCAAGCCCTGTAAGAATGTTGTATGTTTCAATGTGATCACCTCTCATTCTTCTAAACTCTAGAGAATAAAGACCTAGGGGGTGATTTTCATTCAGAAGTCGGGAAGGAGGCGTGACTACAACTTTTGGGGTTGTAGTCCCGCCTCCATCGAGATGCGGCCAATCCACGCGATTTTAACTTGATTGACCTTGTTGAGCCCGCCCAGCGGGCTCAGCAGGCCAATTAAGGGCCACCCAGCAACAGGTGACGTCACAGACTGAAATTTCATCTGTCAAGACGTTTTGACAGATGAAATATCAGTGTTTCACAGCTGTTTGAAGTCTTACTTGTAACATGAGTCCTTCTACACTGACTTAGTTAGAAATCTCACCGACACAGAAAGCTGAAGGCTGTCACTTTTGACAGATCGCAGCCATTCTGCTTTCTGTGCCGGTTAGATGATGGACTCCCGAAACCTAAAGGAAGCAAGGCTGTAAAGGTAAGTACAGGTAATTTAAACTTCTTTACACACTTTAGACACACCAAACACACTTACCTTTATACTTATGCACACATCACTCACCTGAACACCAACATCTCGACCCCTCCAAGTCCTTCAACCCGACGGCCTGACTCTTCTAACTTGGCGTAGTTTGGAGCCGTCGAGAATCCCACACTTCAAGCTTCAAAATAGGGATTAGGCTAAAAACTGCCTGTTAACTATCTGTTAATAGGCAGTTAATTGGCACTAATCCCTTCCCGCCTCGGGTAGGCGGGTCCCAGAGCGGGGCGGGTACCCGCCTCCTTTGAAACTTACATGGAGGCGGGTTGGGGGCGGGATGGTGTCGGGACCCCCAAATTCAGGACTTTAATCCCCCGCACACCTCCAATCCCACCTCCACGGGTCAGTGAAAATCGATCCCCTAGTCTATTCAATCTCTCCTCATAGGACAATCCCCCCATCCCTGGAACCAGTCTGGTGAACCTTTGTTGCACTCCCTCTATGGCAAGTTTATACTTCCTTAGGTAAGGAGACCAAAACTGTACACAATACTCCAGGTGTGACCTCACCAGAGCCTTATATAATTGCAGTAAGACGTCTTTACTCTTATACTCAAATCCTCTTGTAATAAAGGCCAACACACCATTTGCTTTCCTAATTGCTTGCTGTACCTGCATGTTCACTTTCAGTGATTCATGTACAAGGACACCCAGGTCCCTCTAAACACTAACATTTCCCAATCTTTCACCATTTAAAAAGACTCTGCTTTTCTATTTTTCATACCAAAGTGGATAACTTTACATTTCTCCACATTATATTCCATTTGCCATGTTCTTGCCCACTCACTTAACCTGTCTATATCCCCTTGAAGCCTCCTTGCATCATCCTCACAATTTACATTCCCACCCAGCTTTGTATCATCAGCAAACTTGGATATATTACATTTGGTCCCCTCATCCAAATCATTGATATAGATTGTGAATAGCTGAGGCCCAAGCACTGATCCATGCGGTACCCCACTAGTTACAGCCCGCCAACCCGAAAATGACCCGTTTATTCCTACTCTGTTTTCTGTCCGTTAACCAATCCTCAATCCATGCTAATATATTACCCCCAATCCCATGAGCCCTAATTTTGCTTAATAACCTGTTGTGTGGCGCCTTATCGAATGCCTTCTGAAAATCCAAAATACACCACATCCACTGGTTCCCCCTTATCTATTTTGCTAGTTACAACCTCAAAAAACTCTAACAGATTTGCCAAACACGATTTCCCTTTCATAAATCCATGCTGACTCTGCCCAATCCTATTGTTATTTTCTAAGTGCCCTGTTACCACATCCTTAATAATAGATTCTAGCATTTTCCCTACTACTGATGTTAGGTTAACTGGTCTGTAGTTCCCTATTTTCTCTCTCCCTCCTTTCTTAATTAGTGGAGTTACATTTGCTACCTTCTAATCCACAGGAACTGTTCTAGAATCTATGGAATTTTGGAAAATGACAACCAATGCATCCACTGGGCTGGATTTTCCTAAGCCCCTGGAGTCGGGTTGGAGGCGTGCGGGCGATAAAAATCGGAGATCCGGGGGTCCCGACCCCATCCCGCCTCCAACCCGCCTCCATGTCAATTTCATAGGAGTCGGGTTCCCGACAAGTGCTGGAACCCGACTCCCAGAGGCGGGAAGGGATTAAAGGCAATTAAACTGCCTGTTAACAGGTAGTTTTTTGCCTATTCGCGATTTTTATTGCAGGTTTGTGGGCTTCCCAACAGCTCCAAACCACGAAAAGTTTTCGAGGCGGGACGTGGGTCTGAGGTCTTGGAGGGGTCGAGATGCCCAGTGTTCAGGTGAGTGAGGGGTGCAGGAGTGCAAAGGTAAGTGTTTTGCAAGTGTTTAAATAAGTTTAACTTACTTTTACTTACCTTTACAGGAGTCCTGCATTCCGGTGTCGGGAGTCGGCTGCAAGAACCACAGAAGCTCCGATTTTTAAAAAAAAATCAGCTTCTTTGTTTCTACAGCAAAATGATTTTAAAGTTATCCTGAGAAAGGACTGAGGCTGAATTAGCAGTTTTTCAGTGCTTGACAGCTTCAAACAGCTGTTAAACACTGATATTTCATCTGCCAAAAGCTTTTGACAGATGAAATGTCAATCTCTGACGTCACCTGTTGCTGGGTGGCCCTTAATTGGCCTGCTGAGCCCACAGGGCGGGCTCAACAAGGTCAATCAGAGGAAAATCCAGTGGGTTGGCCACATCTCCATGGAGGCGGGACAACAAGCCCGCATGTGGGTTTCCCACCTCCAACCCACCCCCGTAGCAAAATCCAGCCCAATATCTCTATAGCCACCTCTTTCAAAACCCTAGGATGTAGGCCATGAGGTCTGGGGGATTTATGGGCTTTCAGTCTCATTAATTTCTCCAGTACTATTTTTTTACCAATACTAATTTCTTTCAGTTCCTCATTCTTGCTAGACCCTTGGTTCTCCATTAATTCCGGGAAGCTTTTTGTGTTTTCTTCCGTGAAGATAGACACAAAGTTTTTGTTTAATTTCTCTGCCATTTCCTTATTCCCCATTATAATTTCTCCTGTCTCAGCCTGTAAGGGACCCACATTTACTTTCGCTAATCTTTTCCTTTTTACATACCAATAGAAGCTTTTACAGTCTGTTTTTATGTCTCTCGCTAGTTTACTCTCATAGTCTATTTTTCCTTTCTTTATCAATTTCTTGGTCCTCCTTTGCTGAATTCTAAAATACTCCCAATCCTCAGGCTTACTGCTCTTTTTGGCAACATTATAAGCCTCTTCCTTTGATCTAATACTATCTTTAACTTCTCTTGTTAGCCACTTTTCCTGTGGGGTTTTCGTGCCTTAAAAGAACGTGTATTTGTTGTAAATTATGTATTAATTCTTTAAATGCTAACCAGTGCTTGTCTACCATCATACCTTTTAATGTAGTTTCCCAATCTACCTTAGCCAACTCGCCCCTCATACCTACATAGTTTGCTTTGTTTAGATTTAAGACCCTAGTTTTGGATTTAACTAAATTACTTTCAAACTCAATATAAAATTCAATCATATTATGGTCACTCTTCCCTAAAGGCCCCTTTACTACAAGGTTATTAATTAACCCTTTCTCATTGCAGAAGTGAGTGAAGAAATAGCAGAGGCTCTGACCATCATTTTCCAATCCTCTCTGGCTACAGGTGTGGTGCCGGAGGACTGGAGGACTGGTAACATGGTACCATTGTTTAAAAAATTAGAAAGGGATAGACTGAGTAATTACAGGCCAGTCAGCCTAACCTCGGTGGTGGGAAAATTATTGGAAAAAATTCTGAGAGACAGGATAAATCTTCATTTAGAAAGGCACGGATTAATCAGGGACAGTCAGCATGGATTTGTTAAGGGAAGGTCGTGTCTGACTAACTTGATTGAATTTTTTGAGGAGGTAGCAAGGCGGGTCGATGAGGGTAGTGCGTTTGATGTAGTCTACATGGATTTTAGCAAGGCTTTTGATAAGGTCCCACATGGCAGACTGGTCATGGAAGTAAAAACCCATGGGATCCAAGGGAAAGTGGCAAGTTGGATCCAAAATTGGCTCAGAGGCAGGAAACAAAGGGTAATGGTCAAAGGGTGTTTTTTGTGACTGGAAGGCTGTTTCCAGTAGGGTTCAGTATTGGGTCCTTTGGTTTTTCTGGTATATATCAATGATTTGGACTTGAATGTTGGAAGTATGATTAAGAAATTTGCAGATAATACAAAAATTGGCTGTGTGGTTGATAATGAAGAAGAAAGCTGTAGACTGCAGGAAGATATCAATGGACTGGTCTGGTGGGCAGAACAGTGGCAAATGGAATTCAATCTGGAGAAGTGTGAGATAATGCATTTGGGGAGGACTAACAAGGCAAGGGAATACACATTGGCCCAGAAATTCAGGTCTCCACAGGTGAGTAGACACGGGGTACTCACCTGTAGGCCCAATGGAAGTGCCGGTTTCCTGCATGCACGGCGCATGCGCGGGAAACTGGCACTTCCGTTCCCCTGAAAGCAGGGGTTCAGAGGTTGAACGCGTGTGCGGGAGAGGCTGCACGTGCGCATCGAACTTCGTTTTTTTTTACAGGTTTTCCCGGGAGGGTATGTCTCCAGAAGTTAGACATGTAAAAAGCAGGCGTAAGGCCTGCTTTTTACAAGGTAAGTGGTGAATTAATTAAAATTAAAACATTTTTTCCACAGGTTTATTATTTTTAAATATTTTAAAGAAAGGTAAGTTTATTTTTAGCCCCGTTAGAAAATAAAAAAAAAAATTCAAAAATTTAAATTATTGTTTAAAATAGTTATTTCATGTAATTTATAGTTTATTTAAAAATGTGATTAAAAAAAAATTATTTGAAGATTTAGTGATGTTTTGGGGCCCGTAGTATTTCTAAATTTGACAGCACTTCCTGTCAGACTTATGAATGGAGCATTCCCTGCTCCGATTGGCTCTCCATGGCCCACGTGATCCCAGGGGACGCACCGAACTAACTGTGCCCCTGGGATACGCAAGCACTGCACGCTGGCAGTTGGAGGAGGCCCAGGATCGGAATTCCACGGGGGCCCACAGCTCAACGGCCGACGCGCAAGGTAAGTGCAGGTCGGGGGCTTGCACCCGCAGGAAGCCCCCGACCCGAATTTCTGGGCCAATAAATGGTAGGACACTGAGAAGTGCAGAGGATCAGAGGGACCATGGAGGGCATGTTCACATATCCTTGAAGGTAGCAGGACAGGTAGATAAGGTGGTTAAGAAGGCATACGGGGTGCTTGCCTTTATTAGCCGAGGCATAGAATATAAGAGCAGGGAGGTTATGTTTGAACTGTATAAAACACTAGTTAGGTCACAGCTAGAATACTGCATGCAATTCTGGTCACCACATTACAGGAAGGATGTGATTGCGCTAGAGAGGGTGAGAGGAGATTTACGAGGATGTTGCCTGGGCTGGGGAATTTTAACTATGAGGAAAGATTGGATAGGCTGGAGTTGTTTTCTTTGGCACAGAGGAGGCTGAGTGGAGACCTAATTGAGTGTATAAAATTATGAGGGGCCTAGATAGAGTGGAAAGGAAGGACCTATTTCCCTTAGCAGAAGGGTCAATAACCAGGGGGCATAGATTTAAAGTAATTGGTAGGAGGTTTAGAGGGGATTTGAGGGGAATGCTTTCACCCAGAGGGTTGTGGGGATCTTTAACTCACTGCCTGAAAGGGTGGTAGAGGCAGAAACCCTCATCGCATTTAAAAGATACTTGGATATGCACTTGAAGTGCCGTAATCTACAAGGATATGGACCAAGTGCTGGAAAGTGGGATTAGGCTGGCTAGCTCTTTGTGGCCGGCATGGACAAGATGGGCCGAATGGCCTCCTTCTGTGCTGTAAATTTCAATGATCCAATTTAGCCCCGGAGTGTCTTGGGTTTCTCAGAGTCTAATAATAAGGGGAGACACAGTCATTCCTCATTTAAATATCTTTTGTGGTGATTAATTTTGAAGACAACTAAATTACAAAAACTCAGTCCAAATGCATATTTTTATTAGAATCACTGTCTGAAAATGATAACATTTATATTAAATTTAAAGTTAAAAAAAAGTCCACAGAAACATTCCAGTCCATAAAACTACAACAATGTACTTTAACTAAGCGATACTCTTGCAGTTCCAAACATTGTTTTAAAGTAATGTCTGCTGATCACTGGATGCCAGGGTTGAGTACAATCAGAGAAAATGGAGGACAATAGTCTTCTTTTGATGGATGTTATGATTGACATCATCAGCCATCCAGTGTTGATCCAAACAGCTAATATTTGAATGGCGTGTCCAGAAATGCCTAAGATTCAAACTGGACATCAAGTCAAATTTTTCAAATAACAGTCCATTATTTTTACTTACTTCTGTTTCTCATGATGTAGAGACATTAATCATTCAGTTTATTAAGGTTTTCAATGCGCTTTCATCATCAGCAAAGCAAATCTTAGCACTCAAGCCATGACCACACCCCTCCTCCCACATTCCTGCTCTGACTCCAACCCTGTTCAGTCTTGCAACTGGCAAAAGGTGACAACCCGAGTTTGGGTCACAAATAAAATGAACTGCAATAGCACCAATCCAGTTCTAGTACAAGTATGCAGCGTTAAGACTGTCCTGAGTTTAGCCTGCATTGTCAGTATCAGCAGAAACAGTCCTCAGGGTTGTGAGTGTGGCTTAAAGAACAGAATTACCTGACAAGGGCAATGAAATTCCTGAAATTGGCATTGAAATGAATCAAATATATAAAGAACTCAGAACTGCATCCAACCTGGTGTAGATAAACAGGAGGTCTTATCATTCCCATTAGGCACATTTTTCCCAATTTTCGCCTATCTTCTGAAGTTGCTGCTGTCTAACATGCTGGCAGCTCTCCAGCACTTCACCCATGTGGCCTTTCTTCATGGATGGGTCTAGACAGTGAATGTTGGCATGATATTTGACCGTTTGGCTCGATTTTGACCTTATATGATGGTGGCATGCACTCACGTTCCAGCAAGAGTCACTGAATGACGAGTGGAAACCATGGTTACCTTTTTTCCCCTTTCCTAGCCCAGGAATGCAGGGGCTTTTTGTAGAATCTCATGTTGAGTTTAGAAGGTTGAGGGGTGATCCAATCGAGGTGTTTAAAATAATAAAGTGATTTGATAGGGCAGATTCAGGGAAACGATTTAACGATAAAGCCCAGAACAAGGGGCAATAATCTTAAGAGCGAGGCCATTTAGGAGTGAAATCAGGAAGCACTTTTTACACAAAGGGTAGTGGAAATCTGGAACTCTCTCCCTCAAAAGGCTGTGGATGCTGGGTCAACTGAAAGTTTCAAGATTGAGATCAATAGATTTTTGTTAGATAAGGGTATCAAGGGAAATGGAGCAAAAGTGGGTAAATGGGGTTGAGGTACAGATCAGTCATAATCTAATTGAATGGCAGAATAGGCTCAAGGGACTGAATGGCCTACTCTTGTTTCTATGTTCCAACTGCTGCCTTGGATAAGATCAGCACAGACCATGATGTGAATTTGGGACTTGCCTGGTCTGCATGGCTCAATCCTACATGATGCATTTACCACCGAGACACCTCAGGAGCTGAAACATTTTGAAGGTATTCCAACAACTATATGCTATCAGTGCAGTAAAAACCAACAGTATTAATTGCTCTTCAGCTGCTGTGATGTTCCATGCAACAAAAAGCATTAATCAAGACACCCAAGACAATTAGTAATATTTTGCTGCATGTCAGCATCTTATAGCTTGATGTTTATTATATTAAAATAAGGCATAAAAATTAAATAATGTATCATACTTCTATCAACATTTTGACTATAAATGGCTTGGAGCTTGTTATGGCCTGTATGCTTTCAGGACAAGGTGCAAACCGAAGCGAAGTTCCATGCGTAAATTGCGTCTGAGCCGCAGGAAAACCGAACAATCAGTTTCTTTGCTATTCCTTCGTGAGAAATGGTTATAAAATCTTTCTCTTATATGATGTTGATGCAACAGGTTATTCCTGACGTAAACTTTGGTACATTTTCTACATTGATAACGTACAGATTAAAATACTGAAATCTAAGAGATAAAAAGAAAAACTGTGAGTGCTGGAAATCTGAATTGAGAACACAAAATGCCGGAAATACACAGTAGATCAGGTGGCATTTGAAAGAGAAAAGAGAAGCTGATATTTCTGGTGCGACCTTTCATCAGAACTCATGAACCCAAAATTTCAGCCCACCTTTTCTCTTTTAGACACTGACTGACCAGCTGTGCATTTCTGGAATGTTTCTGTTTCAATACACCCCGTTTTAGGTTCCTCTATTTGGAACTATTTAAATCCAAAGACCCTGGCTTATTTTCCAACCTTCCAGTGCTTATTCATTCAATCGTAGGCCACATGAAATCTGTCCACGATTAGTTAGTGGATCTTTTACCTCTGTGCTGTTATCCCATGAAATATTGGGCCAGAATTTGCGGTTGGTATACCGCCTTTGAAATGGGCAGCAAGTTCGGGATTTCCGCATGCGCTTGCGCTAAATCCCAAACTTACGATCCGTCAAGTTTCAACTTGACAGATGATCCGCACTGACATTGAAATCCTAATTGCTGGTGCAGAGTTGGGCTAATTGCCCACCAACTGCCCAGCAAATATGTATGAAAATTTTACGGCTGGTGCAAATAGGCACAGGACCTGTTTGCACAGCGTAAGGGGATACCTCCTGACAAATCCAAGTAATTTTAAAAGCTATATGAGGCCGGAAATGGAAACATTTACATATGATCCACAGGATGTTGTTCATGGTGTCCACTACGTGTCATGATTTAAAGGTTAATTTAGTTGGGGATGAACTCAACAAATGTCAAGTGAAATATTACATGTTTCATTTAATATAAATCTTAGATGTTAGCACGAGAGTCATTCTTGCAGCTCTTAACAAATAATCTAAGCAGCAGAAAGCATTGTACTAGTGATGTTAATACGCAAGTTTTGCTAGACCTTTTGTTTGCTGATTGAAGCATCGGCCCACGTGATCCCAGGTATGCTTACGCACACGGTGCGCCCTTGTCATCCGTGGGTCACTACGCTGCCCTCTACTCCGCAGCGCCTGACAGCAACTTCTCGGAGGAGGGTTCCCAGCAAGTAAATGCGCATTCGATTCGGATGCCGGCGGCGTAATCCTTGATTACACTGCTGACTGCAAAATCTGGGCCATTACTTCCTTTGCATTGTTGCACAGTTATATATCATAAATCATTTGTGGTTGCCACTACCCCGATTTTGGACTGACTCCTTTCTCTGCACTCTGTAATATGCAATTACTTTTCTTGTAGATTGCCATGTGGTTTCTTGCCAATGGATGAATTTACACAAGATCATTTGTACAGTTGTGCTCCAAGTATCTTCTCAGCCTGCCCGGGAGAGGTAGCACTTCAATAAGTTTTAATCTCTCATTTCCCAGAACCTTTCGAACTTTAATTCTGCAAAGATGGGCAAGAGGTCTTGGCGGTTCTAAACAAAGATTGAAATGAACATATGATAAGCAATGGAAACAATGGTTGTTGTGACAAAAAATATCTGCCGATGATAGTTCTTTCACTCCTTTCTCAAGCAAACGAGTACATGCAATAATAAGAATGATTGCAATAGGATCTCAGCCACATTTGGAGGGAATGCAAGTTTGCCAGAAGATCTTCAATGAGTAATTTTAACAGAGGTGTTAACCTGGTTATAATCAATGGGCTAACACTCCCATTAAAATGGCCGAGAAAGGAATTTTAGACAAACAAGTTACGTGTTTGTTTACTTATATCCCATGGCTTCATTGCCATATGATGGCTAACCTTGGAATACTATTGCTTTGAGCAAATAACATTTGATATGCAAAATCCCCTTTTAATACAGCTGTTTCCAGATATATAAAAATAATGTAAAATAAAATAGCATATAATAAAATCGCAGAACTAATGCCAACTATTCTATTAGATTTCATGTTTTAGAAGCCCTTGAAATTTTACCAATGGGAAGCTTATTTTACTAAGCCTGGCTAATGTAAGTATAGCATTTTATTCATAATTTAAGCAATATTTGTAAGTTTTTAGATAGGCTCTAAAAGGTTAATTTTATTCAAAGCTTTATGTTAATCAATTTACATTACTATGACAATTTGTTGTTTGGAATGAATTTATTCAGAGACTTTACCGCGTTTAAAGATCAGTTAATAAACTTCGCAAGCTTACAAAAAATACATTGTTATATTCAGACTTAACGGTTACAGAAACTACATGAAACCTTTTAATTAGGCCAGTGGTTTAAAAAGATACTCCTATAAGCACATTCTTTATTGTCCCATATGCTAAAAAAAAAATCACCGATTAGATCTTCAGTTTAAAATATGTTTGGCTTCCTTGGCAATGTGATTTAGAAGCTACAACAAGTGATGTACTTAGTAGTTTTTTTTAAAGATTATATTAAACCAATTTCCATCAAATGTTGCAGATTGCACGGTGCACCAGTGATTCAAATCTACAGTATTGGATCACTATTGGCCATTTTGCAGAATGAACTGCTATGAACCAGAATGAACCAGCTAGTTTGAACACGTTGATAAATGCAGCCAATTCAGTTTTTCATAGTAACCAGGTTTGCTAAAAGATTACTGCTCCTGCCCCTTCCTTCTGCTGTGAACCTAAATAAGTCTAACTGCCATTTGGAGACTCTCTAAGAATGGTACAGTGCCATGCTTATATTCTAATTGTCATGGCTTGCCATAGGGCAGGTTGAGAAAGTGGTTAAAAAAGCATACGGGATCCTGGGCTTCATAAATAGAGGCATAGAGTACAAAAGCAAAGAAGTTATGATGAATCTTTATAAAACACAGGTTCGACCTCAACTGGAGTATTGTGTCCAATTCTGGGCACCGCACTTTAGGAAGGATGTGAAGGCCTTAGAGAGGGTGCAGAAAAGATTTACAAGAATTGTTCCAAGGGATGAGGGACTTCAGTTACGTGGATAGACTGGAGAAGCTGGGTTTTTCTCCTTGGAGCAGAGAAGGTTGAGAGGAGATTTGATAGAGGTGTTCAAAATCATGACGGGTCTAGACAGAGTAGATAGAGAGAAACTGTTCCCATTGGTGGAAGGGTCGAGAACCAGAGGACACAGATTTAAGGTGATTGGCAGAAGAACCAAAGGCGACATGAGGAAAAACTTTTTTACGCAGCGAGTGTTATGATCTGGAATGCACTGCCTGAAAGGGTGGTGGAGGCAGATTCAATCGTGGCTTTCAAAAGGGAATTGGATAAGTACCTGAAGGAAAAAAATTTGCAAGGCTACGGAGAAAGAGCAGGGGAGTGGGACTAGCTGAAGTGCTCTTGCAGAAAGTCAGCACGGGCTCGACGGGCTGAATGGCCTCCTTCTGTGCTGTAACCATTCTATGATTCTATATAAACTGAGTATGTCAAATTAAGATCTGTCACCTGAAATGTGGTTATAGTGTGTTCTCCAGCAGGTTTTATACTGGTATATATACAGTATATGAGACACACAACTGGTTAAACCATGAGGCAATAGCCAGTAGTTTTATTTAGCTCAGGGTCTCCTCTTTCACAACAAGCTGCTGGATATTGAATTGCAGCCATTAGTTACACCCTCTGTAACTCTTCCAGTCTGTCATCTCACCTATATTTAGACCGTGGCTCGGTGAGCCCGGGAAATGGGGAAATAAACAGATGGAGTTTACCTTAGAAAAATAACATTAAAATGACAGTTGAATTTTACAGTAAAACCTAGCTTTGTTTCTAGTAAAATTAGTTATATTTGCCACCCATTTTTTTGGTTATTTTTCCCTCTCTGGGTCTCCCTGCGTCACTCAGTGTTCAGTGAGAGTGGGCAGGAAAGTGGTCCGTGATGTTCTAGAACTTGACACCACGACAACAACCTTGAACTGACTTGCTATCTTGTTTTTCTATCCCTTCCACTGGAAAAGCACTTCTGCCAGTTGGGAGCCAACCATAGGACAGAGTGTGGAAAAGATTCCATTCCATTGCGGCACACCATCCCTAAAATGTTCTTATTTACTAAATCATCTGGTTACTTGCTAAAAACCGAGTAAATTAAAAATAATAAAAACACTTAATTTTAGACTGCTTCCCCATCTAGCTCTAACAGACCAACAAAGTGATTCTTTGAGGTTTTGAATTTATATGTATATACTTGCCTGATTTTGCTTTGATATCTGCCCAGTCATCATAACTGTCGAGATGTTCCTTCAATTTACTGCAGAGTTTCACATTACCGACATAGTCAAGTAACACATCAATGATTGGCCCAGCCCATCTGTAGATTCCAGGTGTAGACACCATTTCACAAAACTGAAAACAAGATCATAAGACAAATGAATTGCTCCTGGGCAAAGGCACAGTAGTAATCAGTTTGAGATATGTTAACATTACATCAACTTGTTTAATTTTGTGATGCTACTTTGCTTAAAAAGTCAAACCTGGGTTACCCAATTATTGCAGGTGTCAGTGTTGAGGCTATCCATTCTGACACAAAGTGTGACAATTTCCTTTCTACATGGATTAGCAGCAGTTAAAGGCATGTGCTTTCTGCCATTAACATTTAATATGTCACATACACAAATAAAATAAGTTGATATCTGCAAGGCTCTAAGTCACTGTCTGATAATCTGTGAGGCCCTATCTTCTTATGTTGCCGCTCGATCCAATTTCTTATGAAGTCCTATATCACTATCCAATACCCCGTGAGTCCCTATGTGACTACCCAACATTCTAGGAGGTCATATATCACTACCCAATATCCTGTAGAGCCCTATAGTATTATCCAATATCTGTGAGGTCCTATAATCACTATTCAATATTCCTTGAAGCCATATGTCACTATCTGGTATTCTGTGAGGCTCTACTTCAATATTCTATGAGACCAAGGTTCAATATGCTGTAAAGACCTATTTCACTGGCCAATATTCTGTGATGTCCTATATGACTATCCAATATTCCATGAGGCCCTACATGCCTGTCCGATAATCTGCGATGCCCTATATAATGGTTCAATATTTTGTGATGCCCTTTCTCACGGTCCAACATTCTGTCATGTTGTACATCACTGCTAATAACTTGTGCAGTCCAATATTCTGTGAGATCCTATGGTTATTTGGAGCTAATTTAATCAATATACAATTTCTAGAAAAAAATGGCACATTTCTATCCAAAATTAATGGAATTCACCAACAACAATGATCAACGTGAAGTATATTTCTGATTGGTAACATGCTAATTTTTCACTGTAGTGGCCAATCAAACTAACATTCCTGACTGTCTCCATGGAAACCATAGCTACCAAGTCAAAAACATGTTGATAAAGAAAAAAACCTGTTTAATGGGAACGTTCCTATTGGGACTAAAAGTCTTTGTAACCACTCATGTGTACAGAAGTATACGAGCAGAATCTGCTGAATGGCAGCGTGCCACGTAAATGCTCAGCAGATAAAGTCTTGACCCTTTCTCCAAAAAAGAATACAACCGCAACCATTTGCATTTTTTTATGTGCAGGAAGACATTTCCATGTGTTTTACATTCGGGAAGCTAAAAAAGTGGACAGTGAGCAGGACAAATAAAGGAAAAGTAGAGAGGGCAAAGTCAAAGAGAAAGATTTTGATGAGGTTTTTGAAAGAAGGGAAGGAAATGGGAAGGCAGAAGGAAACTAGGCCGGGAATTCCAGAGAACAGAAGCAGAGGGGCTGAATGAAGAGCCGCAATGATGGAGTGGAGGGAGGGAAACAGGGAGTAGCCCAGTGTTAGAGGAACAGAGCTCTGGTGCATGAGGGATTAACGGTGTAGCAATTAAGATGGGGAAACGCTATGGAGCAATTTGAAAGCAAGGATTCATAGTTCTGAAGTCAACTTTAAAATGAGCAAGAGCTTGTTGCTTAAAAGCAGCAAAACAAAAAGGAAAGGTTGGAGGATTATTGTTTAGGGTTTCATGTAATGCTATTTTTAAATGTTTCAAATCATGAAAGGTGTTTCAGTCACTGTATTTGTGTAATTCACAGAATGATGTCCCCTAGATTTTGCCTGGATAAACAAATGGCCCTTACAGTGTTTAAAATGATATTATGCAGTTACATATGTATATCCAGCAGAGGGAGGCTATTCCTACAGTCACTTAATTGGTGAGCTCTTGGCTGAACGTAAATGGTTAGTATGTTTGAAGGTGGCTGCTGAGTAAAGACGCTGTGGACAATGGCATTTAGATTTATTTGGAATCCTGCTTCAAACATAATTTTTGGTTGAAAACAGATAAATTTGGCTGGAAAGGCAGCAATCCTCTGACCTTTCACTTGGGAAACAATTGTCAGCAGCAACCAAGTTTGAGAGGAGGAAGTCTTTTCTTCAGGTTTCTGTTAGTTTAATTCAAAGAGACTTTATTTTTCTGATGAAGAAAAAACTGTGAGAGCATTTAACTCTAAAGGACCGTTGTGCTCTGTGTGTGTGTGTGTGTGTGTAAATATTGCCTTGTGTAGCTAGTGCCTAATCTTGGACCTAATTTTGGTGCTGTTAAATTGTAAATAAATAATGTAAAATGTAAATAAATAGGTATTGTTAGCCTGAGATCTATGTGGTTGTGAAAGTAGATGTGGTCAATAATACCCTGACAATTTTGACACTCCATTCCAAGTGCAGAGTTTCACTTGACAGATCAGAGAATCTGGTATAAAAGCGAAATACTGCGGATGCTGGAAGTCTGAAATAAAAACAGAAAATGCTGGAAATACTCAGCAGGTCAGGCAGCATCTGTGGAGAGAGAAACAGAGTTAACGTTTCAGGTCGATGACCTTTCGCCAGAACTGGAAAAAGTTAGAGATGTAACAGATTTTAAACAAGTGCAGGGGCAGGGAAAGGGTGGGGGGGAGGGGAGGAATGAACAAAAGGGAAGACCTGTGATAGGGTGGAAGGCAGGAGTGATTAAATGACAAAAGGTACAAGGCAAAAGGAGATGGTAATGGCATAAGTAAAGAAAGAAAAGGTGGGTCTAGAAGAGGTGTAAATCGGAAAAGCAGAATCATCAGCAACAGCTGCCGTCCGAAAAAATGGGGGCAGAGTTCACGATCTGAAATTGTTGAACTCACTGTTGAGTCCGGAAGGCTGTAAAGTGCCTGATCGAAAGATGAGGTGCTGTTCCTTGAGCTTACGTTGAGCTTCATTGGAACAGTGTAGGAGACCAAGAACAGAGAGGTCAGAGTGGGAGTGGGGCGAAAAGTTAAAATAACAGGTGACCGGAAGTTCAGGGTCACGTTAGCGGACTGAACGAAGGCGTTCCACAAAGCGGTCACCCAATCTGCATTTGGTCTCCCCAATGTAGAGGAGACCACAGCGTGAGCAGCGAATACAGTATACTACAGAGAATGGGTACACAGTAGATAATTCAGTATTTTTTATCTTATATAATACTCCTGTGAAGCGCCTTGGGACGTTTTACTACGTTAAAGGCGCTATATAAATACAAGTTGTTGTTGTTGGCAAAGCATTCACTGCGCCTGACTCACAGTGCTCCTGATTTCTGGGCCATTAAATTCAATGTCCAGAAAATTGGAATGCTGCTCAATGAGACACTGCATTGGGCACAGAACTTGCAAGTTTGGAGCTATTAAAAACCAGTATGTTTCCTGCAATCATGATATTTGTTATTCCTGGGCCCACGTAACCTCTGCAAAGGCAGATCAAGTCTAGATTGTGAGAGTCGGGGTCTGATCAGAGTAATATGTCTCTCACAATATGGGCAATCTGGCCCGAATTTCCTTGGGGTTCTGACAGACTCCCGCTGTCACTCTGATGGGGGACTGGGGAACCCATCAGAAAATGGCCAAATCTGGATTTTTCGGTAAGCTTGGTAAGGGAAGGAGCCTCTACCCACCCCTTACAAGGTTGATACTATCAGGGTGCAGCCACGGGAAGCAGGGGTTCCCTACAGTTTTTTAAAATTCATTCACGGGATGTGGGCATCGCTGGCAAGGCCAGCATTTATTGCCCATCCATAAGTGCCCTTGAGAAGGTGGTGGTGAGCCGTTTTCTTGAACCGCTGCAGTCCGTGTGGTGAAGGTACTCCCACAGTGCTGTTAGGTAGGGAGTTCCAGGATTTTGACCCAGTGATGATGAAGGAATAGCAATATATTTCCAAGTCAGGGTGTTGTGTGACTTGGAGGTGGTGGTGTTCCCATGCGCCTGCTGCCCTTGTCCTTCTAGATGATAGAGGTTGCGGGTGTTGGAGATGCTGTCGAAGAAGACTTGGCGAGTTCCTACAGTGCATCTTGTAGATGGTACACACTGCAGCCACGGTACGCCAGTGGTGGAGGGAGTGAATGTTTAAGGTGCTGGATGGGGTGACAATCAAGTGATCTACTTTGTCTTAGATGGTGTTGAGCTTCTTGAGTGTTGTAGGTGCTGCACCCATCCATCACACTCCTGACTTGTGCCTTGTAGATGGTGGAAAGGCTTTGGGGAGTCAGGAGGTGAGTCACTCACCACAGAATACCCAGTCTCTGATCTTCTCTTGTAGCCACAGTATTTATGTGGCTGGTCCAGTTAAGTTTCTGGTCAATGGTGACTCCCAGGATGTTGGTGGTGGGGGATTCGACAATGGTAATGCTATTGAATGTCAAGGGAAGGTGGTTAGACTTTATCTTGCTGGAGATAGTCATTGCCTGACACTTGTGTGGCACGAATGTTACTTGCCACTTACCAGCCCAAGCCTGAATGTCATCCAGGTCTTGCTGCATGCAGGCACGAACTGCTTGATTATCTGAAGAGTTGTGAATGGAACTGAACACTATGCAATCATCAGGGAACGTCCCCAATTCTGACCTTATGACGGAGGGAAGGTGATTGATGAAGCAGCCGAAGATGGTTGGGCCTAGGACACTGGCCTGAGAAACTCCTGCAGCAATGTCCTGGTGCTGAGATGGTTGGCCTCCAACAACCACAACCATCTTCCTTTGTGCTAGGTATGACTCCAGCCAGTGGAGAGTTTTTCCCCTGATTGCCATTGACTTCAATTTTACTAGGGCTCCTTGATGCCACACTCGGTCAAATGCTACAGTGGGAGTTCCTACTTCCTTGGCTCAGTTGGGACCTAACATGGGACTGGAGGATGGCATGCTGAGTACGAGGAGGCATACTGGCCTCCAGATGGGCCTAAATGGGCCCCAGTGAGTGAGTGGGTTCAGCTAAACCAATTTACAAACAGCGGTTTCGAATCGCTACCCCTCCTTCAGTTCTGAGTGGAGGAACTTATCATTAATGGGCTTAAATCACCTAGCATTCTGGACAATAGAGCAGTTGTATTTCCCTTTTGTTTCAGCCCGGGGAGCTCCGGAAGACACATTAACCCAGTCCAACCACTCTGAGTTAGCCAATCACAGCTTTCTCTTGTGTATTGGACCCTTTGGGCGGGAATTTTGCACACAGCCCTTGCAGGGCAGAACGGCAGGACCTCACCAGGTATATAAGATAGCTGCTGAAAAGCTATCGCTCTCTTTACTTCGCTGGACCACAGGTGAGCAGGGTGTTCTGACTCCTCGGCAAGGCAACCTAGCAGGAGTTAGGGGGTGGTGATTTGAGGGTAATTGCTAAGATTGTTTAAATAACATTGGAGCCATTTTATCCCTCGTTTTCGCCGTCTGCAACCCCGTTATATAGTTTTACTGTAATTACTGTGTTCGTGTGATATAGTTTATTCTTTTGATTGTAGTTTATTTAGGTAATAAAACTTGATTTTTCTCTCATCCAAACCACTTGTCCGTTTTAAAATCATTAATTATAAGTTCCTCCACTCAGAACTGAAGGAGGGGTAGCGATTCAAAACCGCTGTTTGTAAATTGGTTTAGAGTGCAGCAGCAAAAGGCTGCTGATCAGGTGAATTACTGTAAACCAGGTAAAAGGTTGGAATTGGTCAGAGCTCAGAGGCAAAGGCTGCTGGCCAGGTAAATTACTATAAACCAGCAAAAAGATGCCCCCCTTACACTGTTTCGGATGAGATGTTAAACCGAGGCCCTGTCTGCTCTCTCAGGTGGACGTAAAAGATCCCATGGCACTATTTCAAAGAAGAATAGGGGAGTTATCCTCGGTGTCCTGGCCAATGTCTATCCCTCAATCAACATCACTAAAAACAGATTATCTGGTCATTATCACATTGCTGTTTGTGGGAGTTTGCTGTGTGCAAATTGGCTGCTGCGTATCCCACATTACAACAGTGACTACACTTCAAAAGTACTTCATTGACTGTAAAGTGCTTTGAGATGTTCGGTGGTCGTGAAAGGCGCTATATAAATGCAAGTCTTTCTTTCTAGAGGGGTTGGACTAAAAATTAGTCTGGGCTTATTTTCAGCTTTCAACAGGTGTCAGTTTCCTAACATATTCAAGGGGTCTAACGCTGTTTCAGGCATCCACCCGAGACGCCTAAAACAAGGACCCCACAAATTTTGCAGTGGAACCAATGCCTGTGCAGAATGGCGCAGGCTGTCCCACTGCTCAATTGGTATACTTTGCACCCATTTTACACCCAAAAAACAGGCGCAACGCATATCAATTTCTACCAGGTTATGAAGGGTGAATGGGGTGCTCCAGGGAAACACTAGAATTTCTAACGGTCAGTCTTGCCTCTGAGTCAGAAGGTTGTGGGTTCAAGCCCCACTGCAGTCTAGAGCCCATAATCTAAGATGACAGTACAGAGGAAAGGCTGCATTGCCAAAAAGGATGTTATGTTGGTAGCTATCACTTTAAAATTCAGTTACTGTACAGAGGAATTTTAACTGCCAGTGCACTTGGCCTATTGTTTCAAGGTATAGTGTTGTGGTCTCCCTGGGAACAGGCTTGAAATAGTCTGACGCACAATTCTCAAATATATACAGAGTTCAAGATTGGTTCAGTTTGTATACGATTGATAGTCTCACTTTGAATCTTAGAGGCCAGCTATTCAGATTCCAGGATGTCCCTGGTAGCCCTTTTCAGGATATAAAAAGCAAGATTCTATTGGAAACAGGGGTCAGTTGGACATCCTCTCAGGGAAAGGCAGTTAAAGACAGAGAGGCAGTGATTTGAAGAATCCTCTCAGAGTCTGTGAGCAGTTGGACAGTTCCTATGAGCAACAGTTGAGGAATTCTCTCAGTTTCGGCCGTCACCTTAAAGTACTTCAGAAGAAGAAACATATGGCAATTTAGAAGTACAGGTTAACTATCCCTTATCTGCAATTCCGAAATTCGGAAAGCTCTGAAAACCGAAAGTTTTTTCGTGGAGCGTCTCTCGGTATTTCCAGTGTAAAAGCTTGAGCAGCTTGCACGGGAGTTTGCAGATTACTGCGTGGCCGTGTGCAACTTTGAGGAAACATTGCTGTTAACTATTTCTTTATAGTAATCTGGTTACCTAGCCAGGTTTGCATCCATCACTAGTGGTGTAGTTGTAGGGTAAACCCGACGGCTGCCTCTTGTCCAATTATAAGCATTATTATTATCCATTCTGAAATCCAAAAAATTCTGAATTCCGAAACACATCTGGCCCCAAGGGTTTCAGATAAGGGATAGTGCACCTGTATTGTGTATATTTATAATAAATTCTATATATAGATTAGGTTAGTTCTCTGAGTTACAGGCACTGGAATTCCTGAGGCAGGAAAAGTGGAGAGAGGGCACAACCCCCGCAGCTGGAGGAGAGGGGAAGGGGCGGAATTTGGGACAAAACCTGGATCTTCTCTTGCGTTTCGATCCCGGTTAAAGTTGTCCTCAAATTCCAATTTGTGGGGGGAGGAAGTGGACAATTTTCCAGATGGCCCCTCTACATCAAGGGGGCGTGTCTGGTGGAGTTCCCGAGTCACCTGGGGAATTCTGCCAATAATGCCCTGTGAGGCCTTCTTGCCAGCTGAGAGCTGCCATTCGTTCCATTGAGGGCCTTAATAAGGCCCCAAGACTGCCCAGGCCAAAGGTAATCAAACCTGGATGGGGATCGATCATCTTCAAAAGGAAAAGCTCCATTAAGAGCATTTTACCACTGTCTCGCCTCCTTTTCCTTTGACCTTCCTAGGCTTCCAGTCCAGCCATGGAGCAATGTTGCACCACTCCGATTTTCATGGCCGCTATCAAGGTGAGCGCCTCTGAAGCACCCTTACAGCATTGTTCTGTACAGACTGCTAGTTAATGGTTTCCCAACACTACTAATTACCAGTCTGTACAGAGTAGTGCTCTCCATTCCTTACTACAGAATAACAATTAGCATGTGTATTTGTCATAAAGATTCACTAATAATATTGCAATTGTACTCCATGTGCCTCAAAAATTAAATTCCTAACTCATTGTTATTTGAATGATAGAAATATTAAAGTTATTTCCAGAGCTTACTTGTACAGTTTTGGGCTGTTTATACTCCAAATGTATGTCGTGTCTTCTTATCTCTTGTTCTGGATGTTGACGACTGCCGTATTCACACGTAAAACAGGATTCTCCATCACCGCCAAAATCCATAATTAACTTTAACAAACTGAGGTACTTCATAGAAAACATGATTGTTGCTGGGAAGGAAGTAGGGTGTGTTGGAATATAGGCATTGACGTTAGCTCCATAGTCCATGAGCAGCTGTATGTTTCTGATGCAGCCATTTCGGATAGCGATTAGAAGGGGATTCATCAGATCAACATTGGGATTTGCCCCAGCCTTGAGCAGCATTTCTGTGGCTTCTACATTGTTGTTGTAAACAGCAAAGTACAAAACAGAAGTACGTTTGTCTTCAAAAAGCCGGGATCTTTCAGGTGACAAGAGGGCACTGATACTGTAGCCAGCTTCAATCAGCTCTTCAATGATATCATCTTGGTTGTGTTGAGCAGCGAGGTGAAGAGGGCTAATTCCACTGCGCCTCACCCGAACTTTGCTGGTAACTGGAATCAGCATTTGAACTATCCTGAGTAAGAATAAACCACATTTGTGTTATTACTAAAGCATTGACAATGGTCTGTGACAGATAAATCAAACACTTTTATAAACAACACATAGTTAGTGTGATTAATCTGTGTCAGAAGTGGTCTGAGCATATTAACGTTGTGTGAGTTGAATCACACTGTCCTAAAGCTGTTTGCACGATAGAGACCTGGGCGTGTAAAACAAAACCCCTCATCACCTGAACTGGATTTTGCGTCCTTTGCACTAAGGTTGAGCGAGCAAATACTTGATGAGACAAATCATTAAGCTGTTTTATTTCACTGTGAATGAACACAGAGAGTAACATTTATGATAAGCTTCATTAATTCAATCAGTACAACTTAATACAAAATAAAGAACACACCATGCTTCCCTGCATCAGTAGATTGTCTTACTCGACTAAAACAAGTGTCTTCTAAGTGTTTCTCCAGCAATTTTGACTTTCTGAGTCTGCCTGAAGCCTTCACAGCTCTCTTTTTAAAAGCCTTGCTGACCTCACAGACTTCCTGTTTCAAAAAGCCTGTCAGTCCTCCGGTTTCTCTTTTTTGGCCCGGAATTTGTGGTCGGGATGACAGCGCACTGGCAGCGTTCACCATCATCCCGCCTTTGAAACTGACCGCAACTCCGGGATCCGGCGCATGTGCAGGCGCATGTAGAAGTCCCGAAGTTGCGGTCTGTCAATGACAGAAACTTTTCCAAAAAAATGTTTTAATTTCTTTTTTAAAGTTTGTCCATCTTTATTTCAGGTTTGCCTTTTCCCCGTGTGAAAGTCCCAATCTTTGTTTTGCTCTCTCTAAGTATTTTAAAAAGTTGGAAATTTAAGGTAAAAAGTAGCTGTTCTGACTTAAGGTTATCGACCTGAAACGTTGACTCTGTTTCTCTCTCCACAGATGCTGCCTGACCTGCTGAGTGTTTCCAGCATTTTCTGTTTTTATTTCAGATTTCCTGCATCCACAGTATTTTGCTTTTGTATTAGAATTTTAAGAGCTTACTCACTTCTTGTACGCTGTCTGTGAGAATCCTGCCTTTTGATTTGCTGCTTAGACAGCCTCTTACTGTCACAGGAGTTCAAACAAGGGGATCCCCACTACAATCCATTGATTTGAATTCAAGGTCGGAAAACCCAAGATTCTCGACACATGGATTGTGAGATCTTTGTGCGAAATGTACTTCGGGGTTCAGCAGCGAACGCCTTCACTTCGCTTCTGACCGCAAATTCTGGGCCAATATCTCTCTTGTCACAGACAGACATGGGTCAAAGGGCTTTCCAACATAATGGGTATGAGGTGTGATGTAAGAAAACTACTAGGCCCTTGGTCTGAGTATTAAACAAGGCTTTAATCAACTGTTTTTCAACATGGAGACCTAGTTGTGTCCTTCACTAGTTCCTGTTAAAGAATGTCCTGAGCAAGCTGGGCCCATGCCCGAGTATTAATACTCTCCCTGGACAGCGCCACCAGCAGGCCGCCAAGTATAATTTCATAAGTCATTTCCACATGAATGACAAGATTCATGTCAAGGTGTTCTTTGATTACCTCGACAAGCTAATGAATTGCTTGTTGTTTAGACTCTGAGAAAAGCATCTGCCATTTAGCATCTATTGTCCATACACTTTGCTGAAAAAAGGTCAACATTAAAAGTAACTCTTACTTGCAAATCCCTGTGGAATTCTGTGGCTGTTACCTTTTTTGTCATTGATGTTTTAGTATCTCATCCAGTAATTTGCATATTTCATCATCTTTTGTGAATTTGCCTTTCGAACGACAGTATTTCATACCTATGCAACTAAAATCACCCTCAGGTTTGTTTTCAAGAAAAGTGATTCAAGCAGACTTAATGGCCTAAATTTCAGCCCGTAGGCAAGTTCCGTGCAGAGGATCAGTTTTGAGGTTAGGAAACCCGGAAGAATGGGTTTCCCGAATGTCCTGCAGTTTAACTGCAGGGCTCCTGTAATTTTTTTTCCTGTCGGGTTCCCGCCCACAGGCAACCTGATTGACAGGCTGGCGGCCTGTCGGGCGGGGAAGCTTGCTTCACAAGGCCGCAGCCTAGTAGAGCAGGTAGGTTTAGTGAGGGAGTGGGGCAGATTGTGGGGGGGTTCTGATCGTGGGGCAGGGTCCGATGGTGGGAGGGGGGTCGATGGTGGGAAGAGGGGAGCAGACAGATCGTGGGCGGCAGATTTACTGGGTAGCTTGTTGGGCCTGACCCAGAAGTAGTGCTTTTAAAGCACTTACCTCATGGATTCAGCTCTCCTTGCCTCCTTTTAACTGCCGAGTTTCCCGAAGCCTGGGAAACCCGGCCAACATAAGTTAAAAATCGAATGACTGTTAAAATGAATGCAGGCAGCCTCATTATAATATTTAAATGACCAACCAGCCTCCCGCGAGCAGATTGGTCGCCCGTCCCTCATCCGGCTTCAGTTAAAATTGGAAGTGGATGGGTTCGAGGCAGGTTGGGTCCCTGTTTCAGCTTTTTTGAACTTTAACCTCTGACACGACACCAACCCACCCATTTGTGGGAGTTAAGATTCAGCCCGATGAAATCAAACACAAAAGTGCTGGAAATGCACAGCAGGTCTGTCAGCATTTGATTCAGATTTCCAGCATTTGCAGTTATTTTTCTTTTTATCCCTACCCTTCTAATGAGTCAATCAAGGGACGTGATTTCTGTGGATGGGTGCTGCCACTCCCTGGCTGATGCTCCACACTTAGAGCATATATGGTGCCAGGAATGGGGATTTGTATGAACAAGTTCATCAGCGTTAACTAGCCATAGGGCATTTTTCACTGAAAGCTTCAAAGTCTATTTTTATGAAGAAAAGAAAGTAAGGTCTTGCATTTATATAGCGCCTTTCACAATCTCAGGACATCCCAAAGCACTTTACAGCCAATGAAGTACTTTTGAAATGCAGTCACTGTTGTAATGTGGGAAACGCGGCAGCCAGCTCCCACACACAACAATGTAATAGTGACCCGATAATCTGTTTTTAGTGATGCTGATTGAGGGATAAGTATTGGCCAGGTCACCGGTGATAACTCCCCTACTCTTCTTCGAAATAGTGCCGGGGAGAGTGGGAGAGATTGTAAAAAGCACAGAAAAACTATACCAATATATGACATACCTAGAAAAAGCATTTAATACAGTTCCCAAAGACGTAATTGTGCAGCAGCTATAATAATAGGTTCATCTAATGATGTCTCACTGGAATTATACATAATATATACAATGCTAGGGGTAAGCCATTGACTGGAAGATAACAATGTTATATTAATTTCTCTCTCAAAAACACAGAGTAACAATGTAACCGGTTTATGTTATGTATGCTTCACACTGGTAAATAATGGTAAAGTTTCCTAAGACTGGTCTTGTTTAAGAAAGCTGCATTGATAAATTTCATACGAGAGCACAAATTTAACAGAAAATTCATTACTTTAATCAACTAAAAAGCACAAATAAATAGTTCTTTCATTGCCAGTGCTCCCAAGTCATTTCCTTATGGTCTCTTCCATTCTATGGCTTGCGATCAGTGCCTCTAACATAAAAACTGGGCTGCTTAAGCCATAAGCTTCAGGGACTTGCACTTCCAACTCCTCTTCATTGATCCTCGCCTCTGGCTAAGATTATTATAATATTAGTTGAGGCGGTTAGGTGAGGATTTTGCCCAATGCTGGCTCTGGATCGGTGGAAATAAGATTCACTGAACTGTGCAATATATCTATTTCTTTAAACAGCAGCCGGCAGTAAATAATGTACACGGCAGTGTGTGTAAGTGTTTAATATTGGTTAACATCTGGAAGCCTTTAATAAATGACTGTGTGTGAGTGGTCATCCTTTGAATTAGGAAAACCTGTGCCGCAGTGCAGGCTCTGTCAGGTTTTTCTGGAAAATCAACTATCACAGACTCGTCTAGCCCTGATTTATTAATCCTGATATCAGTGTATAAAATCTTTATAGGAATTCATTTTATAGCTTTGACGCATCAAATGGTAGCAGCAATGTGCACACAATGAATATACTTGATCTAACACATTGCCTGATTCTATAAATGCTTCTTTATATATCAGGAGTTCTCAAGAGTCAAATACGTCATTTTGAAGTATTTAAGTGGATGCTCCCAAATTTTTAAACTAGTGCTGGCATATATAGTCAGGAATCCGCACTGTTGCTAAAGCAGATCCACATCGAGGAGCTCAATAAAGGAGTCCTCAGCTTCTGTTTCCTTTTAATGGCAAATACTCAAGGTTCAAATTCAGCCTCAGTGGCCTGAACTCTCAGTCATAGAAACTTGTGCAAAACTTTAAACTCAGGAAGTTATATCCCTTACAACTTACTCCATATTGCCCTTTGCAGTTGCAATGTGAAGGGGCAGCCAGCCATTCTTGCTTCCTTTGTTTGCATCAGCATTTTGTGAAAGAAGAAACTCCACGACGTCTTCATGCTCGTTTTTGCAAGCTTCATACAGCGCTGACGCATTATCACTGGCTTGGGTGTTGATATTTGCACCTGAGGAGAGTTTGGTTATAATGCATAGCATACTGTAATCAATATAGCTATTAACAGAAAACAGAGAGCAATGTTACTCAACAGATAAAATATTTTGTAAAATACTTTACTAATCTTAGTGTATATGTTTTTGAAAAACATAAATGGTAGCAGTTCCTTAAAATGTTGTACTTATATTACAACTTTAATTCTGTTCTTTAAAAATTGCACCCTTTTTTACCATTTGGAAGTTCAAGAAGACAATTCTATACATTGTGCATAAAGCCAACTCAAAATACCCATTTTCTAGAACTATAAATGATCCATTCCTTTTAACGTAGTCACTTCTTTAAACAAGGTGATTGGCGTAAGAAAACTACTAGGCACTTGGTCTAAGCGTTAAACAAGGCTTTAATCAACTGTTTTTCAACATGGAGATCTAGTTGTGTCCTTCACTAGTTCCTGTTAAAGAATGTCCTGAGCAAGCTGGGCCCATGCCCGAGTATTTATACTCTCCCTGGACAGCGCCACCAGCAGGCTGCCCAGTATTATTTCATAAGTCATTTCCACATGAATGACAAGATTCATGTCAGTGATTCCAAGTTATAAATAACGAGTTCAAATGATATTTTTGAAGTTATTTGGACCTAAATGCTATACCGCTTCGAGGTGGCACAATGTGTACCATGGCAGCCCAGGCCAACTCATCTACATTGCAATTAAAATCACAGTGGCATTCATACTGCCCTTTGCCCCCTTCTGAGTGGCACAATGGAAGCTCCAAGGCACAATGCAAATAGGGAGACAGACTAGGGTTCATTTGCATGCCACAGGGACAATAAAATGTAGTGCATGGAGTTCACAGAGACAACACATCAGTAAAATCAGGTTTACCTAAAAGAATAAAGTAACCGGTGCTGTATCCTTGTGTACTTCAGAGCAACACAAGCACAATGAGAAAGTCCACAAGGCCAGTTGCCCCTAAGATACACTCTGCAGCTGAGACATAAAAGGCAGGGATCAGCTCATTTAAATATCCACTGACATTGCTGGAACTTTCTTCTTAGGCAGTCCCTCGGAACCGAGGATGACTTGCTTCCACATTAAAAATGAGTTCTCTGGTGACGGATGAGTCCAATGCAGGACCTACAGTCTCTGTCACAGGTGGGGCAGACGGTGGTTGAAGGGGCGGGTGGGTAGGGTGCTTGGGTTGACGTGCGCTCCTTCCGCTGTTTGCGCTTGGCTTCTGCTTGCTCCCGGCGAAGAGAGTCGAGGTATTCGGCGCCTTCCCGGATGCTTCTCCTCCACTTTGTGCGGTCTTGGGCCAGGGATTCCCAGGTGTCGGTGGGGATGTTGTACTTTTTCAAGGAGGCTTTGAGGGTGTCCTTAAAGTGTTTCCTCTGCCCACCTGGGTCTCTCTTGCCATGTCGGAGCTCCGAGTAGAGCGTTTGTTTTGGGAGTCTCGTATCGGGCATGCGGATGATGTGACCCGTCCATCGGAGCTGATCGAGCGTGGTCAGAGCTTTGATGCTGGGGATGTTGGCCTGAGCGAGAACACTGACATTGGTGCGCCTATCCTGCCAATGTATTTGCAGGATCTTGCGGAGGCAGCGTTGGTGGTACCTCTCCAATGCATTGAGGTGCCTGCTGTACATGGTCCATGTCTCTGAGGCATACAGCAGGGCGGGTATTATTACTGCTCTGTAGACCATGAGCTTAGTGCCGGGTTTGAGGTCCTGGTCTTCAAACACTCTCTTCCTCAGGCGACCGAAGGCTGCACTGGCACACTGAAGGCAGTGTTGGACTTCGTCATTGACGTCTGCCCTTGTTGACAGTAGGCTCCCGAGGTATGGAAAGTAGTCCACGTTGTCCAAGGCCTTGTAATGGATTTTGATAATCGGGGGGGCAGTACTGTGAGGTGGGGGCAGGTTGGTAGAGGACCTTTGTCTTACGGATGTTTAGTGTAAGGCCCATGCTCTCGTACACTTCTGTGAAGATGTTGACGATGGTTTGGAGTTCGACCTCCGAGTGTACGCAGACGCAAGTGTCACCTGCATACTGTAATTCGATGACAGAGGAAGGGGCGACCTTCGATCTGGACTGGAGGCGACGGAGGTTGAACAGTTTCCCATTTGTTCTGTAAATTAGCTCCACTCCAGCGGGAAGCTTACTGAGGGTGAGATGGAGCATTGCCGCAAGGAAGATCGAGAAGAGCGTTGGTGCGATGACACAGCCTTGCTTGACCCCGGTCCATACATGAATTGGGTCTGTGGTGGGACCGTTGGTCAGGATCATGGCTTGCATGTTGTCATGAAGCAGACGGAGGATGGTGACAAACTTTTGAGGGCAGCCGAATTTGAGGAGGACACTCCATAATCCCTCACGCTTGACAGTGTCAAAGGCCTTTGTGAGGTCAAAGAAGGCCATGTACAGTGGTTGGCGCTATTCCCTGCATTTCTCTTGAAGATCATGTCCATTGTGCCCCTTGCTGGAACACAACTCCCATGTAACACGGGAATACTGCACCGAGGGGAGGCAAATTTCAAGTGCAGCCTTTAAAAAAAAACAGGGTTTGCTGAACAGTGCAGCAGCAGGTACGTAAGTAAGTAAAACATGTCTTCAACTAGACCCAAAGATGAGGAAGTCCATTGGAAGGAGGCACAAAAGAAGAGCACAAAACTTTAATGAGTCTGACCTTCAGACACTCGTAGATGGGCTGCAGAAAAGGAGAGGCAAACAGCTGGGTGCCCATGGGAGGAAACCTCAGGGAATTGTCTCACGACCCATGTGGAAAGAGGTGGCACTACAGGAAAAAGTTCAATGACCCGGGCCGTCATGAAACCTGTGTAAAACAGGTGTAAGCAGCTGGACTACCTGGAAACATCTGTGCAGCCTTTACAAAGACAGTTCAGCCTGCACTCTTCAGCAGCAGACTGGGGGACAAACGGGTGAGGGAGGAACAGTGCTTGGCCCTTGCACTTCACTCTCTAATAACTTCACTGCACGGTTCAGCAATATTTTTATTATATTTGTACGGAATTAGGGCTACAGCAGGGCATGGCGCCAAGCCAGAGAAGAAGAACACAGAAGTTCACTGATTCAGACACCCAAGCCCTCCTTGAGAAAACCAATGGCAGGCGGCACAGACTCCTGGGTGTAGGTGCCACTAAACCACCTTGAAAGGTCACTTGTGTCACTTGAGCTCATCCAAAGCTCTGCTGCCCGTATCCTAACTCGCACCAAGCCCTGTTCACCCACCATCCCTGTGCTCGCTGACCTACATTGGCTCCCGATACGGCAAAGCCAAGATTGAAAAATTCTCATCCTTGGTTTCAAATCCCTCCGTGGCCTCACCCCTCCTCCAGCCCTACAGCCCCCCAAGATCTCTGCCATGCTCCAATTTTGGCCTCTTGCGCATCCCTGATTTTATTCGCTCCACCATTGATGGCCGTGGCTTCAGCTGTCTAGGTTCTAAGCTCTGGCTATCCCTCCCTAAACCTTGCCGCCTCTCTACCTCTCTCCTCCTTTAAGACACTTCTTAGAACCTACCTCTTTGACCAAGCTTTTGGTCATCGCTCCTAATATCTCCTTATGTGGCTCCGTGACTAATTTTGTTTGATAACACTCCTGTGAAGTGCTTGGGCATTTTACTACGTTAAAGGTGCTATAGAAATGCAAGTTGTTGTGTGACCTGGAGGGAGGTGGCGCTAGCACTGAACACCAACTCCCTCAACTGCAGGACTGCAAACCAGTATCGGAAAAAGTGCAATGACCTCTCTAGGGATGGCAAGGTAACACACTGGGCACTCTCTCCTTTTCTTCCTTGCCCAGCTTGGGCACCAGCACACTCTTTACCCTCTTAAAGCAACATTTACACAACTAACCCTCCACTCTGGTTAAGGGATGGCTCTAAATCAGCATCTTGACTATGGTTACCCAGCTTCCTCACAGGAATTGCTTACACGCACAATCCTAAAACGACCTTCTTCCACTTTAACAGCCGCATCCCCCCCACATCTCTTACTTCACCTCTCCCATGCCACTTGGCAGATACTCCTCAACTCCTAGCCATACCCTCATCACTCTGTCTTCTTGCAGGACAGATTGGCACACAATACCCACCAAAGGCAGTACACCGAAGGGGGCATCCCCACCTCACCTCCTTCAGGGAGAAGGCAAGGAGCTAGTGGGCATTCACCCATCTCTTAGCCATTGGAGGACTTGCCGAGGTCAGTGGAATCTTGCTGGTGTCAGGTTAGTAACTGAGCACCTGCACTGTTGCCCTGGCTTCCCTTTGAAGCACTGCTCAGAGACAGTCTTCCATTCCCTGGTGGTAGGGTAGCTCCCCAAAGTTGTTACCATGGGGTAGTAGGTTTGTGGCTATGTCTCATCAAAGAATGATTTATTCATTTTAGATCTATCGCTGTGCGGAAGCATCCAGAAGAAACTGGAAGCTTCCGCCACACATAAAGAGCCAGCGCCTTTTTTATGTATTTCCCAGTGGCGAGTTTCAGGGCAGCATTATCAAAGCCCTGGAGAAAATGATCTAGCAACTTTAAGGGTAGGGGTGCTACTAGGTGTTGGAAGACCAAGAAAGGGTAATGGCAGAAAGAGAATGAATTTGAAACAATTAACACAAATCAAAAGTAACAGAAAATTCTGACTTAAAGGAATTTAAATCAGAGGTTATTTTTTTGCTATCTACTCTTAGGTTAGAGGTTATGCAAATTAAAATCAACCTCAGAAGATCACCTTCTGGTCACCAACCAAGAAATTAAATCTATTCTAGGAATTCATATTCACAGAGATGACGACCATCAAAGACTACATTCAGATTTAGTCCCTTTACAATCAAAGGCAGCGGCCCTGAATTTCCTTGGGGCCAGAGATACACTCCAGTGTAAGTCATCCAGGATTGCAGCACAAGCGCAGGAGGTTTGGGTGGACCTAGAATGTCAGATGGAGCAGGATTTCCCATGCTGGTACTTTCCTCAATGTTGTCCTCCCTACTGCCCAGCGACCTGGACAGCAGAAAGAAGCCGGCATGGAGATCAACCGAGGGCAGAGGTGATGCCCACCAAGATCTCCAGGCCGGTGTCATTGCCTGTGAGACCACCAGAAATGCAGCCATTCACAATCTGGTTCCACTCTCCAAAAAAAGAGGACCGATCAAAGGCAAATCCTGCATTTCTGAGGAGTGGGGGGCGGCGGAGATTGGGGGGGGGGGCTCACTAGCATTCCCACACAAGTGGTCATCTGAGGCCATTTTCTCCTGTGGGCCTGAAGAACTGGAGCCTGTAGGACTGATTAAAAAGCGCTGTGATTATTTGCACAAACACCTTTGCGGCCTTCTGCGCAGGCACGCGGTATACCGGAGCCGCACATGCGCAGTACCCAGTTGCCTGCACCGTAGGCCACGCTTTCCTCGGCTCCGCATGGAAAAGATCAGGGGATCTGATGGTGGCTGGGGGAAGATCGAGGATCAAAAGGGGAGAGAGAGGATCGAAGGGGGGAGAGAGAAAGAGAGAGAGACTTGAGGAGAGAGAGGCAGAGACTGGAGGAGAGAGACTGGGAGAGAGAGACTGGGAGAGAGAGATTGGAGGAGAGAGAGAGGGAGAGAGAGACTGGAGGAGAGAGAGACTGGAGGAGAGAGAGACTGGAGGAGAGAGAGGGAGAGAGAGACTGGGACAGAGAGACTGGGGAGAGAGAGAGAACGACTGGGGGAGAGAGAGAGAGGGGGAGAGACAGAGAGTCTGGGGGAGAGATAGAGGTAGAGTGAGATTGGGAGACAGAGAGAGAGAGACTGGGGGAGAGACAGAGAGGATCGGAGGGGGAAGAAAGTGGAGATCGGAGGCTGGAGAGAGAGAGAGGGAATCGGAGGGGGAGAGAGACAGGGATCAGAGGGGGGAACAGATATCGGAGGGGGATGAGAGAGGATATGGGGGGAGAGAGGATATCGGGGGGGGAGAGGATATCGGGGGGGAGAGGATATCGGGGGGGATAGAGGCTATCGGGGGGGATAGAGGCTATTGTTGGAGGGGGAGAGGATATCGGAGGGGGGAGAGAGGATATCGGAGGGGGGAGAGAGGATATCGGAGGGGGGAGAGAGGATATCGGGGGGGGAGAGAGGATATCGGGGGGGAGAGAGGATATCGGGGGGGGAGAGAAGATATCAGGGGGATAGAGGCTATCGGGGGGAATAGAGGCTATTGGAGGGGGAGAGGATATCGGAGGGGGGAGAGAGGATATCGGAGGGGGGAGAGAGGATATCGGAGGGGGGAGAGAGGATATCGGGGGGGAGAGAGGATATCGGGGGGGAGAGAGGATATCGGAGGGGGAGAGAAGATATCAGGGGGAGAGAGGATATCGGGGGGGAGAGAGGATATCGGGGGGAGAGAGAGGATATCGGGGGAGAGAGGATATCGGAGGGGGGAGAGAGGATATCGGAGGGGGGAGAGAGGATATCGGAGGGGGAGAGGATATCGGGGGAGAGAGGATATCGGGGGGGAGAGAGGATATCGGGGGGGAGAGAGGATATCGGGAGAGAGAGAGGATATCGGGGGAGGGGGAGAGAGGATATCGGAGGGGGGAGAGAGGATATCGGAGGGGGGAGAGAGGATATCGGAGGGGGAGAGGATATCGGGGGAGAGAGGATATCGGGGGGGAGAGAGGATATCGGGGGGGAGAGGATATCAGGGGGAGAGAGTGAGGATATTGGAGGGGGGAGAGAGGATATCGGAGGGGGGGAGAGAGGATATCGGAGGGGGGGAGAGAGGATATCGGGGGGAGAGAGGATATCGGGGGGAGAGAGGATATCGGGGGGGGAGAGGATATCAGGGGGAGAGAGAGAGGATATCGGAGGGGGAGAGAGGATATCGGGGGAAGAGAGGATATCGGGGGAGAGAGGATATCAGGGGGGGAGAGGATATCGGGGGAGAGAGAGAGGATATTGGAGGGGGGAGAGAGGATATCGGGGGGAAGAGAGGATATCGGAGGGGGGAGAGAGGATATCGGAGGGGGAGGAGAGAGATATCGGAGGGGGGGAGGATGTCGGGCGAGAGAGGATATCGGGGGGGGAGAAAGAGGATATCGGAGGGGGAGGAGAGAGATATCGGAGGGGGAGAGAGGATATCGGGGGGGAGAGAGGATATCGGGGGGGAGAGAGGATATCGGAGGGGGGAGAGAGAGGATATCGGAGGGGGAGGAGAGAGATATCGGAGGGGGGGAGGATGTCGGGCGAGAGAGGATATCGGGGGGGGGAGAAAGAGGATATCGGAGGGGGAGGAGAGAGATATCGGAGGGGGAGAGAGGATATCGGGGGGGAGAGAGGATATCGGGGGGGAGAGAGGATATCGGAGGGGGGAGAGAGAGGATATCGGAGGAGGAGGAGAGAGATATCGGAGGGGGAGAGAGGATATCGGGGGGGAGAGAGGTTATCGGGGGGAGAGAGGATATCAGGGGGGGAGAGAGAGGATATCGGAGGGGGGAGAGAGGATATCGGAGTGGGGAGAGAGGATTTCGGAGGGGGAGAGGATATCGGAGGGGGAGAGAGGATATCAGATGGGGAGAGAGGATATCGGAGGGAGAGAGGATATCGGGGGGAGAGAGTATATCGGAGGGGGAGAGAGGATATCGGAGGGAGAGAGGATATCGGAGGGAGAGAGAGAGGATATCGGGGGGAGAGAGGATATCAGGGGGAGAGAGGATATCGGAGGGGAGAGAGGATATCGGAGGGAGAGAGAGAGGATATCGGGGGGAAGAGAGGATATCGGAGGGAGAGAGAGAGGATATCGGGGGGAAGAGAGGATATCGGGGGGGGAGAGAGGAGAGAGAGGATATCGGGGGGAGAGAGGATATCGGGGGGAGAGAGGATATCGGAGGGAGAGAGAGAGGATATCGGGGGGGAGAGAGGATATCGGAGGGAGAGAGAGAGGATATCGGGGGGAAGAGAGGATATCGGGGGGAGAGAGAGGAGAGAGAGGATATCGGGGGGAGAGAGGATATCGGGGGGAGAGAGGATATCGGAGGGAGAGAGAGAGGATATCAGGGGGGAGAGAGGATATCGGAGGGAGAGAGAGAGGATATCGGGGGGAAGAGAGGATATCGGGGGGAGAGAGAGGAGAGAGAGAGGATATCGGGGGGAGAGAGGAGAGAGAGGATATCGGGGGACAGAGGATATCGGAGGGGGAGAGAGGATATCGGGGAGGGAGAGAGGATATCGGAGGGGGGGAGAGGATATCGGAGGGGGGAGAGAGATATTGGAGGGGGAAGAGGATCGGAGGGGGAAGAGAGAGAAAGGATCGGAGGGGAAGAGAGTGACAGGATCAGATGGGGAAGCGAGAGAGAGGGCAAAAACAGGAAGGTAGATTATTATCTAAATGGCAATAGATTGGGAGAAGGGGAAGTGCAACGAGACCTGGGTGTCCTTGTGCACCAGTCGCTGAAGGTAAGCATGCAGGTGCAGCAGGTGGTTAAGAAGGCAAATGGTATGTTGGCTTTCGTAGCGAGAGGGTTTGAGCACAGGAACAAGGATGTCTTGCTGCAGTTATACAGGGCCTTGGTGAGACCACATCTTGAGTACTGTGTGCAGTTTTGGTCGCCTTATCTGAGGAAGGATGTTCTTGCCATGGAAGGAGTTCAGCGAAGATTCACCAGGCTGATACCTGGGATGGCAGGAATGACGTATGAGGAGAGATTGGGTCGATTGGGCTTGTACTCGCTGGAGTTTAGAAGAATGAGAGGGGATCTCATTGAAACTTATAAAATTCTGACAGGACTGGACAGACTAGATGCAGGAAGGATGTTCCCGATGGTCGGGGAGTCCAGAACCAGGGGTCACAGTCTAAGGATAAGGGGTAGGCCATTTAGGACAGAAATGAGGAGGAATTTCTTCATCCAGAGAGTGGTGAACCTGTGGAATTCTCTACCACAGAAGGCAGTAGAGGCCAATACATTAAATATATTCAAGAAGGAGTTGGATATATTTCTTAAGGCTAAAGGGATCAAGGCATATGGGGAGAAAGCAGGGACCGGGTACTGAATTTGGATGATCAGCCATGATCGCATTGAATGGCGGAGCAGGCTTGAGGGGCTGAATGGCCTACTCCTGCTCCTATCTTCTATGTTTCTATGAAGTTGAAAATATGGAAACCCGTTTTGTTCAGTTCTTTTTAATACTGTGAACTAAAGAACTACAGCACTTTATATTTGTTGGTTGTCTGGTTGCATTGTGATTAATATTCTAATTACTTATGTGGCCGTACAGACCGCCAGCACCATAGGAAAGCCGCTGCTCCTGCTGCTTGTGCAGCCTTTGCTATAGTGACATGAGGGATGGGCTGATATATTGAAAACATTAAAATTAATACAGATTGCACGAATAGATACGCCTCTTTCAGCTCACCTTGGGCTTTTGGATTGTTTGTCGATGTATAACCGTGTAACTCAGTGACATTTCTGAAGTGTTGATGCATTATTATGCAGTTGTTTGATATCCCAATCATTTCTGACAAGTCATTCTTTTAAAAAAATAGAGTTTGTACATGACAAACTAAAAGCTTTTAATTAATTCTACCGTAAACAAACTTGCAGAATGGGCATGTAAATGACAAATGAATTTCACTTTGGATAAGTGTGAGGTGGTGTATTTTGGTTGCAGGAATAAGGAGGCAACTTACTCCTTGGAAAATAAGAGTCTGAATGGAGTAGAGGTGCAAAGGGATCTCGGGGTATAGATTCACAAATCATTAAAAGTAGCAACACAGGTTAAAAAAGCCATAAAAGTGCAAATAAAGCACTGGGATTAATTTGTAGAGGAACAGAATTCAAAAGCAGGGAAGTTATGTTAAACTTGTGTAGAACCTTATCTGATTGTCTCATGATTTGAGATGGTGGGGTGGCAATATAGCGTTACTGTATACATGTTTTTAAGTGGTGGCTGTTGCTGCCATTGTTGTTGTAAAATTTGTTGTTATAAAATTTGCCCACAGACAAAAAGTTCGTGCTCAAAGGAGTTCGTGGCCCGCTCAGTACAAAAAAGCATTAGAGGGAACATTACTTACCACACTTTGTGAGAAAACGTACAGCTTCCAACTGTCCACTTTGTGCTGCAACAAATAATGGCGTGATTCCATAAACATTTGATGCCTCAATCTTGGCACCAGCCATGAACAGAGCTTCGATGATGTCCATATCATTTCGTACCACAGCCTCGTGAAGAGCAGTCCATCCACGGTTGCAGCGGTGATTCACATCGGCGTGATATTTTAACAGAAGTCTAATAACTTCCACACTTTTATTTTCACAGGCTGTTAAAAGAAGTAACTGTAAAGTTAAAGCACGTGCTTAGGACATTTGGAATATTTTTTAGTGGTTCAGGATCAGATTGTACAGCTGTATAGTTTATGTGTAAACATTCTGCTGGCCTGCCCCAGTAGAGCATATTGTAAACTTGTACACTGCAGGACAGTGATTTTAGGATGGGAAATTGTGAGCTGGGAGTGCACAATTTTGTAATGTGCGTTCCTGGCACAACCCATATAATTCTCAAGCATTTACCATGCTAGCAACTGTAATCTGTACACAGGAATGTATTGTATTTGGCACAGTAGGTTAACTGAGGTCAAGCAGTTACACTTCATCAGTTTTATTTTACCTTTGTAGAGCGGAGTTTCTTTCGTCTTACTAGTGATGTCACATTCTGCTCCTGCTTCCAGTAAATAAGTCATGCACTCCAAGTATCCTTTGGCTGTCGCTAAGTATAAAGCGGTTTCCTCTGCTAGTGTCCGACAGTCTACAGTTCCGGGATAAGCTATTAAAAAAAAACATTTCAATGCAAACTTCAGGAACAGTACCTCATTTTCCTCTTGGTCATTCTGCGGCTGAGCATTGATATCAATCGTTTCAGACTTTAGCTCTATTCCGTACTTTCATATTTACTTCTTCCTCTATTACTCCATTTCAAGTGTTTTCCCTTCTAATTTTAGAGCCATGTCTGACTCATCCCTCTGCCTTTCCAATGACTTGGTCTGCGTGCCTGACCTCTGGCTGAGATGGATTTGTATAGTGTATAACTCTTTACACTTCTTTCCAGTGTTGTAAAATCTGTTTGGCTATCAAACCCATTAACGGCTAGTTTTCATCTGTACGTGCTATTCTCCTCTTCCCTTGTCCTTAATTTTTCTTATCTAATTTAAGAGGCTTCTCCAACCTGATCAGTTCTGGTGCATTATACCTGAAATGTTAACCTTTAGGAACATTCAGCCCCTCGAGCCTGTTCGCCATTCAATTAGATCATAGCTGATCTGTATCTTCATCTGTCCGCCTTGGTTCCATACCCCTTAATACCCTTGCCTAACAAAAAAAGATTTCTGTCAGATGCTGATGGACAGGCTAGGAATTCCAGCATTTATTATTTTTATTCCAGATTTCCAGCATTTGTGACTTTTCTTTTTCCATTTATATTTTTATCACTTCATGTTTCATGGTTTGTTTATTTTATAGAGAACAACTATTGCATGGGAATTTGACTTTTTTTTAGCTCTGATAGATAGTGAAGTGGGAGCCAACTTTAAATAACTTCTACAATCGTCACACAATATTCTTAAAGAAACAAAGTAACAAAAATAACAAACATCTACTCACGTTATCATGTAATAAACAATTTTTATTTGATAATAACATCTCGATGGAAATGCTCTCCCACATTCTCTTGAGGGTTACAAAGCATGTTTTCTCCGCCAACTAAAGGCTCTGACATACCCTATCAGTTAGAGACTTTAATTATGCGTGGCTTTATTTAAAAATATTTGGCAGCCTTCTTAGAAAGCTAAGAATATTAATTTAAAACATCCCATCAATCTGGCACACTGATTTTTATTTATTTTTTTAAACTTGGAGGCTCAATGCTAGTTTTAAGTGATCATATCACTGCACTAAAGTAGCCTGCAAATGTACTTAGTAAACAAATCTCACAATATTTGTAGCCATTTTTCCAGTATTTCATAAGGTAATTTCTTTGCCATTACAGCGGACCTCATTTCATCTTCGACGCTGCTCAAGATCCATTGAAGAAGTACCACTGTCTTTTTTTTAAATAAAATTAATTGTATAAAGTACATTAGCAATTGCAACCACAATCAGATCACTCCACAACACAATAGTATCAGTCTTGCACTCTCATTTCAGCCACAAATACACATATAAGTCTGAACCAATGAGACACATAACATATTTATCTTGGGCATTGATACTGAATATTCATTATCTATCTCTCTTTCAGTCTTTCACCCTCTCTAGTTACATAATAAGAAGTTTTCTGTCTGTAGTGAATGTTGTGCACTAGTATCATCAGTTTTCTTCTTGGTCAAGTCACTGTCTAGTTCTTCTTTCTAATTAGTTATTTTCTACTTTTGCTAGTCACCACTCATAGTCTGCAGAAATATCTGCCCAATAATATTGCAAGAAAAAATTCTGCTCAAACCTGTAAAAATAAACTTCCTCGTTCCACCTTCCAATTGCTCCAGTGTTTCCCCTTCCGAAGCATAATCAACAGCCTCAGTCAGTTAGCAGATAACCCTGCAATCACCTACACCCTGCACCCAGGACCCTGCCCAACTGAAGGCCCAGTGTCCTAAAGCCAATGTGAAGAACATCCGCCTATGTGCAACAGATCAAAGCCATGTGCTCACTGATGATACCATTCCTGCCTGCCCTCCAGATGCTTGCCGCTCTTCCGTCTATTTGCTCCCATGGATTTGATCTGGATGAGAGAAGCAAAGAGAGAAATGCAGAGGGAAAGAGAGAGTAACAGGGGCAATTTAACAGAGATAAACATAGGGGGCAAGAGAGAGTAACAAGCACAGGAAGAAAGTGAGAGAGAAAGAGTAACAGAGAGAAACAATGAAAGACTGAAACAATGTAAAACTGACAGTGACAGACAGAACTACAGAGAGAAAATGAATGATTATCATAGACATAAGGGGAACCACAGGACAGGTCTTTAACTCTTGACATGACCCTGCATATCAGGTGCCTCTGAGATGCAGCTAAAAGTCACAGCATTTATGAAGCTTCCCTCCACCCCCAAATGTTCACTGTGCAGAAAGTTCCGACAGATAAACTGAGTTTTGTAGACAAATGCTGCAGCCAATTTTCATACAGTAAGGTCCCATAAACAGCAATGAAATGAATGACCAGTTAATCTGTTTTTGTGGTTTGGGGGATGAATGTTGACCAGGACATTGAGAGAACTCCCTGCTTTTCTTCTTCAAAAAAAAGTAATGGGATCCTTTACATCCATCTGAATAGACAGATTGGGCCTTGCTTTAATGTCTTATCTGAAACACAACACACATGCAGCACTCCCTCAGTACTGCACTACAATGTCAGCCCAGATTGTGTGCTCAAGTCCTGGAGTGGGCTTGAAATCACAACCTTCTGGCTCAGAGGTGAGAGTGCTACCACTGAGCCATGCTGATACAAACTAGAAGATTTTGATGAGAAACAAAGTGACATCAGGTCAGTTCAGGTAACAGGAGAAAAAATTGCAGGGATATGGGGAAAGAGAAGGAATGTGGACAATGGGAGTGGAGAAGCCTGGTGGTGCAGGCTTGAAAGGCCAAATGGCCTACTCCTGCTCCTATTTTTTATGTTCTTATGAGTGGGACTAACTTGATTACTCTTCAAGAGAGCCGGCACAGACTCGATGGGCCAAATGGCCTTCTTCTGTGCTGTACTATTCTATGATTCTATATACAGAATACCATTATCCAAGCCCCAAACCACTTGTGAACCATACCACAAGAGATCTACTAGTTTTAAGAACATAAGATCATAAGAAATAGAAGCAGGAGTAGGCCATTCGGCCCTTCGAACCTGCTCCACCATTCAATAAGATCATGGCTGATCTTCGACCGTCTTTGTATGAAATATACAGAGGGCTTTTGTTCTTTTTGTGTATCCTCAGCAATTGTTTGTCACGTTCCTCTCAAAGTCCCAACATTCTTTTATCACCGACTTAACTGCTTCGACTTCTTCCTAGTATGTGATGTCTCTTTCTTACCTTCTTCAGTGTATTTTTAAATATATGTTTCTGCACTTCCCTCCTTTTCTTTCCTGAAGGCATTGACTCTGGGTTACAGTTCTACATGTTTAAAATGCCCTTTGGTGCTTCTTCTACAGGGCCAACTTGTAGGGTTATGGGGAAAAAGCTGGGGGTGGGACTAAATTCGGGAGCTCTCTCAAAGAGCAGGCACCGGCATAACAGGCCGAATGGCCTCCTTCTGTGCTGTAAGATTCTATGTGACTCTTCTTCATTGAGAGCCTTCACAGCTGAGCCTGATTCTGTCCTTCTCTGCCATTCAAACACACACACTTCCAGCGGGGGTCATCTGATAGTGACCAGGCATGGGAACTTGTGGCTGTTTTTCCCCCTCCCTAGAAGAAGGACTTGCATTTATATAGCACCTTTCGCGACCTCAGCATGTCCTAAAGTGCTTTACAGCCAATGAAGTACTTTTGAAGTGTAGTCACTGTTGTAATGTAGGAAACACGGCAGCCAATTTGTGCACAGCAAGCTCCCACAAACTGCAATGTGATAATGACCAGCTAATCTGTTTTAGTGATGTTGATTGAGGGATAAATATTGGCCAGGACACCAAGGATAACTCCCCTGCTCTTCTTCGATATAGTGCCATGGGACCTTTTATGTCCACCTGAGAGGGCAGACAGTTTAATGTCTTATCCAAGAGAAGGCACCTCTGACAGTGCAGCATTCCCTCAGCACTGCACTGATGCATCAGCTGAGATTTTTTGTGCTCAAGTTGAACCCACAACCTTCTGACTCAGAGGCGAGAGTGCTGCCCAATGAGCCAAGGCTGGCACTTGGTGAACTGAAGCCAATTGTAGCCCCAACTGTCATCAGTTGAATCAGCTCAGACCAGGGCTTGAACCCAAGACCGTCCTAGTTTGTAATGGACCAAACCGCTGAGCATCGGCCTAGTGAATGAATTATCTTCACCGCCCATCTTAGGCCAGCCTGAGATTTTTAACAGCAGGAGCAATAGAATGAGGAATGATATGAAAGGCAACTCAACAAAAAAGCCACAATGCACCAAACATTATATTACAACAATTCAAATTGATAGTTGCGTTTATCAGTAAATTAGTTACTTAACGGAGCTGCCTGCACTGGTGGCAAGTAACAAAATTAAAACTGATATAATTGCATGTCTAAAGATATTGGAAGATAGCAACATGTACAATACAAGGTTATATCTTTGAGAAAATTTGGTGCAATTAGTATCCTGTAAATTGTACAATAGGACAAATGACTGCATAAGTGCTGTTTCCCAGCTCCTGCACAGCCCAGGTCATTTCCCCAAACTGAACTAAAGGTCTCGCAACCCCTTCATTACACGATTGGCCCACAGACAAGGTACATGCCATGCAGTTTAATCTTTTATAATACAGTATAGTCGTTCCTATCCGATCACTTACTGACCTTTTAGCAGCAATTTCACACAGTCCGGTTTGTTGTAATAGACAGCTTCATGCAGAGGGGTCCAGCCGTTCGTATTTGCCACAGAAAGATTTTTTCCGGATTTGATCATATTTGACAAGGTTTCTTCATCACCATTGCTTATCGCAACGATGGCAGGATCAAGCTCCCTAGATTAAAAACCGGTTAGATGTAATAAGCACCACAGTGCAGTCTTTCAACCAGACAGCAGAAATGTGCATACCCGGTAAAATATTCCAACACTTTAAAGCGACTTATTCAATCATTAAATAATTCCTTCTGGACAAAGACCCCATGTTGCATAAGGCGCGCCCTCGGAAAGTGAGACATGTTGCTGGACCCCGGTTGATGATACTATGGGCACCTCTAGCGGTACTTTCTGACTGGCCGAGAGGGATTGCGAGCTCCGCCTCTTCTTTCCACAGGACCGATGTCATTCATTGGAGGCATTGAGGTCATCGCTCGGTGTCACAGCAAGTGCGGCGACAGCAAGGGGACCGCACAAAATAAACCAAGAGAAATTCAAACATTTAATGGAAAATAAAAAGGCAGACATTCCGAGCCCGCTAGCAGGAATGACCATTTTTGCCACTAGCTTCAAACCCACGGGTTAGAGTCACGCTCAGCCTCTCTCTCTCTCTCTATATCCCTGGACCTCAGACTGACCCTCGGCTGATCTGCTGTGATCTTCTGCTTCATTGTTTCCCCATGTTCCTTATTGCATAGTTTTATTTAATGGGAACGTTTGGGCACAGATTAACTTCAGCAGAGGCTTAGAAGGCTGTGATAAAAGATTTCTGAATCTTGACTGAAGTAAACGTGCTGTAAGTAAAGGTGATAGTCCAATTGTAAGACGACTTGCTACACTGTCACCGAATATATTTTCATAAACCGAACCCGTTTATTATAATCTATTTTCCCACCGCTAGATCTCTAAGTTCTCCAGTTATTTTTTTTTTAACCATCTGTTTCTTGGGAGTTGTTCCCGTTCCTTTTTTTTAAAAAGGGACGAGGAGAGGTTTTTTTTTCCTTCAATAAACGAGAACATCCCGCGGCTGTAAACAAAGACACACTTACACAGCGGGCTTGGCGATTGGAAATAGACTCCCGTCGTATCTTCTGTAGAAGGCTCTTCTTGGAAGGTTCGCTGTCGGAGCCGCGCTGGTCACAGGCGACCTGGCAGAAGGACGGGAGTGAAACAGTGAAAAATATTGGGAATAAGAGAAGCCCGTCATTTTCCCCGCAGTCTCTTTTTTTTTGGAGTCAATGTGAGCAGCTGGCCTCCAATCTGCTCTCGCACGTGTTTATTTTTGGCTTCGAGACGCCGAGGGACTATTTGACCATATAAGACAATAGAGTAAGCGGCTTCAGAGAAGGGGGCACATCGCAGAGCCAACTATTGCTGGGCTCAAGCAAGAAAACCCACGCTACAAATGATTCCTGTAACTTCAATTCACTGCAGTTGAAATTTGACTTATGCTGTCGTCTTTATATTTGTTGAGACCTACCTATAGTAGCCTATTATTTTATTTTTTTTAAACGTGATCCCAAACCAAACAAGTATAACTAAAAAGCTAAAAAAAATGTTGAAAATCTGGAAAAAAAATAGAAAGTAGTAGAAATGCACAGCAGATCCGAGAGACTGTGTGGAGAGGACAGGACGAGGCTTGGGACAGACTGACAAACAAGCATATTGATGGGAGGGGTCGGAATAAAGAACACATTCACACCACGGAGGGTTCGTGGGTTGAATGACCAGCTTAAAAGAAAAGGCAGGAGGTTGTTAGATGATGCGCAAGAGTATCTCGGGGGGATGTTACCAACACCACCTACCTAAACAGAATACTCCGTTGTCCTCCAATACTGTTAGATAGTAATATCAGGATTTCGTTTATAAATCTGGCATGACTTTCACATCAAACGTTATTAGTATATAAATGATCAATTAAACAGAATCAGTAGCAAGTATGATACAGAAATGAGTTTGATAAGTAAATAGAGCCCCGTCAAGAGTTAATAAGTTCACTTTCTGCCAAGGTGCTTCCTTTGTTACTATTGGCTTTACTGGGTATGGTTGCCTGAAGAGACGGGCACTTTAACTGCTCTCATACACCACACACACACAATCAAAGGCCAGAGAACACACTGACTGGTCGATCGCCTGCCTGCCTGCCTGCTTGGTGCAATCGTGTCCTAGTCTACTTTTGCCCTAGGGATGCGACCCAAAGAGGCGTGTCCCTCTGAACAAGGCCCCTGGGGCTTTTAGCCCGAGGCAGGCGAGTGCTGGATGAAGTGGTCTCTGGGGCTCTCAGCCTGGAGGATGTGTGTGCTGCTCTGGTTGGTCCTTTGAAGCTGTCAGTCCGAAGCACGCGTGCCCTGTGTCTAGACACCCACCTGTTCTTGGCGCACGGCTGTGGGACAACGTTCTGAACCGCTGGGCGATTCACCTGGGGCTGACCTCGGCTTCTGGGGTGAGTCTGGACCATCGAACTAGGAGGCTGGCCCGAGGAAGAAGACGTCGCCAGGCTTTGCTCGACCGCCATCTGAATGAGTTCGTCTTCACTCAGGCCGCTGTAAAGGCTGTACTCCTCCTGGCCAAACAGGCGTCCCGGGCCTCTGGTGGAAGTGACTCCCGTCGCCATTCTCCCGCAGCGTCAGGGGGCTGTGGATGGAGAAAAACAAAACCACAAGCTTTAAAAAGCCATTGCTCGCCAAGGGTTTTTTTTGTTGCATTCCTTTCCATTTATGTGCAGTTCTGTTAAAAAACAAATCTGGGAGGTTCACGAAAAATCAACGTGATCTAATTTGTCTGGTGAGCACATGTGGTTATTTTGGATTGCTTAATACGGCGTCTTTATTCTATTTACTGAGCTTCAAGATTTGAGACATGTTACATTAGCCAGACGTGTCCAGTTAGAGATTGCTAACACGTTATCATCTTATCGTCTTGGAGCTGTAACATTGTGGCACCTTCACGTGGATTAAGTGCGAATTAGCAACCAGAAATCGGCTCGGAGTGGAAAACCAAAAGCCTCAGGTGTGAGTCTTCCAAGGTCACAAGGGAATTCACACACCCTCTCCCCAACCTCTCCAAAGGTCCTGGGATCAGTTACAGATTGATCAGTTTGCCAACCAAAGCCAGGGATCGATTACACTTACCATCTCCTCTATAACCACACACTTCACTCAGCCAGGGGGAAAACACAGTATCAGACCCTGGACCCACTGTACCACAGCTTTAAATAGTGAATTAAATAACGCTCCTGGTTAAGCAACGCCTCGATATTAAGATTCTCATCCTTGTTTTGAAATCGTTCCATGGCCTCACTCCTCCCTATCTCTGTAATCTCCTCCAGCCCCACAACCCTCCAAGATCTCTGCGTTCCTCTAATTCTGGCCTCTTGAGCATCCCCGGTTTTAATTGCTCCACCATTGGTGGGTGCCTTCAGCTGCCTAGGCCCTAAGCTCTGGAATTCCCTCCCTAAACCTCTCCGCCTCTCTACCTCTCTTTGCTCCTTCAAGAAGCTCCTTAAAACCTACCTCTTCTGTTCTAATATCTCCTTATGAGGAGAGATTGGGTTGACTAGGCCTGTATTCACTAGAGTTTAGAAGAATGAGAGGGGATCTTATTGAAACATATAAAATTCTGACAAGGCTAGACAGACTGGATGCAGGGAGGATGTTTCCCCTGGCTGGGGGGGTCTAGAACGAGGGGTCTCAGGATACAGTGTAGAGATTCACGTATCTCTGGTAAACAGGATGAAGTGCAAACCAATATGGTGGGTATATTGTGTTTAATCAGAGTTTAGACGGAATATAACACACTAGCAATACAGCAAAAACATACGACCGTGACAAGCAGCTGGTACCGGACCCGATCAGACAGACGGCTGGCATGCGTGAACAGTTCTCTGGCTTCTGGCCTCTCTCTCTCTCTCTCTCTCTCTCTAGGGCCTTCAATGGTGAGCATGGGATCACTCTCAAAAGAGTGTTCGACCAGCCCAACTTCTCTTTTTAACTTCTGTTCGGCTCTCCCTTCCACCGTCTGTGTGCAAGCCCTTGGGGTGTCACTTTTATTCTCTTTTTAGGGGTGGGCCTGAGGCCAAGTTATTGACAAGACCATTTAACCTATAGAGGTTCCTCCAAAACTTCATCAACCAATGACAACTTAAGTTCTTTGTCTTGGTGTTTGTATGAAAGCTCTCCCCAAAAGAAGGTCTCATTACTTCATCCTTGTTTTTTACATTTTGAAGGTTGCTCCATTGGAATCCATCTTATCTCTTTTTACTCTCTCCCCCTTAACCCAGCAAGTACAAGGCCCCAGTCAGAGCTGTTGCACATTAACCAGTCGCTATCTCACCATTCTGACCTTCACAAGTAAGGTCTATGATACACTTCCTTTTTCTGCTGTGAACTTTTCTCTCAGAACTTTTACATTCCCATGAATTATGGTTTTGCGCTGCTTTCATTGTTCAATAGCTGTTGCTTTATACTTTTTTTTTCCTTTCAAAAATACATAGCAACTTGCAGCTGCTTGGGCTATGTACATTTTTAGGCACCCCTAGTTTCTAACAGTCCCCACCTTGAGAGGGAGAAAAACTCTATTTCGACCTCTCATTTACGAACCTCTACCAACCGTGCCAACTCTAAATTATTGGTTCGACAGTTCAATTCACTGTTCCAGTGTTCCAATTCTGCCCCGCCTGGGGTATCCTCTGTTTCTTCTATCTTTCCTGATCTTACCCCACCTGGGGTCTCCTCTACATTGCCTCTGATTTTCATCCATCATTAATTCATTAGTACAGTTAGTCATGATTATAGATACACATTTGGCTTATGCATCAAAGTCTTACTACACAGGTTACATATATCAAATATACTGTCATTACAAGTTTGAGAAGTACCAGAGCATGTGGAATGATACGAATCTATGGGTGAGCTGATATATAAACCCCAATATTCACCAGTGTGAATCGTCCCCGATGCTGTCAATTTCAATATCTATTCTCGAGTTGTCTTGCCCCAAAACATAAAATTGCTTTAGGGGGGGAGTTCAGTCGCATCACAAACTCACTGAATTCCTCAGACAACAGGAGAATGTCGTACCTGAATTGTGCCAGATAATTGTGCAGCTCATACTGGATTGTATTAGTGGTGGGGAACATGGAGATGGCAAAGACACTGAACAAATATTTTGTATCAGTGTTTACAATAGAGGACACTAAAAATATCCCAACACTGGACAAACAGGGGGCAATGGGGGGGGAGGAGCTAAAGACGATTAAAATCACGAAGAGGATGGTACTCAGTAAAATAATGGGACTTAAGGCGGATAAATCCCTCGGACCTGATGGCCTACATCCTAGGGTCTTGAGAGAAGTGGCGGTAGGGATTGTGGATGCATTGGTGATTATTTTCCAGAACTCCCTGGACTCAGGAAAGGTCCCGGCAGATTGGAAAACTGCTAATGTAACACCCTTATTTAAGAAGAGAAGTAGACAAAAAGCTGGAAACTATAGACCAGTTAGCCTAACATCTGTGGTTGGCAAAATGTTGGAGTCCATTACTAAGGAAACAGTAACAGAGCATTTGGATAAACATAATTTAATAGGACAGAGTCAGCATGGTTTTATGAAGGGGAAGTCATGTTTGACAAATTTTCTCGAATTCTTTGAGGATGTAACATACAGGGTGGATAAAGGGGAACCAGTGGATGTAGTGTATTTGGACTTCCAAAAGGCATTTGACAAGGTTCCACACAAAAGATTACTGATCAAGATAAGAAATCACAGGATTGGGGGTAATATACTGGCATGGGTGGAAGATTGGCTATCTAACAGAAAACAAAGAGTTGGGATAAATGGTTCATTCTCGGGCTGGCAATCAGTAACCAGTGGTGTTCCGCAGGGGTCAGTGCTGGGACCCCAACTCTTTGCAATCTATATTAACGATTTGGAGGAAGGGACCGAGTGCAACATATCCAAGTTTGCCGACGATACAAAGATGGGAGGGAAAGCAGTGAGTGAGGAGGACATAAAAAACCTGCAAAAGGACATAGACAGGCTAAGTGAGTGGGCAGAGATTTGGCAGATGCAATATAATGTTGGAAAGTGTGAGGTTATGCACTTTGGCAGAAAAAATCAAAGAGCAAGTTATTATCTAAATGGAGAGAAACTGCAAAGTGCTACAGTACAAAGGGATCTGGGGGTCCTGGTGCATGAAACACAGAAGGTTAGTATGCAGGTACAGCAGGTGATCAGGAAGGCCAATGGAATCTTGGCTTTTATTGCAAGGGGGATGGAGTATAAAAACAGGGAAGTCTTGCTGCAGTTATACTGGGTACTGGTGAGGCCACACCTGGAATACTGCGTGCAGTTTTGGTTTCCATATTTAAGAAAAGATATACTTGCTCTCGAGGCGGTTCAGAAAAGGTTCACTCGGTTGATTCCGGAGATGAGGGGGTTGATGTATGAGGAAAGGTTGAGTAGGTTGGGACTCTACTCATTGGAGTTCAGAAGAATGAGAGGCGATCTTATCGAAACATATAAGATTGTGAGGGGGCTTGATCGGGTGGATGCGGTGAGGATGTTTCCACTGATGGGTGAGACTAGAACTAGGGGGCATAACCTAAGAATAAGGGGCTGCCCTTTCAAAACTGAGATAAGGAGAAACTTCTTCACTCAGAGGGTAGTAAATCTATGGAATTTGCTACCCCAGAGAGCTGTGGAAGCTGCAACATTAAATAAATTTAAAATGGAGATAGACAGTTTCCTAGCAGATAAGGGAATTAGGGGTTACGGGGAGAGGGCAGGGAAGTGGACGTGAGTCTAGATTCGGATCAGCCATGATCCTATTGAGTGGCGGAGCAGGCCCGAGGGGCCGTATGGCCTACTCCTGCTCCTACTTCTTATGTTCTTATGTTCTTATGTATTGGCTTTTCCCACGCTCTGTTACCTACAAAACACAATGATTACAGTCACAGTTTTAATTCAGTCTTACAACCATTAGCACATCGACTAAGTATATACATTTCAAGTGACAATGATACAAAACAAAGAATACAGAAATTGTGAAGAAAGCTACAGTTTATCATCTAACCAGGAATACTTATTCTTTCACAGTTTTCAACTGATTGATATGGTACCATTTAGCCACCTTGGCCCTCCCCTTTTCCCCAGGGAATTGGACCAGATAAACCGAAGGACTGGCCCTGTCAATAATTGGGAAACATAACAGAAACATAGAAGATAGGAGCAGGAGTAGGCCATTCGGCCCCTCGAGCCTGCTCCGCCATTCAATGAGATCATGGCTTCTTCCCATAGTTTAGTACCATTACAACATCTCCCACTTGATACTCAAATGTTCGAACCTTCTTGTCAAAGTATTTCTCTGCCTGGTTGTTTGATTTGCCTGTTTGTGTAGCTACAAACATGTTAGTTTGTTCTATGTTCTCTACTACCATTTCAAGCCATTTCTGGTTGTCAATTCCCTGTACTAGGGGTGTGGCTGAAGGGGTTAACAGATGGGCTGGCATTCGCATTAGTCACCCGGTCATAGCCTGGTAGGATGAGATACCCGTTGTGCTATGTGGGGTGGATCTAATAGCCATTAGACACATTGGCAACATACTGGACCATTTGGTGGGGTGATCTGCACAAAATTTGTTTAACATAGTTTTCAGAGTTCGGTTTCCTCTTTCCACTACACCAGATGATTGTGGGTGATGGGAGATGTGAAGTTTATGCGAGATACCCATTATCTGTTGCAATTCGGTAAAAATTTGGGCGGTAAAGTGTGATCCCTGATCACTATCAACTTGAATTGGCATTCCCCACCTGCAGATCACCTCCCCCAATAAAAGGCGAGCTGCTGTCAATGCGGTGTTTGTTTTACATGGAAAATCCTCCATCCATTTAGTAAATTTATCAACTATAACCAGACAATATCGCAAGCCAGAAGGTCCTGTAGGTAAGGGTCCTATAAAATCAATTTGAAGGTGGGTCCACGACCCATCGGGAGGAGGGGGACTGCGCAACAATGCCCGATTAGTGTGGGCACTTAGATTGTGCTGTACACAGGGCAGACAACGATTCACCCTATAAGTGACATCTATGATGCAATCGGGATATCATGAAAATTTGCGTCGTTTCTGAACAGTTGCATCAGCTGAATAGTGTCCTCCTACCGGATGTGAGTGCAGGAGATCAAAAATTTCAGGTGCCATGGATGGGGGAACACAGACAACCGGGAGATCAGATGATAGCCACCGCATACGGGGGTTGTACATTAACACGGGGAGCAGCTTCCCCAGACTGATCCGGAGCCAATTGTGTGTCCGCAGCCCATGGAGTGGGCTGAGGTAACGGACATCCATTCTGATGCCATGCAATAACAACTGCATAGGGGGAATAACTGGCCTAGAGGGAAGGGAGGTTGATGTCCCCACCTTGGATACTCGAGACTGATCTTAAGGGAGGGGTAGGGGCTTTCCAGAGGTCACCGTTAACGGCGGCGTCCTTGGCAGCATGATCTGTCTGTGAGTTACCTTGGGTATGTACATCTGAAGAACGTGAATGGGACTTTACCTTACCAATACAGACAGGGTCTGATCGTGAATTTAAAGAATCCCAAAGGGAAGCAAAGAGGTCTGCATGGAGCAGGGTCTTGCCATCAACAGTACAAAAATTATTCCTAGCATACAGTGGTAAAGATAACAAAGTATTAATCGCATAGGCACTATCTGACCAGACATTAACAGGTATGTCATGAGTAATTTGGATTGCTGTCACCAGGGCTGTAACTTCAGCATATTGAGCAGAGTGGGGAATGCATTTATACTTAAGTTCTCGGTCAGGCATGACTACTGCAAATCCAGTAAGGGGCTTTCCATCCCTTTGATAGGATGACCCATCAATGTAGATGTTCTGGGTGTCACTTAGCGGAGTAGGAGAGACGGGTTGACGGTCGAACTCCAGTGGTGGAAGGGGGCACTCATGGTTGCCCCCCTCATACAGTAGGAGCTGAGGTAGTAGAGTTGTCTGCCTTGGCGTTATTTCCAAATCCCTCTGAGTTAATAGAAGTGTCCAGTGACTGAGTCGGGCAAAGGAGACCAAAGTGTCCCCTGATTTAAGTAAAAGATTCAAAGGGGTGTGGGGGCTATGTATGATCATTTTGGTCAGCCCAGTAATAAACGTGAAGTGTTTGACTGCCCAAAAAGTGGCTAGCAGATGTCGCTCACACACAGTGAAATTCTTTTCCACACCATTCAAAATACGGGAGGCGAATGCGATTGGCATAAGTTTACCCTGTACCTCTTGGCACAGAACAGCAGCAAGACTCTGATCGGTGGATTCCACCTCCAGGTGGAAAAGCTTCTCTCGGTGAGGACTTGTCAGGCATGTGGCTTGCATAACAGCAATTTTAAGGAGGGACACAGCCGTTGTATGTTCGGTGGTCCAGTCACGGGCCACAGCATCCTCTTTACCCTTTAACAGTTCATATAATGGTTTGGCTAGCTCCGCAAATCTGGGAATAAATGAGCGCTGGTATCCCACTAGGCCCAGGAAGGAACGAAGTGCGGTTTTGGATGCGGGCAATGGTAAACGCTGAATCACTTCAATCTTATGCTGGTCAGGGCTGAGTCCCTTTTGTCCCACAGAAACCGCTAAAAATGTCACTTCTGGCTGTAACAATTGTACCTTTTTGGGGTTAAGTTTCAGCCCAGCTTTTAAAAGAAGGCCTAATAGCTCTTCCATTAATTTAATATGAGTCTTTTTGTCAGGTGTTGCAAGCAAAAGGTCATCAACATACTGCAGCAGGCAGTTGGGTCTCGAAAAAGGTTTCAGTGCCTGAGCCATCCGTTGTGGAATATAGTTGGGGCATTGTGAAAGCCTTGAGGTAAACATGTCCAAGTATAACTTTGATCTTCAAAAATGAAGGCAAACTTGTACTGATCCTCTGACTTAACAGGAATACTCCAGGAGCCATTTGAAGTGTCAAAGGTGGAGAAGTAGCAGCCACCTGGTGGAATCTGGGACAGGAGAGTGGGGGTCTCCCGAACAACAGGGGCGCAAGCTGGGGTTACCAAATTAAGCTTGCGATAATCAATTGTTAGACGCCAACTATTGTCTGGCTTCTTAACTGGCCAGGTTGGAGAATTAGTGGTAAACTGCCAATGCAGATAACACCCTGCTTTAACAATGAATCGATAGTAGACCGAACATAAGGTTTACTCTCAGCCGGAATGGAATACTGCTTCGATAGCAAAATACTGCAGATGCTGGAAATCCGAAATAACAACAGAAAATGCTGGAAAAACTCAGCAGGCCAGGCAACATCCGTGGAGAGAAAATAGAGTCAACGTTTCGGGTAAACCCTTTGTCAAGACTGAAGAAGCACAGGAAATGAAATAGATTAAAGGGCCAGTATGGGGGCTGGGAGAGAACAAAAGAGAAGTGAAGAGACATTAAGAGGTATTCAAAAGGAAACAAGATGGTGATAGGACTAGTGGAGACAAAAGACGGCTCTAGATTAGGTGTGAAATGCGCTGGCAGAATGGGAGACAGCTGCCATGTGGGAGAGAAATAAAAGGTGGGGGGAAGGGGCCAAAACAAAGGTGTGGATAAAAAATATAAGTAAAAATGTAATAGGGGCCGAGGTTATGATCTGAAATGATCTGAAACCTCACCATCCTCGGCCTCTTGCATTGTTCCATGGAAGCTCACCGTAAACTCGAGGAACAGCACCTCATCTTCCGATTAGGCACTTTACAGCCTTCTGGACTCAATATCGAGTTCAACAATTTCAGATCATAACCTCGGCCCCTATTACATTTTTACTTATATTTTTTATCCACACCTTTTTTTGGCCCTTTCCCTCCGTTTTTTTTCACTCCTACATGGCAGCTGTCTCCCATTCTGCCAGCGCATTTCACACCTAATCTAGAGCCGTCTTTTGTCTCCACTAGTCCTATCACCATCTTGTCTCGTTTTGAATACCTCTTAATGTCTCTTCACTTCTCTTTTGTTCTCTCCCAGCCCCCATACTGGCCCTTTAATCTATTGCATTTCCTGTGCTTCTTCAGTCTTGACAAAGGGTTTACCCGAAACGTTGACTCTATTTTCTCTCCACGGATGTTGCCTGGCCTGCTGAGTTTTTCCAGCATTTTCTGTTGTTATTTATGGAATACTGCTTAACAGGAGGGTGGGAGGGTCCATTAATCTCCTCATCTCCCAACATCCTACCACAATCATGTTTGAACTTAGCAAAAACCTCTGAAAATGTATGAATTAATGTATTAACCATGGGGTCTTCAGTCCCGGGAAGGGTGAAATCCTCGGGTTTTTTAATTGCATATATCGAATGGGCATCTGAAATAGGTGTCGGTGGTCCCTCATTAAAGTGCCACCAAAGACAATCATTAGCATAGTCGAGGACAGCACAGTGTTTATGCAACATGTCACTTCCGAGGATACCTTTCTGGTCATGGGTGGCCATATATACAGGAGAGGGGACATCGACGGAATTCCCATCAATGGACAAGACTGTGGAGCTCAATCCCTGATTAGCTAACTGAGTAGAAGCATTAAAGCCAGAGAGGTTTAGGGTGGTGGCAGAATGGGAAAAGGGAGCGGGGTCATGTAAAATAGTCACGGCAGAACCGGAATCCACAAGCATAACATGGTGGCGGCCTCCAGGATCAGAGGCCCGGACAAAAGGTCGTCTGTCCTCCCCGTACCAGACAGGAGAAGACGTGGCCACCGTGGAGGCCTCTGACCGTCACTGGGGCCGTGAGTCTGGGAACGTATCTCCACTGTGAGAAACAGCCGAAATGTTTTGCACCCCCCGCCCCCCGCCTGACTGTGCTTCATGGCCTCAACTACTGCCGAAAGGTGTTCGAGCTGCTGCTGCACAGAGTTCAAATCAGACCCGTTATCTTCACGGATTGGAGGTTGGTAGCGTAGCCCATTATTTGGACGTCGACTATTGCAGCAGTCGCGAGCATAGTGTCCGGGCTTATAACAGTTATAACAGATTATGTGGCATTTGTCTCCTGACTGGGGAGGGGTTTGTGGAGTCAGAGGACCCTCCACCGCCGACACTTTGGACTCAGTAGGGGTGAGGGACGATTTAACTCGGTCCCAAGCTCGAATGCAAGCATCCTTCAGATCAGCCCACGGGGTTCCCTGATGAACAGTAATACCAAGAGCGTCCCTTACGGGGGGTAAGAGAGCATCAGTGAATGTCAGCTTAAATCCCTCTGTGTCCCAAAACTCTTGACCATTATAGTTTCTCTGGGACTGATTGTACAAATCATACAATCGATTTGCAAAGGCTATGGGATGCTCGTTAGTCTTTTGCCAGGCGTCCCCAGCCGCACGGGTGAAATTAACTACGTCCATGCCCAAACGGGAACAAACTGAATCCATAACATCCCACCACCCCTTACTTTTATCAGAGATTTCCCGTGAAAGTGATAACTTGAGTTCCTGTGAAATGCATGACAACAGAACTTGTTTTAAGTCTGTCAACACTAACTCAGGGTGACAGTGACGGAATATACCCCAATCACTTGTTAGGGCGACTGGGTTCGTCCCCCAGTTTATTGGCCCCATTTCTTCGGCTAGTGCGTTGCACTCTGCCGGGGTCAAACTTCTACTGGTACTGTAGTAGTAGTTACTTCCACATTTGGGGGCAGGTTGTAGGTTACGGAAGAGGTATCATTATCGAATTCATCATCCGAGGGTGTAGGGTCACCAAATTGGGTGGTAGTAGTGACTATATTAACCTGCTTGGTTTCTACCGGGGCAGTTTGTCCTGGATAGGGAGGCGGAGGCGCAGAGGGTGAGGGGCTATTTTGGCAGATGGGGTTATTATTGCACTGGGCTTTTCTTGTTAGGTATCCCAGTTAATACTGGGATCCCCTGGTTTAAGGCGACTAACAGCCGCAACAGCAGCTGTTTGTCTCCCCAGCTTTCCCTTCAATTCCATAATTTTTAATTTGCAGTGAGTATGGTCAGCGCTCACCAGAAGGGGTTTTTCAAGTAATTCTCTCAAGGCTCCCCTGGTGTCCTCAATTTGTGAGATCAGGGATTCATTTTTTATTTTTAAAACCTTGTTATCCTCAAACACCTGATGCTGGCATCTTGAGGCAAGTCGTGCCTCATCTGCTAAGGCTTGTTCTTGATGGAGAAGTGTACAGACTATGGCATATCGGCCTTGCCAGTCCTGTAAGTCTCTTTCAAGTTGTGCATTTCTCTCTTTCAGGAGTACAACTTCGCCATCCAAGTGAACAGCACACAAGTGGGCCGCGTAAGCCAGCCTATTCCTGGCTTCCTTAACTTTACATTTCTTCGCACCCACCTGGGAAGCTATTTCGCCCCAAATCTCAGAGTAACTCTTCTCACTCTCTCTCTCTCTCTCTCTCTCTAGGGCCTTCGATGGTGAGCATGGGATCACTCTCAAAAGAGTGTTCGACCAGCCCAACTACTCTTTTTAACTTCTGTTCGGCTCTCCCTTCCACCGTCTGTGTGCAAGCCCTTGGGGTGTCACTTTTTATTCTCTTTTTAGGGGTGGGCCTGAGGCCAAGTTATTGACAAGACCATTTAACCTATAGAGGTTCCTCCAAAGCTTCATCAACCAATGACAGCTTAAGTTCTTTGTCTTGGCGTTTGTATGAAAGCTCTCCCCAAAAGAAGGTCTCATTACTTCATCCTTGTTTTTTACATTTTGAAGGTTGCTCCATTGGAATCCATCTTATCTCTTTTTACTCTCTCCCCCTTAACCCAGCAAGTACAAGGCCCCAGTCAAAGCTGTCGCACATTAACCAGTCGCTATCTCACCATTCTGATCTTCACAAGTAAGGTCTATGATACACTCCCTTTTTCTACTGTGAACTTTTCTCTCAGAACTTTTACATTCCCATGAATTATGGTTTTGTGCTGCTTTCATTGTTCAATAGCTGTTGCTTTATACTTTTTTTTCCCTTTCAAAAATACATAGCAACTTGCAGCTGCTTGGGCTATGTACATTTTTAGGCACCCCTAGTTTCTAACACAGGGTAGGAAAATTAGGACTGAGATGAGGAGAAATTTCTTCACTCAGAGGGCGGTGAACCTGTGGAATTCTCTACCACAGAAGGTTGTGGAGGCCAAGTCACTGAATATATTTAAGAAGGAGATAGATAGATTTCTAGACACAAAAGGCATCAAGGGGTATGGGGAGAGAACGGGAATATGGTATTGAGATAGAGGATCAGCCATGATTATACTGAATGGCGGAGCAGGCTCGAAGGGCCGAATGGCCTACTCTTGCTCCTATTTTGCTATGTTTCTATGTGGCTCGGTGTCAAACTTTGTTTGATAACACTCTTGTGAAGCGCCTTGGGATGTTTAACTATGTTAAAGGCGCTATATAAATACAAGTTGTTGTTGTTATTTATATATTTTTTTAATCAAGGGTTACCATGGTCCAATCACAGCTGTCACCCTTTTTTTTTCTGTCATCCACCTTTTGTAGCCGAATGGTAAGGAAGTTTACCTGCACACAGCAGGGCCTATTGTAGTCTCTGCATATACACAGTGCCAATTTAAAAGAGACAAGCAAATTCCAAATTAAGTGGATTATGCAAAATTTGGATTGTCATAAATTAATCTGAAACAACCAATTCACTTCAAGTTTGGAATTAAATTCAAACTCCCCCCTTGCTGTAATTATTTGAAATGTTGTATCGCCTAGAGAATAGAGGTGCGGTCTCACTCATAAAAATAGACTGAGAATGATAGGAAGGAATTTATGACATACATTCTTGCTGACTAAAATTCTGACAGCATATGTTGCTTGTTTTTATTACCCTACAGCAGACAGTTACAATAGCATATATTCAGTATCAAAGCCAATACTGTAGTAGAACATCAAATTTATATGACCAGTCAATGGCCCTGTAGTTCTCCTCCAACATCCTCCTCCAATGACTCTACTCCATTGTTCAGCTGAGTGGGACTGACCTTACCCATTCTACTCTTACCTATCCAGTCGTAGCTAGAGAATCTCTGGCAATGGTTTCTCTTCCCACCCCTGCACCGTTACCTCTGGCATCCTCCAAGGATTTATCCTTGGCCACCTCCTATTTCTCATCTGCATACTGCCCCTCAGCGACATCATCTGAAGAAAAGAAGTCAGGTTTCACATGTATGCCGGTGATAACCAGCTCTATCTCACCACCACCTCTCTCGACCTCTCCCCGCCTCTGTGTTGTGAGACTGCTTGTCCGACATCCAGTTCTAGATGAGCCACAATTTCCTCCAATTAACCATTGGGAAGACCAAAGCCATTATGATCGGCCCCTGCCGCAAACTCCGTTCCCTCGCCAGAGACGCCATACCTCTCCTGCCCATTGTTTCAGGCTGAACCAAACTCTTCGCAAATCAGTGGCCTATTTCACTCTGAGCTGAGCTTCCAACCCCATATAATCTCCATCACAAAGACCGCCTATTTCCACTTCCATAACATCCCCCATCTTCACCTCTGTCTCAGCTTATCTGCTGCTGAAACCCTGATCCATGCTTTTGTTACCTCCAGATTCAACTATTCCAATGACCTCCTTGCTAGCCTCACATCTTCTACCCTCCATAAACTTGAACTTGTCCAAAACTCTGCTGCCCGTATCCTACCTCGCGCCAAGTCCCACTCACTCATCACCCTGTGCTCACAGACCTTCATTGACTCCTGGTCCACCATGCTTGAATTTTGAAATTCTCATCCTCGTATTCAACTATCTTCATGGCCTCACCACTCGCTACCTCAATAACTTCCTCCAGCCCTACAACTCTCCAAGAATTCTGCATGCCTCTTGTGCATCCCCCACTCTCTTCATCCCACCATTGGCGGCAGTGCTTTCTATCGTATAGGCCCTAAACTCTGGAATTCCCTCCTTAAACCTCTCTGCTTCTCAATCCCCCTCTCTCTCTCTCTTCCTTTAAGACCCTCCATAAAATCTACTTCTGTAACCAAGCTTTTAGTTACCCATCCTAATATCTCCTTCTTTGACTAGGTGTTATTTTTTGTCTGATTACTCTCCTGTGAAGCGCTTTGGGATGTTTTTCCTACATTAGGTGCACTATATAAATGCAATTTTTTATTGTCTGCCATAACATCTACCATTGACAATAGAAAATCCAGAAACACAAGAGCCTAGCCTTCCATTGAGTCCAAAGCACCCCAGGAAAATTGCCTCCCATGACCTTTCTGTATATGTTATTTAAGGCGATCGTCTACCTACATCTGCCTACTGTTCCAGTCACATTAGAAAACAGACAGTATGCAGACAATTATAAACAAATCTGACTGTTTGATGCAGCAGGGAATTGGGAAATTAGATAAAACAAATTATGGAACTGGACCATAATGGTAGAAGCAGGTTTGTTTGTTTTAACTGCTTTAAGATTAGTGTGCCAGCACTAGTTTTTCACTTCACCAATTGCCAAATGTGCCATTTAATAATGCTAAACATCTTGCTACTGAAAAACATGGGCAATGAGAGGTTATTTGATACAGCCTGATAATAAAGAAGTCATATCGCAGTGACATAATTAATCATATGTTTAGGGGGAAATGAGGACACTTTGTAACAGTATATAAATTCATGGAATGCCATGAGCCTCAGGGTAAATTAATTTTGTTTGTGTGTTCAAAATTAACTTCGGCTACAACGTGACTTGCTTTTATTGGCAACAGTTCCAAAAGGACATTGATCCTTTGACATTTTCTCTGAAGCTCCTCTTAGAGTGGGAAATGTGTGACACTGGAGTTACTTATTCCATTGAGACTGTACATCCTGCACCATTTAAACAGCTAATCGCAATTCTTCCCAGTGAGTGGCACAGCATTCTTTTGACATTAATCTTGACAAACAGCGATAATCAAAGAAGTACAGGTATCTTATCAAATAACAAAAAATACAAACTTTAGAAGAGCTCAAGGAAACTTGAAGTTATAAAGAAAGCACCTGCTTTATATAGCGCGCTTCATGTCCTCAAGACATCTCAAAGCATTTCATATTCAATAAATTACTCTGTAACTGTTGTTATGTAGGCAAATAGAGCTGCCAATTTGTGCACAAGGTCCCAGCCCTGAGATAAATGACCAGCTAATAGCTTTTGATGGTGCTGGTTGAGGGACGACTCTCTGCTAACATAAGAACATAAGAACATAAGAAATAGGAGCAGGAGTAGGCCAATTGGCCCCTCGAGCCTGCTCCACCATTCAATAAGATCATGGCTGATCTGATCCTATCCTCAAATCTACTATCACTCTACATCCCTCCCGAACCCATGTGATCTCCCGGGAGAGGCGAAAAACCAGATAAAAAACCCAATGGCCAATTTGGGAGAAAAAAATCTGGGAAATTCCTCTCCGACCCATCTAGGCGATCGAAGCTCGTCCAGGAGATCACTGTCCCTATATTTTCTACAGTACTTACCTTCTGTAAAAGGTGATCTCCACCCCAGCCAGGAACATTTGAATAATAACTTGGGATCTTTTACATCCATCTGAACAGATGGGCAGAGCCCCGACTTAACATCTCATCCAAAAGACAGCACCTCCAACAATACAACACTCCCACAGTACTACACTGAACCGTTAGTTAAGATTGTTTACTTTGGTCCTGGAGTGAGACGTGAACCCACAACCATCTGACTCAGTGGTGAGAGTGCTACCACTGAGCCAAGCTGATACAAGATGGTACCAATATTTGGAACTGATGAATCATGATTTCTATCTGAAAGAAACAGCTGGTCTGTTTAATGCAGATGCATTAGTGACAGGTGCCAGATTTTTGGTGATTATGAATGTGGAGGTAGGTGGAGCTAAATTTAAAAAAAGATTGATGATGACTGAACATAATATCTTATTTTTCTCAATCAACTAATATGTAGTATTTTGACAGTGGGTTGTCTGGTCTCTCATTAGACAGTGAATCCAGTATGAACAATAAAGCCCGACCTGTGTTAGCATTACGTGTGCTTCCTCCACATTAATATTACTGTGGGAAACTTAATGCTGTTCTCTCTCAAGTATCCTGTAAGTATAAATAGACCTCACTATACATTACTGCCCTATTATAATATATACACTGAAATAGACTTGCATTGCAGTGGAGAACATTGTGTTCACTTTCTACTTTGCGTTCACCTTCGAGTACTTGTCCTGTGCATTGGTTTATTGGGAGGCAGTGACGGGGGGTCATACTCACATTAGGTTTGGAAGGAGCAGGAAATTACAGGACTAAGACATGTATTTACAAAGTTATAGTGTGGGGTATTGATGCCTCACCCATGAGTGGAGCCTGGGAACTAATGGGAGTGAAGATGGAGATGAAGATGGAGCTAATTCTGGGAGTGAAGCAAAACCCAAGCCCCAGGCCCTTGAAAGAAGGTAGGCTTGAACCTGCCTATATTTGAGCAAATCAGCATGGTTATCTTAACAGGTAAAAGTTACTTCAGCCAATCAGGTGTAAGCATGACAGACACTGTGCATATGTGATACTTTGAAATGTGACATACACGTCTAGATGCAAGGCTTTTAATTCTATCGACAGACATTAGAGCTCTTTTAGTATCTGAACAGTGGAGCTTTCATTCCTGAATGCTGATCAGAATCATGCAGAGATGGATAGACAAAGAAATATTAATTTCCTGCTACAAATGAAATTCACAAACTACTTTAAGCAGAGATTTTGTATGAAACTGAGGCATCTTGTTCTCAAGCCAACTTAGATACTCAACTACAAGTGCCTGAATCCTGCGAACTCATCCATCCAAAACCACTGCCAACAGAACGGCTGTTTTCCTTGTAGGAATTTAAGTTGACATCAGTTCATGGGGTCAAAATTAGCATGTGATGTCCCAGATTTAGATTTGAAGGAGGAATTGAAGGAGAGAAGTAGGGCTGGATTTACCAAGCCTCTTTCGTAAAACCAGAAAATAAGAGGATGTTCTCAAAGAGATTCTTATTGGGGAGATATTCGTGCAATGTCTGCAACATGAATTTTGGCTTTCAGGCTAAACTATTCTAAATGTGAAAACTAATGACAGAGACATATTTTTGGTAAAACTCCAGAGTTACGTTTTTCTTTATAAGCTTTATTAAAGAAAACGTTTCATGTAAAAGGGTAGTCAAAGGAAGGGCGGGGCCTATTAGGGACCAAAAAGGAGATCTCCTTGTGGAGACGCGGGGCATGCTTGAGGCACTAAATGAGTACTTTACATTGTATTCACTAAAGAAGAGGATTCTGCCAATGCCACAGTAAAGGAGGAGATAGTCCAGAAATTGGATAGGATAAAAATAAAGGAGGTACTTAAAAGGTTGGAAGCAGCCAAAGTAGAAAAGTTACTGGGTCCAGATGGGATGCATCCTAGACTGCTGAGGGAAATAAGGATAGAAATTGCGGTGGCTCTGGCCACAATCTTCCAATCCTCTTAAGATATGGCAGGGGTGCCAGAGAACTGGAGGATTGCAAATGTTACACTCGTGTTCAAGAAAGGGGAAAGGGATAAACCCGGCAACTACGGGTCAGTCAGGGTGACAAAAATAAAGAGTTTGGCAAGCAGCTTTTTCTGAAGTAGTTCATCAGGGCTGTACAGTCCATCTTGTCTCAGGTTTCAAGCTGTTGACCGTGTTTGTCTTACGTAACAGGAACGCGGGTAAACAAGGTTGATGAAAAAATGTACTCGGCTCTATCTCACCAGGAAGCTATTTTACATGAAACGGATCAATATTGACATTGGCCGTTCAATACTGGCAATAATCGGTGCTGTACACGTTATAAATGAATGCAGAGTAGCATAAGCACACAGTGGCACAACAAAAATGCTTAGAAGTAGATTTTAACTGGAATGTTTTGCAACTCTCATTAGGCGATCCTGTGACCGGCTTGGATTTCCACAGTGTGTTAACATGAGTAAGAAAACAGGAGCTGAAGTAAAGCTGCAGCTGTGGGGCCTGGCGCTGACCCCTGGGTACAAGTCGATGTAAACACAGCAGATATACCCAGCCTAGTGCATACTGAAAATGCAAGCATGGCTTTACCGAGACCGGATCCTCATGCAGCAGACCGGAGAAACGTTGTGTGCTTATTTCGTGCAGCAGTATCTGACCACTCGGACTTAATGATAGGTTTCGCTAAAGTTAGGAGTACATTTAGGATATTTTGATCGAAGCAAGCCTGCTTATTTTTTGTGCACAAGCCTAAAACCGAAATCTTTGCTGCCCCGTAATTTTTGTTGCTATTTGCATTTTATAAAGTCCTTACTTTACAGGTTTACTTTACTCTATTAAGAAAAGAATGCAACCAAGCGTAGCGCCCATCCAAGCACTTATCTGAAGCGTTGGCAGTGATATTACCGTCTGTCCGTCACGGGGCTTCCTACAATCAACAGTTCAATATCCTTCTTTGATCTTTAGATTAACAGCCTGTCGGGAGACTTTTCTTGAGCTTTCTTGGTGGTCCTGATTTTTCTCCCAGTCTTGTCCGCCTTCCCCTCTGTCTGCCCTTTATACAAGGGTAGAGGACAGTAAAGCGGCTCTATTTTTGTACCAGTACGTGACCAATCATGATAGGTGAACTGTGTTGGTGTATGAGCCAGCTGAATGTGTGACTGGAAAGTATAATTAGCTGTGGTGAACTATCCCTCCTCATCGTTCTGGACCTGTCTGCAGCCTTTGACATGGTTGACCACACCATCCTCCTCCAACACCTCTCCTCCCTTGCCCAGTTGGGTGGGACTGCACTCGCCTGGTTCCATTTCTGTCTATCCAGTCATAGCCAGAGAATCTCCTACAATGTCTTCCCTTCCCGCTCCTGCACAATTACTGCTGGTATCCCCTGATGTGCCTCAATAATTCCGAGACCCGATGTTAGCGAAACAAAACAAGGCTTTTATTAACTTAGAAAGTAACACGTAAGAGAGAGAGATATCTTCCTTCTGGAGACTGAGGCCAGACTGAGCTAGCTTACAAAAGGGGCCAGGTATGGGCGGAGCCCTACACACACAGCACATTCCAGCACATTCCAATAAACAATACAATGAGGACTGGGGGAAGGGAAATGACACTGAAACCGACCACAGTCACAGGCAGTGATGAATGGAATATTTCATCACATTCACCCCTTCTATAGATTTAGTCTGTTCGGGGGTTTGATAGTCCTCTGCGACCGACGTGGCTGTTGTGGTGCCGCGGGTGTCGGCTGGGTGTCCCCGGTAGCCTCCTGGGTCTCTGCCGGGGGTGCCGCCAGGGTTGTTGAAGGGGTAGTTGGTGGGGGTGCCGTTGGTCGATGTTCTTCCGGGGGTGATGAAAGAGTAGTGGGTGGGTAAGAGTTGCTGTGATCGTTGTTGCTGCTATTGCCGTGGTTGTTGTCGATGCCGGCTGGGGCGACGTCTTTTATGGACACGGTGTCCTCCCTTCCGTCGGCGTGCCGGACATATGCGTATTGGGGGTTGGCGTGGAGTAGGTGTACTGGCTCCACGAGAGGGTCCGTCTTGTGGCCCCTCACATGCCTTCGCACGAGTACCGGACCTGGGGTGGAGAGCCATGACGGCATGGATACGCCTGAGGTGGATTTCCGGGGAAAGACAAACATTCGTTCATGAGGCGTGGCATTAGTGGCCGTACACAATAGCGACCGTATCGAATGGAGCACATCCGAGAGGACTTCCTGCCAGCGGGAGATAGGGAGGCCCTTGGTCCTTAGAGCTAGAGTGACTGCTTTCCATACTGTCCCGTTCTCTCGCTCCACTTGGCCGTTACCCCGGGGGTTGTAGCTGGTGGTACGGCTCGTGGCGATCCCCTTGGACAGCATGTACTGGCGTAGCTCTTCACTCATGAAGGCCGCCCCCCTATCCGTATGGATGTAGCTCGGCATACCGAACAGGCAGAACAGGCTGCTGAGGCATTTAATGACCGTGGCGCTGGTCATGTCTGGGCAGGGGAAGGTGAATGGGAACCGGGAGTATTCGTCCACAATGTTCAGGAAGTAAACATTGCGGTCGACGGACGGGAGGGGGCCCTTGAAATCTAAGCTGAGCCACTCAAAGGGCCGTGTAGCTTTGATTAAGTGGGCTCTATCTGGGCGGTAGAACCGAGGCTTGCACTCAGCGCAAGTGCGGCAGTTCCTGGTCAGAGACCGAACTTCCTCAATCGAGTAGGGTAAGTTACGGGACTTTATGAAGTGGAATAGCCGCGTGACCCCTGGGTGGCAGAGGTCGTTGTGGAGGGTCTGTAGCCGATCCCCGGTGGCACTGGCACACATCCCTCGTGAGAGGGCGTCAGGGGATTCGTTAAGGGCCCCTGGCTGGTAAATGATGTCGTACTCGAAGGTGGGGAGCTCGATCCGCCACCTAAGAATCTTATCATTTTTAATCTTCCCCCTCTGTTTATTATTGAACATAAACGCTACCGACCGCTGGTCGGTAAGTAGGGTGAAGCGTTTGCCGGCTAGGTAGTGGCGCCAGTGGCGCGCTGCCTCCACGATGGCTTGGGCCTCCTTTTCCATGGAGGAGTGTCTGATCTCGGGCCCTTGGAGGGTCCTCGAGAAGAAAGCTACGGGCCGCCCCGCCTGGTTGAGGGTGGCCGCCAAGGCGAAGTCAGACGCATCACTTTCCACTTGAAATGGAGTGTTCTCGTCCACTGCCTGTAGCGTGGCCCGCTCAATATCCTGCTTAATGCTTTTGAAGGCGGCGTGGGCCTCAGCAGAGAGCGGAAAAGAGGATGCTTTCAAGAGGGGGCGGGCTTTGTCGGAGTAGTTGGGGACCCATTGGGAATAATAAGAAAATAACCCCAGGCACCTTTTCAGGGCTTTGGGAGTGTTGGGCAGGGGCAGCTCCCGTAGGGGGCGCAATCGGTCGGGGTCTGGTCCGATTTCCCCATTCTCCACCACGCTGCCTAGTATGCAGAGGCGCGTGGTGTTGAAAATGCACTTGTCCTCGTTGTATGTGAGGTTGAGTTTTTGTGCGGTTTCCAGGAACCTCTCGAGGTTCGAGTCGTGATCCTGCTGATTGTGGCCGCAGATGGTGACGTTGTCGAGGTAGGGGAAGGTTGCCTGCAAGTGGTGGTCATCGACCATGCGGTCCATCTCCCTCTGAAAGACCGAGACCCCATTCGTCACCCCAAAGGGGACTCTGAGGAATTGGTAGAGGCGTCCGTTCGCCTCGAAGGCGGTGTACGGGCGGTCCTCTGGTCTGATAGGGAGCTGGTGGTACGCTGACTTGAGGTCGATGGTGGAGAACACCCGGTATTGGGCGATTTGGTTCACCATTTCTGATATGCGGGGTAGCGGGTAGGCGTCTAGTTGGGTGTACCTGTTGATCGTTTGACTATAGTCGATCACCATCCGTTTCTTCTCGCTACCCCTTACCACTACCACTTGGGCATGCCACGGGCTGTTGCTGCGTTTAATAATGCGCTCTTTCAGGAGCCTGTCTACCTCGGTCGCGATAAACCGCCTGTCCTCCCAGCTGTACCTCCTGCTTTTGGTCGCTATTGGCCGGCAGTTAGGGGTAAGGTTCGCGAATAGCGAAGGCGGCTTTACCTTCAGGGTAGCCAGACCGCACACTGTGAGGGGCGGCTGGGACCCACCGTACTTGAGTGTGATGCTTTGGTGGTTGCACTGGAAATCCAGGCCCAAGATCACGCTCGCACATAGGTTCTTCATGATTAATACTTTAAAATTATCGTATACAGTTACGTTAATGCCCAATTGTACCGTGCAGTAACCCAGAATGGTCGATGTCTGGGTTTTATCAGCCATAGAGATGGTACCCTGAGCAGGGACCACCTTTAAGGAGAGTTGTTGTGCCAGTTCAGGGTGGATAAAACTCTCCGTGCTTCCACTGTCAATTAAACATTTAACCCGGCACTCGTTTACCTCGATGTCCACCATTGATTTGGATAGCGGGTGCGGCCTGGTCTGGTCCACTGTGACCGATGCCACTGTAGGGCCCTGATTGCTACAAGATGGCGTCCACGCTGTCTGCTCATAAGATGGCGGACCCCACGAGGTCGGGCAAGATGGCGTCCAAGATGGCTGCTCCCACGGCGCACACGCGGCGGTGGCAGGTTTTCCGGCGGTTGGTTTTCCGGCGGGGTTCCCTCTGCACACCTTCCCGAAGTGCCCCTTCTTACCGCACTTAAAGCAGGTGGTGCCTTTCACCAGGCACAGGTTTCTGGTGTGTTTTGGCTGCCCGCAGAAGTAGCAGTTGGGTCCCTGACGCATCGCGGCTGTCGTAGGGCTTCTGGGGGGAGAGCGGGGCCCCGCCGGTGTCGGGCTGCCGGGCGGGGAAGATGCCTTCCAAGATGGCGGCACCCTCGGTGCACACGTGGCGGCGTGGACGGCGCGGGCTGAAGAGTAGGCGTCCGAGTTTCTCTGGGCCACATCCAGGGATCGCGCGGTGTCCGCAGCCTGTTTCAGGTCCAACCCCATTTTTTCCAGCAGTCTTTGCCGGATGTAAGTGGAGCTGAGGCCTGTGATAAAGGCATCGCGAACAAGCTCGTCAGTGTACACTGCGGCTGTTACATCTCGGCACTTGCAGTCTTTGCCAAGCATTTTCAGGGTGCTTAGGAACTCCTCCACCGATTCCCCGGGTCGCTGTGCGCGAGTAGCGAGCAGATGCCTAGCATACACCTCATTCGTAGGCTGCTGGTAATGCGCCTTTAAGATGTCGCAGGCGGCCAGGTACGTATCGGCGTCTTGGATGAGGGGGTAAACCCGGTGGCTTACCCAATTCCGCAGAATTCCGATTCTCATCCTCGCAGCGTCCGTAGCGTCTTTGACGGCTGCGGAATTGTCCAGGAAGAATTCCATACACTCAAACCAGTGTCCGAAGCGTGCTGATGCATCCGGAGCATGTTGATCCAAATCCAAACGTTCGGGTTTCAGGAGTTGATCCATAGTGTTGAAAAATAAGTTAATAAAATTGATGTGCCTCAATAATTCCGAGACCCGATGTTAGCGAAACAAAACAAGGCTTTTATTAACTTAGAAAGTAACACGTAAGAGAGAGAGGTATCTTCCTTCTGGAGACTGAGGCCAGACTGAGCTAGCTTACAAAAGGGGCCAGGTATGGGCGGAGCCCTACACACACAGCACATTCCAGCACATTCCAATAAACAATACAATGAGGACTGGGGGAAGGGAAATGACACTGAAACCGACCACAGTCACAGGCAGTGATGAATGGAATATTTCATCACATCCCCCAAGGATCTATCCTTGGTCTCCTCCTATTTCTCATCTACATGCTGTCCCTCGGTGACATCATCCAAAAATGTAATATTGCTCATCTCTGCCCTGCATCAGTTCATCTGCTGCTGAAACCCCTCATTCATGCCTTTGTTACCAATAGACTTGACTATTCCAATGTTTTCATGGTCGGCCTCCCATCCTGTACCTTGCATAAGCTCATCCAAAATCCTGCTAACCGTATCCTAACTCGCACCAAGTCCCGTTCACCTGTGCTCGCTGACCTACATCGGCTCCCAGTCCGGCAACACATCAATTTTAAAATTCTCATCCTCGTTATCAAATCTCTCCATGGCCACGCCCTCCCTATCCCTTGTAGGGGGTTTTGGTTTGGGGATTTTGTCTGGTCAGTCAGTCATGTGCCTGAGCTGCTCCAGCCCCGTGCAGTTCAAATTGCTTCCCCCTTTTTAGTTCTGAGCACCGGACTTATTTACGAGTAGCGATATAGACAAACGAGACCAGTGGTTCGGTGCAAAGAAAACCAATGTTTATTAAAATGGAGAAATAATTACTATACAGAGAAAATCACTATGGATGCAACACAATTACACTTAGCGGGGGAGGAGAAATGGACACATCGAGGGAAAATGACTAAAATGACAATTTTAGCAATCCCCTTAACTCCCACCCTTTACACCTATCTAGGTTGTCTTGTGATGGGCCAGAAAATTGATGCTCACCAGTCTAAGATGTTGGAATGCCTGCTCCGTGCCCCATTGCCTGCCGATGTCTTTAGGGTTTTCACCGCCCAAAACAGAGATACCCCAGTGATTTAAATGTAACTGCAGATATCCTGCTTCCCTGGACGGGCTCTTCGTCGGTAATCCTCTTGATGGTAAGGCAGGGCACCGGAGTTGAGGCGGGAGAGAGAGAGAGAGAGATGACTTCCCGAGGGACTAGTTATACCCTTCCTGCTAGCCCTTATCTCTCGCCAGATCAGCTTGTTTCTTTGTCTGAGCTGGACGTGTTGAAGCTTATACAAAGGAAACCGATCTGGGCCCATCGACCTGGATGGCCAGTTAATCAGTTTTTAAACATCTCATAAGTGTTCCCCTTTGTCCAACTGGCTTCGTGATGGGGCCATTCCAGTTTGAATGCCCCATTGATCGCTTGCAAATAGTGTTGATGTCCTCTAACGAAGGTCTGAATGCAGCTATTACATATTGACTGTCTGTGCAAACGACCTTGATGGGTTTTAATCAGAGGCCCCAATGCCACTGAGTTTGCTTCTCATGCATAAATGCAGGAGGTCTGTCTACATTCTAATTTCTGGAAAGTTCCTTCTTTGTCAGCCCAAACTGAAACTTACAGGCCTTGGCCATGAGGTTGACCGCAGCCATCTTGTTGAGCCCTGGAGCCCTGGATTTTAAACTCAGTCCAGCCAGGGTTTCTTCAATAAGCCAAAAGTAAATCTTCGGGGGAGACATGAAATTTGCAAATCCTTTCAGTCCCCCCTAGGATACTGAAACTTGCTTGAAGTGTCCAATCAAGGTGAGCAAACTTCTGACCCCCCGCAACCAACCTTCCCCTATATTTATCTATCCACGATCCCTCGACACATACATTCCCCTTACTTAGAGAAAACCACAGTGCACGACAGGCATCTATCGATAGAAACAATTACTATCTGTTACAATAGTCCAAGCACGGAGGGGGTCCAACACCCCTGCACTACTTGGGATATCATAAAACTTTATTACAACACACAATCTTTGATAAAATTAAACATCAGGCCAAAAACATATTTATTAAAAATAACGAGCGGAAGGAACGAGCTTTATTAAAAATAACAAACGGATCTGCCATCACTCGGCAGTGATATGACACAAAGCTCACACGGGTGTTTCTTCTTCCACTCGGGCATACTGGTCCTTCCACAACCCTTTTGCTTTAAATTCTACCCCAGGACCCTTTCTCCTACACTGGACACAAACTAGGGACGATCCCTAGCTGACAGACTACTAAGATGTGGGATGCCATACGAATCCAGGAGGGAACCTCTATACTCTCAAAAATGTCCCACCAGGGCGGGGTCGTAATATCTAAAATGTCAGCCCCTATCTGTACAGTCTTCTGTTCCAAAGTGTAGAAGTGCTTTTGCGATACTAGAATGGCTTTTAATAATTTGGTAAAGTGCTCTGGGAGAGGGGGAATTGGGTAACCGAAGTGGGTGACATATTTCTGGAGGTGGGTAAAATTCTCCTCCACAGTGAGGTGAACAGTGGATGGTTCAGGAATGGGGACAATTCGTATCTGTGCCACTTGAACTTCTGCCTCGGGTTTGAAGCGGAAACTGCTGTCACTCACCATGCACCAGCTGTGCTGTCCGTGCTGGTAGTGAGACGCTCCTGTGGTGATGCAATATGTCCCACCTCCTATATATGCTACCTGTGGGGGAACATGGCCTTGTGCCATGGCTTCCATGGTACAATTTATAGGTTTCGCGTCAGCAGCTCTGAACCCGCATTGTGGTTTCGAATAGGCATTCAAGTGCTGGGGACACAGGATGATGTGTGCTCCCTGGCTACGGCACCCTGAGAGGTCAGTACCCGTCATAGCGTGCTCCCACTTTATGACATAGGGCGGGACCGCTGCAAAACGAATGTGTGCACCCCCTTGAATGATTCCAATATTCTCCACCCTGTATACCGGTGCGGGTCGGGCCGACCCGCCCATGACCGGCATTCTTACAACTATCCCCATAATTGGTAAAATTCTCCTCTGCATCCCGTTCGCCGCTCCCATCGATCACTATCGGTGCTGTGTCTCCGGAGCACCCATAGAGGTGGGATACTCCACATCACCTCTCCTTCCGAAGCTCAGACCTATCAGGGCGAGTAGGATTACGCCCCCCTTCATTCCGTAAATTTTCCTGTAACAGATATCGAAGCACACAGCCAGGTTCCCTAGAGATTCGTTGGCTTGGGTGAAGCATGGTCGGGTCTTGCGACCTCGACTCAAAATGTACACACTCTGAGCAGATTACTTAAAACTAACCATCACCTTAATTAGAATTAAATTAAACACCCTAAACTTAACACTATATAAACTTAAAAATTAAACTACCTAAACTATATACAACCGCCGCCCGTCTCCGGGCGGCCAGCCTAATCCCTGTTTGGGCTGCTGCAGGCTGCTCCCTGCGGTGTGGCTGCACTGACCTGCACTTCCGGTCCCTTGCAGTCTGTAGCTGCTAACTGGGGACCTTTGTCTTCCGACTTCTCTTTAACTCGGGAGGTTGTCGTTTTAAGCTGGGGAGTCGGTGACCATACCTTTCTGGGCTGGAGTGTCCGAGGGGACCTTCTAAGGAGGGCTACGGGTGGGGTTTTCTTGGCAGGTGGACCTTTGGCTCGGACCACAGCCTTTGCGAGCATAGTCTGTGGGTTTTCCACAACCACTGGCTGGGGGTCCTCTCCCTCAGGTTTCACCTCTCCCAAACTTGGGCTGAGGGCAGGTAACCTTTCGCCGCCTGTTGCAGCAGGCTGTGAGTCTCCGCCCCCAGGTTCCAAACCTGGGTCGGGGGCGGGATTCTCGCGCTCGGACTCCTCCCCATCTGAATCCCAGAGGATTGGGGGAGTGTACTGAACGGTGGGTGGAATGGCTCCTCCCCTGACACAAGCCACAGTGCCTGCCTGCGCAGCCTGTGAGCTTGTACCCGCTGCGGGCTGTGGATCTCTATCCTCAGACCTTGTCCCAACTGGCTGCTTTTTCTTTTCGGGTTTAAACAACTTACATCGTTTAATATAACTAGCAGCCTGCCAGTAACCCTGTTCTAAATTCTTTCTCCTTACCAGGGCAGCCTTAAAGGCGGAATCTTGGGCTAGGACCTGCTTTTGGTCCGGGGCCAAAGCTATCCCCTGTGTGCCTCCCTTGTCCTGGATTGCTGCTACCGGGCCTGCTCTACAGGGGTCCCAGAACTCTCCTTCCCTGTCCCCCTGCTTGGCCACCTCATCAGTCTTTTGGTTACCCTCCCATGTGGTATGGAGGGATCCTAAACCTATGGCCAAAGGTTTTGACCTTTCCCCAGCCTGCTCGTTCCCTGTGGATCCCATTAAGCTAAATGGGACCTTGTTAGACCGGGGTGAATTGGTCAGGTCTTCCGAATGGACCACCATGCTGGAAGCTCCAGTGTCCACCGAATATCTCCCCTGCACCGTCTTCACCCCCATCTTAACATAGGGCCTGCTCCCCTCAGCATTTTCGCGGGGACACAGGTCAACAGGCTGCGCTGGTTCTAGTTATTGCTGGGAGTGGGATGGGGCAGACGGGGTCAAAGCACTGGTGGTGGCTGCTATTTTCCCCTGGCTGGTCAGGAGGAGAGATCGTATCAACTCCAAGAGTGGCTCGATCGCAGCGGGAGGGATACCTGGCTCTGCCTTTTGGGCTGGGGCTGATGAATTCTTCCCCTTATTCTCCTTCCAGGGATTCTTGCAATCCTTGCACCAGTGGCCATCCTTCCCGCACCCGTAACAGTTTAACTTAGTCTGGGAGGGACGGTTCCCCTCCTGGTGCCACTCTCTCTTATTCTGGCCCCCGGGTTTGACCTCATGGACTTTCCCCTTGGGTTGGGGCGTCTCGATACCCCTTATATTTTTTAATGCAATCGTGAGCTGGCGGATCACCATTTCCTCGGTGGTCTGGGGGCTACTGGGGTCAAACCAGGCCGCAGCCTGGGCTTGGATTCGGGGCAGGCAGTTTGTCGTTAGACAACGGAGCCAGTGGGTCAATTGGACTTGGTTCAGTAATGTCCATGCTGGCATTCCCGGGCATGCACTCCGGTAGACTGGCCACAGCCTGTCTGCGAACGCCTGCGGGGACTCCCCTGGGAGCTGTACCGTTTTTTCCACCCGGGCGAATGGACTACCGTCATTGAGTCCCATGGCCTCCAATATCTCATTCCTCAAATCCTCATAATCTTTCTGCCCCTTCTTACATTCATCAGATAGGGTCTGGAGGAGATCACTCCCCAGAGAAAACAGCAGCATCTTAGCTTGCTCTGCGTCATCGCAGTCATTGATGCACGCTGCCTGTTCTATGTCCCTGAAATGCAGAGAGGGGTCTCCCTTTTCGATGAGCTTGGGGATGTGACTAACCATGGCCCTGAGCTGTTGGGTGCCATGCGGCACCACAAACTGATTTTGGATGGCCCCTGGGTCCTCGTCGTCAACGGGCGGGCCGTACCTCCGTTGTCGGAGGGGGTACACCGGCCCTGGTCCCGGCCTATCTAGTGGGGCCTGCTGTGCTTCCCCTACCACTTCATCCTCCACCCCCCCCTTGCTGCCAGAACTCCTAGCGGCCGTGGGACCTCTGATTCCCTAGCTAACTTTGTTCTGGGTGCTGCCTGTGGGACGGTTCTGTTTGGGTTGCCGGTAAAGTCCAACTGGCCTGCCTTCGGGCTGATAAGGCATATCATCCTCTTCGCCCTCGATAAGACCATGCCCAAGCTTTCTATCTCCTCCCTACAGGGCCCCTGATCTGCCTCCTCAAACCCCCGGTTGCAGGCTAGCTTGTATGCTGCCTTTACCTCCCTTACTTTCTCCTCCTGCTCTTTTAATTTTTGGGCGAGGTCGCAAACCGTGTCCTGCAGCTTTATCTCGCTGCCCCTTGCCTCTACTTTCAGCAGTCTGGTATTCCAGGCGCTCTACCCTTGCCTAATGTTCCCGTTGCACCTCGACGGCCCGGGCCTCCAGGCGCTCTACCTTTGCCTGGTGTTCCCGTTGCACTCCGAGGGCCTGGGCCTCCAGGCACTCTACCTTTGCCTGGTGTTCCTTGGCCATCTGCACTCTTTCTTGGCTTAACGCCTGAAGCGCCACTAGCACCTTTTCTTCCGCTAAAACCTTATCCTGCATTTCTAGGGCCAATTTCTTTAGCTTGGCAGCCTGCGCTGCTACAACGCTGTCCAGCACTAGGACTTGTTTCTTATAACACATTAACCAGACTGCCTTTTCAATTGCCCTCGTATGCTGTTTACTCGCCGTCCACTGGGCGGCGGCATCTATGGGACGCTCGGCCTTTAACATAGCGCCCACCCATTTCTTGGCAATATTGACCTTTCTGCACACATAAGTGGACAACCTCTCTTCCATTGCGGTTTCTCCCTCCGCACCACTGTCTGTCATATCGCATACTGTCGCCGATGCTGCTGGCTGGCTTGCCATTTCTGCAGGGGGTTTTGGTTTGGGGTTTTTGTCTGGTCAGTCAGTCATGTGCCCGAGCTGCCCCAGCCCCATGCGGTTCGAACTGCTTCCCCCTTTTTAGTTCTGAGCACCGGACTTATTTACGAGCAGCGATATAGACAAACGAGACCAGTGGTTTGGTGCAAAGAAAACCAATGTTTATTAAAATAGAGAAATAATTACTATACAGAGAAAATCACTATGGATGCAACACAATTACACTTAGCGGGGGAGGAGAAACGGACACATCGAGGGAAAATGACTAAAATGACAATTTTAGCAATCCCCTTAACTCCCACCCTTTACACCTATCTAGGTTGTCTTGTGATGGGCCAGAAAATTGATGCTCACCAGTCTAAGATGTTGGAATGCCTGCTTCATGCCCCATTGCCTGCCAATGTCTTTAGGGTCTTCACTGCCCAAAACAGAGATACCCCAGTGATTTAAATGTAACTGCAGATATCCTGCTTCCCTGGGCGGGCTCTTTGTTGATGATCCTCTTGATGGTAAGGCAGGGCACCGGAGTCGAGGTGGGAGAGAGAGAGAGAGAGATGACTTCCCAAGGGACGAGTTATACCCCTCCTGGTAGCCCCTATCTCCTGCCAGATCAGCTTGTTTCTTTGTCTGAACTGGACGTGTTGAAGCTTATACAAAGGAAACCGATCTGGGCCCATCGACCTGGATGGCCGGTTAATCAGTTTTTAAACATCTCATAAGTGTTCCCCTTTGTCCAACTGGCTTCGTGATGGGGCCATTCCAGTTTGAATGCCCCATTGATCGCTTGCAAATAGTGTTGATGTCCTCTAATGAAGGTCTGAATGCAGCTATTACATATTGACTGTCTGTGCAAACGACCTTGATGGGTTTTAATCAGAGGCCCCAATGCCACTGAGTTTGCTTCTCATGCATAAATGCAGGAGGTCTGTCTACATGCTAATTTCTGGAAAGTTCCTTCTTTGTCAGCCCAAACTGAAACTTACAGGCCTTGGCCATGAGGTTGACCGCAGCCATCTTGTTGAGCCCTGGAGCCCTGGATTTTAAACTCAGTCCAGCCAGGGTTTCTTCAATAAGCCAAAAGTAAATCTTCGGGGGAGACATGAAATTTGCGAATCCTTTCACCCTGTTACCTCCTCCAGCCCTACTACCCTGTGAGATCTCTGCGCTCCTCCAATTCTGGCCTCTTATGCATCCCTGATTTTAATTGCTCCACCATTGGCAGCCGTGCCTTCAGCTGCCTAGGCCCTAAGCTCTGGAATTCCCTCCCTAAAGCTCTCTACCTCTCCACCTGTCTCTCCTGTCTCTCCTCCTTTAAGACCCTCCTTAAAACCTACCTCTTCAACCATGTCTCCTTCTTTGGATCAGTGTCAAGTTTTGTCAGATTACGCTCCTGTGAAAAATCCTGGGGCATTTTACGACATTAAAGGTGCTAATATAAATGCAAATTGTTGTCGTTGTTGTTGTTGTTGTTGTTACGCAAATCCAAATAAGAAATGTAATTCTGACAATATGCAAAGTAAATGATAATATTTCCACATTGTGAGACTATCCTCATTTTACTTACATTGCACTCTGTTTTAGGTCTGAAATGATAGTCAGGATTATGTTCATGATTTTGATTTATAAACTAAAATTCAGTTCTACAATTAAGGAGGGTCTCCTATTATATTTCTTTAATAAGGTGTGTGCACTCTGTAAGCTGTTAAATGTAACATGTGGGCCACTTATAGGAGTTTAACAGTTTAAGAACTATGCATATATAAATTCTAGGTTACAACATTTTGTATGCAGGCACATGTCTGATGCAATATATTTATCTAGTAAGCACTTGATTGCTTGTAGGCTGAGCAATGAGATTTTAAACTTAGAGCAGAAACTAAACTGCATGCTTCATGGCCCCGGCATTTTGTGAATTATTGACAACTTTCCAAGAGCAGCCAGGAATTCCAGAAACACCTCTAAATAAGGGCAGGGGGGATGTTATGTAAGAACAGTATACAAAACACCGGAAACACATCACTTAAGGTGCTGCTCTACTGCCACTTTTACATTGTTGCCAAGATTTCCACCTCACAGCGATGCAAAAGTGAGGGAAAATCTTCATGGTCACCTGATCTGACTCCAGAGAGAAGTGATGTAAGACCCCCAACGGGGAGCTGTCTTGCACCATTTGGGTTATAACTGGCTGACCTAAGTACAACTTCTGTGCGTCATCAAACCAGGTTTAAAACTTAAGCCAAGTTTTTTTTACCCACAATGTTTTGAAAGTACAAATGCTCCTACCCACACTCTCAAAACATTCGATATTTACTGGCTTGGGCAATTGTGCAGAACTCTCCGGGGAGTGTCAACTAGGTACCGCCAGGTTGGGATCGTCTCTATAGCCATTAGTCTCAGACTGGTAGTTACAGTATAAATGCAGCCTCAGAATATATTTGATGCTTTGAAAAAAAAGGTTCATCAACTGCATAGACATCATCTACCCTGGGGAGTATTACAGTATTTGGTTGTGGTTTGACATTACTAGTTCCCAGAGAAATGACACTCTCGTAACTGGCTGTGATTTGTTATCATCATTTCTCAGAGAGGTGACATAGAGTAATTGGTTATGGTTTGTTATTGTCAATCCTCAGAGAAATGGCACTGCCTAGAGAGGGGACTTGTTATTGGCTGTGATGTCTTATCGTTCTTCCCAGAGAGATAACAGTGTGGTAACTGGTTGTGATTTATAAAACGCCCGGTATCAGCTTGGCCACCTGTTAAACACCTCTCCTAATTTTCGTTTCCATTGAAGTCAAGTGTTTAATGGGTGGCCAAGCCCTTATCGTGTGATTTGCACTATCATCTAAAGTCAAAATTACCCCCCAGGTATGTTGTTCTGGTTTTAAAATCTCTATTGGGAGGGTAAGGATTCCTCCTATCATGGCTCCTATTTACTTTTTATCCAGTTGCAGCAGTTTGCTCCTTCCTCCTGCCTTTCCTCTTCTTTCTCCTCCTTCTCCTAGAAGGACTCCCAGCAAGAAACAACTGCAATGCCAAAAGCCCCTTAACAGCTCAGAACCGACAGTAGCACTTTCAAATCCTTTAAGGTCAAAAAACTCACAAACTACAAGCAGCTGAGGATCCCTTTCAATAGCATTTAAAACGGCTGTCTCAGGACTTGTACTGCCTACAGTTGATGGGCAGGACTCACTGCCTGACCACCTTTGTCAGGCAGTGAGGTCGGAAAATGGCACCATTGTGATGACATCACTTGATTCTGATTTGAATTTGTTCATGAGGCTCCTGCCTGTTTCAGATCTGTTTCTGGCATCCGGGATTAATGTCGTCCCGTAAATTTCTGACCAGTTGTAAAAGACTAGAGGAATAGACATTTTATTTGCCACCCACTAGCGCACCATTTTTGAAACAGGGCAGTAAAGTGATGAAAATCTCCCACATGGTTTTCAGTTTGTTGCTTTACTGGTGGATTGGATACATGTCAACATTATATTACACCTACTCTCTAATGTCTCAGTTAGTAAATGCACTGTCTGGTGTACCACTGAGCCATACGGGCCAGGATGGTCTTAGCTTGATCCCTAGTTTGTGCTGAGTTCGCTGATCAGCACCTGGGCCAGTGACAGTGGTACTACAATAGGCCTCAGTGCCACCATGCTAGAAATGGAAAATCAGCCAGGGTTCTCATTTCTAATCGCTATCCTTACTGAAAAACGCACGTGTGTGTTTGTGGCTATCGATTGATAACCGGATGGGGCTTGGTTGTGTTGACCCCCATGGTCAAATAACTCATTGGCGTTATCTAGGCTCACGTAGGGTTACCAACCCTGGTTGGACATATTCCTGGAGGTGTCATCACATGACCTCCCACCTTGAACCCCCTCGCCCCCGCCCAGTCAAACAGCCTCCCTTCCCCCTCATCTACAATATTTTTTAAAATCTGAAAAACTTGAAAGTGCTCAAAGAAAAAATGTGTATATTATGTAACACGCTCTGATTTTTCTCCTGGGTTGCTGGCAGCAGTTTCCAGGAGATGAATCCTCAATTTCTGGAGACTCCAGGATAATCCTGGAGAGGTTGCCAACCCTAGGCTCACGTGTGAAGAATGGCAGCTCGGGGGTAGGGTTGCCAACTCTGGTTATATATATTCCTGGAGGTGACCTCCTACCTCCAATCGCCCTGCTCGACACTACTGCCATTGGTTGCCCAAGATGTCCGTACTCGCGGTGCACCACCTTCTCAGCCAATTGGAAATTGAATAGACTCTTCATTGGCCGATTGGATGATTCTTGACTGTCAGTCAGCTTTTTTCCCCATGTCTGATATTTTCATAACTAAATGAACAAAAGTGTTCAATGAATTTTTAAAAAATACATTTTTTTATTGCCCCTATGCTTGTCGCAGTGTCCTGGGGATTAGTGGTTAGGATTTGGAATGCACTGCCTGATAGGGTGGTGGATACAGATTCAATAATAGCCTTCAAAAGGCAATTGGATAAATACTTGAAGAAGAATTTTTTTTCATGGATATGGTGAGAGGTGGAGTGGGACTAACTGGATTGCTCACCAGTGGACTCGGTGTGCTGAATGGCCTCCTTCTGTGCTGTACTATGATTCTATTCTATGGAGACTCCATGGCAATCCTGGAGGATTGGCAACCCTATTTGGAGGAAGGGGGGTGGGTGAGGAATCAGAGGGCGATGGACACCACTGGAATTCTAGCCCAGCTTCAGGGGAGGAAAGGGTTTGAAAATCCTGAAGAGAAAGAACCCCCGGATTGGAAATGTTGGAATGCATTTGTATTTGTGTTGGATCGAGTTCACAGATGATCGTGTGCGGCTTGCCAGTCTTGGGGTGGTTCCCATAGCGATGGTGCAATGTTTGGCTTTGCACTGTCACCTGATCCCGGTGCCGCCCCCATTAAGCGGACGGTTCCTGTGACTCCGGGTTGAAGCAGACACACTTTCAGTTTGCGAAAAATAAATAAGTTTCACAGTCAACGTTGGATTCCAGCTTTTGCGAGGCTTTTAATTTCCAGTGGAAAAGAAAATCCACAACGACAGCTTTTTTTCCTGAGGCGTTTCCCTGAAACTTTGCTGCGGACCCGGTGGTTGGAAAATAACATTGAAGGATGAACGGCGACAGCAGCAATCCCCGCCGCCTGACAGCCGACCGCCGCTATTCGCTTCACATAAAATGTCCCAAGAAAAATGTCTTCGTCACTCAGCTGGGCGAGCGCAGGTAAAAGTAACCGCCCCGGCATTCTGGGGTCGCTTGAAGTTTGGTGCATTTGTCCAGCCTTTGTGCAGATTGCATTGGCACTTTTGTTTGATTGTCATTGTCGCTCTGCATGCGATATTTTTCGATGACAAGAATCGATTTATTTTATGGCTATTGCTACTCGTAGCGCCTTTGCCCAGTTCCTGTTCTTGGGTATGTGGTGTTATTTTGCATATCTCAGCTCAGGTGCCAGCAGCATTTTCAACAGTGGTGCCAGCAAGGAGATCCAGCAACCCTGCCACTCACACCCCTGTATACTGTGCCCAGGTGATAGAGTGGCACAACACCCCAGAACCCTGTTTGAGGCTGCTAAAGGGGAACTATAGAACCATAAAAGTTTACAGCGCAGAAGGGCGCCATTGAGCTCATCATATCTGTGCTAGCTGTTTACTAGACCAATTCAAAACTAATCCCACTGTGCTGCTCTCTCTCTCCATAGCCCTGTATCTGCCTCTGCTTCAAATGTTATCTACTTTACTTTAAAAGACAGCCTCTCCCTCAACTATTCTCTGTGGCAAAGTATTCCATGCTCCAACAATACTCCACTTAAAGAACTTTCTCCTAACCTCTCACCACTCTCAGTGATCATTTTAAATTGATGACTGCTCTTCACTGACTCCAACCAGAGGAAATACTTTCCCTATTCACCCGATTTAAAAACTCTTTATAATTAAAAAAAAACCTCTTATTGAATCTCCTGTTAGCCTTCACTCCAGTGGAGATGGTGCAGAATGAGGTAGTAGCGAGATGGGTGGCCGTACTTTCCACTCCAGGGCACCCTCCCCATAGTATTACAGAATGCCTGGCAGGAAGCAGGGCAAGGACAACTTGGAGCACAGTTGTCAGTTTGTGTCACTGACAATGCCAATCCCATGGTGCACGTTAGCCACAAGTGTTCTTGGCGGCAAATGACAAGCTTTGCATCTGGCTGTCTCCTGACTCCAACTTATATAGCCAGGTAGATTCTGAAGGATATATCACTGCAAACACTGGGAATGTGAGTAAGTAGATGGAAAGAAAGACTTGCATTTATATAGTGTCTTTCTCAACTGCATGATGTCCCAAAGCGCTTTACAGCCACTGAAGTACTGTTGAAGTATAATCACTGTTGTAAAGTAGGAAACATGGCAGGCAATTTGTGCACAGCAAGCTCCCACAAACAGCAAATGTGATCATGAGCAGATCATTTTTTTTTGTGATGCTGGTTGAGGGGTAACTATTGGCCAGGATGCCAGGGAGAACTCTCCTGTTCTTTGAATAGTGCCATTGGATCTTTTATGTCCACCCAAGAGGGCGGGCGGAGCCTTGAAAGATGGCACCTCCAACAGTGCCTAGATTTTGAGCTCAAGTCTCTGGAGTGGGACTTGAACCCATAACCTTCTAAACCCAGAGCCGAGAGTGCTACCACTGAACCACGGCTGACACTTTTAAATAATGTCCAAATAATATCACCTGGGGCTAGTTTTCATATAATTGAAAACTGGTGGATACATCAAGTGCCAGTACAAAACTTCATCAAAAATTTGGAGGGGCATTTTTTTGGGCAGAAACTAGAATAACATCTCCATCCTTTTTTTCAAATTGGTTACATCTATTATAATTCAACTGATTAAGAACTAACAGACAGAACTGGCCTTAAGATTTTGAGGCCCCATGCAGCCAGTGCCATTTCACATGGAGCCTTGTTAGTTCCTTCAACAGGATCATTTCCATTGACTTCAATAGAAAGGAAAATTAGGCAAGGTGTATAACGGGCGGCCAATCTGCTACCATCAGTTTTCTCCCCGATGGTGAAAGTTCAAATCTACCCCAATAGAAAGGAAAATATGGTGGAGTGTATAACCGGCATATATGCTACTACTATATGTTTTCTGCTGCCTGTGTGTGTGTGTGACCTGCTTTTAATGGCAATATTTAAATCCTTTTCTCTCAGGGATGAAGACGAAGATGTTAATTACATCCCAATAATCAGACAGGCAAGTTCTTTTTCATTCCACGTTATTCTGTGCAGTTTGTAAAAAGTTTAGGTGAAGTAGCATTTACCCTCTATGTTACATTGCGAGGATCGGTATGTAGTTATTAAATTGCATTAGACTAACACCATTTTCCCCTGATGTAGTGACTTCAAATATCAGTATAGATCACGGATTTAATCTCCAGTATTTGCACCTGATTTGTGCAGTACAACTCCTGAGTTAACATTTAGAAATAGTATCCCATTGAGACTGTGCAATAAGGAATCATGGGATTCCAAGGCTCGCTTTTAAAAGTAAAGTGATGTTCCATTTGCTAGTAAAATGGCTTCTTAAATGTACAGTATTGCATTGCTACATGTTTTGGTGTTATTGTAGGAGACTTTATTGGGACTGCTTGAATCTTGTCTTCAACTGATGAAATTAGAAGTGAAATAATGTCTGATTAACCCCTCAGATCTGGTGTTTATATGGCTGTGTGGTGCAAATAACATTAATAAAGAACTTCATTAAGGCTGTCAATCTTTGCAGCAGAAAATGGCAGAAAAATACGAATCATTGACTTAAGGAGAGATATGGACTAGGTGGTGCAGTGAGCTAGCTTTTGCCCCATTATCTTTGAGGGACTGAATCCAGCCGAGACTGATGGGATGAAGGACTTTTCTCTTGGTCTGCTGTAAGAGGGTACCCTAGCCCATATGGCACTGAAACCCTCAGTGACGATTCCAATGCTCTCCTGGCCAGCCTTCCATCCTCCACCTTCCATGAGCTTCAGCTCATCTAAAACGCTACTGTCTGTATCCTATCCTGCACCAATCTCTGCTTGCTCATCACCCTCGCCCTTGCTGACATACATCGGCTCTCAGACTGCAAAGCCTCAAATTTAAAATTCTCACCCTTGTGCTTAAATGCCTTCATGGGCTCAGCCCTCGCTGTTCAACTTTAATACTTTATTTCAGGCAGCTGGTGAGATTCTAGCGAATGACAGTAAAACACTTCAGAAGACTTTGGTGCTGAAGAAAGAGGTGGAAGTTGACCAAGTTAATGCAGAACTTGCAGTTAAAAGGCAAGAGTTCTTTCAACGCATGGAAGCTATTACCCAGCGGAGGGTGGAATTTGAAAGAAAAGAACAGGCGGTAAGAAAATACACTATTATACTAATTACTGCTAGTTTATAAATCTGAACCTTACATTTGATCATGCCGTTAACCTTCCGTTAAGATCAGTGAGCACTATTTGAAAACCGTTCACAGTTGCATTTAGATTGGTGAGCAAGTGAGATTTTAATTGTTTGAAAGCATACTTCCTGGTACTGCTGACAGAGATAGTAAATGTTTATGGCTGTTTAACACGAAGGTGTTTAATCTTATTTGTACATTTTGATTTCTACCATTTTAAACAGAATATTATTTCGGCTGCAAAGTAAATAAATCGGAAGTGATGACATTTTGTATTGTTATTTCCATTATTGTCCATAGAATAAGGACAGAGCCCTGAAGTTTGATAAGTTTCTCAAGGATAATGAGGCAAAGAGGTGTCGCGCTATTACAAAATACCAGTTTGAAGTGAAAGAAAATGAGGCGAAACAGAAGGAGTTACAAGATCTACTTCAGCAATTTGAAGAGCTCAAAGCCAGGTACACAGCTGAGCTTCATTGCTCCTGAGGGCACATTGTAAACATATTGGGGGAGAAATTCGGTATCGCCCCGTTTGGGGTGCAATTATCGGCCGGGCACAAAGTTTCGTGCCTGGCACTAATTATAGCCTCCGACTGCAAACTTGGCTTCTATCGCCCCTGGAGATGATTGGAGCGCTAAATCAGGCGCTACACACTTCTCTTACGGCGCTAACGCCGAGGAGCGAGATGCTACCGCAGAGCGCTGGCGAAGCTCAGGTGATGTCAGTCAGCAATGGAGTACAGACACACTGGTGCCGGCCAGTTCTTAAAGAGGAGGGTCGATCTTGCTCTCCATCCACACCCTGCTCATTGCAGCCTTGAATCTCAGCCTGGAGAGACCTGTACATCAATTCTGCTGGAAAGAGCAATGGAGAGGCCCAGGGAAAGAGCTCAGAGTGCAGCCCCCATAGTCTCTTCTAAATCGATGCAAGGAAGGTCAAATCAAAATGAACCTGCAAAGTGCTGCTCAGTACCCAAAATTCCTTCACACAGCGTTGAATCTCTCCAGAAGTCTCTCTCTCTCAGAATGCGTGGTGCAAAAATGTCGCCGACAAAAAAAGGCAGGAAGCAGTCGCCTTTTAAATAGCGCTCCCCCAGTCCCTTCCTGACTGCAAAACGCTCCCCTGTTGTTGCTAGCAGCAGGCAGTAAGGCAGGGGGCGCCACTCAATATCCGGACCGGAGCGCTACCGGGGCGTTGCACGCGCAACTGACGTCATGATCTGCGGGTGCAGGAGATCGTGGCGGTAGTGTTTAGCGCCGCTCGCAAAATGTCTGGTCTTAGGGCACTAACGGGAGGCGCAAACCAACTGAATTTTTCCCCCATTATCTTTCAAAATGTTGTTGCTTTGGTGATGCAGGGCATTTGAACCCTGATCTTAGAGTTCAAACAACCTTCTGTTCACCATTACAGGATTTGAAAAATAGTAGTTTTTGAGACTTATGCTGGAGTAAGAAGGCCAGCGGGAGAGACCTGAGCCTTGGAGAACTCCAGACTCGCACAATAAAGAACAGAGAGGTATTTTCTTGTACCCTGCAAAGAGTAAAAATTAACTGCCATTATTATAACACTAGCACGAAATAATGTAGCTCTTACTCTGTTAGCATTTTATTATTATTTTACCCTCTTTTCCCCCCCCCCCCCACCCCCGATATCATCTCCACTGCACTCTGTATGCCAGCCACATATAATGGTAAAAATATTTAAAGAAGTAAATTTTAAAAAAAACTCTGCTCAAGTGGTTTACTAACATCATCTCAACTCCAGGGGTGTGTGTTACTGCCTTGTTGTGCCCTCCAGACTGTTATTATGAATAATGTATAGAAACATAATGATTTCTTAGTTTCCTTGACCTGGGGGAATGTAGTTTCCCAATTGTGTGCAATGTGATTAGGCTAACGTGATATCGCACCACATGATTCGGTTAAAAAGTGGTGTTGTGTCATGTAATTATATAAGAAATTATATCACAAAAGTAAGCATGGACAATGGAGGCTTTTTGAGCCATCTAGATCATTATTCCATAGAAATCCACTATCCTCCTATTACAGCATTTAACTGCCCCTTGAATGACTCCAGAGTTTTGCCTCAATGACCATACCCAGAAGACCCTTCCAAGTATTAACCGCCCTATAGGTGAAGAAGTGCTTTTTGACTTAAGTCCTGAACTAGCTTTTTAGCAGGTTTGTACCTATGTCCCATTGCCCTGCAGACATGGTTTAATTTCAAATACTGCTCATAAACATTTTCTATTCCACTTAGCACCTTCTTTACTTCCACAAGGTTGTCATTCCTGTGCCTTCTTTCAAGGCTGAAGAGTCCAGGTTTTTCCAACCTTTCCTTCTATCCCTGTCCTCTGTCACTTGGAATAAACGTTGTCACCTTCCCTGCCCTGCTTCCAGGCTCGAATGTTTTCCCTGTGCCTCAGTGAGCATAGTATTCTAGGTGCAACCTAACCAGATCACTAAGCAGCTTTAACAGGATTATTTTACCATCTATATGGAAGAATATCACAGCTTCTATGCTTTACACGTTTTACATGAAGCAGAAACATGTGCACTTGGCACTGGAAATGATGTGTTTGCTGATTTAATAAGTGGAGCAAAAATTCAGAGCATGCTCTTTTTAGCCATCCAATAGTTTGCTTTTACTTAGAACAATGTAGAAGCTGTGTTACTTGGAATAATGCAGTGACCTCGCAGGCATGTGATGCATGTGAGGGTCTGTATTATTTATAGTAATAAAAGGAATGGAAGAGCGAGTGCTGTTAATTTAGCGTTTACGGACTGGACTCTGTGCGTTTCTCATTTTAGGTGGTAACCAGATGAAAAATCTCTCTTTTTGGAATGTTTCATTTTTCATCAGAAGTGTTTAAATCCTCTTCAAGCAGTATTCAGTACCTATAAGGTGGGGAAAAAAGATCAACTAAAATTTCTGTTGCTATGAACAGCAACACAATATGATGTCTGCAACATTCTTGTTTGCACTATGATGAACAGAAAGAATGCAGTTGCATCTTTTACATTGAACAGATGACTCAAATGCTATCCTCATTTTAAAAAAATAAGAAAATGAATCTCCACTTTGTCACGCTCTTTCCATGTTCTTGCATTTCTGCAGTTTGTAGAAAAATGACCCAATTACTCAGTGGGTAACTACACTGCCTAGTGTCATGCAGAGCCACAGAGACCAAGATGCCTTCAAGTTTGATTCTTGATCTATGCTGTTAGCTGATCTAAGAACATAAGAAATAAAAACAGAAAATGCTGGAAATACTCAGCGGGTCAGGCAGCATCTGTGGAGAGAGAAACTGAGTTAACGTTTCAGGTTGATGACCTTTCATCTCTCCACAGATGCTGCCTGACCTGCTGAGTATTTCCAGCTTTTTCTGTTTTTATTTCAGATTGACAGCACGGCAGTATTTTGCTTTTGTATAAGAACATAAGAATTAGGAGCAGGAGTAGGCTATACGGCCCTTTGAGCCTGCTCCGCCATTCAATAAGATCATGACTGATCTTCGACCTCAACTCCACTTTCCTGCACTATCCCCATATCCCTTGATTCCCCTAGAATCCAAAAATCTATCTATCTCAGCCTTGAATATACTCAATGATTCAGCATCCACAGCCCTTTGGGGTAGAGAATTCCAAAGATTCACAACCCTCTGAGTGAAGAAATTCCTCCTCATCTCAGTCTTAAATGACCGACCCCTTACCCTGAGACTATGCCCCCTAGTTCTAGACTCTCCAGCCAGGGGAAACAACCTCTCAGCATCTACCCTGTCAATCCCCCTCAGCTAGGGCAGTGGTGGTAGTGCAGGATTTGACCTTAGTGCCTTGAGTTAGGGAGGGAAGAAATATCAAAGAGATTTCCAATCTTGATTGCTATTCAGTGTCCTCTGCTGGAAAGTATAGGGTGGATTTTACTCTATGGATGCCCGTTGGGTGAGCGACAGGCACAGTGCACTGGAGAGGAAGCACCAGAGAAGAAAACTGGAAGTGTTTGAATTATGGTGCTAAAAATATGCTGAGAATAATTTGACAAGAAAATGACCAATAAGGGAGAACTGATGAGGCTGAATATGATAATTAAATATGAAAAATTACATTCTGTGGACACATTATTAGATATCACAAAGAATGCTGTTGGGGGTGTTATTGTCTTTTTTATATTTGTTCATGGGAATATGGGCGTCGCTGGCAAGGGCAGCATTTATTGCCCATCCCTAGTTGCCCTTGAGAAGGTGGCGATGAGCTGCCTTCTTGAACCGCTGCAGTCCAAGTGGTGAAGGTACTCCCACAGTGCTGATAGGTAGGGAGTTCCAGGATTTTGACCCAGCGATGATGAAGGAACGGCGATATACTTCAAAGTCAGGATGATGTGTGACTTGGAGGGGAACTTGGAGGTGGTGGTGTTCCCATGAGCTTGCTGCCCTTGTACTTCTAGGTGGAAGAGGTCGCAGGTTTGGGAGGTGCTGCCGAAGAAGCCTTGGCGAGTTGCTGCAGTGCATCTTGTAGATGTTACACACTGCAGCCACGGTGCACCGGTGGTGGAGGGAGTGAATGTTTAAGGTAGTGGATGGAGTGCCAATCAAGCGGGCTGCTTTGTCCTGGATGGTGTCGAGCTTCTTGAGTGTTGTTGCAGCTGCACTCATCCAGGCAAGTGGAGAGTATTACATCACACTCCTGACTTGTGCCTTGTAGATGGTGGAAAGGCTTTGGGAGTCAGGAGGTGAGACACTCGCCACAGAATACCTAGCCTTTGACCTGCTCTTGTTGCCACAGTATTTATGTGGCTGGTCCAGTTTAAGTTTCTGGGCAATGGTGACCCCCAGGATGTTGATGGTCGGGGATTCGGTGATGGTAATGCCGTTGAATGTCAAGGGGCAGTGGTTAGACTCTCGCTTGTTGGAGATAGTCATTGCCTGGCACTTGTGTGGCGTGAGTGTTACCTGCCACTTATTGTCTGGAAAAGTTGGTAGTTAAAATTCAAGAGGCAGGCAGAACATAGCTAGATGATGTCTTGGAATGGGCTAATGTAACATCTGGAGTGGATGCAATCCACTTGTGTAGAGCCCAAAAAGTATAGAAATTACTGGGCTAAAAACCACTGGAGTAGAGAAGGCACAGAGAGAGTGAGAGAGAGCCTAGACCATGAGTATTCCACTGCTGTGCCTGCTCCTGTCTTCCAGTGACAATTACAAACACATGAGTGTAGATATTCCTCTTCATTTTGCCTGAGGAATCCGTGTTCCCCAGGCCTAGTGAGGAGGGACAAGTGTTGGAGGCCCATTACGTCAGTTCTCCCTCCTGCCTGCGCCGCCTCAGGCTCTCTCGGGGCTTCCCTAACTTGTGTAAGTGGGTCTGTCCATTGGACTCCCACAGGCCAGAAGGTTTGCAAGGGTCCCTGGGACAGGCTGAAATTTAAACAGGCAAAGTTAAAAAAACATTTTTTAGAAAGACCCCTTCATGATGATTTGAAGCAGCCAGGAGTGCGGGCCTGTGGCTGCACTTGCATTTCGGCCCTGATTTTGAGATGCCCAGAGGAAGAAACACATCCTAATCTGTATGGCTCAGCTACTCACTGGATAAGCTTGCTGAACCATCAGGGGAACCATGACTGCTTAAAAGTCACAGCTTAATGCTACTTCCACTCATCATTAGAGGTCCCAGCAGTGCCGGTGGCTGTTTTTTTCCATTGCAGGACATGTTTTAATTAGAATAATTCCACTTTCCAGCAGTGACACGGCTCTACACAACGTGTATTCTGTGCTGCCAGGTGAATATTCACAGTTTAATTTGTTTATGCTTTTGGGGGACTTATACATGGAGTGGAGCAGGGAGGCGGACTCACACAATCTACTGGGAGTTAAAGGGGCCATTTACACTGTCCCAGTTGAGATTCCCTATACAGTTAGTCCGGCATCTAATTCACAGGTTACTGTTAAGACATATTAGAGAGTGGACCCGCTTAGCCCAGTAATTATGGGCTATATTTTGCTCTGTTTGAAATAAATGGGAGAAATGACTGTTTTTAATCAAAATGAATGATCAGCTAACTAATCATGGGAATGTGCAGTTTGAAACTTTAGATTTCTGAGAATGGAATTTTGTGAGCAAGCGTGAAAAAATCCAGCAGCCAGGACAAACTTACCATAATGATCATCTAAGACTTCTCAAGCTGCTGACGAACCATTTGCCTGATTAACTGTCAAAAAATGTGTTAACTCGGCTGTCGAGTGCACAATATTTGTGTGAAATGAAGTATGAAAAGCCCCTTTTACCAACCAGACCACGGACACACTGATAACCAAGGTAACGGGGCAAGATTTCCAGTGGGGGACCACGGCTCTCAGCTATACAAGGAGGCAACCATGAGGGAGGAATTCATAGACACCCACTCTTCTGTGTTCAGATAGTGCAGTGAGGAAATACCCTCCGGCAGTGGCCTGAATGGAATAGCCCGTTAGCACCACTCATACTAGCAGCAGTTTTGCAACATCACACAGTCTGCACAAATGACACTAGGTACTGCTTATAAAAGCAGTGGGGGTAATTTTGACTTTGTGCAATAGTGTAAAACGGGTGATAGTGAGTCGGCGGCCTGTTTTACACATCTGTCCCGATATTTTTTATTTCTATTGACTCCCATCACCAATTATACACTATTGCACAATGCCAAGGTCTACCCCAGTGAGTCCAGCAAAGGAGACTCCTACCTGATGCAGATCCATCATGGTTAATAGCCTTTCAGTATCCCAGGCAGCTTTACCAGTTGGCTGTGCTGCCACCTACTGGTGCTACTTCATCAAAGTTCAGAAAACACGTGGGAGATACACCAGCCAAGCACACAAGTCACCTAAATCTCAAGCCATGCAAACTTTTAAATAGCTTTCAGTATATCTTTCATTGTGCAGAAAAGATAATGTCAATGCCTAGAAGGGAAACAAAGTGGCTTTTACAAATTTGTGTCTTCAGTAGATACCTTCTTGGGTTCAGTCACTCCCAGGGCGCGATTTTAATAGCCCTGAGGAGGCGGGACAGCAGCGAAAATGGGGAAAAAATGACTTCAGACACCCAACCCGCCCCCACGTGATTTCCGTGAGTGTCTGTTCAGCCGCTCCCAAACTGACCCAATTGGAACTGGTGGGACAGGAAGTTAAGGCAGTTAAGAGCCTTGCTAATCCTATTTTGATAGTGGTTTCCCATTTTCGTGCCTCTGGCTCCTGTTTCCCGTCTTGTCAGAAACAGGCCAGCTTCAAGGAGATGAGTTGCTGGAGGACATGAGTTGTAGTCATTGGTGGAGCACTTTAAAAGCGCTCCTGTAACGTGGCTGACATTCAAATGCAACAACCTTGTTGTTGGAGGTTTGGGATAAGGTTTTGCAAATCTACTGACCTTGACTTTTCAAGCTGACACCCATCTGCTGTATGACCTGTTAGGAATAATTTCAGGCCACTTCTAGTGTGCACTTGCAAGCTTCTTGCCTCAAGAGAAATCTATAGCTACGGGATGGGAAACATTTATACCCTGGTTGTCAGATTCGGAGGAAGAGCAGCCGTGGCAGCACCACAACCAGCCACAACAGCAGCACCAGGAGCGCCAACCTCCTCCTCACCCATCTGATGATGCACAGGGTGGAGGGCGTCAGTGCAGGGCTGCACCTCACCGCAGGAGATACCCACAACACAGGGTTTACAGGCAGAGGATCAGCTTCCTCGGCATGACTGAGCAGCAGTGCCAAAGGAGGCTGAGACTTTCGAGAGATGTAGTCGCTGACATCTGCGCAATGCTGCACCAACACCTGGAGCCCCGAAGAGCGTGTGGACACTCCTTATCAGTGACTGTCAAAGTCACCACCGCACTCAACTTCTTTGCTTCGGGCTCCTTCCAGGGATCAGCTGCAGACATCAGCGGCATCTCCCAGTCAGCCGCACACACCTGCATCACGCAGGTCACCAATGCCCTCTTTGCAAAGGCCCACAATTACATCCACTTCTCCATGGATGGCCCAAGTGTGACCGCGCGTGCGGTTGGCTTTGTCAATACGGCAGGCTTGCCAATGGTGCAGGGTGTCATTGACTGCACACATGTAGCCATTCGGGCCCCCTATCACAACCCAGCTGTATTTGTCAACTGCAAGGGATTCCATTCCCTGCACGTCCAGCTGGTGTGTAACCACAGGAAGATAATCATGCATGTTTGCGCTAAGTACCCTGGCAGTTGCCATGACTCCTTCATCCTGCGCCAGTCTACTGTGCCTCAGATCTTCCATCCGACAACCCAACTTTCCGGATGGCTTCTTGGCAACAAGGGCTATCCCCTGAAAAAGTGGCTCATGACACTGATGAGGAGGCCATCAAACGATGCTGAGGTACAATTTTAGCCACATCCACCAGAAGCATCATTGAGCAAACCATCGGCTTGCTCAAAATGCACTTCCGATGCCTAGCCAAATCTGGTGGAGCCCTGCAGTATGTACCAGCCAGGGTGTCCAGAAACGTCGTGGTCTGCTGTGCCCTGCACAATCTTGCACAGCAGTGCGTCTTAGTGCTGCTGCATGAACAAGTGGCTCAGTGCACAGGCTCCTCGGAGGAAGAGAAGGAAGAGGAAGAGGATGAGGAGGACGGGGAGTGACACTTTGCGGGGCCGGATGTGGCCAATCCAGCAGTAGGCGAACACATTGCTGGTCATCAGGCAAGGGATGCACACATCACTGCCAGATTCGCGTAAGCTTACACTTCAACCACAGGTGGCTGGCACATGGAGATGAATATAAGTCCGACATCCTCAAAACCCCAGGCATCATCTGTCGACTAAAGGACTCGGTGTCACCACCAACATTCTACATGGCATTCGCCCTGAGCCCTCACTCTTGAACTTCCATTTCCCAGAACACAGGGGCCACACTTTAGGTGATCTCAGCAGATCATTAAACCTTTTTCGACACTGAACCCATGTGCGTCTGCACACAGACCTCGAGCTCACTTCCTCAGTAATTTGCAGCCAAGCTGCCTTTGTTTGCTGAGGAGGCCTCCTCCTTCTGTTTCCAGGGAAGAGGAGCTCCTGACGTCCTCTAACTCCCTCCACAAGAGCATGGAGGGAGCCCTCATTGAACCTGGGTGCAGCCTTAGTTATTGGGGCTGCCATTCCTGCAGCTCCCAGCACCTTTAAGAAAAAAAGCATTAATTTTACTAAGCCAATGATTGGAACACATCGGGCATATTTTTCATTTCTTAGTCACATACTACATTGATAGATAAAAAAATCTGGAATAATATGACCAGCAATTTCAATCAATTATTTGTGTTCACACCAGACACTGTCAACTCCCCTTTCTAAATAAACAGAACCAAGCCATTCCAGTTACATTTTTTCCAAAGGGGACATGGCCCCTTTAAAGTTTTACTCCAAAAACGCCTCATCAGACATGAGAAACTGACATGCTCCAAGCAATTGCCTGGAGGGACCTGCACGTCAGCTGTAACGAGGCCAATCAAGCAAAAATCTTAATTGCGGGCCAGCGGCATCTGGGAGCGGGTCTGAAAGCTGCCGAGCAGCGGGCCCGCCCTCAACCCGCCTTCTCTATAAAAATCGAACCCCCAAAACCACATTCCCTGTCCTTCACTTTCTGGAGTTGACTGCTCAATATCTACTTACACAATAGCTTAATCCAGGGGACTAATAAAGCACCCCCTTGACATGTGAACTGCACATTGTGTCTTTTGCAGGTGTCTTCATGTGTACCTCTCCAATCTTTAGTGAGACGAGGCCAGAACAAATCATTAAGCTGTTTTATTTCTCCGGCAGCAAGTGAACACACAGAACAACAGTTATTATTGGACGCACTCCATGTCAATCAGCACAACTTATCATTGTGTCATAGTACAACCTAGTGAACTTCCCCACTTCAGTGGGTCATTTTGCTGGACCAACAAAGTACCTTCTTACCTCCTGCATCCTAACTTCCTGAGTCTGGGAGAAAGCCTGTCTGCTTTCTGTTTAGAAACCTGACTGTCAGTGAGTGCTTTCAGTCTCTACTTTATCTCCCTGTGTTCACAAACAGACAACCCTGCTGAGTGGCTGGGATCAGACACTTTCTAAAACAATGGGTGTGAGATGTTTAATGACTACCGAGACAGGCTAATGAATTGTTTATTGTTTAGCAGTCCGTAAGGGGGACCCCGAGCTCCCGGTGGCCTGTCACTTTAATTCACCGCTCCACTCCCACTCAGACCTCACCGTCCTAGGCCTCTTGCATTGTTCCAATGAAGCTCAACGTAAGCGCGAGGAACAGCACCTCATCTTCCAATTAGGCACTTTACAGCATTCTGGACTCAACATAGAGTTCAACAATTTCAGATCATAACCTCAGCCCCTATCCTATATATATTTTTTATCCACACCTTTAGTTTGTGTCTTTTCTTCTCTCCCACATGGCAGCTGTCCTTCATTCTGCCAGCGCAATTTACACTTCATCTAGAGCCATCCTTTGTTTCTTAACCTGTCCCATTACCATCTCCTTTTGCCTTGAATATCTCTTAATGTCTCTTAACCTCTCCTGCCTTCCATCCTATCACAGACCTTCCCTTTTGTTCTTTCATCCCCTCCCCCTTTTCCCAGCTCCTACACTTGCTTAAAAATCTGTTCCATTTCCTGCTTTTTTCCATTTCTAATGAAAGGTCATCGACGTGAAACGTTAACTCTGTTTCTCTCTTCACAGATGCTGCCTGACCTGCTGAGTTTCTCCAGCATTTTCTGTTTTTATTTCAGATTTCCAGCATCTGCAGTATTTTCTTTTTGTATAATTGTTTATTGTTCTTGGTTTTTGGAGAAACAATTTCAATGCCTAGTTCATTAACATTTTAACTATCTTTTATCTCCATGCCTTTTTTAAACTATAATACTAATTTTCCAAATCCTTTCTGTGGAAAAATAGTTTTTTTTAATCCTAAAATATGACTATGGCTGGCTCCTCTGCTGTCTCGCTGTGGATGCCTGGAAGGTATCTATGGTAAAGAAGTTCAGGAAAGTCCTGGCTCCTCTGGTCCCTAGTAATACTGTACCTGGCAAATGGTAGACTATCCCTGTGGGTCTTTGTGGCCCAGGTGTCAATCTTAGTCATAGCCTCCCTGGTGAGCATGTGTCCCCTTATACGTTGCTTCTCTGTCATTCTCAGGTGATGGACTTGATTGTGATTGTCCCACTGCCAAAGAAGTACCTGCTATGAGCCAAGTGACTTCTATTCCCTTTATGCTTCTGGGCCACCCTTTCCTTCTCTTTCTCCTGCTTGACTGTGATATACCACGGTGTCAATGTCTGCCACACGCATGCTCTCGGGTAGAAAATTCCTCAGTGCTATTTCACTTCACCATCTTGCTCTTAACTCCAGTAGGTGTATTTTTCTCCAGTTGCTAATGTAGTGCAAATATAACAAGTCTCCCCAGCAAGCAGAGGAAAATATACCCACAGTTTTGATCTTCCTTTTCTATTTGACTGCAATGTTTAACATTAATGGCTTTAACCAGCAATAGTCAGTGTTTTTGTCTTCTTTTTGTTTAAAGCAATACCAAATAGTTAACCTATTCAAACAGAGCAAAATATAATTCCATGTTTATCCTGGCCTGCACTCAGACATCTTTTCTGATCTCCTGGTTTATATTACAGAGACATTTGAATACAGTCTACTTTTAATTCAGTTGCTTAATTCAAATTATTGGTGATTTTGAATGATCAGAAGTAGACTGTAATTTACTATTCTGTTGGTAAACTTTCTACAGCAGGTTTTTCAATTGAATAAGAGTTTAGTCACTTTTCTAACCATCCACAGGCAACAGAAACTACAGAAAAAGGTGTCAAACTACAAAATGTATGAAGATTACCTCCTGAAAGTTATTGACAATTTGCCTGAAAGTAAGTACAGGGTTTACAGTTGGAAAGGTGAAATGTTTTTATTCTTGTATTAATTTAAATGAAATGTTCACTTCTTGAATGAGAAGGAACGCCTAGGAGAAATTTTTGCAGCACAAATTACTACCCCCACCTTTTTGTTTTAGAAAAACACAATAACAACAGTATCTCACATCATTTACGTGTCTTCATTTTAATTTTTAGTTTCATGGAAATCTGCCATTACATGTCTTTGCTGTCTTTGATTGATTGGTGTGAAGATGGACAGTAAATTCTCTCACGCTGAGCTCAGTTCCTGTTAATAATAAAACAAAGGTGGCTAGATTGCTGTCTGTCACTACTTCTGTTTCTTTTTTGATCTTTTTTCCTTACATGCCTCTAAGTGCATACCCTTTAAGACCTTAATAGGTGCCGTCTTTCGGATGAGATGTTAAACCGAGTCCCCATCTGCTCTCTCAGGTGGACGTAAAAGATCCTATGGCACTATTTCGAAGAAGAGCAGGGGAGTTATCCCCGGTGTCCTGACCAATATTTCTCCCTCAACCAACATAACAAAAACAGATTATTTGGTCATTTTCACATTGCTATTTGTGGGAGCTTGCTGTGTGCAAATTGGCTGCCACGTTTCCCACATTACAACAGTGACTCCACTTTAGAAGTACTTCATTGGCTGTAAAATGCTTTGAGACGTTCGGTGGTCATGAAAGGCACGATATAAATGCAAGCTTTCTTTTTTTTTTCTTTTTTTCTTTCTTTCACAAGCTAAAATACAATAAAATCCAGCAGCCCTGAAGTTCTGCAGGAGTTCTATCAGCCTCCCACTGTAACTTTGGTGGGTGACCGGCAGAACCCTCAGGGAAATGCCATAAATGTTTTTGAAAAGAGAATTTTTAAAATTACATGTCTTAAAAGGGCATCTGCCAAAAGTTGATTGTCATCTTTAACATTGAGAAATGCAGTCTTAAGGCATCTATCTATATATATATATAAATCGGTACTTCTGTCTTTCTGTCTTTCTGCCATTCCCTGTGCGTCTGGCGGGCTATGCGCTCGAAAGTTACAGGGCATACCTACGCGCGCGTTACCTCCAAAGAAAGCTTACGCTTCCGAGACGGTTTTAAGCGTATTTACGTTTCGGCCGGGCTAAAATTGCACCCGCGGTATCCCAAAAACCTTCAACATTCCGCTCATTAGCATCTCATTATCCGCTCATTAGCGACAGAGTGACCTCGAGCTCGACCAATCGTACGCCGGGTTGCTGGCGTGTGCCGCCAGGCCAATCGGTGCGTGTGTGGCCGGGCTTTATCGTTCTGAACCGAGGTGAGTCACCGCCATCTTGATTCCAAACTTTTCCTTTCTTTTTCCCGCTTTCTGCGTCTTTAAAAAAAAACGTTGCTTTTAAAACACATATTGTTTTTAAAAAAATGATTTAGAAACGAATTAACTTATCTAATCTCATTAATTTTCCTACCTTTCCCCGTTTTTCCAGGTAGGCCTCGAAGCCTCGGCTTCTCCTTCACACCCACGCCCGAGCTAGGCACCTCCCGGCCCCACTCGAAGGCTGGAGGGCCGAGCCTCAGCCCAGCGCCGCTAGGGTGCGCGCGCAGCAGGAGCTGAGACGCGGCGTCTCTCTCTGGCTCAGCCGGGGGGCGGGGCTTGCTGAGCGTCAAGCGTCACCCTGGCAACCGGCCCCCCGGCCGTCTTGCACAGCCGCAATCGGCGGTCTTCACCTCGGGGGGGGGGGGGGCGCGCGACCCTCGGGGGGGGGGCCACGACCCTCTGCGGGGGCCGCGACCCTCGGGGGGGGGGGCGTGACCCACGGGGGGCCGCGACCCTCGGGGGGGCCGCCAAGCGTCACCCTGGCAACCGGCCGCCCGGCCGTCTCGCACAGCCGCAATCGGCGGTCTTCACCTCGGGGGGGGGGGGGGGGGGGGCGCGACCCTCTGCGGGGGCCGCGACCCTCGGGGGGGGGGGCCGCGACCCTCGGGGGGGGGGGCCGCGACCATCGGGGGGGGCCCCCGCCCTCCCTCCCCCCCCTCCCCTCCCTCCCCCCCGCCCCTTCCCCCCCTTCCTCTCCCCCCTTCCCTTCCCCCCCGCCCTCCCCCCCAGTCGCTCTCTCTCTCTCTCTCTCTTCCAACAACAACATGCCCTCGAAAAAGCCTCGGCACCGCCGGGCACTTCAGCTAGTTTTATATAAATGATTAGAAATTCATTGACAGGACCAACAGCTCATTCCTTTATGCACATACAATGGTTATTATAACAGTTTGTTCCTTGTTAAGTAACTATGAGCAATTTCAATTCTTGCTTTAATCTTGTTATATGTTCCAGACTACTTGGAGTACGGTGCAGAATCTCTGGTGATGAGTCTCATTCGAAAGCATGAAACCCTCGGAGCCACCAATGAGACTCTGATAAATAATCTGAGCAAGTTATCAGATGAGATGGAACAGTGCCAGCACAACTTGGAAACTCTGCATCAAGAATCTGATACCTCAAAACTCGTATGGGTTTTATTAAATGTTGTATGGGTTGCGAAAACTATTTTATCAATCTATTCACAGGAAATTTTCAGGCACATTGAGATAAAGGGAAACCAAAAATGTGTTTGTACATTCTATGCATCCAATGATGCCATAGTGCTAACTTTATTTAACAGAGGCAAAAGCTAAGTAGGTCATTTAGTATCTGAAAGAAAAAAAAGGCTAATGTTTTGGTGGGAAGGGTCTCACCAGAAATATGAGGCTATCTTCCTCCTTTAGGTACTTACTGATCTGCTGTGCATTTTCAGGTTATTGTTTCAGATTTTCAGCATTTACATTTTTAAAATCTTGTTTGACAGTTATGACTTATAATAAAACACGTCGGATGACTATTGAGTGAGGCATGTTTCTACAGTCATTTATTCAGTGGATTTATTCTCTCCCTTTATTCACCTTTTCCATTATTGGCTCTATGTTTAACACCATCGTTCTCTGTCACCTTAACAATCCTCATAGTCTTTTTACCCAATCTTCCTCGAGATCTTTCAGGTATATTTCCTCTCATTTCATTAGACCACATGCTCTGTAATATCAGGCTTTCCCACAGTCTGTCTGTATTCTGTGTATTATTGTGCTCTCTTAGGCTGTCTGGCTTTCAGTTTTTGTTTCACTCTCTATACAACTGTAGTTCTGTGTTCAGATTTCACTGAATGTGCAAATTCACATGTCTCACGTAATTAAACCATCAACATGCATATATGTACATTCATTCAATCAATCACTATTCTGACCTCAAATCAACAGCTGCTATTGTCCCATCACTGACATGGTGCCATTTTACATGGAGCTAAAATGTAGTCTTTACTCAGTTAAAGATGAATGAGAAGTACCAAATAAATACCAGACTTTTATTTAACGTAAGTTCATAGAGGGAAATTTTCAAGTTAATTCCTTATTGATGTTGCAAGTTATTGATGCATACCCGATCAGAGTTATTTTAATGTCAGCAGTTACTGGAATTTTTTGAGGATGTAACTGGTAAAATAGACAAGGGAGAACCAGTGGATGTGGTATATTTGGACTTTCAGAAGGCTCTCGATAAGGTCCCGCATAAGAGATTAGCGTGTAAAGTTAAGGCACATGGAATTGGGGGCAAGGTATTGACTTGGATAGAGAACTGGTTGGCAGACAGAAAGCAAAGAGTTGGAATAAATGGGTCTTTTTCCGAGTGGCAGGCAGTGACAAGTGGGGTACCGCAGGGATCGGTGCTTGGACCCCAACTATTCACAATATATATTAATGATCTAGACAAGGGAACTAGATGTAGGCCTAGAAATTCAGTGGGCTGTGCCACCTGTTAGTGCCTTAAGAGGGCGCTAAGTGGGTCGGAAGCCACTGGCCATGCCTCCCGCTAAATTTAGCGGGACGCTAATGGCGGCACTAGCTGTTAGCGCTGCGCCGCTACTGATGACGTCATCGGTGTGCGCAGCGCCCCGCTACCGCCCCGATCGTGATATTTAGTTGCGCCCCCTGCTTTAACGCGAAGCTATTTGCGCACGGATCAGGGGGCCTACCTGTGGCGGTAGAGGCGCTAATTAAAGGAGAGGTGCGGGGTGGCCATTTTTTTTGCTGACCGCCTGCCAGCACCTCTCCGCGCTGCCGTCCCCGGCCTCCTGAGCCTGCCCCCCCCGCGGAGTGCTGACTGCGATCCAAGAGCCCGGCACTTCTCCTCAGTGCCGGGCTCTTTTGCCGGCACTTGCGATCCTCGATCGCGCTGCACAAGGTCCCTCCCCTTTAAGAAGGGGAGGAAGGCCTGCAGTACTGCAGCGTGTGGCGCTGCGGCACGTTGCGCAGCGATATTCAGCTGCAGCGCCCCAAGAGGGATGTGGGGCGCCTCCATAGCGCCGCGCTTCCCTCTGGGGTGCGCAAAGTGAATTTCCTACGGGCGGCCGCGACTACTTCCGGGGCGATACTTTTCGTGCCCTGGCGAGGCTGGCGCCTCAAACGGGGCGCTACTGAATCTCTAGGCCGTAAGATCTCCAAATTTGCAGACGACACAAAGCTGGGTGGGCGTGTGTGCTGTGAGGAGGATGCCGAGAAACTCCAGGATGATTTGGACAGTTTGGGTGATTGGGCAGAAGCATGGCAGATGCAATATAATGTGGATAAATGTGGGGTTATCCACTTTGGTGTCAAAAACAGGAAGGCAGATTATTATCTGAACGGCAATAGATTGGGAGAAGGGGAAGTGCAACGAGACCTGGGTGTCCTTGTACACCAGTCGCTGAAGGTAAGCATGCAGGTGCAGCAGGCGGTTAAGAAGGCAAATGGTATGTTGGTCTTCGTAGCGAGAGGGTTTGAGTACAGGAACAAGGGTGTCTTGCTCCAGTTGTACAGGGCCTTGGTGAGACCACATCTTGAGTATTGTGTGCAGTTTTGGTCGCCTTATCTGAGGAAGGATGTTCTTGCCATGGAAGGAGTTCAGCGAAGATTCACCAGGCTGATACCTGGGATGGCAGGAATGACGTATGAGGAGAGATTGGGTCGATTGGGCTTGTACTCGCTGGAGTTTAGAAGAATGAGAGGGGATCTCATTGAAACTTATAAAATTCTGACAGGACTGGACAGACTAGATGCAGGAAGGATGTTCCCGATGGTCGGGGAGTCCAGAACCAGGGGTCACAGTCTAAGGATAAGGGGTAGGCCATTTAGGACAGAAATGAGGAGGAATTTCTTCACCCAGAGAGTGGTGAACCTGTGGAATTCTCTACCACAGAAGGCAGTAGAGGCCAATACATTAAATATATTCAAGAAGGAGTTGGATATATTTCTTAAGGCTAAAGGGATCAAGGGGTATGGGGAGAAAGCAGGGATTGGGTACTGAATTTGGATGATCAGCCATGATCGCATTAAATGGCGGAGCAGGCTTGAGGGGCCAAATGGCCTACTCCTGCTCCTATCTTCTATGTTTCTATGTTACATCTGTTGTTAAGCTAACACTGAATAAAACACAGATTGGCTATCTGAGATAACATAGCAGTGAATTCCTAAAAGTGATGACTCGACAGGGTAATAATATGTAGTGAAAGATGTTGGAAATAGCAAAACTCATCAGGGAAATTACTGATAGTAACAAGAGGTTGAGTAATAACCAACTGAGAGCACTGGCACTTTTGTGCAAAGGCAAAATGTAGTCAAATACCTTTATTACCACTTTTGTATGTTTGTGTTTTTTGTTTGTGTGTGTTTGTGTGCGTCATGAGCTCATTCAGAGAATAGTGCAAGTGAAACGCATTTTTGATGTCTTCAATTTTAATTTATATTTTTATGATATTCATAATTAGAAGCTGACAGATGACTCTTTTTTTTAAATGCCTATTACATTGAAGAGTCCTGAAGATTTAGCACTTTGAGGTGCCCCAGTGGCTCAGTTAGTAAAAGCACATAGGAACAGGAGTAGGCCATTCAGCCCCTCAAGCCTATTCTGCCATTCAATTAGATCATGGCTGATCTGTACCATAACTCGGTAGTGGGGAAAATGCGAGAGTCCATTATAAAAGATGTAATAGCAGAGCACTTGGAAAACAGTGACAGGATCGGACAAAGTCAACATGGATTTACAAAAGGGAGCTCATGCTTGATTAATCTACTGGAAGTTTTTGAGGATGTAACTGGTAGAATAGATAAGGGAGAACCAGTGGATGTGGTGTATTTGGACTTTCAGAAGGCTTTCGATAAGGTCCCGCATAAGAGATTGGCGTGCAAAGTTAAGGCACATGGGATTGGGGTAAGGTACTGACTTGGATAGAGAACTGGTTGGCAGACAGGAAGCAAAGAGTTGAAATAAACGGGTCTTTTTCCGAGTGGCAGGCAGTGACTAGTGGGGCACTGCAGGGATCGGTGCTAGGACCCCAGCTATTCACAATATATATACATGATCTAGACGAGGGAACTAGATGTAATATCTCCAAGTTTGCAGATGACACAAAGCTGGGTGGGCGTGTGTGCTGTGAGGAGGATGCAGAGAAACTCCAGTATGATTTGGACAGGTTGGGTGATTGGGCAGATGCATGGCAGATGCAGTATAATGTGGATAAATGCAAGGTTATCCACGTTGGTGGCAAAAACAGGAAGTCAGATTATTATCTGAACGGCAATAGATTGGGAGAAGGGGAAGTGCAACGAGACCTGGGTGTCCTTGTGCACCAATTGCTGAAGGTAAGCATGCAGGTGCAGCAGGCGGTTAAGAAGGCAAATGGTATGTTGGCCTTCATAGCGAGAGGATTCGAGTACAGGAGCAAGGATATCTTGCTGCAGTTGTACAGGGCCTTGGTGAGACCACACCTTGAGTATTGTGTGCAGTTTTGGTCGCCTTGTCTGAGGAAGGATGTTCTTGCCATGGATGGAGTGCAGCAAAGATTCACCAGACTGATACCTGGGATGGCAGGAATGACATATGAAGAGAGATTGGGTCAATTACGCTTATATTCGCTAGAGTTTAGAAGAATGAGAGAGGATCTCATTGAAACTTATAAAATTCTAACAGGACTGGACAGACTAGATGCAGGAAGGATGTTTCCGATGGTGGGGAGTCCAGAACCAGGGGTCACAGTCTAAGGATAAGGGGTAAGCCATTTAGGACTGAGATGAAGAGGAGTTTCTTCACCCAGAGAGTGGTGAACCTGTGGAATTCTCTATCACAGAAGGCAGTTGAGGCCAACTTATTAAATATATTCAAGAAGGAGTTAGATATATTTCTTAAGGCTAAAGTGATCAAGGGATATGGGGAGAAAGTAGGGACAGGTTACTGAATTTGGATGATCAGCCATGACCTCATTGAATGGCGGAGCAGGCTCGAGGGGCCGAATGGCCTACTCCTGCTCCTATCTTCTATGTTTATTCTGCCCTTGCAGCGCTAAGGAAAGACAGCACAATGTTTCTACGTTTCTATGTAACTGCATATACTGGCCTTTGCTCCTATCCCTTGATAGCCTTACCTAACAGAAATCTATTGCTCTTTCTAGTCTGTATGACTCGGTACCAGTGTGGTACTGAGTCTTATAGACTAGGAAGGCCCTAAGTTAAATCTCTGGTCTGTATTGAACTCGTTGATCTCTGTACAGATGTGTGGGATATTACAGTTGGCTGCACCCCCTTGGGCTAGGAAGGAATGTATCAGCCAGGGATTCCAATCCTGATTCCTATCTAGGGAACCCTATTGAAAAGGGTGCGTTTGTGTGTGGACAATGTGTTTGAAAGAGAGTTCAGTAATAATTTATATAATGGGATGTTAGTCCTGAAGCAGTGTGATACTGAAGTGAGGTAATGTGATTCTTAACATTGGCAAGTAGAACATGAAGTTTTACAAAGTCCCATTTTTCATTTCAATATATTTTGGAATTTTTCTCATCATGGTAGGCAATTTAATTTCTAGTGAATAGCACTATTAGATGCAGCTCCCTTTACTGTATCTAACCTAAGAAGAACATCCCCAACTGCACTAATTTGACATGTGTCCATTTGCCACACTAGCTATCCTGTGCCTCCCTAAAAGAGATTAGTATAAAATTGTGGGTAGTTTTAAGCTGATGGCTCATTACAGAAGGAATTAGATCGAGGTCGCCCAAACTCATTTTCCATAGGATTCTTACAGACAACCGAATGAACTTTAATTCCATCAGTTTGCACTGGAGTCAAACACAGGTGCTAGAGGTGAGCGGCCCTCTGTAATCCACTATGCTACCCAATCCGCTCCTTTTATAATGCAACGAAAAATAAACCGTTCTGATGCTAATATTGGATATAGTAACTAGGCTTAGTTGATTATCTGTCAACTTGACTCTGAATCAGAGTTGTGGGTTCCAGGACTTGAGCACATAATTGAGGCTGACCCTTCAGTGTAATACTGAGTTAGTGCTGCATTGTCTGAGGCACAACTGAGTTATCCTGGTGTCCTAACTAACAATCTTCCCTCAACCAAAAACAGTTTCATTGATCATGCATCTCCATCTGCTGTTTTTGGGACCTTGCCGTGTGCAAATTGACTGACGAATTTGCCTATATCAACATTAACTGCACTTTAAAAAGTAATTCCTTGGTTGTGAGGGCTTTGAGGCATCTTGAGAATGTGATGAGGCGCTATATAAATACAAGTTCTTTCATTTGCTCTTGTAGTCACTATGGCAATAATGTAACTGCAGAGCATTTAGTGCTCTTATTTAACAGTCAGGTATATCACATCTCCATGTATTGAAGTGCTTTGATTTTTATCAACATACCTGTCTATCTGCTGTACAATCCTTGGTTGAATTAGGTCTCTTTACTGACTAGGCTTTGAACGCACAGCATTACGATCATCTCATTTGTCTATTTCTAGTCTTTTTCTTGGCTACGGTACTCTTCTTTACTGTTCCTATACACAAGATTGTTTTGTACTAAACAGTTCTGCTCTCCCTATTATAAAAAGGATATGGAGGCAGCGGAGAAGGTGCAAACATGATTTACTAGAATGATACCAGAACTGAGAGGTTATACCTATCAGGAAAGATTGAACAGGCTGGGGCTCTTTTCTCTTGAAAAGAGAAGACTCAGGGGTGACTTGATCGAGGTCTTTAAGATTATAAAAGGGTTTGATAAGGTGGACGTAGAGAAGACATCTCCACTTGCGGGGGAGACCAGAACTAGGGGCCATAAATATAAGATAGTCACTAATCAATCCAATGGGGAATTCAGGAGAAACTTCTTTACCCAGAGAATGTGAAACTCGTTACCATAAGGAGTAGTTGAGGCAAATAGCATAGATGCATTTAAGGGGAAGCTAGATAAACACACGAGGGAGAAAGGAATAGAAGGATATGTTGATGGGGTTAGATGAAGAAGATTGGGAGGTGGCTCATGTGGAGCAGAAACACCGACATGGCTCTGATGGGCCGAGTGGCCTGTTTCTGTGCTGTAAATACTTTGTAACTCAGTCGTTGAGTATGTTCAAGGCTGAGATAGATAGAATTTTGGATCCCAGAGGAATCAAGGGATATGGGGATAGGGCAGGAAAGTGGAGCTGAGGTCGAAGATCAGCCATGATCTTATTGAATGGCGGAGCAGGTTCGAGGGTCCGTATGGCCGACTCCTGCTCCTAATTCTTATGTTCTTACCTTTGTAAATAGTAGGCCCCATTTGTGCAATATGTAACGTTACTGAGGAGGGTGTAACTTAATTCATGAATGAATGATTAAATGAACTGGGGCATAAAGATTTGCAAGTTGGCTATTTTTACATACCTCTACAGAAATTTTGACCCCGGCAGCTTGGTAAATAGTTGTGGGTTATCAACATTCAATTCTATAATAATGCAGGGACAATTTGCTTCTTTTCACTGTGGTAAACAGTATTAGTGGTACGAGTCCTTTTGGCTGGCTTAACATCTAACAACCTTTGTTTTTAAATAGATGATTAATAGTCAACTTTCACTACTTCGAGTGGAATCCGATGAAATAAAGGAGAGGAACAAACGGATGGAACTGAAACTAAATCTACACAGAGGCAATTTTATTCATCAGGTAAATCGAAAGGTGATCAAGGAGAAAGTTAAAGAAATGCCAGTGACAAAGAAGGATTCAGTATTTAGTACTGCAAGAAACTTTGCCCTCCAATCAAAATTATGTCAAGTAATTAATGGAACAAAAAGATCCTGCAGCTTAATTTTTAAACCAAATTGATGGATCTCCTGTGGTTTATCATTATGAGTGGAAGATACATCAGTTTCTAACAACAGGACCATTATACTCTGCAACCACGGTGTATTACAATATAGTCAATCTCCATGAAGCAGTCCATGCCCGCATGCAACAAGACTTGGACGACGTTCAGACTTGGGCTGATAAGTGGCAGGTAACATTCACGCTACAGGAGTGCCAGGCAATGGCTATCTCCAACAAGCGAGAGTCTAACCACTGCCCCTTGACATGCAATGGCATTACCATTGCCGAATCCCCCACCATCAACATCCTGGGAGGGTCACCATTGACCAGAATCTTAACTGGACCAGCCACATAAATACTGTGGCAATAAGAGCAGGCCAGAGGCTAGGTATTCTGCGGTGACTGTCTCACCTCCTGACTCCCCAAAGCCTTTCTACCATCTACAAGGCACAAGTAAGGAGTGTTGTGGAATACTCTCCACTTGCCTGGATGAGTGCAGCTCCAACAACACTCAAGAAGCTCGACACCATCCAGGACAAAGCAGCCCACTTGATTGGCACCCCATCTACCACCTTAAACATTCACTCCCTCCACCACCGGCGTACCGTGGCTGCTGTGTGTACCAGCTACAAGATGCACTGCAGCAACTCGCCAAGGCTTCTTCGGCAGCACATCCCAAACCTGCGACCTCCTCCACGTAGAAGGACAAGGGCAGCAGGCGCATGGGAACACCACCACCTCCAAGTTCCCCTCCAAGTCGCACACCATCCTGACTTGGAAGTCTATCGCTGATCCTTCATCGTTGCTGGGTCAAAATCCTGGAACTCCCTACCTAACAGCACTGTGGGAGTACCATCACCACACGGACTGCAGCGGTTCAAGAAGGCGGCTCACCACCACCTTCTCGAGGGCAATTAGGGATGGGCAATAAATGCAGGCCTTGCCAGCGACGCTCACATCCCATAAAATGTATTTTTAAAAAAACACCCGGAGTCAATCTCAACTCACTGTGAGGCATTGCCACCTAATTTCTTTTGAGGTCGAGAAGGTCTGTGGGTGTATCAAAGCAAGCCAGAAATGACTCTGTGCCTGTCGAAGTGCGCCAGATTGGAAAGGATTCTGTTTGAGTCATGGCCTAATGGGAATGACTCCAAGCAGGTTGGGTAAAACGTCAGGTGGGTTGGATTAGGCCACAGAAGAGAACAGAGAGAGAGAGAGAGAAAACTGGCTGGGTCATTGGAACTTAGCAGAGGCAGTGGGTGGAGCCAAAATAAAGAGAGATGGTCCTGCTGGGATTGATTGTAATGCAATTGGGAGGACCCAAGGGATTTTCAGGAAACAAACAAAAGACCAAATTCAAGCTCCAGCCAAATACTCCAAATTAACACCTAGGCTCCCAGCACATGTGTAGGCCTCTCTGAAGAAAAGTTTTCAAGAGATTGCCAACACTGTGCTGACAATTCTGTGACGATAATAAGTATTTTATTCAGATTTATTTATTTTTGTGGGTTTCTTACATTATAAATTTTTCTTTTCCTAAATTTTTAGCTGGGGTAGAAATTCAAGCTGACAGATCAAACTATCTTCACAAAATTTTTGGACTGATTTGGTTATTTTCCACTAATTTAAAAAGAAAATGTCAATTGGATTGCTTGGCTTTCTGCTTACTCGTTCCTTATTGGTAATTTCCAACAGAATCAAACTGCATTTTGATTCATTTATATTTAGATAATTGGATATTTGATTAGCAGTTCAACAAAAGTGTCCTCAATTTAGCCAATCACTAACCTGTCCGATGGACATGTGGTGCCTTGAGGTTTGACAATTTTGGGTGTGAAAGGCGCGAAGATGCAAAGCTTTTAATTATGATGCACTGAAACACTGCTGTACTCTCATACTAGAGATGGTGACTTCGGCCAAACCCACTAAAGACCGTCACCTCGACATTCCACCTCAACAACCATCAAGCAAATTAAGCTTTTGATGTGCCTTCAATAACCACAAAACTAGAAGTTATAGACTTTAACAAGTTGGCTTTTAATCACTAAGATCAGAGCTAACATCTCAACACACCGACTGGCTCACAGGAATGAGTCATACAGATCCTGAGATCTTTAAGTAAGAGAAGTCAGGGGCGGAGCCAAGAGCCGAGACCTGGAACCTTCCAGGTTAGTCAGGAAAGAGGAAGTGAAACTATACACCGTGTGGGGGAGGGTAATATACATGAGTGCAAAACGAATACAGGCAAGACAAACAGATTTCATTACAGCTTTGAAAGTCTTCTTTTGTGGTGCAGAGGTAAACCAGGCCAAAAAATCCTCCTATTTAGGAGCCTTACTTGATCGCACCCTGTTGTATAGACAGCATCTCCAGAACCTTGGGAAGAAACTAAAGACTGGGCCAAATTGATCCAGAAACTGGCCGGATCCACATGGGGAGCAGACGCTCAAACCCTCCGTACGGCAGCACTCGCCCTGGTATACTCTACAGCGGAGTACTGCTCTCCAGCATGGCTATCGAGTCTGCATGTCAAATCCATTGATGTCCAGCTGAATTCTACAATGAGAATTATCACCGGTACGCTTTTATCGACACAACACCTTGGCTGCCCATGCTTGCAAACATCGCACCACCACACCTCCGCCGTGAATATGCAGTCTCCAGAGATTACAACCGCTACACCAGATTAGACATGCCGAACCAGGCCGACTTGAACAACCCACCACCAACCTGTCTCAAATCTAGAAGGCCATTTTGGACCGTCGCCGAGGCCCTTCAGCGATCTCCCCTCAGCCTTGATGACCAATGGCGGAATGCTTGGAAGAATTGTGACATACGGAATGGTTCCTTATAGAGGACCCCACAGTACAACCTGAAGGATCAAACCTTCCTCGCAAACAGTGGACAACCATCAACCACCTCAGAACTGGCCATGATAGATGCTGCCACCTTCTCCATAGATAGAAGATTAAAGCATCCCCATCATGCGACTGTGGAGCTCCTAATCAGACCCTGGAGCACATCATTGCACACTGCCCTCAGAGGAAATTCGCAGGCAGCCTACAAGATACCCACGCTGTTACACCGGAAGCTTTGGCCTGGAAATCAGACTTAGATATTGACATTTGATTTGCTTTGCTAACACCATACGAAAGAAGAAGACTGGAGATGCAGGTTTGAAAATTAGCCTCGACATATTTGAGTGCAAAACTTACTCATGAGTAAGTTTTCCAAGTTTTCTCTGCTTTCTGCTGGTTAGAGAAGTTTGCAGTAATTGGGCAAACCACTTTGGTGGAGCAAAGACAACTGTCTTGAAATAAAAACTGCTTCTCCTGTTAAACAATATGGATGTTGGTTGTGGAGATGTTCATGGCACAGAAGTACTTACACTACCCAAGCAACTGAAGGAATATAACATGTAGGCAGGGAGGGTAACTTTTCAGGGATGTTAGAGTGATAGTGAAAAATATCATTGATTTTAAACCAGTAAACAAAGATGTTCTTCCTTTTGTGCACAAAAATGTTTTGGTAGACTTGATTGCCAATGTCAACCATAATAGCACTCTAAATTATGTGTGAAGCTTTAAACTTCGGCGAGGGTATAAAACGGGCAATAGCAGATGGCTGCCTGAAGTCAATGAAAGGAAAATCAAGCTGGGTGTGTAAGAGGTGACCGATCAGCGACAGCCCATTTTACGTCCTGCTGAAGCTGACAGTTCCACCCATAGATTCAAGATGTTAAACTGCAAAAGGGCATCCAAGCCTGGATTTTCCGATTGGTTCTGCCCAATATACAGATGTATGCAAGGAGGATGTGATCAGAATAGTGGGTGGAGATCTGTAACACTGAATCTAAGCGACGTTTCTGTAAAAGATGGGTAATTTAATGTCATTTTCAAAGTGCTGATTCATTCTTTATTCTTTCTATTCATAGAGTGAAGAGCTTGGTGCCCTCTTATTGGCTATTAATAATCTGGCAGATCAATGCTATGTCAGGCATTATGGGATACTAGAGGAAATGTCCATTTTGACAAAACTGGACATGGTCAAGGTGAGAATGTTTAACTTTGCTACCTTTCTAAATGCAAGTTGTTATTTCCACCTCCGTAATATTGCCGGACTCCACCCGTACCTCAGCTCACCTGCTGCTGAAACCTTCATTCATGCCTTTGTTACCTCTAGACTCGACTATTCCAACGCTCTCCTGGCCTCCCATCTTGCACCTTCTGTAAACGTGAGTTCATCTAAAACTCTGCTACCTGTATCCTAACTCACACCAGGTCCTGTTCACCCATTACCCCTGTGCTTGCTGACCTACATTAGCTCCCAGTTTGGCAACGCCTCAATTTTAAAATTCTCATCCTTATTTTCAAATCCCTCCATGGCCTCACCCCATCCGATCTCTGTAACCTTCTCCAGCCTACAACCCTCTGGAAACTCTACACTGCTCCAATAGTGGCCTCTTGCGCATCTCCGATTTTCATCACTCCACCATTGCCAGCCGTGCCTTCAACTGCCTAGGCCCTAAGCTCTGGAATTCCCTCCCTAAACCTCTCCGCCTCTGTACCTCTCTCCTCCTTTAAGACACTCCTGCAAACCAACTCTTTGACCAAGCTTTGGTTATCTTTCCTAATATCTCCTTATGTGGCTTAGTATCAACTTTTTGCTTGAAAACACTCCTATGATGGCAATTGGGAAGGTTTACTACATTAAAGGTGCTATATAAAAGCAAGTTGTTGCTGTTTTCTCATCCTTGTATTCAAATCCCTCCATGGCCTTGCCCATCACTATCTCTGTAATCTTCCTCCTGCCCTACAACCATCCGAGATCTCTGCATTCCTCCAAATCTGACCTGTTGCACATCCCTGATTTTCATCGCTCCACCATTGGCTGCTGTGTCTTCAGCTACCTCGGCCCTGAGCTCTGAAATTCCATCCCTAACCCTCTTAGGAACCCTCTTAGAAACAGACATTGCTATCGGGGGGGAGGAGTGTGAAATATTAGATTAAATAAACATAGTGAGAGAGGAAGTATTAAGGGGTTTAGCAGCTTTAAAAGTGGATAAATCCCCAGGCCCAGATGAAATGTATCCCAGGCTGTTAAGCGAAGCAAAAGAGGAAATAGCAGAGGCCCTGACCATCATTTTTCAATCCTCTCTGGCTTCAGGTGTGGTGCCGGAGGACTGGAGGACTGCTAATGTGGTACCCTTGTTTAAAAAGGGAGAAAAGGAGAGACCGAGTAATTACAGGCCAGTCAGCCTAACCTCGGTGGTGGGAAAATTATTGGAAAGAATTCTGAAGGACAGGATAAATCTTAATTTAGAAAAACACGGATTAATCAAGGATAGTCAGCACGGATTTGTTAAGGGAAGGTCGTGTCTGACAAACTTGATTGAATTTTCTGAGGAGGTAACAAGGAGGGTAGATGAGGGTAGTGCATTTGATGTAGTGTACATGGAATTTAGCAAGGCTTTTGATAAGGTTCCACATGGCAGACTGGTCATGAAGTTAAAAGCCCAGGGGATCCAAGGCAAAGTGTCAAGGTGGATTCAAAACTGGCTCGGAGTCAGGAAGCAGAGGGTAATGGTTGATGGACGTTTTTGTGACTGGAAAGCTGTTTCCAGTGGAGTTCTGCAGGGCTCAGTACTAGGTCCCTTGCTTTTTGTGGTATATATCAATGATCTAGACTTGAATATAGGGGGTATGATTAAGAAGTTTGCAGATGATACTAAAATCGGCTGTGTGGTTGATACTGAAGAAGGAAGCTGTAGACTGCAGGAAGATATCAATAAATTGGTCAGGTGGGCGGAACAGTGGCAAGTGGAATTCAATCCAGAGAAGTGTGAGGTAATGCATTTGGGGAGGGCTAATAAGGAAAGGGAATACACGTTAAATGGTAGGACACTGAGTAGTGTAGAGGAACAAAGGGACCTTGGAGTGCATGTCCACAGATCCCTGAAGGTAGCAGGCCAAGTAGATAAGGTGGTTAAGAAGGCATACGGAATGCTTGCCTTTATTAGCCGTGGCACAGAATACAAGAGCAGGGGGGTTATGCTGCAACTGTATAAAACACTAGTTAGGCCTCAGCTAGAGTACTGCGTGCAGTTCTGGTCACCACATTACAGGAAAGATGTGATTGCACTAGAGAGGGTACAGAGGAGATTTACAAGGATGTTGCCGGGAGTAGAGAATCTTAGCTATGAGGAAAGACTGGATAGGCTGGGTCTGTTTTCCTTGGAACAGAGGAGGCTGAGCGGAGACCTTATTGAGGTGTATAAAATTATGAGGGGCATAGATAAAGTGGATAGAAAGGACCTATTTCCCTTAGCAGAGGGGTCAAAAACCAGGGGGCACAGATTTAAAGTAATTAGTGGAAGTTTTGGTCGCCTCATCTGAGGAAGGATGTTCTTGCCATGGAGGGGGTGCAGCGGCGATTCACCAGGCTGATACCAGGAATGGCGGGAATGACCTATGAGGAGAGACTATGTAGTTTAGGGATGTACACACTGGAGTTTAGAAGATTGAGAGGGGACCTCATAGAAGTGTATAAAATTCTGACAGGTCTAGACAGACTGGATGCAGAAGGAATGTTTCCCTTGGCGGGTGAGAACAGAACTAGAGGACATAATTTAAGGATAAGGGCTAAACCATTTAGGACAGAGATGAGGGGGAATTTCTTCACTCAGAGAGTGGTGAACCTGTGGAACTCATTGCCACAGAGGGCAGTGTACGCCAGCTCATTAAATATATTTAAGAGGGAATTAGATATATTTCTACGGGCAAAAGGGGTTAAGGGTTACGGAGAGAAGGCGGGGACGGGATACTGAATTAAAGGATCAGCCATGATCTCATCGAATGGCGGAGCAGGCACGAAGGGCCGAATGGCCTACTCCTGCTCCTATCTTCTATGTATCTATGTATCTATCATTCATTTCAAGAAAAAAAAGAAAGACTTGCATTTATCTGAAATAATGAACTCAACATAAGTGTGAGGATTTGGAAGTTTGTTTGTTGTTAGATTTTAAAACTAATTTCTTCTGTTCTTATCAACAGGAATTCATCACGGAAAAGAGAGTTGTTGTGCAAATGACAGTACAAACTGACTCTACATCAGCTTTCACTGGCACCTCAGACCAAATTCAGAGCAAACCAGGAGTAAGTAACCAGCTGAAGCCACAGATCAAGACCTCGACTGTAAATTCCAGCAAAACAGTAACTCACCAAAAGAATAGACTAAGGCCAACAAACACCAAGGCTCGCTGAATAGTTTCAACATCCTTGTTTCAAGAGGGAATTTGATGTTTGCAGTAGTTCTTTCAAAAATTGTTGGTGTACTGAGCCACCATATTAGCATAACAGTGCCCAGTGGCCTGTTGTTGTCAGGTGAGGATGAATTGGCAGCGGAGCGAGGAGTGAAATATTTATACAGCACAGGTACCCCAACTTTATGTGACTGCACTGAAGAAAGAAGTAATGTTGATCAATGTAATAACAAGCCATCTTGCATCATAAAATTTGTACCAGAATTCAGGCAAGAAGGTTTTTAAATAGTAGCTGTTTGAATACCAATCAGTTAATGGCCAGCATGATTATGACTGGAACGTCATTGACAAATAATATTTAATTTTGGGAATGTATTGGTTTATATGCATCTTGGTTGCATATATTTGAATAAAATGTTGAACAGCATAAGGTACAATAACTTAGTGCTACTGACACTTGCGATATCACTCTTTTCTCCTTTTTATCCTGCTGAATTGCAAGAATTAAAACTATATGGAAAAATCAATAAATCATTAATAGAATTGCAAATGTTAGCAACGCTGAACTACTGACCCTATACCTACATTAAGATTCTCCCTAGACAATGCAAAGACAATGTTATTTTCAAACTATGGGTTGCTAATTGAAGTCATTAGTTTCTTATTAATCACATTACTTCCTCATGAGCGATACATGATACATAATTAGGAGGAAGTGGCTCTTGAGTAGTTATAGGAGAAGTGGTCCCATTGCATGTCAGTAACAAATTTACATTTAATCATCCCGTATTCAATTTTTGGAGGGAAGCTCTTATGGAACAGAAGAAAGAAATAAGAGAAACAAGATTGTAAGAAAAAAGGGAACAAACTTAACAAAAGGTTCACAGAAACCCCACAGTGCAGATAGAGGCCATTTCGGCCCATCGAGCCTGCACCGACACATACACAAATCTGTGCGTAATAGTCATACATTTAATTTTCGTTGCTCAGGGAATCCGTAAATAAATTCCAAAATGCTCTTCATATTTGCAAGCAACATGACTTAGATTCTGTTAATGTGAAATCTGGGCAGGGAACCTGGACAGATCCAGTACCGAGCATAAAGTATAACAATCATATTTGAAGAAAAAATGGCCTGTTTTTAACGAGTGCAATTTCTGCTACATGGAGGGAGTCCGCTGTTCCTGCTCAGCAAAAATTCAATGGCGTTGCATTGGAGCCATAAAGAGGAGAAGGACTTCTTAAAGGGGCACAGAAACACTGCAAAAACATTTTAACATTTTACATTTAAGTCCTCAGACTGGGCCGAGGCCTCCATGGTGTGAAGCCAGAAGCGAGGGAGAGGTACTCAGTCCTGGGCCTTCTCTTTCCAACATTGGTTACACTGCTACCCAGGGTTTACCTCCATCCCTCTACTGGCGGTCCCTGGGGTCTCCTCCAATTCCGGCCTCTTGTGTATCCCCGACTTCCTTCACCCCACCATTGGCGGCCGTGCCTTTAGCTGTCTAGAACCTAAGCTCCCCGCCACCTCTTTCTCCTCCTTTATCGCGCTCCTTAAAACCTACCTCTTTGACTAAGCTTTTGGTCACCTGTCACCTTCTTTGATTCGGTGTTAAGTTTTGTCTGAAAATGCTTCTGTGATGCGCTTTGGGACGTTTTGCTACATTAAAGGCGCTATATAAATGCAAGTTGTCTGGCAGAATAGAGGGAGGGAAATTGTCTGGATTCCCAGGGCCAAACCCCACCCATCATTTAAAGCAAGAGGTGTGTAAGGGACAAGTAGCCTAGATCTCTGCAGCACGGAAGGAAAGTTTACCAAGGTACTGTCAGGGGTGGGCAACAGGCATCACCACCTGATTTCCCTTCATTTTTTGCTGCTATGCCACCCAACTTTAGGCAGTATAGCAAATGTAAATCTAGCTTATATATATATAAAAAAGATTGAGAAGTAAAAACATAGGAAGTTCATCTTGTGATGGTAAAATACATTAATATTTGGGATGCACACAGGGACTGCAGTTAAACTGTCATTTTCATGGTGCAAAGTACTTCACTCTGAGTGGAGTATAATTCAGTTTTTGTTTGTTCATTCATGGGATGTGGACATCGCTGGCAAGGCCAGCATTTATTGCCCATCTCTAATTGCCCTGGAGAAGGTGGTGGTGAGCCGTCTTCTTGAACCGCTGCAGTCCGTGCGGTGAAGGTACTCCCACAGTGCTGTTAGGGAGGGAGTTCCAGGATTTTGACCCAGCGACAATGAAGGAACGGCGATATACTTTTAAGTCAGGATGGTGTGTGACTTGGAGGGGAACTTGGAGGTGGTGGTGTTCCCATGCGCCTGCTGCCCTTGTCCTTCTAGGTGGTAGTGGTTGCGGGTTTGGGAGGTGCTATCGAAGAAGCTTTGGCGAGTTGCTGCAGTGCATCTTCTAGATGGTACACACTGCAGCCACGGTAGGCCGGTGGTGGAGGGAGTGAATGTTTAAGGTGGTGGATGGGGTGCCAATCAATCTGGTTACTTTATCCTGGATGGTGTCGAGCTTCTTGAGTATTGTTGGAGCTGCACTCATCCAGGCAAGTGGAGAGTATTCCATCACACTCCTGACTTGTGCCTTGTAGATGGTAGAAAGACTTTGGGGAGTCAGGAGGCGAGTCACTTACCACAGAATACCTAGCCTCTGACCTGCTCTTGTTGCCACAGTATTTATGTGGCTGGTCCAGTTAAGTTTCTGGCCAATGGTAACCCTCAGGATATTGATGGTGGGAGATTCGGCAATGGTAATCCCATTGAATGTCAAGGGGAGGTGGCTAGACTCTCTCTTGTTGGAGATGGTGATTGCCTGGCACTTGTGTGGTGTGAATGTTACTTGCCACTTATCAGCCCATACCTAAATGTTGTCCAGGTCTTGCTGCATGCGGGTATGGACTGCTTCATTATCTGAGGAATTGTGAATGGAACTGAACACCGTGCAATCATCAGTGAACATCCCCACTTCTGACCTTATGATGGGGGGAAGGTAATTGATGAAGCAGCTGAATATGGTTGGGCCTAGGACACTGCCCTGAGAAACTCCTGCAGCGATGTCCTGGGGCTGTGATGATGGACCTTCAACAACCACACCCATCTTCCTTTGTGCTAGGTATGACTCCAGCCAGTGAAGAGGTTGCCCCCCGATTACCATTGACTTCAATTTTACTAGGGCTCCTAAATGCCACACTTTGTCAAACGCTGCCTTGATATCAAGGGCAGTCACATTCACCTCACCTCTGGAATTCAGCTTGTTTGTCCATGTTTGAACCAAGGCTGTAATGAGTTCTGTACGTAGCCAAATTTAAACTGATACGGGGACAGTCCTTTGGGCCTCCTAGGCACTTTATAAACTCAATATTGACGCTTCTTAATATCATGAGATAATGAGCACTGTCATTTGTATGCTCCCCAGGTTAAAAAAGCAGCTGGAGCTCTATAAACATGTGTATGCACACAGTTCTGTTTGAACAGGCAGAGTGAAAGTGAGAACCTACAGTGTAACTCCAGGCTAGCCATGTGGGTTTTGCACTCTTTCCCTACTGGTCTCAGACCAATAATATAATGTCCCGGATATTGCGGTCAGTGGTGAAGGGATGGCGCTCACCACTGACCTCGAAAAAAGCTGCCGACAAAGGTTTAGCAGGCTCGAAAGCATAGAATTCCTCTATGTCAATGTCACTTTGAATTTGATGCCATTTATAGGATATCTGTGGCATCCAGCAATAGGGCAGGGAGCAGGTAGGCTTACCAGCCAATCAGATTGAAGAATTCTCCCAGACAGCAAAGCAGGAAGTAAAAAGCAGGGAATATAACACACATTTTAATCATTGTACAGAAAGCAAAATAAAGATTGCAACATACACATGGGATTATGGGAGAAACTTAAATATAAACTTAAAAAAATAAAATAAAAATAAATTTTTATTATTTTAAAAATCATGCAATTTTTAAATGTTCTTCTGAGGAATGAGACTCTACACTTGTAAAAATAGTTTTTTTTAGGGCCAGAGAGGTTGTTCAGCAGTAATTATGGCTTAATACACCATTAAAAGCTCCTGATTGAAGAAGGCTTAACATTTTCATTGTTTTTTACAGCGAGAATAGTGCATAAAAAATTGAAGTTCACGTCACATCAGTGATTCTGTGTTGATTGCATCTGGGAAGACTGCAACAGTGCAGCCTGCAGAGGAGCAGGGTATCACTGACAGCGACGTCTGATTTCCGCTTTTAACTGCGCTTGTGCGGACGCCAGAAGTTACTGTCAGCTTTACACAGTAATGACGGGGAACGCTGACAGTTTCACATTCATTACAACCGCAAATTCCAGGTCAATATATCTGCACTTGAGGATGAAATTCCTCTTTTAATTAAATGTGGGAGAAATTCAATTTGTCACTGTGATTAAAAATCCAGAAAACTATAAATTCAGAGCACAGAAGGAGAACATTCGACCCATTGCATTTATGCGGGGCTGGCTCGAGCAATCTGAAACTAATTCCACTGTCCTGCTGTCTTCCCATTGGTCTGTTGCTTCCTCTGCTTTATCTTAAAAGGTACAATGGTCTCTGCCTCAACTGCTGCCTGTAGCAAAACATTCCATGGTCCTACAACACACTACATAAAGAAATGTCTCCCAATCTCTCTCCTCACTCTTTGTGACAGTTTTAAATTAATGATCCATTGTCACTGACTCCCCAACGAGGGGAAATCATTTCCCCCTATTCATTTTATTAAAACCCTTCACAATTAAAAAAAAAACTTTTATTAAATCTCATTTTAGCCTTAGCGGAAATAATTCCAGTAGCTCAAGCCTCTCCTCATAAGCATGGTTTCCCATCCCTGGCATCATCTTGGGGAATTTGTGCTCTATTCTTTCTATGGCTTTATTGTCACAAAACTGCACATAGTACCCTAGACTGTGGTTTAACTATTGTTTTTGTTCACAAATTTATCATTACCTTTTTATTTTTGCACTTTTTGCCTCTACTTCAAAACCCAAAAATGCTTTATGGTTTTATCCACCTGTACTTGTACTTTCAGGAAATGATGTACTTGAACCCCTCAGTCTGTTAATTTGCATCCTTCAGTATCTTTCCAAGGAGTGTGTACTTCCACTCCTTGTTTTTGCTTCCAAACGTATGACCTCACACTTCCCATTAAATTAAACAGGTCAGAGTTCTGCAGCGAGTGACTCCCCAAAGCCTTTCCACCATCTACAAGGCACAAGTAAGGAGTGTGATGGAATACTCTCCACTTGCCTGGATGAGTGCAGCTCCAACAACACTCAAGAAGCTCAACACCATCCTGGACAAAGTAGCCTGTTTGATTGGCACTCCATCTACCACCTTAAACATTCACTCTCTCCACCACCAGCGTACCGTGGCTGCAGTGTGTACCATCTACAAGATGCACTGCAGCAACTCGCCAAATTTTCTTCAGCAGCACCTTCCAAACCCGTGACTTCTACCACCTTGAAGGACAAGGGCAGCAGACGCATGGGAACACCACCACCCCCAAGTTCCCCTCCAAGTCACACACCATCCTGACTTAGAAGTATATCGCCGATCCTTCATCGTCGCTGGGTCAAGATCCTGGAACTCCCTACCTAACGGCACTGTGGGAGTACCTTCACCACACGGACTACAGCAGTCCAAGAAGGCGGCTCACCTCCACCTTCTCAGGGCAACTAGGGATGGGCAATAAATGCTCAGCGACGCCCAGATCCCATAAGCGAATAAAAAAAAAATTATATCTGCCACCTGCCTGTTCATTAAGGAATGTGTCTGAATGTGGCTTTGAAACATAAGATTGCTGAGACTTGTTAGTGGATCATTAATTATGAAGAAAAACGCATTTTTAATTTTTTAAATAAATGATAAATTTCACACCTAAGAGAGTTAAAAATGAGTGTTAGTTTTAAACTGTAGATATTTTGTTGCTGCAGGCAAGTATGGAAGGATTTTGGTGCATGGAGACTTGATGTGCTCGACTCATAAATCTTGGATTACATGAAATTGCGCCTGGGCATGGTGCCATTAATTCGTATAACATCATGTTCTTTTAGGGATTCCACAGTGGAATTCTTCATTTATTACTGGGTCAAAAACTATTGCTTTAAATAGCATCACGATGTTCAAGTTCCATATTAGAGAGTTTATAATACATCTTTGCAGTGTGTATATGTTAATACATAGATTACATTTCTGCAAACAAACAACTGATAACTTTGCACTAAGGTACAATAGAAATTCGGTGCTTTAGCGCCTCTCGTTATCGCCTATCGCCACGCCCGCTGTTGTGTATGTACCTTTAAGGGAATAACTGGTCTCAGACTGCAGTACCAGCAGTGACCACCCCTGTATAAAAGGCCCTAGCAGGCTTCTGTAGTTCAGTTTCCAGGTTGTCTCCATTCAGTAAAGACTTGTTATAATCAACTCCTGCAGTCCATGTCTCAATTATACACGGACATAATACTGGCGACGAGTAAGAAACTAACTTACCTGCAACTCGGCAGCAACTCAGACGACGTTATTGAAGGTCGGAGCCAGAAGAAAGAGAAAAAAAAAATAATCCAAAGAAACTCGAGAAACGGGCGTCGACCGTGGGCAACCGCCCTCCAAATCATCGAATTGAAAAAATTGCAGGAGAGACTGTCGAGAGCCAGGCTTGGTTCTCCAGTCTGTGGTTTCCCAGCTAATCGGGCTGGTGGCAGGTAGTGCACTGATCCTTTCTGGGCTGCGGCGGGCTAGAGCTCGATCGGGTGGCTCTGCAACGGGGCCGGGCAGCGAGTCGGGAAGCAAAGGGAGAGAGAGAGGGTGGAGAACTCAGGGCGCAGCCGGTGCTTCGAAGCTGGGCAGCGTTCGGACCTAAGAAGAGAGAGGGAAGTGTCCCAGAGGGTCCGCTCCACAACGGGAACGGTTCTTCAATTACCGGAGCAAATATTGAAGCGCGATAGAAAAATAAAATACCGCAGAGAGCAGCGTTGACAGCAGCGGCAGCGGCGGGAAAGCGCGGGAGGCGCCATCTTAACTCGGCGGGGAAGAAGGAAAAGCGCGGGAGGCGCCATCTTAGATTTTCAAGATGCCAAAGACTGGCAATATCACTGCCTTCGATAATGCAATAGAAGACTGGACCACATATGTGGAAAGAGTCGAGGTATATTGCGAGGCAAACGAAATAGCCGATGAGAAAAAGGCATCGGTATTGCTAAATTTAATGGGCGCAAGAACGTACGGCCTATTGCGAGACCTGATTACTCCAGCCAAACCGAAGGCGAAGAGTTTTAACGAAATTGTTGCTATCCTACAGGAACACCTAAATCCTACACAGCTGCTGATAGCAGAAAGATTTAAATTCCACAGGAGAAATCAGCATAAAAATGAGAGCAATGCTGATTACCTTACGGAACTACGCAAGCTATCAAAGCACTGCCAGTTCGGAGCAGGACTGGCAGATACCTTACGGGACAAATTTGTCTGTGGACTCCTGAGTGAAGGAACCCAGAAGAGGTTACTCTCAGAGAAAGAGCTGACGCTAGATAAGGCTTTCAGCGTGGCAGTATCGTACGAAGCAGCAGCAAGGGGAGCTGCGGAAATACAACAAAAGCCACAGGAATACGGCACCCATGAAATGACACGGGGATTTGCAAAATGTTATCGCTGCGGCAGAACAAACCATGACCAGAAGGACTGCTGGTCCAAGGACAAAATATGCAGGCAATGCGGAAAGATGGGACACATTGCACGAGTTTGCAGGTCTGGGAAGAAGACCAACGACAACAAAAAGGCTACTAAGGAACCGTACAGGAAAGTACAAAAGATGACGGACAGTAGTTCCGAAGACCAGATGAGCGATAGTGAATCCGGGAACAAGAGACTAAGCTGTCTCAAACTTCACAACGTAATCGCAAAAGAGGATCACCGAACCATTTGGGTCACCCTCACGATAGCAGGGTCCCAAGTCAAAATGGAATTGGATACAGGATCAGCTCTAACCGTAATGAATCGACGAGACTACGAGCGGCTATTCTCACACATACCCTTGAGAGAGACATCCATTGTCTTGAGGACGTATACAGGGCAAAAAGTATACCCCAGAGGAAAAATAAGGGTACCTGTCGAATACAACGACAAGAAAATACGGAAATTTTATCTCTACATTCTGCAAGATGGTGGCCCACCGTTATTGGGACGTGAATGGATCAGAAAGATAAGTTTAGACTGGCACTCCATTCAGGCACTGACGGTGGCTGGTAAAAAGGATGACGACGTCACTCCTGGACGATTGTCAACAATCTTAGCTGACGCCAAAGAGGTATTTCAACAAGAATTGGGCACTCTTAAAGGCGTAACCGCCTCGATAAAAATAGAGGAGAATGCAATTCCCAAGTTTTTCAAAGCAAGACCGGTACCATATGCAATTCACCCAGCCGTCGAGGCAGAGCTGGAGAATCTGGAGAATGCAGGCGTGTTATCTAAGGTAGGCTGGAGCGAGTGGGCGACACCCATCGTTCCTGTCATGAAAAAAACGTTAAACAATAAGTCTGAGGAGCCAAGGAAGGTTCGCATCTGTGGGGACTTCAAGGTGACGGTGAACCCAGTCCTTCACACAGTACAATATCCTCTTCCAAGGATAGAAGATGCCTTCGCCTCACTATCTGGAGGGAAGCGTTTTACAAAAATTGACCTAGCACAAGCATATTTGCAGATGGAGGTTGAAGAATCCTCTAGGAAGTATCTCACGATAAACACTCACAAAGGTCTTTACCAGTATAATCAACTGGTATTCGGAGTAGCATCAGCTCCGGCGATATGGCAAAGAGCGATGGAACAAGTCCTGCAAGGGATTCCGGGGACTCAGTGTTACTTGGATGACATCCTAGTGACAGGTGAAGATGACAGTGAACACCTTGCCAACCTAGAGCAGGTGCTCACTAGACTACGGGAACATGGGCTATGAGCCAATCGCCCCAAGAGCGAGTTTTTTAAGAAACAGATATCGTATTGTGGCCACGTGATTGATGAAGAGGGGTTGCATAAGTCCCCTGACAAAATTGAAGCGGTAGTTAAGGCTCCAGCGCCTGAAAATGTGTCGCAACTGAGGTCATTCCTCGGATTGGTGAATTACTACCATAAGTTTTTGCCGAATTTGTCCGCAATTCTGCATCCACTGAACGCCCTACTACGAACGGGAGTAGCATGGAAATGGAGCGATGAATGCAAGCGGGCCTTTCAGAAGAGTAAGGACCTAATCACTTCAAGAGAAGTATTGGCTCACTACAACCCATCACTACCGATAAGACTGGCGTGTGATGCGTCTCCCTACGGCATTGGGGCGGTACTGTCACATAAATTCCTTGATGGTTCAGAGAGGCCGATAGCTTTTGCGTCATGCTCGTTGACTTCAGCCGAGCGTAACTACGCCCAGATTGACAGAGAGGCCCTCAGCCTGGTGTGGGGGGTGAAGAAGTTCAATCACTACCTGCACGGTCAGAAATTTACTCTACTAACTGATCATCAACCTCTCGTCTCCATTTTCAACCCTCAGAAGGGCGTACCGATAATGACGGCACAACGGCTACAGAGGTGGTCCCTTTTCCTAGGGGCTCACCAATATGACATCGAGTACAAAGGAACTAAACAGCATGGGAATGCTGATGGATTGTCGCGCCTACCGTTGCCGACGGTGGAAGAAGAACTGGCAGTGGATCCAGTGGAGTTATTCCACTCGACTATAGTCGAATGTCTCCCTGTGACGAATGCAAACATAGAAAAGGAAACACGAAATGACCCGACACTCTCCTGGGTCTATGATTTAACGGTGAAGGGATGGCCAGCACATGGCGAACCACTGCTGCCAGCATTCTCGCCGAGAAGAGAACAGCTGTCAGTGTGCAGAGGTACCTTGATGTGTGGATCCAGAGTAGTAATTCCACCCAAATTGAAGGATAGAGTGCTCAATGAGCTTCATGAGGGTCATCTGGGAGGGGTAAAAATGAAGAACTTAGCCAGAGCGTTTGTGTGGTGGCCGGGAATCGATAGAGAAATCGAAGAGATGACCAAGAGCTGTACAGGATGCCAGAAGGTCCAAAACGCCCCACCACAAGCCCCTCTACATCCATGGGAGTGGCCCTCATCTCCATGGCAAAGGGTGCGCATTGATTTTGCTGGTCCCTTTATGGACTCGGTGTTTTTAATTGCTGTGGATGCACATTCAAAGTGGCCAGAGGTAATAAAAATGTCCTCAACCACCACAGAAAAAACTATCACAGTCTTACGAACCATATCCGCCAGGGATGGGCTGCCTGAACAGATTTGCTCTGACAATGGACCACAGTTTGTGTCTGAAGAGTTCCGGAGGTTCTTAAAGAACAATGGTGTTAAGCATTACACATCCGCCCCATATCATCCAGCCACTCATGGATTGGCCGAGAGGTTTGTTCAAACATTCAAGAAGGCTATCAAGGCAATGTGTAATGAAGATATACCCCTACAACACAAGGTGGATAACTTCTTGTTTGCCTACCGGAATGCGACACATGCGGTTACCAACCAAACTCCAGCCATGATGTTCTTCAATCGAAGACTACGATGCCGCTTGGATTTGGTTAAGCCAAACGTCAGAAGAGATGTGGAGAACAGGCAGTTTCAGAATATGAATGAAAGGCCGACCAGGAGTTTTAAGATAGGTCAACCAGTTTTGGCCCGGGACTACCGCACAGAGAAATGGCAGCCAGGAACGATCTGTACACGGCAAGGACCTCTAATGTATACCGTGGACGTTGGGGAGAGCATTGTAAGACGCCATGCTGACCAGATTCTAGAGTCACTGGAAAACATCAACTCCACACCACGATCTGATACACCTGACGATGAAACCAAAGTACCAATTGCATCGACCGCAGAATCGGTGATATTGGAAGCAGACGAACCAAACAACGACATTGATCCCGACTCAACCTTGCCAGAAGAACCTGATACCCCAAAGAGGCGTTACCCAGACAGAATCAGGAAGCCTCCTCAAAGACTGAACTTATAATTGCTTAACTTCAACCAATGTATCTAGCAACCGTAATTGTAATTGTAATTAGTTATTATTTAGTTGTTAAATGAATGTTATGTACTGTTTATCTAAAAGGGGAGGAATTGTTGTGTATGTACCTTTAAGGGAATAACTGGTCTCAGACTGCAGTACCGGCAGTGACCACCCCTGTATAAAAGGCCCTAGCAGGCTTCTGTAGTTCAGTTTCCAGGTTGTCTCCATTCAGTAAAGACTTGTTATAATCAACTCCTGCAGTCCGTGTCTCAATTATACACGGACATAATACCCGCCTGCGGCCGGAGATCGTGACGTTATCCAGCCGTGCATCGCCCCGGTAGCACCCCGGATCCGAAATTCATTTCCGCCCCCTGAAGCATCGCCGGGCGAAAACAACGCCAGCTTCAGGTGACGTGCATCGGCCGACCGGCCGCTTCGGGGGCGATGCTTAAAGGTGAGATAGCCGAGGTAAGTAAAAAATAAATTTTCTTCTGCGTGTTCCTGCCCACGATCGATCAGCCCGGCACTCTGAGTGAGTGCTAGGCTGATCGTGCAGGTTCGCTGCTCCCTTGGTGGTCCCAAGGTGCCCTTTCTTTTGCAGAGCCTGCAGTGATGGCTCTGCCCTTTAAGGGAGGGAAGGAGCCTTCCAACGCGGCAGCGCTGCACGGCCCAGTCTGCAATGCTGCAGAACTCACCGCCCTGCCTGCTGCTGATCGCGCTCCAAGGGAGAAGTGGAACTCTTGATTTAGCTCTCTACTTCCCTCTTGGAGCTAGAAAACCAAATTTTTTAAAAGTTAGAAAATTTTTCGAAACCTTTAAAAGTTATCGCCCCAAACCAAGTTTCACCCCCGGTGTCTTTATAATGAAACCAAAAACAATGGTAGAGAGAGTAGGAGAGTCTTAAGCGTTGACCATATGGGGGTGATATTGGATGACTTTTAAAAGTTTGGAAAATTAGCGTCGGCGTGTTTTTCTAACTTTGAAAAAATTAGTGTTTCTCACTCCAAGAGAGAGCGAAATCAAGCGTTCCACTTCCCTCTTGGAGCGCAATCAGCAGCAGGCGGGGCGGTGAGTTCTGCAGCACTGCACACTGGGCCGTGCAGCGCTGCCGTGTTCAAAGGATCCTTCCCTCCCTTAAAGGGCAGGGCCATCTCTGCAGACTCTGCAATAGAAAGGGCACCTTGGGACCACTAAGGGAGCAGCGAACCTGCACGATCAGCCTGGCACTCACTCAGAGTGCCGGGCTGATCGATCGTGGGCAGGAACACGCGGGAAAAAAAGGATCAAAAAAGGTAAGTTATTTTTTAATTACCTTGGCTATCTCACCTTTAAGCATCGCCCCCGAAGCGGCCGGTCACCCGATGAACGTCCCCTGAAGCTGGAGTTGTTTTCACCCGGCGACCTTTCAGGGGGCGGAAATGAATTTTGAGTCCAGGGCGCTACCGGGGTGATGCCCGGCTGGATGACGTCACGATCTCCGGCTGCAGGCGGGCGTGGCAATAGGGGTTACCACTGCCACAAAACGGCAGGTGAATTTTATAGAGTCATATACAGCACAGAAAGAGGCCCTTCGGCCCATCGTGTCCACGCCGGCCATCAAGCCCTGTCTATTCTAATCCCATTTTCCAGCACTTGGTCCGTAGCCTTGTATGCTATGGCGTTTCAAGTGCTCATCTAAATGCTTCTTGAATGTTGTGAGGGTTCCTGCCTCTACCACCCTTTCAGGCAGTGAGTTCCAGATTCCAACCACCCTCTGGGTGAAAAAGTTTTTCCTCAAATCCCCCCTAAACTTCCTGCCCCTTACCTTGAAACTATGCCCCTTGGTTATTGACCCCTCTACTAAGGGGAAAAGTTCCTTTCTATCTACCCTATCTATGCCCCTCATAATTTTGTACACCTCAATCAGGTCCCCCCTCAGCCTTTTCTGCTCTAAGGAAAACAACCCCAGCCTGTCCAGTCTCTCTTCATAGCCCAGGTAATATCCTGGTGAATCTCCTCTGCACCCTCTCCAATACAATCACATCCCTCCTATAGTGTGGTGACCAGAACTGCACACAGTATTCCAGCTGTGGCCTAACTAGCATTTTGTACAGCTCCATCATAACCTCCCTGCTCTTATATTCTATGCCTCGGCTAATGAAGGCAAGTATCCCATATGCCTTTTTAACCACCTTATCTACCTGTCCTGCTGCCTTCAGGGATCTATGTAAATGCACACCAAGGTCCCTCTGATCCTCTGTCCTTCATAGGATCCTACCATTCATTGTGTATTCCCTTGCCTTGTTAATCCTCCCAAAATGCATCACCTCACACTTTTCAGGGTTACATTCCATTTGCCACTGTTCTGCCCATCTAACCAACTATATCATCCTGTAGCCTGAGGCTTCCCCCCTCGCTATTTACCACTCCACCAATTTTCGTGTCCTCTGCGAACTTACTGATCATACCTGCTACATTCATATCTAAATCATTAATGTACACTACAAACAGCAAAGGACCCAGCACCGATCCCTGTGGTACACCACTGGACACAGGCTTCCAGTCACAAAAACAACCTTCGACCATCACCCTCTGCCTCCTGCCACTAAGCCAATTTTGGATCCAATGTGCCAAATTGCCCTGGATCCCATGGGCTCTTACCTTCTTGACCAGTCTCCCATGTGGGACTTTATCAAAAGCCTTGCTGAAGTCCATGTAGACTACATCAACTGCACTACCCTCATCCACACACCTAGTCACCCTCTTGAAAAATTCAATCAAATTGGTCAGACATGATCTCCCCCTGACAAAGCCATGCTGACTATTCCTGATTAATCCCTGCCTCTCTAAGTGGAGACTAATTCTGTCCCTCAGAATTTTTTCCAATAATTTCCCTACCACTGATGTTAGGCTCACGGGCTTGTATTTCCCTGGTGTATCCCTACTACCCTTCTTGAACAATGGTATTACGTTAGCTGTTCTCCAGTCCCCTGGCACCTCCCCTGTGGCCAGAGAGGTTCTGAAAATTTGTGTCAGAGCCCCTGCAATCTCCCTTGCCTCACACAGCAGCCTGGGATACGCCCCGTCAGGGCCTGGGTATTTATCCACTTTTAATCCCACTAAAACCGCTAGTACCTCCTCCCTCTCAATACTAATTTGTTCAAGTATATCACAATCCCCCTGCCTGATTTCTATGCCTACATCACCCTTCTCCATAATGAACACAGATGCAAAATATTCATTTAAAACCTCACCTACATCTTCCAGCTCTACACACAGATTGCCACTTTAGTCCCTAATGGGCCCTACTCTTTCCTTGGTTATCCTCTTGCCCTTAATATACGTATAAAACACCTTGAGATTTTCCTTTATTTTGCCCGCCAGTGTTTTATCATTCCCCTCTTCGCTCTCCTAATTTCTTTTTTAAGTACCCCCCTGCACTTTCTATACTCCTCTAGGGCTTCCACTGTTTTTAGTCCTTTGTATCTGCCAAAAGCCTCCCTTTTTTTCCTAATCCATTCTTGTATATCGCTTGACATCCAGGGTTCCCTGGGCTTGTTGGTCCCACCCTTGACCTTTACGGGAACATGTTGGCATTGTACTCTCTATTTCCTTCCTGAAAGACTCCCACTGCTCTGATGTGGAATTTCCTACAAGTAGCTGATCCCCGTCCAATTTGGCCAGATCCTGCCTTATCATATTAAAATCGGCCTTCCCCCAATTTAGAACCTTTATTTCCGGTCCATATTTGTCCTTTTCCATGACTACCTTAAATCTCACTGAATTATGGTCACTGTCACCAAAATGCTCTCCTACTGACACTTCTACCACTTGCCCGGCTATATTCCCTCGAATTAGGCCCAGTACCGCTCCCTCTCTTGTAGGACTTTCTACATGCTGACTCAAAAAGCTCTCCTGGATGCACTTTAAGAGTTCTGCACCCTCTAAGCCTTTCACTCTCTGACTATCCTAGTTAATATTGGGGAAGTTGAAATCCCCCACTATTATTACCCTATTATTTCTACACTTCTCTGAGATTTGCCTACATATCTGTTCCTCTATCTCCCCCTGACTGTTTGGGGGCCTATAGTACACTCCCAGCAAAGTGCTTGCCCCCTTTTTGTTTTTAAGTTCTACCCATATGGCCTCATTAGAGGAACCTGCTAAGATATCATCCCTCCTTACAGCAGTAATTGACTCCTTGATTAATATTGCGACACCCCCTCCTCTTTTACACCCCCCTCTGTCTCACCTGAAGATTCTATTGTTAAGTCTGTGTGTTATAGTGATAATTACTACACAGACTAAGAGAGTAAATTCAACAGGTCTTTACTGGTTGGAGGTCGGGACTATATTGAATACAATATTACTACACAGTGCTTATATACCGGTGTGGTCACCACCGGTATTACGTATACAGCAGCCAGAGAAAGTAGTACATCTCTTAAGGTGGAACAGGCTTAAGTTCTCTTAAGGTGGAACAGGTTACATACACCACAATCCTCCCTTTTTAGCTTAACAGTCATATCCCCATTTAACATAACATAATAACATATATACATATATAACTTCAGGTATAACAGTTCAAAGGTTCAGTCTCTCAGGAGGCTTTCTGATGCGGCTTGGATAACGCCTCTCAGTAGTCTCTGATTCTTGTTGTTAAGGTGCCTCCTCTATTTGGTTTCCAATGTATTGGGTGTCATCATCATCAAGTACATTCCCTGCCGAGGTAGATGCTTCAGGTTCATTAACGTCTTCCACAGTTGTCTCTGTCACAACCATGGGTTCGACCCTTGCTCTCGACTCTACCAGTTGACCCGCATGATGCCTTATCACATTATGACCAATATCTACTGTGTACATCAGAGGTCCTTGTCTGGCCCGAATGGTTCCGGACTGCCATTTTTCGTTTCCATAGCCCCTTGCCAACACTGGTTGTCCTACGTCGAAAGTTCGAGTGGTCTTGTTGTTAATATGCCGAAACTGTTTGTTTTCCACTTCCCTCCGCACATTTGGTTTTAACAAGTCCAACTTGGACCGCAACCTCCTGTTATAAAACATCATGGCAGGACTTTGGTTAGTCACTGCATGATCGGCGTTTCGATATGACATCAGGAACTTGTCGACCTTGTGTTGCAGCGGAATCTGATCATCGTTCATGGCCTTAATTGCCTTTTTGAATGTCTGGACAAATCTTTCAGCCAACCCGTTTGTCGCCGGATGATATGGGGCAGAGGTATAATGTTTTACTCCATTCTTCTTTAAGAATTGTCGGAATTCTTCCGATACAAACTGTGGTCCGTTGTCCGAACAGATCTGTTCTGGCAATCCGTTCCTTGCGAATATTGTTCTTAACACCGCAATTGTCTTTTCTGAAGTAGTGGTATTCATCTTGATGACTTCTGGCCATTTGGAATGTGCGTCCACCGCGATTAGGAACATGGAGTCCATGAATGGACCAGCAAAGTCAATGTGTACGCGTTGCCATGGGGCTGAAGGCCATTCCCATGGGTGTAGCGGTGCTATCGGAGGTGCATTTTGCACTTTTTGGCACCCAGCGCAGCTTTTCGTTAACTCCTCAATCTGTTGGTCAATACCCGGCCACCATACATAAGCCCTAGCAAGACTTTTCATTTTAACTCCCCCCAGATGACCTTCATGCAGTTCGTTTAAAACTCTTTCCCTTAACTTGGGAGGAATAATCACTCTTGTCCCGTACATCAAGGTACCATGGCAGACGGACAGCTGGTCTCGCCTTGCCGAAAATGCCGGTAACAGAGGATCACCCCGTGTTGGCCATCCTTTCACTGTCACCTCGTAGACTCTGGACAGTGTCGGGTCGTTCCTGGTTTCTCTTTCAATACTTGCATTGGTGACTGGTAAACACTCGATGATGGTCGAATGAAATAACTCAACAGGGTCAACTTTCGTCGTGTCTTCTTCTTCAGGTAGTGGCAGGCGCGACAGCCCATCAGCATTGCCATGCTGTTTCGTACCTTTGAATTCTATTTGATATTGATGTGCTCCTAGGAAAAGAGACCATCTCTGGAGACGCTGCGCTGTCATCACCGAAACACCCTTCTTAGGGTTAAAAATGGATACCAACGGTTGATGGTCTGTCAGAAGTGTGAATTTTTGGCCCTGCAGGTAATGATTAAACTTCTTCACTCCCCATACAAGGCTAAGAGCCTCCCTATCGATCTGCGCATAGTTGCGCTCAGCGGAGGTCAATGATCTGGATGCAAACGCGACTGGCCTTTCCGTGCCATTTGGCAACTTGTGTGAGAGTACTGCCCCAATACCATATGGGGAAGCATCACAAGCCAACCGAATAGGCAGTGTCGGGTTGAAGTGAGCCAACACTTCCTCTGAGGTGATCAATTCTTTGCTTTTGCGAAATGCCTTCTTAAAGTTTTCGCCCCATTCCCATGGTACCCCTTTCTGTAAAAGAGCGTTTAATGGGTGCAGTACCGTGGATAGATTTGGCAGAAATTTTTATGGTAATAGTTAATTAATCCTAGAAACGACCTCAACTGAGAGACATTCTCCGGAGCGGGAGCCTTTACAACTGCCTCAATCTTGTCAGGAGACTTATGAAGCCCCTCCCGGTCAATGACATGGCCACAGTACGCGATCCGCTTCTGGAAGAACTCACATTTCTGCCGATTTACTCTAAGTCCATACTCTTTCAGTCTGTTGAGCACCAGTTCCAAGTTTGCGAGATGTTGTTCATCACCATCACCTGTGATCAGAATATCGTCCAGGTAACATTGTGTGCCTGGAATTCCCTGTAATACCTGCTCCATGGCCCTCTGCCAAATTGCTGGAGCCGATGCCACTCCAAAAACCAGCCTATTGTACCGGTACAACCCTCGATGCGTGTTGATCGTGAGGTATTGGCGTGACTCTTCCTCAACCTCCATCTGCAAGTACGCCTGCGCCAGGTCTATCTTGGTGAAGCGTTTCCCGCCAGACAATGAAGCGAAAATATCCTCAATCCGTGGAAGCGGATACTGCACCGTGTGAAGCACCGGATTAACGGTGATTTTGAAATCTCCACAGATGCGAACCTTCCCTGGGTCTCCTGGCTTGTTGCTCGCAGGACGTTTCATAACGGAAAAATGGGCATAGCCCACTCACTCCAATCTACCTTAGACAGTACACCTGAACGTTCTAGTGCTTCCAGTTCCGCTTCAACAGTAGGTCGTATTGCATAGGGTACCGGTCTGGCTTTAAAAAATTTTGGTTATGCATGTTCATCAATCTTGATGTTTGCCGTAATTCCTCTCAGTGTTCCCAGTCCCTGCTGGAACACCTCTTTAGCATCCTCCAATATTCTGGACAATCGTTTAGGCTTGACATCTGTTTCCCCGGAATCTACCATTAGTGCCTTCAAGGAGTGCCAGTCCATATTCATTTTCCTAATCCACTCCCGTCCTAGTAGTGGTGGACCTCCTTCAGGTAGCACATATAAGTCCATTACTTGGCTTTCTTTGCCCTTGTGGACCACTTCTACCTCTATTTTTCCGATGGGGTACACTCTTTGCCCCGTGTATGTTTTCAATATAATCTCCGTATCCTGTAGGGGAATATGTTGGAATAACCTTCTGTAATCTTTCTTATTCATGACCGTCAATGCCGATCCAGTGTCCAATTCCATTTTTACTTGGACTCCTGCAATAAGCAAAGGAGAGAAACACAAAGGGCCAAACTAATTCATAATGAGAGTGTGAAAAAAGCAAGCCTGAAGGCTTTGTATCTTAATGCTAGAAGCATTAGGAACAAGGTGGATGAATTAGTTGTGGAAATAGAGGTAAACAAGTATGATTTGATTGGGATTACAGAAACGTGGCTGCAGGGTGGGCAAGGCTGGGAACTTAACATCCAGGGATATACAATATTTAGGAAGGATCGGCAAAAAGGTAGGGGAGGTGGGGTAGCATTGCTGGTAAAGGAGGGGATTAATGCAATGGAAAGGAAGGATATCAACTCGGATGAAACGGAATCTGTATGGGTAGAAATGAGAAATAGCAAGGGGAGGAAAACGTTAGTGGGTGTGATATATAGGCCTCCAAATAGTAATATGGAGGTGAGGGAAGGCATAAAAAGGGAAATTAGAGAAGCGTGCGATAAGAGCACAGCTGTCATCATGGGTGACTTTAATTTACATATTGATTGGACTACCCAAATTAGTAAAAATTCTGAGGAGGAGGAATTCCTGGAATGTTTTCGGGACGGTTATCTGGACCAATATGTCGAGGAGCCGACTCGAGATCAGGCCATTTTAGACTGGGTATTGTGCAATGAGAAGGGACTTATCAACAATCTTCTTGTACGAGGCCCCTTGGGTCAGAGCGATCATAATATGATCGAGCTCTCAGTCGAGATGGAGAGTGAGGAAATTGAATCAGAGACTAAGGTCCAGAACTTAAATAAAGGGAATTACGAGGGTATGAGATGGGAATTGGGTAAGATTGATTGGGTGGTGTTTCTGGGGGGATTGACAGTGGATAGACAATGGCAAGCATTCAAAGATAGAATGGAAGAATTCCAGAACATGTTTATACCGGTTTGGCATAAAAATAAACCTAAAAAGGTGGCTCAACCGTGGATAACGAGGGAAATTAGGGACAGCATAAAATCAAAAAAAAGGGCATATCAACTGGCAAAAAAAAGCACCAGACCGGAAGATTGGGGGCAGTACAGGATACAGCAAAAGAGGACAAAGGGATTAATCAGGAAGGGGAAAATAGAATACGAAAGTAAACTTGCAGCAAACATAAAGACAGACTGCAAAAGCTTTTATCGGTATATCAGGAGGAAAAGACTGGTAAAATCCCAAGTCGGTCCCTTGCAGTCCGATTCGGGAGAATATATAATGGAGAATAAGGAAATGGCAGACCAATTAAACTCATACTTTGGTTCTGTATTCACAAAGGAGGACACAAATAACCTCCCAGGAATATCGGCAAACATAGGGACTAATGAGAGGGAGGAGCTGACAGAAATTAGTATCTCTAGGGATATGGTGTTGGATAAGTTGAGGGGACTGAAGGCCGACAAATCCCCGGGGCCTGATAAACTACATCCTAGGGTACTTAAGGAGGTGGCCCTGGAGATAGCAGATGCTCTAAGGATCATCTTCCGGAACTCCATTGACTCGGGAACAGTACCCGTGGATTGGAGGGTAGCTAATGTTACCCCAATATTTAAAAAGGGGGGTAGAGAGAAAGCAGGGAATTATAGACCAGTAAGCCTTACATCGGTTGTGGGCAAAATGCTAGAGTCCATTATTAAGGATAAAATAGCGGAGCACTTGACAAATGGGGAAAGGATCGGACAGAGTCAACATGGATTTACAAAGGGTAAATCGTGTTTGACTAATCTGCTGGAATTTTTTGAGGAAGTAACTGGTAAAATAGATGGGGGAGAGCCAGTGGATGTGGTGTACCTTGACTTCCAGAAAGCCTTCGATAAGGTTCCACACAAAAGATTATCATGCAAAATTAAGGCTCATGGGATTGGGGGCAAAGTATTAACGTGGATAGAGAACTGGCTGGCGGATAGAAAACAGAGAGTTGGAATAAACGGCTCGTTTTCGGAGTGGCAGGCAGTGACCAGCGGGGTGCCGCAAGGATCTGTCCTGGGACCCCAGCTGTTCACAATATATATAAATGATCTGGATCAGGGAATTGGATGCAATATTTCCAAATTCGCTGACGACACTAAACTAGGAGGAGGGGTGGGCTCTGATGAGGATGTCAGGAGGCTACAGTGCGATTTGGACAGGTTGGGGGAATGGGCGGATACGTGGCAGATGCACTATAATGTGGATAAATGCGAGGTTATCCACTTTGGGGGTAAAAACAGGAGGGTAGATTATTATCTAAATGGCAATAGATTGGGAGATGGGGAAGTGCAGAGGGACCTGGGTGTTCTTGTGCACCAGTCACTGAAGGAGAGCATGCAGGTGCAACAGGCGATTAAGAAGGCAAATGGTATGTTGGCCTTCATATCAAGGGGGTTCGAGTATAGGAATAGGGATACCTTACTACAGCTGTACAAGGTGCTGGTGAGACCGCATCTGGAGTATTGTGTACAGTTTTGGTCGCCCCATCTGCGGAAGGATGTTCTTGCCATGGAAAGAGTGCAGCGGCGATTCACCAGGCTGATACCTGGAATGGCGGGAATGACCTACGAGGAGAGATTGAATAGTTTGGGCTTGTACTCACTGGAGTTTAGAAGATTGAGAGGGGATCTCATCGAAACATATAAAATTATGGCAGGCCTGGACAGGCTGAATTCAGAGAGAATGTTTCCAATGGCAGGGGAGCACAGAACCAGGGGCCACAGTCTAAAAATAGCGGGCAAATCATTTAAAACAGAGATGAGGAAGAATTTCTTCACTCAAAGAGTGGTGAGCCTGTGGAATTCCCTGCCACAGAGGGCTGTGAAGGCTAATTCAATAAATATTTTCAAGAGAGAATTGGATATATTTCTGAAGGCTAAGGGGATTAAGGGTTACGGAGAAAAGGCGGGGACGGGGTACTGAACTGGTAAGATCAGCTAAGATCTCAGACGAAGATCAGCCATGATATCATTGAATGGCGGAGCAGGCTCGAAGGGCCGAATGGCCTACTCCTGTTCCTATCTCTATGTTTCTATGTTTCTATGAAGAGTGACCCAAATTGTCTGGAGATCTGCATCCTTACCAACGTTGTGTACTCTTAAGCTATCCAGTTCATTACTGCTAGCGTCTGAATCTGACTTCTGTTCGGTCAAACTGTTCTTTGTCACCTTGTGTACTTTTGCGTATTTTCCTTGCGGTGACTTTTTGTTGCTGGTCTTCTTCCCTGACCGGCATACTTTAGCTATGTGGCCAAGCCTGCCACACGTTCTGCATTCTTGGTTTTTAAACCAACACTGGTTCTGATCGTGCGTTGTCTTTCCACAACGATAACATTTGACAGAACTCAAACCCAATTTGTTTGTACCGAGTTCCGGTGACCGTAGCTGCATTACTGCCGTGCCTCTCGCTGTGGCTTCATGTGCTGCTGCCATAGTGACCGCCTTCTCAAGCGTCAGCTCATTCTCCTCGAGCAGTCGCTTTTGTGTATCCTGTTTAAATAAACCACACACAAATTTATCTCATAGTGCCTCTGTCAGTCCCATTCCAAACTGACAATATTTTGCTAGCTTACGTAATTCCATCAAATATTCAGCATTGCTTTCATTCTGCAGCTGCCTTCTGTCGTAAAATTTAAATCGTTCCGCTAGCATCAGCGGCGTGGGGTTTAGATGATTTTTCAGGACAGTAACAATCTCATCGAAAGTCTTATCCGCCGGTTCATCCGGTGATAACAGGTGTTTCAATTGCCCGTATGTCTTCGCACCCATTAAATTTAATAATGTTAGTGCTTTATCTGCATCAGGAATTTTATTTGCCTTACAATAATTTTGTATGCGTTCTACATACATGGCCCAATCTTCGATGTCACTATCAAAGGTATTAATGTTCCCATGTTTAGGCATCGTTGCAATTTATTGTATTTTTATGTTATCCAAGATGGCGGCTTCCCACTCTTTGTCGTCGTCCCCGCCCACAAAATGGCGGTTTTCCCGCGCTTGGCGGTCTTCAACCGTCCCCCGACGCTGTCTCCGCTTCACTGCGGCTCTCGCGCCTTCAGTTTCCCCAGACGCTGCGCCTTTTAGCCCGAATGCGGCCCTTATCTCCGGTCGCGATCAATGTCCCCGCGCTGCGCCTCTCGCTCGAAAGCGGCCCGGCCCTTATCTCCTGTCGCGATCGATCTCACCGCCCTTATTCCTCCGTCTTCCCAGCCCCGTCTGTACAGCCAACGCGGTTGACTTTCTGTCGCGTCGCTGCCCGGCTTACCCACCACTGAGGTAGAAGAAGAAAGCTGACAGTCGCTGATGGAGGCTTCGAGGTCAGGATGTCTTCTGCACTCCGGTTTCTCGATGCCTGCCGCTCGACGTGTCTTCCAGTAGGGTGATGAGGGTGGAAACCTCTCTTCGACGTCCTGTCTGTGGATGAAGCCGCCGTGGAAATAACTGCCGCAGGGTAAGAATCGGACTCGTCGCCACTGTTAAGTCTGTATGTTATAGTGATAATTACTACACAGACTAAGAGAGTAAATTCAACAGGTCTTTACTGGTTGGAGGTCGGGATTATATTGAATACAATATTACTACACAGTGCTTATATACCGGTGTGGTCACCACTGGTATTACGTATACAGCAGCCAGAGAAAGTAGTACATCTCTTAAGGTGGAACAGGCTTAAGTTCTCTTAAGGTGGAACAGGTTACATGCACCACACCTATACCCCGGAATATTGAGCTGCCAGTCCTGCCCCTCTCTCAACCATGTCTCTGTGATAGCAACAATATCATACTCCCATATGTTCATCAACACCTTCAATTCATCTGCCTTACTCGCAAGACTCCTTGCATTAAAATAAATGCCACCCAGCCTTGCCATACTCCCTTGTGCCATTACATATTTGCTCTGCCTTCCAGGCTGACTTGTTTTTCCTCTATATTTGGCTGTGCGTCACCCCCTACTATAGCTCCACTCCGTATCCCATCCCCCTACCAAGTTAGTTTAAACCCCCTCCAACAGTACTAGCAAACCTCCCCGCAAGGATGTTGGTCCCATTCCGGTTCAGGTGCAACCCGTCTGACTTGTACAGGTCTCACCTTCCCCAGAAGCAGACCCAGTGATCCAGGAAACTAAAGCCCTCCCTCCTGCACCAACTCTTTAGCCATGCATTCATCTGCTCTATCCTCCTATTCCTATACTCACTAACACGTGGCACCGGGAGTAATCCAGCGATTACAACCTTCGAGGTCCTGCTTTTTAATCTGCTACCTAGCTCCCTAAATTCTTGTTGCAGGACCTCATCCCTCTTTCTACCCATGTCGTTGGTACCAATGTGACCCACGACCTCTGACTGTTCACCCTCCCCCTTCAGAATGCCCTGCAGCCGTTCAGTGACATCCTTGACCCTGGCACCAGGGGGGCAACATACCATCCTGGAGTCACGCCTGCGGCCACAGGAATGTCTATCTGTTCCCCTTACGATAGAATCCCCTATCACTATTGCTCTCCCACTCTTTTCCCTCCCCTCCTGTGCAGCTGAGCCACTCGTAGTGCCACGGACTTGGCCCTTGCTGCATTCCCCTGAGAAACCATCTCCCCCTGCGTTTTCCAAAACAGAAAATTTGTTGGAGAGGGAGATGGCGGTAATTTCGTCGCGCCTGGGCGGTAAGACCTCAGCGCCCCGTTATCACCACCTGGATGCGATAACGGGAGACGCTAAGACACCAAATTTCTCGATTATGAAATCTTATGAGGCAAACAGGAGAATTCTCCGTTCACATTGTAAGAGATGTGAATCATTTTATTGCAGACGGACTATGATGTCCAAGCGGTCAGCCACTATGGTGCTATGAAAGAGAAGATAGATGGAAGTGTGTTAACAGATTACTCATATCTGACTGAACTGGTTTGGAAGATTCAATTGTGAGTACAGTGTTGAAGATAAAAAGGATTCAGTAAGCAGAAAAAGTAAAAATCATATTCATGACTATTTCACTGAATTTAAGAACCAATTTTATAGAATGTTAATTAAGTCGATAAGGCTAGGCCAGAAGCAAATTTTCCCTTTGGCTGATTATGATGATTGAAGAAAACTTTCACAAAATGTTGCCTTTTAGATCATTTTATTTGTTGACTGGTTTAGATGATCATCACAACTCCTTGTCAATTTAACTTCGCTGATGTAATTGTCTGGGAAATCTTGTTTAGCGAAGTCTGAGCTGATCATCCAGAAGCTTAGAAGAAGAGATGTTTAGAGAATCACACATTAGTAAGGAAACCATCTGTAGGACAGCTCGATAGACTGGAGAAAAGGTAGGTGTGTGTTAGGAGTTAGCTTATTTGATGGGTTGAATTAAAATTAGCAATAATTTTCTTTTAGGAGCACCACTGCAAAAGGGAAGCAATTGTTGAGGAGGGCCTGATTAAGTCCAGGGCTTGATTCATTTTCTTTTTAGTCCCATTTAATGTAATAAATTGGGCTTATTACTCAAAAAGTATATAAAATCTATCCCTGTTTATGACAGCTATGTATATTGTTTCCACTGCCATTCTCTCTGTCACATTTTGCAGAGTATAATAGTTGTCTCATTTGCAAGGTCTGATAGTTGCTAGGGGCCCAAGGATATCTACTGGAGCCCTGGCTCATATTCCCTTTGGGACACCCATAGATACGACCTAGAGAATGATACAATGAGGCCCACACAACTACCTGGGTCTTGGTGGAACAAACCATTGGAATGTTAAAGCAAAGGTTTTGATGCATTGACCAAGCAGGGAAGCTTTACTGTGCAACCCAGTGAAAGTATCCAAGATTAATATAGCCTGTTGTGGCCTACACAACACTGCCCTGCAAAGGGGCATTGGCATGGAGCAGTTAGAAGAGGAGAGAGAACCTCAACCAATGGCAGGAGAGGGCCCCAACCAGGATCCAGATAAGGTGTCTGCACAACCAACCATTCACTCAGCAAGAGCAGGCTCTAATAGATGACACCTTACTTAAGTGTGTGTAACACTCAATACACTCACCTTTCACCCCACCAGCCTCCACATTCAACGGATCATCCTCCACCATTTCCGCTACCTCCAAAGTGATCCCACCACCAAACGCATCTTCTCCTCCCCTCCCCTTTCAGCATTCTGTAGGGACCGCTCCCTCCGAGACACCCTAGTCCACTCCTCTATCACCCCCAACAGCCCTTCCCCTTTGCCTGGCACCTTCCCGTGCAAGCGCAGGAGATGTAACACCTGCCCCTATACCTCCCCCCTTCCCACTGTCCAGGGCCCCAAACACCCCTTCCAGGTGAAACAGCGATTTACTTGTACTTCTTGCAATCTAGTATACTGTATTCGCTGCTCACGATGCGATCTCCTCTACATTGGGGAGACCAAACGCAGATTGGGTGACCGCTTTGTGGAACACCTCCGTTCAGTCCGTAAGGGGGACCCCGAGCTTCCGGTCGCCTGTCATTTTAATTCACCGCTCCACTCCCACTCAGACCTCACCGTCCTTGGCCTCTTGCATTGTTCCACGGAAGCTCAACGTAAACTCGAGGAACAGCACCTCATCTTCTGATTAGGCACTTTGCAGCCTTCCGGACTCAATATCGAGTTCAACAATTTCAGATCATAACCTTGGCCCCATTACATTTTTACTTATATTTTTTTCCCACCCCTTTGTTTTGGGTTTTCCCTCCCCCCTCCCTCCCCACTCTCCTTTCTCTCTCCCACATGGCAGCTGTCTCTCTTTCTGCCAGTACACTTCACACCTAATCTGAGCCATCTTTTGTCTCCACTTGTCCTATTACCATCTCGTCTGGTTTTGAATACCTCTTAATGTCTCTTTACTTTTTTTGTTCTATCGCAGCCCTGCCTTCGATCTATTTCATTTCCTTTCCAGTTTTGAAAAAGGGTTCACCCGAAACGTCGACTCTAATTTCTCTCCACGGATGTTGCCTGGCCTGCTGAGTTTTTCCAGCATTTTCTGTTGTTATTTCGGATTTCCAGCATCTGCAGTATTTTGCTATCGTACTCAATGCACAAGGGCTGTCTGCGCAAGTGCCAAATACCCTGGCTAAAATAACCATTGTTACAGTGGCCCACAGCCTTACATCAAGATGTATGCACGCAACAGCATTTCTCCACAACTACCTTATTGTATTTCATCCCAAATGAGCTGTCACAACATATTACAGTACTAGTAAACCCAAATTTTATTAACCTTTACAGTGTGTGATGCAGGTGTGTTCAGTATTTTACTTCAGTGTTTCTCCTTTGTAAAGGTGTCTTCTACTTCTTAACTGTGGGCTCATTCTAAATGTTTCACCAGTGGGAAGTGAAGTGAGGTTGATGGTTGCTGGGTGCCAGTGTCTGTCTCGAGGAATGGAAGTGAACTGGCACTGGGTCAATAGATGGCCAGGGAACTACAGGCGTCATGTTATTGATGCATTTCCTGTCTGAGTCTGTATGCTATCTTAACACATCTACAGTTATTTGAGCAGGGCACCTGGCTATTACGGTTGTGGGTTTGTCCTGAAATACATTACCACAATCCAGTGGCAACTCCTGCCTTTGCTCTACTGCTGGGGATTCCCTCAGTATAGTCAGAGATCTGTGTGGGAACAGACTGTGGGTAACAACTACGTTGTTGAAACCATGAATTATGACTGTCTGAATCTGATTCCCAATAAGGTGACTCCAGACTGCTATAGATTGGACCCTATGGTCTTTAGAGCCCTAGTCAGAGCATTTGTTATGGAAGCTATAGCTGAGCCTAGGACCTTGTCCAAGGGGGACTTCACTGCAGAGAGCCCTGGAGGTCTGCACCTCGGTTAGATAGTCATGCAGTACTGCACAGCTGTGAGTTGTGTATTCCTCCAAAGGTGCCCCAAAATGGTGCAGGCTCCTTGGCATACTCTCAAATGACTGCATGAACTGCTGATGTTGAATCACCATATTGTGTTGGTAGGCAGGCCCTACAAGTTTAGACTCCCTGAGTCTGTAGTTGAAGGAGCCCTTGAGCTGACCCTCTGGCAGGTAGGACATAGTTCTTCCAATTCCATCTGCACTTGCTCCTCCTCACTTATGCTCTGAATGCTGGAGGTAAATCACTTCTTAAGAGAGAACCTGCATGCTAGTGTATGATATTACAGTGCTGCTGTGTATTCCAGTGCGCAAGGGATTGAATGAGTGAGCAAGTGAGCGATTTAGCGAGTGAGTGAGTGAATAAAGAATCAAAAATGAAGGATGACACTGGCCATGGAAGAGACCTTCAAGCTTCCTTCTCTCACTCCCTCTACTGTGTTTAGGCACAGAACCTCCAGGGCACTCACCTCTTTGGGAGTCAGGTGTCTTAGATGCGGTAGTTCCCCAGCTCCAGTCTGCATGTGCTGCTGTCTGGTATGCATGACCTTCACCTACAAGCAAAGAGTTTGGGATATGGAATGTGAGAGATATGTGTCACGCAAGTGCCCAGCTCAGTAGCCATGTTATGTATTTCCTGGGAGAAAATGATCAATTCCTATATACAAAATTATGTAAGATCTAGTGAGCCAAGCTGAGCACCTGTACCATAACCTCAATTCTCATCGAATAGAGATTTCTCATTTGCATTTTCTCTGGCAGGCCCGTAAGACAAGACTGACTTAGTCATAGAGTCATAGAATCATAAGGCTGGATTTTCATTGAGGAGTCGGGTAGGAGGCGGGACTACAACTTTTGGGGTTGTAGTCCCGCCTCCATCGAGTTCTAGCCAACCCACGCAATTTTAACTTGATTGACCTTGTTGAGCCCACCCAGCAGGCTCAGCAGGCCAATTAAGGGCCACCTGGCAACAGGTGACGTCACAGATTGAAATTTCATCTGTCAAGACCTTTTGACAGATGAAATATCAGCATTTCACAGCTGTTTGAAGCTGTCAAACACTGACAATCTGTATTCTAAGTTAATTCCTTCCTCTCAGGATGATTTAGAGATCTCCCCGAAACAGAAAGCTGAATGCTGCAATTTTTGACAGCTCACAGCCATTCTGCTTTCTGTGCCGGTGAGATGAGGGACTCCCGAGACCTGAAGGAAGGAAGATTGTAAAGGTAAGTAAAGGTATGTAAAACTTCTTTAAACATTTTACACACACCAAACACACTTACCTTTGCACTCATGCACCCATCACTCACCTGAACACTGGACATCTCGACCCCTCCAAGCCCTTCAGCCCGATGGTCCGCCTCCTCTAACTTGCGTGGTTTGGAGCCGTCGGGAATCCCACACTTCAACATTAAAAATAGGGATTAGGCTAAAAACTGCCTGTTAACTACCTGTTAACAGGCAGTTAATTGGCACTAATCTCCTTCCTGCCTTGGGGAGGCGGGTCCCAGTGCAGGGCGGGTACCCGCCTCCTTTGAAACTGGCATGGAGGTGGGTTGGGGGCGGGATGGGTTCGTGCCCCCCGATTTCAGGATTTTAACCCCCCACACGCCTCCAATCCCGCCTCCACGGCCCAATGAAAATCCTGCCCAGAGAGTCATAGAGGTTATACAGCACAGAAAGAGGCCCTTCGGCCTATCATGTCTGCGCCGGCATTCAAGCCCTGTCTATTCTAATCCCATTTTCCAGCACTTGGTCTGTAGCCTTGTATGCTATGACATTTCAAATGCTCATCTAAATGCTTCTTGAATGTTGTGAGGGTTCCTGCCTCTACCACCCTTTCAGGCAGTGAGTTCCAGATTCCAACCACCCTCTGGGTGAAAATGTTTTTCCTCAAATCCCCTCTAAACCTCCTGCTCCTTACCTTGAAACTATGCCCCCTGATTATTGACCCCTCTACTAAGGAGACAAGTTCCTTTCTATCTACCCTATCTATGCCCCTCATAATTTTGTACACCTCAATCAGGTCCCCCCTCAGTCTTCTTTGCTCTAAAGAAAACAACCCCAGCCTGTCCAGTCTCTCTTCATAGCTGAAACGCTCCAGCCCAGGTAACATCCTGGTGAATCTCCTCTGCACCCTCTCCAATGCAATCACATCCTTCATATTGTGTGGCGACCAGAACTGCACACAGTATTCCAGCTGTGGCCTAACTAGCATTTTGTACAGCTCCATCATAACTTCCCTGCTCTTATATTCTATGCCTTGGCTAATGAAGGCAAGTATCCCATATGCCTTCTTAACCACCTGTCCTGCTGCCTTCAGGGATCTATGTACATGCACACCAAGGTCCCTCTGATCCTCTGTCCTTCCTAGGGTCCTACCATTCATTGTATATTCCCTTGCCTTGTTAGTCCTCCCAAAATGCATCACCTCACACCTTTCAGGGTTAAATTCCATTTGCCACTGTTCTGCCCATCTGACCAACCTGTCTATATCGTCCTGTAGCCTGAGGCTTCCCTCCTCGCTATTTACCACTCCACCAATTTTCGTGTAATCTCCAAGGAAGATTAAGGAGAGAAAATGAGAATGCACTTGAGTTAAAACAATGGACTCAACTTACCATTACTTAGCCACCTTAACATGTTAAGCCACCTGACATATCAATAATTTCATTGATTAACTCTTTGAACAAATTGAAAAATGACAAAATTATTAGAGGTTTCTACTGCCTTTCAAAAAAACTTAATGAAGTCAAAGCTAGGTGAGAACACTTTGCCAGGTTGAACAATGCAGCTTCATGAAGCAAAGTAGCCACTGGCAATTGAAAGGTTGTCCGTGAGTTACCTGTGGAATGTGGCAAGTTATCTCTGGAATGATAGGTATGGCGTGCATAATGGAACAATAGGTAAAATTCTTGATAATACTATAAAACATTTGATTGAGCTGGTGGTAGTTGGTTCTCCAAAGTTCACTGTGACCACAATGTCAAGTGCATTATTCTTGTGTTCACGATAAATAAACCCAAATAGGTCATACCTGGGGTAATTTGTTCAATTCAGACCAAAGTTATTCACCCCATTCACGAACCTTTGATTATATGCATGTTTCTTATAGTAAAATACATTCAATAGGTATGCAAAATTAAAGCAACTTTCTTTATTATGTTATAGTTTACAAGCTTTTGCCTTTTGTAATCATTTGCCAACATATTTCTGAACAGTTTGGCAGAAAAATATGGGTTCAATTTTAACTCCCTCTGGACAATGGAAACCGGACAGCAGTGGAGTTAGAATGGAAGGCGGTAGATTTATCGCTCTGTTCCTGTTCTTCCAGGGCTTATTTCCCAGGGCCTTTTGCTGGGTGGCCAAGGCGTCCATCTGAATCAATCAAGAGCTTCATTAATCTATTTTAAGCATATTCCTATGATGTACATAGGACCTCAGTGGCATTTCAACTGCCTACTGGGCAGACCATCCATTGTGGATGCTCTGCTCAGTAATACCTGGAGGAACAGCAGAAGAGGCCCATCCAGGTAAGTCTAAAATTACTTTTGCGGGGCCAAGAGCGGCATGAGTGCACCTCTGGCTTCCATAAGAATAATGTGGGTCACAGGCACCCTGGGCTCCCCCCGCCCGCCCCTCCTCTGTGATCGCAACCCTTCCCCCCGACCTACCTTTTCCCTGGCCAGGTGAGCCTCTAGACTGCCCGATATTGCATCAGCCATTAGCCAGTGAGCTGCATTAGGATGCCCCTTGGCACCCACCGCCCTCCGCACATATGTGAATGAGGCCCGGCCCATGAAATGGATTGGGCTTCCTGCCATCATTATCGAGTAGCCGGCTGGAGTGTTCCGACAGTCGAACGTTCAATACTTAAAATCTACCCTTACATGTTTGCCAGTGTAGCCCTGCAGAACAGTAAGATATAAAACATTTATGTTAAGGAATGGATACGTTCATCAAGGCTGGAAAATATAAATATGCTTCAGGCCTCTTGCTCTAACCTGAGAGACATTAGCCATTGTGAGGCATTATTTGCCTTTCAGAACAATGTATTTTTTTATGATAGCAAAATACTGCAGATGCTGGAAATCCGAAATAACAACAGAAAACACTGGAAAAACTCAGCAGGCCAGGCAGCATCCGTGGAGAGAGAAACAGAGTTAACGTTTCAGGTCGATGACGAAGGGTCTTTGACCTGAAACGTTAACTCCGTTTCTCTTTCCACGGATGCTGCCCTGGCCTGCTGAGTTTTTCCAGTGTTTTCTGTTGTTATTATGTCTTTTTCTTCTTCTTTCCTTCTAAAGTTGTGTTTTAGTTAACAGGGATGCTATATAACTAAGATAGTGGCCCAGAAACTCGGGTCTCCACGGGTGAGTACGCACGGGGTACTCACCCGTAGGCCCAATGGAAGCGCCAGTTTCCTGCATGCATTGCGCATGCGCGGGAAACCGGCACTTCCGTTCCCCTGAAAGAAGGGGTTCAGAGGTCGTACGCGTGCGCGGGAGAGGCAGCGCGTGCGCATCGAACTTACGTTTTTTTTACAGGTTTTCCCGGGAGGGTAAGTCTGCAGAATTTAGAAATATAAAAAGCAGGCGTAAGGCCTGCTTTTCACAAGGTAAGTGGTGAATTAATTAAAATTAAAACATTTTTTCCACATGTTTATTATTTTTAAATGCTTTAAAGCAAGGTAAGTATAATTTTAGCCCCGTTAGAAAATAAAATTATTTTTTTCAAAAATTTAAATTATTGTTTAAAATAGTTATTTCATGTATTTTATAGTTTATTTAAAAAATGTGATTTAAAAAAAATTTTATTTGCAGATTTAGTGCTATTTTGAGGCCGTAGTATTTATAAGTCTTGACAGCACTTCCTGTCAGACTTATGAATGGAGCATTCCCTGCTCCGATTTGCTCCCCATGGCCCACGTGATCCCAGGGGATGCATCGAACTAACTGCGCCCCTGGGATACGCAAGCACTGCGTGCCAGCAGCTGGAGCAGGCCCCGGATCGGAATCCCACGTGGGCCCACAGCACAACGGCCGGCGCGCTAGGTAAGTGCAGGTCGGGGGCTTACACCCGCGGGAAGCCCCCGACCCGAATTTCTGGGCCAATTATTTTCTTATCATCATGTTACAGTGAATTGTAGGCACTTCATATATAAACCTTATCAGTTAGTTACATTTTAACCCAACATTAGGTTTAGTTTACAACTATAATGCACTGATCTCTTCTTAATAGGCCACTGTACACAATCAGAAGCATGAGATCAAAGACAGAGCCTTCCTAGATAAGATAGCTTTGTTAACCATGAGTGGATAGAATTCCTGGCTGTCGAATACACTTTACAACCTCTTACTATCTTTTGACCTAATAACTCCAAATATTTTTGGAATTAAGTATTATATATTATAAAAAATATATGGCATGAAGTCTCACTATGCAAAACTAGTAACAAATTTACTAACACATTCATATGAAATTCCTCTGACAGTTACTTTAATGAAGGGGTTAATCCAACACATTACTAACATTGTATAGCATGATTTCAACCAACAAACATTTAAATTATCTCTATGGCCCATACTACTGTGTAGAATATTTGAAGAGTTTGCCGTGTAGAAATTTTCATATGATGATAGTGATCCCTGGAGCAGTGCGGTAACACCAGTCTGCTATCACATTTCAAAGGACTATTGTATATTACAGGAGTGGCACAAAGCCAACAAATAGTCTCCACAAATTACACTTCTTCATAAAAGGAAGCAAAACAATCCAAGTGCAGGCCTGGCTGTAGGCTTACATTTCCTGTGCAATTGCAGAGGCCCTGTGTATTAGGAAGCCCCACAACAGTCATTTATTCCAACATTTTTCTTTTCCTCAGTCACAACAGCACAGGGTTCTACGCTTGCATATCATTAGCAATCTCTTTGGTGTCAGACCACATTTGGTTGATGTACTGCTGGCTCTGCATTGGTGAGCATGGTTTTCTTTGCAACACAACACCAAGTAAGCATTCACCCGATGAGAAGCTTCCACCGAATGGGAGGGCTGGAATGGGGGCAGCCATTCTGGTACAGTCTCAGAGTTTATTTCTATTAACTGGAGCCTGTGTTGTTGTCTTTTTGTTGTATGTGAAACTGCTCACCCTCTAAGCAACTGAACCATATCTTCCCTTTCCCCACTCACTGGAGGTTTCACAACCCTGACACAATTCTGCTCTGCCGTTGTTCAATCCCTTCTGTCACTGTCTCGAAACCGATTTCTACCAGTTGAATCCATGCCAATCAATGCCTTCCTTTATTTGCTGTGTAATGGCAAATGGTTTCAAGGAGAGATTGAAGGGACTAGTCAGATTCATCTCAGAGAGAAACTGAGGGGATTCTTTTTCAGCATACTCTCTGCCTCTGCCTGCGTCTGTTCTTTTTCTCTTTCATTTGTCTATCTATTGTTATTTTGATTTGTACATTCCCTTATCTCTTTATCGCATGTGTCTTAATACAGATAGTTGCACGTTGTTGTTGTTACTATTTGATTTCCTCTACATTTTCATTTCTTTCTGACCTGGTTCCTATTCTGCACCATACTCCATTTATGTTCCTCTACTTGCCATGGCAACTGTGTCATATGTTTTCAGTGAGCTATTTATATCTTTCTTTGTGAACAAATTATGTTAAAAAAATGCAAAAGGTGGTGTGATCATACGTGTCCTGCTCAATATGTAAAACTTTTATTAATAGAAGTATAAAATGGAGTAAGTGTTTCATAAAAGTTCATACAATAAATATCATCGACATATCCCACTCTTCCCGAGTAACAAACCATGTTAATTTTGGATCGAGCAAATGTTCCAAAAGTTCAACCTTAAATCTCCCAAATTAGAGCTACTTGTTAACACTCTTATTATGCCAGAACAATTCCATTTTAGAGGATTTTTCCATAATTTGAAATCTGTAAAATAGGAGGAGGAATGCATCTTCTTCTGCTTGAAATCAAAAACTTTCTGCAAATGTGGAATTCCCTTTAAGAAAATGTTAACAACTAAAGGGTACATGCAAAGGACTGGTGCTAAATATATTACATAAACTGAGTGGCATCAGTCAAGTCAACTTGTGAGTGTTGCAGGCAAGTGAGTTACCATAGACTTGAGACAAATAGCCCATGGAATAAAAGGGACAGTGGCAGCATGGATACGAAAGTGACAGGAAACAGAGAGTAGTAGTGAACGGTTGTTTTTCGGACTGGAGGAAGATACACAGTGGTGTTCCCCAAGGCGTCAGTACTAGGACCACTGCTTTTCTTGATATATATTAATGACTTGGACTTGGGTGTACAAGGCACAATTTCAAAATTTGCAAATGACAACAGTGAACAGTGAGAAGGATACTGATAGACTTCAAGAGGATACAGACAGGCTGGTGGAATGGGCAGACACGTGGCAGATGAAATTTAACGCAGAAAATTGCAAAGTGATACATTTTGGTAGGAAGAATGAGGAGAGGCAATATAAACTAAAGGGGGTGCAGGAACAGAGAGACCTGGGGGTATATGTGCTCAAATCGTTGAAGGTGGCAGAGCAGGTTGAGAAAGCAGTTAAAAAAGCATACGGGATCCTGGGCTTCATAAATAGAGGCATAGAGTACAAAAAACAAGGAAGTTATGATGAACCTTTATAAAACACTGGTTTGTCCTCAACAGGAGTATTGTGTCCAATTCTGGGCACTGCACTTTAGGAAGGATGTGAAGGCCTTAGAAAGGGTGCAGAAAAGATTTACAAGAATGGTCAAAGGGATGAGGGACTTTAGTTGCTTGGATAGACTAGAGAAGCTGAGGTTGATCTCCTTAGAGCAGAGAAGGTTGAGAGGAGATTTGATAGAGGTATTCAAAATCATGAGGGTATAGACAGAGTAGATAGAGAGAAACTGTTCCCATTGGCAGAAGGGTTGAGAACCAAAGGTCACAGATTTAAGGTGATTGGCAGAAGAAGTAAAGGCGACATGAGGAAAAACGTTTTTACGCAGCGAGTGGTTAGGATCTGGAATGCACTGCCTGAAAGGGTGGTGGAGGCAGACTCAATCGTGGCTTTCAAAAGGGAATTGGATAAGTAATTGAAGGAAAAAAAATTGCAGGGCTACGGGGAAAGGGTGGGTGAGTGGGACTAGCTGAAGTGCTCTTGCAGAGAGCCGACATGGGCTCGACGGGCCGAATGGCTTCCTTCTGTGCTGTAACTGTTGTGTATGTACCTTTAAGGGAATAACTGGTCTTAGACTGCAGTACCGGCAGTGACCACCCCTGTATAAAAGGCCCTAGCAGGCTTCTGTAGTTTCAGTTTCAAGCTGCCTCTTGTTCAGTAAAGTACCTGTTAAACTGTTCTCCCAAAGTCCGTGTATCATTGAGGCGCGGACTTTACAGTGGCGACGAGTAAGTTTGAACTCACCTGCAGTGTGGCATCATCTCACAGGGATCTTGCCTGAAAGGAAGGTCCTGGAAGGTCGTAGCCTGAGCAACGGGCGTCGACCGAGGGCAACCGCCCAAAGAATCCATCGGTGTTTGGAGAATTGCGGGAGAGACTGTGGTTCCAGCGAATCGTGCTGGTAGCAGGTAGCACGCTGACCTTTCCAGACTGCGGCGGGCTCAAGCTCGATCGAGCGGCTCTACAAATTGGGCCGCGCAGCGTCGCCGGGAAAAGAAAACAAGAGAGAGAGGGTGGAGCGCACAGGGCGCGGTCGGTGCTCGAGAACAGGACAGCGGAGAGAAACCAAACGGGGGGGGAAGGAAAGCGAGACGCGCTGAAGCTGCGGGTTGCCGCCATTACCCCGTAGAACGCTAGGAGCAGCGTGGCAGTAAGGGGAAGAAGCAAAAGCGCGGGAGGCGCCATTTTATCCCGTTGGGGAAGAAGCAAAAGCGCAGGAGGTGCCATTTTATTCCATTGGGGAAGAAGCAAAAGCGCGGGAGGCGCCATTTTAAATCGCCCAAGATGCCGAAAAGTGGCAGTATCACTGCTTTCGACAACGAGGTAGAAGACTGGACCACGTATGTAGAAAGAATCGAAGTGTACTGCAAGGCAAATGAGGTGGCCGATGGAAAGAGGGCGTCGGTATTATTAAATCTGATGGGTGTGAATACGTACGGCCTATTGCGGAATTTAATTACCCCAGCTAAACCAATGGAGAAAACTTTTGAGGAGATTGTTCATATCTTACAGGAACACCTAAGCCCTACACCACTGCTGATAGCAGAAAGATTCAAGTTCCATAAAAGAAACCAGCACAAAGATGAGAGCAATGCTGACTATCTTACGGAACTACGCAAGTTATCGAAGCACTGCCAGTTCGAAGCAGGACTGGCAGACACCTTACGGGATAAGTTTGTCTGCGGGCTCCAGAGTGAAGGAACCCAGAAACGACTACTTTCAAAAAAGGACCTGACGCTAGAACAGGCTTTCAGCGTGGCAGTATCCTATGAAGCAGCAGCACGGGGAGCTGCGGAAATACAACAGAAACCACAAGAATACAGCGCTAACGAAATGGCGTATGGAGCCGAAAAGTGCTATCGCTGCGGCAGAACAACCCATGAGCAGAAGGACTGCTGGTTTAAAGACAATATATGCAGGCAATGCGGGAAAATGGGACATATAGCAAGAGTCTGCAGGTCGGGAAAGAAGACCAACACAACAAGAACTACTAAGGAACAGTACAGGAAAGTAAAGAAACTGACAGATAGTAGTTCCAAAGATCAGGAGAGTGATAAGGACTCCGGGAGCAGGCGACTAAGTTGTTTAAAATTACACAACGTGATCGCAAAAGAAGATCACCGAACCATTTGGGTCACCCTCATGATAGCAGGGTCCCCAGTGAAGATGGAATTGGACACAGGATCAGCCCTAACTGTCATGAATTGACGAGACTACGAGCGGCTATTCTCACACATACCCTTAAAGGACACATCCATTGTATTGAAGACATACACGGGGCAAAAGGTCTACCCCAGAGGAAAAATAAGGGTGCCAGTTGAATATAACGGAAAGGAAACACAGAAACTATACATGTATATACTACGAGATGGAGGACCACCATTATTGGGACGTGAATGGATCCGAAGACTACAATTGGATTGGCATTCCATTCTGGCACTAACTGTGACCGACAAAAAAGATGATGACGTCGCACCTGGACGTCTGTCACAAATTCTATCTGACGCGGAAGAGGTGTTCCAACAAGGACTTGGGACTCTAAAAGGAGTAAAGGCAACCATAAAGATTGAGGATAACGCAACCCCAAAATTTTTCAAGGCCAGACCGGTGCCATACGCGATATGCCCAGCTGTGGAAGCTGAACTGGAGAGTCTGGAGCATTCGGGGGTGCTGTCTAAGGTGGACTGGAGCGAGTGGGCCACACCCATCATTCCTGTAATGAAGAAAGCATTGAGCAGCACGCCTGGGGAGCCAAGGAAGGTTCGCATCTGTGGGGACTTCAAGGTGACTGTGAACCCAGTCCTGCACACAGTACAGTATCCGCTTCCGCGGATAGAAGATATTTTCGCCTCACTATCTGGAGGGAAACGTTTTACAAAGATTGACTTGGCTCAAGCGTATCTACAAATGGAGGTGGAAGAAGCATCTAGGAAATACCTCACGATAAACACTCGCAAAGGCCTTTACCAGTACAATCGACTGGTATTTGGGGTAGCATCGGCCCCGGCTATGTGGCAGAGGGCAATGGAACAAGTCCTGCAAGGGATCCCGGGGACCCAGTGTTATTTGGATGACATCCTGGTTACGGGCGAAAATGACAATGAACACCTTGCCAACCTGGAACAGGTGCTCACGAGATTGCAGGAATATGGGCTACGAGCCAACCGTCCCAAATGCGAGTTCTTCAGGAGACAAATCTCGTATTGTGGAAGGGTTGCATAAGTCGCCGGACAAGATTGAGGCTGTAGTCAAGGCTCCAGCACCAGAAAATGTGTCACAACTGAGGTCGTTCCTCGGGTTGGTGAACTACTACCATAAGTTCTTGCCGAATTTATCTACAATTCTGCACCCACTGAACGCCCTCCTTCAAACTGGTGTAACATGGAAATGGAGTGATGAGTGTAAGCGTGCCTTTCAGGAATGTAAATGCCAAATCACTTCAAAAGAAGTATTGGCCCACTACAACCCAACACTACCGATTCGGTTGGCATGTGATGCGTCACCTTACGGCATTGGAGCGGTGCTGTCACACAAATTCCGTGACGGTTCAGAGAGGCCAATAGCCTTTGCATCGCACTCGCTAACCTCAGCCGAGCGTAACTACGCCCAGATTGACAGGGAGGCCCTCAGCCTGGTGTGGGGGGTGAAGAAGTTCAATCACTATCTGCACGGGCAGAAATTCACCCTACTGACTGATCATCAACCCCTGGTCTCAATTTTTAACCCAAAGAAGGGCGTTCCGGTGATGACGGCGCAACGACTGCAAAGATGGTCACTTTTTCTAGGGGCACATCAGAATGACATAGAGTACAAAGGTACGAAACAACATGGAAATGCTGATGGGCTGCCGCACCTACCGTTGCCTACGGCGGAAGAAGCACCTGCAGTGGACCCTGTGGAGATATTCCATGCGACCATAGTCGAATGTTTGCCTGTTACAAACGCAAGTATTGAGAAGGAAACCCGAAATGACCCGACACTCTCTCGGGTCTATGATTTGACGGTGAAGGGATGGCCAGCATATGGCGACTCACTGTTGCCAGCATTCTCGCCAAGGAGGGAACAGCTGTCAGTGTGCCGGGGAACCTTGATGTGTGGATCGCGAGTGGTAATTCCACCCAAGTTGAGAGATAGAGTACTCAATGAGCTTCACGAGGGTCATCTGGGAGGGGTAAAAATTAAGAGCCTAGCCAGGGCGTTTGTGTGGTGGCCGGGAATCGATAAAGAAATCGAGGATATGACCAAGAGATGCACAGGATGCCAGAAGGTCCAAAACGCTCCTCCACAGGCCCCGCTACATCCATGGGAGTGGCCCTCATCTCCATGGCAATGGGTGCACATTGATTTTGCTGTTCCATTTATGGACTCAATGTTTCTAATCGCTGTGGACGCTGGTGGTGGTGGAGGACATTTTAATGACCTCTGGCCATTCAAAATGGCCAGAGGTCATTAAAATGTCCTCCACCACCACGGAGAAAACTATTGCAGTCCTAAGGACCATCTTCACCAGGAATGGGTTGCCAGAACAGATCTGTTCCGACAATGGCCCACAGTTTGTGTCTGAGGATTTCCGGAGGTTCCTGAAGAATAATGGGGTGAAACATTACACATCTGCCCCATATCATCCAGCCACAAATGGATTGGCTGAGAGGTTTGTTCAGACCTTTAAAAAGGCCATAAAGGCAATGTATAATGACGACATACCACTGCAACACAAGGTGGATAACTTCCTGTTTGCTTACCGGAATGCGACACATGCAGTAACCAACCAAACTCTAGCCGTACTGTTTTTCAACCGGAGACTAAGATGTCGCTTGGATTTGCTCAAACCAAACATAAGACGAGATGTTGAGGATAAGCAGTTCCAGCACACAAATGAGAAGCCAACCAGGAGCTTCAAGATAGGGCAACCAGTCTTGGCCCACGACTACCGAACAGAAAAATGGCAGCCAGGCACAATATGCACACAGCAGGGACCACTAATGTACACAGTGGACGTTGGAGAGAGCATCGTGAGATGCCATGCTGACCAGATTCTAGAGTCCCAGGAACAAGCCAAACCTGTACCACAAGCATGTGCACCTGGTAATGAGCCCGAAGTACAGATTGCGTCTACCTCAGAAGCAGGGGTATTGGAAGCTGACAAACCAACCAATGACAATGAGCCAGAATTGACTCCACCGCCAGAACAGGATACTCGAGAAAGGCGCTATCCAGTCCGGATCAGGAAGCCTCCTCAAAGACTGAACTTATAAATGACTATTTCAGTTGATGTATATATTACTGAGAAAATTGTAATTGTAATTAGTTATTATTTAGTTGTTAAATGAATGTTATGTACTGTTTATCTAAAAGGGGAGGAATTGTTGTGTATGTACCTTTAAGGGAATAACTGGTCTTAGACTGCAGTACCGGCAGTGACCACCCCTGTATAAAAGGCCCTAGCAGGCTTCTGTAGTTTCAGTTTCAAGCTGCCCCTTGTTCAGTAAAGTACCTGTTAAACTGTTCTCCCGAAGTCCGTGTATCATTGAGGCGCGGACTTTACAGTAACCATTCTATGATTCTACTTCATGTAAACCTCTATTCCCTATGTCAATAATTTTTGCAGTGATTATGCATGGTGACATGGGTAGTAATAATGATTATTAAAAGTTTTAATAAAAACATTTTCAAATAAACAGCGTACACATTACATGAGTGCAGTTTACAAGAATACTTCCTTTAAAAAAATCTACTAATGACACAATGGGGGTTTCAACAGCTAGTAAAAACAAATGAAAGGCATATGTTTTCATATTTGTTACTCGCTGCAAACAAATCTATTTATAGTTAATGAAATTGCATTGTGCTGTAATGCTGTGAAACATAATAAACCGGTATAGGTGGGGTGTTTGGGATGAAAGCTGTCTTCCAAGTTTCGAAAATAAAAAGTGCCCAATGAAACAAATTTGAATTCATAGATCACTCGACATTTTCAAGACTCATTTATTAGGAGTGACATTCACTCAGTTAGTTGTCATTTAAAATTGTAACCTGATGCGCCCCACTCTTAAAAATAAAGGCAGTTCCACATGTTTAAGTGGATTCATGGTGCATCTCAGTCTTTTTCCCCCCAACTAAAGTAAGATTGCCTCTTAAGTTGATGCCTAGTGTGAGCTGCACCATGCCTAGTGTGAGCCGGGCAGCAGCAGCAACAGCGCGACCCGGACCTGTCAGCACGTGCTCGCGAGACAGCGCAGCCAAAGCCACGCCCCCCTCTCTCCCCCGCCGCTCTGATTGGTGGGAGCGTTAAACCAACCTGGCTCCTGAGTGTCAATGGTCCGGTACGTCACTTCCTGCAGGGGCGAGAGGGGCGCCGAAGATGTGCGTCTCGTGAGGCTTGCGGGCAATGTGTCAGTCTCGGGGCACGCACCGCATGTCACTGCAGAGCCCGAGCCGGCCGGCCGCTCCTCGAGAGGGGGCGCAATGGATGGTGCAGTAAGTCAAGAGTAGCAATATGAGAAGTAACAGCGGTGACATATTGTGGGGGGAAGGGAGTAGAGCAGCAAGATTGACGGGTTGTGGGTGCAAGATTGTAGCTGCCATCATTCACCAATGGATTTAGTAGGTTAATCATTGACGATGTGACACCAGTAATATGCAGAAGGCGTAACCAAGTCTATTCACAAAGTTAAAATGGACCTTGTATGTCTGCTGTAAGATGCATCTGTCTAAATAGGCTGTCTTTAAATTGTGTGTTGGAGTTCTGCAAAAGTTGCTGTGGTGTGAATTTAAGGAGGGATATTCTTTGCTGAGTCAGGGGAAAAAGTGTTGTCCCTGTGGGCAGGTAACATTCATTCATGCATTGCTTTGGTAGTCAAGATTAATGTTGCATTTTTTTTTGTTTCGGTATGATTGCATACTTTTTCTGTTCATCAAGTTCCATATGTTAATTTTGTGATATAGAACATTTCCTAATTTAAGGGATTCGGTGTCACTATCATTTCTTGAGTTAGATCACAGAATCACAGAAACCCGACAGTGCAGATAGAGGCCATTTCGGCCCATCGAGCCTGCACCGACACATATCCCACCCGATCCCTGTAACCCCTACACCAACACATATCCCACCCTATCCCCCTAACACTAAGGGTCAATTTATCATAGCCAATCAACCTAACCTGCACATCTTTGGACTGTGGGAGGAAACCGGAGCACCCGGAGGAAACCCACGCAAACACGGGGAGAATGTGCAAACTCCACACAGACAGTCACCTGAGGCCGGATTCGAACCCGGGTCCCTGGCGCTGTGAGGCAACAGTGCTAACCACTATGCCACCGTGCTGTGGATCAAAGCTCTTTCTCTGCTGTCCCAACAATGTCCCATAACTCCAATCACAGCAGATCACCACCTACTGCACCAATGTGAATTTTCCATTTTTCACACCAGGTATCCTTGCGGCCTCTCAGTGAGGTTGCCAATTAGGGTTGGATTTGAATCCAAGCTCCAGAAGTGAAAGGTCAGTGCTAACCTAGAGTGCCATCCCATCCTCCTGAAGTTGACTACTTCTAATCTCATATGTGCTATATGAGTCTACTATGTTCAAATGTGACCTTTGGGTGATGCTTGCACTAGTCAGTAAAGTAGCCTCTGATAATTTGCCTATCTGTGACCCAGCCACAAAATCCTTGAACTGAAGTTTTCCGAAGTGATAGCATATACGCACAACATACTGAATAGTTACACGGAAGGAAAAAAATTCTGATTTGTCACCATGATGTTTACATTGTTTTGGAATGCATAATTTTGTCATTGTGTGTGATGGTATGGAAATGATCATCAGTTCTCCATTGTTTCCTGACCACTTGTTCACAAAGATGGCCTTCCTTTTTATTCAGCTTACCCCCTTGTATTGTTAAAATGCAATGTCCTGTAAAGCCTTTAATATTTCTCTGAAATCCTGTCCTCTTGTCTGGTATCAGTTGCTGCCGCCTTTACATTTGCTGCAAGAGGAAAGGTGGAATCTACCACTTCCCATTTGTAAACTCAACTCTCCTACAATGTACGTTGTCAGAAACAGTGTCTCAGATTGGGTCCCAACTTGTTATGATTAAATTAGGGAATCTAAGCTTTGTGATTGTCTGCCATATATGCATGGAATACTAGGTAGGCATGACATTGTAACTTTCAAAAAACTGACATTGCAAGCAAGTAGAATATTAGTATAATAGCAAAATACTGTTGGCTTTTTGTTCAAATGTCAATGTATAGCTTTGCATTTGTGGGTTTGCATCTGTGGATGTTCTAAGTTTTTTTTTCTTTTTGAGCACTGATTGCTCTATTAAGTGTTCTTTTCCCTTTTTGTTAAATAGTTTGGATCTGTTTGTATAGTCTCTGATAAAAGTGAAATACTAGCACTTGGAGAAGAACATCCTGAAGATAGAATTTACCAACAAAAAGTACAGGTATGATATTGTTTAATTACAGCTTTGAGAAGGCTCCTAAAAGAAGCTTCTATTTCATAATCATAGAATAGTTACAGCACAGAAGGTCATTTGGCCCGTCGAGCCCGTGGCGGCTCTCTGCAAGAGCACTTCAGCTAGTCCCACTCCCCTGCCCTTTCTCAGTAGCCCTGCAAGTTTTTTTCCTTCAGGTACTTATCCAACTCCCTTTTGAAAGCCACGATTGAATCTGCCTCCACCACCCTTTCAGGCAGCACATTCCAGATCCTAACCACTCGCTGCATAAAAACGTCTTTCCTCGTGTCGCCTTGTGGTTCTTCTGCCAATCACCTTAAATCTGTGTCCTCTGGTTCTTGACCCTTCTGGCAATGGGAACAGTTTCTATCTACTCTGTCTAGACCCCTCATGATTTTGAACACCTCTATCAAATCTCTTCTCAGCCTTCTCTGCTCTAAGGAGAACAACCCCAGCTTCTCCAGTCTATCCACATAACTGAAGTCCCTCGTCCCCTGGAACAATTCTTGTAAATCTTCTCTGCACCCTCTCTATGGCCTTCACATCCTTCCTAAAGTGCGGTGCTCAGAATTGGACACACATCCTCCAGTTGAGACCGAACTGGTGTTTTATGAAGGTAGTTCATAATGTCTTTGCTTTTGTACTCTATGCCGCTATTTATGAAGCCCAGGATCCCATATGCTTTTTTAACCATTTTCTCAACCTGCCCTGCCACCTTCAATGATTTGTGCACATATACCCCAGTTCTGTGTTCATGCACTGCCTTTAGAATTGTACCCTTTAGTTTATATTGCCTCTCCTCGTTCTTCCTACCAAAATGTATCACTTCGTACTTTTCTGTATACAAACGAGAAGATGCCATCGAACAGCAGTTAGCTTTCTATAACAACAGAAAACGCTGGAAAAACTCAGCAGGCCAGGCAGCATCCATGGAGAGAGAAACAGAGTTAACGTTTCAGGTCGAAGAGCCTTCGTCAGAACCGCCGACGTGAAATGTTAACTCTGTTTCTCTCTCCACGGATGCTGCCTGGCCTGCTGAGTATTTCCAGCATTTTCTGTTGTTTCGGATTTCCAGCATCTGCAGTATTTTGCTATTGAGTTAGCTTTCTATGTTATCCTATGTTCCCAGAACAGTTTTATATGGCAGATTAAGGTGGAAAAGTCACTTAATGTATTTGCTAAACGTAAGGAACCTGGCATTCACTTGTACTTCAAGAATGAAATATCAGGCAGTCATTATAATGCGTGTCAGTAATATAGATGTAATGCAAACTGAGTTACGGAAGCTGCGTAACAATTGAAATTTTCTGTGAAATGCATACATCGGCGCTGTGTAAAACTACGACTTGAGTTCGATTTAGTATTTGCATACAGTACCTTTTTGGTGGTGGGTGGAATTAATGCTAATGCTGTCATTTTTGCAAAAATTAAACTTTTCAAGGTTACTTAAGTTTAGTGAATAAATCAAGTGACTTTTTTTTACATACGAATTAGGAGCAGGAGTAGGCCACTTGGCCCCTTGAGCCTGCTCCGCCATTCAATAAGATCATGGCTGATCTGATTACTCCACATTCCTGCCTACCCCTGATAACCTTTCACCCCCTTGCTTATCAAGAATCTATCTACCTTTGCCCTAAAAATATTCAAAGACTTTGCTTCCACCGCCCTCTGAGGAAGAGAGTTCCAAAGACCCACGACCCTCTGAGAAAACATTTCTCCTCATCTCTGTCTTAAATGGGTGACCCCTTATTTTTAAGCAGTGACCCCTAGTTCTAGATTCTCCCACATGAGGAAACATCCTCTCCCCATCCACCCTGTCACGACCCCTCAGGATCTTATATGTTTCAATCAAGTCACCTCTTACTCTTCTAAACTCGTGGATACAAGCCTAGCCTGTCCAACCTTTCCTCATAAGACAACCTGCCCATTCCAGGTACTAGTTTCCACCTTAATCTGCCCTATAAACTGTTATGGGAACATAGGATAACATAGAAAACTAACTGCTGTTCGATGGCACCATCTCGTTTCTACTGCAGTATACATGGGGTAGTGGTTGTTGTACACTTTAACCTCTTAAATTATTCATGTTTCTCAGTCTGTCCGGCTTGTCTAGACTTGCGCCTCTGCCAAGCTGGTAGGCAAGCAGCCTGGACCCCAAGCCTTTCTATTTGGCCAGTTGCTAGCAGATGTGGATTAGATGGTAGACATTTTTTCAATGATGCACCTAGCACTGCCCCAATCTACACACAATTTGCATTTAAAATGGACTTCTGACTTTATTGTTTTAACTACCCAACAACATGTATAGACTAACTCTATAATTTGACCTATATGCTCTTTGGGGCATTAAGACACCAATCAGGTAATGAAGTTGCTCATGAATGATCAGTTTAAGCCATTCATGAGATACAGATTGTGTCCCACAGGCTCATCATACATTCTTTATGATCAGACTGATTACTAAGAAGCTGGTTATACTGTACATACGATGGGTGCATAAATTTCTGTTTGTCAGTACTGTGGTGGACATTTTATTTTAAATAACTTATACCACTGGCTTGCTGGTTGATCTGGATACCCAGTCAAAAATATGCAATCTAGGCACTCTTGTTGGATTAATGTAAAAACCACATATGCTTCACGACATAATGTAGACAAACTTGCCTCTTTAACCATGTAGACATGTCTACAGTCATAGACTTGAGTGTCGCCTGTGCTCCTAATCATACCTACGTGCTTAACTGGCTCAATGTAAGAGAAAGTCGAGCAACAAGAGACCTTAATTCTAACAGCATGCAGCAGGTCAGGCAGCATCTATAAAGAAAGAAAAAATGTTAACCTTTCAGGTATAACCCTTGGTCAGAACTGGAACATATTACAGATAACCTTTTATAAGCTGCTCATCTGTAATATCTTACAGTTCTGGCTTATACCTGAAATATTATTTTCCCTTTCTTTACAGATACTGCCTGACCAGCTGAGTGTTGCCAACATTTTCTGTTTTTGCTTCAGCATCTGCAGTATTTTGTTTTATTTTTAGGTAAGGGCTGTTGCATTTTATGTTTTCTTAAACCATTTTGCCCTCCATTCTGGCTCTTGTATCTTAGATCACTCTTAGTGCAGTGTCTATCATTGCCTTAAGATTCAGTTAACCCTTTCGGTAATGTGCCTGGGTAAACAAAGAGCAAACCCTATTTAATAATTTACTTTTCCATAATATGCCACCTTGGGCTTCGAAAACAGTAGTGCATTAAATGAGACCTTGTTCAAAATAGGGAACAATTTTATTAAATAATCAAATAAATCTGATATAGTTAGATATTTACAGTAGACCATCGTTTAGTTAACTCGAGCAGAGAAAATGATCCAAGAACAAATCAAATGTTTGATAAGTGGCTCTTAAGTAGTTTTTCCTGGTCTTTCAGTTTTTTCCAAACATTCGTTTGGTTGCTTATGTGAGCTTTTTAGGTTGTCATCCAATTATCTTAACAGCCAACTGCTTTTTCTCTCATCTCCTCAGAGTTATTGGGACTTTACTTTAAAAACTTGCCACTCTAATTTAATAAAAGGAACTACAAACTGAACAAATTGTGAAATGTATGAATACATTTGAAAATTATGTATTAGACCAGCAAGATCACAACCAACAGTGTTGTATCAGGACAGGCCTAGTGCAAAACTCTGGCTCCAGCTGGTTGATAAATTCCCTAAGGGCAAAGACTTGAGTTTTAAGGAGCCAGCCATTAAATCAAAACTTCGACAAAATATATCATTTGTCACGCTCATATTTCAGCATTAAATCTCCAGTGTCTTTTTTTGGCTCAGTTATGAAATTTCCAAAAAAATCAGTTGCTCATATATCTAATTTACCTGCATGTGTCATATAATTCATAACCGGATACTGTACCTCCAGATTCCTAGAGCACTACTATTCACTATAATGCTGGTTTGAATGGGTATTTGTTTTCAGCAGACTTCAAGCATTTAAGTTGAAAATTACTTTTTTCATGTCGGTCTGTATGTGTAGCTCCATCTGTTTATTTTTAAGGATATCAGTAGGAAGTATGCCTTCTTCAGAAGAACACTTGGTGATGGGAACTGCTTTTATCGAGCATTGAGCTTTGCTTACTTGGAATCACTACTTGGAAGTAACAAGGGAATACAAAAGTAAGTTTGTTTTGAGGTTGCTGTTGCTTGTTATATTGCAGAATAATGGCTAAGTAGGATGGAGTTGCAAGGTAGCGATGCAAATGAATTCAGATTTGTGAACTTAAAGGTACAGTACATTAGTCATTGACTCTTACTACATGCGTGTTATTGTGCTGTTACAGTGGAGGAGGAAGTGGAAGAGGGATCAAATGCTCTCCTAGGAAGTGTTCCAAGACTATGGCTAGGGAATTTTATTCCCCTTCCTCCCCTCTGAAGAATCGACTATACAGCACAGAAGGAGGCCAATTCTACCCATTGTGCCTGTGCTGGCTCTCTGAAAGAGCTATCCAATTAGTCCCACTCCCCTGCTCTTTTCCCCAGAGCCCTGCAAATATTTCCTTTTTAAGTAGAGATTCAGTCCTGTTCCAGTCAGTCAAACCAACCAGATGGCTGGTATGAAATGAGTAACTCACTGTGTAGAATTGTAGTTAAGATTTAGATTTTGCTGAAATTCAGAGATTTCAACTGAATCTTGTTGAATTTTCTAGCTACTATATGGAGATTTCCACTGTACTTAGTTAACAGTAAACATGTATAAAAAGCAGTTATGATTTCTCCATGAATAGTCAACAGTGAAAATCTTCTCCACAGTGTTCATATAATTAACCTTAAAAGTTAATAACCATTTTTCTCCTATGATGAATTATTTTTATTTTAGACTTAGAAAGAATTTAATGCGGAGTAGAGATGAACTTTCTTCTGCTGGATTTGCCGAAAGTACATTTGAAAATTCTTTCACCACAGTAAGTATTTAATTAATGAAGAGCTAAGGAAAGTGACACATTTGAAGGTTTCATTACTAATGTCTTTTGACTCAACTGCTCAAAAATAATGATCAAGTCAAAATTTAGAAGGGATGCATTTGTCTCCAAATCCATAACTAGAATCTAATATACTGCACAGGATTGCAAGCCTTTCCTTCAGTACATAATAGCTAGCAATAATGGATCTCATTGGCTCACTAGTATTTAAAACAATGTGGATATTTTTTCCTTTGTTTTTGAGTGCATGGTCTTATTTTTATTCCAGGAACACTTGAATAATGATCAAAATGAGCCATCTCCGTTTTCTGTTCTAAATTTGCTAAAGAACTTCTGTAGTTTCCTTTTAAGAAAAATTTGCATTGATACAGATGTTACTGTTAGGTTCTCTGGTTCTAGTTTATGGATGTGATTGACCTGGTGGAAACGGATGGTTCGGTCTCAAAACTTCTTGCTGTTTTCAATGATCGTGCTGCTTCGGATCATTTAGTGCAATATCTTCGACTGCTAACATCCGCATACTTGCAGAAACGGTCGGAGTTCTTTGAGTTTTTCCTCGAGGGAGGTGTAAGTGTTAAAGACTTCTGCACTCAGGTCAGTTCCAGAATTGGTTATATTGATTGGTTTCATTCATTGAACATGGAGTTTCCTTTAAAACTTCAGGACAGAAACATGTTTTTTGGTAAATATTGATAAAGCAATATGACTAATTATGAACAGTATTGTAAGTAGAAAGCCTTGAACTCAATGTATGTTGACACACCAGTGTAGTACTGAGGAAGTGCTACAATGTCAGAGGTGCCATCCGTTGGATGAGATATTAGGCTGAGGTCTGGTGTACTTATTTAGTTGTTGCCTTCCTCATACATGGTTGGTACTTAATAGGTAAAATGATAGATCTAAAGTTGTCAATATGGCTTTCAAAGTGATGGATTGTGCTTGATATATCCTCAAAAGAAAATTATAGATTTAACTGAATTAATTGGCAATAGAACTGATTTAATATACCTAGACCTCAGAAAAGCTTTGATTAAAATACCACATAGGAAATTAAAAAAGACTGTGAAGTGGTTAACCGTTAAGTCAGGGATTCAAAAGGTAGTTAAGGAAGCAGCAGGCTCAGATGAAAAGTACTATTGCCTAGGACTTCAGCACATAATCAAGGCTGACACGTCTGCAGTACTGGAGGAGCGCTGCATTGTTTGAAGTCCCATCTTTCAGATGAGACGTCAAACACAGGCCCAGCTTGCCTGTTCAGATGGACATTAAAGATTATGACATTATTTGAAAAGGAGCAAGAATTCTGGTGCTTTGGCTAACCTTCCTCAACCAACACTCCCAAAGCCAGATTACATGGTTATTTATTTCATTTCCTGTTTGTGTGGTCTTGCTGTATGCAAATTGATTGCTGTTCTTGCCTACATAATAAGGGAGTCACTTCAAAAGTAATCCATTGGGTGCAATGTGCTTGGAGATGTCATGCAGATTTGATAAGGTACTACAAACATACAAGTTTGTTTTCTCTTTACATAGGAAGAAGTGATTATTGGGGTACCACAGGAATTGATTCTGGGGCTGCGATCAATCTATGGAAGAATTAACAGTAACAAAACTCCAAATCTGCCAATGATAGCAAATTGAGAGTCAGGAACAAGTAGACCAGTTGCAATGGTATCTAGACAGCTTGGGTGGGGATTAGGCTTATAAGTAAGATATTATTTAATGTAGTCATGAAGCTGGGGAATGGAAAACTGGCAGTATGAAAGGTAGAGTTTACAGGAAATTATAGGGAACTGTGTTTTTTGTAGGAACACACCCTTAAATGTACAGCAGTGGTGAAATAACTAAGATTTCAGGATGTATAAGCTTGTGGGATAGAACGCATGTTCCAGGAAATGATTAATTTGCACAAAGAACTGGTATCCTTTACCTTAGAATTGTATACAGTTTTGGGCACTGCAGTGCCAGGGGTTATGCTGTCCTTGGAACAAATGCAAAGAAGGCAAGAGTTGATAAATGGGATTGAGCACCTCTTATGGTGAAAGACTATTGGTGTCTTTTATACTGGACAAGTGTGCAGTGCAGAGAGGATCTTATTTAGGTATTTAAAATTTTTCAAAGATTAGACAAACTGAATCCCAGAATGATCACTTTTAACACCAGCTTAGTGATTTGGAATCAAACTTAGCAGAGAAAAGGTAAATGCAGTTAACTTAGAACTTCTTTACACAGTGGCCTACTCAGGGAGGCAGTGGAAAGGGGAGAATGTTTAAAATTTGAAAGTGATGGATTAACTTTTGATAAAGCTATTGAAGGGTATGGAGGTAAAGTGGGGGTAAGAAATCTGACCTTTAGGACTGACTTAATTGAGGGAGGTGGTTGTTTCCAGCTCTGTATAGTCCTACGTTCATAAGCAAATTGAAACGTATTGGCAGAGAGGACGGTGAGTTTCACATATGCCTAGTGATGTCAAGGATAACTCTGGTCTCCTGGAACTTGCTTAATTGCTTTAGGGAGTGGGGAGGATTTTCCCCAGAGTTGTTCTTGAAATTGGCCAGAAGTCTGTGTTTTTTGCCCAGGAGTTGCCATTTATGGTTCGAGAGGTTTGCGATGCACGAGTTGCACACTTTAATCAGTAGGATGGGCTTTATGTGCTTTTCTCATCATTCTTTCTGTATGTTTCGGTGCCTGTTAAAGATCCTTTAGCAATATTTGAATAGTGAGTTCGCCTGAAGCCAACAGTTCTTCCTTAAACACTTCCAAAGACAGATTAGCTTGTCATTCATTATTGTTTGAGAACTTGCTATATGCAACAATAACTATACTTGAGTAATTGATGTAAAATTCATTGGCTTGTTTGAGACAAAGGTGCTATATGCAAGAGCAAAATACTGCAGATGCTGGAAATCTGAAATAAAACCAGAAAATGCTGGAATTACTCGGGTCAGGCAGCATCTGTGGGGAGAAACCGAGTTAACGTTTCAGGTCATCTACCTGAAACGTTAACTCTGTTTCTCTCTCTCTCTCTCCAGAGGCTGCCTGACGTACTATATGCAAGTCTTTTTTTTATAAATTTATGTTCGGAGGGGACGATATTTCACTAAAACATGTTGGATACTCAACTCACATTTTATATAGTACATTTAGCATAGCAAAATGTTCCAATTGATTCATAATTTGGGGGAGGGGTCGTGAGGAATAACTGTTTTAGAAAGGCCTAGTACTGTTATATTTTCTTCCTCCTGACATTCTGCTCAGTACTAACTTCTAATCTAAATAATTGTTCTCTTCCCTCCCTGATGACTACTGGCTAATTTCCTTCCTAAGCAGAGATCCCAGTGTAAAAATGGTCATGCTGAGATTTCTGGCTCAAAATACTTATTCAGATGACACATCCTAATATGTCTCTGACCACAAAAAGGTGCACTAATGTTGGATGTTTGCTGATAAATGGGTATTGCTGGGTGTGTTTGAGATGAGGTAATTTATTGCTTCCTGAAGCCTTGTTTTAACAGAAGTCCTTTTATATACTGTACTTAAAAGTAATAATGCTAAGTTTCCCTCCCATAGGAAGTGGAACCAATGGCTGTGGAGAGTGATCACATTCATATCACTGCGCTGACCCAAGCACTGAGTATACCAATCCAAGTGGAATATATGGACAAAACGGATACTGAAGTTAATCATCACATCTTTCCTGAAGGATCAAAACCTTTGGTTTACCTACTTTACAAACCAGGCCATTATGACATACTTTACAAAGCAAACAAAACCAAATAGTCTTGAATCTGCCTTGCAAACAGTTTTAGTGTTTGGCCCAGCGGTGAGGGAGGGAGGGAGGTGTAGAGAAACTCTCGATAAATTTGAGCACAATCTTTAAACCATCTTTCTGCACAATCCAAAATGAATGTATATCCCCAAATGAAAATGGAGTGAATTTAGTATTGTTTGTGTGTGTGCGCGCCATTTTTGTAAAGCATGGTGGTTGTAACATACTGTGTACAAAGGTCTGTACCATTCAATGTAGCTTTTCAGCAAAGAATACATTTCTGTTTTAGCCTTGTATAATGCTTTTAAGTTTAGTTTAAAAAGCTATATTCCTTTAATCCAACTCTTCCCCCTGCCCCTTTTAAAAACTTCTTCTGGATGCCATCTGTTTTATTGCTTGCAGACCTATACCTAATCAGACTCCTCCCTCACACATCTAAACTTTTGCCTCCTTATAAATCCCAGCTGAGACTTGGATCTCCATTGATGGTCCAGAATATTAATGTTGCAGTTACTGCTACTTTCTGATTTATCATTACAAGTATATTCCGTAATGGCTTTATTGCAGGTACACCCAATGATGGCAGCCTCGTAGCTGTTCAAGTTGGATGATTCAGTACTTTATGCCGGACTCTGGCTCCTCCTGCTGGGGGATTTGCATAGCTAATCCAGCTTTTAAAACTCTCCCCGCCCTTCCCTCCAGTACATACTAGTTTAATTTGGATTTTGGTTTAAAAAGTAATTAAGTGTAATGTATCTAATTTGAGATGCAAATTAATTCCTTATGTAAGCATAAGATAATTCAAGTATCAAATGCTCAATAGGTAGGATTGTAGTGCATAATTAATTCATTGTATATATAACCTAAACACCTACCACAAGTATGTATTGTACCCTCCTCCCAGTCTTGCTTTAGAGGCCTATATTAATACTAAATGGTTACAGTATGACCAAATTCTCCCCAGATAGGCACTTTAAAAATTGAAGGCACAAGAAAAGTATCACGTAACATTTCAACTTGCTCCTGGATTTCAGTAAGTGTGTAGTGACCCAGATGATGGTATTTTCTGTAGGATGAAATGCTGCATCTTCTCATCGATTACTTGTTCCTATAGTAACACAGGCCAGTTGGCCTCAATTTTGTTTAGTAACCAAAATTCTTAGTTGTCTTGCACATCCTTGCTTAGCAGAACTTGCTCTTTATTTGAAATATTTTAGAAGAACAGTATCCTCTTATACTTTGAGGATATGATTGGTGTTTAGGTTGTTCTTTTAATCTTCATATTGAAGACAACAGTACTGTGCAAGTTCTGGATTTTTATTAAATGCAATAAATGGTATAACCACTGTACAAGCGTCACTGAATTATATACTGGTATTAGCTAGTTGCAGCAGTTACTTTTTAAACAAAACAGCGCTTCACTCAAGGTATTTGTTCATATAACTTACGCTTGCTTGTATTTTTTTGCTTTTTGACTGTGCTTAAAGCAGTTTCTTGGCTGGCCAATGGTAGGGCAGGCAATGTTAGCCTACCAAATTGTGTTGGGTACTTGGTCTTCAGGTAGTTCTTGAACACTGGTTGTGAAAGCAAATATTTCAGTTGTTTCTTCATTCCTTTCAACATAGTTTGTCTCTGCTTTTCATCACTGTCATTATACCCTCCACCTAAAAGCAAGTACATATTGTAGTTTTGTTAAACAAACATATTCATAGATCTTAGTATAGATTTCAGTTCAGTCTTCATTGTCGGAATAATTGGTAGACTTTTTAAATTAGGGAGACAAAATACTGAGTTTGTGGGGGGGCTGCAAAATGATTGGAACTGTTAGAATCAACATTTTTAGGCAATGTCATTGAATGTTAATCTAGTGATCTAGAAATCATGCTAAACTGCTGGTGGCAAGAGGATAATGCATCCCTAGCACTTATACCTGCAACTATATTTAGAGGATTAAACTTTTGCCAAATACAGGGGCCTGGATAGTGCGGTCAGCAGCGAAGGAACAGCGCTTGCTGTTCACCTCGTTGACAACTGCCCACAAAGATTTGACCGGCTTTAGAGCGGAGACTTCCAGTCATCAGGTGTCTGTTCCAGCACAGTGCCCTCTACAGGGGATCTGTGTTGTCTGGACAGGGAAAGAAACAGTGAGGCTCTTCAACCAATAGATTGAAGAATCCTCAGACACACAGAACCCAAACCAGGAAATATGAACTTGATTTAAATCAGGTAGATTTTTTTTTAATTCCTTCCTGGAATGTGGGTGCCACTGGCAAGAATTTATTGGCCATCCCCAATTGCCCATGAAGGTGGTGGTGGGCCACCTTCTTGAACCGCTGCAGTCCATTGGGTGAAGGTACTCCCACAGTGCTGTTAGGGAAGGTGTTCTAGGATTTTGACTTGGCAACGATAAAGGAATAGCGATATATTTCCAAGTCAGGATGGCGTGAGTCAGAGGGGAACTTGGAGGTGATGGTATTCCCTTGTGCCTGCTGCCCTTGTCCTTCCATCACACTCCTGACTTGTGCCTTGTAAATGGTGAAATACAGATGGGATTAAGGGAGAGGCAAGAGACAGAAAAAGTAAAAATGTAATTAAAAAAATCTGTAACATTAATTTTCTTAGGGAATGAGACTTCACACTTGTAAAATTAATTTTTCAGGGCTAGAGCAGTTGATTAGTTGTAATTATCACTTATTCTGTTAAAAACTCTTACTCCTGAATGCACTAGCCCTAACTTTTCAGCTGTCTAGTGTGGAACTAGTGGGTAAGTATAGCAAGTTCACATCATTAGTGATTTCAATGCGGAGTCGATTGGCAAGGATTGCAACAGCGCATCCTGTGGAGGGGAGGGGCATCTGACAGCAACTTCTGGATTTCCATGGTTAACTGTACATATGTGGATACCAGAAGTTGCTGTCAGATTTACCCTCAACGCCGAGCACAGATAGCCTCGCCGTTATTATTACAGCAGATCGGAGCCAATATATTAAATTGGTTACACATACTTACCCATTAGAACACCATCCTCCAAATCCACCTCAAGAGCTTCAGCAGCTTGCTGAAACCAGCTGTTGTGCTGCTGTGCTTTATTGTGCTGGTATTCCATCTTTTCTATGCTCCTAGCTACGTTAACACGGGTCTGTGAATTGTAAAGCAGAGGTTTTAATTCTGTGTCTTGTTTTCACAATTGTTCACTAAATTAATGCTGATTTTTAATGAAAGTGTATAGTAAGTATTAGGTAAAGAAGTGTGAATATTAAAAACATTTTAAAATGGCAGCCTCTAGTAATTGTGATTTTAGTTTTGTAAGCAGGATTAAATGCCTTAGAGCGGTTAAATCATTTGTAAAGCTTTTCAAATCTCGCATCCCACAGCTTAAACTGATTTTCACCAAATAACATTGTTATTTATTTTGTATTTATATTGTAAGATTCCAAAAATCGCAAGACCAGTTGCTTCCTTAACTTCTGAAAAGCTATTTTATTTCATTATAACTCATGTGGCTCGGTGTCAAATTTTGTTTGACATTCCTGTGAAGCACCTTGGAATGTTTTACAATGTTAAAGGTGCTATGCAAATTGGTTACATTTTAATCTATAAACTTCACTCTACACTAGTTGTGTTGAAGCAGTACATGGTCTGGCATTGCTTACAAAATGCACTGGGTAATAGTTACAGTATGCAGTATATCAGTGCAAAGCAATTAGAGCTGCAGATTCATCGTTATGGTAGAGAATCTTTGCAATACTGTACTATGGATAAAACGGATTAGAGTAGGAATCATCATACTGCACCACTGCCTTGGATACCGTGGAGAATATTTAACAAGCGTAAAGAATAAACCAGCTACTTTGAAACAAAACTACAGTTGGATTATTAATTCGATAGAATTAACTTTACAATATTTATCCCAAAGTTACAGGGACCTTTTTTAAAAATTGGAATTACCATTTTTTGATTTTTGCATTTGGTTGAAGAGAGAGTGCTATTTGAGGACTTGGGTAGGAGTTGCTGAGCTAGTCAACATCAGGGGGCTGAAGCACTACAGCTGCTGTGGTTACTTCAGCCCCCGCAGTAGCTGACTCAATTCTTTTACAGTAGCCACCCCCAAAATTACAACTCTTCACTTTGTCTCAGAAATTATAGGGTAGTGTTTGTGCTATTTGATGTTTTGTACATTAACTCTTCATAGTAGAGGTTCAATCTGTTATAACCCTGAAAAAGGGGCATGCATGACATTAAGCGGCTGCAGCGGTTCAAGAAGGTGGCTCACCACGAGCTTAAAGGGCAATTAGGGATGGGCAATAAATGCTGGCCTTGCCAGCGACGCCCACATCCCATAAAACAAAAGTCTGATGCAGCTGGACACGATTTTATTTTAAAACATTTTTGGTAATTAATCAAATTGGTGGGAAGCTGGTCAGTGCGGGGCCAGAATATCAAGGCACGATTCCACCCGTTTAACATGTGTTTTCCTCTCCATTCCTTCCTCTTCTGAAAGCTTTGCTTCATTGCTGAAATATTATTCTGTGAGCCTTGATGGCAACTACCATCTGGTTCACTAATGTCCTTCAGGAATGGAAATCTGCCATCCTTACCCGGTCTGGCCTATATGCGACTCCAGACCCACAGCAATGTGGTTGGCTCTGAAATGGCCTAGTCACTCAATTGTACCAAACCGCTACAAAGAACAGCGGTTCAAGGTGGCGGCTCACCACCACCTTCGAGGGCAATTAGGAATGGGCAATAAATGCTGGCCTTGCTGGCGACGAAAAAATAACAAAAGGGCTGATTATCACTCAAGCCACTTTGGCACATCTATTTGCCAGCTCATTCCTCTTTCCCCATACCCCCTTAAAAGAAATATTAAAGGGCAGTACACTTATTTTGGACATTTACTTCATTACTTAAAAAAAGTAATGCTCAGCCCGCTCTTCTTTCCAACACCATGGTTAATTTTTTATGTACAGTACTGACTTATGGGTGCAAACCTGATAATGGGAAACTGAAAAAGATTGTGATTTCTGACATTTACCTTTATTACAGACATACATTTTGCTTGCACTGGAAACAGAGGAACATTTTCATCTTTGCCTAATGCTTTGCAGATCTTCTTAAAGTGAATCATGTCGTCTGGCCCAACTAACATCAACGTGAGACCTGCCTTTGTGGCTCGAGCTGTTCTGCCACTCCGGTGGACATAGATCTCAGTGGTGCGGGGAACCTGTACGAAAATCCATATTAATGTTAAATTATAAAAGTGATTTTGGATTAGAATCACAAGTCTGTTCCCTGATGTACCGAGGTGTTGTGGTACTTGTGTTCTACATTTTTATCCCTTGATGTTTTAACAGTAAATATGTCCATCAATGTAGCCCCAAAACAGCGGCGGCAACAGAAGCAATGCCGCAGGAAAATTAACGCTGGAGCACTCAGACCCCGCTAAGAAAGCCCTATTCAGCCTGCGCCTCACAAACAACCCGATGACGCCCAGTGATGTAGAGACAGAGTGCCCACAGCGTCTGGTCTGCACTCAAGGCCTCCATAATCAGCACCTGTGAAGAGACACTCGACCAGGAAACACAAAGACTGGTTCGACGAGAATGACCAGGAGATCCAAGAGCGAATAAGCCGCAAGCGCAAGGCATTCCTGATCTGGAAACAGCAACAGAACGAGAGAGCAAGAAAGCAGCTCTACAGAAGCCTGAAGAGGTCCAACAAAAAACTCGCGACCTAAAGAACAGATGGTGGGTGGAGAAAGCGCAGGAGATCCAGCAGCTAGCCGACAACCACAACCGTGCGTGGATTCTTTAGCGCAGTCAAGACCATCTACGGCCCAAGCACCCAAGGCCCTTCCCCACTGCGGGCCAAGAACAGAGAGGTATTCATCGCCTGCTGGAAGGAGCACTTCGAAGATCTGTCTTCAACACAAGTGTCCTCAACTCCATCCCACAGCATGCTACCCGCCACCATCTCAGCACAACCCCAGCCCGGCATGAAGTTGAAAAGGCCATCTGACAACTGAAGAACAAGGCCTCAGGAGCAGATGGAATCCCCGCCGAGGCACAAAAGCATAGTGGAGAAGCACTACTGGCGCGAATTCATGAACTCATTTCTCTTATCTGGAAGGAGACGAGCATGCCAGGGGATCTCTGACGCCGTAATTGTGACCATCTTCAAGAAAGGTGACAAGTCCGATTGCGGTAATTAGAGGAGTTTCCCTGCTATCTGCCACAGGGAAAGTCATCAAAAGAATCCTCCTCAATCACCTTCTCCCAGTGGCCGAAGAGCTCCTCCCAGAGTCGCAATGCGGATTCCGTCCACTAAGGGGCACAATGGACATGATCTTCATCGCACGCCAATTACAAGAGAAATGCAGGGAACAGCACCAACCGCTGTACATGGCCGCCTTTGATCTCACAAAGGCCTTCGACACAGTCAACCGTGAGAGATTATGGAGTGTCCTCCTCAAATTCGGCTGCCCTCAAAAGTTTGTCACTATCCTCCGCCTGCTTCACTACGACATGCAAGCCGTGATCCTGATCAATGGTTCCACCACAGACCCAATTCACGTACGAACCGGGGTCAAGCAAGGCTGTCATCGCACCAGCGCTCTTCTCGATCTTCCTTGCTGCAATGCTCCATCTCACCCTCAGTAAGCTCCCCACTGGAGTGGAACTAATTTACAGAACAAACGGGAAACTGTTCAACCTCCGTTGCCTCCAGTCCAGATCCAAGGTCGTCCCATCCTGTCATCGAATTACAGTATGCAGACGATGCTTGCGTCTACGCTCACTCGGAGGTAGAACTCCAAACCATAGTCAACACCTTCACCGAAGCGTACGAGAGCGTAGGCCTTACACTAAACATCCGTAAGACAAAGGTCCTCTACCATCCTGCCCCCGCCACACAGTACTGCCCCCTGATTATCAAAATCCACGACAATGCCTTGGACAACGTGGACCACTTTCCATACCTCGGGAGCCTGCTGTCAACAAGGGCAGACGTTGACGACGCAGTCCATCACCGCCTTCAGTGTGCCAGTGCAGCCTTCGGTCGCCTGAGGAAGAGAGTGTTTGAAGACCAGGACCTCAAACCCGGCACTAAGCTCATGGTCTACAGAGCAGCAGTGATACCCGCCCTGCTGTATGCCTCAGAGACATGGACCGTGTACAGCAGGCACCTCAAAGCACTGGAGAGGTACCACCAACACTGCCTCTGAAAGATCCTGCAAATCCATTGGCAGGATAGGTGCACCAACGTCAGTGTTCTTGCTCAGGCCAACATCCCCAGCATCGAAGCTTTGACCATGCTTGATCAGCTCCGATGGACGGGTCACATTATCCGCATGCCTGATACGAGACTCCCAAAACAAGCGCTCTACTTGGAGCTCCGGCACGGCAAGAGAGCCCCACGTGGGCAGAGGAAACGCTTCAAGGACACCCTCAAAGCCTCCTTGAAAAAGTGCAACATCCCCAGCCCAAGACCGCACAAAGTGGAGGAGAAGCATCCGGGAAGGCGCCGAACACCTCAAGTCTCTTCGCCGGGAGCAAGCGGAAGCCAAGTGCAAGCAGCGCAAGTCAACCCAAGCACCCCACCCCCTTCAACCACCGTTTGCCCCACCTGTGACAGAGACTGTAGGTCCCGCACTGGACTCATCAGTCACCCGAGAACTCATTTTTAATGTGGAAGCAAGTCATCCTCGGTTCCGAGGGACTGCCTAAGAAGAGAAGAGGATACAACAGAAAACTTTAGATGGAGCTAAGCTTGTTGCAGTTCAAATAGGTTTAATTCACTGTCTATTAAAAAAAAATTCACTACCCTAGAAGATTCTTAAGGGAAAACCTGTCGAGTTCAGTCTTTACTATTTCAGCCATACCTGATAGTGAATCACATGCTGTACGTTTGGAATATCCAGACCTCGAGCTGCAACATCAGTGGTTAGTAAAACACAGCTGAAATATAGTAAGAAAGACAAGCTAAGGAAAAAGTTCAGAATGAATGTAATCAACAAAGTTTCCAAAACAAAATTCGTAAGAACTTGGCGCCCTTTCACTGAGCCACATCTAGATGGTTGTTCCTACCCACCCTTTTTTGGTATTCACAGAAATAACATTTACATTTATTGAACTCAACTCCCCTGTAATAAAACTTGTCCCGTTGAAATCCTAAAAGGAGAGTATGAAGCTTATTATTGGAAAAAAAACAATGTAGGTTTTGTCATAAGCTATTTATGGCCACTTTATTTCCCTTTGCTGCCTTGACTGCATTTACTCAAAGACGAGTACTGTTCCATGGGCACTATCCAGTACAATTCCAGCCAGGCACTACCTAATTCATACTGTCTGGCTCCAAATGCAATCCCATTGCCCAGGAGAATACCTTGCACAAGCAAGTCTACATGTATGTACAGAACTTCCCTCCAAGCAGCTAACATTTTAATGTTGAAGAGCATCCACACACCAAACTTCTAAAACAACTCCAGCGAAGTTTAAAAAGAGCTCAGGAGGTTCATATATTTACAATATACTTTCCCCAACAGTTTTAGAAACTTACCTCTCTCTCTCAGCAAACCTTTCTAAATTCTTTAACCTCTGTTTCTGATGCATGTTTGCATGGAGCGGCAGTGGATTGCATTCCAGGATAGTGAGCAGTGCGTTCAGACGTTTGATGCAATTTATACTATTTGCAAAGACCATTGTTCGGCCTGGATACTGAAGCAGGAAGTAATACAGGTATATGTCTTTTTCTTCTGTCTCACACTGGATCCTGGTTTCAGTGAGGGTCTCAACTGTACCCTCTTTCCTGGATAAATCGATTACTTTTGGTTTTCCTTTGATGCCTACTTTTTGCATCAGAGCTTCTAACTTTGTTTCAATATTCATTTTTTTGACATGCTTCTTTCCCAATACTCTTGTAGGAGCCTGATGAACCATAGTTAAAGTGGCAGAAAATATAAAGATTCTTCTTTTTGGATGGTATTCTTTATCATGTAGCAGCTCCAGTAGCTGAGACAGCTCTGCAAAATGTCCTTTTTCAACCATGCGATCTGCTTCATCAATCACCAGGCACCTAGGTCAATTGGACAATCATTTAAATTATTCCGAATTTGCAGGTCAACAGTGTACTGCATTCTTGATTTTTTACATCAGATCTTTATCAGTTACTGTGATAAGTTTTACAATAGATCCACTTTAAAGCTCAGGGTTTAATTTTTACTTCAGATCCATCATGCGCCCAGGGATCTAAAACATTTTTTTTCAGGTAACTAGTTGCTAAAAATAGCTGAGGCTTGCAATAACCATGCTTACTTTAATTTGATCAGAAATAGATACTCAGTCAAACTAGGATACATATTACAGTCAAAGTGTAGGGATCATAATTCACTAAACTCTACTCAAATGAATTGAATTCCAGGGTTGAGTATGGTGGTGTAGTGGCTATGTTACTGGACTAAGAGAATGTGAGTCGCCAGTGTGTCAATGTGAGAATTTGAATTCAGTTAAAGAGAATCTGGAAATTAAAAAAAAAGTGAGCATGAAGCGGTTGGATTGTTGTAAAAACCCAACTGGTTCACTAATATCCTTTAGGGCAGGAAACTTGCCATTTTTGCCCGGTCTCTATGTGCTTCCAGTCCCACACCAACGTGGTTGACTCTTAAATGCCCTCTGAAGTGGACTAGCAAGCCACTCTTGTATCAGACCGCTACAAAGAATAACTGCAGAATAGTCACTACCACCTTCCCAGGGCAAATAAAGAAAGCTTCTGCTTCACGCTGGATTTTGGTTCCAGTGAGTGTCTCAACTGTATCCTCTTTTTCTGGATAAATCAACCACTTTTGGTTTCCCTTTGATGTCTATTTTTTTGCATCAGAACTTCGAACTTTGTGTCAGCAGTAGCACGCTCACCTTTGAGTCAGATGATTGTGGCTCAAGCCCCACTCCAGGGCTTCAGCACATAATCTAGGCTGACATTTTAACATAGCACCGAGGGAGTACTACACTGTTGGAGATGCCATCTTTAAGGTCTTATACTGAGGTCCTGTCTTCTTCTCAAGGGGACACAAGATCCCACGGCACTATTCAAAGAGGAGCTGGGGAGTTCTCCCAGGGTCCTGGCCAACATTCACTCATCCAACATCACAAAACAGAGTATCTGGTCATTTATCTCACTGCTATTTGTCGGACCTTGAAAATTGGTTCCGGTGTTTACCTACATTACAACAGTGACTACAATAGAAAAGTACTTAATTGGCCACAAAATGCTTCAGGACAGCCTAAACTTGTGAAACGCACAATACAAGTGCAAATTCTTTCTTTCAACCATTATATAAATCAGATGTAACATGTTAAGTTATTTGATGACCATTTATTATTTCCCCTCAACACTACTGCAACACATTCAAACTGATTCTGGCTCACCTGAGCTGTTTCAAATGACAGAGATGTGGATGTCTCTCCTTTATCAGTTCCCACAGTCTCCCTGGCGTTGCAATCACAATTTCTGGCCTGCGATTCAAAACCCTTTCCTGCTTTTGAGTAGCCATTCCTCCAACTATTGTTGCAGTTCTGATCCCTGTAAAAGTATGGATTTAGGGGGGAGGTATTAATCCAGTATTTATGTAACAAAAATGTAATTCATTTTAAGGAAGGACTTTGTGTGGCATTGTGGGTTAAGCATACTGGGACTGGAGTCCAAATCTGGCTCAGGTGGGACAAAAGGCCTTTCGTTGCTGCATTCCAAACATGACCGCCAACAGAAATCTACCCAACTTGGCACAAATTAGCAATTTTCCTCCAAAAAGCATAAGGTCGTCTGTTGTGGGAAGTGGAAAAATTCATACTGGCACAGATGAATCTCCCAATGCAGGCATTACCAAACCTTTTTTTTTTGTTTCCCCCCGCCCCCAGTGTTTCATTCAACGAAGCAGGCCGAATGACTGCTTCTACAAATTGGCGGGAATGCAAACATCCCCTGCTGTGCTGCGATCGCCCCATACCCACCTCGTCTGTCTACGCGAGGTTGCAATGGTGGCGCTCGTACTGGATAGTTTACGCCAGCTCGTCCTTGTCACGCACCCGTTTGGGAACCTGTTCTGATGTTAAGGCAGAATATATCTAACCTGGGAATGCCTGATGCTGGGTAGTAATAGTGGAAAAGGGTTCCATTACCCAGCACTAGCATTTTTGTTTATTCAGTAGGGTGTCTGGCATGCATGGAAACCAGTCACTATGCTTAAGGGTCTCCAAACAAAACTACCGAGAAATCCACACAAGTACATTTTCTGACCGGCTGAGTCTTTCCAGCATTTTGAGTTTATATTTCCTATTTCCAGCATCCACAGAATTATGAATCAAGTACATTTCCTGCTTGGCTAATATAGTGTGTTCACTCTTACCCCACTTACTTAAGGGCACAGAACTTAGGTGCAGGTTGATAAGAGACAAGCTAAGGGATCCCAAAAGTGTGCATGGGATACTGTTAACAAGTTATAACCTCACAGCTTGCCAGCACAATGCACTGCTAAGTTTCCTACTGTTTTTCCAACTAGGATGATCCGTTCCATTGGGGCATTGCCTTGCAAAGTTATTTAGAGTGGGAAGATTTCCAGCCCCCACACAAATGTAGCCTCCAGGTTGCATCTATGAGACAGGTTGGCTGGTCATTCACCATCAGCATCCTGGAATCCATCACAAGATTGAGATCGCAAAGAAAAATAGGTGGTATCCAGATCGATTTCACTCCAATGCAATAATAACTGCAGTTGATTTTCAACTCTTCCAATCTCACTATCAGTCACTAAACAAGGCAGCGTACAGGTCATCTGCTGTTCACATTATTTGCCAATGCCTGTTGATCCACCTCTACACAAAGTGAAAGAATGGCCTAGGTCAACTCACCTTCCAATTCTCTTCTCTCTCGATCAACCCTCCTAAGCAAGTAGAGAAGAGCCCAATCTCAGATCTGTAGTTCCTCAATGGCATGGCTGAGATTAGGAACTAACTGGGTGACTAACTCCGAACAATACTTCCCATGCAATCATTACTGTGTAGTATTTCTGTTCCATATTTAGCAAAGGCAGTGCAGTATAAAAGTACTGCAAAATACATATTCATGGGCATGTAAAATTGTCAACTCCCGTGTATATATTTCATAATTTCTCCAAATTCATTACCATCATTTCCCCCTAAAAGTGATTTTTAAATTAAATTTTTATTAACTCTCCCAAAAGACAAAATTCTGAGATCTCCACTACCTTTTCATGCATGTGAAAACACGCAGAAGGAAAAAAACCTGCAAAAAGCATTTTATTTAGTTGTAAACCGATATCCTAAAGCCCACCCGGCTGTGCGATGTTGCGGTGGGATTTAGCGTCGTTCCTCCTCCTTGCATGCCAGCAAAAGGTGGCAAGGTAATGCTATTATGAAACCTAGTTACCCTAGTTTCCATACAGTAAGTGAAAGGGCCGGTTAAAATAGAACTATTGCTCCTATAGATTTTTGTTCTTCCTGTGATAAAGTGTCTGGTCGCCACTATCTTTATGAACTATCTGGGGCACTGCAGTGATATTACTTCACTCCATGTTGTAGTATTTCAGAGTAACCCACCAGCAAAACATCAGTTAGAATTGTGGTCTTCAACAAAAAGTACTGCTGGCACTCAACTGGATTCCTGCTTTGTATTTGCTCTAAATACAAATAACCACCACGGGGAGAGAAAAACGTACGACATAAGACAACCAGAGGTACTATTTTCTGCAACTTAATTCTGTAAAACTTGAAATTTCTATAGTGACTTTATTCGGCTAACAAGTTCAGAGCCAAATCCTGAAAAACATTACTATGCCGCGCCATATTGTAAAGCCTTGCATAGTTACTACAAACTTACCAGTGAATTTGGCGACAGCATCAATATGATGCTTTACCTGGACAGCCAATTCTCTTGTTGGAGTCAGGACCAGGCCCAATAATGGATTTTCAACATTAGAAGTTGCACCAATCTCAAAATCAAAATTTACATTGTTGATCACTTTTACACAGCCTAGGTTGAGAGATGCAGGATTCTCTTCATTGTTATTTGCTTCCTCATGTTCCTCCAGGTGTTCACTGGCTTTGTCCAGTACATCACTGACTGCTTCTTGACCATCATCAATATCCTGGGTGCCTTGCTGTACTTCCTCACTTCTCTTCAATTTAGCATCTTTAGCTTGTCTCCACTCTAATATAAGGTGGATCATGGGAATAGCAAATGCTAGTGTTTTACCACTGCCTACAAGTTAAAAAGATAAAGTAGATCAGAGAAGAATCATCTAATTCAGCTTAAAACATGTCAAAAATGTGAGAATTCATAGCAAACAATATCTGTATTTTACATTTATAATCTAAGTGTCCCAGAATTTTTATATTGGTGAGCATAGCAGAAAATTGTTTCTTTACTGTACGATAGTGGTGTATATATTTTACAAGTTTAGTTGAATTCAATGCGACACAGCAAGAATCTGTCAAGACTCGTGTTATCAGAACTTGTGAATCGATTTTAATATCACTATATCTACTCTGGGAGATACCTCATTTAAAATGATGAAACAGATATAGAACACAAGAAAAAGCAGAAAACTACCTATTGAGCAAGGCTGTGTACATGACTATACTGGTTGTCTGAATGAACTGGGGAAAGGTCACACAATGAGATTCAGCGCATAGCTGAACTCAAGACCATAGTAATAAATATGTAAACAAAATTTAAAATAGATTTTTACTGGGGCAAGCGGGTTACAGCTGAAAGACTGGCTGGTCACTACTACTAATCTTGTAGCTCATGATCAACACAGCTTCAATTACATTAGAATTGGTCACTTAATTTGTTAACTACAGGGCATTACTCGGGTCACACAACCGACATATAATTTATGTACACTTTCAAAATTGACTCTTACAGAACAATCTAAATATGTTTACTGCAGAAGATTCAAATCACAGCAGACTAGGTGGTGCAGTCAGATAGACACTGGTTTTTCGTATCTCAGACCTGGGTTTGAATCCAGCCCAGATAGATGGGAGGAAGTCTCCACTGTTTTCCCAAACTTACTTAAGTAAAACCTTTACCACCCGCAGTTGGTTATTCGTGGGCGTGGTTCCAAAGAGAAAGAAACTGGCCCTAACTCAGCACTTAATGAAGAACACCCAGCTCAGGTATAGATTTGTTAAGAGTCACAGCAAAATTCTACTATGTCAAGTAGGGCTTCACGCTAAAATATAATCATGTTATTATTACTGACCTGGAAGTGCTTCATGTCCACCACCTTTCACTTTACTAAATTACAGTTCTTAAGGTTTTTCTAAGCAGTTGCCAACTTTCCTCATGGGAAGACTGATAAGCCTTCAAAAATAAAATTCCCTAAACAAGTTTTGCCAATAGCTTGCAGTAATTGAATGCTCAAAGTGAGGGAGTGGGATGAGCGACGTTTTGAGGAGGGTAGGCTACTTTTATATTATGCAGTTGGATATCAGTTTGACTCACTCAGTGGTGGCATTTTCACATGAGTCAGTAGGTTGAGAGTTCAAACTTCACAGCAGGAGCAGAGCACATGATCTAAGCTAACACATCCAGCAACACCGAGGGCGTGCTGCACTGTTCAGGGTGCCGACTTTCGGATGAGACATTAAACTAAGGCCCTGTCTGCCTGTTCAGGTGGATGTAAATGATCCCATGGCACTATTTGACAAAAGCATGGTGGTTCATCCAGGGTCCTGCCAATATTTATCCATAAACCAACACGACCAAAACAGATTATCTGATCATTTACCTCTTATACTGTTTGTGAGACCTTACTGAGGGCAAAGTGGCTGCCACGGTTCCCTACATAACTGCACTTCAAAAGTACTCCATCGGCTGTGAAGCCCATTGGGACATCCTGAGGACATGAAAGACACTATCTAAAAGCAAGTTCTTTCTTGTCCCTCAAAAGGTAACAAACTGGTCATCTAACTCATATTGATCTGGAAGTTACAAATGAAGATATATCCAAACAACTACCTTTTGGTACATCAGTTATACAAGTAACCTGCAGACACCGATACAGCTGTGGTTTACTAGTGACCATTATAAGCCCTTGGACAACATATTGCGACATATTATAGCACCAACCTGTTTCTGCAGCACCAAGAATGTCTAGTTTGTCTCTAATAGCAGGTGGCAGTACCAAGACTTGGATGGGAGTAGGAGCAGCATAACCAAGAGAACTCAGGGCACGGAGCACCGTCTCTGGGACAAACAAGTCTTTCCAGGCAGAAACATCAGCTGTCTGCTCAGATGAACCTGAAGGATGCGTTGTCCAGTTTTTCACTTTCATGGCTAGCCTGGAGGACTGAGACGTCATGGACTTTTTCTTCTTCTTTTTCTTTGGAACCACAGTAATGTTTGTTTCTGCCTCTGCCGTCTCATTTTTATCTAAAGATTCAAGTTCATTCATATCCTCAGAGAAATTAATAACATCTTCAGCCTCGACATGTTGAATTTTGACCTCTTTCTTTTTTCTTTTTTTCTTCGTTGCTTGTGTCAATTTTGGTAAATCATCTTCACTAATTTTCTGTTTCTTTGGAGAAGAATCGGACGCCTCCGAAATATCAGACATTCTTTTTGTTGCTTTCTTCTCGGTCGATTTAGCACTAACCAACTGATAATCTGTAAGCTCTTCAAAACAAATCAGCCCCCCCAAATCTTCCTCACCGAAAAGAGTTGGGTCGATTGCCATTGGCTTCCATTGTCCAGTTACTTTAATCCTCTTCTGTTGGGCTTTCGAAGGTGCAAAAAACTTCTTTCTTTTTCTTTCTTTCATTTTGACCCTAAAAAGAAACCCCACAAGCAACATTATGAAAACCAAGTTAATGAAATGTCAGTTCATAAACGTGTTACACTGCAAATGCTGGCCTGGAATTTGCGGTCAGCTGTTGGCCCCAAAGTACGCTTCGCACTAGGATCTCACGATCCCCGTGTCGAGAACTTCGGGTTTTCCGACCTTCAATTCAAATCAACGGAGGTTAGTGGGATCCCCTTGTTTGAACTGCAGTGACGTCAACAGGCTGTCCAAGCAGCCAATCAAAACGCAGAATTCTCAGACAGCGAACAAGGATGTGAGCAAGCTCTTAAAATGCTTAATTTTTAAAAACGTTAGAGCTAAACAAAGATTGGGGCTCTCACATGGGAAAAAGGCAAACCTGAAATAAAAATGGGCAAACTTTAAAAATAAATTAAAAAATTCTTTTGAAAAAAAAAAGTTTCTTAAAATCTTTTGCCCTGAATTTGCGGTCGGAGGCGTACCTGCGGAGTACGCCTCTGACCCGCGAAAGATCTATGAACTTACCTCCTGGCTCCAAAACTATGAAGAGTTCAGGTCCCGGGCCTCCAGGCGTACGCCTGTGTAAAGGCCTACGGATCCCAGGAACGAGGCGGTTTGGAAGCGTCCCTGGGATCACGTGGGCCAGATCCTCCAAAGAGAAAGGAGGATTCCATTTTCAAATGGAATTCCCTATAAACCCTACTGGAATCCCCAAATTAAACAATGCAAACAACTGTAAATATAAATGTTCTGATTTTCAAATTTAATTAAAAGTCCCTTCATAAAATTTAAGCAAGTACAATAAAAATTTAATTTTTGAAAATTAATTTTAAACATTTTAATCCGGGGCAAAATTTGCATAAACAAATTTTAAGTGCTTGTGTAACATTTTTTATTTTTTAATTTAAGATTTATAATAACCATTATGCCGGTGAAAACAGGCCCTATGCCTGCTTTTACCAGCCGTAAGAGTCTCGTGGGCAGTAGTTGGGCAAATAGCCCAGTTCTGCGCCAGCGGAAGTGATTTTCTAGTCAGTTCGTATGATCTGTCAAGACGTACCTTGACAGATCGCAAGTTCCAGGTTTCCGCATGCGCAGTGCATGCAGAAACTTGGAACTGGTGGGGCCTTTCAGAAGGCTTTCAACGGCGTATGCTCAGCATTCGCCGTCACGGAGACCGTAAATTCTGGCCCGAATTCATTTTTTTAAATAAAATGGACAAATTTCACACTGCACAAAATTAAAATTTGTTTTCCAAGCCCTTAACATTTGTTTAGCAGTAATAACGCTCTCAAAACCCCAGTTACACCAAATCTCTTTGGGTCTAACTTTTAGTGGGGAATTTAACAGTGTACTTACTGCGGAAGAGCTGAAGTTTTTGTCAATTTCCCTGATTACCGGCTCTGTGGGGGAGGACACAACGCAGCCTGTTTTCAAATCAAATCAAATCAACTTTTATTGTCATTGTTAGTGCACAAGTGCAGTACAACGAAATGTAGGCTTGCGGCTCCCGAGAGTGTACAATTTGGATTAGGACACTTAAACATTTCAACATACATTTGTACATATATATTAGCATAAATATGACCATAATAAAGTGCATCGGCAGATGTGCAGGCTTTAGTGTTTATTTGTGGAGTTCAGTAGGATGACAGCCCTGGGAAAGAAGCTGTTCCTAAATCTGGTCGTACGGGTGCGAATGCATCTGTAGCGTCTTCCAGATGGTAGGAGGGCGAACAGACTGTGGCTGGGGTGGGTAGGGTTTTTGATGATGGACCGTGCCCTCCGTAGGCAGCGTTTCGGATATATATGTTCTATGGTCGGTAGCCGGGTGCCGGTAATGCGTTGGGCAGTTTTGACTACCTGCTGCAGGGCTTTCCGGTCATGGGAGCTACAGCTGCCGTACCATACCGTGATACAGTTTGTCAGGATGCTCTCTATAGTGCAGCGGTAGAAGTTAGAGAGGATCGGGGGTGACAGATTACATCCCTTCAGCCTCCTCAAGAAATATAGGCGCTGCTGGGCCTTCTTCACCAGAGAGGAGGTGTTGAGGGACCAGGAGAGGTCTTCCGTGATGTGGACTCCGAGGAACTTAAAGCTGGCCACCCTTTCCACCTCCGCCCCATTGATGTGGATGGGGGTATGACTTCCGCCTTTGGACTTCCTGAAGTCCACGATTATTTCCTTTGTTTTCTTGGTGTTAAGGGCCAGGTTGTTGTCGGCGCACCACTTCACGAGATGCTGGACCTCCTCCCTGTAGGCTGACTCATCGTTGTTGGTGATCTGGCCTACTACTGTGGTGTCATCTGCAAACTTGATGATGGTGTTGGAACCATTAACAACCACACAGTCGTGGGTGAAGAGGGAGTAGAGGAGGGGGCTCAGCACACATCCTTGTGGGGCCCCCGTGTTCAGGGTCAAGGGGGGGGAAGGTGTGGTTACCTAATTTGACAGACTGGGGTCTGTTTGTTAGGAAGTCCAGGGTCCAGTTGCAGAGGGAAGTGTTCAGGCCAAGAGTTTGGAGTTTGGTGGCCAGCTTGTTGGGGACGATAGTGTTGAATGCTGAGCTGTAGTCTATAAACAACATTCTGATGTAGGTCTCCTTACCATCTAGGTGATTCAGTGCCGAGTGTAGAGCAGTTGTGATTGCATCCTCCGTTGATCTGTTTGCCCGATAGGCAAACTGGTGTTGGTCAAGGGAGGCAGGAACACTGGCTTTGATGTGGGCTAAGACCAGTCTCTCGAAACACTTCATTATGATGGGTGTGAGTGCGACAGGTCGATAGTCGTTCAGACACGTCACAGCCGCTTGTTTAGGCACAGGAATGATGGTGGCGGTCTTGAAGCATGTAGGGACTACTGCCTGAGCCAATGACAGGTTGAAAATGGCGGTGAAGACATCAGCCAGCTGATCAGCACATTCCTTGAGTACCCGTCCAGGGATGCTATCCGGTCCAGCAGCCTTTTGTGTGTTCACTCTGCGTAGAGCGCCCCTTACGTCGGAGGTCGACAGAGTGAGCACCTGGTCTTCCGGGGGTGGCAAGGCTTTGGTAGCCGGCTCCTTGTTGTCCCTGTTGAAGCGAGCGTAGAAGTTGTTAAGCTCCTCCGGAAGGGAGGCGTCGCTGACCGGGGGACTGGTGTTTTTGCCCTTGTAGTCAGTGATGGACTGGATGCCTTGCCACATGCGCCGGGGGTCCGAGTTGTTGCGGAAGTGATCCTCTATCCGCAGTGTCTGTTTCCATTTGGCAGTCCTGATACCCTTTTTTAGGTTGGTCCTCGCTGCTCTGTAAGCCGCCGCGTCGCCAGATTTAAATGCTGCGTCGCGTGCTTTCAACAGTGAGCGGACCTCTCCGTTCATCCAGGGTTTCTGGTTGGGGTATGACCTGATATTTTTGTGGGTCGTGACGACCTCGACGCAGCTGTTGATGTAGAATAGCACTGTGGATGCGTATTCCTCGATGTCATTGTGGGCAAACATGCCCCAATCAGTGCGTTCGAAGCAATCCTGAAGCTCCGATACTGCCCCCTCTGGCCATGCCGCAATGTCAGGATTTCCACATGCGTTTGTGCCAAATCCCAAAGTTGCGGTCAGTTTCAAAGGTGGAATGATGCTGAACGCTACCAGTTCGCCATCATCCCAACTGCAAATTCTGGGCCTTGGTGCTGCGTTTTCAACAGCCAAACAGGTTGAGATAGAATCATAGAATAGTACAGCAGAGGAGGAGGCCATTTGGACCATCAAAAGTATAAAATAACTTTTGTTAAAATATAAAGAACAAAGACAGTAATCATGACATTGCAAATCCTGACATTAGACTAGTTTGAAATCTTTTAAAATTATCGTTAACTAATATATTAAATAATCTGGCATGCACGGTCATACAACCTATGTTATTTTAACTTGGGCAGATTTATTCTACCACACCTGATTGGGTCAGTCATCGGATTTGATTAGCTCTCAACCCTAGTTCTGTTGGACCTGACTTCCACTTTCTCAATGTAGCAGATCATGAACAATCAAGTTAAAACAAAGTAAAAACAATTGAACAGCTCCAAACTAGGTGTAAATGTAGGCAACATCAAACTTTTTAAACAATGGCCCAGAAATTCGTGTCTCCACGGGTGAGTACGCACGGGGTACTCACCCGTAGGCCCGATGGAAGTGCCAGTTTCCTGCATGCACTGCGCATGCGCGAGAAACCGGCACTTCCGTTCCTCTGAACGAAGAGGTTCAGTGGGGGAGGCTGTGCGTGCGTATCAAACTTAGGTGTTTTTTTTTTAAAAACAGGTTTCTCCGGGAGGGTAAGCCTGCAGAATTTAGAAATATAAAAAGCAGGCGTAAGGCCTGCTTTCTACAAGGTAAGTGGTGAATTAATTAAAATTAAAACATTTTTTCCACAGGTTTACTATTTTTAAATACTTTAAAGCAAGGTAAGTTTATTTTTAGCCCTGTTAGAATATAAAATTATTTTTTCAAAAATTTAAATTATTGTTTAAAATAGTTATTTCATGTAATTTATAGTTTACTAGCTGGGGAGCCCCGCGTTGCGAGGGCAATTTTGGGGCGCTTGGTCTCCCTGCCCCTGTGTGTCCCCCCTCTCCCTGTCATGTCCTATCCCTCCCTCCCCCACCCCCACACCTACCCTCGCCCACCCCCTCCCCTCCCCCACTCCCCTCTGTCCCTCTCTCCGGTCCCTCCCCCTGCCTAGCGCCTGAGGTCTGGTGCCGTGTTTATAGTTTATTTAAAAAATGTGATTTTTAAAAAATGTACTTGAAGATTTAGTGCTATTTTGGGGCACTAGTATTTATAAGTCTTGACAGCACTTCCTGTCAAACTTATGAATGGAGCATTCCCTGCTCCGATTGGCTGCCCATGGCCCACGTGGTCCCAGGGGACGCATTGAACTAACTGCGCCCCTGGGATACGCAAGCACTGCGCGCCGGCGGCTGGACCAGGCCCTGGATCGGAATTCCACGGGGGCCCACAGCTCAACGGCCGGCACGCAAGGTAAGTGCAGATCGGGGGCTTACACCCGCGGGAAGCCCCCGACCCGAATTTCTGGGTCCATGATTCTTACAATTACACTAATTTACACTTTTTACCTCCTGAATGCAGCTCTCTTTCATACAGATGCAAAATTATCTTAAAATACTGCAGGCTGGAAATTGCGGTCGGAGGCTTCCGATCTGCAAGAAAAGTACGCACCTACCTGGTGCCTTCGTATCTTTGGACTCTTGCGGTCCTGAGCCTGCAAGCGTACGCCTGCGTAAAGGCCCGTGCATCCCGGGGTGCATGTGGTGCACAAGCATCCCTGAGATCACGTGGGCCGGCCCAACCAATCAGAGGGGGATTCCCATTATGCTTATTGGGATTCCATTTACGTACGGAATCTCCATAAGCATAATAGGAATCACATTAAAAACACTTTCACTGCACTTAAATAAAAATAAATTACATATTAAAAAATTAAAATACAATTAAATTAAACATTTAAAAATAACCTAAACTAATTTTTTTTAAAGGTTTCTGAATGTTTAAATGATTTTTTTAAATGTATTTTTATATCTATTTAAACCCTTACGCTGGTAAAAGGCAGCCTTATGCCTGCTTTTACCAGGCGTAAGAGTTTCGTGGGCATTTGCTGGGCCCAACCCTGCACCAGCGAACGTCCATTTCTTGTGCATAAGAATGATCTGTCAAGCTGAAACTTGACAGATCGCAAGTTTTCAAACCCGGAACTTGCAGGGCACTTATGACCACATACACTTTGCATGCACGGTCATAGGCCCTGGAAAATCTGAGCCTGCGTGTTTCAGCTCCCTCACCAAGAATATTTGGGTTCTACAATACAGTATCCCCGAACTTCTTAATTTACCTGTCAAACCAAGTCAGGGTTCAGGGTTCAACTGTTTCTCTCTCCACATATGCTACCTGACCTGCTGAATGTTTTCCAGCATTTAATTTCTGATCTGTAGTTTGACCTTTAACTGATCCCAGCATTAACTTCAAGAATGCAGAGCAATTATACTGTCCAGCTTTAAAGGGACAAACACCCACAATCTATTTTACAAAACAATGTTCCTGCCCTTATTAAACAACAAATCTTCTGATTTAATGTGAGTCGTGACACAGGAGACCCACTAGTTATATATTTTTATATAGAACAATTTCTACTGTGACCTCCCCAGTGACTCACTGTGTAAATGCACAATCCAGCATGTGTCTGACTCAGAGGTTAGGTAGGTCTGATCTCTGGTTTATGCAGAGTTAGATTATCTCAGTAATTTATCCCCATCTCTGTAACCTCCTTCAGCCCTACAACCCTCCGAGATCTCTGCATTTCCCCCAACTCCGGCCTTTTGTACATCCCCCACTTCCTTCGCCCCACCACTGGCGGCAATGCCTTCAGCTGCCTAGGCCCCAACCACTGCAATTCATTCCCTCAACCTCTCCGCCTCACAGATGCTCCTTAAAACTTACCTCTTTGACCAAGCTCACCTGTCCCAATGTCTCTTTCTTTGACTCAGTGTTAAAACAAATTTTTGTCTGATTAAGCTCCTGTTAAAGAGGCTATAGAAATGCAAGCTGAGCACAACTTAGATAGGAGACCCTCAGCAGGTGGCTTTTTAAAAATTCATTCATGGGATGTGGACGTCGCCGGCAAGGCCAGCATTTATTGCCCATCCCTAATAGCCCTAGAGAAGGTAGTGGTGAGTTGCCTTCTTGAATACAACCGAATGGCTTGTTAGGCCATTTCAGAGGGGCAGTTCAGAGTCAACCACATTGCTGTGGCTCTGGAGTCACATGTAGGCCGGACCAGGTAAGGACGGCAGATTTCCTTCCCTAAAGGGCATTAGTGAACCAGATAGGTTTTTACGACAATCCGGTAGTTTCTTGGTCACCATTGCTGACATTGGCTTTTTAATTCCGGATTTATTAACTAAAATTAAATTCCCAAGCTGCTGTGGTGGGATTTGAATTCACGTCCAGGCCTCTGGATTACTAGTCCAGTAACATAACTACTATGTGCAACAGTATAAGCTGGAAAAACTCAGCAGGCCAGGCAACATCCGTGAAGAGAGAAACAGAGTTAACGTTTCAGGTCGAAACCCTTCGTCTGAGGAAAGGTCCCAGACCTGAAACGTTAACTCTGTTTCTCTCTCCACGGATGTTGCCTGGCCTGCTGAGTTTTTCCAGCGTTTTCTGTTGTTATTTCGGATTTCCAGCAGCCGCAGTATTTTGCTCTCGTACGATGCAACGGTACCCGGCTTGGCTGGCCTGCTGAGCGCTTTCAGTCGGTGCAAAAAAAAAAGGCACTGTTCTTAGAAGGGCCGGGCCCCGCAAATATTTCAACCCAAGACTGTTCCCGGGGCTGCACGGCTCGGACCCCCGCCTCACCCCTTCCCGGCTCGGGCCGGAGCGGCGGTCCCGGGTGCGGCCCACGCTGACCCGTTCCACCTCGCTCACCTGTCCCAGCGCGCCCGGCTCACCACGCGCTCTCCTGCAGCCCAACCGCCGCTGAGAAGGACTAATCGCAGCCCGCGATACTGCGAGGTGCCGCATTTGTCTCGCCTATTGGAGGAGAGAGAGGGGAAGAAAAAAAAACTTTATTGACAAAGTGAACGGCAGGAACAGACTCCCCCCCCCCCAAGGGAGGAATCTGCAGGCCCGCCCAGGTCAGCAGGCTGGACCCGCAGCTCCAACACCCGCCTCCCTCCCGGCAGCTGACAGGCAAAACACGGCGTTAGACAAAGGACAGTGGGTCGTGGTTTATTTTGTCTTGTGAAGCGCCTTGGGATGTTTTACTACGTTAAATGCGCTATATAAATACAAGCCTGTTGTTCATAAGCTCCCCCTTTTATTTGGAGGGAGGGGAGCTGCTAAAGTTAGCAGCAGTGATCGGTTTAGAAATTACCGAGCGGGGAAACAAACGCCAAAGGTGACGATCGATTTTGTAGAAGATTCCTCCTAAGAAATTTCTGATTTTAACACCTTATTTGGTACGCCCGGCTCTCTGTCAAATTACATTTGCTACATACATGGCATGGCACACTCTTTATTTGGGCATCATCATCCTGTTCTGCCTCCAGGTGGCTTCTGGATAGGATCTTCCCATTCTAAAGCGACCTGTCACAAAGTTCCGCCTGCAGCTACATACTTCTACCATAAGTCGCAACTTCACCCGGCCAACCAAATTTCAATTTAATTTGTTAAGTTTCATTTAATGTTTTATTAGTTACAGTATTTTTTGTTACGGGTTGCTCAAAAAGAGTATACTGAAAAGATAGACGGAACTTCACAAGCTCGAGAAGCTGCACATCACCGTATCACTAATGCACTCTGGCCCAAGACCGCACAAAGTGGAGGAGAAGCATCCGGGAAGGCGCCGAACACCTTGAGTCTCTTCGCCGGGAGCAAGCGGAAGCCAAGCGCAGGCAGCACAAGGAGCGCACATCAACCCAAGCACCCCACCCACCCACCATCTGCCCCAGGTAGGTCCCGCATTGGACTCATCAGTCACCTGCAAACTCATTTTTAATGTGGAAGCAAGTCATCCTCGGTTCCGAGGGACTGCCTAAGAATGCACTCTGAAGAAAATTTGATTTGTCTGGACTGTGGACAACAGCATAGGAGTTCCACTGGTTTTACAATATTGTTTGGAGCCTACTGTAATTCTGCCTTTAAAACCAAGAATAATTTAAGGGTTCAAATATCTTTAAATACAAAAATAAAAGTGACTTTAGTACAACTTTACAGGGTCCAGTTTTTTTCATTGGGAATCTATTCCTGATATATCATGTTAGTTTGTGATCCAACATCTGTTACATATTTTTGATCCCAACTGAAAATGGATTCTATACTTGCAAGCCACAATTGGATCAACATCTGTCCCTGTGCCAGACCCCAGAAAATATAACATTAGATCAATTTGTAAAGTACTAACCAAATTTACTAACAATTAAAAAATGACTCAGAAGCAAAAAAAGTAGGAATAAAACCACTCTAAGTACACTAAAGGAGATAGATAGATTTCTAGACACAAAAGGCATCAAGGGGTATGGGGAGAGAGCGGGAATATGGTATTGAGGAGGATCAGCCATGATCCTATTGAATGGCGGAGCAGGCTGGAAGGGCCGAATGGCCTCCTCCTGCTCCTATTTTTCTATGTTTCTAAAGAGAACTGGAAACAGTTCTCAAGGGGGTTAATCTACCATTGCCCACATTTACAGAGTCCAATGCTTCTGAGCCAGTACTAAAAATTTGCAGCCAGGACTGGGACGTTTATCCCTCTGATCTGCTTTGAAGAAAGCCAGGAAACAAAGTGTTCAAAGGTTTTCATACCTTAATAAGCAATGGAATAATGGCTTGTAGCAGTTATATAAACTTTCTTGCATTTCAACCAACTGCATTAGCACATATTAGTCTGTTGAAACTATATTAATACTTCAATCATGCTGCCCCATAAAAAGGAATCCTGTACTTTCTAATTAATAATCTACAGTCCTGTATGGTTTCTGCAGACCTAATGTCTCCAGTCCATCCTTTTGTACCTAGTGAAGGAGTAGTCTACATTTTAAACCATAGCTATATTCAAATATATTAAAATATATAAATTAAAATATATATCAGCCTACCAAGACAACCATTCTATTTTGCCACACTCGATTTCCTTGGAAGTGGTACAAATCTTTGTTCTTGTGGCCTTTTTGATTGTCATTTGACTCTTTCCATGATATCGCAGGTATTGCTTTTGTGTATACCGCCAGGTTTTGCCCCCATTAACCATGCCTGTTCAGACCGGATACTTTCATTGGTAAATACATTGCCTGGAGTGGTACTGAGCCAAACAGACTCAGAAAGGCTCGAGGATCAATGCCTGGTCTGTGATCAGTTAGCTCATCTTGGGGAGTGGGAACGATGCGAGTCGAGTTGCTACAATTGGTCTCAGTACCACTGGGCTGGGAGAGGAGAAATCAACAAGAGATCCCACCTTGGACACCTGTTTTAAAATGCAGTTGTGTCAATATAAAATGAGAACGGGATTGGACTGAACTATGATGCACCCTTTCATAGTTAAATAACTTGTCAACTCTCCCTGTGAAATCTTCCAGGTGAAGAATGAAAGAAAGATATATAGTGCCTTTCACAATCTCAGGCCGCCGTAAAGCACTTTATAGCCAATTAAATACTTTAAGTGTAGTCACTGTTGTATTGTAGAAAACGTGGCAGCCAATTTGCGCACAAGGTCCCATAAACAGCAATATGATAATGACCAGATAATCTGTTTTAGGGATGATGGTTGAGAGATCAATATTGGCTGGTACATGGGGAGAACACCTGTTACAATCTACCTGAGAGGGCAGACTGGGCCTCGGTTTAACATCTCATCCGAAAGACTGCACCAACAATGCAGCACTCCCTCAGTACAGCACTGGAGCAACAGCCTAGATTTTGTGCTCAAGTCTTGACTCACGACCTTCTGATTCAGAGACACGAGTGCTACCACTGAGCCATGGCTGACACCTAGCCATGATCTCATTGAATGGCGGAGCAGGCTCGAGGGGCTGAATGGCCTACTCCTGCTCCTATCTTCTATGTTTCTATCAGCACGTGGGTGGTTTACCAGAGGCCATGCAGTGTCCATGGCTCTTTACCCCAGCAAAGAGTTCACCAGAGGGACGGGGAGGGGAGGAGCTATGGGGAGAAAAATAAATAAATATTTTTTCATAAACGCCCCAAAATATTCAAATCTTATAGAACTGAAGCGCCCTCTTTGGCTGTAGCAAATTTACCATAGTGATCTTACAGCATGAATAATGCAGCCATTGGTTTACAATCGGGTACCTTCCGCCGGAGACTCCTGATTGTAAACAGAAGGCTGCATTATTAATGCTGGAAGATCACTGTCCACAGGCAATATCATCGCTGAATCGCAGCCCCTCGCCTCGCCCACGCGATAAGATCCCATCCCACGCACCGCACTGACGCAAGTAATTGTGATTTCAAATGCGATTTTTGTTTCAGAGCACCACAGGGGCGAGACAAAAAAAGAAAATCAAAATTACACCGGAACGGAAGCGAAAGGAGATTTTGACAAAAAATAAGCGACATAGGCGCTCCCTAAGAAAGGGAGGCTGCTGGGAGAGGAGACAGAGCTAAGGGAGGGAGGCTGCTGGGAGAGGAGACAGACCTAAGGGAGGCTGCTGGGAGGGGAGACAGACCTAAGGGAGGGAGGCTGCTGGGAGAGGAGACAGAGCTAAGGGAGGGAGGCTGCTGGGAGAGGAGACAGACCTAAGGGAGGGAGGCTGCTGGGAGAGGAGACAGACCTAAGGGAGGGAGGCTGCTGGGAGAGGAGACAGACCTAAGGGAGGGAGGCTGCTGGGAGAGGAGACAGACCTAAGGGAGGGAGGCTGCTGGGAGAGGAGACAGACCTAAGGGAGGCCGCTGGGAGAGGAGACAGACCTAAGATAGGGAGGCTGCTGGGAGAGGAGACAGACCTAAGGGAGGTCGCTGGGAGAGGAGACGGACCTAAGGGAGGCCGCTGGGAGAGGAGACGGACCTAAGGGAGGCCGCTGGGAGAGGAGACGGACCTAAGGGAGGCCGCTGGGAGAGGAGACGGACCTAAGGGAGGCCGCTGGGAGAGGAGACGGACCTAAGGGAGGCCGCTGGGAGAGGAGACGGACCTAAGGGAGGCCGCTGGGAGAGGAGACGGACCTAAGGGAGGCCGCTGGGAGAGGAGACAGACCCAAGGGAGGGAGGCCGCTGGGAGAGGAGACAGACCCAAGGGAGGGAGGCCTAAGGGAGGGAGGCCGCTGGGAGAGGAGACAAATGCATTCCGCGCAGGCGCGTGGGCGGTTTGTCAGCCGCCGCTTGCCGTAGCGGCCGGTTTCCTAGGCGACGGCTTTGGTGCTGGGTGACGGACGGCTCCCCGCACGGCGGCGGCTCCTCCCCCCTCCGCCCCCGTGCCGCGCACGCCCGGTGGCCGCTCGCACTCCCGAGCCCAGGCTGCGTCTTCAGGCTTCGGCGAGGAAGAGGGGGGAGAAGAAGACGAGAAGTGTTGTCGTGTGTCGGAGAGGGAGGCGGTCGCACCTCTCGACTGGACCCTAACCGGAGAGGGGGAGGTGGATTTAATAATAAAACAGTGAAGGCTCCGCTGTGACAGGACCATTAGGAAGAGGCTCAGCCCGTGTCCAGCCCAGGAGTTTCCACCGCTTGGGTTTATCGGTTGGCGGAGAGAGGGAGGGAGAGCCGCGGCGCATCTCCAACTGCCTCCCCTTCTCGAAGAGACGTAGCGGCGGTGGTCGGGCCGGGCCGGGCCGGGCAAGACAGCGGGAGATGATGCTGGGATTGTCAGAGGACCGCTGACCTTCCTTCCCCTCTCCCCTCTCCCTAACCCCCCGCACCCCTACCGGATCCCGTCTCAATCCCTCCCGCCTTCGGACTCTGGCTGTTTGATCTGTTTAATAATAAAAAGGAAAGGTTAAAGATGATGGATTTCAACCAGGAGAATTTGTTCGGTCAAATAGAAGATTTGCAGGAACTTAGTTTCATTGAGAGACCAGTGCGTAGATATCTGAAGGTGTGTACCTGCGGGGAGGGCTGGGGACAATATATTTTTCCAATACATTTTATTGATGTTTGTTGTGCACCGCTGGAAGTAAAACTGTCGAGGTTAGAGTGGGCATATAAAATGCGCTCCGGTTACAATGCATTGAAGGCAGCCCACTTTAACCCTGACCCCGTTGCACTGGAAATGTATTTAAAGCGAACATCCACTGACTAGGGCAATGAGATGGAATCAGGTTTATTATACAGGCCCACTAATACAAGTTACAACCACAGGATAGTAAAGCTGAATTACGTAAGTTATCAAAATCAGCAGTGCCAGATCTAAAATCGTTAGCAAATTATGATTAATTTTAAAGGAAACGTTATTCTACCCGCCTACATATTTAACACACTCAGTATCACGGACACTTGCATTGTGCTTAATACAAATTAAGAGTTAAATCCATCATTAGATGTTAGATTTACCCATGCTTTATATATGTGTAAGTTGTAGCAAATATAAATGGATACTAAACGGGTTATATTTCTGGCCAGATCTTAATGTGTTTCTATTTTAATTCTGAAGTGTGAATAATTCACTGTTTAATGTTATCTGATGTACTGCAAAGTTAAATGCCACTAATTTAATGAAGACATTTCTGATGCGATACAAACTAGATGTCCTCACTGCTATATACAACATCTAACCTGAATGCCCAGTCTGCACAGGCCAGTAATCTGAACAGAGAGCTGAGAGAGCTAGCCACTTATTGACAAAAAGAGTATTTCCTGTAGTTGTGTGGTTTTAGCAAGTTCTTGTCCACTTGAGTAGTTTATTATATACCCTGTCAAATACATATATCAAACTTTAATAACCGTCAGCTATAAAATGCCTTTATAATTTGAAATTAACACTAGTCCACATACTAGAACCTGCACACTTATCTGTGGACAAATGGCATTGGAAGTGTGACTGGTCTGCATACAGATATAACATCAAGTTTAAAATCACACTTAAAGCTGGGGTTGGAATCAGGAGGATTGAGTTGCCATTTGATTATCACAGTGCTGGAAGAACCAATTCCATTGCTGTCAACTGGCGTTCCTCTGCACTTTTTCTCCTGACTTGAGTTCTGGCTCCTGTTTTTTTTTTAAAGCAGTGACACTGTAATTTGCCCTCCTGATGTAAAACTTAAATGGCTTCTCTACTTTAGAGTGATGAATCACTTCCAAACAAATTGCTGGTCTGAACTGTACTCGCTCCTGACTAGTTCAGATTAATTGTGTTCTTCTATGTTAAGAATGTCTGCTAAATATATATAATTCTGGATAGTTGCCAGTAAATTTCAAAACAGTAATCTAATCTTGTATTTTGGCAACAATCACAAAATGCTTGAGTTTTTCCATTGCAGTTTATGCCATCATCTGACACCCCCTTAATTGAAACCCCCTTGATTGAAACTGTCTTGTACTTCACTGGCAGCCATCCAGTCATTCCATATCTACTCCATTTTTAATATTTATTTACATTTGTAGACACCAGAAGAGATAGAAAGATTGACAGTTGATGAAGAGCTCAATGATATTGAAAGGGCTGTCTATCTTCTCAGGTAGGTTATGAATTCAATTTTCTAGTGTTCCGGAAGAAAGGCGCTGTAATGTCTGAAATTGTGGTTGCAACATGTTTTGAAAATGAATATTCTTAAGTTGTATTTTAAAAGTATTGAGACCCATTTATTTTGGAAAGATATCTGCCAGTTGCTGTTTAGACTGTTGGTTCTGTTTTTGTTACACTTCTTTTGAATAACCAATCTGCTCACAACTGCCCAGGTTTTCTATCTTCATGGGATAGATAGTAACATTTATATTTACCTCCTTTTTGATTCTCTTTCTCTTGCCTCTATCATTTCATCATTCCAAGGCTTCTACTATTGTAATTTTTGAATTGACTGTTGGAAGGTGCCTGGCAATGCCCCAGATATCACTCGTTTTGTCTTTTTCCTTCCTCTCTCAGTGGAAAGTGCCTAAACCTTGGTTGGTAAACTTCCACTTAGAAATCTGAATCCTGCACCATATGCTATTTTATCAGTTGTAATGTATTACATAATTACATAAGTTTAATTTAATTTAACATTTTACATCTATAATAATTCTAGACTTTTTTTGTGTATGTGGTAGCTAATAATTGCAAGGATTTGTCTGTTTTTGATTTGTTGTATGTGTTGCAAATTCAAATCTTTTATCTACTTTTCGGGCTACTGTCATTGCCAATGAGATTAAAAATGTTATCATTGTCTCCGTGAGTTACTTGTTCATTAGTTTACAACATAGTATTGAACTGGTAAGTGTTATTGACAGCATGAAAAACTTTTTTTTAATAAAGATTCATTCTTTACTTTTCCACACCTTTTAATAACTGTTATTGTTTTGGTTTGGTTCTTGCTCCTGAAAGCTATAAATTACAAGGCAGCCATGAAACCTGGCATTTTCTTTTGTATGCTCACAATGCACTAAGAAGCAATCTCCATCACATGTTTATTTACACATTTGATACGTTTGCTGTTCTTGTTTTGTACTTGTGTAGGGTTTATGACATTCCATTATTTGCTGATGCTATTGCAAGAACCTAGAAAGGAGACATGAGCCATTTGTTTCTCTGGTGACCCACAGCTATTTATAACATTAAAGACTAGACTTTTCGCCAAGCATAAGAGCAAGCCATGTGTTTAGTGTGGCTTGAAAATCTCTCTCTGGAATTTCACTTATGGTTCGAAATATCCTGTATAAGTACCCAAGATATTTTTGTCTGTATTCTATCAGACTGCTGAGTATAAACAACTTTCTTAGTGACATCTTTGCAGATCCTCTGTCAGTCAAGGTAGGTGCTCTCTAGACTATTTAAGTTCTGTTTTTAATCACAATTTGTGCTGTTTACTTGCCTCCTCCCCTCATTGCATAACTTTCTTTAGGAGAATCATTTTTGTCAAAATGCTTAGTTTCAGTTCTTTTCCATTTGGCAGAGGTTCACATTGGATGTAAAACTGTTTAAAGTTGCATTAATTGGTATGTTGTTGAAGCCAGAAAGAGGGGCTCAACACATTTTAAGTCCGTTACTTGTGCCAAATAAGTAATCCAAAACTTTTACTTCATGACAGCCAAGAAAATACTTTAATTTGCAAGCTTAAAAGTATTTTAACATAAGAACTAGGAGCAGGAGTAAACCATAGGGCCCTCCAGCCTGCTCTGCCATTCAATAAGGCCATGGCTGAACTTCTACATGAACTCCATTTTTCCGCCGATCCCCATATCCCTTGATTCCTTTAGTGCCCAAGTAGCAATCGATCTCAGTCTTGAATATAATCATTGACTGAGCATCCACAGCCCTCTGGGGTAGAGAATGCCAAAGATTCACAACCCTCTAAGTGAAGAAATTTCTCCTTATTTCAGTCCTAAATGGCTGACCTCTTGCCCTGAGACTATGACCTCTAATTCTAGACTCTCCAGCCAGGGAAAGCAGCCTGTCAGCAACTACCTTGTCAAGCCCTCTAAGAATTTTAATAAGAATTTCAATGAGATCACCGTTCATTCTTCTAAACTCCAGAGAATATAGGCCCAATCTACTCGATCTTTCCTCAGAGGACAGCCACCTCATCCCAGGAATCAATCTAGTGAACCTTTGTTGCACTCTCTCTAAGGCAAGTATATCCTTCCTTGGGTAAGGAGACCAAACTGTACACAGTACTCCAGGTGTGGTCTCACCAAGGCCCTATATAATTGCAGCAAGACTTCCTTACTCTAATACTGCAACCCCCTTGCAATAAAGGCTAACATACCACTTGCCTTCCTAATTGATTGCTGTACCCGCATGTTAACTTTCTGTGATTCATGTACAAGGATCCCCAAATCCCTCTGAATCCCAACATTTGCTAGTCTCTCGCCTTTTTATAAAAAAAAAAAAAATCTGCTTTTCCATTCTTCCTACCAAAGTGGATAGTTTCACATTTCCCCACATTATGCTCCATCTGCCACCTTTTTGCCCAATCACTTAACTGGTCTACATCCCTTTGCAGCCTCTTTACATCCTCCTCACAGCATACTTCCCCACCTAGCTTTGTATTGTTGACAAACTTGGATATATTACACATGGTCTCTTCAGCTAAGTCATTGATATAGATTGTAAATAGCTGAGGACTGATCCTTGCATCACTCTTATTAATTGCACCCTACCGTCCAGAAAATGACTCTGTTTTCTGTCCGTTAACCAATCCTCAATCCATGGTAATACATTACCCCCAATCCCATGAGCCCTAATCTTGTGCAACAACTTCTTGTGTGGCACCTTATGCCTCCTGAAAATCCAAATATACTACATCCATTGGTTCCCCCTTATCTACTCTACTAGTTACAATCTCAAAAAACTCTTAACAGATTTGTCAAACACAATTTCCCTTTCATAAAACCGTGCTGACTCTGCCTAATCATATTGTGATTTTTCCAAGTGCCCTGTTACCATGTCCTTAATAATAGATTCTTGCATCTTTCCTACTACTGATAACTGGCGTATAGTTCTCTGTTTTCTCTCCTTCCTTTCTTGAATAGCAGGATTACATTTGCTACCTTCCAATCAATGAGGACTGTTCTAGAATTACAAGAATTTGGGAAGATCAAAACCAATGCATCCACTATCTCTGTAGCCACCTCTTTTAAAACCCTAGGATATAGGTCATCGGGTCCAGGGAATTTGTCAGCTTTTAGTCCCATTAGTTTTTCTAGTACTTTTTTTTCACTAATATTAATGACTAAGTTCCTCATTCTCATTAGACCCTTGATTCCCCACAATTTCTGCTATGTTCTTTGTGTTTTCTACTGTGAAGACAGACACAAAATATTTGTTTAACATTTCTGCCATTTCCTTATTCCCTATTGTATTATGTCCTGTCTGTCTCTAAGGTACCCACGTTTACTTTCGCTAATCTCTTCCTTTTTACATACTTGTAAAAGCTCTTCTAATCTGTTTTTATATTTCTTTTTACTTTACCTTTTTATATTCTATTTTCTCCCTCTTGATCAAGTTCTTGGTCATCTTTTGCCGATTTTTAAAATCCTCCAAATCCTCAGGCTTACTACTCTTTTTGGTAACATTGTAACCCTCTTTTAATCTAATACTATCCTTAGCATCTCTAGTTAGCCATGGTTGTACTACTTTTCCGGTGAAGTTTTTGTTCTTCAAGGGAATTTATTGAGAATTATGAATTCTTTATTTAAATGTTTGCTATTGCTTATCTACCATCATATCTTTTAAACTAATTTCCCAACCTGCCTCAGACAACTCGCCCCTCATACCTCCACAATTGACTTTGTTTAAATTTAAGACCCTAGTTTTGTACTTAACCACATCACTCTCAAACTTAATATGAAGTTCTATTATATTGTGATCACTCTTCCCCAGAGGATCCTTTACTATGAGATTACTAATTAACCTGTTTCATTACACAATACTAGATCTAAAATAGGCTGTTCCCTAGTTGGTCCCTCAACATATTTTATAGATCATTTATTAGACCATTTACCAATTATGTGACAATCACTGGTGGTTATCTATAAATACTACCTGTGCATAAATAAGTTTGGATGAACAAGTTATCAATGTATCTTTTTATATAATAAATCACAATGCCGGCATAACATAGCATAATATAATGTGTGGTGTGTTGCAACCCATCTCGGTTAGGATTATGTTTTAAGTTTCTTGAGTGAAGTGTGTTCAAATTTACGTTATTTATTGTGTGCAGTTTTTGTTTTTACTGGTGGGAGTGTTATGACCATTTGTAATGGATGACTCTTGATCAAATCAAGTGATTTTGAATAGAAGTGATGCTTTCCTGCTTGATATGAGCACGTGAGCTTGGAGTTTCTTTTACCACGCATTTCAGGGGAACATTACAGTCTGTATAGGATAATCCTCTTCTTAGGCAGTCCCTCGGAACCGAGGATGACTTGCTTCCACATTAAAAATGAGTTTGCAGGTGACTGATGAGTCCAATGCGGGACCTACAGTCTCGGTCACAGGTGGAGCAGACGGTGGTTGAAGGGGCGGGTGGGTGGGGTGCTTGGGTTGACGTGCGCTCCTTGCGCTACCTGCGCTTGGCTTCCGCTTGCTCCCGGCGAAGAGACTCGAGGTGTTCGGCGCCTTCTCGGATGCTTCTCCTCCACCTGAGGAAGGACGTTCTTGCCATGGAGGGAGTGCAGCGAAGATTCACCAGGCTGGTACCTGGGATGGCAGGAATGACGTATGAGGAGAGATTGTGTCGATTGGGCTTATACTCACTGGAGCTTAGAAGATTGAGAGGGGATCTCATCGAAACCTATAAAATTCTGTCAGATCTGGACAGACTAGATGCAGGAAGGATGTTTCTGATGGCTGGGGAGTCCAGAACCAGGGGTCATAGTCTAAGGATAAGGGGTAAGCCATTTAGGACTGAAATGAGGAGGAACTTCTTCACCCAGAGAGTGGTGAACCTGTGGAATTCTCTGCCACAGAGGGCGGTGGAGGCCAGTTCATTAAATATATTCAAGAAAGAGTTGGATATATTTCTTGAGGCTAAAGGGATCAAGGGATATGGGGAGAAGGCAGGGACAGGGTACTGAATTTGGATGATCAGCCATGATCTCATTGAATGGCGGAGCAGGCTCGAAGGGCCGAATGGCCTACTCCTGCTCTTCTATGTTTCTATGTGCGGTCTTGGGCCAGGGATTCCCAGGTGTCGATGGGGATGTTACACTTTTTCAAGGCGGCTTTGAGGTTGTCCTTGAAGCGTTTCCTCTGCCTACCTGGGGCTCGCTTGCCGTGCCGGAGATCCAAGTAGAGCGCTTGTTTTGGGAGTCTTGTATCGGGCATGCGGACGGTGTGACCCATCCATCGGAGCTGATTGAGCGTGGTCAAAACTTCGATGCTGGGGATGTTGGCCTGAGTAAGAACACTGACGTTGGATAATGACTGAGTGAGTGATGGATGGCAGGTGGTATGTTGCAGTACAATGTGAGTGGTTGAAGAAAGTGATCTATCTAAAGAGTGTGTTACAACTTTGTATCCATTCCACAATGTAATGTTTTCTTATTGCTGACCGTCAGAGGCTTTCTCTTTAGGAGTTTCACTATCAAAATTGGCAGCTGCTGTTAGACCACATCTGTTTCTGTTCTGTGCATCTTTGCAGCACATGACAATAAGAAAAGTGCAGGGCTGCTTGATCCATCATGCAATGTAATAGTGGACCATATGGGTCAGGCCTAGTTTCAATCCTTGGTTTATGCTGTTAACTGCTCTTAGCCCGAATGATGTTGGGCCCCAACAGTGATGTTCGCCTTCACTGGGGTAAGGAAGTGGAAAAATGAGCTGAGTTTTCCAATTCTGACTGCTATCCAGTGTTTGCTGAAATACTCACTTGGGTGGCTGTCGGGCAAGGACGGATTCAAGGCTAGCAATAATTCCCTGTGATTGAATAACCTGTCAGGCATGCACATCGATGACTGGAAGGCTGCTGTTGAACCTTTTCCAGCATCTTCACAATCTTCCAGAAAGGAGGGGAGATAATTGAAAAGGAAAATGGGGGTGTTTTAAAAATTATTGAAGGGTTATAATATGGACAGCTTGTGTTATGCTGAGGCAACCCTATTCATGTTGAATAGCCCTGTGGTGAACACATTATGGTGCTGCACCAGTAATTATGATGATTTAGGGAAGTATGGTACCCTCTCCAAGTTGAAAAATAATGTGAATGATCAAGTGTCCTTTAGGAAAGGAAACCTGCTGTCCCTAGCCAGTCTGGCCGATATGTGACTCCAGACCCACAGCAATGTGGTTGACTCTTAACTGCCCTCTGAAATGGCCTAGCAAGCCACTCAGTTGGCAATTAGGGATGGGCAATAAATGCTGGCACTGCCAGCGATGCCCACATCCTGTGAATGAATTAAAAATGTAGTGATGGTTTGTTTGGATGAATATTGATCACTGATTTTCTTTAATGCACAAAGCCTTGTAACTATAGCTAGCCATAGCCTTGTATGTATTTGAGTAGGCGATCAAAGGCAAAGGTGTAATTTTCCAAGCATAGTTTTGCTTCAAAAAGTAATAACTCGGGGGTGGGGGGGTTCCTTGTATGGAAATTTAAAGGAAATTTTCCAAACAAATTCCTTTGCTGCCTTGTGTTGAGTTCCAATGTACATTTTCAATAATGTTTTTTGACCATTCTTGCCACTGTATGGCCATCGAACAGTTGTCTTAAAAAATCTTGAGTTAGATGTAACTTTTCCAAGTTCCTTTTACTGTTAAACATTAAATTCTGAGCAGTTACAGAGATTGATTGACAGAATTAGAACAGAGAGATCCCTTTATGTTTGGCTCTTAGTTTCTTAGTTACTGTTTTTTCACTAATATGACAGATATGACAGAGCTGGTAACTAGTTAACTAAATATTAATGTTATGCTAATTGTGCAGTAATTATAGGTTGCAACAACAGGCAGTGAATACAGCCTAGTTCGCCATGATTTGTATGCAGAACAGATTTGATAAAAGTATCATTTAGTTTTATCTATTGTAATTTTGAACTTTACATTTTTTTCCCCTACAAGAAGAGTGACTCGGTGTTAATCTTTACAAAAAGGTGATAAGTGTTGCAATGTAATAACATCCCAATGGATGTTTACTTTGTTCTGCTGTGTGCTAAGTAAAGTAATTATATATTTGTTTTAGTAATGGCAAGCTAAATTGATAACAGGAGCATGTTGCTTCCAGTCTATATTGTAAATTATGATTCTCCACCTGGATAGTTTTTTTTCAGCCAGTTTGAAGTGTTAGGTGGAGGTGAGACGTATATTCATAAGAAGGATGGGGAATATTAATGGGCAAATCAACATAAACTAACAGTTGTGGTCACTTTGAACCTAGGCTGAGAATAGGTTGTTTATTGTATCATCTTGATTGGTGATGGATATGAAAATGGGGAAAATAACAATTCAGTTGTACTGAGTTTACACATGATTGCAGAGAGTATGATTATAGTAACTGAATATCTTCTTGGCACCTCCCAATACACACACACTTGTATGTTTACTCACTCCATAGAACCATAGTTGTTTACAACACAGAGGAGGTCATTCAACCCATGCCTGAGCCGTCTCTTTGATCGAGAAATCCAAAGCCAATCCCAGTGTTACGCTTTCTCCTGATCACCTTGTATTTTCCTCTGCTTCAAATGCTCCACGATGTAGATGTTTGTGGTTGTATGTTTTGGCTGTTGTAAAATGTTAGAATTTAAATTTTTGTTTACAGCTATAATGGTGAATTGCAAATTTTCTTCAGCTAAGTTTAAAAAATTGTAGTTTAATATAATTTGGATCATATTTAGTTCATACCTTCGTGTTAATATTTCTTGGTGCAATTAATAATGCAGATGTTATGCTATATGTAATCTACAGGTTAAAATGGTGGTCACTGATGGAACAATATCTGTCCTGTTTTTAAATTATAAGATTGTGCTATATATTTATTTATTCTGCGCAAACCTCCCTTCCTCTTGCCCCCCCAAGGTTCCCCTGTGGTCTAGCCTGGAACTTGCATCTTTCTCTAGTTTCTCAATTTATCCCCTTGCGCTCTTAGTTGATCTTGTCCATGGGACCCACATCCTGCTCTCTCACCCCTATTCCCATTAAACTGCTGACCACCCAACTTCCCTTTCTGGTCTCCATGCTAGCTGATATCGTAAATGGTTCCCTCTCCTCGGGTACTGCCCCCTTCCCTTTCATCACTGTCACCACCCCCCTCTTCAAAAAAACCAACACTTGTCCCCCTGTCCTTGCAAACTACTACCCCATCTCCAACCTCCCTTTCCTCACCAGAGTCCTTGAACTTGTTGGCGCCCCACCCACCCCCAAATCCAGGCCCACCTTTCCTACAACTCCATGGTTGAACTCTCCAATCAGGTTTCCACCCCTGCCAGAGCACTGAAACAGTCCCAATCAAAGTCACACATGATGTCATGTTTCTTGACCTGTCTGTGGCCTTTGGCATGGCTGACCACACTGCCCACCTCCAACACCTCTCCTCCATTGGCCAGCTGAGTGGGACTGCCTTCACATGGTTCCGCTCTTACCTATCCAGTCGTAGCTTCGCTTCCCACCCCCGCACAATTACCTCTTGTCCCCCAAAGGATGTATCCTTTACCCCTCCTATTTCTCATCTATATGCTGCCCCTTGGCGGCGTCATCCAAAAACATCAGGTTCCACATGTACATTGATGAAACCCAGCTCTAACTCCCCACCGCCTCTCTCAACCTGCCACTGTGTTATCAGACTGCTTGTCTGTCATCCAGTTCTGGATGAGTTGAAATTTCCTCCAGTTAAACATTGGGAAGACCGAAGCCGTTGTCTTTGGTCCTCCCCACAAACTCCCATCTGCTTACTTTCATCTCCATAACATTGCCCGCCTCTGCACTCACCTCAGCCTATTTGTTGCTGAAACTCTCACCTTTACTTTTGTCCCTTCCAGACTTGACTATTCCAGTGCTTTCCTGGCTGACCGCCCATCTTCCACATTCTGTAAACTTCAGCTCATCCAAAACCGTTGTGTAGAGCCACGGTCACAACCCATCTGGAGTACTGCGTTCAGTTTTGTGCATCGCACCTCAGGAAGGACATATTGGCCCTGGAGGGGTGATCTGAGCGAGGTGTTTAACATGTTAAAGAATTCGATAGGATATATACAAAAACTATTTCCACTATTGAGGGAATCAAGAACAAGGGGACATAATCTTAAAATTAGAACCAGGCCATTTAGGCCCAAAATCAGGAAGCACATTTTCACACAAAGGGTAATCGAAATCCTGCATTCTCTCCTCTGTGGATGCTGATACAATTGGAGCTTTCAAGACTGAGATTGATAGATTTTTGTTAGGTAAGGGTATCCAGGGATGTGGAGCCAAGGCGGGTAAGTGGAGCTGAGGTACCGATTGGCCATGATCTGATTGAATGGCGATGCAGGCTTGAGGGGCTGAATGGCCTACTCCTGTTCTTAACTCTGCTGCCTATATCCTATCCCACAGCTCACCCATCACTCCTGTCCTCACTGCCCTATGTTGTTACATATCCCCACACCACATCATTTTGAAATTCTCATCTTCATGTTTAAATCCCTTCATGATCATGCCCCTTCCTATATCTGTAATCTTCTACAACCCTTTCAGAATTCTGCCTCTATTACGCGGGCATTGTGTTTTCACCTCCCCCTTCACCCCACCACTGGTGCCATGTCTTCACCTGTCTAGGCCCCATACTCTGAAATTCCCTCATTAAACTCCTATGCTTCTTACACCTCTGTGAAGTGCCTTGGGTTGCTTTTCAACATTAAAGGTGCTATATAAATGTAAGTTATTGTTAATTGATCATATAAGGAGATACTATGCTTGTACGCTGAAGCAGGTGAATTTTGAGCGGGAATGGCGTGATTGGCGACATACACCATTTGCACGACTTGTTCATGTCGCACGATATTTACAAAAATTGCTGGAAATTTGATCCAGCTATGGCACAGCGGGGTCAGTGACGATTCAGGGACGTAGTTCATGGTGCAACCAATGGCTTATCCCACAGACCAACTACATGGCACTATAAAAAGTTGTGAACAGATATCATAATACAGATTGAGGCTTGGCACTGGTACATAAATGAACTGCAACTTCTGAAATCACCTTTTTTAAAAGGTAATTTCAGTTTTATTAAAAAGAAATTGTAAAACATTGCAAAACTTAATTTCCAGTGTCGGCACACAAGTCAAGGGTGGTGGAGTGGTGATGGAGAAAGGAGTCGTGAGCGCTTCCCCAATGCTCTCTGTTACCATGCAGGCTCTTCAGTTGGGCATCGCAGACAATTAGCACATTTAGCGAGTGGTACCTCTTCCTGCTAATGAAAAGTGACAGATTTCCCATCGATAGCGCCCTTGGGAAGCAAGTAAGCTTGTGGAAATTGATGGACCTGTCGTATATAATGAAATTGGATGCCGTGCAGGAGATCCTCTGTCACGTGTTGAATGCAGGACCTTGCAGCTCCGTGGCTGATATTGCAAAGGTCTCCAGTGCTTGACTGGAAGGCGCCAGAGCCGTAGAAATTGAGGGCCATCGATGCCTTCATTGCCACAAATTGGACTCTGCAGCAGGTAGACCGTGGCTTCAGGTTTTATGGAGCATCTGACAGAGGTGGCCAGTTGCTTCCACGGTGAAGCACAGTCTGCGCGCACACAGCTCAAATCACATTTGTTCCCAGTACACTCAATGGATGGGGCAGTAGTCGCGAGATCGGTGCAGTCGCAGGCCATGGTGCCCCTGCTCTTCCTCCAGGATGTCCATGATGATCAAAATAGGGGACTGCCCAGTGGTTAGGCCATTGCAATACTTATCACCACTTTGATGCATAGAAAGAGATGGGAGTCCTGAAGGTAATTGCTGGCAGACACTAACGAGACTCTTGATAACAAAACTGGCAAGAAAAGACTGCCAAAACAAATAGAATTAGAAAAAAAAACCTCTGAACAATTTCTAGATTACTGCGGTGAGGCTCCACAGCTTTAACAGTCTCTTTTATTGGCCTTCCAAGCTGAAAGTTATGCAAGCTCAATAAATCACATCAATACCAGATCACCTATGCCATTGACCCAGAATTTGTGGTCCTGATGGCTGCGAACTGGCAGCGTTCGCCGTCATTTCGCCTTTGAAACTGACCGCAACTTCAGGATTTAGTGCATGCGCAGCCTAATGTGAATATCCTGAAGTTGGGGTCTGTCAGTCACTGCTCCACCACAGGCTGTGCTGTGCCCTCCCGCCACAGCCGGCAATCGGTGAAATCTCTCAAATCAGGGAAACTGATGAAAACTTTGCCTCTTCTGCAGTAATTACACTGTTAAATATCCCATTAAAATTAAAGGGATTGGGTGTAACTGGGGTTTTAACAGCATATTGACTGCTAAACAAAGATATGGCCCTGAAAAACTTTTTTTTAATTTTATGCAGTGTCAAATTTATCCATTTTAAGGAATTTAAAAACAATTGCATCCTTACTGATGCATGCAAAGTCTAAACCAGGATGTGTAAGTTAGAATAGTTAATTCAATGCCAAGTCATCTACAGAAAGCGAAATAAAGAGAGGGAAAGAAAGATGGGATTAACAGACATGGCATTAAAAAAAAAAGAAAAATTAAAAAAAAAAAAAAATTATTTAATTTTAAATCTCCAACAATATTTAAAAGCTGTAGGAATGAGACTTCATACTTGTAAAAGTTAATTTTCAGTGCCAGAGAGGTTATTTGACAGTAATTAAGACTTATCATGCCGTTAAAAATTTACTTACTCTGGAATGGACTAGTTTGAACTTTTTCTGGTGAGTTTAGTGGGTAAGTACAGCAACTTCACGTGTTTCAATGTGGAGTCTCTCAGCAAGACACTGTTACAGCGAAGCTTGTGGAGGAGGAGGGCAACTCGGACAGCAACTTCCTTATTTCCACGTTTACATGTGCGGTTGCTGGAAGTGCTGTCCGATTTACTCTTTAGTAACTGAGCACTAGTAGCCTCAACAACATGTATTTATATAGCGCCTTTAACGTAGTAAAACATCGCAAGGTGCTTCACAGCAGCGGTATCAAATACAATTTGACTCCGAGCCACGTAAGGAAATATTGGGGCAGATCAGGTAGGTTTTAAGGAGCGTCTTAAAGGATGAAAGAGAGGTGGAGAAGGTTAGTAAAGGAATTCTAGCGCTTAGGGCCTTGGCAGCTGAAGCCACAGCTGCCAGTAGTGGAGCGATTAAAATCGGGGATGCTCAAGAGGCCAGCCTCACTGCTATTTTTACCACAAAATCTGGGACATTGTGTTACTGCTGTGTCTTTGTCCTGATTTTGATTAATAGTTTCTGTATGCAGAAGCTGTTTGAACGTGGGAATGGATATGGCAAGCTTTCTCCAGTTGAAGTTCTGTTCATTTGTGATTTACACCGTGAGGTCGCTGTGATGGAGCAGAATCCCTGGTGCATAAAGTGCCCATGATTATGAAAAGCTTCTTTCTTCTCCTTCTTAGGCAGTCCCTCGGAACTGAGGATGACTTGCTTCCACATTAAAAATGAGTTCAGAGTGACTGATGAGTCCAATGCGGGACCTACAGTCTCTCACAGGTGGGGCAGACGGTGGTTGAAGGGGCGGGTGGGTGGGGTGCTTGGGTTGATGTGCGCTTAATTTCCACTTGCTCCCGGCGAAGAAACTCTGTGTTCGGCGCCTTCCCGGATGCTTCTCCTCCACTTTGTGCGGTCTTGGGCCAGGGATTCCCAGCTGTCGGTGGGGATGTTGCACTTTTTCAAGGAGGCTTTCAGGGTGTCCTTGAAGCGTTTCCTCTGCCCACCTGGGGCTCTCTTGCCGTGTCGGAGCTCCGAGTAGAGCGCTTGTTTTGGCAGTCTCGTATCGGGCATGTGGACGATGTGACCCGTTCATCGGAGCTGATCGAGCGTGGTCAAAGCTTCAATGCTGGGGATGTTGGCTTGACCGAAAACACTGACGCTGGTGTGCCTGTCCTGCCAATGGATTTGCAGGATCTTGCGGAGGCAGCATTGGTGGTACCTCTCCAGTGCTTAGAGGTGCCTGCTGTACATGGTCCATGTCTCTGAGCCATACAGCAGGGTGGGTATCACTGCTGCTCTGTAGACCATGAGCTTCGTGCTAGGTTTGAGGTCCTGGTCTTCAAACACTCTCTTCCTCAGGCGACCGAAGGCTGCACTGGCACACTGAAGGCAGTGTTGGACTTAGTCATCGACGCCTGCCCTTGTTGACAGTAGGCTCCCGAGGTATGGAAAGTGGTCCACATTGTCCAAGGCCTCGTCGTGGATTTTGATCATCGGGGGGCAGTACTGTGTGGCGGGGGCAGGTTGGTAGAGGACCTTTGTCTTACGGATGTTTAGTGTAAGGCCCATGCTATTGTACGCTTCGGTGAAGGTGTTGACGATGGTTTGGAGTTTGACCTCCGAGTGAGTGCAGACGCAAGCGTCGTCTGCATACTGTAATTCAACGACAGAGGATGGGACGACCTTGGATCTGGACTGGAGGCGACGGAGGTTGAACAGTTTCCCATTTGTTCTGTAAATTAGCTCCACTCCAGCGGGGAGCTTACTGAGGGTGAGATGGAGCATTGCAGCAAGGAAGGTCGAGAAGAGCGTTGGTGCGATGAAAGGCACAGTTATAGCAACTCTGGAAAAGACTAAGAATCTCGAACACCATTTATGTTGATCTCAACAAGACAACTATTGTACTAATGAAAGTTAAGTAATGTATGCAGTCTTCTGTAATTGCTTCTTGCAACGAACTCGGTTAGTTTAAACTATCAGTTTAGTGTTTCGCACCGATTCAGGGAGATACTTCACACACAAAGTTGTTTCAGTTCAAAGGAAGTGTGGGCTTGCCTATGGAAGCTGAGTTTTCCAAAGAGGATAAATAAAGAATATTGAAGATGCCCAAATTGTAACAGTCATCTCAGAAAATTATTCAAGAGTGTTGTACCATGGGGAGTTGTTTCCTGTTTCTTTAAGAGAAAGTGTTTTTTTGTGCAGTGGGGAAAGAGGGAATTGCTGTCCTTTTCATCTCTTTGATTTTTTTCATATTATGTGATTTTTGTCAGCTAACAGCTGTTGCTTGATTATTGGTTATATTGTGGGGGACTACGGTCTCCCGCGTAAAGAAATAGGCAACACAGCGAGCTACAAGAAATAGGTCTTTACTCCAACTCTCACAATACAGTACTGAATTCGTGAAGCCCGCGAACCTGTGATAACTCACGGATTGGTCACCTGCTGGAACCTGATTGGTTTTCCTTCTATCAGCAGCAGGCAAGTCTGAACGTGCCTTATTCCTCTCGGCTTGCAACTGTCTTGCGGGGGGAGGGGAATACAGCAGTTAAAAGGGGATTATACAGGTTTATCTACATACAGTGTTTCCCCAATGTGGCAATACGCACCCCCCCCCCCCCCCCCAGAATCCTCGTTAACTGTAAAAGTCAGTCTCTGCGGAGGTTTGACCAAGCGGCTGTAGTAGCCATCTGGCGTGTGAGGAGGGCTGTCTGGGAGGTCGGCCGGTTGGTCTGGCGGCTGGTCTGCCGGTGGGCTGGCTGGATGGGCTGCCGGCGAAGGTGGGGCGGCGGCCGGGAAGTAAGGTTCTGGCGTGTCTTGGTCCTCTTGTGGGGCCGTCGCCAATGCGGGAGGTCTGCCCCGCCGTGGGGGAAGAGCCGGCCGAAACGGGAAGCTGAGGTCCAGGTGCGCCGGTTTGAGGCGGTCTACTGAAATAAGGTCCGGCTTCCCGCCGACATCGATAAGAAAAGCTTTGTCCCCCATCTCCAATACTGGGAAGGGGCCGGTGTATGGTGCCTGCAGCGGGCCTCTGTGCGCGTCCCGGCGCACGAAGACGAACTCCGCATGTCGTAAGTCTCGAGGCACGTAGGACGGCTGCGGGCCGTGTTGCGAAGTGGGCACTGGACGGAATTGCTGGGCCGCGTCCTGGTGCAGGGAAAGCTGTTTGACGGCCGACCACGGCTCCGTTGTCAGGGGGAGGAAGTCGCCTGGTACTCTGAGCAGTTGGCCGTAGACCATCTCGGCCACAGAAGCGCGGAGGTCCTCTTTGGGTGCGGTACGCAATCCCAGGAGAACCCAGGGTAGTTTGTCGATCCAGCTGGTGTCGGCCAGGCTGGCGCGGAGGGAGGCTTTCAAAGAACGATGAAAGCGCTCGCAGAGCCTGTTGGCCTGCGGGTGGTAGGCTGTTGTCCTGTGCAACTTGGTGCTGAGGCCGGCGGTGATGGCATTCCACAAGTGGGAGGTGAACTGGGGGCCTCTGTCCGAGGATATGTCGGTCGGCACGCCGGACCGGGCCACCCATGTCGAGACGAATGCTCGCGCGACGTCGGTCGTGGTGGTGGAGGCGAGGGGAACCACCTCGGGCCATCTAGTGGTGCGGTCGACGATCGTGAGCAGGTGTGTAAAACCGTGCGACGGCGGCAAGGGGCCTACCAGATCGACGTGGACATGGTCGAAACGACTCTCGGGCACTGGGAAACACTCCAATGGCGCCTTGGTGTGCTGCTGGACCTTAGCGCGCTGACACGGCACGCATGTGTTGGTCCAGTCTCTCTCATCCTTGTGAAGTCCAGGCCAGACAAACTTGGCGGACATAAGTTTCTGAGACGCACGCATCCCTGGATGTGAAAGGCCGTGGATGATGTCGAAAACTCGCTTGCGCCAGGCGGATGGAACGACCGGCCTCGGCGAGGGGACTGAGACGTCGCACAGGAGGGTTGTGCCGGCTGCGTGGAAGTGGATGTCGGTCAGGGTGAGGCTGGTAGTTGACGTCCTGAGGGCCTGGATCTCCGCGTCGGCAGCCTGGTCTCTCGCCATGCTGGCGTAGTCGACGCCCAGGTGCACTGCGTGGAGCGAGGGTCTTGAGAGGCAGTCGGCCACCAAATTGTCCTTGCCGGCGATGTGGCGGATGTCCGTGGTGAACTCCGAGATAAAGTTCTGTTGGCGCGCGGACCAGGGTTCGGTTACTTTGGCCATGGCGAAAGTGAGCGGCTTGTGGTCCACGAATGCGGTGAACGGCCGCCCTTCCAGAAGGAAACGGAAGTGCCGGATTGCCAGGAACAGGGCCAGGAGCTCTCTGTCGAACGTGCTGTAGGCCTGCTCGTTCTTGCGCAGCTGTCGGCTGAAAAATGCCAGTGGCTGCCACGCGCCTTCGACCCACTGTTGCTGGACGGCGCCGACGGCGTAATCCGAGGCGTCCGTGGTGAGGGCGATCTTGGCGCCCGGGATGGGGTGGGCCAGTAGTGTGGCGTTGGTCAAGGCGCTTTTGGTCTGGTGGAAGGCTGTCGCCATCTCGCTGGACCAGGTGAGTTGCCCTTTGCCTGTTTTGCCCCTGGTGGCTTCGTAGAGGGGGCGCATGAGTGCGGCGGCCTTGGGCACGAACCGGTGATAGAAATTGACCATCCCCAAAAATTCCTGCAGCGCCTTAAGAGGTGGGCTGGGGAAAGTCCTCCACCGCCTGCACCTTGGAAGGTAGGGGAATGACTCCCCTTGGCGAGATTCTGTGGCCAAGAAAGTCAATTTGGGCTGCTCCGAACTGGCATTTGGCCGGGTTGACGATTAGCCCGTGTTGGCTGAGGCGCTGGAAAAGGGAGCGCAAATGAGCGATGTGCTCGGCCTTGCTGGTACTGGCCACGAGGATATCGTCCAGATAGACGAACAGGAAGCTCAGGTCCCATAGGACGGAGTCCATGAGCCGTTGGAAGGCCTGTGCGGCGTTCTTAAGCCCGGAGGGCATACGCAGGAACTCGAACAGTCCGAAGGGCGTGATGACCGCCGTCTTCTGGACGTCTGCGTGGTGGACAGGGACCTGATGGTAGCCGCGAATCAGGTCGACCTTGGAAAAGACGGACTTTGCTGCTAGGTGTGCCGAGAAGTCTTGGATGTGCGGAATGGGGTATCTATCGGGCGTGGTGGCATCGTTGAGCTGTCTGTAGTCGCCGCAGGGGCGCCAGCCACCGCCCGGCTTGGGCACAATGTGGATGGGGGACGACCAAGGGCTGTTCGAGCGGCGGATGATGCCCAGTTTTTCCATCGTGGCGAATTCTTCCTTGGCCACCGCCATCTTGGCTGGGTCCAGGCGTCTGGCTCGAGCGAACACTGGTGGTCCCGTAGTGGCGATGTGGTGCTCGACCCCATGCTTGGCTGCCGCGGCTGAGAAGGTCGGTTGTGTGAGCCTCGGGAAATCTGCGAGTAGGTGGGCGTAGTCGTCATGCGCCGGGGCGGAGCAGGACCCGACGAGGGCCGGGCTGTTGCTCTGCTGGCAGGCCAGTGAAGCGAAAGTTGCTGCGTCGATCAGGCGCCTGTCGCGGATGTCGACCAGGAGTCCGTGGGCGCAAAGAAAATCAGCGCCCAGCAAAGGATGTGCCACCGAGGCCGTCACGAAATCCCACGTAAATCGCTGGCCGTTGAAACAAACCTCGGCCCGTTCCTTTCCGAAAGTAGCGATGGCTGCGCCATTTGCCGCCACGAGGGGTGGGCCGTTGCGGCCTGCCTGGATGTCGAGCTGGGAGGCAGGAATTATGCTGCATTGGGCTCCGGTGTCGCAAAGGAATCTGCGCCCTGAAAGAGAGTCGGTTATGTACAGCAGTTTACCTGCGGTGCCGATGGCCATCGTGGCGGCGGGGGTGCGGTCGAGCGGGGCTGGTGCGTTGGGCCGGGCGGCCATCTTGGTTTGATCGAAAGTGCAGGGTGCTCTGCAGCGTTGGGCCTTGTGGCCGAAACGCGCGTGGTAGTAGCATAGTTCTGCGGCCTGGCTTGGCGTGGCGGCGCGCGCTCGGTGTTGGGGAGCCTCGCGGCTGCACAGCCGAGTTGGGCGACGGCGAAAACTTTGTCCGCGGCGGCTGCCAGTTGTACGCAGTCCGTGATCGGGGACCCCGCGAGGGCAGTCTGTACCTGCTGAGGAAGCAGGCTGAGGAAAAGGGCCCGAAACAAAAAGCACTGTGGTTCAGAGCCCAGGAGCGCAAGCATCCGGCTCATCAACTGGGTCGGGGTAGAATCGCCGAGGCCTGGTAGCGAGAGAAGCCTGCGGGCCCTCTCCTCCTTGGACAGGCCGTAAGCCTGCAGCAAGCGGCCCTTAATGGTTGAGTACTTGCCGGTCTGTGGTGGGTTCCCCAGCAGGTCGAGAACTTCGGCGGCGGTAGAGCTTGCTAGTGCTGAGACTACGTAGAGGTACCTTTCTTCATCGTCCTGAACCCTGCGAAGGGTGAATTGGGCCTCCGAGTGCGCAAACCAAGCTGGTGCTTGGTGTTCCCAGAAGGTGGGGAGCTTCAAGGACGCGGTGCCGGCCGACATCAGGCTGCTGCTGGTTGCCATCGGGTCGTTGCTGGCTTCTGTAGGGCTGCGTGAGTCGGGGGCTTCGGCCGCCGACATTCGGGGTCACCAATGTGGGGGACTACGGTCTCCCGCGTAAAGAAATAGGCAACACAGCGAGCTACAAGAAATAGGTCTTTACTCCAACTCTCACAATACAGTACTGAATTCGTGAAGCCCGCGAACCTGTGATAACTCACGGATTGGTCACCTGCTGGAACCTGATTGGTTTTCCTTCTATCAGCAGCAGGCAAGTCTGAACGTGCCTTATTCCTCTCAGCTTGCAACTGTCTTGCGGGGGGAGGGGAATACAGCAGTTAAAAGGGGATTATACAGGTTTATCTACATAGTGTTTCCCCAATATTCTGAATTTTCATAGTGAATTCACAGAACATTTTGGTACAATACGAGCTTTTTGATTAAACCTAGGTGTACATTGTGGGGTATATAACTAATAGCTCAAAATAAAATCATCGCCTATAATAAAGGGTTATATTACCCATTAAATGCAAGATTATTTTGTAGAAAAGAAAAACATTGATGTGGCCCTACTACTAGAGCTACTTGTCTCTGCTGTGGAGTATGTGAAATTGATTTGGGCTAGTTCGGTTAAATGACCTTTGTGTTGAACCCAAGTAACAAATAGAAGGACATGGCTATGCTCAGTAACGCAAAAAAACAAATTGCTTCTGATAATTAATACCATAATGAATATTGAAGTTTATTTCTCACAAGGTAATTAGCCAGATATGATGCAGTATTGCAATAGTAAGCAAATAATGACCTTGACCAGCAAACCTGGACTTGGTGGAAAAGATTTGGGGCTAAGCCATTGATCTTTAAGATTTTATTAATAAATAAAAAGGTATCTCTCTGGAGGTACAGAAGGTAGATTTTTCTTCTGAATGAGGAAGATGCATTATACAGCCATGGCAGTTTGTTTTAAACAACCTGTTGATAGGAGTGCTCATTTACAGAGATTGTTTTCAAAGCTATTAATTTAATCGCTGTACATTGTACAGTATTTGTGTAAGAAAAATGACAAATATTTTGATGGTAATGTTTTTTGGGGGGGATGCTGCAAGTAGCCCTTAATATTTTTTCTTGTGTCTATATAGGCTTTCTAGTCCTAAATTCAGTTAAGAGCAAACTACAGGAAACTTTGGTTTATCCGGAGGTTAACTATCCGGAATGCTCGATCCACCGGCAAAATTCAGGAGTCGGTTCAGTAAGTTTTTTTTCTTTTCGTTGCTTTTTTTTCACCAGTCAGGCTCTGCAAGGTCTAGCTAAAGCTGTTGCTTAGCTACAGAGACGCTTGCAAGCTACGGCCGACTGTTTAGAAGCACAGGGAGTGTTGCTAGATACGGAGCTCAAAAGCTTCCGTATGTTTTAACATTAGCGCTGGTTTGTCCGGCAGTTTTGATGGGACGGCAACAGCTCGGTCCCGTCGGTGCCAGATATCACAAAGTTTCCTATATTCTGTTAAGGGTAAAATATTCTTCTAAATGCATGGGCTCAGCAGTAAGCCTGTTGCATGTCTAGAGCATAACATAAGAAGCAGGAGTAGGCCATTCGGCTCTTTGAGCCTGCTCTGCCATTCAATAAGATCATGGCTGATCTTCTACCTCAACTCCACCTTCCTGCACTATCCCCATATCCCTTGTACAAAATCAAAATACTGTGGATGCTGGAAATTTGAAATAAAAACAAAATGCTGGAAATACTCAGCAGGTTAGGCATCGACCTGAAACGTTAACTCTCTCTCTCTCCACAGATGCTGCCTGACCTGCTGAGTATTTCCAGCATTTTCTGTTTCTACCCCATATCCCTTGGTTCCTTTTTAGTATCCAAAAATCTATCAATCTCTGTCTTAACTATGCTCAATGACTGAGCATCCACAGCCCTCTAGGGTAGAGAATTCCAAAGATTCACAACCCTTTGAATGAAGAAATTTCTCCTCATCTCCGTGCTAAATGGCCAGCCCCTTACTCTGAGACTGTGACTCCTAGCTCTAGACTCCCCAGTCAGAAGAAATATTGTTCCAGCATCTACCCTTTTCAGCCCCTTCAGAATTTTATATGTTTCAATGAGATCATCTCTCATTCTTCCAAACTCTAGGTAATGTAGGCTTAGTTTCCTCAATCTCTCCTCACAGGACAATCCCCCTATTCCAGGAATCAGTCCAGTGAACCTTCGTTGCACTCTCTCTAAGGCAGGCATATCCTTCTTTAGGTAAGGAGACCAAAACTGTACACAGTACTCCAGGTGTGGTCTCACTAAGACCCTATATAATTGCAGTAAGACTTCTTTACTCTTTTATACGCCAATCTTTTTGTAATAAAAGCTAAAATACCATTTGCTTTCCTAATTGCTTGCTGTACCTGCACATTAACTTTCTGTGATTCATGTACAATGGGAACCCAGGTCCTTCTGAATACCAACATTTTGCAATCTCTCACCATTTATAAAAAAAAAAAAAAAAAATTCTACTTTTCTATTTTCCTACCGAAGTGGATAATTTCACATTTCTCCACATTATACTCCATCTGCCATATTCTTGCCCACTCATTTAACCTGTGTATATCCCTTTGCAGCCTCTGTGTCCTCGCAACTTATTTTGGCCCAGAAATTCGGGTCCCAACGCGTGAGTACGGACGGAGTACTCACGCGTGGACCCGATGGAAGTGTCGGAATCTTGCATGCACTACGCATGCGCGGGAAACCGGCACTTCCGATCCTCTGAACCAAGGGGTTCAGAGGTCGAACGCGTGCGTGCGGGAGTCTGCGCGTGCGCGTTGAACTTCCTTTTTTTTTTCAGGTTTTAACGTGCGGGTAAGCACGGTGGCATGGTGGTTAGCACTGTTGCCTCACAGCGCCAGAGACCCGGGTTCGAATCCGGCCTCGGACGACTGTCTGTGTGGAGTTTGCACATTCTCCCCGTGTTTGCGTGGGTTTTCTCCGGGTGCTCCGGTTTCCTCCCACAGTCCAAAGATGTGCGGGTTAGGTTGATTGGCTATGATAAATTGACCCTTAGTGTTAGGGGGATTAAATAGGTGGGGTTACAGGGATAGGGTGGGATATGTGTTGGGGTTACTGGGATCGGGTGGGATATGTGTCGGTGCAGGCTCGATGGGCCGAAATGGCCTCTATCTGCACTGTGGGGTTTCTGTGATTCTGTGATTTCTGTGAAGTCTGTACATTTTAGAAATGTAAAAAGCAGCCGTAAGGACTTCATTTTCAAAGGTAAGTGGTCAATTATTTAAAATTAAAACATTTTTTCCACAGGTTTTTTACTTTTAAATACTTTAAAGCAAGGTAAGTTTATTTTTAGCCCCGTTTTTTTATAAAATTATTTTTTTCAAAAATTAAAATTTTTGTTTAAAATAGTTATTTAATGTTATTTATAGTTTATTTACAAAGTGTGATTTAAAAAAAAAAAAAAAAATGATTTGCAGGTAAAGTACAGTTTTACAGCCTCAGCATTCATACGTTTTGACAGGTCTATCTGTCAAGACTTATGAATGGAGCATTCCCTGTTGCTCACGTGATCCCAGGGGACGCATCGCACTAACTACGCCCCTGGGACATGCCAGCATAGCGCGCCGGCCTCTGGGACAGGCCTCGGAGAGGAATTCCACGCAGGCCAAGAGGTCAACTGCCGGCACACTAGGTAAGTGTAGGTCGGGGGCTTGCACCCGCGGGAAGCCCCCGACCCGAATTTCTGGGCCATTCTAGTCTGTCCCCTAATAAGTCATTTGATATAGATTGTAAATAGCTGAGACCCAAGCACTGATTCTTGTGAGTTACAGTCTGCTAACCTGGAAATGACTCGTTTATTTCTACTCTGTTTTCTGTTAACCAATCCTCAATCCATGCTAATACCATGAGCCCTAATTTTGTGCAACAACCTCTTGCGTGGCACCTTATCGAATGCTTTTTGAAAATCCAAATGTACTACATCCACTGGTTCCCCTTTATCTATTCTGCTTGTTACAACCTCAAAAACTCGAGCCGATTTGTCAAAACACGATTTCCCTTTCATAAATCCGTGTTGACTCTGCCTAATCATATTGGCTTGGAAATTGCAGTCGGAGGCTTGCCGCCTGCGTACACCTCCGACCTGCAAGAAAACTGCATACTTAGCTTGTGTCTCCAGAGCTTCGGAACCTTGCGGTCCTGGGCCTCCAGGCATTCGCCCGCGTAAAGGCCCACGCATCCCAGGGGCGCATGCGGTTCGCAAGTGTCCCTGACATCATGTGGGCCAGGCCAACCAATGACAAAGGGGGATTCCTATTATGCTTATGGGGATTCCATTTACGTACTGAATCGCCATAAGCATAATAGAAATCACCTAATAAATAACATTTCACAACACTGAAATAAAAATAAATGATCACAGGTTCAAAACATTTAAAATAAACATTAAATTTTTTGAAAATGGGACAAAAATAACAAACTAATTTTAAATGTAAGTGAATGTTTGTTTGTTTAAATAATTTAATTTTTTTTAAATTTTAGCCCTTATGCTGGTAAAAGAAGTCTTTGCACCTGCTTTTACCAGGCGCAAGGGTTTTGGGGATATTTGCTGGGCAGTAGCCAACTCTGCGCCAATGAAAGTGAATTTCCAGCAGATGCGTACAATCTGTCGAGGAGAAACTTGACAGATCGCAAGTTCCGGGTTTTTCCGCATGCGGAAACCCGGAACTTGCAGGGCCATTCACAGCACAGCGTACGCCGTCTAAGGCCCCGTAAAATCCAGGCCATTACGATTTTCTAATTGCCCTGTTAGCACATCCCTAATAATAAATTCTAACATTTTTACTACTACTGATGTCAGGCTAACTGGTCTACAGTTCCTTGTTTTCTTTCTCTCCTCTCTCCTTTCTTGAATAGTGGGGTTACATTTGCTACCTTCTGATTGTCTGGGACCATTCTAGAATCTAGGGAATTCTGGAAGATCAATACCAATGTATCCATTATGTCTGTAGCCACTTCTTTTAAAACCCTAGGATGTAGGTCATCAGGTTCAGGGGAATTGTTGACTTTTAGTCCTTGTAATCGGCTTGGATTAAACAGATTTTTTTTTAACGCAAGAAATTGCAAGATGACTGTAGAACACCATCAAACCTTTTTGAATTAAATTGCATTTAATAGCAAGTGTGAGCCAGTTCCATTTCCTCCTTAGACCATAATTAACGTTCTCCTCCCCATCCCCCATAAAAGATTGCTGTAATTTTACACAATTAATCATAACAAAATTGCTCCTTTCCCTTTTTTTAGTTGCAGTTTGAAGTTTATTTAATTCCCTTATCTCTCTGTAATGCATGGTGTTGTCTTTTAGCTAGGACAATATAACAGTCTGGGGTAGGGCCCTCTCAGTGGATGTAATCAAAACTGAAGCTATGTTAGCAGATGGGTGCACTCTCTGTAGTGCGATTGGTCCCTCCATGATTTTTTTTCTTTTCACTTCTGCTTCTATTTGGTACTCCATCTAATGCACTAGTTAAGGAATAGTGGAAATTATCCATATCTACCAACTGCCTGGGTACCCCTTCCAGCATACAGGTTTAATATGCTAACGCCTTTAATGCCCAATCATTGTACAAAAAGTACAAATTATAATACACATGTACAACAGCCATCGAACCTCCGTGTGGAGTAACAGATTGATGTGCTCGCTTCCCTTCTCATTACATAGAGTGGAAAATATTCTGGAATTTGAGGATCAAGCTTTTATAAAGTTTACCATCTTCGCAGCATTGTCCAGCACCTTTTTCAAGTTGGTGCGGATGCTTTTGGCAGCGAGTGCCTCCCTATGTATGCTGCAATGCCCCCACATCACATTGGGAGCGAGTGCTCTGATACGTGTCACTACTCCACTATGCCTATCAGTCATTGACTTTGCTCCATCGGTGACCAGATGATATAGTTATAGTGTGAAAAAAAAACTCGACTTAGCTCTGAGCTCAGTTAGACTGGACAGTTGCTGGGCAACTGAAACCATGCTGTTGTGAATGGTGATTGGTGGTGAGGGCTCTGTATCTGTGTTGTGATTTGTACATCTTGAAGTAAATTAATTACTTTTTATAACAAATTTCCACAGAGTTTTAAAGCTTCATCTGAGTAGTCTATTATAAAAATGCAACAAATAAAATAATTAATTAATTTTTAAAAAATCCACAATTAGATAATTTCTTCTGCATATCTCCCAGAGATGTCTTGCGCACCAATGCCACAGTTTGGGAACCCCTGCTTTAGGATATACAGGTTAGGTTTGGAGCCCAGGCCTCCTGAATTGAATCCAACATAGAATTAAATCAATAGATTTGCTAGGCCGCAAAGCGCCTCTCTCTGTTATAAAGTATATGGTTTCACTCTACTGGGCACTGTTTTCTTATTTTAAAGGAAATGGTTTTTAATATGAGAGCAGCTGTTGTGAATACAGAGTTCATTGAACTATCATCTTCATATGCTAACAAATATTAAATGATTTTCCCTAAAAGTGACATCCTGTTTTAAAACATTGAAATTTCTCCCTTTCATAGTTTGCTATATGTCAGATAATTCTGTTTTGGCCTGTCAAATCACAAATATCATTCATACCCTTACAGTTTGCATAAAGATTGCATTCAATTTGGGTCAGGATGACCTGAACTGAATCTGATCCCCCAAGGTTTGCAGTTTGGCCTCACCAATTCAGTTCATGTGCTAGGAGCGGTTGGGTTTACTTGCCGACGGATGTACAGACATTTTTAATTAGCAAAAGATGGTAGAGCATTTACACCAGGTATTTATATCTGCTTGATATAAATTTCCAGCTTTGCATGTTCAGGCAACTTCGATTTAAGTTGTAAGACTTAACTGTGGATTTAAGTAAGTAAATAATTTGTAGCAGCTATACTTAAGGGTCATGCCATCAAGATCCTACAAAAAAAATCAAATGTTTCAAGGAATGAGTTTCCATTTTGTTTCACCCGGTTTGATATTTTTTATTAAAACCACGATTAATGATGACACTATGTGTGGGAGTGATGTGCCTCAATAAATCCGAGACTCAATGTTAACTGAACAAAACAAGGCTTTTATTAACTTAGAAGGTAACACACAGTGGAGAAGTGTCTCCCATCCAGCGGTCGGCTGTACTGGATGTGAGACACGCTGGGCCTGCTTAAATAGGGGCCAGGTATGGGCGGAGCCCTACACACAATAAAGTACAGGTGAGGAAATGGAACTGAGGTAAGGGAAATGAAACTGAAACTAAACCACAGTCACAGGCACAATCACACACAGAGAATACAGGTGAGTGATGAATGGCATATTTCATCACATTCACCCCTTCTATAGATTTAGTCTGTTCGGGGGTTTGATAGTCCTCTGTGACCGACGTGGCTGTTGTGGTGTCGGCTGGGTGTCCCCGGTGGCCTCCTGGGTCTCTGCCGGGGGCGCCGCCAGGGTTGTTGAAGGGGTGGTTGGTGGGGGTACCGTTGGTCGATGTTCTTCCGGGGGTGATGAAAGAGTAGTGGGTGGGTAAGAGTTGCTGTGATCGTTGTTGTGGTTGTCGTTACCTGCTGGGGCGACGTCTTTTATGGACACGGTGTCCTCCCTTCCGTCGGCGTGCCGGACATACGCGTATTGGGGGTTGGCGTGGAGTAGGTGCACTGACTCCACGAGAGGGTCCGTCTTGTGGCCCCTCACATGCCTTCGTACAAATACCGGACCTGGGGTGGAGAGCCATGACGGCATGGATACGCCTGAGGTGGATTTCCGGGGAAAAACAAACATTCGTTCATGAGGCGTGGCATTAGTGGCAGTACACAATAGCGACCGTATCGAATGGAGCACATCTGGGAAGACTTCCTGCCAGCGGGAGATAGGGAGGCCCTTGGTCCTTAGAGCTAGAGTGACTGCTTTCCATACTGTCCTGTTCTCTCGCTCCACCTGGCCATTACCCTGGGGGTTGTAGCTGGTGGTACGGCTCGTGGCGATCCCCCTGGACAGCATGTACTGGCGTAGCTCTTCACTCATGAAGGACGCCCCCCTACCCGTGTGGATGTAGCTCGGCATACCGAACAGGCAGAACAGGCTGTTGAGGCATTTAATGACCGTGGCGCTGGTCATGTCTGGGCAGGGGAAGGCGAATGGGAAACGGGAGTATTCGTCCACAATGTTCAGGAAGCAAACATTGCGGTCGGCTGACGGGAGGGGGCCCTTGAAATCTAAGCTGAGCCGCTCAAAGGGCCATGTAGCTTTGATTAAGTGGGCTCTATCTGGGCGGTAGAACCGAGGCTTGCACTCAGCGCAAGTGCGGCAGTTCCTGGTCAGAGACCGAACTTCCTCAATCGAGTAGGGTAAGTTGCGGGACTTTATGAAGTGGAACAGCCGCGTGACCCCTGGGTGGCAGAGGTCGTTGTGGAGGGTCTGTAGCCGATCCCCAGTGGCGCTGGCACACATCCCTCGTGAGAGGGCGTCGGGGGATTCGTTAAGGGCCCCTGGCCGGTAAATGATGTCATACTCGAAGGTGGAGAGCTCGATCCGCCACCTGAGAATCTTATCATTTTTAATCTTCCCCTTCTGTTTATTATTAAACATAAACGCTACCGACCGCTGGTCGGTAAGTAGGGTGAAGCGTTTGCCGGCTAGGTAGTGGCGCACTGCCTCCACGATGGCTTGGGCCTCCTTTTCCACGGAGGAGTGTTTGATCTCGGGCCCTTGGAGGGTCCTCGAGAAGAAAGCTACGGGCCGCCCCGCCTGGTTGAGGGTGGCCGCCAAGGCAAAGTCAGACGCATCACTTTCCACTTGAAAGGGAGTGTTCTCGTCCACTGCCTGTAGCGTGGCCCGCTCAATATCCCGCTTAATGCTTTTGAAGGCGGCGTGGGCCTCAGCAGAGAGCGGAAAAGAGGATGCTTTCAAGAGGGGGCGGGCTTTGTCGGAGTAGTTGGGGACCCATTGGGAATAATAAGAAAATAACCCCAGGCACCTTTTCAGGGCTTTGGGAGTGTTGGGCAGGGGCAGCTCCCGTAGGGGGCGCAATCGGTCGGGGTCTGGTCCGATTTCCCCATTCTCCACCACGCTGCCTAGTATGCAGAGGCGCGTGGTGTTGTAAACGCACTTGTCCTCGTAAGTGAGGTTGAGTTTTTGTGCGGTTTTCAGGAACCTCTCGAGGTTCGAGTCGTGATCCTGCTGGTTGTGACCGCAGATGGTGACGTTGTCGAGGTAGGGGAAGGTTGCCTGCAAGTGGTGGTCATCGACCATGCGGTCCATCTCCCTCTGAAAGACCGAGACCCCATTCGTCACCCCAAAGGGGACTCTGAGGAATTGGTAGAGGCGTCCGTTCGCCTCGAAGGCGGTGTACGGGCGGTCCTCTGGTCTGATAGGGAGCTGGTGGTATGCTGACTTGAGGTCGATGGTGGAGAACACCCGGTATTGGGCGATTTGGTTCACCATTTCTGATATGCGGGGTAGCGGGTAGGCGTCTAGTTGGGTGTACCTGTTGATCGTTTGGCTATAGTTGATCACCATCCGTTTCTTCTCGCTACCCCTCACCACCACCACTTGGGCGCGCCACGGGCTGTTGCTGTGTTCAATAATGCGCTCCTTCAGGAGCCTGTCTACCTCGGTCGCGATAAACCGCCTGTCCTCCCAGCTGTACCTCCTGCTTTTGGTCGTTATTGGCCGGCAGTTAGGGGTAAGGTTCGCGAATAGCGAAGGCGGCTTTACCTTCAGGGTAGCCAGGCCGCACACTGTGAGGGGCGGCTGGGACCCACCGTAATTGAGCATGATGCTTTGGTGGTGGCACTGGAAATCCAGGCCCAAGATCACGCTCGCACATAGATTCTTCATGATTAGTAATTTAAAATTGTTGTATACAGTTCTGTTAACGGACAATTGTACCGCGCAGTAACCCATAATGGTCGATGTCTGGGTTTTATTAGCCATAGAGATGGTACCCCGAGTAGGGACCACCGTTAGAGAGAGTTGTTGTGCTAGTTCAGGGTGGATAAAACTCTCCGTACTTCCACTGTCAATTAAACCTTTAACCCCGCACCCGTTTACCTCGATGTCCACCATTGATTTGGATAGCGGGTGCGGCCTGGTCTGGTCCACTGTGACCGATGCCACTGTAGGGCCCTGATCGAGACAAGATGGCGTCCACGCTGTCTGCTCACAAGATGGCGGACCCCACGAGGTCAGGCAAGATGGCGTCCAAGATGGCCGCTCCCACGGCGCACACGCGGCGGTGGCGGGTTTTCCGGCGGGGTTCCCTCTGCACACCTTCCCGAAGTGCCCCTTCTTACCGCACTTGAAGCAGGTGGTGCCTTTCGCCGGGCACAGGTTTCTGGTGTGTTTCGGCCGTCCGCAGAAGTAGCAGTTGGGGCCCCGACGCGTCGCGGCTGTCGTAGGGCTTCTGGGGGGAGAGCGGGGCCCCGACGCTGCTGGGCGGGGAAGGTGCCTTCCAAGATGGCGACGCCCTTGGTGCACACGTGGCGGCGCGGGCTGAAGAGTAGGCGTCCGAGTTTCTCTGGGCCACATCCAGGGATCGCGCTGTGTCCACAGCCTGTTTCAGGTCCAATCCCGTTTTCTCCAGTAGTCTCTGCCGGATGTAAGTGGAGCTGAGGCCTGTGATAAAGGCATCACGAACAAGCTCGTCAGTGTACACTGCGGCTTTTACATCTTGGCACTTGCAGTCTTTGCCAAGCATTTTCAGGGTGACTAGGAAGTCATGCAGCGATTCCCCAGGTCGCTGTGCGCGAGTAGTGAGCAGATGCCTAGCATACACCTCATTCGTAGGCTGCTGGTAATGCGCCTTTAAGATGTCGCAGTCGGCCGGGTACGTGTCGGCGTCTTGGATGAGGGGGTAAACCCGGTGGCTTACCCAATTCTGCAGGATTCCGAGTTTCATACTTTCGGCGTCCGTAGCGCCTGTGATGGCTGCGGAATTGTCCAGGAAGAATTCCATACACTTAAACCAGTGTCCGAAGCGTGCCGATGCGTCCGAAGCATGCTGGTCCAAATCCAAACGTTCGGGTTTCAAGAGTTGATCCATTGTGTTGAAAAATAAGTTAATAAAATTGATGTGCCTCAATAAATCCGAGACTCAATGTTAACTGAACAAAACAAGGCTTTTATTAACTTAGAAGGTAACACACAGTGGAGAAGTGTCTCCCATCCAGAGGTTGGCTGTACTGGATGTGAGACACGCTGGGCCTGCTTAAATAGGGGCCAGGTATGGGTGGAGCCCTACACACAATAAAGTACAGGTGAGGAAATGGAACTGAGGTAAGGGAAATGAAACTGAAACTAAACCACAGTCACAGGCACAATCACACAGAGAATACAGGTGAGTGATGAATGGCATATTTCATCACGGAGTACCACCTTAAACAAGTTCCAGTTCCAGGAGTACATTAGTAGAAATATAGTCATTTAAGGTCAGAGTATTTCAGCATCAATTGAGTATGTTAACTCATGTTGGTATCTGGATTAGTTACCCTTAAAAGCTAGTATCTCCAGTACTGTGACCACCATTCTCTGTTGAAATGAAAATATTCAATGAATGGGTAAAATAAAACAAAAGATGTGAATTGATCGTTTTAATACTTGAAAAAAAATCTTGATTGTGGGATGTCTTCCCTTTTAATCATATTGTTCAAATTAATGCGCAATTACAGTCCATGAACATTTAAAGTTTAACATGTACCTGTATATGGGTTTTAGCCTGAATTTTCAGATTAAAATGGCTTATCTGGGCCATTTTAAAATTACATTGATTAAATATATCATTGTCTTCTATTTCAGAACATTTTTAATAGTAGTTTGCATACTCTTTTAGGGAATTGGTTGTAGTGGCGCTTCTTAGTTTCCAAACAGGCAGCCACTGAGCTGTGGGGCTTTTAACAACGAGTAGACGCGTGTCGAAATAAAACGTTCCCAAACGTAGCTTTGTCCTTTAAACTGTTTACTATAACACTTTACAAACAGAATTACAAAGCAAACACGTATAAACGAACACGGTCAAAAACTGTATTGCTCCAAACCTCACAACTTCTGCCTCCTTCAGCCACGTGGAGTTTAAACTGTAAAATGGCTGCATACCATGTGTGGCTTAGGGACTGTACCATTGTGGCAAGAATGAAGGGGGTGTCTCGGACTATACTACTGGAGCAAGAAAATAGGGGGTTTCTTAATACAATAAGTCAATCAGGTAAATTAACTATTATGCTATTTAACCAATATTTTAAAGTATTTTCTTAAGCTTTTATGGCTCTTACATTGGTAATAGCCAATTTGATACGAGAGATGAGATCAAATACTTCTATTGGCTGCCTTCTGTTCTCCAAATAGTACCCTCTATAATACAAATGGGATCTCTCATTCCTTCGATCAGTTTTGCCTACTGTTCGAGCACTATGTTGTTTTCTGGCCCTTGGTAGTGTTCATTAATTGTTGCCAGAGTTTAAAACAGTAGGAGAGCTTCCCATTGCTACTGACTTGTAAGCAAGTTGAGGACTGAGTCAGGGAGCATTTATTTGCACACATTGACTAATATCTGGAATGGTCTTTCAAATTAGATAAATGGAGGCAAAACTCTGAGCTCAATTCAAGACATGATTTGATGCTGTAATGAGGGGGATGGGGGAAGGAACTGTAGCTTTCTATGGAACAATATGCTAGATGGGTTGAGTGGCCTCCCTCATCTGTATGATGAGGGGAATAATTTGTTGACATATTTTTGCATGTTTGAGAATACTGGTGAGGGTATCCCTGATTGGGCCTGATTGTTCCCAATATGCAATATTTAATCAATCAGAATACTTTATTTTTAAATACTCTAGAATCAAATAGATGAATATGTAGTTTTTTTAATTCATTCCTGGGATGTGGGCGTCACTGGCAAGGCCAGCATTTATTGCCCATCCCTAATTGCCCTTGCGAAGGTGGTGGTGAGCTGTCTTCTTGAACCGCTGCAGTCCGTGTGGTGAAGGTGCTCCCACAGTGCTGTTAGGGAGGGAGTTCCAGGATTTTGACCCAGTGACGATGAAGGAATGGTGATATATTTCCAAGTCAGGATGGTGTGTAAATTGGAGGGGAACTTGCAGGTGTAGGTGTTCCCATGCGCCTGCTGCCCTTGTCCTTCTAGGTGGTAAAGGTCGTGGGTTTGGGAGGTGCTGCCGAAGAAACCTTGGCGAGTTGCTGCAGTGCATCTTGTAGATGGTACACACTGCAGCCACGGTACGCTGGTGGTGGAGGGAGCGAATGTTTCAGGTGGTGGCTGGGGTGCCAATCAAGTGGGCTGCTTTGTCCTGGATATTGTCAAGCTTCTTGAGTGTTGTTGGAGCTGCACTCATCCAGGCAAGTGGAGATTATTCCATCACACTCCTTACTTGTGCCTTGTAGATGGTGGAAAGGCTTTGGGGAGTCAGGAGATGAGACACTTGCCGCAGAATACCTAGACTCTGACCTGCTCTTGTTGCCACAGTATTTATGTGGCTGGTCCAGTTAAGTTTCTGGTCAATGGTGACCCCCAGGATGTTGATGGTGGGGGAATTCGGCGATGGTAATGCTGTTGAATGTCAAGGGGCAGTGGTTAGACTTTTGCTTGTTGGAGATAGTCATTGCCTGCCACTTGTGTGGTGCGAATGTTACCTGCCACTTATCAGCCCAAGCCTGTATGTCATCCAGGTCTTGCTGCGTTCAGGCATGGACTGCTTCATTATCTGAGGAGTTGCAAATGGAACTTAACACTGAGCAATCATCAGCAAACATCCCCACATCTGACCTTATGATGGAGGGAAGGTCATTGATGAAGTAGCTGAAGATGTTTGAGCCCAGGACACTGCCCTGAAGAACTCCTGCAGCGATGATCTGGGGATGAGATGATTGACCTCCAGCAACTACAACCATCTTCCTTTCAAAGAACAGACATCACAGACATCACAGAAACCCCACAGTGCAGATAGAGGCCATTTCGGCCCATCGAGCCTGCACCGACACATATCCCACCCGATCCCCGTAATCCCTACACCAACACATATCCCACCGTAACCCCACGTATTTAATCCCCCCCTAACACTAAGGTTCAATTTATCATAGCCAATCAACCTAACCCGCACATCTTTGGACTGTGGGAGGAAACCGGAGCACCCGGTGGAAACCCACGCAAACACGGGGAGAATGTCTGTGTGGAGTTTGCACAGTCACCCGAGGCCGGATTCGAACCCGGGTCCCTGGCGCTGTGAGGCAACAGTGCTAACCACTATGCCACCGTGCTGCCCGGTATGCCAGGTATGACTCTAGCCAGTGGAGAGTTTTCCCCTGGATTCCCATTGACTTCAGTTTTACTAGGGCTCCTTGATGCCACACTCAGTCAAATGCTTCCTTGATGCCAAGGGCAGTCACTCTTGCTTCACCTCTGGAATTCAGCTCTTTTGTCCACGTTTGGACCAAGGCTGTAATGAGGTCTGGAACCGAGTGGTCCTGGCGGAACCTAAACTAAGCATTGGTGAGCAGGTTATTGGTGAGTATATGCCGCTTGATAGCACTGTCGATGGCACCTTTCATCACTTTGCTGATGATTGAGCGTAGACTTTTGGGGCGGTAATTGGCCGGATTGGATTTGTCCTTTTTGTGGATAGGACATACCTGAGCAATTTTCCACATTGTCTGGTAGATGCCAGTGTAGTAGCTGTACTGGAACAGCTTAGCTAGAGGCGCGGCTAGTTCTGGAGCACATGCCCTCAGCATAATAGCCGGGATGTTGTCAGGCCCTATAGCCTTTGCTGTATCCAGTGCGCTCAGCCATTTCTTGATATCACGTGGAGTTAATCGAATTGGCTGAAGACTGGCTTCTGTGATGGTGGGGACCCGAGGAGGCCAATATGGATCATCCACTCGGCACTTCTGGCTGAAGATGGTTGCAAACGCTTCAACCTTGTCTTTTGCACTCGCGTGCTGGGCTCTGCCATCATTGAGGATGGGGATATTCATTGGAGCCTCCTTCTCCCGTTAGTTGTTTAATTGTCCACCACCATTCACAACTGGATGTGGCAGGACTGCAGAGCTTTGATCTGATCCGTTGATTTTGGGATTGCTTAGCTCTGTCTATAGCATGCTGCTTCTGCTGTTTAGCATACATGTAGTCTTGTGTTGCAGCTTCCCCAGGTTGGCGCCTCAGTTTTAGGTAGGCCTGGTGCTGCCCCTGGCATGCTCTTCTGCACTCCTCATTGAACTTGGGTTGGTCCCCTGGCTTGATGGTAATGGTAGAGTGAGGAATATGCCAGGCCATGAGGTTACAGATTGTGATGGAATACAATCCTGCTGCTGCTGATGGCCCACATTGCCTCATGGATGCCCAGTTTTGAGCTGCTAGATCTGTTCTGAATCTATCCCATTTAGCACTGCGGTAGTGCCACACAACACGATGGAGGGTGTCCTCCTTGTGAAGATGAATTTTTGTCTCCACAGGGACTGTGGGATGGTCACTGCTACCAATACTATCATGGACAGATGCATCTGCGACAGGTAGATTGATGAGGACGAGGTCAAGTAGGTTTTTCCCTCATTGGTTCTCTCGCCACCTGCTGCAGTCCTAGTCTGGCAGCAATGTCCTTCAGGACTCAGCCAGCTTGGTCAGTAGCGGTGCTACCGAGCCACTCTTGGTGATGGACATTGAAGTTCCCCACCCAGAGTACATTCTGTGCCCTTGCTACCCTCGGTGCTTCTTCCAAGTGGTGTTGAACATATAAACTAAATAGTACAATCCTGAAGGGGGTGCACGATCAGAGACACCTGGGGGTATGTGTGCACAAATCGTTGAAGGTGGAGGGCAGGTTGAGAAAGCCATTAAAAAGGCTTACGCGATCCTGGGCTTCATAAATAGAGGTATAGAGTACAAACTTGTGGAAATTATGATGAACCTGTATAAAACACTGGTTCGGCCCCAACTGGAGTACTGTGTCCAAGTCTGGGCACCACACTTTAGGAAGGATGTGAAGGCCTTGGAGACGGTGCAGAAAAGATTTACGAGTGTGATTCCAGGAATGAAGGACTTCAGTTACATTGATAGGCTGGAGAAGCTGGGGTTGAGAGGAGATTTGATAGAGGTGTTCAATATCATGAGAGGTCTAGACAGAGTAGATGGAGAGAAACTGTTCCCATTGGCTGCAGGGTTGAGGACACAGATTTAAGGTGATTGGCAAAAGAACCAAAGGCAACGTAAGAAAAACTTTTTTACTCAGCGAGTGGTTAGGATCTGGAATGCACTGCCTGAAAGGGTGGTGGAGGCTGACTCGATCACTGCTTTCAAAAGGGAGTTGGATAAGTATCTGAAGGAAAGAAATTTGCAGGGCTGCGGGGGAGTGGGACTAGCTGAAGTGCTCTTGCAGAGAGCCGGCACGGACTGGACGGACTCTATGGAGGAGTACTGATTCATCAGCTGAGGGAGGGTGGTAGGTGGTAATCAGCAGGTGGCTTCCTTGCCCGTGCTTGACCTGAAAGCCATGAGGACTCCCAGGGCCACTCCCTCACGACTGTTTACCATTGTGCCACCACGTCTGGTGGATTTTCCTGCCAGTGGGACAGGCCATACCCAGGGATGGTGATGGAGGAATCTGGTATGATTCTGTGAGTGTGACTGTCAGGCTGTTGCTTGACTAGTCTGTGGGACAGCCCTCCCAATTTTGGCATAAGTCCCCAGATGTTGGTGAAGGCGACTTTGCAGGGTCCACTGGGCTGGGTGTTCCATTGTCTTGTCCGAAGCCGGTGCCAAGGTCCATGCTGGGTGGTCCCTCAGGTTTTAGTCGTCTTGTTTCTCATAGCGGTTTGTTACAACTGAGTGGCTTGCTAGGCCATTTCAGAGGACAGTTAAGAGTCAACCAGATTGCTGTGGGCCTGGAGTCACATGTAGGCCAGACCAGGTAAGGATGGCAGATTTCCTTTCCTAAAGGACATTAGCACACCAGATGGGTTTTTACAACAATCTGATAGTTTCATGGTCACCATAACTGATGCTAACTTTTTATTCCAGATTTATTTAATTAACTGAATTGAAATTCCCCAGCTGCCGTCATGGAGTTGAACTCCTGTCTCTGGATCATTAGTCGAGGCCTCTGGATTACTAGTCCAGTAACATAACCACTATGCTACTGTTCCCAGTGTGTATGGATGTAGTTGCTTACGTTTTTATGAAATGCTTGTCACACAGCTGCACCATCTTATTCCCATTCCACTGTTGCTTAACTTCAAAATGAAAATAAAATTACAAACTCTAACTTTGCCTCGTCATATCTAGCAGACATAGCCCCCATAACCCTACTGTAACATATTAGATTGAACAAAATGCTGCTACTTAATATTTGTCTTCAAGTTACTGCATCACTATTCTGATATAATTGGACTTTTCATGCAGATTGGTCTTTTTTCAAAACAAAAGCAAAATACTGCAGATGCTGGATGTTTTTTTTTCTGGCCGTTGTAAAATTTGTTCTGTGTTCCTGCATATCTTAATAATACCTATATTTAAGACTTACACAATAGTGCAATGAGTGCTAAGTAATACCGGGGCAGAAAAGCCAATAAAATTGAGATTGTAAATGCATGTTTTGGTCGCTATATATAATCATTTTGAAAGAGTATGCCTGTAACATAATGGACTCCAGCGACAAGATGAGCATTTCCTATGTAGGGGATATAGTGCAACGTCCATCTTGTGAAAAATGACTGGATTGGCTAAATTACCTACAGAAATCGAACATACGAAAATTACGAGCAGGAGTCGACCAGTTAGTTTATCAAGTCTGTCCAATTAGTTAACTGGACCATTCCAATAGCCCATTTGCTTATTTCAGAATTAAATCTATTTCAGTTGTAGGTATGAAATTAATTGGCCCCAGCAAATTCTTCTTTCAAAATAACAACAGAAAATGCTGGAAAAACTCAGCAGGTCAGGCAACATCCGTGGAGAGAAATTTGAGTTGACGTTTCGGGTTGGACCCTTCTTCAAAACTGGAAAGGAAAGAAACTAGATCGAAGGCAGGGCTGCGATCAGACAAAAGAATAAAAGAAACAAAAGAAGTAAAAGAGATTAGAAGCTAGACGAGATAGTAATAGGCTGGGATTAGGTGTAAAGTGTACTGGCAGGGCAAAAGATAGCTGCCAGGTGTGAGAGAGAAACAAAAGGAAAGAGGGGGGGGTGGGGGAAAGGAGTGGAACAATTACAAGAGAAAATGAAATGGGGGCCGAGCTTATGATCTGAAATTGTTGAACTCGATATTGAGTCCGGAAGGCTGCAGACTGCCTAATCGGAAGATGAGGTGCTGTTCCTCGAGTTTACGTTGAGCTTCCGTGGAACAATACAAGAGGCCAAGGACGGTGAGGTCCGAGTGGGAATGGAGCGGTGAATTAAAATGACAGGCGACCGGAAGCTCGGGGTCACCCTTACGGACTGAGCGGAGGTGTTCCGCAAAGCGGTCACCCAATCTGCGTTTGGTCTCCCCAATGTAGAGGAGACCGCATCGTGAGCAGCGAATACAGTATATTAGATTGCGAGAAGTACAAGTAAATCGCTGTTTCACCTGGAAGGGGTGTTTGGGGCCCTGGACAGTGGGAAGGGGGGAGGTATAGGGGCAGGTGTTACATCTCCTCCGCTTGCACGGGAAGGTGCCAGGCGAAGGGGAAGGGCTGTTTGGGGTGATAGAGGAGTGGACTAGGGTGTCTCGGAGGGAGCGGTCCCTGCGGAATGCTGAAAGGGGAGGGGAGGGGAAGATGCGTTTGGTGGTGGGATCACTTTGGAGGTAGCGGAAATGCCGGAGGATGATCCGTTGAATGTGGAGGCTGGTGGGGTGAAAGGTGAGGACAAGGGGAACCCTATCGTGGTTCCGGGAGGGGCAGGGGTGAGGGCAGAAGTGCGGGAGATAGAACTGACACGGTAGAGGGCAGCGTCAACCACGGTAGAGGGGAATCCTCGGTTGCGGAAAAAGGAAGACATGTCTGAAGCACTGGTGTGGAAGGTGGCGTCGTCAGAGCAGATACGGCGGAGGCGGAGAAACTGGGAGAATGGAATAGAGTCCTTACAGGAAGCGGGGTGGGAGGAAGTGTAATCCAGGTAGCTGTGGGAGTCAGTGGGCTTGTAGTGAAAGCCCGCTTCTTCTTTCATTCGCTTCTATAACTGTTTGCATTTCATTGAGATTTTTATTTTTCATCACCAGTTCCATGAGTAAAGTAAGTACAGGAAACTCTTTGGTATCCGGCACTAACGGGACCGGGATGGTGCCGGTTGATTAAAAATTCCGGATGACGGAGAGGGTTATCTACCGAGGCTATTTTTAACAAACAAAAATTTAAAAAAATCAAGAAATGTGCAGTATACAGTGATTGGGTACTCCCAGCAGCGCGGGAGAGTCAGACTACTGTTATTGAGGTGTTTGGACTCCCGACAGCGCCAAGAAGCCGAGTAGTGGCAGTTTGGAGAACTACCCCCACGGACTAACTCGGCCACCGCGGGAGACTCGGACTCGGCAACATTGCCGGTTATTGTGGTGGTGTTTTCGGAGTATGAATTTTGCTGGTTAATAGAGAATTCCGGATATTTAGGTGCTGTTTAAATGAGAGTTTCCTGTATACCTTTCCAGTTTATTCATGTTATTGCTCTCTCTAATTCATCTGCCTGGACAATGAAAGGAAAGCAATCATTGCAGTAGACCTGCTGTCTCCTTTTTATTATGTGGGAAAAAAACTAGCTATTTTTCAAAAGGAAGTGCTGTCTTTCTTTGCATTTGATATGTCAGTGATGAGTTTAAGCTAAGAAGATGGAAAATAATCCTTCAGTAAATATTTCTGTTAACGCTAATCTTATTTACTCAGTAAATCTATTTCTCTTTCCTCCCCCTTTCTATTGTACAAGAAAACCCAAAGCAAGCAGGCACAATGCTTAAAAACAAATACAGGCATATGGCCATTTTGTGACTCTGCCAAGTGAAAGTACTTCAGTAATCCAAGTCTTTGTTTTCTTTGGCTAGCAGTTGTAAAAAACAAGATTAAAATTATATAGAATTTTACTGTGAGATGGCAAATAAAATAAACCACATTTGAGTTAGATAAATTTAGGGGGATCCTCTTCTTTTAAAAACAAGATGCAATTAAACCTCCCCAGTTATGCCAGACAATTCTGCAGACTGAGGAGTGACTTGAGAGTTTATACCATACCAGAAGGTATGTAAGGTGGAGCTAGCTTGTTGTTTGATGGCTAGTATGTGGAAATGTTGGCCTTTAACAGTTAAGTTTATCTTGCCTCTTTTTCGTGAACTGAAAGTGAAGAAAGGTAATCATTTCTGAAATCCTTTGTCTGCTACAGGGTATTCTGTAACTACTTACTTGGAGATATGGAAGAGTGGCTTGGAGGAAAGGGAGGCAAATATCTATATATTTATTTTAATTTAATTTTACTTATACTTTTTTTTTCGTCATGCTGTAACTCATTATTTTGCAACCCAGAATCAAGATGGAGAACTTTTGCTTGGCATTTGATTTAATTATTTATAAATGTTGAAAGACTTAATTACATGAATTGATAGCAGAAGTTTCTGTAAAATCTAAATTTATAAAAATGTTTGATTGAAGGGGAGAAGGAAAACTGATAATCTGTTCCATAGCTAGTTACACTCCAACCGCTTTAACCTTCATTGTAATCTTATACTGTCTATGATTCTGTTGACTTCAGCCTGATACAGAACAATGAAAACTCCTGAAGTTCAGTAAAAATGCATTTTTATTCTGGGTTTTACATTAGGTTGCATCCAATCGATTTCCAATCTATATATTTTCAACTTTTGTGAAACTGTTCTTTAGTAGAGGTTAAAGTGTGAGTAACCCTACAGGAACTTTGGAAAAAATGAAATGGTTAACAAACAAATGCCTTGGAGAAGTTAGTTACAGAATCATAGAATGGTTACAGCACAATAGGAGGCCATTTGGCCCGTCGAGCCCGTGCCGGCTCTCTGCAAGAGCAATTCAGCTAGTCCCGTTCCCCCGCCCTTTCCCCGTAGCCCTGCAATTTATTTTCCTTCAGGTACTTATCTATTTCATTTTTGAAAGGCACGATTGAATCTGCCTCCACCACCATTTCAGGCAGTGCATTCCAGACCCTAACCACTCGCTGCGTAAAAAAAGTTTTTCCTCATGTCACCTTTGGTTCTTCTGCTAATCACCTTAAATCTGTGTCCTCTGGTTCTCCGACCCTTCTGCCAATGGGAACAATTTATCTCTATCTACTCTGTGTGGACCCCTTATGACTTTGAACACCCCTATCGAATCTCCTCTCAATCTTCTCTGCTCTAAGGAGAACAAGCCCAGGTCCTCCAGTTTATCCACGTAACTGTAATTTCTCATCCCTGGAACCATTCTTGTAAATCTTTTCTGCACCCTCCCTAAAGCCTTCACATTTATAAAGCCCAGAATCCCGTATGCTTTTTTAACAGTTTTCTCAACCTGCCCTGCCACCTTCAATGATTTATGCACACATACCCCCAGGTCTCTCTGTTCATGCACCCCCTTTAGAATTGTACCCTTTAATTTCTGTGTCCTCTCCTCATTCTTTCTACCAAAATGTATCACTTCGCACTTTTCTGCGTTAAATTTCATCTGCCACATGTCCGCCCATTCCACCAGCCTGTCTGTCCTCTTGAAGTCTTATCCCTATTCCCCTCACTGTTCACTATTTCCAAGTTCTGTGTCATCTGCAAATTTTGAAATTGTGCCCTGTACATCCAAGCCCAAGTCATTAATATATATCAAGAAAAGCAGTGGTCCTAGTACTGACCCCTGGGGAACACCACTGTATACCTTCCTCCAGTCCGAAAAACAACCGTTCACCACTACTGTTTCCTGTCACTTAGCCAATTTCGTATCCATGCTGCCACTGTCCCTTTTATTCCATGGGCTTCAACTTTGCTGGCAAGCCTATTACGTGGCACTTTATCAAATGCCTTTTGGAAGTCCATGTACACCACATCAACCACATTGCCCTCATTAACCTCTGTTACCTCATCAAAAAATTCAATCAAGATAGTTAAACACGATTTGCCTTTAACAAATCCATGTTGGCTTCCCTTAATTAATCCACACTTGTCCAAGTGACTGTTAATTTTGTCCCGGATTATCGTTTCTAAAAGCTTCCCCACCACTGAAGTTAAGCTAGCTGGCCTGTATTTGCTGGGTTTATCCTTGCACCCTGTTTTGAACAAAAGTGTAACATTTGTACTTCTCCAGTCCTCTGGCACCACCCCTGTATTCAGGGAGGATTGGAAGATTATGGCCAGTGCCTCTCTAATTTCCACCTTTTCTTCCCTCAGCATACTAGGATGCATCCCATCCGGTCCTGGTGACTTACCTACTTTAAGTACAGCCACCCTTTCTAGTACCTTCTCTATCAATTTTTATCCCATCCAGTATCTCAACTACCTCCTGTTTTACTGATTTTGGCAACATCATCTTCCTTGGTAAAGACGGATGCAAAGTACCCATTTAGTACCTCTGCCATGCCCTCTGCCTCCATGTGTATGTCTCCTTTTTGGTCCCTAATTGGCCCCACCCTTCCTCTTACTACCTGTTTATTATTTATATGCCTATAGAAGACTTTTGGATTCCCTTTTATGTTAGCTGCCAGTCTATTCTCATACTCTCTTTTTGCCCCTCTTATTTCCTTTTTCACTTCCCCTCTGAACTTTCTATATTCAGCCTGGTTCTCGCTTGTATTCTCAACCTGACATCTGTCGTAAGCCCCTTTTTTCCTGCTTCAGCTTACTCTTTCATCATTCAGGGAGCTCTGGTTTTACCTTTCCCCCTTGTGGGAATGTCCCTCGAATGTACCCAAACCATCTCCTCTTTAAAGGCAGCTCATTGTTCAGTTACAGTTTCACCTGCCAATCTTTGATTCCAATTTACCTGGGCCAGGTCTGTTCTCAAACCACTGAAATTGGCCCTCCTCCAATTAAATATTTTAACTCTAGATTGCGCCTTGTCCTGTTCCGTAGCTAATCTAAATCTTATGATACTTTGATCACTGTTCCCTAAATATTCCCCTATTGACACTTGATCCACTTGCCCCACCTCATTCCCCAGAACCAGATCCAGCAATGCTTCCATCCTCGTTGGGCTGGAAACATACTGATCAAGAAAGTTCTCCTGAACACACTTCACAAATTCTTCCCTATCTCTGCCCTTTACACTATTACTATCCCAGTCTATATTAGGATAATTGAAGACCCTCATTATTACTACTCTATAGTTCTTGCATCTCTCTGTAATCTCCCTGCAAATTTGCTCCTCTATATCCTTCCCACTAGTAGGTGGCCTATAAAATACACCTAGTAGTGTAATGGTACCTCTATTGTTTCTTAACTCTAACCAAATAGATTCTGTCCTTGACCCTTCCAGGACACCCTCTCTCTCCAGCACTAATATATTCTCCTTAATCAATATTGCCACCCCACCTCCTTTCTTTCCTTCCCTTTCTTACCTGAACACCTTATATCCAGGAATATGTAGTACCCAATCATTCCCTTTTTTGAGCTAGGTCTCCGTTATCGCCACAACGTTATATTCCCATGTGGCTATTTGCACCTGCAGCTCACCAACCTTATTTACCTCGATTTGTGCGTTTACACACATGCACTGTAAACCTATCTTAGACCTTCTTGTATACTGTTAGTCTGATCCCACCTAATACTGTACTGTCTCTTACTCTAGTGCTACCTGTCTCTCCCACTCCTAGAGTTGGCAGTGTAACTGTGATTAATTAAATACCAGCACAGATACAGAGGCCTGGATTTTAGTGCGGGGCGCAGGGATGGAGGGGTGGAAGTGCTGTTTTGAAGTCGGGATACCTGGAAGTACAGGTTCCCCGAACGTCCTGGATATCTTTAAAAAATTTTCTGTAGGGCTCCTGCCCACAGCCAGCCTGATTGACATGTTGGAGGCCCGTCCGGTATGAACTCCTACAGCACAAGGCTGCAGCCAAGGGGGTCTGGGTCCAATGGCGGTGGGTAGTGGGTATACTGGGTAGATTGTTGGGCCTGGAGGAAACACTCCTGCACCTCCTGGCCCACAAGCAGTGTTGTAAAGGAACATAGGAACGGAGAAGGCCATTCAGCCCCTCGAGCCTGTTCTGCTGTTCAATGAGATCATGGCTGATCTGTGATCTAACTTCATATACCTGCCTTTGGCCCATATCCCTTAATATCTTTGGTTAACAAAAAGCTATCAATCTCCAATTTAAAATTAACAATTGAGTTAGCATCAATTGCCGTTTATGGAAGAGAGTTCCAAACTTCTAACACCCTTTGTGTGTAGAAGTGTTTCTTAATTTCACTCCTGAAAGGCCTGGCTCTAATTTTTAGACTATGCCCCCTAGTCCTCATGAATTAAGCCTTTCTTGCCTTCTTTCACCTGCCGGGTTTCCCGAGGCCTGGGCAACTCCATCCACTGTGGTTAAAAATAGAATCACTGTTAAAATGAAGGCACGCAGTCTCATTAAAATATTTAAATGACCAACCTGCCTCCTGCGAGTGGATTGTTGGTCCGCCCCTTGCCCCGCCTCTCTCTCAACCGGAAGTGAGAGGGTTCAAGACGGGTTGGGTTCCCCTTTCAGATTATTTTGAATTTTAACCCCTGACCTGATGCCAACCCACCTGTTTTTGGGAGTTAAGAGTGTTTCATAGAAGATAGGAGCAGGAGTAGGCCATTCGGCCCCTCGAGCCTGCTCCGCCATTCAATGCGATCATGGCTGATCATCCAAGTTCAGTACCCGGTCCCTGCTTTCTCCCTATACCCCTTGATCCCTTTAGCCTTAAGAAATATATCCAACTCCTTCTTGAATATATTTAATGACTTGGCCTCTACTGCCTTCTGTGGTAGAGAATGCCACAGGTTCACCACTCTCTGGGTGAAGAAATTCCTCCTCATTTCTGTCCCAAAAGGCCTACCCCTTATCCTTAGACTGTGACCCCGGTTCTGGATTCACCGACCATTGGGAACATCCTCCCTGCATCTAGTCTGTCCAGTCCTGCCAGAATTTTATAAGTTTCAATGAGATCCCCTCTCATTCTTCTAAACTCCAGCGAGTACAAGCCCAATCGACCCAATCTCTCCTCATACGTCATTCTTGCCATCCCAGGTATCAGCCTGGTGAATCTTCGATGAACTCCTTCCATGGCAAGAATATCCTTCCTCAGATAAGGCGACCAAAACTACACAATACTCAAGATGTGATCTCACCAAGGCCCTGTACAACTACAGCAAGACATCCTTGTTCCTGTACTCAAACCCTCTCGCTATGAAGGCCAGCATACCATTTGCCTTCTTAACCGCCTGCTGTACCTGCATGCTTACCTTCAGCGACTGGTGCACAAGGACACCCAGGTCTCGTTGCACTTCCCCTTCTCCCAATCTATTGCCATTCAGATAATAATCTGCCTTCCTGTTTTTGACACCAAAGTGGATAACCTCGCATTTATCCACGTTATATTGCATCTGCCATGCTTCTGCCCAATCACCCAACCTGTCCAAATCATCCTGTAGTTTCTCGGCATCCTCCTCACAGCACACACGCCCACCCAGCTTTGTCGTCTGCAAATGTGGAGATATTACATCTAGATCCCTTGTCTGGATCATTAATATATATTGTGAATAGCTGGGGTCCAAGGACCGATCCCTGCGCTACCCCACTAGCCACTGCCTGCCACTCGGAAAAAGACCCGTTTATTCCAACTCTTTGCTTTCTATCTGCCAACCAGTTCTCTATCCAAGTCAATACCTTGCCCCCAATCCCATGTGCCTTAACTTTACACGCTAATCTCTAATGCGGGACCTTATCGAAAGCCTTCTGAAAGTCCAAATACACCACATCCACTGGTTCTCCCTTATCTATTTTACTAGTTACATCCTCAAAAAATTCCAGTAGATTAGTCAAGCACGATTTACCTTTTGTAAATCCATGTTGACTTTGTCCGATCCTGTCACTGTTTTCCAAGTGCTCTGCTATTACATCTTTTATAATGGACTCTAGCATTTTCCCCACTACCGATGTCAGGCTTACTGGTCTGTAATTCCCCGTTTTCTCTCTACCACCTTTTTTGAATAAAATTTCAGTAATCTTGTCATTTTAACTGTGCACTTTGATTCATCTTTCCCTTACTGTTAGTGTGTACCTTCTTCCTGCAGTTTTTGTGTGCTAATTAAGTAAAAATATTATTTTATTCCCAAAATCTTAAATCAATAAACTAAAATTTAGCCTTAATTCTTTGTGCCGGCCATGTAATTTGCTTTTTACGGTAAAGATTGTTCTATAAGAAAAATATTTTAAATGGGTTTCTGTATTGGAAAACTTAACTTTATTAATTGACCATGATGGGCAAGTTGTGGGATGGTTAGTTTATTTTTTGGCAGTAAGGTTATTGGGTTGTACTCTGTGTCCAGTCTCAGTACACTGAGCTCAAATTGCTTAAGGGATTGTCATCACTGAAAAGTTATATGGAGAGCTTTGTGCTGTAAACTGTTGGAGTTCGCAATGACAGTACAGCTGTTAAAATTATAGTCTTGGGAAATAAATGTTTTGTTGTAATTTATTTTCTACAATTTTTGCTACTGATTCTTTGTATTTTTTGACCATGCGGCTTTTGATGCGAGAGCGGTCTCGTGTTTATGATTGGCAACTGTGTTAAACCCAACTGAGAGTTTTTAAAGGCCTCCTGTTGAAGTGCTGTCATCACTCCTCCTCAAAAAGCCCACTGCTGATTCTTCCATCTGATCCAACTACCACCGTACATCCCAATCTCACTACCTTCAGTCTTTGAACATGCTTTGCTCCATGCCCATCTCTCTTCGAATCCCTTCAATTTGGTTTACATCCACCCTCAAAGCATGGAAATCACCCTGGACAAAGTCATCAGTGGCACCCTTTGTGGTTCTGACCACAGTGCACCATTCCTCCTAACCTTTCTTGACATCTTTGCAGTGTTTGACAGATCCATCCTCCTCCACTATTTCTCCTCCTCCATGGCACTGCCCTAGCCTGGTTCCATTTCTGCCTGTCCCAATGATGCCAGCACATCTCTTGCAATTATCATATGCCTCTGCACTATCACCTCCGTTATGTCCCAAAGTTTCATCCTTGCCCTCCTTTTCCTCATCGACATGCTGCCTCCTGGTGACATCATTTAAATGCATGGGATTAGCTTTCAAATATATGCTGACAACATACAGATCTCCTCTCTGCCAGCACCTTGAACTCCTTGACCACCTCTCTGCTATGTTACTGTATAGCTGACATCAAGTCTTGGATGAGCAACAATCTCCTTCAACTGAACAGCAGCAAGACTAAAGCCATCTTGTTCAGTTTTCACCCAAAACCCTGCACCTTAGTCCCTGGCTACCTGCTCAGGGTGAGCCTGTTGGCTTGCAACATCAGAGAACCTGAGTTGAGATTCAAATTTCACATCTTAGCGACTGCCTATTTCCCTCCTGAACTACAGGCCAATTCAACCCTCTCTCTCTCTCCTACTCATGCTGAATCTGTTAGCCACACCCTTGTCCTGTCCAGACTCCAGAGCTCTCTTTAAATGCTGCCTGAATTTCTCTCTCCACATATTACAACTCCGCCATCTCGCTACTACAATCTAGACCCTCTCCTTTAGACCAGTCCACTATGTTACCTCTTTCTCCTTCAATAGCCTCCTTAAAACAGGAGGATTCAGATGTCGTGAACCACAAGAGCAAAGTAAGAGCTGTTCAGAATGTCATCTGCGACTGATAGATGATCAAGCAGAATTCCCCGACGGGCACTGAACGCTTGTACAGTATATAGTCAGTAAACAGTGAGTTAGATTTCCTCGTTGAAACCAGTGACATTCCACTAGATATTGGTGCAGGTTGAAATATGTTTCATTTATTAAAGTAAAATTAAAGTATTGTGCTGGATTTTAGCAATAGGGGTAATCATAAACTACGGAGAGATTAGTGTGACAGCAAGGAATGGAAGGTGAATTTTCAAAGGACCTCGTCTATTCACCTATTTTATCCAGTATCTCTAAAATAGTTAATATAAAAACACCATGATCAACATAGTGTTGTACTTTAAGTGATAGTATAATGGTTAAAATCCAAAATACAAATAGTGATCTGCACAGAGTGGTCTTAAACTGAGTGCATCTAAACAGAGTGTTCAAGTTGTGAATTTTAGAGAGTAGAAGTCTCTGGTAAGTACTGGGTGAGTATTAGGTGTCAAGCTGAAATTGAGTTTAACATTTTGAGTGTAACTTGGTTTGAATTTAACTTAGAACTTTAAAAACTGTAACATAAACTGCAAGTAGTTAACAGAAACTGCCTGTCAGTGGCTGTTAACTGCCAATCAGCTGTCATGATTACCAGAATAGGTGCTAATTACTGCGAGCAGGAAGCTGAGTCAGCACTTGTAACTTGGGTGTGGCTCAAAGGTCTATAAAGGTAAACAATATCTCACAGTGGTCTTAAATGGAGTGCACCTAAACAGAGTGTTAATGTTGGGAGTTTGGAGAGAGTGGAAATTTGGTGCAGGGGGGAAGGAGATGTTGCTTTTTACCTCCAATACTTGTGGTTTGTGTTACAGTTAAATATTTAATTTAATCTACCTATAACTTAAACTATGGTGTGGAGATGCCGGTGTTGGACTGGGGTGGACAGATGTAAGAAATCACACAACACCAGGTTATAGTCCAACAGCTTTATTTGAAATCACAAGCTTTCGGAGCGCAGCTTTTAGATTCTACGTGATAATGCATTTGAGTTTTTTGTAAATTCAGTGTGAATTGCATTCAAAATACACCAAAAAAAACCAAGCTGCAACAAACATTATAATGAAGAGACCAAGAATACGTAATCTGCAAAGCACTCTAGCAAAACATTTTCACAAGGTTGGGCTCCAGCACTGTTACATTTTGATTACATAAATTGAGTTTACTGTCTACAGATTTCTAACAGCAAGATGTAATGCACAAACTCAAGAACATTTATAGGACAAAATTGTGCCCTAGTTTTGTGCAACAAAGTAGGCAATGCAAGAATGTCAAATAAGTATACCTTCTGTAGGCAGACATGGAATTAAGGCCAGTCATCCTGATTTGAGCTCCCCACCACTGCAACACTACGGCTAGTTTTGTAAGTATTCATTAGTCATCGCTAAACCATCATTGCAGTTACATTGGCGCATGATTCCTTCATTAGAATTAGGGTCCTTGGATTTATACTGCAACGGGAATCTTTTGAATTTTGGGTACACCACCATGTTGTAGCTTCCTATAGCAACGGAACAGACAAAAACCCCAAAAACTCTGAATAAGTTAGTTCATGTAGGGGCTGTCTGGAATTGCCAACATTATCACAAGCATACAGTTTTTTTTTACTTCTCCTCCCTCTACCCTACGAAGCAGATTGAACAACGATATTTTCCTCATGTATTTTCTCTCTTTTACTGGATTAAAAAAACCTTTTTCCCCTCTCTTTAAACTGATGTCTATTTCTGTCGACTAAATTATGTCTCTTTCCTCTTTCTTTTGGATCTCTGCCCTTCAAAATCGTCCTAAGGCTTGTTCTGATTTCATATCATCTTCCACTATCTATCTTTCTCCCATGTTTTTTCTCTCCTGTTTCAGCGACAGCTCTCATCAACACTTCATCGTGCGAAATTGGGGCAGCGGGAGTGTTGCATCATATCAATCTCCCCGTCCCTTCAGTTCTTCACAGACCTACAGAGACTTCATTAGGGAGAACGTTGTGTTTCAAAAATCTACTGGGGACATCAGGTAAAGAGCTTCAACCTTTAATTGTGGATAAACCCTTAAGATTTTTTTTCTTCAATTCTGCGTAGGACATTTTCCCTACCTCCCTTATCTCCCCATGTATCTGCTTTGTATGCTTCTGATAATTGAGATTTATGGACAGACTCTCTCTATTTAATATGTGGGGCACTAACACTGTTAACTACTAATTGAAAAGTACATTTGAATTAAAATCACAAAGCAAATTCAAACCACATTTAATACTGATGAAACAACATTTAAATCCATACCGTTGATAGGGCAACATTTGAAGTTGTATCAATTTTAAATTTAAAAGCTTGGGGCATTTCTTGCGTTCAATAACCATTGTGCTCAGAGCCCATGTTTTTTTTTGTCCCATATTTCTGAATTGGTAAAGAAAAATAATACCTGAGACAAATTAGAAAATTATTGCTCATGGAACACAGAGACCAATTTTTCTAACATTATCACACCTTTTTGAGTGGCTTATTACTAGACAATGCAGTAGACCTGATTTTTTTGCCAGAATAAGCGATTTATCTTTATATATTGGACACACATTTCTACTGTATTTTGCCAGATAAGGAAAAAGTTACACCAGAATTTAAGGAGAATATAACTCTTGACGGAAGTGCTTGCAATGTGTTAACCGCTACCATTTTTTTGAAGAGTAATTCTCAGTGGAAGCAGAAGTAAGGTACAGGCTTTACACTGATGGCCAGCAGATATGCCAACATTACTTTTGTCAAGTGGCTTTGATTGTCCATCAGTGTCATATTTTGAAATTTTATTTCTGCATGGAAAGGATTTGGGAATATGGTATGTTTGTGTGTTTTAAAACAAAACAAAACAAATTCACATAGGTGTTTTTATCTTTTTAAACAAAAAGTGCACCACAGATGTGTATTAAGGTCAGACGGGCCAGCTTACAGAATATCACAGCTTGCAGTCTATTTTAACCTTGTACAATGGACATCAAATGTCTCATCAAGCCAGGATGTCCTTTATTCATTTTGAGAATAGCAGGAAATGGCGTGTGTGGGGTGGGGCGGGGGGGTGGGAAAGGGACGTATCCGCTTCTATCGATTAGCCGACTGGCAAATTGCTGATTGGGAAAGGTGTCAGGGACAGCTCTCTCACTGGCGAACTACAGAGAAAAGGGGCAATGAGACACATGGGCAGTCAGTGAGTTAGGTCGTGGTGGTGGGGGAACGCCTGGTCAAATGAGAGGAAACTTGCTCATTTCAAGCTCAGCCAGTCAGGATCAAAAGGCTGACCATGAAAAAGTCAAGTGAGCCTGCAGTTAGGGATAGTTCATTTTGTTTTCTTCTTGAGGAGAATTATGCAGTTAGTTTAATCAAGGTGAGAGCAAATTGAAACTGTTACTTGCTGGCCGTAAAATGAAGCAGTTTAACTATTTGTATCTGACCTCGTCTCACTAAATGTTTCAGTCTGCCTTTGGAAAGATTGGAAAATAGTGTGTGAGGGCATGTGTGAAACATGATGCCCATTTTGGATCATAAGCTGCTTCTATTGTTACACCCTGAGTTATGTTATTTTATAGAAACATAGAAACACAGAAGATAGGAGCAGGAGTAGGCCATTCGGCCCCTCGAGCCTGTTCCACCATTTAATGAGATCATGGCTGATCATCCAAATTCAGTACCCTGTCCCCGCTTTCTCCCCATATCCCTTGATCCCCTTAGCCTTAAGAAATATATCTAACTCCTTCTTGAATATATTTAATGAATTGGCCTCAACTGTCTTCTGTGGTAGAGAATTCCACAGGTTCACCACTCTCTGGGTGAAGAAATTCCTCCTCATCTCAGTCCTAAATGGCTTACCCCTTATCCTTAGACTGTGACCCCTGGTTCTGGACTCCCCGACCATCGGGAACATCCTTCCTGCATCTAGTCTGTCTAGTCCTGTTAGAATTTTATAAGTTTCAATGAGATCCCCTCTCATTCTTCTAAACTCTAGCGAATATAAGCCTAATCAACCCAATCTCTCTTCATACATCATTCCTGCCATCCCAGGTATCACTCTGGTGAATCTTCACTGCAATCCCTCTTATAGTTAAATGTTGGGCAGTATGGGCACACTCCTGAACACAAGATGCTGAGACTATTTATGGGAGTGAGTAGCACCGTTGTACCCGAGACACTATTTAAGGTACACCTGAAACTTCCAGCAATCATTGTATCTGTTCCTGTGCCCTATATGGAAGTAGGTGTGCGGTTCCCTCCTTGGCAGAATGATTCATTTTATGCTTCATTTGCATCTACAGTTTCCTTCGTGAAGCATTTATATTCAGCTAATTTTTCCTCCAATTTCCCTGTGGACATGATATCCCATTACAAAAATATTTATTTTAAAGTCCTGAAATGCATACCTGATTCTTACTTTAAGCTCCTTTCTTTGTCCAAATTTCCTTTTTTTTCCTTTTTTGTAGAAATCATAGCCCATGTACAGAGGAAAATGAAAGTGGGACTATAGGAATACCGGAGAAGGATGCGGATGACCCACTACTGGAGATAAATATTCAAAAAGAAACTTTAAAAAAAAAGTGTTATTGGCATCCCAGACTATGGAGGGCGGTTGGCAGGAGTTAGCATAGGTCAGTTAGACTTATTTCAGGTAAACTTCTAGAGTCTATTGAATAACAGTGATGACTTGCATTTAAGTAATGTTTTTAATGTAGGAAGCATCTTGAGCTTCATCGAGGAAGAAAAGAATGGACACAGCCATTTTGAAAGAGCTAGGCGAGGCAGTAAACACTTAGGAAGACATTGGATAGTCAATGATTTTATGAAGGGCCGGTCATGTTTGACTAATTTAATTGAATTGTTTGAGGAAATCAGCGTGTATAGATAAAGGGAGCATTGTGGGTATTGTATATGGCTTTACAGAAGGCATTTGATAAGTTGCCAGATAAGAGACTTGTGAAAATTTTAAAAATGCTTGGCTAGGGATATGACTAGCCAATAGAAAGCCGAGAGTAGGGGTAAATAGATGTTTTTCAGTTCAGCTGGATGTGGCTAATGGTGTGTCTCAGGGATCTCTGTTAGAACCACTCTTGTTTTCCATTCATTTAAAAGATTTGAACATGGGTACAAGAGGAATAATATCAAAGTTTGCTGATGATAACCAAATTGGGGGTGCCCAAATAGCAAACTGAGGTAGATTGCAGGAGGACACAATACAGTTTGAGAAGAACAGTGAAAGGAAGTAAACCTGGAATGGTAAGATTATTGACAGAAAATATTCAACAGGTCAGGCAGCATCTGTGGAGAGAGAAACAGAGTTAACGTTTCAGGTCGCTGACCTTTTCCCGCATGGGTCCCAGCTATGCCTTCCTTTTAGTGGGGTAGGTGGAACATTCTTTGTTCCAGTCCTACTTGGCTTATCTTACCTCCTTTTTCCAGTACATTGATTGATGACAGTATCGGTGCTGTTTCCTGCTCTCACCCTGAACTAGAACATTTCATTCACTTTACTTCCAATTTCCACCCTTCCCTCACCTTCACATGGTCCATCTCTGACTCTTCACTTCCATTCCTTGACTTCTCTGTCTCCATTTCTGGGATATTCTATCGACAAACATCCACAATAAGTCCACTGACTCCCACAGCTACCTGGACTATACTTCCTCCCACCCCGCTTCCTATAAGGACACTATTACAGTCTTCCAATTTCTCGGCCTCCGTCGCATCTGCTCTGACGATGCCACGTTCCATACTAGTGCTTCTGATATGTCTTCCTTTTTCCTCAACCGAGGATTCCCCTCTACCATGGTTGACATGGCCCTCGACCGTGTCTGTTCCATTTCCTGCACTTCTGCTCTCACCCCTTCCCCTCCTTCCCTGAAGCCACGATAGGGTTCCCCTTGTCCTCACCTTTCACACCACCAGCCTCCACATTCAATGGATCATCCTCTGCCATTTCCAGCACCTCCAGCGTGATCCCACTACTGAACACATCACCCCCTCCCCTTTCAGCATTCCGAAGGGACCGTTCTCTCCGCGACACCCTGGTCCACTCCTCAATCACCCCCAACAGCCCCTCCTCTTCACACGGCACCTTCCTGTGCAAGCTAGATGTAATATCTCCAAGTTTGCAGACGACACAAAGCTAGGTGGGCATGTGTGCTGTGAGGAGGATGCCGAGAAACTCCAGTATGATTTGGACAGGTTGGGTGATTGGGCAGAAGCATGGCAGATGCAATATAACGTGGATAAATGCAAGGCTATCCACTTTGGTGTCAAAAACAGGAAGGCAGATTATTATCTGAATGGCAATAGATTGGGAGAAGGGGAAGTGCAATGAGACCTGGGTGTCCTTGTGCACCAGTCGCTGAAGGTAAGCATGCAGGTGCAGCAGGCGGTTAAGAAGGCAAATGGTATGTTGGCCTTCATAGCGAGAGGGTTTGAGTACAGGAACAAGGATGTCTTGCTGCAGTTGTACAGGGCCTTGGTGAGACCACATCTTGAGCATTGTGTGCAGTTTTGGTCGCCTTATCTGAGGAAGGATGTTCTTGCCATGGAGGGAGTTCAGCGAAGATTCACCAGGCTGATACCTGGGATGGCAGGAATGATGTATGAGGAGAGATTGGGTCGATTGGGCTTATACTCGCTGGAGTTTAGAAGAATGAGAGGGGATCTCATTGAAACTTATAAAATTCTGACAGGACTGGACAGACTAGATGCAGGAAGATGTTCCCGATGGTCGGGGATTCCAGAACCAGGGGTCACAGTCTAAGGATAAAGGGTAGGCCATTTACGACAGAAATGAGGAGAAATTTCTTCACCCAGAGAGTGGTGAACCTGTGGCATTCTCTACCACAGAAGGCAGTAGAGGCCAATTCATTAAATAAATTCAAGAAGGAGTTGGATATATTTCTCAAGGCTAAAGGGATATGGGGAGAAAGCAGGGACAGGGTACTGAATTTGGATGATCAGCCATGATCTCATTGAATGGCGGAGCAGGCTCGAGGGGCCGAATAGCCTACTCCTGCTCCTATCTTCTATGTTTCTAAGCGCAAGAGATGCAACACCTGCCCTTTTACCTCCTCCCTTCCCACTGTCTAGGGCCCCAAACACTCCTTCCAGGTGAAATAGTGATTTACTTGTTGTACTTGCAATTTAGTATACTGTATTCGCTGCTTACGATGTGGTCTCCTCTACATTGGGGAGACCAAACACAGATTGGATGACCGCTTTGCGGAACACCTCAGTTCGGTCCATAAGCATGATCCTGAGCTTCCGGTTGCCTGTCACTTTAATTCTCCACTCCACTCCCACTCTGACCTCTCTGTCCTCGACCTCTTACACTGTTGCAACGAAGTTCAACGTAAGCTCGAGGAACAGCACCTCATCTTTCGATTAGGCACTTTACAGCCTTCTGGACTCAACATCGAGTTTAACAATTTCAGATCATAACCTCGGCCCCTATTTTTTCACATGGCAGCTGTTGATGATTCTGCCATTCTAGACACCTCTTGCACCTCTTCTAGACTCATCTTTTGTTTCTTTACTTGTCCTATTACCATCTCCTTTTGCTTTGTACTATCATACGTTTTGTCACCCTATCACAGACCTTCCCTTTTGTTCTTTCCTCCCCTCTCCCTTTCCCTGCCCCGGCACTTGTTTAAAATCTGTTATATCTAACTTTTTCCAGTTCTGACAAAAGGTCATTGACTTGAAACGTTAACTCTGTTTCTCTCTCCCCACAGATGCTGCCTGACCTGCTGAGTATTTCCAACATTTTCTGTTTTTATTTCAGATTTCCAGCATCTGCAGTATTTTGCTTTTGTATTAAGATTATTGACAGAGTGGAGAAACAGAGCGATCTAATAATGTGGATATAAAGATTTTGAAAGGTGGGAGTTCAGTTAGAAATGGCAAATAGGATTCTATGTTTTATGTATAGAGTAATTGAGTACAAAAGCAAGGAAGTGATGTTGAATTTGTATAATACATTGGCTAGACCACAGTCGAGAACAAATGTCATGGGGGATCGAATAGAGATTCTCAGAATTATGAAAGATTTTGAGAGGGTAAAAATAGTGAAACTTTGTATCCACTGGTTGGCGAATTGATAACAAGGCCATATAAACTTACTAGAATATCAAAAGTGGATGTTAGAATTTTTTTTCACATTATTTGAACATTAAATAGTTTACCACAAAGGACTATTGAAACAATTGAAGAGAATTGGATCAGTATTTGAAAAGTAAGAATATAAAAGGACAGGGGGAAAGAGCAAGAAAAATAGGATTGGAATAGATGGCTCCAATTGAAGAGCCAGTGTCAGCAATGGGTGGGAGATGACCAGATGACCTTCAATTCTGCAACAATTTCTGATTCTGTTGATCGCAAATAATGTTTGCTTTTGCTGTTACATCAGTGCAGCTCAGCATCTTTTAAATGGTGTCTCATGTTAGCCATAACTTACGCCAGGGTATGATTTCATGGGAATTCACAGCCATAGTATCTGGAACTTTAGATATGTTTTCATTCTAGCCCGGGGATACTCAAGTTATTTACTGTTGTGAATGAGATCAGTTAGAAGCACAACAAAAGCAAAATACTGCGGATGCTGGAAATCTGGAACTCAGTAGGTCAGGCAGCATCTGTGGAGAAAGAATCAGTTAACGTTTCAGGTCAATGACCTTCCGTCGGAACTGGAAAAAGTTAGAGATGTAACAGGTTTTAAGCAAGTACAGAGGGTGGGGTGAGGTGGAAGGAACAAAAGGAGTGGTCTGTGATGTGTGGAAGGCAGGAGAGATTAAATGACAAAAGGGATGATGGTGCAAGGTGAAATGAGATGGTAATGGGACAAGTAAAGCAACAGAAGATGGATCTAGAGGAGGTGTAAATGGGAATATCAATCATCAGCAACCGCTGCGGTCTGAAAAAAATGGGGCCGAGGTTATGATCTGAAATTGTTGAACTCAATGTCGAGTCCGGAAGGCTGTAAAGTGTCTAATAGAAAGATGAGGTGCTGTTCCTCGAGCTTCATTGGAACAGTGTAGGAGGCCGAGGTCAGAGTGGGAGTGGGGTGGAGAATTAAAGTGACACAATAAAGTACACTGAATCACAACAGAGATTGAATCTACAACCTTCTTGGCGTATGCGACTCAGTACCACACAATGCAGTGATTCTACATATTGAGCCAACCAACATCCTTGGAACTTATCTGCTCAGCCTCCCAGTTGATTTCTGTTGTAGATTATAATTTTTGCAAGTTTCTTTGTGGCTCAGAAAACATCTAATTAAAATTAACACGATCGTTAACTGTTCTTTGACACACACTTCCTACGATACACATTTGTATGTGTGTGTATATATTAAAAAAAAGTTTTAAGATTGCACGATTTTGGGGAAAATACCAAAACGAGCATAAATTTTACATTTGTGAACTTTAATACCACATAATGGCCCTGATTTAGCGGTCAGCAGCAAACCAACAGCACTAGCCATTCATTACACTTCTACTTGCCCATAGACCTCCTGTGGGCTTTTGCACTGTGATGAGTAGTTATTAGTAATCCAAAACAGTGCGGCACCCTCTACAGGGGATCTGGGACCTGTGTGAACAGGGCAAGCAACAGCGTGTCTCCTTAACCAATCAGATTGAAGAATCCTTACTGAGACATGCAGATCTAAACCAGGAAGTATAAGTTAGAATATTTAATTCAATGCCAAATCCTGTATAGAAATCAAAATAAAAAGAGGGAAAGAAAGATGGGATTAAAATAGAGAGATAAGAGACAGAAACAAAAAGTAAAACAAAATGTATTTAAAATTTAAAAAATTTCCAACAATAATTAAAATCTGACGGAATGACACTCAACACTTTTAAAAGTAAATTTTCAGTGCCGGAGAGGTTGTTTGGCAGTAATCACGCCTTTAAAATTCACTTACACTTGAATGGACAAGCCCTAACTTTTACTGGCATGTTTAGTGGGTATCTAGTGGGTAAGTATTGCAACTTCATGCCCTTCATGTATTTGAATGCAGAGTCTCTCAGTGAGATACCGGTATAGTGAAGCTTCTGGAGGAGCAGGGCAACTTGGACAGCAGTTTCCTGATTTCTGCATTTAACTGCGCATGTGCGGACGCTGGAAGTTGCGGTCCAATTTACTACTTAACAAAGGTGAGCGCTGGTAACCTCATCGTAATTCTTACCGCAAAATCAGGGCCATTGTAATATTGTTTTTTGAAGCAAGGATATATTTTTATTTGCCTGTAAATGCAAGTTTGGTAATTCTGATAAACTATTTATAAATTAATTGTAGATCAGCCTAACAATGATGCCATTATATGTCTGTTTTATCAACAACAACAAAATGGAGTACTAGATGTACTGGTCAGCTATGCCTACCTTATACTAAGTGTTCCTTGAAGCTTGGTTGACTTTGTAAATATTTGAACAATGATGATTGATTTGCTCAGCCACTAGAGAAAGGTAACCTTGTAGTAGTTCGCCAGTATCATTTTTTAATCTTGTTTTTTCATTTTTTTTTTAAACATGTCTGCATCATGGGGTAGAGGAGCAGAGGGATCTAGGGCACCGATACACAAATCACTAGAAGTAGTGACGCAGGTTAATAAGGCCATTTCAAAAAAGCATACACAGCACTGGGGTTCATTTCTAGAGAGATCGAATTGAAAAGCAGAGAAGTTATGTTAAACTTGTATATAACCTTAGTTAGACCACACTTGGTCTCCATATTATAAAAAGGATAGAGAGGCACTGGAGAAGGTTAAAAGAAGATTTACTAGAATGGTAACAGAGCTGAGAGGTTATACCTAGTGGGACAGATTGAACAGGCTGGGGCTGATTCTCTAGAAAAGAGAAAACGGCAGGATGACCTGATAGAGGTCTTCAGGATTATGAAGGGTTTGATAGGGTAGACGTAGAGAAGTTTCCACTTGTGGACAAGGCCAGAACTAAATTCCATAAATATAAGATAGTTACTAATAAATCCAATAGGGTATTCAGGAGCAACTTCTTTTCCCAGAGAGTAGTTAGAATCTGGAACTCGCTACCGTAAGGAGTAGTTGCGGTAATTAGCATAGATGCATTTAAAGGGAAGCTAGATAAGCACATGAGCGAGAAAGGAACAGAAGGATACATTGATGGGGTTAGATGAAGAGGGATGAGAGGAGAAACACTGGCATGGACCTGTTGGGCCAAATGGGCCGTTTCTGTGCTGTAAATACTTTGTAATCATTCAAAATGCTTCTGTCACACAACAAGAAAAGGTAGTCGAGCAGGGAGAGGTAAATGATCCAGGCCTTTTTCATGGTTGCTGCCAATGTATTTCAAGTTTAACCATATGGAGAGTATGGTTTTCTCCTACTGCTCTGCTATGGCAAAATGTTCCACTTAGTTGTCTGGAATATAGGAACATAAGAAATGAACTAAAAAAGGCCATATAATCTTTCTTTTAAACCTCTATTCTGGGGATGGATATTTTATATTTATAGACGGATGTGCTATATTATATATATTGTGTCTTTCCGAGGCTCGTCTGTTGGTAATTGTACCACAAGGCATAGCTAAGGAGTGTGCGTTTATCTCTGTGAGCTGGGTGATTTTGGTTATCTATAAGCAATGCCACGAGATTGAAATCCACTAGTTTTATAAAAGTTAAAACAATGTATAACTGGGGAATTGTTATAGCATGTTTTAATAGAAAATCAGAAATGGCTTAACAAAATATTGTAGTGAACACCTGTTCTGGTTAAAAACTGAGTCACAGGATGTTCTAGTTAGTTACAGCTATGAAGTTTGTTTCCTTTCAACTGATGATCCGTTAAGAACCTCTTGAATGTAATGGTGATGTGAACTTCTCCATGGAGTCTAAAAGGGAAACCATGTGGGTCTAACCAACTAAAGAGATGCATGCTGCTCCTCTATTTGTACTTGACTAAACACTGGAAACTTTGTGGACTATGAGTGCATGTCGCAGGCACATTAAAAGTTTAATTCAACATTTCCATTAATTTGCACCTAATAGTCAAGTCTATCAACTCTCCCATATTTGGGAGACACAAAGGGTAGGATTTTCATTGGGCCGTGGAGGTGGGATTGGAGGCGTGTGGGGGGTTAAAATCCCGAAATCAGGGGGTACGAACTCATCCCGCCCCCAACCCGCCTCCATGCCAGTTTCAAAGGAGGCGGGTACCCGACCTGCACTGGGACCCGCCTCCCCGAGGCGGGAAGGGGATTAGTGCCAATTAACTGCAGTTAACAGGCAGTTTTTAGCCTAATCCCTATTTTCATTCTCGGAAGTGTGGGATTCCCGACGGCTCCAAATCACGCCAAGTTAGTGAGGCGGGCCGTCGGACTGAAGGGCTCGGAGGGGTCGAGATGTCCGGTGTTCAAGTGAGTGATGGGTGCGTGAGTGCAGAGGTAAGTGTGTTTAAAGAAGTTTTACTTACCTTCACAGCCTTCCTTTCTTCAGGTCTCGGGAGTCCCTCATCTCACCGGCACAGAAAGCAGAATGGCCGCGATCTGTCAAAAATTGCAGCATTCAACTTTCTGTTCTGGAGAGATCTCTAAATCATCCTGAGAGGAAGGAATTAACTTGGAGTACAGATTATCAGTGTTTGACAGCTTCAAACAGCTGTGAAACGCTGGTATTTCATCTGTCAAAAGGTCTTGACAGATGAAATATCAATCTGTGACGTCACCTGTTGCCGAGTTGCCCTTAATTTGCCTGCTGAGCCCGCTGGGCGGTGGAGGTGGGACTACAACCCCGAAAGTTGTAGTCCTGCCTCCTCAATGAAAATCCAGCCCAAAGAGTGAGTGTGTTGGATAGTACTAGAGAAGATAGTACTAGAGACGGTAGTAGTACCATATTAGATAGGAGCAGACCAAGAAAGACTACGAAAAATTCAAGAATGGGTTTAGAATGCATGTACATAAACGCACAGTGTGGTGAATAAGGTTGGTGAGTTACAAACACAATTAGCCATGTGGCAATATGATGTTGTGGCAATAATGGAAACATGGTTTAAAAATGGTGAGGACTGGGCACTTAATATTCAAGGGTACAAGGTGTTCAGAAAAGATAGGGAAGAAAAAAAGGGAGGTGGGGTGGCCGTGCTGATTAAGGAAGACATTGTAGTATTGGAAAGGGAGGATGTTCTTGAGGGGACTGGGACAGAATCCATTTGGTTAGAGTTGAGGAGCAAAAAAGGTATGATTACACTATTGGGGGTATTCTATAGGCCTCCAAATAGTAAGAGGGAGGTAGAGGGGTAAATCTGCAGGGAAATCGCAGAGATATTCAAGAGCTATAGTGTGGTGATATTGGGGGACTTTAATTACCCAAATATCGATTGGGATAATGCTAGGTTAAAGGGAAAGGAGGGGGAGGAATTTCTGAAATGTGTTCAGGAAAATTTCCTTGTTCAATATGTTCTTGGCCCAACTGGTGCTGGGGAATGAGGTGGGCCAGGTTGACCAAGTGTCTGTGGGAGAACACTTTGGGTACGAGTGATCATCGGATCATAAGATTTAGATTAGCAATGGAGAGGAGCAAGGAACAATCTAGAGTGGAACTTCTAAACTGGAATAGGGCTAACTTCAATGGGATGCAAAAGGATCTAGCCAGGGTAAAATGGAACCAAAGACCGACAGGAAAAACTGTAACGGAACAATGGGTGATCTTTAAGGAGGAGATGTTCCAAGTACAGGCTATGTACATTCCAACAAGAGGGAAGGGTAAGGGAACCAAAGCAAGGGCTCCTTGGATGACGAGGGAGATAGAGAAGATGATGAAACAAAAAAAGAGGGTGTATGATGCATGTCAGGTGAATTCTTCAAGGGCGAACCAGACCAAATACAATAAGTTGAGAGGGGATGTGGAGATGAAAATAAGATTGGCAGAGAGCGAATATGAGAGTAGAATGCCGGTTAACATAAAAGGGAACCCCAAAATCTTCTACCGGCATGTAAACAGTAAGTGGGTAGGAAGAGGCGGGGTAAGGCCTATTAGAGACAAAGAAAGTGATATATGCTTAGAGGCGCAGGGCAAGGCCATACTCAATGAGTACTTTGTATCGGTGTTTACTAAGGAGGTTAATGCTGATAAAATATCAGTAGAAGTGGATAAGGTAGAAGCAATGGAAGGGGTGTAAATTGATAGACAGGGTGTACTAGAAAGGCTGGGTATGCTTAGAGTGGACAAGTCATCTGGTCCAGACGGCTTGCATCCCAGGTTGCTAAGGGAATTGGGGAGGAGATAGGGTGTGGGCTTGCTATAATTTTCCAATCTTCCCTAGATGCTGGGGAAGTGCCTGAGGATTGGAAAGTGGCAAATGTGACACCATTGTTCAAGAAAGGGTGTAAAGACAATCCTAGTAACTACAAGCCGATCAGTTTAACATCAGTGGTGGGTAAAGTTTTAGAAACCATAATCAAGGAAAAAATTAACGGGCATTTGGAGCGGTTTAAGCTAATTAAGGAGAGCCAACACAGATTTGTAAAAGGCAGATCGTGTTTGACTAATCTAATTGAATTTTTTGATGAAGTAACAGAGAATTGATGAAGGGAATGCAATAGATGTTTTCTACATGGATTCTCGGAAGGCGTTTGACAAAGTGCCACATAGAAGGCTGGTTAACAAAATTGAGGCTCATGTGGGTCAGTGGCAGCTTGGATAAGGAATTGGCTTAAGGACAGAAAACAGTTGTCATAAATGGCTGTTTTTCAGACTGGAGTATGGTAGACAGTGGTGTTCCCCAAGTGTCTCAGCATTTTTTTGATATATATAAATGACCTGGATATTGGAATACAGAGTAGAATTTTTAAATTTACTGATTACACCAAACCTGGGGGTGTAGCAAACAGTGATGATACCAATCGACTGCAACAGGACATAGAAAGGCTAGCAGAATGGGCAGACAAGTGGCAGATGGAATTTAATAGAGAAGTGTGAGGTGATGTATTTTGGCAGAAGGATCAAGGAGAGGCAATATACACTTAATGGCACAGTTTTAAAGAGTGTGCGGGGATAGAGGGACCTGGGAGTTAATGTGCATAGGTCCCTGAAGATGGCAGGACATATTGAGAGTAGTTAACAAAGCATATGGGATCTTGGGCTTCATAAATGGAGATATTGAGTACAAAAGTAGAGAAGTTATGCTGAGCCTTTATAAAGCGCTGGTTAGGCCACAACTGGAGTATTGCGTCCAGTTCTGGTCACCACACTTTAGGAAGGATGTGAAGGCCCCTGAGAGGGTACAGAGGAGATTTACCAGAATGGTTCCGGGGATGGGGGCTCTTAGCTACAAGGACAGGTTGGAGAAGCTGGATTTGTTTTCATTAGAGCAAAGGAGTTTGATGGTTGATTTGATAGAGGTGTACACGATTATAACTGGTTTGGATAGGCTAGATGGGGAAAGGCTGTTCCTACTAGTTGATGGTACAAGGACTAGGGAACATAGATTTAAGGTTTTGGGCAAGAGATACAGGGGGGACGTGAGGAAAATTTTTTTTATGCAGCGAGTGGAATTCACTGCCGACGGAAGTGGTGGAAGCGGAGACACTCAATGTTTTCAAGGGGAGACTGGATAGGCACTTGAGGGAAATAAACTTGCAGGGCTACGGGGATAGAGTGGGGGAATGGGACTGACTGGATTGCTCTACAGAGAGCCGGCATGGGCCCAATGGGCCAAATGGCGGCCTCCTGTGCCATTATGACTCTGACAAGCAGGAGATCAGGTTCCTGTCTGTTTTGACTGGTAATTCCTGGCACTGGAGACCAAGGGATGACAATGGAGATTATAAGAACATAAGAAATAGGAGCAGGAATAGGTCATTTGGCCCTTTGAGCCTGCTCCACCATTCAATTAGATCATGGCTCATCTTCTACCTCATCTCCACCATCCTGTACTATCCCCCATATCCGTTGATTCCCTTAATATTCAAAAATCCAGCGATCTCTGACTTGAATATACTCAACGACTGAGCCTCCACAGCCCTCTGGGGTAGAGAATTCCAAAGATTCACCACCCTCTGAGTGAAGACATTCTCCTCATCTCAGTCCTAAATGGCCGACCCCTTATTCTGAGACTGTCACCCCTGGTTCTAGACTCCCCAGCCAGGGGAAACATCCTCCCTGCATCTACCCTGTCAAGCACTGTAAGAATTTTTTATGTTTTAATGAGAGCACCTCTCATTCTTCTAAACTCCAGAGAATATAGGCCTAGCCTACTCAATCTCTCCTCGTAGGACAGTCCCTCCCCATCCCAGGAACCAGTCTGGTGAACCTTCATTGCACTCCTTCTATGGCAAGTATACCCTTCCTTCGGTAAGGAGACCAGAACTGTACGCAATATTCCAAGTGTGGTCTCACCAGGGCCCTATATAATTGCAGTAAGAAGTCTTTCCTCTTATACTCAAATCCTCTTGTAATAAAGGCCAACATAATCATTTGCTTTCCTAATTGATTGCTGTATAGAAGTTGGCAAAGTCCCCTATGGAATCTATAGGTTCTGCAGACTTGAGTGCTTTCACTGTCGTTACACATGGAAGAGAAAACCTGTAAACCCCACAGCTAGGTGGACCGTGAAGAGAGAAGGATAGAAAAAGACGGAAAAGAGGACAGGAATAGTGTATTAATAAAATCTAGCTATTTTCGGGCCCCTGTGATGGATGTTGCTTGCTACTTTTAACCATGTTTATATTTTTGTGGGTAGGCAGTTCCCCAGATAAACTCGCAATTTAAGATTTAGTCCAAGGTGACAGCCCTGAGACTAATGTCTGCGTAGATGTATAGACTAATATGGTGATTTGTTGAAAGTTTTGAGGCTATAATTATTGTGGAACTTAACTGACAATTAAGCTTTTTTAAATCCTGCACTGTACAGTGTTCTTGATTTGATGTTAAAGCAACAAACAATGAGACAGTTATTGAATATATTTACACAGGTTATGGAGGAATAATGGCCCGGATTTTGCTGTCAGTGGTGAACGAACGGCGCTCGCTGATCATTACATTTACACTTTCCCACAGACTTTCTGTGGGCTTTTGCACTGCGACTTGCAGTAATTAGAAGTCTATTTAAGTGTGGCGCCCTCTACAGGGGATCTGGGACCTGTGTGAACAGATGTGTCTCCTTAACCAATCAGATTGAAGAATCCTTACTGAGCCATACAGTGTCTAAACCAAGAAGTATAAGTTAGAATATTTAATTCAGTGCCGAATCATGTGCAAAAGTGAAATAAAGAGAGGGAAAGAAAGATGGGATTAAGAGAAATAAGAGACAAAGAAAAGTAAATTTCCAGTGCCAGAGAGGTTATTTGTCAGTAATTCGGACATTACTGCAGCATTGGTACAAAGTGAATGCACCTTAAGATATCTAGATTGGGATAGTCATACTTTTACTGTAATTTTAAACTGTGTATTAGTAATTAGGATTGGATCTCTGCTCCTTAAGTATTTGCTGTGCAATCCTGTAAAAGTTTGTACTGCAGGGGGTTTTGTCTAACACCCATTGTACACAGGAGCCCAATTGGGAATAAAAAGAAAGACATATTTATATAGCTCCTTTCATGACCTCAGGATGTCCCAAAGTGTTTTACAGCCAATGAAGAACTTTTGAAATGTAGTCACTGTTGTAATGTAGGAGACCTGGCAACCAATTTGTGCACAGCAAGCTCCCACAAACAGCAATGTGTAATGACCAGATAATTTGTTTTTTAGTGATACTGGTTGAGGAATAAATATTGGCCAGGACACTGGGGAGAACTCCCCTGCTCTTTTTTGAAATAGTGCCATGGAATCTTTTACATCCACCAGAGAAGGCAGTCAGGGCCTCGGTTTAACGCCGCAATCTGAAAGATGGCACCTCAGACAGTGCAGCACTCCCTCAGTACGGCACTGGAGTGTCACTCTCGATTTTTGTGCTCAAGCCTCTGGGACAAAGCATTCCTAGTAGTAGGGAATATTTGACGTGGTTAAATCACAGATTCACAGAAATCACAGAAACCCCACAGTGCAGATAGAGGCCATTTCGGCCCATCGAGCCTGCACCGACACATATCCCACCCGATCCCCGTAACCCCACGTATTTAATCCCCCTAACACTAAGGGTCAATTTATCATAGCCAATCAACCTAACCCGCACATCTTTGGACTGTGGGAGGAAACCGGAGCACCCGGAGAAAACCCACGCAAACACGGGGAGAATGTGCAAACTCCACACAGACAGTCGCCCGAGGCCGGATTCGAACCCGGGTCCCTGGCGCTGTGAGGCAACAGTGCTAAAGAGCGTGATTAAAAAATATTGGTTCTCAAGCAGCACCTCTCGATGAGTTCTTTGTACTAATTCTTTAATCTATTGCTGTAGTCATCAAATACTGCAAGTTTTCTGCAGTATTAGCCCATGGTGTCTTGCAGTGTCTGTGGACCCGCTGAAGGAATTAATTAGCCTTTGAATTATGTAATGCAATTTGTATGCTGATCATTAATGCTACAAGATATTTTTATATATGTAAAATGTACTTGGTCAGAGTGGGCGATCATCAAGGTGTGAGATATGTTGGTGCCGATCTTTTTTTTCACTTAGTACACTTAATATCAAGATTAAACACTCCCAGATCAGGTACAGTGTCTTAAGCCAAACTCTCTGGAGATTCCAATTACTCACCAATGTGAACTTTTGTTTAATTAACTCATAGCCATCCTTATGACCTTTCTGAATAAGATAATTATAATTCAACTTTATTGTCATTGTACAAGTACATGAACAACGAAATGTGATCTTGCAAGCTCCCATGAGTCCAGTACAAATAACATTAACATTAAACGTAAATAGCACCGTCCTGGGAGAAGCAAAGCCGCTGCGTCTGTGCGCGCCGCCATTCCATTTCCACCATTCCTCCTGTCCGACAATCTTCAGCCCAACGCCCGGGCCTGCTCACCAGCCGCCCCTCCCGGGGCTCCTTCCGTGACCTTCTCACCAGCCGCCCCTCCTCGGGGCTCCTTCCGTGACCTTCTGCACCTGGTCTTCCCTGATGGTCACCCCTCCAGGTACTAACCAGGCCTGGCTCTGCTTAGCTTCCAAGCCTTGCCAGTGACCCTGTCCCTAGTCCCAGGAACAGGAACTTGTAAGAAAATAATGGGTAGTTTGTACTGCAGTACTTCCTCTACTCACTTGACAAATGTAATAGATTTCCATTTTGTCAGTCTCTACTGGATTTGAACTCAGCTTTTCATGGACTGTTATTTCCAGTAAGTTGACTCAGCCCCCTCCACATTTTCAGGCATCTCACTGCGGAATTCAACAGTTCAGTCTGGCATACTTCCAAACTGCATGTATAAAGTGAAATTGGGAGTGAATTAACCTCCTCTGCTGTTAATTACCTAGTCATAGTTAGTTTGTAAATTGACATTGCCAGAGGAGTAGGAGCAGGTTGACTGTCCTCTTGGCCAGAGAATGGTGCACGATGAAGTGGGCAGTTGCCATTTTACTTTATTTTCCTTGTGCCTTAGTCCATTTTCACAGGTTGTTTGCTTGCCCTATTGCTTTTGTAGCATGCCAGTATTTGAAAAGCATCCACAAAATATTTGCGGGTGATGTTCTTTCATTTAGTTGTTAGCCATTTAAAAAAGTGTATGATTAATTTATTTCTGCAGTTCACCATAAGTACTACTTTTACTGGGCTGTGATGAGCTTTAAATACAAAAATGTATGTAGTCCCGCTGATGAATCACAACAAATCAAACAATTTCTTCTCTGCTGTTTTATTTTCACATCTCAGCTGAAACTTGTGAATCTCTTGGACATTGACTTGAAGAAGTAGATGTTTTGCCTGACCTACTTCTTAAGTAACTGCAAAATCATTCAATGACATTGCTGCCGAAACTGTGTTGTCTGAGCTTGGTGAAAAGAATGTTATAACAAGCGAAGTTAAAGGCTGTGCAAGACGAGGTGTACGATTTACCTCTGGTTTTCCATAGTTTGGTATCTGTCAATTTAACCAATGTGGTTTCTGTTTAGTTCTGTTTTTGAAAGCTGAATTGGACTGACAATCTAATTCAAAACCATAAAAATGATCAGCATTATTGTCTTTTGTGTGAACTGGGGGGGGGAAAAGAATTATCGCAATACACTAAAACTGCTGCTCCAGCTCTGCCAAGATTTGGGCTACTGTACTAAGGTGGTGAACCCTACGACGTTATCTATTTAGATTTTCAAAAGGCATTTGATAAAGTTCCACACAGAATACTAATTAAGCTCAAAAGGTGTGGGGATTAAGGGCAAAATCTAGGTCTGGGTAATAAACTAGCAGAAGGGTAGAAATAATGTGTACTGATTAGAGGGCTAATTTCAGGGTGGGGAAGGTGTACCCAGGGCTCAGTGGATTTTGAAACTAAATGCAAATTAGTTACATTTGCAGATGATACGAAACTAGGAGGGGTAATGGAATTGAAGGAGGCAGCCCAGAAAGTACAGAATGAGCAAAACAAACAATGACATGAAAGTTAATGCAGGCAAGTGTAAAGTGTTGCATGTTGGAAGGAAAAATGGGCAACATATTTACTTTGTGAATGGTGTTGAGCTAGCTAAAGGTGAAATTGAAAGAGAACTTGGAGTCTCAATAGACTTAATACTCAACATGTCCAGCCAATGCAGAGCACCATTCAGATATCCAATAAAGGTGTTGTATTCTACTATCCTGGCTATGTGATTCAAGTCAGAGGAAGTAATGATCAAACTGTACTGTGCCCTGGTCAGACCAGACCTTACATATTGTGCTCAACTTGGAGGGGGCGGGTGGGGGGGGGTCAACCAGCCTGGTTCAACCTGAAACAGTGACCGAGGAGGGGGATGAAGTTAGTGCGACGTGCAGTATTTGTGATCGGAGCCAAAGTCTATGGATTTGGCCTTCCCTATATTTAACTGGAGGCAATTGCGGTTCATCCAACATTGACAACACAAACAGTGAAAGGATCGCGAGAGGTGGTGGAGAGGTAGAGCGGAGTGTCATCAGTGTACATGTGGAACTTGACCCCATATCTTTGGATGATGTCAACAGTGGCAGAATGCAGAGGAGGGAAGAGGATGTGGTCAAGATAGATCCTTAGGGGACCTCCAGAAGTAACTCTGCGAGGGTGGGAAGAACCGCCATTACTATTTATAAAAAAAATAAAAAAAATTGAATAATAGGTTTATTTCAGGACAGTTTAGCTTTCATTGATAAAGCAATAGTCATGTGTTTAGTTTTTTTTTTAAATCATCCTCAAACTAAATAAACAAAAGGAACAGTTTTTGTAATTCATATATCCTGAATTGTTCATTTTTTAAGGGTGCTAGATTTTATTGTAGATTAAATCCAGTGCACTGTTAAAGGATTTGTACATAAGATTTGGCAAATCATTAAAGTGATAAATGGTAGGGTCACCATGGCCAAGTTGCCTGAGCTGTTAATGGTGTTGCTATGAGACACCATAGACCCAATGCTGGTTGACAGATACGTGCAGAGGATTTCTGAGTTCTGACAAAAAGAAATTTGTCTTTTTCTTTGTTTTTCTAGTTTTATCCCTGGCCTAAAGTTCTACTGTTGCTACGATTGCAAACTCTCAGAGCCAACAGCTGCAATAACTACTTTTATCTATATAAAAAAAGAAAAATATTTAATTTACTATAAACATCAAAAAAATGTGGGTACGCAAAATAACTATTTGAATGCTCCAACTACTTGCCAAATTAGGACATTGTTGCAACAGTAATTTTGCTGCTAAACAGAAGACTGCCTGGGAGCACTGACATTTATTATTGAGGCTTGCACAAGGTTAGCACTGAGCATTCTAGTCTGTGTAGTCTTCTCACCTAGCTCCAATTGTCTCAATCTAAATGCTCAACGTCATATAATGTAAAGGAAAAGTTGCATAATTCCTGTTCTGTCCACCGCCTTTATTGTGCAGAATTTCTGAAATTCCAGAATTACTTTTGAATAGTCTGATGTAAATCAATAAGAATTATATCACTTTACCTTTTTAAAATGTAATGTGTGTAACTGTTAACATTTTTGTTATGCACAAGGCAACCTGAGATGTGGCAAGTCCTGAATGAAAATAATCCCCCTTAGTGTTGATATGTACAATGGAAATAAAACAGTTACCACCATAAGCTCCTGACTCCTTCGATTGACTGGCAAATAATAGCCACTTGCATTTATATAGCGCCTTTAACGTAATAAAATGCCCAAGACGCTTCACAGGAGCGTTATCAAATTTTGACACTGAGCCACATGAGATATTAGGACTGGTAATCAAAAGCTTGGTCAAAGAGGTAGGGTTTAAAGAGTGTCTTAAAGGAGGAGAGAGAGGCGGAGAGGTTTAGGAAGGGAATTCCAGAGCTAAGGGTCTCGGTAACTGGAGGCACGGCCTCCAGTGGTGGAGCGATTAAAATCGGGGATGTGCAAGAAGCCAGAATTGGAGGACTGCATAGTTCTCGGAGGGTTGTAGGGCCGGAGGAAGTTAGAGATAGGGAGGGGCGAGGCCATGGAGGGATTTGATAACTCTGACGGACTACATTTCTGACAACAAACTACAAGGTCAGGTTTATATATTAAGTAAAATTAAACCAAAGCAAAACAAGTACATCGACTGTTTTCACTATATCCAGCTAGTTCAACTGGCTAGCGAAGCAACAGTTATACAGCTCCTCGCCTTGAATTCTGGGCTACAACAAAGGAAACTTCAAGGTATTTTCACAAAAGTCAAGAATCTGTGACCAAAAAGCTAGCTAGATATGACTCACGAATAATTGAAGCTGACTCACCAAAACAATTCTACAGTGACAGTTTCATCAATTAAATTGGGTTTCACAGATATCAGGAAGGCTGCTCGAGTTGTGGCCTCAGGCCATTCATTGTCTTCGGAACAAAGTTGAGCTGCATGCCTGGTATATAGGACCTCTTTTAGGACAAACAATCACAGTTGGGCCCTTCAAAGGCCTTGTAATGTAGTATAGTATAAAGAATAGATTCTGGGCAGAACACATCCTGGTGATTCATTCATTATTTTTATCATCTGGGTGAGCTGCAGGCTTCTCTCTTGTTGAACAGTCCACTTAGAGAGGTGAGCCATTTTCATATCCGCTAGCATTGTGGATTCCATTTGGCGTACAGAGAAATCAAGTCAGCAAAGAATTCCTCCAAAAATGCAGTTTGCAAAAGTCACTTTCAAAGTGATGAGCTATAGATTCTTTATAAAGTATTTTTTTTTGGGTGCGCGGTCCCTTTAAAGGACTGCGCGGCCCATTCACAGTTTCGCGCATGCGTGAAACTTAATATTGGAAAAGCCCGCCCCGGGCTGTGCGGGACTGGCAGACAGCAGAGGGAACGTTGGTGAAGACACTGTTCCATTCAACCTGTCCCACACAATTGTGATATCTTGTGTATCACAATGGCCCAGATTTTGTGGTCAGTGACGATGGAACGGCATTTGCCGTTCACCTTGCTGACAGCTGCCCACAAAGTTTTCGCGGGCTTTAGAACGCAGACTTGTTCTAATCCAATGTCTGTTCCAGCGTGGCACCCTCTACAGGAGATCTGTGACGTCTGTGAGCCGGGGAAGAAACAGTGAGGCTCTTCAACTAATCAGATTGAAGAATTCTCAATAAGATACACTGAGTCTAAATCAGGAAGTATAACGCATTAAATATAAACTAGATTTAAATGATGTACAGAAAACAAAATAATGATTGGGAAATACAGATAGGATTAAAGGAGAAAGAAAAGAGACAGAAAAAGTAAAAAAAATAAAAAAAATTTTTTTTTATTTTAAATCTCCAACTAATTTTCTTGAGGGAATGAGACGCCACACTTGTAAAATTAAATTTTCAGGGCCAGAGAGGTTGTTCCGCAGTAATTATCAGTTATCACGCCATTAAAAACTCACTTAGTCTTGAATGCACCAACCCTAACTTTCTCAGCTGTTTTTAGTGCCGCACTAGTGGACAAGTACCCCAAGTTGACACCGTTGCATTAATTTCAGTGCCGAGTCGATTGGGGAGGACTGCAACAGCACACCCTGTGGAGGAGCAGGGTATCTCTGACAGCAACTTCCATATTTCTGTGTTTAACTGCGCATGTGCGGACACCAGAAGTTGCTGTCTGACTTACCCCGTTATAACGGTGAGCGCCGTTAGCTTCACAGTTATTCTTATCGCAAAATCCGGCCCAATATATACGCTCTCCGCTCCACCCGAAACCATGTGTTCTCCTGGGAGAGGCGAGAAACCAGATAAAAATCCAGTCCAATTTGGGGGAAATAAAATCTGGGAAATTCCTCTTTGACCTATCTAGACAATCGAAACTAGTCCAGGAGATCACTCCGATCTTGAATTTCCTGCAGTACCTACCTTTTGTAAGAGGTGATGTCTGCCCCAACAGAAACAGGTCCAGCTCTCGCTTGAAGGAATCCAGCGAATCGGCATCCACTACACAAGACGGCAGCCTGTTCGAGGTCCACTGTTCTCTGGGAAAAGAACCACCTCCTGACATCTAACCTTGATCTGGCCTTATATAACTTAAAATTGTGACCCCCTGGTCCTCCCTAACCTATTTAATTGGAACGAACTGTCAACTGGAACACAGTCTATTCCCTTCATCATCTTATAAACATCAATTAGATCACCCCTAAATCTACACTGCTCCAAATGGTGTGGTCCCAAATCTATTAGCCTATCTTGATAACTAAGATGTTTTACACTGGGAATTAATCTAGTGGCTTTTCAAACCCTCAATCACCCACCATGTGAGGAGACCAAAGTATTCCAAGTGAGGCCTGACCAAGGTCTTGTGCAAGGACAAAACAGTATGCCTCGTCTTATACTCAACTGTTGCATGGATACACCCCAATACCCTATTTGCTCTAGCTATCACTTCACGGCATTGCTCATGTACCTTTAGAGATGGATGCACTAGAACGCCCAGATCTTTTTCTTTCTCCACCTCCTTTAATGCTTTTCCCTGAAGGGTGTATGAATGTTGAGCATTCTCCCTGCCCACGTACACAACACTGTACTTAGCCAAGTTAAACATTTGCCAGTCATGAGCCCAATCTCCCAACACATTAAGTTCCACCTGAAGCAGTCGAGCATCTTCTACAGTCCTAACACATGCACAGATCTTGGTATCATTGGCAAATTTGCAGATCATGTCCCCACCACCTACATCCAGATCATTAATAAAAATAACAAAGAGCAACGGTCCCAACACCGATCCCTGCGGGACACCACTGGTGACCTGTCTCTAAATCCATCTATAACTACTTTTTGCCTACGTCCTGCCAGCCAGTTCTCAATCCAGCTCTCTATATCCCCACTAATACCACAGACTTCAATCTTGTGGAGAAGCCTCTTGTGCGGTACCTTATCAAAAGCTTTTTGGAAGTCTAAATAGGCAATATCTACTTGTCTTCCCTCATCTACCACTTCATAACTTCTTCAAAAAATACAATTAGATTTGTGAGATATGACCTTTATATGAAGCCATGTTGGGTGTCCCTAATATGTCCCCCTCTATCCAAGCAATCATACTGCATCCCTAATGAATCCCTCAAGCACCTTACCTATTACTGATGGGCCTATAGTTACCCGGGTCCATCTTGTCACTTTTTTTGATGAAAACAATTGAGCAATACAGTAGCTGTTACATTTTTTGCAAAAACATTTTCAGTACACTTTATATTAAAACGAGTCAGTGGGTCTCAAGATTCTAAAGGTATTGGACCTGTAAGTTGCACTGCAAACAGGACCACTTGATTATGATTGAGTTAGATGTAATGTTATGTGACAGTGGGGGATACACAAAAGGCCAGAGTCAGAGGAAAAGAGAGTTTGGGCTGGGGGTGTTGCTGTCAGTTGGAGGAGGTTACTGAAATGGGAGCAAAACCTTGAAGGTATTTAAACATAAGGATGAGAATTTTAAATTTGAGGTGTTGTGGGACCAGGAACCAGTGTAGGTTCGCAAGGACAGGGATGATTGGCGAGTGAGACCTGATGCAAGATAGGATACAGCGAGCCGAGGTTTGAATGAGCTGACATTTATAAACTATGGAAAATGTGAGGTTGGCCAGAATGACATTGGAATTGTCGAGCCTAGAGGTGACGACACGCATGGATGAGGGTTGCAGCAGCAGCTGGGATATCGCAGAGGTGGAGGTGGGAAATGTTATGGAGGTAGAAGTATGCAGTCTTTGCAGTGGAGAATGCGTATGAGGTCAGAAACTCGGCTCTGAGTCGACTAGAACACAGATTGCGAACTGTTTGGTTCAGCCAGAGACATGGCCAGGGAAGAAGATGAAATCAGTAGTGAGGGTATGAAGTTTGTTGCGGGAGCCAAAGGCAATGGCTTCAGTTTACCCAATGTTTAACTAGGAAATTGCATAAGACAGTATGGCCTAGAAATTGGGTATAGCCCCGCTTGAGGCGTTAGAACTGCCGCTGCGCAAAGTTTATAGCCAGACGAAACTTATCGCCGCCTGGCGCGATATTGGGTTGCATCGCCCCCAAAGGTGATTGAGGCGCAAATTCAGACGTTGCACGGGCCTCGAGGCGCAAAACTTCCGGCGCAACCCAATATCGGCGCGGACGGGCGCAGCGCAGGTGATCTCAATTACCGATAACCACGAGACTTCCAGGCGCTGGCCGGCTGTTAAAGGGGTGGGTCAGTCAGCCTCCGCTTCCACACTCATCGCCCTGTAGGCCTCAGAATCGGCGCACGCCCTTCTCTGGCGCAAAAAACTTGGCCAAGATGGAGAAGGTGAGACAGAGAGCAGAGCGTTTCAGCACTGAGGCTCTGGAGTACTTGGTGGCCCCAGTGGAGCGCCGTCGAGATGTTCTCTATCCTGACAATGGCAGGAGGCCGAATCAAAAGGACTACCGCCGAGCTTGGAGGGATGTTTGTCAGAGGGTCAACTCCAGCAGCATGGTGACCAGGAGCCCTGTTCAGTGCAGGAAGAAATTCAACGACCTCACTCGGGTCGTGAGGGTGAGTGGTGTTTATGCAAACTTCTGATTCCCTCCGTCTGCACCTGACTTCATGGCTACAGGGTGCGCGATGCCCCAATGGCCATGTGTCAGCAAGCACCCATGGCCCTTTCTGGGCACACACATGCACATTTGACTCAAGGCGTAATGTAAGGGCTCTTGCACCATGGGGGGCATGAGATGATCACTCAGGGCGTCATGTAAGGGCTCCTGCACCATGGGGGGCATAAGATGATCACTCAGGGCGTCATGTAACAGAACTTCCCCTTTTGCCTGCAGTCCAAGCTGGCGACGATTCGCACGGACCAGCTTTGAACCGGTGGAGGACCTCCACAGCTGGTCACTCTCACGGATCTCGAGGAGAGAGTGCACCAGATTCTTGGAGGACGTCTGAGTGGTCCTGTTACCACTGCAGCTGCCGACCCCATTGTCGACAGCGATGGTAAGGATCTTACCTTTTTCAGCTGTCTCCTTCCACTTGGTCCCCCCGCCAGCATGCTTTCTCACTGTGGAGCCATGTCATAGCCTTGCCGCAATCTGGCATGCCTTGCTGCCAACCTGTCCTTTTGCTAAAGCCACTCTTCCACCTCCCTGCTTTCAGATGCTGCATCACCAGCTCGGGACCCGGGCCCTGAAGCTGCCAGTGCCAGTGCCTCTGGAGGCGAGGATCAGGAGGAAGCCGGACCATCCGTTCCAACCTCAGGGGAGCCAACACATCTGCAGACTGGGGATAGTAGCTCCCTGGAGGGGAGGGGGGGGGCGCTCTGATGAGGAGCCAGTTGCCGGAACAAGCGGCCTGCATCAACGCGAGGGGGGTAGGCAAGTTCGGGCACCAGCTCCCCGGAGGGCAAGGCAGGGAGCGATGACTGCTGCACAGAGTGCAGAAGAGGTGTGTAGCCTGGCTGAAATGAGCACCCAGGCCCGGCTCAGGCACACTGAGCTTATGGCTGCAGTGGGGAGGATGCCTCAGTCGATAGAAACACTGGCAAAGAGTGTGCTGGACTTTGGCGCAGCAATGGAGAGGACTGTCCAGGGCTTCGGGGCAGCAATGGAGAGGACTGTCCAGGGCTTCGAGGCCGCTATGGAAAGGACTGTTCAGAGCTTCGGACAATCCCTGGAAAGGTCTGTCCAGGGCTTGTCCGAGGCAGTGGAATGGACTGCTCCGGCTTTGTCCGAAGCAATGGAGAGAACTGTCCAGGGCTTCTCCGAAGCACTGGCACCTGCCGCACAGGTCCTCACTGCTGCCACGCAGTCATTTGCTGGCCTCGTCCAGACGCAGATTGAGGCAACGCGAACTCTCACTGCTGCCACCCTATCTGCATCAGCTAGGATCACCCCGGGCCCTTCCAGTACCACACGAGGCCAGGAATCAGTGGAGCAGTCGCTTGTGGCGGTAGAGCCGAGCCGGTCCCCTCCGAGAGCCAGTGTGTCGTCCGACCATGGTGCAGGTGTCCTCTCTCGGCACGTGACCATTGCTCATGCCACCGCTGGAACGTCTGCAGTGCAGCTGCCACCACCTGCAGTGCACACTGCTTCCAGCCATGGCCAGATCAAGCAGCCAGCCTCCGCACCCTCCAAGCCCAGAGGTCGTCCAGGCCGTCCCTCGGGCTTCTGCACTTGCAGACAGTCACCAGACGTCCCCCATCCTTGACGCCGCCACTGGGGTTCAACTACGGAGGAGCAGCAGGGAGGGAAGGGGCCGACCGCGAAAGAGAAGTCGGTCTCCATCAAGGGGCCAGCAATAGAGGGAGGTGCTGAGACGTTTCTCTCCCCAAATTCAAGGACACCCTCACCTGTTCTGATTGTTGGTGATGGTTTGTTTAGTTTTGCGGCTTTGCCAGAGAGTTAACTGTTATTTTGTTAGTTATGGTTTCTGTTGACATGACGTTGTTATGCTGGAAGGAAGCAGTTTTTTGAAAATAAAGATTTTTAAAAAATTTACACTGGTACTCGTAACTATTTACACTCATGGTGGCCTTCATAGGCTTTGTACGATCAGAAGTGCGCAGGACGAATGAGACCCATCATTCCATCAGAGGGCCCTCGAACCGAGTCCTTATGAGCCTCTGACGGACGGCCCTTCCAGTTTCAGGAGCCCTCCCATCTTCCTCCTCCTCCTCCTCCTCGTCCGCATGCTCCTCCTCCTCATGCTCCTCCTCCTCCTCGTCCGCCTGCTCTTCCTCCTCCTCCTCGTCCGCCTGCTCTGCTGGACCTTCAGGGGCAGCTGGCATTGGCTGGGTTCATCGAATTGCCAAGTTGTGGAGCATGCAGCAGACGACGACGATGCGAGACACTTGCTCCGGCGAGTACTGCAGGGCTCCCCCCCCCCCCCCGAATGGTCTAGACAGTGGAAACGCTGTTTGAGCACACCAATAGTGTGCTCCACAATGTTCCTGGTCGCCTGATGGCTGCTATTGTAAAGCTCTTCTGCCGGGGTGGCGGGCAAACGGAATGGGGTCATGAGCCATGGGCAGAGAGGATAGCCCTTGTCGCCAAGGAGCCAGCCTCGTGGGTGAGCCGGCCCTTCAAAAAGGTCAGAAACTGAGGTCTGCCGCAGGATGAACGCATCGTGGCTGCTCCCAGGGAATTGCGCGTTGACTGTCATGATCATCTGGCGGTGGTCACAGACCAGCTGGACATTGAGGGAGTGGAACCCCTTGCGGTTGCGGAACTCCTCAGGATTCAGTAATGGCGCCCGCAAAGCCACGTGTGTGCAATCAATGGCCCCCTGCACCATGGGGAAGTCCGCAATAGCAGCGAAGCCCTGCGCGCGCTCCACCTGCTTCTCCAGGGTCAGAGGGAAGGTGATTAATTGACGCCTTCTTCTATAGAGGGCAGCTGTCACTTGCCGGATTCAACAATGCACTGCAAATTGAAATATATTCGCTATGTCCCCAGTGGCTGACTGAAAGGATCCGGTGGCATAAAAGTTGAGGGCAACAGTCACTTTGACGGCCACCGACAGAGAGGTCCTGCACCGTAGATGTGGCTGCAGATCCTCAGCAAGCAGGTGGCACAGCTCAGTCACAACCTCCTTACCCAATCGGAGCCTTCGCAGACACTGCTCCTCCGACATGGTAAGGTATGACACCTGCTGCCTGAAAACCCTCGCAGCGTATCTTCGGAGTGGCTGACCTCCATTGCCCCTCCTCCTTCTGGCCAATCCCGGCCCCCTCTCCCGCCATCTCTGTGCCCCTTCAAAGTGTCCGGCCGTGAGGACGTTCCCCTCCAAAGCAGCTCCCATTGCTATGCCAGACGGGCAACACGCAGTAATGTCTAGCGCTCCAACTGCTCCGGACAGGGCTGAAGGTCCCAAGTATTCGAAGGCTAAATCTGATAAATCCTGTGCAACAGTAGCTCACCAACTCTCTCCAGCAACGATCAGAATGAACAGGCCAAGTGGCTGCAGCTTTTATACTGGAGCTGTCCCCTTTAAATAGTGCCCCCCGACTCCGTGAAGGGCCTGGGAACGTTCCATCGAACTGTCACTAATAGCGCCAGGTGGAAAGGTTCCGGGCGCCACCGAATATCCAGTCAGGGGCGCCAAAAGGGCGTTGCACACTGAAATGACGTCATGATCTGCCTGCGCACGCGGGCGCGCGCTAACAGTTAGCGCAGGCACTAAATGGATACTCAATATGGGAGGTGTCGCTATCCTCGTTGCGCCCGCCCGAACATTGGGTAACGCCCCAAATCTCGGGCTTATTAGGCGCTAATCGCTGGCGCAACCAACCGAATTTCTAGGCCTATGTATCATATTGTTCTTTTAGGACCGACTTAAGCGGAGTTTGAATTGAAAGTACATGTAGAGGTCCACAGCACACTGTCCATGAAAGTTCAATCAATAGCTTAAAATAAGATCTACTGCCAAGGGCTCCCCTTTGCTGACAATTCCCATACAGTTGCAGATGTCACATTTATGTTGGCGCAGACTTTAGTTTTGCTCAGAAGTGCACAGCAGTGACCAGTCATTTTATTCTTTGTTGGTGCAGTCAACAATCTGTATTGTGCGGCTGTAAACCCAGTTTGTAGCATGATATCCTGGGGTCCCATGACTACCTCAGTTGTCGGGCTGTTCTGAAGTCTTGATCCCCACTTTATATTGAACATGTTGGGACGCTCCCTGTCGATTACGTCACTAGAAAGCTCTAGCAGGAAGGGAAACCTGATGTATGTATATGATGTTGCTGTTGTATGTTCCCAGAAAAGTCTGAACTAGTATCTACTCATTTTAATGCTAAACTCTGAGCAGCCGCTTTGACTTCCTTTGCAGAGATAAGGTATCAGGTTAACTTTGAGTTCCTTTGACAGTTCAGTGGGTGAATGCCCAGTTAGTGTGGTACTGAGCCATACGAATCCGAGAGTTCTTTGTCTGTGTTGCTGCGGTAATAATGAAATGCTGCAAGTAGCCTTGGTGTCCCTGGGCTAGGAGAATTAAAATCGGCCTGAGTTTGTGTTAATGATTTTCATCCAGTGATCCCTGTTGGAAACTGTACATATATGAACATTGTTTGGGGCCAGTATCAGGCTCAGCAACCATACATATCACTATTGAATAATCTGACAACTATTCAAGCTCATATATGAAGAATAGCCACTTAGATGAGACACTGGAAGGCTGCCAATAGAATTGTACTTCAGAAGGAGACACGCACATATTGGCCAGGAAGCCAGTCACCAGTCCATTGTGCTGTTAGGGGTTAATACTGAGGTGGGTGAAGCTCTGATGGTGGAAGCCTATTTTATTTGTTTATTGCTTTCCTAGTGTCCGTCTATCACTGCTGCTTTGATGTAGTACAGGAAGGGAAATATACAAAGTGATTCCAGCTATGTATGTGTATATAATTGCTGCATTTCTTTCTTAAGTAGACTGAAACCACAACCATGGCATTGAAATAAATTGGTTCTGGGACTCAACTGCAGGAGTTCAGAAACACATTGAAACTAGCAGTTTTGCCTTATTATGATCTGAAGGTCTTTTGTGAAATTCTGGTTTTCTGTCTTACTCAAACCACCACCCTTAGTTTGAATTGTCCTGTATATGAACTTAATAATCCTGATGTCTGGCAAAATTTAGTACAATATGAGTATCCAAGAAGCAGAATTGCATGTTCTTTTTCTTATTTACCCACATTTAAAGCTCATTTGGATTGCTGAGACCCTTTTTATCTTGCCCTATCCCTCCAGCAATTGGTCACTGGCCCAACTTACTGAGATTTTGATTAGGCAAATATTGGAAAGTATGTAACTTCAACAGTAATATAAATTCTGTATTCTGAGACCAACGAGCAGAAACTCAGGTGTTCAGATTGTGGTCTAGCAAATTGGGCCCATGTCCAGAACATTTCATTTGAATCACTGGCTGACTGGTTGCCACAGGAGAAAATATAGTGTATAAAACAATTAATCCAAAGGATTGGGTGCTGAAACTCATTAATTGTATTGACACTTCAATGAGATTATACATTATTAAAGCTGTCAGTAGCTCAATGATGTGTTGCTTAACAGGTAGTTTTTCTTTTTAAGCAGTTCAATAGCTAGTGCAGCCACCAGCACATGTATTTCCAGCATTTGTTTTCATTTCAGATGTTTAGGATTTGCAGTTTACTTTTCGTAGAATTGGTAGAGAACACTGAAAGTGAATGTTCTCATTAGTACAATATGCCTGTTAAATGAAACTGTTGATCATTTAAGTGTATGCTGTCATAAGTCCTCGGAATGGCCCTGCAAGTTCCGGGTTGCCGCACACACACAATCAGCGTTTGTGTTACCTGCCTGATGTTCAGTTTGTAGGAGTAAGTGCAATTGTTTTGTTTGCAGTTCTGGTCAAGAGGTGCAGCGAACCAGTGTTGTTGTTAATCTACCAAACCTGATGCGACAGAATACTTCAGAGACGATCCGAAGAGTGGTGCCAAAAATTAGAGTAAGTTGCAACTTCTCCATAAGGTATCAAGTATTGGATAATTGAAAATAATATGCCATGAAAATGGCCCAGTACCCAGTATAATGCATCTTGCAAGGCCATGTGAAATCAACTAATGTGCAGGTAGCAACATTGTATGTCTGACCCCACCACTAAACTATTTCAGAAAACATTAGACATCTGTATTATATATTCAAATCATTTGGAGGTCACGGAATTCTATGCAGTGCCTATTACGCCTGTAGATATTTTTAGATAGTTAAACGCCAAAGCACCAATTGGCACCCTATGTGTTGGCATCTCAAAAATCCGTGCAACTCCATTCTCTTACTACTGTTTAGCTCTTTAAATCATTGTTACTTTTAATCAGGAAGGCTGACTTATGATTCTGAATTATAATTGTTTCTCTCTTCTCTCGCTGTGTTTCAAAATAAGAACTTTTTTTTATATCATCACTTTTAAAAGAGAGGGTTTTCCAGTGTCAATAATGTTGAAACAAAGTATGGGCCTCTACTATGGTACAATAGGTACTCGTGGCATTGTGCAACATGCTACCATTTATTGGACCCATTGAGATGTACTATAATATTAGGATGTGGTGTTCAAAGAGTGACTGCTGCAGATGTGGGACCTTAACGCAATTGGCACTTCAAACCCGACCCTTGCCACCATGGCCATTAAGCTGCAGCCCTGTCTCAGATAGCACCAACTTATAACAATTGTAGAGTATGCTTGGTGCTGACTAGTAACAGGTCTCGTGCATCATTGGTGCTTATTGAAGTCATTTGGTGACACTTATTCTCGAACTTTTGACCCTTTGTTTACTAGTGGAGCACCCCCTAGTACTTGTCCGTGCCAACCAGAAGAAAAACAAGATGTCTTTGGTATTTGTTGAATTCATCAGAAACAGTGCTTGGTGCCAGTGACTATCTGCCCAAGCACTTGTTAGATTTTCTGCTGAAACTCCAATTGCCTCCAGTTAGAAAGTGGACAGCGCTAAATGATACTAAGGGATTTCTCTTGGATCTGTGTATCAGAATATTTGTCAGCCATAGGAGCCCTTCAAGCCAGCTCATACAGAGCTGCTGTGGAGGCTTCCCTTTTGTGAAGGCGAGGTCATGCATTTTCTAGTAATTCTAAATAACTTTTATCAGTTGTGGCCCAGTTAAGTTATAACTGACTTGTTTTAGAATCCACAATATTACACTGCTAACAAATCTATTCATTAAAAATGTCATATTATAAACTTGATGATTGACACTAATTACCTTTGTGTGCGAACAGTAACTACGATAAGCAGTCAGTTTCTATTTGGTTGTGTACTGCATCTGGCATTAGGAACTGCATGATGACTAGAATCATACAGCGCAGAAGGAGGCCATTCAGCCCATCGTGCCTGTACCGGCTCTTTGAAAGAGCTCTCCAATTAGTCCCACTCCCCTGCTCTTTCCCCATAGCTCTGCAAATTTTTCCTTTTAAAGTATATATCCAACTACAAGAACACTACTTGAAATATCTTCATGCCACTTTTTCTTTTAATCATTTTCTATCTGCTGTAGTATAATTATGGGCACATAGGCCTAGAAATTAGCTATAGCCCCGCCAGCTCGCTTGCGCCCAGAATTTACCGCTGGGCGCGGAGCCACGCGCGCCCATCCGATATTCAGTTTCAGCGCCCCAAGTCGAGGACGGGCGCTGTTCCAGGGTGTGGCCGCCCCCGCTTGGGGCGCTGCAACTGAATATCGGCGCGCTAGTTGCCGCAGCGCCACCCGCAGCGGAGCGGCAGGCTGCGGTACTGCAGGCCTTCCTCCCTCTCTTAAGGGGGAGGTGCCTGCAACAGCTGGAGCCCCGTTCGCGAGTGCCGGCAAAAGAGCCCGGCACAACGGAGAAGTGCCGGGCTCCCGGAAACCAGCCGGCAATGCCGCAGGGGGGGGTGTGGAGGAGGCCGGGGAAGGAGGTGTGGGCAGGCGGCCGCCGAAAAAGCGGCCGGCCGCACCTCCACCTTAAAGCGACCCACTAAGGCTGCATTACGGACCCGGTCTCTGAACGTTGTTTGCGGCCGCCACGGAAGAGGCGGCCGCAACTAAATATGGGGGTTGGGGCGGAACCGGGGCACTGCGCACACTGATGACGTCATCGGTGCCGGCGCAGCGCTACCGGCTACCGCCGCCATTCCCGCTGTGCTGAATATCAGCGCAGCCTCCTCTTTTGGCGCAGAAGCCCTCTTTCGGCGGTACCTGGGCGCAAAGCTGGCGGGGCCTTACTGAATTTCTAGGCCATAATCTCTTGTGTGCACAGTACAGACTGAATTCCTTTCAAATATATTCTCGCATCTAAAGAAATTAATACATAATGACTCTAGCCTTTTGAAATTAGGTGGGTTATATGCAACTTCTGGTGCTTGAAGCATCATAAAATAAACACACTATAAATTTAGATGATCTTTTAATTCATCCATAATTATAAAAAGGTTTTAATGCACTTTGTAAAAGTCCAATGCCCATATAGTATGTACTGCTATCACCTGTAAAATGTATACTTTGTAATGCTGGGTTAGTACTTCAACACAGCATTCAAAGTACAGTCTGTTAAAAGGACTAGAGATAAAAAGCCAACATTTGCATACTTTAAAAAAAATATATATAGATGGTGAAAGGACAAAAATACAGTCACGAGAAATTATTTACCTATTACTGATGCTGTATTCATGGTACTCCAAATAGTTTTCTTGTTTTTAATATTCATTATCACACTTGAATTTTAATTTGCTTACCAGCAATTTAATGTACTTCAGTAGGATCCTAAAATGAAACCTACTTTGTGCAACTAAGGAGGAACCGTTTCAGTTTTCTTACAGGTGAGACATCACCTGTGCGGTGTTCCACCTGCAGTTACAGTCGCAGTTTGATTGAGCTCCTGGAATAATCATGCACGTGACTTAGATGAAATAGGTCGTTCTACAATGGTTGCACTTTAAATTATCTTCTTTAATGTCTAACGATGCTTTTATTAAATGTAAAAAGTGCAGTTTACATTATAAGTGCATTTAAAAATGATGAACAGTTGCAGTGGTTATTTTTGACATGAAGCTAGGTTTTATTAGAAAGGAAATACATGCTGTAAAATGTTAGTGTTCAGAAATAGGTTATATATATGTAAAAAAATTATTAACCACCAACACCAAAGTAATACTGTTCCTTTGAGTTTGAATAACATGATAAGTCATCATTCTATGCTACTTCTTTTAATATGTATTGATAATCTCTGGAAAATAATGTGAAAAGCAAGCTATTTTCCAGCAAGTTAATAACCAATCAGTTCTCATGAAGACTTCTTTATTGTAGGAGGTGCTGCATGTTGCGGGGGTGGAGATGCAGTTAGCTGCTGCAGTTTCATTTCTTACTATCTCACAAGAAGAGATAGTTTCCATTGCAGCTTATATCCACTCCTTTCTCCCAATCATACTGGTAAACCTGGATCACAGAGACACAGGTCAGTTCTTTGCAGTTTAATTATTAAGAAAAAATGCTGAGCTATATTCTTCAGCATTGCACATTTATAGTTGTATGACTTAAGTTCAACTATGTGGCTTTTATTCTTTTAAAAAATTTTTTAAAAAATTGCTGATTTAAAAATCCGTTCTGCTATATCTTTGCAAGTGACCATTTCCAGAAAAATTGTGATAAAGCACATTCGCAGAATGGCAAATGTTTGTGAACCGGAATTGATGATTTTTTTGTGTTCATATTTGAAGCATTAATATCAAATGCAGCACTATGGTTTAAAGTAACAGGCCAGTTGTGGATTTAGACAAATATCTATACATTCATTCAACAACAGCTTGCATTTATATAGTGCCTTTAATGCAGAGAAAGTCCCAAGGCACTTCAGTAGTGCAATCGGGGAAAAATGAATGCTGAGCCAAAGAAGTAGATATTAGGAAGGTGACTAAAAGCTTGGTCAAGATGTGGGTTTTACAGACGGTCTTAAAGGAGGAGAGGGTGGTGGAGAGACAGAAAGGTTTATCCAGCTAAAATCTGAGTTGAAAGTTACAATAATTAAAATAATTTTTGCTTAATATCTGATGGGAAGGATCAGTGATTATATAGTTATAAATTGAGGTAAACAAACCCGCCACAATGGCTCCTGTGTGTGTATGTTTGAGGGGGCAGAGTGACTTTGCTTATAGAGGGCATCAACGCAGGACTGCATTGTTGAGCTGGTGAATGGACAGATATTTTAGAGTTGGACTTGACTATGGGAATTGGGAGTATTTTTGGTGAACATTCCCTCAGGTGATTAAATAAGTGGATAGAGTCCATGGCAGAGTAGATTGAACATCTGCGTAAAGAGCGGGCTTGCAGAACAGGTGGCTTTTTCTCATTGTGTTTCCTATTTTCTTTAGGTCAATTCACATGTACTAGCCACATCTAAACTAAAATATGAAAACAAGCCTAGAAACGATTTTTCTTTAATTGTATTTGGATAATATCTCTGAAGTTAGAACTGTTGCATTAAGTTTTAAACCTGTGATGTAACATTTTTGCAACTATCTGGTTTTTCTGTCCCTACTACCCTACCTCCTTATGTACTTGCATCTGAAACTTTCACTACAACTGTTTCAAAATATTAATTTCTACAAGGGTGTAAGAATCAGGCTTTCCAAAAACAATGTCATTGTGGTTTGTAGAAATGCATTTATTAATAGTGTTTAAGACAATTGCTCCAAAGCTACATTCTTAAACATATCGGTATTTGTTCCTGGTAATAATAGCAAGTGTTGTATCCTGCATATTAGCCTTTGTTAGGCTGAAAAATTGAGCCAAGTGATAAGATTAGTACAATTGTTTCAAAGATCACCATAAATATGACTATTTTGTTTCCTTACTGTCAGACTATTTCATTTCAGGATGTAAAAAGACAAAACTTTTTGTGCATGTGCCAAGAATGGCTCTTATATTAGCTTGTAGGATTAGACAATGGAGTTAATTTTGCAATATATTAAAACCATAACTTTGTAACTTACTTTGTCACAGTTTATGTTTCTTTTTTGGCCAGTGGTCAGCAATGCATGGTTGGAGACCCTCCTGACTGTAATCAATGCTTTACCAAAGGAAACCATCAGACAAGAGGTAATATAAGAGTAAAAATTCTATCCATGTATGTACTGTGTTTATTGATTCTATATATGCACTTAATGTCTTTATAAAATATATAATTAAAGTGGTGGTACAATTTTCATGAAAAATTGTGTGTTTTTATTTGTTTGCAGACACTCAGCAGAATGCCCATAATATTGAAGCACATCATTGATCACTTATGCAACACATCATGGCTCTTCTGCCTGTTCTAGTTAAAGCAAAAATGTTTCATAGAATGATACGGCACAGAAGGAGGCCATTTGGCCTATCATGCCTGTGCCGGCTGTTTGGTAGAGCTGTCCCATTAATCCCACTACCCTATGCTTTCCCCACAGCCCTGTATTTTTTTCCCCTTTAAAACCATTCATGATTTTGAACACCTCTATCAAATTTCTTAACCTTCCTTGCTCTAAGGAGAACAACCCCAGTTTCTCCAGTCTCTTCGCATAACTGAAGTCCCACATCCCTGGTACCATTCTCGTAAATCTCTTCTGCACCATCTCTAAGGCCTCATCATCCTTCCTAAAGTGCGGTGCCCAGAATTGAACACAATACTCCAGCTGATGCCTAACCAGTGTTTTATAAAGGTTTAGCACAACTTCCTTGCTTTTGTACTCTATTCCTGTATTAATAAAGCCATGCTTTTTTTAACCGCCTTCTCAACCTGCCCTGCCACCTTCAAAGATTTGTGTACGTACACCCCCAGGTCTCTCTGTTCCTGCACCCCCTTTAAAATTACACAATTTAGTTTGTATTGCCTCTCCTCATTCTTCCTTCAAAATGCATTACTTCACACTCTTCTGCATTAAATTTCACCTACCATGTGTCTGCCCATTTCACCAGTCTGTCTATGTCCTCCTGAAGTCTGTTATATCCTCCTCATTGTTTACTATATTTCCTAGTTTTGTATCATCTGCAAACTTTGAAATTATACCCTGTATACCCAAGTCGAGGTAATTAATATATATCAAAAAGAGCAGTGGTCCTAATGCCGACCCCTGGGGAACACCATTGTACACTTCCCTCCAGCCTGAAAAACAACTGTTCACCGCTACTCCCTGCTTTCTGTGCCTTAGCCTTTTTTGTATCCATGCTACCACTGTTCTTTTAATCTCATGGGCTTTAATTTTGCCAACAAGTCTATTATGTGGTACTTGTCAAATTCCTTTTGAAAGTCCATAAACACACCATCAACCACACTATCCTCATCAACCCTCTTCATTATTTCATCAAAAAACTTAATCACGTTAGTCAAACATGATTTGCCTTTCACAAATCCGTGCTGACTTACATTTATCAGCCCACACTTTTCCAAATGCCAATTAATTTTGTCCTGGATTATTGCCTCTCAAAGTTTCCCTACCACCAAGCAAGATAGTATTTTTAGTGAGTCCTCTTGTTTAGTGAATATAATTGCAAATCCTAAACTCTTTCTGTGCAGGTAATGTATTTATCATTTAGAACTAAAAAAAATTGTATCTATTGGCAGCATTCCTGTTAGTGAATACACTTTTTAAAAAAAAAGAAAAAGAAATTTTACCAAGTTTGCATTTAATTACAAGAGTCTCCTTCTGTATATTATATTGCTCTATTTTGGTTATTTCAACAATCCCCAGAGTAGAACAAGCTAAATGTTCAGTTAATATTGTATGAAGCAGTTTATATTTTAGACATTTTTCCATTACAAGTATACAGGAAATTGTGCAACTAATATCTTGCTATGAATTGCTGAAAATTGAACTAAGTTTTGTTGCAAATAGGTTTTTCAGTGAAGCAAATTGAACTTTTTTTTAAAATACTGATACCTATTGGGTGGATTCATTATTAAAAAGCATAGCTTATAAATTAAGAATCTAAGTTTGCATCTTTCATTTTTTCAATTGTGGATCTCACTCATTTTCATTTAAACTGTTTACTGGGTGATGACCTGGTTTGAATTGATAAATCAGAGAATGGCTGGCTGAGATTTAGACAATGAACATCATAATTACCTGTTGAGGAAATGGGGGCAACATATCTATTTAAACATTATATTTAAACAGCTAGGGAATAAAATGGTTGACAGTTGGGATTTAACTTTAATAGGAATTAACATTTGTAATTAAAAGTTCAGACCAAATAGCACTCTGATCAGGATATTCATAAATACACTTTCCCTAGAATTTTCAACTAATAAAAATGAATACAATGGCTGAACATAGAAATACATAAAATGGTTGAGCATGAAAACAATGTTGAGTAATTTTAGTTATTTTAATAACAGATTCTGATGTATTATATCCACTTGAGTGGAATGAGGAAAGATGGCTCATACTTTAATTAGCCTACCAGACTCTTCAATATTTTACTAAAATATTCTTGCGTCAAAAAGGTAAATGAAGTATTCATTAGTATTTCATTTGGAAAGACTTAATGAATACTTTGGTACAATTTTAATTCTTTATCATTCCATAGCTAAAAAAAATAATTGTGCCAATTTTGGTCAAATTCTTTCTGATTTGATTTTTAGGGAACTGATTTGGAATGATGACAAATCATTTAACCTCTCAATGTTGTCTTTCATTTTTAATAATTAACACTTCTCACTCATGCTCCTTGATATTTGTGGAATAATTTTAAGGAATATTTTTATAGAGGGGCTTTAGGCTTACTAAAAAGCATGAGTAAGAATCATCTCAATTTTGATTTGTGTGCTGTTTATCGTGGTGAAACAGCTCCTTAATACAATTTCTCTTAAATTCAGGAGTGTGAGGAGGAATTGCATAGAAGGCTGATTCTGCAAAGGACCTATAATTCCATAAGGTTTACTGTAATTGTAGAATTTCAAAAGCCTTGACTGTAGACTTAGCCATACATAACATTATGCGGTGCAAAATATACTAAATTGGAAACTCTATTAAATTTAGCTGCAGTAACTTAGTTGGGAACTAATAATTTCCATAGTAATCTTTTTTGCTTTTGTTTAGATTTTGTCCCCACTGGTTTCAAAGGCTCAATTATCACAGACAATCCAGTCACGTTTAGCTAGCTGCAAGATTCTGGGCAAAGTTGCCAGGAAATTTGAATCTCATATGTAAGTGAAAGAAATGTTTTTGTTGGTGCTTCCCTGCTAAGCACAAAGATCTGATCTGTATGCAACATAATATACTTCTGTATGCTGATATCTGACATACTTCTTGTATGACTACTCTGATGTGCAAGAATTAAACAACATTTCAGCATGTTGGCAGAAACAACAATGATAGTTGGTATTCTCATATAGCTTGTGTCAATATTGTATTCTTGCATGGGTACACTAGGCCTGATTTTTATTGCTTAGCAATTATGAATCACAATTAATCATCTGCAGTATAATTGACCACTTCGTTTTCTTTTATTCTCATTCTATAAACTTGCAGTGATTACGTTAGAACATCATTATATGGAGCAGAAAAATATTTTGGTCTTTGAATCTATTCCTTTCAGCAAACCATGTACAATTGGATTACCACAGATTCTTGTCGGTTTCATTAATTTCCTAAAACAAGTGAATAACCACGAATACATTTTCTAAGAGAAAATTAAAATTTCCTTCTCCCCGCTGAACAATTTCAAGGTGTAAATTTGATCATTCCAATCTACATTATTGTACACTGACTCTGCAATTCACAAGTGACCTATCCAAACAGGTCTAAATTTAGTGCTCCATGTAATATTTCATCCCTGTAATCTTGAATCCCTTTCACAAATAGCTATCTCTTCTGCTCATTTTATGAGGAACTAATTAACATGCCATTAACTTCTTTTGTGGAACCACTGATATGTTTAGAGGAAAATGACTTCTAATTTGGAGTCTTGCATTAGTTGTTAAATGTGGGTGTCCTCACACAATGACAGAGAGTGCACAGGCTGTCAGTATCCAGCATGATTACTACAGTTATTCAAAATATGGATCCAAAACTGGATTAGACTATTCCCATAATCTACACAACATCTATCCTTTTATATAAAGTTATTTCCAAGTCCGAACATTTCATTTTGGGGTTCAGATGACAGTTAAACGGCAGAAGCTTTATCTGAAGCATTTTAATGAGCAAACTGCCATGTCGGGTCGGCACACTCATTACTTCTCGAACATGGATCATTGCACTGAACCTTTGAGGATTGCAGTCATCTTTTTTCGACTAAGTCAAGATTTTTTCTTTTCTCTGGGCTATATAGATATATGCCACTTTTGCTTTAGTTTGTTTTATATTGCAGTTATTCATTATACTATATTTTGCAGTTTTGACATTTTTAATCATATAATCTCTAATTATTTTCTATACATTTTTGGTGGATTTCAAGAATGTTCGGAAATCTCACTTGGTATTCTGTTTATAGCCTGTATGATTTCTATTTTTGTGAAGAAATGTTATTGGTTATTTTGTTCAGCATGTCTTGCTGCAGACTATACATTCTAAAGTAAAGTTTGGTTTAAAATCGTTTCTGGAAAAAAAATCTTTCAGCAAACAGAGAGTTTTACTTATATCTGTTTATAAAATTAAGTAACATGAAATTATAAAGATGGGAATTTCATTTTTTTTTAAATAGCAATCAGGCTGTCTGCACAACATGCAGAGGTGGTGGTGCTTGCTTCACTACTACATGGTTGCAAGTTTGAGACCAAGAACTGTTGCTGTATAAAATATGTATGCTGATGACACCCAGTTCTCCTTCACCATTCCCTCTGAACACCCCTGTGTTGTCAGACTGCCTGTTCAACATCAAATTGTGGATGAGTCAAAATTTCCTCTCCCTGCACATCAGAAAGATCTAAACCATTGTTTTCAGGCCCTGTCATAGACTCTGCATCCTTGCTACTGACTCCATCCCCCCATCCTAGCCACTCGCTCAAGCCTTCCAAAAAATGGTATCCTTTTCAATCCAGAGCTGAGCTTCACACCTTTCAAATTCTATTCATCACCAAGACAGCTTACCTGCACCTCCACAACACTGTCAGCCCCACTGTTGCTGAAATCCTTATTCACATTTTTATCATACTTAGAATTCTCCAAGGTCATCTTTGCTGGGCTCTCATCCGCCACTCCAGATAACACCACCCTCTCCAATTCTTGCTGACCTACGTTGGTTCCCTGTCCCCCAAAACCTTGCATTTAAAGACTCCACAGGCTCGCCCAACCCATCTTTGCAATCTCCTCCACCCTTATATTTCATCCCCAGCCTTTGGTCCTCCAACTTTGATCTTTGTACTCTCCCCCTCCCTTTGCCTAACCATTGGTGGCAGAACTTTAAGCCACCTTGGTCTTAATTAGTGAAGTACCCTCCGTAAACCTCTCCACCTCAAATTCCATCTTTTTAGCCAAGCTTTTGGCCAACTCTTAACTCTCCCACCATGGCTCGACGCCCATTCATTTATTCCTTTTACTTATTTTTTTTCTACTTTTCTAAAGTGTTCTATGTTAAAGGCACTCTGTAAATACAATTTTTTGTTATAAAATGTTGGCGAGTATGATTTATATGGACTGTCATAGTCTTTTCTGTTCTCAAATCATGTGTATCCTTGTAGCCCTGGTGTGATCCATTCCACTGACTAAAGACTGTGTTTCCTCCACAGTAAGATAAACCCCAATATCACTGTTTGTAAACTGCTGGTTGTTAAATCAAGTGAATTGATCACAGGACTCAGCATCTGTTGTTGTCTGTTAAGACAGCTTAGCCAGCAGACAAAAACACGCACGCACATCGCAGCCCGCCCCCTCGCGCATCGCAGCCCGCCCCCTCGCGCATCGCAGCCCGCCCCCTCGCGCATCGCAGCCCGCCCCCTCGCGCATCGCAGCCCGCCCCCTCGCGCATCGCAGCCCGCCCCCTCGCGCATCGCAGCCCGCCCCCTCGCGCATCGCAGCCCGCCCCCTCGCGCATCGCAGCCCGCCCCCTCGCGCATCGCAGCCCGCCCCCTCGCGCATCGCAGCCCGCCCCCTCGCGCATCGCAGCCCGCCCCCTCGCGCATCGCAGCCCGCCCCCTCGCGCATCGCAGCCCGCCCCCTCGCGCATCGCAGCCCGCCCCCTCGCGCATCGCAGCCCGCCCCCTCGCGCATCGCAGCCCGCCCCCTCGCGCATCGCACCCCGCCCCCTCGCGCATCGCACCCCGCCCCCTCGCGCATCGCACCCCGCCCCCTCGCGCATCGCACCCCGCCCCCTCGCGCATCGCACCCCGCCCCCTCGCGCATCGCACCCCGCCCCCTCGCGCATCGCACCCCGCCCCCTCGCGCATCGCACCCCGCCCCCTCGCGCATCGCACCCCGCCCCCTCGCGCATCGCACCCCGCCCCCTCGCGCATCGCACCCCGCCCCCTCGCGCATCGCACCCCGCCCCCTCGCGCATCGCACCCCGCCCCCTCGCGCATCGCACCCCGCCCCCTCGCACATCGCACCCCGCCCCCTCGCACCCCGCCCCCTCGCACATCGCACCCCGCCCCCTCACACATCGCACCCCGCACAACACCCACTACAGGTTACCACATTGGAATATGTTGGGATTGGGATAATATTGATAAGTTGCTCCCGTTCCAATCACCTATTTTCCAATGTTTTCTCAATTCCTTAATGTGTTGTAAGGCAGTAGCACACTGCAGTTATGTGTTTATTTTAAATATATTAAGAAATAGGCAAAAAAAGTAAATAAAGAGCTGTATTGTCTCTGCAGAATAAAACGAGATATTCTGCCTCTAGTGAAATCACTTTGCCAGGATGTAGAATATGAAGTTCGCTCCTGTATGTGTCGTCAGCTGGAATACATAGCACAAGGAATTGGGTAAATATAGTAACTTACATTTCAAACGTGTGTATAAATCTATGTTTAAATGAAATAACAATGCTATACACTAGATAAAGGCATAAATACTGCAATTATTTGAGCAAGAAGGATCTTAACTAAGCAAATAATTGTTCAGACTAGACAACTCTATGCCAGGTTACATGAAGGAAAATATCAGAAGAAGGAGATATTCTTGAACATAGCCTTACAGCTCTATAAAGCAGGGCTGTTGAGTATCTTCACAAAGTAGAACAGCTCAAGATGAATTTTGCTGTGTGCACTATTGCAATTAAAGTAGACACCCTTTTCTTCAGATTACATAATGTAAAAAAAATTAAAGTTGTGTAGTGTACTTTTTAAAAATGTATAGTTTCTTTAACATTTAGGTATAAATCATGAATTATGTTTGGGTGTTGCATTTTCATATATAAAATAACAGCCTACTAATTTTGACCATTTATTTTTATGGGTTTATTTTACAGTGCTAATGCCATTTTTATAAATCCATACAATGTATAGACTAAATTATAATTAAATTAATTCTTCAGCTACAATGTAGTATATTCCTATATTGCTGGAATTACAATAATCTAATCTTGATATATTCAAATGTAAAGTTATGGGTGATTTGGATTAATTTTGACTTCTGGTTTAAATTTGGCTTTGAAGGGTACAAACTTAAGGAAACAGGAACATTTTGAAATTCTGATTCTTACAGGGGCTTCTTGGAATAGGTGAAACTATTCTGTAATCTTAGACAACTCACAATTAGATACAGACATCACAAATATACATTTGCATACCCCTTCCTAAAAAGTGGGACTAATTTTCTGGGCGTTTTGGATTTAGAGTAAGATTTGGTTGTCATCCATGCTTGATACTCTATAAACTTTCTGGGGCTCATGCTTTAGGTTTTATTCAACCCTGACTTCCCTATTTAAAATGATTAACCTCCAGATAATTACTATGATTATGTTACTTTGATAGGAATTGACAGAAGACTATTAATAGAATGTGCAGGAAAGGTAGGGCATTCTACATCAATGGGCCTTTTCTTTGACCTTTTCATACAAATTGTTTTGATTTTCATTATACAGGGTTGAGCAGACAAAAAGTGCAATACTTCCTGAATTAGTGGAGTTGGCTCGGGATGAAGGGAGCAGTGTGCGCATTGCTGCATTTGACACCATTGTTAATCTGCTTGTGATGTTTGACAGTGGTAAGTTAATGTAGAGGCAATGACTGGTGTGTTTGAAGTGAATTCCAAATCTTGGATTTTGGTAGTAATAGAAGGAACATTTTGACCTAATCTTATGTATTGACAGATATCAAGTGAAATTTCAAATTATGCCAAATTATTTCAATACAGCCTTATGAGACTGCTCATTGGATACAATTTTATGGAATTGCTTTATTATCTTATTTGATTATAAGATTTTGAGAATTTTTCTGTTGAAAAATATTCAACTAAATGTTATGAGGTCCACCAATACTCCACTTGCACAATTTTATACTTACTAAAATCACCAATACACGTGTAACTAAAGAAACCATTGAAATTACACTTTCCCAAGATAACTGACAAAGTAGACAAATTGCCAAAACAAATTGCAGTCAGAATCCTGGTCAGACCTGAAACTCATGATTAAAAATGCTCCGCTTTATAATGAACTACCAACTTATTTTATAGAAAATGCTGGAAATACTCAGCAGGTCAGGCAGCATCTGTGGAGAGAGAAACAGAGTTAGTGTTTCAGGGTCATCTGACAAAAGGTCATCAACCTGAAACGTTAACTCTGTTTCTCTCTCCACAGATGTGGCCTGACCTACTGAGTATATCCAGCATTTTCTGTTTTTATTTCAGATTTCCAGCATCCGCAGTATTTTGTTTTTTTAATAACTTATTTTGCCTTTTATATTGTGATGCCCAAGTTTTATCTACAGTGCAAACAAATATTCATTCATTTGGTTCCCAACATGTTTGCCGCCTAATGAGTGGACTCAATGTCCTAATGGATTCTGATTCAGTCAAAGAAATGTGTGTGAGCGAAAGAGTGCAGTAGGCTCACACACTGGGCCAGGTAAATAGGGGGAAAAGTACTTGCAGGGGTCTGAGTTGACGATGAAAGGGAGTGACTGGGCAAGGGAGATAACTCACTTGTGTGCTTGTTTAGTATAGTGAGCCTCAGAATTCTTGGTTGGTTTGGGATCTCAGAATTAATATGGTCTTGACCAACTCGGAGTTTAGAGACATTTGTTTAATTTGGGTCATTTAGTATCTCAAAAGAGCTTTCAACCCAGAAAAATTTGCATGCAGGAACTCATGTACTTTTCCAAATGGAGAATATGCTTGCTTCAGTCCAGGTGATTCAGAACCAAAAACTATCAGGTAGTAGGAAGAAAAAAATCCTCATATTGTTAAATATAAAAAACATCCTGCGTTCAAAGGGATCATTGCTTTTGTTCAATCTCTAATGGTCTTTGGGGGAAAAATTTGGTAGTGCCCATTTCGGGGCGCTAATATTGGCCGGGCGCAAACTTTAGCGCCCGGTGCTAATTATCGCCTCTGACTGCAAAATTCGCCTCTATCGCCCCTGAAGATGATTTGAGCGCTAAATCAGGCGCTACACACCTCTCTTAAGGCGCAAACGTCTGGGAGCGAGGCTCTACCTCAGAGCATTGCCGAAGCTCAGGCGACGCCAATGGAATCCAGACACACTGGTGTTGTCCAGTTCTTAAAGGGGAGGGGCCATCTTGCTGGCCAGCCACACCCTGCTCATTGCATTCTTGAATCTCAGCCTGGAGAGACCTCTAAAGCAATTGTGTTGGAAGCACTAATAGATAGGCCCAGGGAAAGAGCTCGGCGCTTAGGAACCTCAAAAGAGGTACTGAGGGCCAAAACTCCTTAGGACAGCGTTAAAACCAAAACTTTTGCGGACAAGAAAAGGCAGGAAGTGCCCGCCTTTAAATAGTGCTCCCCCCAGCCCCTTCCTGACTTGAAAAGTTCCCCTCTACCTGTCGTTCCTAGCGGCAGGCGCTAAGGCAGGGGACGCGACTCAATATCCGGTCCGGGGCGCTACTGGGACGTTGCACGCTTGACTGACGTCACTATGTGCGGGCGCAGGAGATTGTGGCAGTAGTGTTTAGCGCTGCCGCAAAATGACTGGTCAATTTTGCGAGCGGCGCTAAAATCGCTGCGCTCGGGCGCTAAGTTCCTAGCACCCCATTAGCGCCCCCAGAGGCGCTAACAACCGAATTTTTCCCCGTTTGCGCAATCATTTGAAAGTCGTCATTTCACTACTATATGAAGTCAAAGAGCAGATCATGAGACTACAGGAAACTTTCGATTAACCGGCCCCTAAATAACCGGAACGCTCTATCCACTGGCAAAATTCAGGAGTCGGTTCAGATAACTTTTATTACTTTTTTTACTCCATCTGTTGCTGTGCAAGGGTGTAGCTGAAGCTGTTGCTAAGCTACAGAGACACTTGCAACTTGTGCCGATTGTTTTGAAGCTGTACAGGGTTTGTTGCTTTATACGGAGCTCTGAGCTCCGTATCTTTTACTACAGCGTTCGGTTATCCGGAATTGTTGATGAACCGGCAACACGTCGGTCCCATCCGTGCCGGATACCAGAAAGTTTCCTGTAGTAAGCCTAAAGCTTGTATTTGACATTTTTAAGTTTAAACCAACAGAATTTTTTGATCCTTAGATTTTGTTTTTTTAAGCATCTGAGAAGGCCAAGTTCAGGCTGGCAGTAAATTTAACTGGCATAGTTTATTCCAAAATATTCACAATCCTCAGCATCAGATGTTTTAGCATAAACATAAGACCAACGCACCAAAATTCCAAGTACTATACAGAGAGTTAGCCATTAATAGGACAACCTCTTTCTGCTTCCTTCGATTCTGAAACTCTTAACACATCTTTCATCTTCCATACCGTCCCCTTGATTCGAATGTATATTGGGTCAAGTCGGCAACAGCCCTAACCATGGTCAATTTAACAATCTCTTTATTGCCCCATACTTTGATGATGAATCACCCCTCTCATAGAGTTCAAGTATTCAACTCCAGTCCTAAATGAAAATGTTTCCCTAGTTTTTTAGAATACAATTTTCAGCTCGTTAATTCATCCTTAGAATTGCAACATTCCTGTGATTTTTAACAACCATCAACAAACAGAACATAATTCTTTATTGTCGTCTTTGCTGACCATGTTGCAGGATATAAGCCTGAAAATGGTCTTCAATTTTTTATTCATCAGGAAGGGAATGATGCATTAGATGTTCCCTTTGTGCTTTTGGGTCCTGAAGATTCCTCAGATAAGCAAAGCAATATTGGCTGCACTCCTTAATATCCAAATCTTGGATCTATTCGAGCTAGACATCTATTGACTTCTAGCTCTTCCTCACAAGTCAGGCCCATTGCCCTAGAATGACAGTTAAATGATGCTTCCTCTTGGGACCTTCTGCAGATGGTTCAGCTCTTGATAGCAACAGAAGTGAAGAATGAGTTAACTTTCAGAGGAAGTGAAGGTCTTTACCTTCAGTGGTGGGTACATGCTTGACATTCAGAAAATATTTCACTTCAAAGGCATACAACACAAAATTCCAATGCTGAATTTATGGTGATTGAATCACTTTACAGCAATTCGTTGTTGGACATTCTAGTTCTGTTTGCAACACTTGTTTGATTGGAGCCTGACAACTACAACAATAGTTAATTTAGTAGCCATTCTGGGTTCTACGTCATTGTGAATGGAACGTCAATAGACTTTTAAGCAATTTGGAGTAGGGAAGATCATACAACTTTGACATGATCTCTGAGACTATAGAACTACTGAGACAAAGTGGAGAAAATCTAAATTTTATGAAGGATAAGCACATTCAAAGAATGCAAAAGTACTATATCCATTAGCAAGGTCAGTTAGAAACATCAGCATGAACTAAAATTAGTGCTAGATAGTGCTGCGTTTCAGATTGTACTTGTATTTACAGGACTGAAGATAAATAAACTTAATTGACCCCACTTCTATCTAATATTGACCTCCGAGTCAGGAGATATTTGGACACAGATTCCCTGATATAAGTTTGATATTTGAATTAGCATGAATTGTGGATAACATAAACACAATTAAAATGGACTACTTTTGACCTTTTTCTGTATCAACCCTTCGTGGCATATACCCATAATTGCAAAAGTGACGAATGGGGTCTCATGCAGAAACTTATGTTCTATCAGTGTGCACCACAGAGCATTGATGCCTTCCAATATTTTATCAACCACAACTTGCATTTATATAGCACCTTTTAAAAAACACCTCAAAGCATTTCAGAGAGGAGTAATCAAAAAAGGGATGGCATTATGTAATGTCTAAGCAATGGTGATACTTTGACAGCGTCATAAAATAGAATAATTGACTTTTTAAATTAAAAGTACATCACTAACACTCGCTAGCAAAACAATTCCATTTGAAGGTTTAAAGCATTAATTTCCCATTTAACATCTATATAATCAATTATTTTTTTTGAGGTTGATGCAGTTTTTGTATAGGATTACCCGTTTTTCATTTTCCATTTGTTCTTTTGTTATCTCAGTAATACATTATTCTGTGATTATCTTGTCAGATGACCGTACTCTCATTATATTTCCCTTGGTGATGATGTTCTGTGAGAAATCATTCAAAGCAGATGAGACTATCCTTGCACCATTGTCACACCAACTGGGAAAGCTCTGTCATGGTCTCTCAGGTAAATTTAATACTTTTTTTTCATTTCTTAATTTTTAGCTCTAACATTACTTTTAAAACATTATAGCTAAATGGAGGGCTTTTGTATTCTCCTCTCTGCATTTCTCCCTATCTGTCTTTGAATATCAATGCTACTTCATAATTTTTAATGACTTGCTTGATTGTTTCCTGTTGTCCTTGTTCACACATATTCTAACTGTGAAGGAACTACAACACGTTTTCCAGTATTGTACATTCCTATGTTCCTGTGCAACAACTTCAGGAAAGATATATTGGCCTTGGAAAGGGGTACATGGGAAAATAGCCAAGTTTATGCAACCTGTTCTCATAATTTAACTCACTAAGCCCTGGTATCATTCTGGCGAATCTGCGTTGCACCCCCTCCAAGGCCAATATATTCTTCCTGAGATGCAGTGCCCAAAACTGAACGCAGTACTCCAAATGGGGTCTGACCAAGGCTCTCTACAACTGAAGCATAACTTGCTCCCCTTTGTAATCCAGCGCCCTTGAGATTAAGGCCAACATTCCATTTGCCTTTCAGATTGTTTTTTGTACCTGCTATTGCTTTAAAAGATTTGTGTACTCGGACTCCAAAATAGCTTAAAGGATTAAGGTATGAGGACATGCTGCATAAACTCAGTTTGTATTCCTTTGAGTTTAGAAGGTTGAGGGGTAATCTAATCAAGATATTTAAAATTATTAAGGGATTCAATAGGGGGTAGATACAAAGAAACTATTTCCTCTGGTGGGAGAATCCAGAACAAAAGGGCATAATTTTAAAATTCGAGCTAGGTCATTCAGGAGTGAAATCAGGAAGCACATTTTCACCAAAAGGGTACTGGAAATGTGGAATTCTCCACCCCACCCCCCAAAAAAGCTGTGGATGCTGGGTCAATTGAAAGTTTCACAACTGAGCTAGATTTTTGTTAGGTAAGGGTATCAAGGGATGTGGAACAAAGGTGGTTAAATGGAGTTGAGGTACAGATCAACCATGATCTGATTGAATGGCGGAACAGGCTCGAATGGGCTGCTCCTGCTCTACTGTTCCTATGATTCTCCAAGTGCTTAGTAATGTCATCCTGTGTTGGACTCTAGTAGTTTATCAAAGCTAATGCCAGACTAACTTGCCTTTAATATCCTGGCTTAACTTGGTCTTTTTTAACGAGGGAGTTGTATTTGCCAACTTCAGCACAATTTTCATAAATTATAGTTGGAACCGCAACTGATTCTTCCTTAGATTTGCTCGGGTTTAAACCATCAGGGTTGAGTGATTTGATTGACCCTAAGTTTGAATAATTAGTTTTGTACCATTTGGCTATTTAAAATAAATTATCCTCTGCTGATTGTTCTACACCTCTGATGGTTTTACAATCCCAATATCCACCTCCTCTGTGAAAACCAAGACAAGTACTTATTCCCGATCTCCACTACAAGCTTGCCTCCTTCAACTCTGCCCTACCTCTACCGTGGCTATCCTCTTACTATAAAAAGCTTTTTTATTGACCCTTTGTTTTTTGCTAATTTTCTGTCTTGCTCCCTTTTAGCCTTTTGAATCGCCATCTTAGCCTTTCTAATCTCCCTTTTCGTAGCTTTCCTATATTTTTTGTATTTATCCTAGGTATTTCATTACCTCCCTGTAAGTACCAAGTGCTTCTATTTTTAATTTCAAATTTGATCTAATTTCCCTATTCATGCATGGGAATTCAGCCTTCAAATCACTCCGTCTTTTCCTTATTAGTACATACTTGATTTTAACCCTTTTCTGATGTCTGCATCTGCTAATTAATTTTCCTTCCATTTAATATCACTTTTTATCCCATTATAATTTGCATTCTTGGAGTAAAGTGCTCGACTTTCTTTTCTTCTATTCTTGCATTTAACCTATTTATATTGCGGTCATTACTTCCCAAATGTTTTCCACTTTTAAGTCACTTACTTGCTCCACTTCATTACCCAGAATTATGTCAAGTAATGTTTCCTTCCTGTTGGAATACCAACATATTGACTGAAAAAAATCTCCTTTTCTTACTGGAAATCAGTATCCACGTCTATTTTTGGATAATTCAAATATTGTTCATACATGCCTCTCTAATTGGTCTACGAACTTCATGCTTGATTTTTATCCCATTTTTCGGTGGTCCATAATATACTTCCAATGATAGTACCAATCCGCCTCATCTCAATCAAAACAGATTCTGTTTGGACCTCTTCTCTATTTAAATATCTACTATCTAGTGCCTTCACATTTGCAGGAGGGTGACCTTCTGTGCCAGTGAAGGAAATGCACCATATTAATTTGCACCAAGGATACCAGGATAGGCCCTCCGCAATAATGCTTCATGTGAGCGGATCATAGAAACATAGAAAAATAGGAGCAGGAGTAGGCCATTCGGCGCTTTGAGCCTGCTCCGCCATTCAATATGATCATGGCTGATCCTCTATCTCAGTACCATATTCCCGCTCACTCCCCATACCCCTTGATGCCTTTTGTGTCGAGAAATCTATCTATCTCCTTAAATATATTCAGTGACTTGGCCTCCACAGCCTTCTGTGGTAGAGAATTCCACAGGTTCACCACCCTCTGAGTGAAGAAATTTCTCCTCATCTCAGTCCTAAATGTCATACCCCGTATCCTGAGACTGTGACCCCTCGTTCTAGGCCCCCCCCAGCCAGGGGAAACATTCTCCCTGCATCCAGCCTGTCTAGCCCTGTCAGAATTTTATACGTTTCAATGAGATCCCCTCTCATTCTTCTGAACTCTAGTGAATACAGGCCTAGTCGACCCAATCTCTCCTCATATGACAGTCCTGCCATCCCAGGAATCAGTCTGGTGAACCTTCGCTGCACTCCCTCTATGGCAAGCATATCCTTTCTTAGGTAAGGAGGCCAAAACTGCGCACAGTACTCCAGGTGTGGTCTCACCAAGGCCCTGTATAACTGTAGTAAGACATCCTTGCTCCTGTACTCAAATCCTCTTGCAATGAAGGCCAACATACCATTTGCCTTCCTAACTGCTTGCTGCACCTGCATGTTTGCTTTCAGTGACTGGTGTACAAGGACACCCAGGTCCCTCTGTACATCAACATTTCCCAATCTATCACCATTTAAATAACACACTCCCTTTCTGTTTTTCCTACTTAAGTGGATAACTTCACATTTATACACATTATACTGCATACGACTTACGCTGAACGAAAAAACCTTCGGTTTTTAGAGGGTTCCGGTTTCGGAAGTTCGGATAAAGGGTAAGTCGTGCGCACGACCCCCCGCCGACCCGACCCCCGCCGACCCCGATCGACTTACGCTGAGCGTCAGCGTAAGTCGTGCGCACGACCCCCCCCCCCGCGGACCCCGCCGGCACCGACAACCGCCGACCGACCCCGCCGGCCCCGACAACCGCCGACCCCCCCCGCGGACCCCGCCCCCCCACCCCGCCGGCGCCGACCCCCCCGCGAACCGCCGACCCCCCCCCCCCCGCTGACCCCGCCGGCCCCGACAACCGCCGACCCCCCCCCCCCCCCCGCCGACCCACCTTCCGAAATCCGAAATTCTCCGAAAACCGAAACTCGGCTGGTCCCGAGGTTTTCGGATAAAGGATAGTCTACCTGTACTGATGTTAGGCTAACCGGTCTGTAGTTCCCTGTTTTCTCTCTCCTTTTTAAAATAGTGGGGTTACATTTGCCACCCTCCAATCTGCAGGAACTGTTCCATAATCTATAGAATTTTGGAAGATGACAGCCAATGCATCCACTATTTCCATGGCTACCTTTTTTAGTACTCTGGGATGCAGATTATCAGGCCCTGGGGATTTATCGGCTTTCAGTCCCATTAATTTCTCCAGGACTCTCTTTGCTAATGCTAATTTCCTTTAATTCCACCTTTTCACTAGACCCTTGGTTCCCTAGCATTTCTGGAAAGTTATTTGTGGCCTCTTCTGTGAAGACAGAACCAAAGTGTTTGTTCAATTGCTTTGCCATTTCCTTGTTCCCCATCAGAGGAACTGGAGCAATTGGGGAAGGGCTTCACATGGACAAGAGAGTAGATGGAGCATCTGAAAAGGCCTGAATCTGTCATGCAGTGTGGGGAGGGGATTAGGTGGAGTTGGGATAGGTTGGCCAGAGATAGTGATATCCTATATGCAAGTGGCGAATGAATATACTTGATACCCATGAACTCTACTCTTGTATACTTTGTGACAGAGAGAAACTAGGAGGAAGTGTATGTGTGAAATAGGGAGAGATTGTGGGAACAGAAGTTGCCTAGAGGATGGGGAAGAGGGAGAGATTGATTTGGGAAAGCATGAGGTGATGTGTGTTAAAGTGTTGAGAAAAAACATAAACATATGCATTTGGGAGAGGGGGGAAATGTGTGACAGAATGAGAATGTGGAAATAGAAAATTGGGTTAGTGTGTGTAGGGAGGGGAATATAGAGTGACAGTCATGGGAAAGCATTGGAATAATAGGACATAGTGTTATGGAGGAAGGCTAAATCAGATCTGGACAGATTAGGACCAGGTTTGGAGATCCCATTAGCTGCCTCTATCACAAAATGGTAAGACACGCTATATTCAATCATGATCTTCTTTCCTATTTAGGGAATTTAACTGATGAACAACATTTGTGGTTTTTGGATTTCTACAAGAAATTTAGTACATTAGGCCTACAACATGAAAATGGTCAAAGCGAGCACATGAATCAGTTCTACGCAGCAGATGTGGATGCAAAATATGTGTGTGTCAGACAGAATTGTGCCTACAACTTGCCAGTAAGTACTGATTGTAAAATGACAACTTTAACCTGTGGATTTGTTTTATGCTGCACTATTCGGCCTGTCACTGTACAGGCAGTGTAATAAATACTTCAGTGCTAGAACTATCTGCATTTATACTTGGGGAATGTGGTCTCCCTGACCTGTCTCCACTGTCTGTGTTGCTGTTTCTCCTCCTCTTCTGTCTTTTTCTCATCTCATCTCTCCTTTTTCTACCCAAATTCTTTTTTTTATTCTTTCCTTGTCCTCATCTTCTGTCTCTTTTTCTTCTTCCCTTTTGACTCGGAGGTGGTGGCTAGCATGGCATGGCAGGGAAAGCATCCACCAACGTTTGGAGGCTGCATTTCAGGTGGAGTTTATGGGGAAAATGTGACCTTAGAACCCTTCCCATCTACTCTTTCTTGTTATAAAAACAGTTAACATTTCAGGCTGTTGACCTTTCATCGACCTGAAACGTTAACTCTGTTTCTTTCTCCACAGATGCTGCCTGACCACCTGAGTATTTCCAGCACTTTCTGCTTTTATTTCAGATTTCCAGCATCTGCAGTATTTTGCTTTTGTAATCTTACTTGTTTCCTGCCTCCCCCTTAGGAAAAGGGAGTGGAGGAGAGAAAGGGATGTGGGTGAAGGGATGGAAGAGGCAAGAGGGGTAGTGAGAGAACTGGGTGCAGGAGGAGGGGAGGAGGGGAAGGGGCAGAGGGAGGACAACTAGTTTAGGAAGATTAGAAATACATTTTATGGTGAGTATTGATTCAACATTTATTTCTAACCTTTCTAAAATTATTCCCTTCCTATTTTAAATAGTGTTTTTTATAGGGGAGGGATGAGGGAAACTAGATCATGACTGTAGCCAGCCATCTGCACTAGGCTGCAGCATGATGAGGGCATGGAGCAGTTCAGGTTCAGAATGGACTGGTAATTTCTCAAAGTCTGGCAGGGGGGCGGACGATGAGATTGTGGCCACGGCCCACGTAATTTAGTCAGCAGGTGAGAGGAGGTAGAGAGAGGCCCTGACAAACTCAGTTAACGGGTGGGGGAAGGAGGCCAGAGTTTGAATAATTTTAATGCCAAGCTACATTGTACAGAGGGGCTATGACTCAGCCCAAACATTATTAAATCTCTCCAATAAGTTAAAGTACTCCGGCACAATTAACTCAATGTAGAAAAATCAGCAACTTAATGCTGTGCAGCCAACAATGGATTTGATATGGAAATGCAGGGCGACTCCCAGTGCCAAAATGCAGAAGCAGCAATTGTTTTTTGATCGAATGTTACAGAACTAGTTGACGTTATGTAGCCCTATTATAGCATCACCTTCAAGCATAAAAGTACTGCAGGTAAATGTGGACATGCTAAAAAGGAGTTTTCAATGTATTTTGAAATGGAATGCAGTGACACACCAACCATTTTCTTATATCTGTGTGCACTTCCTCGCAACTTTTCCACTATGAATTCCTAAGTCCACATTTATAATGGAAATTAGCATTTCTAATTATAAGTGTGGATATTGGAATTCATAATTGAAAATGTGATAGGAAGTGCATGCAGACTTTTAATATAGTAAACTAGTTGATCTCCCCTGGCCTTGCATGTTTGGAGTTGAGACCAATTGTAGTTGTTAGCTGAAGTGGGGTTAGAGATCAGGGGATAATTGGACCAAGGCGTGAAGATGTAATTTAATCCTCATTTTAAAGTCATGCTTTGTCATTTTTTAAAAAAATGCTTTGATTTTGTATTATTTATAGCTAAGTAGCAAAACTGAGGGCAATTTGTGAAGCAACAAAGTAGAGTTACAGTATAGGAGTTTCTCTGCAGTACAAGCGAAGGAGCTGCGAGATGCAAAACTAAGGGAGGTTTGGGTACAATTTATATAGGCAGTTTTCATTCTAAATGTGGACATTATTAGAATTAATAAATGGGAAAAGTTGATAGGAATTAAGGTTTTATAGACAGGACATGTGCAAGACATAAAATATGTACAAAAAATACTATCAAATATTACATAAAAATAAGGACAGGATATGTGACTTCAAAATGGAGGCTGAATTACTTAAATGCATCCTGAGCCAATTACGCCTCTTTTAATCCCACTTCACACGGAGACTGTGTTTGGTCGCGACTCCCTGTGTGCAACAACAACTTGCATTTATATAGCGCTTTTAAAATGAAAAATGTGCTAAAATGCTTCACAAAGGGGTAATTAGGCAGAAATGGATGCCAAACCAAAGGAGGAGATATTAGGAAGGCTGAAGAGGTGGATTATGAGGATCTTCAAGGAGGAGAGGAAGGTAGATTGGCAAACGGGATAAGGAAGGTAATTCCAGTGTGAGCCTGAGTCGGCTGAAAGAAAAAAGACAAACTTGCATTTATATAGCGCCTTTCACGACCACCGGACAGCCTAAAGCGCTTTACATCCAAAGAAGTACTTTTTGAAGTGTAGTCACAGTTATAATATAGGAAACTCGGCAGCTAATTTGCGCACAGCAAGCTTCCACACACAGCAGTGTGATAATGGCCAGCTAATCTATTTGTGATGTTGATTGAGGGATAAATATTGGCTAGGGCACTGGGGATAACTTCCCTGCTCTTGTTCGGAATAGTGCCATAGAATTTTTTACGTCCACCTGAGCGAGCAGACGGGGCCTCGGTTTAACATCTCATCCGAAAGACGGCACCTCAGACAGTGCAGCACTCCCTCAGTACTGTACTGGAGTGTGGGCCTAGATTTTTATGCTCGAGTCCCTGGAGTGGGTCTTGAACCCACAACCTTCTGACTCAGGCGAGGGTGCTACCAACTGAGCCATGGCTGACACAGCTGCCAATGGTTGGGCAAAGGAAGGGGGAGATGCACAAAAGGCCAGAGTCGGATGAATAAAGAATTTGGCGGGTGGGGTTGTAGGATGGAGGCGATTACAAAGATAGAGTGGGTTGAGGCCATTAAGAGATTTAAACACAGTTTATTGTACAGGTTTCATTTCTTAGTAACAAATTCAGGAATTTAGATATAATGTTGTAAAACATTCCAGCCTTTGAGTTGAACATTTACTAAAGTGTTCAATCCGAAATAAATACATCACTTAAGGTTATATTCATTTTTATTTGGCTTAATTTTGTCTTTTTCCACACAGGCCATGATACTTTTTGTGGATCCTAAATGTTTCTGCTCTGAACTTTATCCTACTTTTTCAACCCTCTGTCATGATCCTGAAACTCTTGTCCGACGTACTGTTGCCACTGGCTTCCATGAAGTAAGTGTTTTCCAGTGACTCTTCACAATGTTGCCTCATAGTTTAGTATGGCGGTACAGTAGGACGACCTATGCAGTGACACTAAAAGGATTCTGGAAAATCAAAATCAAACTTATTACTCATGCTGAAGTGGGAAAACGCTCACTGGCTCTGTAACTACTTGTGTGTGAATGTTGAGAAAGGAGAGGATCAGGCTTAGCTATGATGCCACCCACGTTTGAATAGCCCGCTGACGCTCATCATCACGACACAAACATGAATAATGGCCCCTTGGGCAGCCTACAACTGGTGCCCATAGAATCATGCCCCAGGATCTTCAGTAGGGGGAAAAGCAGGCGAAAAGAGGAATAACATTGTTGGAATGTACTCAAAAGTTGTCACATCTGTTACTTCATCACCACTAATGTGTACAGAATAAACCCAGGGGAGTGCCTCACCTGTTCAGTTCTGTGTTTTTGTTTTAATCAATTATAGCAGTATGCTTCACTGCTCTACCTATTGTTATCTAAATGACTGTAACTCTTAATTTTCTCTGGATATGGCACAAACTGGTACCCTCCAACTTCTTGGCAAATGACATTCCAGCTTGTACAGGAAACTTTGGTTTATCTGGAGGTTAACTGTCCGGAATACTCGATCCACCGGCAAAATTCAGGAGTCAGTTCAGTAAGTTTTTTCTTTTCGTTGCTTTTTTTTCACCAGTCAGGCTCTGCAAGGTCTAGCTACAGCTGTTGCTTAGCTACAGAGACGCTTGCAAGCTACAGCCGACTGTTTAGAAGCTGTCAGGGTTTGTTGCTAGATACGGAGCTATGTTTTAACATTACCGCTGGTTTGTCCGGCAGTTTTGATGGGACGGCAACAGCTCGGTCCCGTCGGTGCCGGATATCACACAGTTTCCTGTATTGTGAATAATTTTGAACTCCTTTATACTTGATGCAAAATAACTTTCTCAAGTTGGACAGACACAAGCAATGCTTGCTTCCCCTAAACCTACAACACACAATGGAACACTAATTACTTCCTACCTGAATAGATGGATGTAATTGTTCCAAAAATAGTTACCTCTTGAAGCTTGCAAGGGCAGGGAACAGTTCAGAATCAAAAGAAAAAATAAAGCATTCCGTCTCAAAGTTAATGCTTTAGGCATCAAAAATGATGTTGCTTAGAGACATGGAATGGAGTACAGTGGCTTGACGCCCCTGGAAATCTCAAGATATTTGTAATAAATACCTGGCACCAAAGACGCAGAAAATCTGACTGACAGAATTAGTAGAGTTATTGTGGATTGGCTGCAGGGGCGAACTGGCCATATGGGAAATCAGGAGATGTGAATAGTGCTGTACTTATCCGAGTCCATTCTCCTTTTCCATGAGAACCTCGTCCCCTTTTCAGTGGAGCCAGTCGGCTCCTGATTGGCTGCTTGAGTCCCTATGTCACCAGTGTGTGATAGTTGCAGCAGGGTGAACCACAGCAGCTACTCATTTTCAGGATGGGATTAATCCTCAAGCAAGCCCTGTATTAGTTTGCTTGCTCGCGAGAGGACACTGGGACTTGGCCCACCAGTGGAGTTCCCTTTTCAATGCCAGTTATATTGCTGATTTATTGACAGAATTCAGGTGATTTTTATTCTAAATCTCGGGAAACTAAAGAAACCGCTGAAAAGCAAGAAACTAAAAACACATGTTGAGGCAGTGTGCCTAGTGTCCTCCTGAGGTCCCCATGATCATAGATGCCAGTCTTCAGGCAATTCGATAAACTCCACGTGATATCAAAAATGGCTGAGCGCACTGCATATGGCAAAGGCGAGGGGCCCCGACAACATCCTGGCTGCAGCGCTGAAGATTTGTGCTCCAGAATTAGCCGCGTCGCTAACCAAACTGTTCCAGTACAGTTACAACACTGACATCTAACCAACAAAGTTGAAAATTGTTCTGTCCACAAAAAGCAGGACAAATCCAATCTGGCCACTTGCCACCCCAGCAGTCTACTCTCAATCATCAGCAAAGTGATGGAAGGTGTCGTCGACAGCGCTATCAAGCGGCACTTACTCACCAATAACCTGCTCACCGATGCTCAGTTTGGGTTCCGCCAGGACCACTCGGCTCCAGACCGCATTACAGCCTTGGTCCAAACGTGGATAAAAGAGCTGAATTCCATATATTAAATTAGTAACTGTTTTATTATATTAATAACTTGCATCAGATACACCTTAGTCTTAAGTCTCTGTAAGTTAGTTAATGGTCTATTAAATAGAGGCATGACAAGGCAGCTCAGTCCCACGGAATGCACATCCTGTGCCATGTGGGAAATCCAGGACGCTTCCCGTGGATGGCGCGTTACAGGAGGTGGTCACCCCACAGATAAGGAGTGCGCAGGCAGACAGGGAATGGGTGACCACCAGGCAGAAAAGGAGGACCAGGCAGCTAGTGCAGGTGTCCCCTGAGTGCATCTCGCTCTCCAACCAGTATTCGGTTCTGAGTACTGGTGAGGGCGATGGTTCCTCTGGGGAGTACAGCCAGAGCCAAATCCGCGGCACCGTGGGTGGCTCAGCTGTACAGAGGGGGAGGAAGAAGAATGGGAGAGCAATAGTTAGGGGAGCAGACAGGCATTTCTGCGGCCGCAGACGTAACTCCAGGATGATATGTTGCCTCCCTGGTGCCAGGGTCAAGGATGTAACTGAGCGGCTGCAGAACATTCTGAGCGGGGAGGGTGAACAGCCAAAGGTCGTGGTCCATATCCGTACCAAAGACATAGGCAGAAAGAGGGGTGAGGTGCTGCAGGCAGATTTTAGGGGGCTAGGAAGAAGATTAAAACGCAGGACCTCCAAGATAGGGAAGGAAAGATAGTTGGTGTGGCAGTATTGGTTAAGGAGAATGTTACAGTGCTGGAGAGGGAGGATGTCCTGGAGGGGTCAAGGACAAAATCTATATGGCTAGAGTTAAGAGATAATAGAGGTGCCATTACACTACAAGGTGTATTCTATTGACTTGGATAGAGAACTGGTTGGCAGACAGAAAGCAAAGAGTTGGAATAAACGGCTCTTTTTCCGAGTGGCAGGCAGTGACTAGTGAGGTACCGCAGGGATCGGTCCTTGGACCCCAGCTATTCACAATATATATTAATGACCTGGACGAGGGAACTAGATGTAATATATGCAAGTTTGCAGACGACACAAAACTGGGTGGGCGTGTGTGCTGTGAGGAGGATGCCGAGAAACTCCAGTATGATTTGGACAGGTTGGGTGATTGGGCAGAAGCATGGCAGATGCAATATAACATGGATAAATGTGAGGTTATCCACTTCGGTGTCAAAAACAAGAATGGCAATAGATTGGGAGAAGGGGAAGTGCAACGAGACCTGGGCGTCCTTGTGCACGAGTCGCTGAAGGTAAGCATGCAGGTGCAGCAGGCGATTAAGAAGGCAAATGGTATGTTGGCCTTCGTAGTGAGAGGGTTTGAGTACAGGAACAAGGATGTCTTGTTGCAGTTGTACAGGGCCTTGGTGAGACCACATCTGGAGTATTGTGTGCAGTTTTGGTCGCCTTATCTGAGAAAGGATGTTCTTGCCATGGAAGGAGTGCAGCGAAGATTCACCAGGCTGATACCTGGGATGGCAGGAATGATTTATGAGGAGAGATTGGGTCGATTGGGCTTGTACTCGCTGGAGTTTAGAAGAATGAGAGGGGATCTCATTGAAACTTATAAAATTCTAACAGGACTGGACAGAAGGATGTTCCCGATGGTCAGGGAGTCCAGAACCAGGGCTCACAGTCTGAGGATAAGGGGTAAGCCATTTAGGACAGAGATGAGGAGGAATTTCTTCACCCAGAGAGTGGTGAACCTGTGGAATTCTCTACCACAGAAGGCAGTAGAGGCCAATTCATTAAATATATTCAAGAAGGAGTTGGATATATTTCTTAAGGCTAAAGGGATCAAGGGATATGGGGAGAAGGCAGGGACAGGGTACTGAATTTGGATGATCAGCCATGATTGCATTGAATGGCGGAGCAGGCTCGCGGGGCCGAATGGCCTACTCCTGCTCCTATCTTCTATGTTTCTATAGATCACCAAATAGTGGGAAAGATATGGAGGAGCAAATTTGCAGAGAAATTACAGAGAGGTGCAAGAACTTTAGAGTAGTGATAATGGGAGACTTCAACTATCCTAATATAGACTTGGATTGTAATAGTGTAAAGGGCAGAGAAGGGGAAGAATTTCTGAAGTGTAACACAGGAATCAGTGCTTGGGCCCCAGCTATTCACAATATATATCAATGATTTGGATGAGGGAACCAAATGTAATATTTCCAAGTTTGCTGACGACACAAAACTTGGTGGGACTGTGAGTTGTGAGGAGGATGCAAAGAGGCTTCCAAGGTGATTTAGACAAGTTGAGTGAGTGGGCAAATACATGGCAGATGCAGTATAACGTGGATAAATGTGAAGTTATCCACTTCGGTAGGAAAAACAGAAAGGCAGAGTATTATGTAAATGGTGATAGATTGGGAAATGTTGATGTACAGAGGGACCTGGGTGTCCTTGTACACCAGCCACTGAAAGCAAACATGCAGGTGACGCAAGCAGTTAGGAAGGCAAATGGTATGTTGGCCTTCATTGCAAGAGGATTTGAGTAGAGGAGCAAGGATGTCTTATGACAGTTATACAGGGCCTTGGTGAGAGCACACCTGGAGTACTGTGTGCAGTTTTGGTCTCCTTACCTAAGAAAGGATATACTTGCCATAGAGGGAGTGCAGCAAAGGTTCACCAGACTGATTCCTGGGATGGCAGGACTGTCGTATGAGGAGAGATTGGGTCGACTAGGTCTGTATTCACTAGAGTCTAGAAGAATGAGAGGGAATCTCATTGAAACGTATAAAATTCTGAGAGGTCTAGACAGACTGGATGCAGGGAGGATGTTTCCCCTGGCTGAGGGGTCTAGAACGAGGGGTCACAGTCTCAGGATACGGGTTAGGACATTTAGGACTGAGATGAGGAGAAATTTCTTTACTCAGAGGGTGGTGAACCTGTGAAATTCTCTACCACAGAAGGCTGTGGAGGCCAAGTCACTGAATATATTTAAGAAGGAGCTAGATAGATTTCTAGACACAAAAGGCATCAAGGGGTATGGGGAGAGAGTGGGAATATGGTATTGAGATAGAGGATCAGCCATGATCATATTGAATGGCGGAGCAGGCTCGAAGGGCCGAATAGCCTACTCCTGCTCCTATTTTTCTATGTTTCTATGTTCAGGAGAACTTTCTTGATCAGTATGTTTCTGACCCTATGAGGGAGGAGGCATTGCTGGATCTGGTTCTGGGGAATGAGGTAGGCCAAGTGGAGCAAGTGTCAGTAGGTGAACATTTAGGGAGCAGTGATCATAGTATCATAAGGTTTAGATTAGCTATGGAAAAGGACAGGGAGCTATCTAGAGTAAAAATGTTTAATGGGGGAAGGCCAATTTCAGTGTGATGAGAACGGATCTGGCCTGGGTAAACGGGAATCAAAGATTGGCAGGCAAAACTGTAGTGAAACAATAGACTGCCTATAAAGAGGAACTAGTTCGGGTACCGTCGAGGTACATTCCCACGAGGGGGAAAGGTAGGGCAACTAAAGTCAGAGCTCCCTGGATGACAAAACAGATAGCCAATATGATAAAGCTGAAAAAGAGCGCGTATGACAGATATCAGGTTGCATATACATCTGAGAATCAGGCTATATATACAGAAAGTTCAGAGGAGTGAAAAAGAAAATAAGAGGGGCAAAGAGAGGGTATGAAAGTAGAATGGCAGCCAACATAAAAGGTAATCCAGAAGTCTTCTATAGGCCTATAAATAGTAAAAGGGTAGTAAGAGGAGGGGTGGGGCCGATTAGGGATCAAAAAGGAGACCTACATCTGGAGGCAGAGGGTATGGCTGAGGTACTAAATGAGTACTTTGCGTCTGTCTTCACCATGGAAGAGGATGCTGCCATAGACATAGTCGAGGAGGAGGTAGTGGAGACACTTGAGAGTACAGGAAACTTTGTGCTATCCAGCACCGACGGGACCGAGCTGTTGCCGTTAGATCAAAACTGCCGGACAAACCAGTGCTAATGTTGAAACATACGGAGATTTTGAGCTCCGTATCTGGCAACAAACCCTGTTGCTTAGCAACAGCTGCTAAACAGTCGGCCGGTACCTTGCAAGTGTCTCTGTAGCTTAGCAACAGCTTCAGCGAGACCTTGCAGAGCCTGACTGGTGGGGGAAAAAAAAGCAACGAAAATAAAAAAAACCTAACGAAACGGCTCCTGATTTTTGCCGGTGGATAGAGCTTGCCGGACATTTAGCTTCCGGATAACACAAAGTTTCCTGTATAACAATTGATAAAGAAGAGGTATTAGAAAGGCTGGCTGTACTTAAAGTAGATAAATCACCAGGAGTAGATAGCAAAAAGGAAAGGGAGGTGGGGTAGCATTACTGGTTAAAGAAGGGATTAATACAATTGTAATGAAGGATATTAGCTCTGATGATGTGGAATCTGTATGGGTAGAATTGAGAAATACTAAGGGGAAAAAAACATTAGTGGGAGTGGTATATAGACCGCCAAACAGTAAGGTGGAGGTTGGGGATGGCATTAAAAGGGAAATTAAAGAAGCGTGCAATAAGGGCACAGCAGTTATCATGGGTGACTTTAATCTACATATAGATTGGGCCAACCAAATTAGTAACAATACTGTGGAGGAGGAATTCCTGGAGTGTTGACGGGATGGTTTCCTGGACCAATATGTCGAGGAACCAACCAGAGATCAGGCCATCTTAGACTGGGTATTATGTAACGAGAAAGGATTAATTAGCAATCTTGTACGAGGCCCCTTGGGTCGGAGCGATCGTAATATGATCGAATTCTTCATTAAGATGGAGAATGAAGTAGTTGACTCAGAGACAAGGGTCCTCAATTTAAATAAAGGAAACTACGATGGTCTGAGGAGCGAGTTGGGTAGGATTGAGTGGGGAATGGCGCTCAAAGGGTTGATGGTGGATAGGCAATGGCAAACATTCAAAGACCGAATGGATGAGCTACAGAATTTGTTCATCCCAGTTTGGCATAAAAATAAAACAAAAAAGGTGACTCAACCGTGGCTAACAAGGGAAATTAGGGATAGCATAAGATCCAAGGAGAGGACATATAAATTGGCCAGAAAAAGCAATAACCCTGAGGATTGGGAGCAGTTTAGGAGTCAACAAAGGAGGACAAAGGGATTAATTAAGAAAGGGAAAATAGAATATGAGTAAGCTTGCAGGGAACATAAAAACTGACTGTAAAAGCTTTTATAGATATGTGAAGAGAAAAAGATTGGTGAAGTCAAGCGTAGGTCCCTTACAGTCAGAATCAGGGGAATTTATAATGGGAAACAAGGAAATGGCAGACCAACTAAATACATACTTTGGTTCTGTCTTCACAAAGGAGGACACAAATAACCTCCCAGAGATGCCGGGGAGCATAGGGTCTGATGAAAGAGAGGAACTGAAAGAAATCAGTATTTGTAGGAAAATGGTGTTGGGAAAATTGATGGGACTGAAGGCCGATAAATCCCCAGGGCCTGATGGTCTACATCCCAGGGTACTTAAGGAAGTGGCCCTAGAGATAGTAGATGCATTACTGGTCATCTTCCAGAACTCGATAGACTCTGGAACGGTACCCATGGATTGGAGGGTAGCTAATGTTACCCCACTATTCAAAAAAGGTGGTAAAGAAAAAGCGGGGAATTATAGATCGGTAAGCCTGACATCGGTAGTGGGGAAAATGCTAGAGTCTATTATAAAAGATGTAATAGCAGAGCACTTGGAAAGCAGTGACAGGATCGGACAAAGTCAACATGGATTTACAAAAGGTAAATCGTGCTTGACTAATCTACTGGAATTTTTTGAGGATGTAACTGGTAAAATAGATGAGGGAGAACCAGTGGATGTGGTGTATTTGGACTTTCAGAAGGCTTTCGATAAGGTCCCACATAAGAGATTAGCGTGCAAAATTAAGGCACATGGGATTGGGGGCAAGGTATTGACTTGGATAGAGAACTGGTTGGCGGACAGAAAGCAAAGAGTTGGAATAAACGGGTCATTTTCTGAGTGGCAGGCAGTGACTAGTGGGGTACCGCAAGGATCGGTCCTAGGACCCCAGCTGTTCACAATATATATTAATGATCTGGACGAGGGAATTGGATGTAATATCTCCAGATTTGCAGACAACACAAAGCTGGGCGGGAGGGTAAGCTGTGAGGAGGATGTCGGGAAACTCCAGTACGATTTGGACAGGTTGGGTGATTGGGCAGAAATATGGCAAATGCACTATAATGTGGATAAATGAGAGGTTATCCACTTTGGTGGCAAAAACAGGAAGGCAGATTATTATTTGAATGGCAATAGATTGGGAGAAGGGGAAGTGCAAAGAGACCTGGGTGTCCTTGTGCACCAGTCGCTGAAGGTAAGCATGCAGGTGCAGCAGGCGGTTAAGAAGGCAAATGGTATGTTGGCCTTCGTCGCAAGAGGGTTCGAGTACAGGAACAAGGATGTCTTGCTACAGTTGTACAGGGCCTTGGTGAGACCGCACCTTGAGTATTGTGTGCAGTTTTGGTCACCTTACCTGAGGAAGGACGTTCTTGCCATGGAGGGAGTGCAGCGAAGATTCACCAGGCTGATACCTGGGATGGCAGGAATGACGTATGAGGAGAGATTGTGTCGATTGGGCTTATACTCACTGGAGTTTAGAAGATTGAGAGGGGATCTCATCGAAACCTATAAAATTCTGTCAGGTCTGGACAGACTAGATGCAGGAAGGATGTTTCTGATGGCTGGGGAGTCCAGAACCAGGGGTCATAGTCTAAGGATAAGGGGTAAGCCATTTAGGACTGAAATGAGGAGGAATTTCTTCACCCAGAGAGTGGTGAACCTGTGGAATTCTCTGCCACAGAAGGCGGTGGAGGCTAGTTCATTAAATATATTCAAGAAAGAGTTGGATATATTTCTTGAGGCTAAAGGGATCAAGGGATATGGGGAAAAGGCAGGGACAGGGTACTGAATTTAGATGATCAGCCATGATCTCATTGAATGGCGGAGCAGGCTCGAAGGGCCGAATGGCCTACTCCTGCTCCTATCTTCTATGTTTCTGTGGATGCATCCTAGGATGCTGAGGGAATTGAGGGCAGAAATTGTGGAGGTACTGGCCATAATATTCCAATCCTCCATAGATACGGGCGTGGTGCCAGAGGACTGGAGAATTGCAAATGTTACACCATTATTCAAAAGGCGTAAAGATAAACCCAGCAACTACAGGCCAGTCAGTTTAACCTCAGTAGTGGGGAAGCCTTTAGAAACAGTAATCGGGGACAAAATTAAGTCACTTGGGTAGGTGTGGATTAATTAAGGAAAGCCAGCATGGATCTGTTAAAGGCAAATCGTGTTTAACCAACTTGATCGAGTTTTTGATGAGGTAACCGAGAGGGCTGATGAGGATAATGCGGTTGACGTGGTGTACATGGATTTCCAAAAGACGTTCGACAAAGTGCCACATAATACGCTTGCCAGCAAAGTTGAAGCCCATGGAATAAAAGGGACAGTGGCAACATGGATGCGGAATTGGCTAAGTGACAGGAAACAGAAAGTAGCGGTGAACGGTTGTTTTTCGGACTGGAGGAACATATACAGTGGTGTTCCCTAGGTGTTTGTTCTCGTATCACTGCTTTTCTTGATGTATATTAATGACTTGGATGTGGGTGTACAGGGCACAATTTCAACACTTGCAGATGAGACAAAACTTGGAAGTATAGTGAACAGTGAGGAGGAGAGTGAGACTTCAGGAAGACAAACAGGCTGGTGAAATGGGTGGACATGTGGCAGATTAAATTTAACGCAGAAAAATGTGAAGTGATACATTTTGGTAGAAAAAATGAGGGGAGGACATATAAACTAAATGGTACAATCCTAAAGGGGGTGCACGAATAGAGAGACTTGAGGGTATATGTACACAATCGCGGAAGGTGGCAGGGCAAGTTGAGAAAGCATTTAAAAAGGCTTATGGGATCCTGGGCTTCATAAATAGAGGTATAAAGTACAAAAGTGTGGAAATTATGATGGACCTTTATAAAACACTGCTTCGGCCCCAACTGGAGTACTGTGTCCAAGGCTGGGCACCACACTTTAGGAAGGATGTGAAGGCCTTGGAGAAGGTGCCGAAAAGATTGAGAGTAGACAATGGTAATGCAGTAGATGTAATTTATCCAGATTTTGAAAAGGCCTTCGATAAGGTACTCCATAATAGATTAATGAATAAGGTCAGCCGAATGAGGAGTAGGGACAAGTAGCAGAATGGATTGCTAGCTGGCTTCAAGACAGAAAGCAGAGAGTGGGAGTAAAGGGTAGCTATTCACCGTGGCAGAAGGTAGGTCGTGGTGTTCCACAAGGATCAGTGCTGGGACCACTGCTGTTCACAATTTACATTAACGATTTAGACTTTGGAATCAAAAACACAATTTCTAAATTTGCAGATGATACCAAATTTTGGGGGGGGGGGGAATAATCAATACTGAGGAGGACTGCAACAAATTACAGGAGGACATTAATAAACTTGCAGAATGGGCAAATAATTGGCGAATGAAGTTCAACACAAAGAAATGTGAGGTATTACATTTTGGTTGGAAGAATAGGGGGCGTCACTTATCACTTGGAGGGTGGGAGTCTAGGTGGGGTAGAGGAATAAAGGGATCTCGGAGTACAAATATATAAATCATTAAAAGTTGCACCACAGGTTAGCAAGGCCATTAAAAATGCAAACCAAGCACTCTGGTTTATTTCTGGAGGGATAGAATTGAAAAGTAGGGAAGTTATGTTAAACCTGTATCGAACTTTGGTTAGACCACACTTGGAGTACTGCGTACAGTTCTGGTCGATATATTATAAAAAGGATATAGAGGCACTGGAGAGGGTGCAGAGAAGATTTACAAGGATGATACCAGAAATGTGAGGGTATACATATCAGGAAAGGATGAACAGGCTGGGTCTCTTTACTCTTGAAAAAAGAAGGCTAAGTGGTGACCTAATAGAGGTCTATAAAATTATGAAAGGTTTTGATAGAATGGATAGAGAGAGAATGTTTCCACTTGTGGGGAAGAGCATAACTAGAGGCCATCAATATAAGATAGTCACCAAGCAATCAAATAGGGAATTCAGAAGAAACTTCTTTACCCAAATAGTGGTGAGAATGTGGAACTCGCTACCACAGGGAATGGTTGAAGGGAATAGTATAGATGCATTTAAGGGGAGGCTGGTCAAACATATGAGGGAGAAGGGAATAGAGGGTTATGCTGATAGATTTAGATGAGGAAAGGCCGATGGAGGCTCGAGTGGAGCATAAATACCGGCATGGACTGGTTGGGCTGAATGGCCTGTTTCTGTGCCGTATATCCTATGCAAAAGATTTACTAGAATGATTCCAGGAATGAGGGGCTTCAGTTACGTTGATAGACTGGAGAAGCTGGGTTTGTTCTCCTTGGAGCAGAGAAGATTGAGAGGAGATTTGATAGAGGTGTTCAAAATCATGAGGGGTCTGGACAGAGTAGATAGAGAGAAACTGTTCCCATTGGCAGAAGGGTTGAGAACCAGAGGACACAGATTTAAGGTGATTGGCAAAAGAATCAAAGGCGACATAAGAAAAAAACGTTTTTACGCAGCGTGTGCTTAAGATCTAGTATGCACTGCCTGAAAGGGTGGTGGAGGCAGACTCAATCTTATCTTTCAAAAGGGAGTTGGATAAGTATCTGAAAGAAAGAAATTTGCAGGGCTACGGGGAAAGGGTAGGGGAGTGGGACTAGCTGACAGTTGGCACGGGCTCAACGGGCCGAATGGCCGCCTTCTATGTTGTAACCATTCTGAGTTAACATATATGATTCCAGAGGTGAGGTGAGAGTGACTAACCTTGACATCAAGGCAACATTTGACCGTGTGTGGCATCAAGGAGCCGTTGTAAAATTGAAGTCAATGGGAAGCAGGGGGAAACTCCACTGGCTGGAGTCATACCTAGCACAAAAGATGATGATTGTGGTTGTTGGAGATCAGTACCTCAGCCCCAGGACATTGCTGCATGAGTTCCTCAAGGCAGTGTCCTAGGCCCAATCACCTTCCACTGCTTCATGAATGACTTTCCCTCCAACATAAGGTCAGAAGTTGGGATGTTCGCAGATGATTGCACAGTGTTCAGTTCCATTCGCAATTCCTCAGATAATGATGGCTGCATGCAGCAAGACCTGGATGACATCCAGGCTTGGGCTGATAAGTGGCAAGTAACATTCGCGCCACACATGTGCCAGGCAATGACTATCTCCAACAAACAAGAGTATAATCACTGCCGCTTGACATTCAATGGCATTACCATCGCCGAATCCCCCACCATCAGCAACCTGGTGGTCACTATTGACCAGAACTTAACTGGACCAACCACATAAATACTGTGGCCACAAGAGCAGGTCAGAGGCTGGGTATTATGCGGCGAGTGACTCACCTCCTGACTCCCCAAAGGCTTTCCACCACTTACAAGGCACAAGTCAGGAGTGTGATGGAATACTCTGCACTTGCCTGGATGAGTACAGCTCCAACAAGGCTCGAGAAGCTCGACACCATCCAGGACAAAGCAGCCCACTTGATTGGCACCCCATCCACCACCTTAAACATTCACTCCCTCCACTACTGGCTCACCGTGGCTGCAGTGTGTACCATCTACAAGATGCACTGCAGCAACTTGCCACCTCCAAAAACCCATGACCTCTTCCACCTAGAAGGACAAGGCAGCAGGCACATGGGAATACCACCACCTCTAAGTTCCCCTCCAAGTCACACACCATCCTGACTTGGAAATATTTTGCCGTTCTTTCATCGTCACTGGGTCAAAATCCTGGAACTCCCTCCCTAACAGCACTGTGGGAGTGCCTTCACTACACTGACTGCAACGGTTTAAGAAAGTGGCTCACCACCTCTCGATGGCAGTTAGAAATGGACAATAAATGCTGGCCTTACCAGCGACGCCCACATCTAGTGAATGAATAAAAACAAAGATTAATTTTTTGTAATGTACTTTAATACATACTTATGTTCACATTGTCATATGGTAATTACACACACAGTTTATTTGTTTGCGTCAAAAGAAAATGAAAGTAATGGTTACATTGTGGCGGAGACCACATAGGGACAATAACACAATTCACAATGTATAGCCAATGTTGTTATATGTACCTAAACACAATTCACTATGTATAGCCAATGTTGTTATATGTACGTACTGGGTTGGGTTATCGGGGCAGGGTCCCTTTAAGAACGTCGGTAGCGTGATGACGTCATAGCCCTGCAACGAGGCTGGGACCCTCAGTCCTCATGGAGAGTGAATAAAGCAACACGCGTTTTGCCTTTGCTGCAACAAAAGTCTCAGAGCCTGTTGATTTCTAGCGACTCCAACATTGGTGACCCCGCTGCTCTTTTGGACGATTCCAAAGACCTCATCCGAAATGGCAACGAACACCGTTTCCATCAAATTACCCGAGTTTTGGGAACGACAGGCTGCCGCTTGGTTTGCCCAGGCCGAGGCTCAATTTGCACTCCGGGACATCACCGCGGACGACACAAGGTACTACTACGTCGTCTCTGCTCTCGGCAGCTCCACCGCGGCCAGAGTCGTGAGCCTGCTCGAGAACCCCCCGGAGCTCAACAAATTCGAAACGCTGAAAACGCACCTCTTAGAAACTTTTGGACTCACCGAAGCCGAGCGCGCACGCCGGCTTCTCTCTCTACCCGGGCTTGGCGACTCTAAGCCCTCGGAGCTGATGGACCACATGCTGGCCCTCCTGGGCACACACAGGCCGTGCTTCCTCTTCAAGGAACTGTTCCTTTAACAGCTGCCAGGTCAGGTATGGTCGGCTTTAGCCAACTCTTCCAGTACTGATTTCCGCGACCTGGCCAAGGAGGCCGACAAATTTTTCTCCGCCGGGCAACAGTACTGCGCAGCCACGCGGAGCCCTGTCCCCACCGATACAGCCCAACGGCGGCAGCCCCCAAGCCTCTGCTTCTACCACGCGCAGTTCGTCCCCAAAGCCAGGAAGTGCCGGCCCCCGTGCAGTTTTCCCGCGTCGAAACAAACGAAAGACCACTCGTCGGCTGCTATGGCTGTCGGCCGTTCAGACAATTTGTTATTTATTATGGACACCGACTCCAGACGTCGTTTTCTTTGCGACATGGGTGCCCAGGTGAGCGTCCTGCCCGCGTCAACCATAGACATGCAAGGGGGAAACCACGGCCCCGTCCTCGAAGCCGCCAACGGCAGTTCCATCCGCACCTTCAGGAAACGGAGCGTGGCGCTTTGTTTTGGCGGGCAGCAGTTCACCTGGGACTTTGCCACGGCAAAAGTGTCCACCCCCCTTCTCGGCGCTGACTTCCTCTGCGCCAATGGCCTTTTGGTGGACGTCAAGAACCGATGTCTCATCAACGCTGAGACTTTCAGCTCGCTCCCGTGTTCCCTCAGCGGGTCCAGCACGACAAAGTTGTCCAGCGCACTCTCGGCCTCCGACGAGTTTTTCCGCCTCCTCGCTGAGTTCCCGGACCTCACGAAGCCCACGTTCTCGTCCGCCGCCACCAAACACGGGGTAGAACACCACATCTCGACCACCGGTCTGCCCGCCTATGCCCGCGCTCGGCACCTCGACCCGGGGGAAACTCGCCATCGCTAAAGCCGAGTTCGATACCATGGAGCGCCTCGGCATCATCCGCCGGTTGAACAGTCCGTGGGCCTCGCCCCTCCACATCGCTCTGAAACCAGGCGGCGGGTGGCGCCCGTACGGCGATTACCAGCGCCTCAACGACACTACGACCCCCGACCACTACCCGATTCCACACATTCAGGTCTTTTCCGCCCGCCTGGCCGGGAAAGTGGTATTCTCGAAAGTGGACCTCGTCCGGGGTTACCACCAGGTCCCTGTCCGGCCGCAGGACGTCCCGAAAACCATGGTGATCACCCCGTTCGGGCTATTCGAATTTCTCCGCATGCCATTCGGCCTCAAAAACGCTGTTCGTATACCTGGACGACATCCTTATCGCCAGCGCCTCCAGGATGGAGCATGTGTCGCACCTTCGGACTCTCTTCCAACGCCTCAGCCAGCACGGCCTAATCGTCAACCCGGCCAAGTGCCAGTTCGGGCTGTCCTCGATTGACTTTCTTGGGAGCGCATCACGAAGGACGGGGCGGTGCCACTGCCATCGAAAGTGGAGGCCGTGATGGACTTCCCGCGACCCCTCACCGTGACGGCCCTGCAGGAGTTTTTTGGCATGGTGAACTCTTACCATCGCTTCGTCCCCCGAGCAGCCCAGCTTATGCGGCCCCTTTACGAGGCCCTCAAAGGCAAGCCTGACAAGCTCGCCGTCGACTGGTCCGAGGAGATGGCCAACTTTTTCACGGACACCAAAAGGGCCCTGGCTAACGCGACCATGCTGGCGCATCCGTTGCCTGAAGCGCCGATCGCTCTCGGCACTGACGCCTCGGACTATGCGGTCGGCGCCGTCCACAAACAGTGGGTCAACGGCACCTGGCAGCCACTCGCCTTCTTCAGCCGGCAGCTCCGCCCCAACGAGCGGAAGTACAGCACTTTCGATCACGAGCTTCTCGGCCTCTACCTCGCCGTCCGACACTTCCGTTTCCTACTGGAGGCTCGCCCGTTCACAGCGTTCGTGGACCACAAACTGTTGACCCTCGCCATGGCCAAAGCTTCCGTGGTCGGCCCGTCAGCAACGCCAGCTGGCCTTCATCTCAGAGTTTACAACGGGCATCCAGCATGTGGCTGGGAAAGACAACCCCGTCGCCGACTGTCTCTCCCGAGCCGTCGCCAGCGCCGTACACCTCGGCATCGACTACACCCGCATGGCAGCCGACCAGGCCTCCGACCCGGACATCCAGGCCTACAGGACAGCGGTCACGGGCCTTCAACTAGCGGACGTCGCGTTCGACGATGCCGGCACCACACTCCTGTGCGATGTCTCCGTTGGGCAGCCACCTCCCGTCGTGCCCGACTGGTGGAGACGGCATGTTTTCGACGCCGTCCATAATCTTTCCCACCCGGGCAGGAAGCTGTCACAGAAGCTGGTGGCGGCTAAGTTCGTCTGGCACGGGCTCAGGAAAGACGTTTGCGACTGGGCCAGCACCTGCGTGGTATGCCAACGCTCGAAAGTGCATCGCCATATTAAGGCCCCGTTGGCGCCTTTCGCGGTGCCTGAGAGGCGGTTTGACCATGTTAACGTGGACCTGGTGGGGCCCCTGCCACCCTCCGCGGGTTCACCCACCTCCTCACAATAGTCGACAGAACCACCCGATGGCCGGAAGCCGTCCCACTGTCTTCAACGACGTCCGCCGATGTGGCTCGGGCGTTCATCAGCACTTGGGTCGCCTGGTTCGGCGCCCCATCTGACATTTCCTCCGACCGGGGGCCCCAGTTCACGTCGGAGCTCTGGAACGCTGTCGCCCGAGGCCTCGGGTTGAGACTCCACCACACCACAGCATACCACCCTCACGCTAACGGACTGTGCGAACAGTTTCATCGCTCCATGAAGGCCGCGCTCCGGGCCAGCCTCCGGGACGACAGTTGGATCGACAGACTCCCGTGGGTCATGCTAGGACTCGGGACCGCCCCCAAGGAGGACCTCCAGTCCTCGACCTCCGCGCTCGTCTACGGACAGCCGCTGCGGGTTCCTGGGGATTTCGTCCCCAACGCAACGGAACCTTGGTCCGCAGCCCGTCAGCGGTCCGACGTTCTGGACAACGCCAAGGTTTTCGCGCCGGTGTCCACGTTGCAGCACGGCCTCCCGCAGTCCCACGTTCCGCTCGACCTTCGTGGGGCGGACTACGTTTTCGTCCGCAACGACGCCCACCGGGGACCTCTTCAGCCACCCTACGATGGACCAGTCCACCTCCTGGAAACCGGGGACAAGACCTTCGTAGTGGATGTCGTCGGTAAGCCGGACTGCATTTCCGTGGACCGTCTTAAGCCGGCCCACCTGGATCTGGACCGACCCGTTGAGTTGGCACAGCCCCCGAAGCGGGGCCGACCTCCGGTTTCTGCACCCTCAGTCCACCACCGAGTGCCCGAGGTCCCTCCGACGAACCCCCTGGTCCCTGCCCCGGAATTGAGGAGCCGTTCCGACCGTGTGATCCGGCCCCCCCAACGACTGACATTGCCAGTGCTAGTGAATTCTGGGGGGACGTATGTGGCGAAGACCACATAGGGACAATAACACAATTCACAATGTATAGCCAATGTTGTTATATGTATGTACTGGGTTGGGTTATCGGGGCAGGGTCCCTTTAAGAGCATCGGTAGCGTGATGACGTCATAGCCCTGCAACGAGGCTGGGACCCTCAGTCCTCATGGAGTGTGAATAAATTAACACGCGTTTTGCCTTTGCTGCAACAAAAGTCTGAGCCTGTTGATTTCTAGCGACTCCAACAACATAACATTAGGTAAAGTGAATGTCCCACACTGCTACTGTCACATTTAAGTATTGTCAAACTATAAAATTTATCTCTGATGGCCCTTTGATAGTTCAGTGATTTTAGCCAGTGAGCAGTTGAATCTCAGGCCTGAAAGGTCCAAGGTTTGATCCCCAGTCTGTGTTCTCAGCAGGGGAACAAGAGTGCTACAATTGGCTAACCATTCTCTGGTTAGCGAGGGGAAAATCGGCGAGGTTCCCAATAACCAATCCAGTGATTCCTGCTGAAAGTGTGTGAGTGTGTATACGTGCGAGCGCATGCGTGTACTTAAGGATCAAGTTCACTTGTGATGCCCTACGCAGCTGAGCCTGCAGCTCTCGATATTGAGATTCACACATGAATATTAGCTGTTTGGGCAAGGTGCCAGAGGGTGGCTCAGTACTTACTGAACTGGACGCCAGCCAAGAAGTCAACACATTAAAGGAGAGAGGGGAAAAAACAAAAGGGAGAAGAGGGAGATGGCGACGTGTAGGGAGAGAATTTCAGAGCTTAGGACCTAGATGGATGAAGGCACAGCCGCCAATGGTTGGGTGAAAGGATTTCAGGATGCACAATAGGCCGGAGTTGGAGGAACAGAGAATTGTAGGGCTAAAGGTTACAGAGTTAGGGAGGGGCAAGGCCTAAATGTAAATTTTGGTAAATTTGACAAAATTCAAGTACTGTGAGGTTCCTATGGTTTTTAAAAATACTTGCCTTTTCTGTTAACAAAACTTTTATTTGTGTAATTTTATAATACTGAATACTGAAGTGGAATTAGAGAAACCTAAAGCTTTATGGAACATTTCTTCATTCCTAGTATTCTTTATATCCGTTAAACCATTAAAATGCTTTTTTTTTTAAATTTTGGTTCAAATTTTTTGCTGTAGTCCTCAAAGAACAGCTTTATTTTACAGGTGATCAGTTCATTCCTTACTGGAGTGTAATGTTCTTCCTATGGGTCAATGTATAAAGTTTGGTGCATTTTACTGTTATAGGTCATTAAGCTGCTAGGCTCCAGTGTTCACGTTGTTCACAAAGAACTAATTGCGCTTTTACAAGATGAATCATTAGAGGTAAGGTAAATAATATATCACCAGTTTTACCTAAGGAATTGTTTTGCAGGTTTTTTGGCTTTAGAATAAAAGTCTTCAAAGTTTGTCTTTTTTTTCCACTTCTAATCTACAATTTTCTTCGGCCATTGCTACAAGCACCATTTTTGATTTGAGGCCTTCATTGGACGAACTCATTTGCCCCCCACTACAGTCACCAACCTATGCCATCTCCTGAATTAAAATTTGTCTTCTGTGCTATGGATCTTTCCTAGCTACCAATTTTCACAAACATTTCTTTTCCTTAATTGTATTGTGTAATTTGAAGCCTGCTCCAGATTCAGCACCGTACTCTCGAAGTCAACCTGCTAGAAGACCGCTCTCTCTTGATCCTAGCCATGCCAGTGAAGTGCATACCCTAGTGTAAAACTGTCCCAGCGTATTTGACTTTGTACACGGTCTCTCGAGTTCTAATTTGCTCAAGAAATTGTGCTGCAATCCGATCTAACCCACATAGATCCCAGTAGAAACATTAATGTTACAATGCGTTGCCAGACAAATGTTCGGTTACTATGTCAACTGGATTATTATCCCAGTGTTTTTAGGTCGCATAAGACCAAACTCTTGGGCACCCTGTTATGCAGAGACGATAGCAAGTGAGACATTTTTTGCTATGTTGTTATTCAGCAAAATGAGAGTCTGAAGGAACGGGATGATTGGTTAGTAGCAACCAATTGTTCTACCCAAACCAATCTCTGGTGAGCATCACTCCAAGATATCGACAGTGCAGTTACTTGGATAGAAGTCATAGAATTATACAGCACAGAAAGAGGCCCTTCGGCCCATCGTGTCTGCGCCGTCCATCAAGCCCTGTCCAATCTAATCCCATTTTCCAGCATTTGGTCCATAGCCTTGTATGCAATGGCATTTCAAGTGCTCATCCAAATGCTTCTTGAATGTTGTGAGGGTTCCTGCCTCTACCACCCTTTCAGGCAGTGAGTTCCAGACTCCAACCACCCTCTGGGTGAAAAAGTTCCTCCTCAAATCCCCTCTAAACCTCCTGCCCCTTACCTTGAATCTATGCCCCCTTGTTATTGACCCCCCTACTAAGGGGAAAAGTTCCTCTTTATCTACCCTATCTATGCCCCTCATCATTTTGTACACCTCAATCAGGTCCCCCCTCAGCCTTCTTTGCTCCAAGGAAAACAACCCCAGCCTGTTCAGTCTTTCTTCATAGCTGAGGCGCTCCAGCCCAGGTAACATCCTGGTAAATCTCCTCTGCACCCTCTCCAATGCAATCACATCCTTCCTATAGTGAGGCGACCAGAACTGCACACAGTACTCCAGCTGTGGCCTTACCAGCATTTTGTACAGCTCCATCATAACCTCCCTGCTCTTATACTCTATGCCTCGGCTAATGAAGGCAAGTATCCCATATGCCTTTTTAACCACCTTATCTACCTGTTCCGCTGCCTTCAGGGATCTATGTACATGTACACCAAGGTCCCTCTGACCCTCTGTACTTCCTAGGGTCCTACCACTCATTGTGTATTCCCTTGCCTTATTTGTCCGTCCAAAATGCATCACCTCGCACTTTTCAGGGTTAAATTCCATTTGCCACTTTTCCGCCCATCTGACCAACCCGTTTATATCGTCCTGTAGCCTGAGGCTTTCCTCCTCGCAATTTACCACCCCACCAATTTTCGTGTCATCCGCGAACTTACTGATCATACCTTTTACATTCTCCTCCAAATCATTTATGTAGATCACAAACAAGGGACCCAGCACCGATCCCTGAGGTACCCCACTGGACACAGGCTTCCAGTCACAAAAGCAACCTTCGACCATCACCCTCTGCCTCCTGCCACTCAGCCAGTTTAGGATCCAACGTGCCAAGGCAACCTGGATCCCATGGGCTCTTACCTTCTTGACCAGTCTCCTATGCGGGACTTTGTCAAAAGCCTTACTGAAGTCCATGTATACCACATCCACAGCATTTCCTTCATCCACACACCTAGTCACCCCCTCGAAATATTCAATCAGATTGGTCAGACATGATTTGCCCTTGACAAAGCCATGCTGACTATCCCCGATTAATCCTTGCCTCTCCAAGTGGAGACTAATTTTGTCCCTCAGAATCTTTTCCAATAATTTCCCTACTACAGATGTTCGGCTCACTGGCCTGTAATTTTCTGGTTTATCCCTGTTACCCTTCTTGAATAATGGTACTACGTTAGCTGTTCTCCAGTCCTCTGGTACATCCCCTGTGGCCAGAGAGGTTCTGAAAATTTGTGTCAGAGCCCCTGCAATCTCCTCCTTTGCCTCACACAGCAGCCTGGGATACATCTTGTCCGGGCCTGGGGATTTATCCACTTTTTGGCCTGCTAAAACCTCTAGTACCTCTTCCCTCTCGATGCTAATATGTTCAAGTATATCACAGTCCCCTTGCCCGATTTCTATGTCTACGTCGTCTTTCTCCATAGTGAACACAGATGCAAAAAATTCATTTAAAACCCCGCCTACATTATCTGGCTCTACACACAGATTGCCACTTTGGTCCCTAATGGGCCCTACCCTTTCCCTGGTTATCCTCTTGCCCTTAATATACTTATAAAACATCTTAGGATTTTCCTTTATTTTGCTCGCCAGTGTTATTTCATGGCCCCTCCTCGCTCTCATTTCTTTTTTAAGTATGCCCCTGCACTTTTTATACTCCTCTAGGGCTTCCTCCATCTTAAGTCTTTTGTAACTGCCAAAAGCCCCCCTTTTTTTCCTAATGCATTTTTGTATATCCCTTGTCATCCAAGGTTCCCTTTGCTTGTTGGTCCCACCCTTGACCTTTACGGGAACATGTTGGCGTTGTACTCTCTCTATTTCCCTTCTGAAAGTCTCCCACTGCTTTGATGTGGATTTTCCTATAAGTATCTGCTCCCAGTCCACTTTTGCCAGATCCTGCCTTATCATATTAAAATCGGCCTTCCCCCAATTTAGAACCCTTATTTTCGGGCCGTCTTTGTCTTTTTCCATGACCACCTTAAATCTCACCGAATTATGGTCACTGTCGCCAAAATGCTCTCCTACTGACACTTCCACCACTTGCCCGGCTACATTCCCTAGAATTAGGTCCAGTACCGCCCCCTCTCTTGTAGGACTTTCTACATGTTGGCTCAAAAAGCTCTCCTGGATGCACTTTAAGAATTTTGCACCCTCTAAGCCTTCCACACTCTGACTATCCCAATTAATATTGGGGAAGTTGAAATCTCCCACTATTATTACCCTATTATTTTCGCACTTCTCTGAGATTTGCCTACATATCTGTTCCTCTATCTCCCCCTGACTATTTGGGGGCCTATAGTACACTCCCAGCAAAGTGCTTGCCCCCTTTTTGTTTTTAAGTTCTACCCATATGGCCTCATTAGAGGAACCCGCTAATATATCATCCCTCCTTACAGCAGTAATTGACTCCTTAATTAATATTGCAACACCCCCTCCCCTTTTACACACCCCTCTGTCTCGCCTGAAGATTCTATACCCCGGAATATTGAGCTGCCAGTCCTGACCCTCCCTCAACCATGTCTCCGTGATAGCAACAATATCGTACTCCCATGTGTTCAACAACAACTTCAGTTCATCCACCTTATTTGCAAGACTCCTTGCATTAAAATAAATGCCTTCCAGCCTTCCCATATTGCCTTTTGCCTTCACATATTTGCTCTGCCTTCCCAGCTGACTTGTTTTTTCCTCCGTATTTGGCTGTAAATCACCCCCTACTATAGCTCCACTCTGTATCCCATCCCCCTGCCAAGTTAGTTTAAACCCCCCCCCCCCCCCCCCAACAGTGCTAGCAAACCTCCCCGCAAGGATATTGGTCCCCCTCTGGTTCAGGTGTAAACCGTCCGACTTGTACAAGTCCCACCTTTCCCAGAAGCAGACCCAGTGATCCAGGAAACTAAAGCTCTCCCTCCCGCACCATCCCTTTAGCCACGCATTCATCTGTTCTATCTTCCTATTCCTATACTCACTAGCACGTGGCACCGGGAGTAATCCAGAGATTACAACCTTTGAGATCCTGCTCTTTAATCTTCTACCCAGCTCCCTAAATTCTTGCTGCAGAACCTCATCCCTCTTTTTTACCTATGTCGTTGGTACCAATGTGGACCACGACCTCTGGCTGTTCGCCCTCCCCCTCCAGAATGCCCTGCAGCTGCTCAGTGACATCCTTGACCCTTGCACCAGGGAGGCAACAAACCATCCTGGATTCACGTCTACGGCCACAGAAACGCCTATCTGTTCCCCTAACTATAGAATCCCCTACCACTATTGCTCTCCCACTCTTTTTCCTCCCTTTTTGGGCAGCAGGAGCACCCCCAGTGCCAGGAAGTTGTCTGCTGCCGCTTCCCCTGATAAGTCATCCCCCCCAACAGTATCCAAAGCGGTAAACCTGGTTGAAAGGGAGATGGACACAGGGGTCCCCTGCACTACCTGCCTGCTTATATTGTTCCGCCTGGTGGTCACCCATTTCCCCTCTGCCTCTGCAGCCCTACCCTGCGGCGTGACCAACTCACTGTACGAGTAATTCGCGACCCTCTCAGCATCGCGAATGCTCCACAACCCATCCACCCGCAGCTCCAGCGTCCCAAGACGGTCCGTTAGTAGCTGCAGCTGGATGCATTTCTGGCACACGTGTTGGTCAGGGACACTGGCAACGTCCCTGAATTCCCACATAGAGCAAGAGGAGCACATCACGGGGCTGAGCTCTCCTGGCATGACCTACCCTTTTAATCAATCCAAATTAAAATAATTCAATACCACCATCAAAGTAAGCCCTACCTGGTCTCTGGAGCCCTTTGTAGGCCCGCTCTACCGCTGAAGCATCCGCCGAAGCTCTGAGGCCTTGCCTCACCTGACTCACCCAACTCTCAGCACTCTGCTGAAATCGCACTCAGCGCAAAATCGCACTTCAAAGCCTGCTTTTATAGGCCCTGAAACAAAGACTTGCTGAGCCCAGGTTAACCAGATTACTCCAGCCTCTTTTCAAACTGTTCTCCTCTCCGGCTCTCGCTCTTTTCAAACTGTTCTCCGGCTCTTGCTCTTTTCAATAATCTGCATTCTTTTCATCAATTATCTAAAAGATGTACATTCTTATTGGATCTGTGCTGATCTCTGCCCTAAAACCTAGGTGGATGAGTTCTTCCTCCTTCTTGTAGACTCTACTGTATGGCACATGCAGTATAACTAATAAAGAAAGATACTGTGGTGCATTATCCTCCCCAACCTCTGCAGACTTTGACACAGTCTTATCTGATCACAGCCATACCATCTCCTGCAATGGTTCTCTTCCCACCCCTGCACTGTTGCCTCCCTCTATCCTTGCACCCCTACTCTTCCTCATCTACATACTGCACCTTGGCGACATCATCCACAGACATAGGATCAGCTCCCACACCCAGCTCTACCTCTCCTCAACCCTACTATTTTCAATCTTGGTGTCTATTTGACCCTGAGCTGAGCTTCTGAACCCAGATCCTCTTGATTACAAAGAACGTCTACTTCCACTTCTAACACCGCTTGCTTTTGCCTCTCTCTAAATCCACCTGCTGCTGAAACCCTCGTGCATGGCTTTGTCACCTCCAGATCCGAATATTCAAATTGTCTCCTGGCTGGTTTCCCATCCTCCATAAACTTCAGCTCATTTAAAACTCTGTTGCCTGTATCCGATCCCACATCAAGTATCATTTGTCTGTCATCATTTTATGCAGTATAATCATCTTTTGAACAATGCTGATCACTACTCCTAAAAGTGAGCAATCTTTCTTTGTCACTACTGATCACTGTAATTGCAGAACAATCCCTTTTATAAATTTGCCATACTTTACTCTTGTGCACTTCCTGATGTAGTCATGCCGTGTAAAAGCTTAGTTCATTGATTTGTCATATCTAGGTATTGGATGCATTATTAGATCACCTTCCAGAAATTCTAAGATTTATCATTACAGGAGGAGACCATGTAGGAGCAGAGAGTAAGGTAAGAAATTGTGTATTATGGTATTTTAAAAGTACAGTAATTCAAATCCTTTGTCACTAAAATATCTCTGCTGTGACCACTGCAAAATTCCAACAGTAACTTTGCTGAGCAATCCTCTGATTACTCATCGTAATGATCCTTTACAGGTGATTATTTACAAGGACAACTGAAGGTTACTAATGCAATAATGTCAGAATGCCTGCCTGACATGCATCTAGTATTTTATTTACTAGGTAGTGAATAAGTCAGTATTTTACTGCAAAACAGTACCTTGTAATCAGTCGTATGATTGATGTAAGTTTTTTCTTGCATTTCAATTTAAATTTTGTAGCATAGTGGCTAAGAAATTCTCTAATACAGAAAACTTATAATTGAATGATGAAGTTTGTATGTGTGCCCTGCTGATGTTTACTGTAGACGAGCAGAGACCATGGTTAAACTGAAAATGTTACTTTTTTTGTAATATTTTCATGATCCATATTTGTACTTAATGAACAAAAATAATTCCAACAAAAAAATGGAATCCTCACTTAACCCTAATAGTTAGGAATGTCTCATAAATCTTACCCAATTACTACCATCTTAAAGAATAACCACCGTACAGTTAAGCCACTGTTGCATCAAAAGTAAAATGCTCCACCCCTGACTAGAAACATACAACAATATGATCACAAAAAAAAGCACTATAATTCTAGTAAGACACTGTATAAACAAAGCAATATACTGGAATTATTGCATTCTTGAGGCAGGCCTACTGAAGTCATGTGAGTTATAATGGAAATTTTACTTTTGTTTTAAATACTGCTTTGCCCTGTGTGAAATAGTTTAATTGATTATTTAGGCAAATTATGGACATCAAATTACTGACATTTTAAACGTGCACTCTTAATAAGTTTGACCTTGTAAAGTATTTTGTGAGCCTACTTTTTATGTACGTACAGGAAACTCTCTTTTTGCCGGCACCTAAATAACCAGAAATCTCTCTTAACCGGCAAAATTCAGGAGTAGGTTCAGGTAAGTTTTACTTCATATTAGTGGCCGTGTAACCAGGGTTCCTGGATCTGTGGCCGTGTAACCGGGGTTCCTGGATCTGTGGCCGTGTAACCGGGGTTCCTGCACCTGTTGCTGTGCAACAGGGACGCCTGGATCTGTGGCCATGTACGGGCTCTTGTACCTTAGTAAGTATACCTCTCTGTAATCCGGACTTTTTGATCAACCGGCACCACGCTAGTCCCGTCGGTGCCAGATAAAAAAGAGTTTCCTGTATATATGTGGAAAGATAACTGCAGTTTGCAAGACCTTATTTTAATTGGAAATTCTGTTGGCAGGTACATGTTCCTGATCTGATTCCAGCTCTCTCAGTGGCTGAACAGAGAGCTGCCACCTCTTTAAAATGGAGAATACATGAGAAGCTATTGTTGACGTTTTCCTGTCTGCCACAAGTCATTTCAAGTGATCAGATATACTACAAGTTTTTACCCATAATGTTTAGAATAATGACGACAAATGTAAGATCAATCTCAAGTGCAATTTCTACTGAAAACAATGTGAACGTTGTGTGACACTCAGGAGTTGAAGAGGATTATTTTTTCATTTTGCACTGTAACTCCATATTAAGGATAATTCCTAAGAAGTGTACAATTTATTTTGTTTTTCTTTTTAAAAACACAGCAAATGCAAACACAATTTTAGAACTCATCCAGTTGAAACATGTAGCAGTCATTTGTGCATACTCCAAATTTTCTTATAGCCTTTAACTTGATTTATAAGAAACTAATAGATAATTCTTCTATCCCATTCTGGCAATTAAATCTGTATTTTGATTTTAAAAAGTAGTATTTCTGAGGTGTATTCGTTTTACACCTTTATCCTGTTTTGTTTTGTGGATTTTAAACAGATTGAATTCAGTATAGCATTTACGAAGTCACTTCATATTTGTAACCATATTTTAACAAATGGTACCATTTTTTTCTTGCATGCAAATGTCATTTTGATATCCCAATATATATTTCAAATATCTAGTTTAAAATCAGATGTCAAATTATATTCACACATTTTTCTGCTGTGCAAGTTTAGACTGTTATTTAACAGTTACTTCACTGACTTGGAGTGTGAAGACAGCATGTATTTCTGTTTTCCTCCATTTCTTCCATTTATGTCTGCAATATTTATTTATAATTATTTTAACTTGCTTTATTTATATCTAAAAATGTAAGGCCACCATTAGAAAATATCATTGGTTAACCACTGAATCATTGTAATATCTGATGTTAGATAGTTTTTAATGTTTAGGTGTTCTGATTTTTTTTTTGCTTAAAGAATTGATCATTATTAAGTGACTCGCCTGTTAGCATTTAATTTCAAACTTACCTAAGTGTTAAGTTCTGTGTTGCATGCTTTGCTCATGTTTTTTAACTTATGAAGAACTCTTCACTTCATCAGTAGCAAACAGAATTTAAAAACATAATTTATTATGTCTATGTGCAGCATCTTTGTCAACAGATTATAACATGACCATTATTGAAGGAAATGCTAATTGTGATAACACTAAAATTCAGGTTGGGTTTATTATTATCTAGAATGTCCTTCCAGTCCAAAGAGCCTCAGCCAGAACCCTCTGTGTATTTGTTCGGTACAACCGTAAACAGGAACAAAGACAGGAAATATGCAGTAAACTCATTGAACGTAAGTATTCTTTTAAAAGTAAATGTAATAAAATAACTTCTAGTCTCTCAGTAAATTGTTTCCACAAAATTGGGAAGAGAAATCCCAGAGTTATAGAAACCAAACCGCAAATCTTCGTTTCTAGTGCACCTTTCTACAATAGGAAAATTAAAAAAAAAAAAAACTTTCATTTATATAGCGTCTTTCACAACCTCGAGACGTTTCACAATGCTTTACAGCCAATGAAGGACTTTTGAAGTGTAGTTACTGTTGTAATGTAGGAAACGTGGCAGCCAATTTTGCACACAGCAAGGTCCTGCAAATTGCAATGAGATAACGACCAGGTAATCTGTTTGTGATGTTAGTTGAGAGATAAGTATCGGCCAGGACACCGGGGAGAAGTTCATATGATCATCTTCGAATAGTGCTATGGGATCTTTTATGTCCACCTGAGCAGGCAGACGGGGCCTTGTTTTAAAATATTATCTGAAAGACAGCATCTCCCTCAGTCCTGGACTGAGGTGCTAGCCTAGATTATGTGCTCAACTCACTGGAGTGGGACTTGAATCCACAACCTTCTTACTCGGAGGTAAGAATGCTACCACTGAGCCAAGGCTGACATCAGAATCATAAGAAGTCTTTATATAAGTCACTAGATTTGGCACATATGCCTAATAAAAGTTGCATTGTGCAAGTGAATAACATAAATCTAAGCACAAAGAGGAAATTGCATACGAGTTAACTTCTGGACTCAGTGTTGGGGAAACATAATTCAACTAGGGAATAGAACCATTTGACGGAACAAGCTCTAGTCCCAAAGAACTTTGTATTTCTGTTGATGCACTAATTACGTTCCTATGTGCTGCTGTAGAAGCCCCTTAGGCTGGGTGTTGCACTTGGATGAGAAATTGATTTTGATAACATGATTTGTTCAACTTCCAGCTGCTTAATCCTCACAGCAGTAACATACACAACCGAACAAGGAGAGAGAAGGTCTTTTGTTTTCTTGCTCTGGACTTTGCTTTAGGCACTACATGGCACTTCAGTACCTGATGGACAGTGTGCTCTGTTGATGTCCTCGGTAAAAACATGATCCTGTCTTGTGAATGCAGTGATGCACCATTGTCATCAAGTGGCAGGACAGGGTGTCTAACACTGATGTCCTCAAGCGCTGCAATATAACCAGAATTGAGGCCGCAATCCAAAAGGTCCAGTTGCGTTGGCCTGGACATGTCATTCGCAAGTCTGATTGTAGAATTGCAAAGCCGTCTTCCACTGAACTGCAGCCCGCATATCAAAGCAGAGCTAGGCAGATCAAATGCTCTCAAGACGCACTAAAGGCCACTTAAAAAACCTGTCAGACACAGCCCCTGACAGACCACAATGCGTGATGTCTGCTGGATCGTTTTGAATGAATTTAAGACTGTGAGGTTGCAAGATCTGGCTGTCGAACATCTGGAACACAAGTCAACTTATCTACCTGCCTCATTTAGCTTTCAGTGCTGTGTGTGCGGCCGTATGTGTGTGTCCAGGATTGGGTTCTTCTCCCATCAGTGCACCCACAACAACTGAGACTCATCTGTCAATTTGACAGGAGACTCTATCACCACAGTCACTTCAAAAAAAACTATTTCTCAAACGGAACTTGCGATTAACAAATCCATGCTGGCTGCCTTTAATTATTCCATGAATCTCTAAATTCTCATTAATTTGATCTCAAAATAGGGATTCTAAAAGTTTACCCACAACTGATATAAAACTAACTGGTCTATAGTTACCCAATTTATTCTTCCCTCCCTCCCTTAAACAAAGATGTTGCATTGACTACTCTCCAGCCTCCTGGAATAATTTGTATATGTAAGAAGGATTAGGAAGAAATTGTGAGCAGAACTTCTGTTAACTCCTTTGTGACTTCCTTCAACAGCTAGAGTGCATGGCATCAAAGTCTGGTGACTTAGTTATTTTGAGTTCTATTAAGTTTTTCAGGATCAAGTTCTTTTTTACAGTTATCTTTTTAAAAATTGTTCCATATTCTCCTTTAGTACACTTTCCGTCATCATTTGTAAACACCAGCTCAAAATATTTATTTAGTATAAATCTTTGCCATATCATCTTCCTGCACAACAAGATTCCCCCTTCATCCTTCAGAGGCCTTGCCCTTTTTTTAGATGTTTTACTTTTAATATGCTTATAAAAGCCCTTACTACTTCCTTTTATATTATCCACTTGTCTTTTTTTATATTCCCATTGGGCCCTTCTAATCTCGCTCTTCACCTCTCTGCTGCACTTTCTATATTCCTGATGATTTTCTTTAACATTGTTGGACCTGGTTTTATCATTATTAAGTTTCAGCTTAATGTTAATCTCTCTTTTTACTCATGGAACTCTAACCTTTGATTTTTCCCCTATAGGAATATATATTTTTGGTTCTTATCCATCTCATTTTAGGATTCCCCACTGCTGATTTGTTATTCTGTCTACTGACTTTTTTGCCCACTTAATTTGAGCCAGATCCCTTCCTATCGCACTGAATTTGGTCTTTTTCCAGCCCAGCACCCTTGCATGTTATGGTTCCACTTCATTTCCCAGAACTAAATCAAGCAATGCTTCCTTCCATGTTGGGCGAGAAACATCTACGAGGAAGCGGTCTTTAATGCACGCTAAAAAGGGTTCTCCACTTTGATCATTTGTATGAATTTTATCCCAGTATATCTTGGGATAGTTACAATCACCCAATATTATTGCCTTGTTGCTCTTGCTGTCCAGACTCATAGCCTGTAGTAAACATTGAAAGTTGTACCACGTCCCTTCCCATTCCTTAACTCTGTCTATATGAATTTGACCTTCACACAACCCCTTAGAACAGCCTTGCATTCTAGAACTGATAAAAATCCATTATCACTGCAACCAACCCCCTTTTTGTCCTCGAGTTCTCCTATAAATGTTATAACCAGGAATATTAAGTTTCCAGTCATGTCCAAACCTAAGCCATATCTCTGCTGTTTAACACCCTTCGATAGTTCTTAATGCTTCTAACTCTTCACTTTTGTTTTGGGTGCTTTGTGAATTCACAAAGCAATCACTCAATCAAAAATCCAATTTTTGGCAATCTTACTCTTTTTAAAAAATAAAAAAAAAATTCCTCTCACCAATCTGTTTAATTACTTCCTGATTTTCCCTTTTATTCTCCCCTATACCCCTTGAATTTTTTGCTTTACTTTCTGCTTCCTTATCCTTTTTCTGTCATCCATCACTCAGAATACTTTCTCTCACTCCCCCTTCCTCCCACAAAAAGAATTGATTGAGAGTTCTAGCATCTCACCCACCCAGCCAGCCTTTGAAGGGAAGGTATGGCTGTCGAGTATGATGAGTCACCAAGGACTACAGCAGTAGGTTACTGTTACCAACATGGTTTCTAGGCAATTTGCAGCATGCAAAGAAAAAGCCTGCATCACTAAAAAAAATAAATTCCTTTCTGCTCACCAGATCACAAGATAATTGTTAAAAATGGTCTTTCAGCACATTTTAATTCATCATCCAGAAGCACATTGCAGTCCTCCATGCAGCTTTCAATTGTTTCTTAAAATATTCCAAGGTTTTCACCTCTACTGCTCTATCAGAGTTATTCTTCTGAGTCAGAGGGTCATGGGTACAAGCCCCACTGCAATCCACACTGATACTGAAGGGTAGTAATAAGGAAGTGCGGTCTTTTGGATCAGATGTTAAACCAGGCCCCCTGGTCTTCCTATTTGATTGGACCTAAAAGATCCCATGGCACAAGAGCAGGAAAGTTCACTTTGCGTCAGTCAACCAACACCACAGATTATCCGTGATTTTTTTCACTGCTATTTGTTAGATCTCGCTTTGTACTAATTGGCTGCCACATTAGCCAACGTGACAACAATTGAAAAGTAAATCATTGGCTGTGAAATGCGTTGGGATGTCTTGAGAACATGAAAAGTGCTATATAAATGCAAATTCATTTGCACGTTCTCAAGTTTGCCTTTTGAACCTGTGTCCGCATGTCCCACTCTTGCAATTTAATTTAAAGTAATATTCCGGATATATCTTTTCCATACTTTTAACTAGCTTGTATACTCTATAAGATCACTTCGCAGATACCTGCTTTCCAGGTTGTTAAAAAGCCCAAGTTTCTGCCAGTTTTCCTCATAAATCAGACCTTTTACATTAGAGCTCAACATTGTGGCTTTTCTGTACATGACTTCCATAGTTTTCCTTGTGTTTTAGAAACCTCAACAAGACATAGTACTCAAGATGCCCAGAGCACTCTGCAGTTTAATTGCAACATCCTCTGACTTATATTCTACCATTCCAGCTTTGTATTCAGACTTCTATTAGTTTGGTTGATTACTGCTCCACATTGGATGAAAATATTTACCATCAAGTCAACTAAGACTCCTAGGTGTCTCTCAGCTTTATCCTTTGCTATTTCAACACCATTCATGGCGTATGTATGTCACTTATTTTTCCTTCTTGCGTGCAGTACCTTGCACTTGTCTGCATTAAACTTAATCAGCCATTGATCTGCGCTCATACTTATTTTGTCCAACTCATTCAGTAATTTCTCAGCTGCATGTACTGATTCCATTGCCCCTCCCAGTTTGGTATCCTCAGCAAATTTGACCACTTTGCATTTAGCCACGACCTCTACCATCCCCAAACCCACGACCTCTACCAAGGGCAGCAGGTGCATGGGAACACCATCACCTCCAAGTTCTCCTCCAAATCACATACCACTCTGACGTGGAAATCTATCGCTGTTCTTTCATAGTCGCTGGGTCAAAATCCTGGAACTCCTTCCCCAACAGCACTGTGGGAATACCTTCACCACACGGACTGCAGCGGTTCAAGAAGGCGACTCACCACCACCTTCTCAAGGGCAATTAGGGATGGGCAATAAATGCTGGCCTTGCAAGCAACGTCCACATCCCAGGAACAAATATATTTTTTAAATTATCTTACGAGAAACCATACTGATCCCAACACCAGGCCTTCGGCCATCCCACTACCATCTCCCACTCCAACATAACTCCTCCAATGAGTCATTTTCTTTTCTACCCTTCAACTAGTTTCTTATTAAACATGATCATTGCGAATAGATATGACTCCCCACAGCTTTGAGTTTAACTAATAACTTTGCCAAATTATTTTTGGATGTCTAAATACACCTTTGTTCCTAGCAAGTAGCTTTAATTTGACTGCTTGGAGTATCTCACTCTGTTGTAAACATGACTCTTTGGCTATGCAGTTTGACGGAGAGATACCATTCTTTCTTTGGTTTTTCACGTACCATTAAGTCCACTCGCTCATTTTTTTCGTCTCTTATGAACTCTTGTTAGGAATGTTACTTTCAGTGTCTGCAGTAAACACACACCTTACATAGCAATTATGATGATGTGGTAGAACTATTGTTATTTTTAATCATTATCACAAATGGTCTAGTAAAGCTATTACTACAAGACTTTAGCAGAGCATTTTCCTTAATTGATATAGAAAAGAATGTTGAAATTTCTACCAGCATCTGACACTGAAAAATTGGAGAAAAAGCTTTGTGGGGGCTGCATTTACCAACCCTAAAAATGTTATTTAATGTGGAAGGCACCTAAAGATACATAATTTTATCTTTTTTGTATCAAACACTATCTCTAAAATTAGCCATGTGTAAATTCCAAATATAGTGCTAGCAACTCAGTCAACATCTGTTAAGAGAAAAGACTGGTGTATAACCCAAAAACATCAATAATCTAGTGTTTTCTTTTTACAGATGATGACTTGACCTGCTGTATATTTCCAATATTTTCTATTTTTATGTCAGATTTCCAGCCTTTACCTTTTTAAAAAAAAAATAAAAAAATTGACACTCCATTTTTAATGATGGGTATTTTGAAATAGAGGCAGAGACTGTGATGAAAGCACAGAAAATGTTGCATTTAAAACAAAAAACTTTTGTCCTATTAATTAAAACATTTTATTTTTCTGCTGCAGAACTTGGTCAAGGAAGAAGTTGCTGGAACAGACTAAGATTTCTTGACACTTGTGAATGTATCATGGATCTGTTTTCAAAAGCCTTCTTCTGTAAATACTTTTTCCTGTCTGTACTTGAACTTTCAAATGACCCTGTTCCAAATGTGAGGTGAGTAGATCATCATTATTATAATACTACATGTTGTACGTTTGTTGCTTGGTACCAATTTGTAATAATCTTTTTAATTCTTGTAGAGGCGAAGAATTGGAGCACATTTCATGCTCCAACTGGTGCACTGCTACACAGCGCGTGACTCAACCTGGTAACAATGTCAGAATTTCCCTAGGTGGCACAAATAATTAGGCTTAGCTCCATCTGACGAGTATTCCCTGCTGATCAGTGTTAAATTTTTATTTTTCGCAGCTAGTCTTAGAGATTGTGAGAACTGAGACTGATATTCAAACTCTGGAATCATTGATGTGTAGCACAGAATATCCATTCAGATTAACCTTAGATGACCAAAACAAAATTTTAAGTAATGAGTAATGCTTTGTGAAAACAATTTTTGGGATAGAAGCCTATGGGGAAAAAATTTGGTTGCTTTGCCCCTAGGCGCCAACTGGGTGCAAAGCAACTAGCGCCCGGGCGCTGCGCCGCCAACGCCTCCCGCGAAATTCAGCGGGAGGTTAGCGGCGATGCTAACTGGTAACGCCGCGGGCGATGACATCATCGCCGTGCGCAGCGCCCCGGCCACGATCTTCGGCAGCGCCCCCTGACTTACCGCCGGACGCTATGTCCGACAGGGTCGGGGGGGGGCCTACCTGCGGTCGGGGAGGCGCTATTTAAAGGCGAGGTGCGGGGCGGCCATTTTTGTTGCTGGCCGCCTGGCAGCACCTGCCTCCGCTCCCGTCCCCGACCTCCTTACCCCCCCACCCCCTGCGTGGCGTGCTGCGCTCCATGAGCCCAGTACTTCTTTTGCGTGCCGGGCTCTTTTGCCGGCACTCCCGATCCCGAGGGCCCAGCTGGGCCCCGGGTCACTCTGCGCAAGGCCCCTCCCTTTTAAGAAGGGGAGAAAGGCCTGCAATACCACGGCACGTAGCACCAAGAGGGAGGTGGGGCACTTCTAATAGGTGCCCTGCTTATCTCTTTGGGCACTACCACTCAATACTAAAGGTAGCACCCCAGCGAAGTTAGTGCCCCAAAGGGGACGCTACTCAATTTTTAGCCCTACATCTCTGGAAATAATGAGCAATGGTTGCAGTGAGGTTTAACAAAGCGGAACTATTGGTCGTGACTTTACGAACCTCAGCGGGTCGGTGGTGGGTCCCGACCCCGCTGCTGTCTCCATCCCGGACTCTGAAATGACTTTCCATTGATTAAGCCTGCCCAACCCATTTCCCGGCCAATTAGAGGAAGCAGGTCTGGTGACATATTTGATGACTCGTCATCAGCCGGTTTCCTTAAAGGGACCATGGCCAACTTTATTTTGACATTTGTGCTCTCCGTGTTCTACAGCATTGAGGTGCTGTAAACGCTGACGAGCACTGCAGAGGTGCAGGGCTGCACCCAGGTGCTCCCATGACTCCCTCCATATGCTTATGAAGGGACTCGCAGCACGCAGGGAGCTCTTCTTCCCTTCCCATGGATGGACGAGACCTCCCCAGGAGATCAACACAGCCGGAGGGCACAAGCAGGGATATGGTCAGGAGGACCTGGGTGCAGTGCCGCAAACCTTTCAATGATCCCAGTAGATCACGAAATGTTAGTACAAAGCCACACTCGACCTCATCCTGCTGTGCCTCTCATCACATCCCCATCACCCTGCCTTCACTACCCTACTCCTGCACATCCTTACTCACACTAACTTACCTTGCACCTCCACCCATCCCTCTCTATCTATATTATCACATCCCCACCTTGCTAGCCACCCCTCACACTCACCCTCATCCTAGTGCAAGCATACCAACTAGCAACACACAAGGGTAGGCACTTGGGTGTTTTATGCAATGTTTATGTAAAGTTTCTGTTAATGTGGTGTCAAACATTGAAACCTTTATTTTCAACACTTTGGGTCTTGGACAGATTTGTGTGCATCTTTGGAAGTGGCTTAGTGAGTTGCAGTGCATGGTGAGACATAACGGTATCCCCCGCAATAGTGATGAGTGTGAAAGGAATGGCTTGGGCACTGTAGGGATGCTTTATGGTGTTGGTGTGGGGTGGTGTCATCATGTGGCAGCCAGGGTGTACAGCGTCATTTAAGTAAATCTGGCCATGGTGAGGCCATCCCTGGCCTCGGTGAGGCCATCCCTGGCCTCCTGGCAGCAATGTCGTCTGGTGCTGATCCCCTGTGTCCTATGCAGCATCAGTTGATTGCGGAGAAGGTTGGTGTTGTTGCTGGTGTGCCTGGTGATGCTGGCGTTGGGGCTGATCATGGTGTGATTCTGAGGACCAAGGTGAGAGAGTTTCAAGGGCACCCATGCTGATGGAATAGATGGCAGGTGAAGTAGAGATGACAGAAGCAATCTGTCAATGGTGGGAGAGGTAATGAGGTCAGACTGGATGGAGACTTGTGTAAAGACTTGCAGCAGCCTGAATCTGTAGTGGAAATGCAGTTTAGAGAAGCTAGTGGTTAGGTGAACATATCTCAATCAGCTGGGAGCTTTTGCTTGATATTTGAAGCTGTCAGCTCATCAGCTGTTTCAATGGCCACTGACCTCCTGCCTCAGCTTCACAGTCGAGTTCTAGGCACAGTGGGAAACCGGTGGGCGATCTGTCAAATCCAAAAAGCTGGGAAAAACCATTGATAAGTGGCTGTAAACAAGCCACTAATGATTTTAATTGCCTCTCCCGCCACTGCCTGTCAGGTCCGCTCAGCGCTGGCAGACCATACGTCGGGAAAGTCCAATGTGCGTATTTTGCCAGCGGGTTCCTGACCAGCTGTCAATCATTTTAAATTTAACAGCTGACCCGCCACACATCCCGTCCACTGAACGCCAACAAGATTCCGGCCATTGTTCAAGAACATTAGAACATAAGAAAGAAGGAGCAGGAGTAGGCCATTTGGCCCCTTGAGCCTGCTCCGCCATTCAGTAAAATCATGGCTGATCATCTACCTCAACTCCACTTTCCTACACTATCCCCATCTCCCTTGATTCCCTTAATATCCAAAAATCTATCGACCTCTGTCTTGGATATACTCCACGACTGAGCCTCCACAGCCCTCTGGGGTAGAGAATTCCAAAGATTCACCACCCTCTGAGTGAAGAAATTTCTCCTCATCTCAGTAGACCCCTTATTCTGAGATTGTGACCCCTGGTTCTAGACTCCCCAGCCAGGGGGAAACATCCTCCCTGCATCTATCCTGTCGAGCCCTGTAATAATTTTTTATGTTTCAATGAGATCCCCTCTCATTCTTCTAAATTCTAGAGAATATAGGCCCAGTCTACTCAATCTCTCCTCATCGGACAATCCCCCCATCCCAGGAATTAGTCTGGTGAACCTTCGTTGCACTCCCTCTATGGCAAGAATATACTCACTTAGCCTGTCTATATCCCCTTGAAGCCTCTTTGCATCCTCCTCACAACTTACATTCTCACCCAGCTTTGTATCATCAGCAAACTTGGATATATTACATTTGGTCCCCTCATCCAAATCACTGATCTAGATTGTGAATAGCTGAGGCCCAAGCACTGATCCTTGCGGTACCCCACTAGTTACAGCCTGCCAACCCGAAAATGACCTATTTATTCCTACTCTCTTTTTTGTCCGTTAACCAATCCTCAATCCATGCTAGTATATTACCCCCAATCCCAAGAGCCCTAATTTGGTTTAATATCCTCTTGTGTGGCACGTTATCGAATGCCTTATGAAAATCCAAATACACCACATCCACTAGTTCCCCTTTATTCTGCTAGTTACAACCTCAAAAAACTCAAATAGATTTGTCAAGCACGATTTCCCTTTCATAAATCCGTGTTGGCTCTGCCCAATCCTAGTATTATTTTCTAAGTGCCCTGTTACCACATCCTTAATAATAGATTCTAGCATTTTCCCCACCACTAATGTCAGGCTAACTGGCCTGTAATACCCCGTTTTTTCTCTTCCCTCCTTTCTTAAATAGTGGGGTTACACTTGCTACCTTCCAATCCGCGGAACCGTTTCTGTTCCTGCTTTTAACATTTAAGCATTTGCGCACATGCTGAACACCTGCACTACTTAAATCAACTATTTAGTTGATTACTTACTGGGTTAAATACTGATTTTCACATAGAAAGTGCAGGGGTGAAATTAAAAAGGGAATTAGGAAAGCAAAAAGAGGGCATGAAAAAATATTGGCAAGTAACATCAAGGAAAACCCAAAGATGTTTTATAAATACATAATGAGCGAGCAAGAGGATAACTAAGGAAAGAGTAGGGCCTATTGGAGACCAAAAAGATAACCTGTGTATGGAGATGGAAGACGTAGGTATGGATCTTAATGAATACTTTGCATCTGTCGCAAAAGAGAGGACGATGCAGACATTGTAGTTGAAGAGGAGTGTGAAAATGAGATAAACAGTGAGGGAGGAAGTATTAAGGGGCTTAACATCTTTGAAAGTAGATAAATCGCCAGGCCTGGATGAAATGTATCCCAATCTGTTAAGAGAAGCAAAGGAGGAAATAGCGGAGGCTCTGACTATCATTTTCAAATCCTCTCTGGCTACAGGAGTGGTACTGGAGGACTGCTAAAGTTGTACCATTGTTAAAAAAGGGAGAAAGGGATAGACCGAGTAATTACAGGCCAGTCAGCCTAACCTCGGTGGTGGGGAAATTATTGGAAAAAAATTCTGAAGGACAGTATTGATCGTCATTTAGAAAGGCACGGATGAAACCAGGACAGACAGCGAGGGATTTGTTGAGGGAAGATCATGTCTGACTAACTTGATTGAATTTTTTGAGGAGGTATCGAGGAGGATTGATGAAGGTAGCGCATTTGATGTAGTCTACATGGATTTTAGCAAGGCTTTTGACAAGGTCCCACATGGCAGACTGATCAGAAAAGTAAAAGCCCATGGGATCCAAGGGAAAGTGGCAAGTTGGATTCAAAATTGGCTCAGTGGCAGGAAGCAAAGGGTAATGGTCGATGGGTGTTTTTGTGACTGGAAGGCTTTTTCCAGTGGGGTTCTGCAGGGCTCCGTTCTAGGTCCCTTGCTTTTTGTGGTATATATCAATGATTTAGACTTCAATATATGGGGCATAATTAAGAAGCTTGCGGATGATACAAAAATTGGCCGTGTGGTTGATAGTGAAGAAGAAAGCTGTAGACTGCAGGAAGATTTCAATGGACTGGTCAGATGGGCAGAAAATTGGCAAATGAAATTCAATCCGGAGAAGTGTGAGGTAATGCATTTGGGGAGGGCTAACAAGGCAAGTGAATACACTATAAATGGTAAAATACTGAGAAGGGTAGAGGAACAGAGAGACCTTGGCGTGCATGTCTACAGATCCCTGAAGGTAGCAGGACAGGTGGATAAGAAAGCATACGGGATATTTTCCTTTGTTAGCAGGGAGGTTATACTTGAACAGTATGAAACACTAGTTAGGCCACAGCTAGAGTACTGCGTACAGTTCTGGTCACCACATTACAGGAAAGACGTGATTACATTAGAGAGGGTACAGAGGAGATTGACGAGGATGTTGCCAGGACTGGAGAATTTTAGCTATGAGGAAAGGTTGGATAGGCTGGGGTTGTTTTCTTTGGAACAGAGGAGGCTGAAGGGAGACTTAATTGAGGTGTATAAAATTGAGGGGCCTAGAGTGGATAGATAGGACCCATTTCCCTCAGCAGAGAGGTCAGTAACCAGGGGGCATAGATTTAAAGTAATTGGTAGAAGGATTAGAGGGGAGTTGAGAACTTTTTTCACCCAGAGGGTGGTGGCGGTCTGGATCTCGCGACCTGAAAGGGTGGTAAAGGCAGAAACCCTCATCACATTAAAAAAGTACTTGGATGTGCACTTTAAGTGCCATAATCTACTAGGCTACGGACCAAGAGCTGGAAAGTGGGATTTGGCTGGATACCCCTTTTTTGGTGCCGAATGGCCTCCTTCTGTGCCATAAATTTCTATGATTTTATAGTGTATTTGCCCATTAAAGCATTTTGATGATTCAGGGCTTGCTAAAATTGTACTGTTTTCATAAAATGCTAAAATATGTACAAGCATTCCAAACCAAAATTGAAGCAGCAATACTAGATGACACCTAGAAAAGAGTAAAATGTTACAGGTTTGACAAAGCTACAGAAAAATTTCTTAACTTTTTTCATTGCAAAGCATATATTTTGACAGAAAACTACTTTGAAAGTGCAAATATAATTCTCATAAAATTGCCAACATATGTGCTAGTGGTATGCTGTAAATTACAATATACAGTTTCACAATTAATATTACATGACTAAAGTTTGTTGTACATTGCCAAAATTGATGTCTGTACTGGAATTGCCTGCTGACAAATACCTACTTCAACAACTGGAGCTTTATTTTAGGAACTTATTGTTCCAGAAAAGGACAAAGTATTCATTTTTAAAAAGTAGCTGTGTTATTCTTAGATATGTATATAGTTTATTTGAGGGAGGTTAAGATTTTATTTTCGCTATTTGCAAAAATATTTCCAATTATATTGGTAAAACTCTTAACAATTGTTTCTTAATATGCCATCATCTATATGTAGTACTTCTGTAAGGGGCAGTAATGCTATGTAGAAATATAATATGGGGTAGGGGAAGGGTTGATCACTGGTTCTAAAGTCTGTTGATCTTGAATTGTTTATCTACTCATTCACTGGAGTCAAATTGTCCACAAGATGAACAAAAAGCAAAATACTGCAGCTGCTGAAATCTGAAACTAAAACAGAAAATACTGGAAACCACTCCGCTGCATCTGTGGAGTAACATCTTCCAGTTCTGACCAGGAATTCTTACCTGAAATGTTTAATGGAAAAGGAGGGGGAGTAGCCCTGATAAAGGATGACATAAGGACAGTAGAGAGAAAGGATCTCGGCTCGGAAGATCAGGAAGTAGAATCGGTACGGGTGGCGATGAGGAATAACAAGGGGCAGAAAACACTGGTGGGAGTAGTTTATAGGCCCCGTAACAGTAGCTATACCGTTAGATACAATATTAATCAAGAAATAGTAGGAGCTTGTAACAAAGGTAATGCAATAATCGTGGGGGACTTTAATCTTCATATAGACTGGACAAATCAAATTGGCAAAGGTAGTCTGGAGGACGAGTTCATGGAATGCATTTGGGACAGTTTCCTAGAACAATATGTCATGGAACCAACCAGGAGCAGGTTATTTTAAATCTTGTATTGTGTAATGAGACAAATGGCGTGTTCGCCTTTATTGCGAGAGGGTTGGAGTATAAGAGTAAGGAAGTCTTGCTACAATTGTACAGGGCCTTGGTGAGACCACACCTGGAGTACTGTGCACAGTTTTGGTCTCCTTATCTAAGGAAGGATATACTTGCCTTGGAGGCAGTGCAACGAAGGTTCACTAGATTGATTCCTGGGATGAGAGGGCTGTCCTATGATGAGAAATTGTGTAGAATGGGCCTATACTCTCTGGAGTTCAGAAGAGTGAGGGGTAATCTCATTGAAACATACAAGATTCTGAAGGGGATTGACAGGGTAGATGCTGAGAGGTTGTTTCCCCTGGCTGGAGTGTCTAGAACTAGGGGCATAGTCTCAGGATAAGGGGTAGGCCATTTAAGACTGAGATGAAGAGGAATTTTTTCACTCAGAGGGTTGTGAATCTTTGGAATTCTCTACCCCAGAGGGCTGCGATTATATTCAAGGCTGAGATCAATAGATTTTTGGACTCTAGGGGAATCAAGGGCTATGGAGATAGGGCGGGATACTGGAGTTGAGGTCGATGATCAGCCATGATCTTATTGAATGACGGAGCAGGCTCGAGGGGCCGTATGGCCTACTACTGCTTCTATTTCTTATGTTCTTATGTTAACTTGTCTGTTGTCTCCACAGATGCTGCCTGACCGGCTGAGTGTTTCCAGCAATTTTTGTTTTTGTCTGCAAGATAACCCACTTAGTAATGGGAACTGAATTGAACCTCGTTGGAACGCTCAATAATCCAATACCCGAGCCAGACAATATTTTAGGATGCTGCTGATAATTGTCCAGCAAATCTACCTTCTTGATGGGACCCAGGGGGGATCCCTAACCCTCCAAGCCAGTGACCGAATGAGCAGCTGGTCCTAGCTGGACAAGCAGCAGGAAACTTCCCAGTGCAGTGGACTGGTCAGCTGTGTGATTTTTACTCATTGAACTGCAGCGCAGCTTGGGAATCCCTAAGCCTTGTCGGGCTTGTGCAAATAGGGCGTCTCCCTATAGAAATAAAGTATGATCACTCCATTTCAGACCAGTGGAAATTCTACTTGGGCGTAATTCTCAATAGTTTGGTTTGGAGACTCTTGGGTTAAGTCTGGTGATGGGTTTCTGTGTATGTCAGACTGCCGGCTGACCAAAAAAAAATTGCTGTGCTAATTATAGGTTTATGGATGTTACAGCTGTGGATTTGGATGCCCGTACAGCACTCATTAGAAAGCATCATCCACTCCATATAAATACAGTTGTAAATTCTGCATAATTTCCCCAACTCCATTCTCTGGTTTGGCATGTAATGATGGTAAATTACACCTCAGTAATTACATATCACAGGCCTGAGTATTTAAAATGAATCATAAATTATCTGTTGCAGCAGCTTCGCAAAGATGCCCTCCCACTGATGTTCTTCTACTTTAACCCTGCAATCCTACAGCAGCATTATGGGCTTTAAATCATCTCATCCCCTTTCCCAACCCCACCCCTCCACCACTCGCACAGCTACGTTTTGAAAAATGTGTGACGACAGATCTCAACATACCAGACCATCCCACCAAAGAAAATGTCCATTTGGTGGCCTAACAGAGTTGTAGAAAAATGTTAGGAGTTATTTTCCTTGTGGGTCTTGCATTTTGTTAGGTTGCAAAGCGTTTTGAAAATACAAATGACTTTTTAAAAATTGACTGACACTGGTGCTGGTGGCGTGCTGTAACTCAATATGTGGTTTCGTGATTATTCCTCCAGGATTAAATTCTGTTACATGCTGCCAAAATTGAAGTCTGCGTTGAAACTGCCTGCTGACAAACACCTACTTCAACAACTAGAGCTTTGTGTTAGGAAATTACTGTGTCAGGAAAAGGACAAAGATGTCACTGCTATAGTGAGAATTGTACGTTTGCTTCTTGCAACTTTTTTACAACCAGCTATTCTGCGTTTGATCTTGAATCATGACAATTGAGATTGGTCACTTGTTCCATGTAACTGAATCAGTGGTTCATTTAAAATGGGTATGGTAGCTTAGTGATTATGTTACTGGATTAGTAATCCAGAGGCCTGGACTAATGAGACGCAAGTTCAAATTCCACCACAGCAGCTGGGGAATTTAAATTCAGTTAATTAAATAAATCTGGAATAAAATTTAAAAAAGCTAGTATCAGTAATGATGACCATGAAACTACTGGATTGTTGTAAAAACTCATCTGGTTCACTAATGTCCTTTAGTGAAGGAAATCTGCCATCCTTACCTGGTCTGGCCTCTGTGACTCCAGGCCCACAGCAATGTGGTTGATTCTTAACTGCCCTCTGACATGGCCTAGCAAGCCACTGAGTTGTACTCAAGAAGGGGGCTCACCACCACCTTCTCTCTGGCAATTAGGGATGGACAATAAATGCTGGCCTTGCCGGTAACACCCACATCCCGTGAACGAATTTTTAAAAAAAAGAGTCCACTTGATTTTAGATAACCAGGTAATAAATATTATTAATGTTATATTTCATAGACAACATTTTGCTTGTAAATTCTGTTTAATTATTTTTAAAAATCAAGAAATTAGAATTAGCTATAAGAGACTAGATTTTGCTGAAAAAATAACCGCGCCTAAACGAAACGCCGTTATTAACGCGCAAATTGGCCAGCAACTTGTAGCGAGGAAGAGATGCCCCGTGAATTGCAAATCGCCACTAGCTCCGCTGTTAGCTTCGCCCGTGGTTTTCATGAAGTTACAGCATTTGCACATTATTTACCAATTAACCTCGGCACAGAAAGTTGTCTCATAATTAACTGCGTAATTACCCTTTTAATGACATGATAATTGTTGGTGACTGCCAGTCAACCTCTCTTGTCCAGAAAGTAAACAAGTATAAGTGTGGAGTCTCATTCCTTCAGGTTGTGAATTGTTTTAGGAGATTTTAAAAATGTTAAATTTAACATTAAAAAAAAACTTACTTCTCCTTTCTGTCTCTTTTTTTCTCTCTCTCAATCCAGTCTTTCTTTCCCTCTCTTTATTTGCCCTTCTTTACCCGATTTGACATTGAATTCACCTAGTCTAATTCACCCTCCTCAGTCCTTCCTCTGTTTATTTCTCAATCCTTTAATCTCATTGGTTAAGGAAATGCACTTTGTCCGTCCCGTTGTTCACCAAGGTCCCAGATGCCCTGTTGCCCTCGCCGCACCGTTAGCAGCTCGCACTTCCAGCAACTTTGTGAGCAAAATGTTTTAAAATCTAAACGCGCACGAACAAGCCTAACTAACTGGGCAGGCCGCGACATGCCCCGCTCCAGCACAGTCTGACCCATTATTTCATATGTTTACGCTGTCAAAATGATTTGCTTATCGCAAATCAATCCATGCCAGTGTACAATGAAGCCAGTTTATTTTCAGCTAAAAATCTGATATAAAACATCTCGCCCTGTTTCTTGAAAGTATTTTTATTTCTGGAGATGGTGGTGGGTTTCTAAGTCAAGGCTTATTTAGTTCTTTCCAAATCAAATGGTATTATAGTATCACGAATGCAACCTGTGAAGAAATTTGTTGGTTAGGACCCTCTGTCATTTAACAGGAGGAGAGGAAGTTTACTGACTGGAAGCAACAGTGGGGGAAATTCCTGATGAAAGTGATTTTTCTTTAGAAATTAATTTTTAATTTTTTGTGTTCATCATTTCCATTCAAGTGCTACCAACACTATTTTACTCTCGATTTTCTTTTAGATTACATTGGAATTAGATCGAATGGAAACTAGCATGGAATCTGTAAGTTAGCATTTTGCTGCAGCTTTGTTCCGAAACAATCAATTGTTCTGTAAACACATTATGCAATTCACTTACTAAGCAAATAGGATGTGACTTGTTTGTTCTCCTCAAGTTTCCCAAAAGGTTGCAAGAAAAAGACTTGCTAGATCACAAGAAGGAAAAGGAAGAAAATTTGCTTCTAGAAATGGTAATATCTGTATTACGTTGAAATGTTTGTACCATTTGAATGAGGGATTACATTGGCCCAGATTTTGCGGTCAGCGGAGAAGCGATGGCGCTCGTTGCTGACCTCGACGAAAGCTGCCCATAAAGATCTAGCAAACTCTGTGGTGTGGCGCTCACCTCTCCCGACATTAATTACATGCTGGCGTCAAGTCTAGGGGCTCTCCAGCGTCCAGCAACAGTGATGTCATCAAGCTGGCTAAGCTGCCAATCACATTGAAGAATTCTCACAGACAGCAAACCAGGAAATAAAATGCACTGATTTTCCTTCAATTCTTAATTTTAGAGAGCAAAATAAAGATTGGGACATACACATGGGATTAAGGTAGAAGCTAAAATATATTTAAAAACTTGGAATTTTTAAAATTTGACATTCTAGAAATATAAAATTAGTTTTTCAGGGCCAGAACAGTTGTTCAGGAGTAATTATGAATCCGTTTGCCATTTAAAAACCCAGTTACACATCATTCAACAAGGCTTAACTTTTTGCAGTGACTATTTGTAGAGTGTTTTTTGAATGGAGGGGGAAGCGAGAGCGAGGGGGTGGAGGGGGAAGCGAGAGCGAGGGGGTGGAGGGGGAAGCGAGAGCGAGGGGGTGGAGGGGGAAGAGAGAGCGAGGGGGTGGAGGGGGAAGAGAGAGCGAGGGGGTGGAGGGGGAAGAGAGAGCGAGGGGGTGGAGGGGGAAGAGAGAGCGAGGGGGTGGAGGGGGAAGAGAGAGCGAGGGGGTGGAGGGGGAAGAGAGAGCGAGGGGGTGGAGGGGGAAGAGAGAGCGAGGGGGTGGAGGGGGAAGAGAGAGCGAGGGGGTGGAGGGGGAAGAGAGAGCGAGGGGGTGGAGGGGGAAGAGAGAGCGAGGGGGTGGAGGGGGAAGAGAGAGCGAGGGGGTGGAGGGGGAAGAGAGAGCGAGGGGGTGGAGGGGGAAGAGAGAGCGAGGGGGTGGAGGGGGAAGAGAGAGCGAGGGGGTGGAGGGGGAAGAGAGAGCGAGGGGGTGGAGGGGGAAGAGAGAGCGAGGGGGTGGAGGGGGAAGAGAGAGCGAGGGGGTGGAGGGGGAAGAGAGAGCGAGGGGGTGGAGGGGGAAGAGAGAGCGAGGGGGTGGAGGGGGAAGAGAGAGCGAGGGGGTGGAGGGGGAAGAGAGAGCGAGGGGGTGGAGGGGGAAGAGAGAGCGAGGGGGTGGAGGGGGAAGAGAGAGCGAGGGGGTGGAGGGGGAAGAGAGAGCGAGGGGGTGGAGGGGGAAGAGAGAGCGAGGGGGTGGAGGGGGAAGAGAGAGCGAGGGGGTGGAGGGGGAAGAGAGAGCGAGGGGGTGGAGGGGGAAGAGAGAGCGAGGGGGTGGAGGGGGAAGAGAGAGCGAGGGGGTGGAGGGGGAAGAGAGAGCGAGGGGGTGGAGGGGGAAGAGAGAGCGCGAGGGGGTGGAGGGGGAAGAGAGAGCGCGAGGGGGTGGAGGGGGAAGAGAGAGCGAGGGGGTGGAGGGGGAAGAGAGAGCGAGGGGGTGGAGGGGGAAGAGAGAGCGAGGGGGTGGAGGGGGAAGAGAGAGCGAGGGGGTGGAGGGGGAAGAGAGAGCGAGGGGGTGGAGGGGGAAGAGAGAGCGAGGGGGTGGAGGGGGAAGAGAGAGCGAGGGGGTGGAGGGGGAAGAGAGAGCGAGGGGGTGGAGGCGGAAGAGAGCGCGGGGGGGGCGTTGGAGGCGGAAGAGAGCGCGGGGGGGGCGTTGGAGGCGGAAGAGAGCGCGGGGGGGCGTTGGAGGCGGAAGAGAGCGCGGGGGGGGGCGTTGGAGGCGGAAGAGAGCGCGAGGGGGTTTGGAGGGGGAAGAGAGCGCGAGGGGGGGTTGGAGGGGGAAGAGAGCGCGAGGGGGGGTTGGAGGGGGAAGAGAGCGCGGGGGGGGCGTTGGAGGCGGAAGAGAGCGCGGGGGGGCGTTGGAGGCGGAAGAGAGCGCGGGGGGGGCGTTGGAGGCGGAAGAGAGCGCGGGGGGGGCGTTGGAGGCGGAAGAGAGCGCGGGGGGGCGTTGGAGGCGGAAGAGAGCGCGGGGGGGGGGCGTTGGAGGCGGAAGAGAGCGCGGGGGGGGGCGTTGGAGGCGGAAGAGAGCGCGAGGGGGTTTGGAGGGGGAAGAGAGCGCGAGGGGGGGTTGGAGGGGGAAGAGAGCGCGAGGGGGGGTTGGAGGGGGAAGAGAGCGCGGGGGGGGCGTTGGAGGCGGAAGAGAGCGCGGGGGGGCGTTGGAGGCGGAAGAGAGCGCGGGGGGGGCGTTGGAGGCGGAAGAGAGCGCGAGGGGGGGTTGGAGGGGGAAGAGAGCGCGAGGGGGTTTGGAGGGGGAAGAGAGCGCGGGGGGGGCGTTGGAGGCGGAAGAGAGCGCGGGGGGGGCGTTGGAGGCGGAAGAGAGCGCGAGGGGGTTTGGAGGGGGAAGAGAGCGCGAGGGGGGGTTGGAGGGGGAAGAGAGCGCGAGGGGGGGTTGGAGGGGGAAGAGAGCGCGGGGGGGCGTTGGAGGCGGAAGAGAGCGCGGGGGGGCGTTGGAGGCGGAAGAGAGCGCGGGGGGGGCGTTGGAGGCGGAAGAGAGCGCGAGGGGGGGTTGGAGGGGGAAGAGAGCGCGAGGGGGTTTGGAGGGGGAAGAGAGCGCGGGGGGGTGTTGGAGGCGGAAGAGAGCGCTCTTGAATCCGTGATTCTTAAAGTATGATGTTTTCCAATAACTAGACGGAGGCTGTAACTTAACAATCAACAGGTGTTTTCTGGAGGAGGGTAGTCTAAAGACTAACAGTGCAGAAGCATGCTCAAGGCTTCTATACAGGTGTGGTCACTGCCGGTACTGCAGTATACAGGAGCTGTAAAAGTAGTTCTCTCTTAAAGGTACATACACTACAATTCCTCCCCTTTTAGATTAACAGTACCCATAACATTCAAATAACAGTTAACACTTCAACATGCACATTAAACTGAAATAGTCCATTTATAGATTCAGTCTTTGGGGCGGCTTCCTGAACCTTTCTGGATCGCGCCTTTCCTGAGGTTCTTGTTCTTGGTGCGGAGGCGATTCTGGCCCCCTTTCGTCGGTTAGTTCATCAGTTTCCGCTGCTACTGTTTCTGAGGTAGATGCTACCAGTATGTCGGGTTCATCCCCAGGTACGCGAGACATGGGGTTGACTCGTTCCTGTGACGCTCGGATCTGGTCGACGTGGCGTCTCACAATGTTCTCCCCGACATCCACTGTGTACATTAATGGCCCCTGCCGTGTGCATATCGTTCCGGGTTGCCATTTCTCTGTTCGGTAGTCGCGGGCCAAGACTGGTTGTCCTACATTGAAGCTCCTTGTCGGCTTCTCATTGATGTGCTGGAATTGCTTATCCTCAAAATTTCTTCGCACATTTAGTCTGAGCAAATCCAGACGAGATCTCAACCTTCGGTTAAAGAACATCATGGCCGAGGTCTGGTTGGTAACTGCATGTGTCGCATTTCTGTAGGCTAACAGGAAATTGTCCACCTTATGCTGTAGTGGAATTTCATCATCGCACATGGCCCTTATCGCCTTTTTAAAGGTTTGTACGAACCTCTCAGCCAATCCATTTGTGGCTGGATGATACGGGGCGGATGTGTAATGCCTTACCCCATTCCTTCTCATAAATTTCCGAAACTCTTCAGACACAAACTGTGGTCTGTTATCAGAGCAAATCTGCTCTGGCAAGCCATTCCTGACAAATATGGTCCGTAGGACTGCAATCGTTTTCTCTGTAGTGGTTGAGGACATTTTGATCACCTCAGGCCATTTCGAGTGCGCATCCACTGCTATTAAGAACATTGAGTCCATGAATGGACCAGCAAAATCAATATGCACCCGTTGCCATGGCGAGGAGGGCCACTCCCATGGGTGTAGAGGGGCATGTGGTGGTGCATTTTGGACCTTCTGGCATCCTGAGCAGCTCTTGGTTAGGTCCTCGATTTGTTGATCGATCCCCGGCCACCACACATAAGCCCTAGCAAGGCTTTTCATTTTCACCCCTCCCAGATGACCTTCGTGAAGCTCATTGAGCACTCTCTCCCTTAACTTGGGTGGAATTACCACTCGGGATCCACACATCACTGTCCCCTGGCATACTGACAGCTGTTCTCTTCTGGATGAGAATGCTGGCAACAGTGAGTCGCCATGTGTTGGCCATCCCTTCACCGTCAAATCATATACCCGAGACAGTGTCGGATCATTGCGGGTCTCCTTCTCTATATCCGCGTTAGTTACTGGCAATCGTTCAATTATCGACGAATAAAATATTTCAATAGGGTCCACTGCTGGTGCTTCCTCCACAGTAGGCAGTGGCAGGCGTGATAGCCCATCAGAGTTTCCATGCTGTTTCGTGCCCTTATACTCTATTTCATATTGGTTCGCCCCTAGAAAAAGGGACCATCTTTGTAACCGCTGTGCAGTCATCACCGGAACGCCCTTCTTTGGATTAAAGATGGAGACAAGTGGTTGGTGGTCAGTCAGCAAGGTGAACTTCTGCCCATGCAGATAGTGGTTGAATTTTTTTACTCCCCATACTAGGCTGAGGGCCTCCCTGTCGATCTGGGTGTAGTTGCGCTCGGCTGAGGTTAATGACCGAGACGCAAAGGCTACTGGCCTCTCCAGCCCGTCTGGGAATTTGTGCGACAGCACCGGACCAAATCATAGGCTGATGCATCACATGCCAACCGAATTGGTAGTGCTGGGATGAAATGGGCCAACACCTCTTTCGATGTGATCAATTCTTTGCACTTCTGGAAAGCTCGTTTACATTCGTCATTCCACTTCCATGGTACCCCCGTTTGCAGTAGGGTGTTCAGTGGGTGTAATACTGTAGACAAATTTGGTTAAAACTTATGGTAGTAGTTCACCAGCCCGAGGAACGACCTCAGTTGTGACACATTTTCCGGTGCTGGAGCCTTGACTACTGCCTCAATCTTTTCAGGGGACTTGTGTAACCCCTCTTCATCAATAACGTGGCCACAATACGAGATCTGCTTCTGGAAAAACTCGCATTTGTGGCGATTAGCTCGGAGCCCATATTCCTTCAATCTAGTGAGCACCTGCTCCAGGTTGGCGAGGTGATCACTGTCATTTTCGCCCGTGACCAGGATGTCGTCCAAATAACACTGGGTCCCTGGAATCCATTGCCCTTTGCCAAATAGCCGGAGCCGATGCTACCCCGAACACCAGCCGGTTGTATTGGTAGAGACCTTTGAGTGTTGATCGTGAGGTATTGTTTCGAGGCTTCTTCTACCTCCATTTGCAGGTACGCCTGGGCCAGATCAATTTTGGTGAAGTGTTTACCTCCAGATAGCAAGGCGAAATATCCTCAATCCGTGGAAGTGGATATTGTACCGTGTGAAGGACTGGGTTCACTGTCACCTTAAAATCCCCACAGATGCGGACCTTCTTTGGTTCCCCAGGCGTATTACTCAATGACCT